>NC_092803.1:176671044-177988544 GCF_040954645.1 Diabrotica undecimpunctata
CAGACGGCTGTAGAAGAATTGAGTAACTATGCTCTATCAGAAATTCAAGATGTTGAAGATTTAGTAAACGCTGGTAAAGAATTCAATGCTTGTCCTTATTATGCTTCTAGGAAAGCAGCCGAAGATGCTGAGGTTATTTTGATTCCGTATAACACGCTCTTGCATAAAGCAACTAGAGAAGCTAATGGAATTAAATTGAAAAATAATATAGGTAAATACTTCATTTCTATGTGTTCTCGGATTAAATAGAATTATTTTTGTATCATACATTCTAATATCATTTTTATCATTGTTTTAGTTATTGTTGATGAGGCTCATAATCTTCTGGAAGCTCTGGCACAAATGCATAATGCTGATTTGAACTACGCACAAGTTTACCACGCACTCAATCACATGAAAGCTTACAAAAATAAATTTAGTACAAGGTTTTCAGCCAAAAATCTCCTGACGATCAATCAGCTTATATTTGTTATTAGTCAGTTATTGCAGACATTAGGTAATATATTTTTTGAATTTATTTTTATGTAGTAATATATATATATATATATATATATATATATATATATATATATATATATATATATATATATATATATATATATATTCGGTTTTTTATAACGTCTTACGACGTTGTCCGACTCCCAAACGCCACTGTATTCTGTCTTAAGTTAGGTTTTCGTCCAGATTTCGAGCGCTAATCGCTTTCCTAACTCCCAGGTTCCAGCTCTGTGGTGGTCTTCCTCGTTTCCTCTTCTCTGGGGGTTGCCACATCATCGTTTTTTTAGGCAATCTTTCGTCCCCCATTCGGCTCACATGCCCATACCATATGAGCTGTTTTCTCTCAATATCCTCAACTATAGTGCTCTCTATACCCATTTGTTATTTTATCACTTCATTCCGTATTCTGTCGGCTCTTGATATTCTCATCGATCTTCTGATGGCATCCATTTCCGTGGCTTCGACCTTTTTCTTATATTTTTCGGTTATTCTGCATGTCTCAGCTCCATAAAGTAGGCTAGTTTTAACCATTGTCTCATAGATGTTCCATTTTCTTTTCTTTGATATTTCTTTACTCCATAGAATTCCGTTCAAACATGCTATAGCTCTTCGTGCTTGTACAATTCGATGTTCTATTTCTCGTTCGTCTTTTCCACTACGGTCGAAGATGACGCCCAGGTATTTATATTCGTTGCATGGATTTATTTTTTGATTGTCATCGATATCGAGTTGTTCTGCTTCAGCTCCAATTGAGAGGTATTTTGTCTTTTCTAAATTGATATTTAATCCCCATTTCTGGTATTCTTCAATTAGTTTTCTAAGCATGTATTCCATGTCATCTTTGTCATTTGAGATCACCACCTGATCATCTGCAAACTGTAAAGTTTCATCATTTTTATGTGTTGAATTTTAATCCGTAAGGAAAAAATAGAATCATGTGTATTTAAATATTATAAAAACTATTTAGGCCTATAAAGTGAAAGATTGTAAAAATAATAAAGAAAAGAGTTAGTTATTTATTTAACTACATGACAAATACAGATATTGATTGTACCAAGTTAAAAAAAATACATATCATATAAAAAAGGGATATAAAACGTAACTTAAATATATACAAACAAGAACATATTAAACAGAAAAGATTTATGGCAAAGTTACGGTAAGCAGTTCAGTGGCTATTCTGCAATGAGTTATAATTCTGAGCAGTAAAAACAATGTTTCAGAAGATATTTTTTTTATAACATCGAAATTATTACAGCTTAGCTGTTTAATACTTTTTGGTAAAATATTGTACTAGTTATAATTAAGGCAATTTTTATCTGAAAGACGTAATCTACAGCGATTTGTTCGTAGGTAGTGACAGTTTCGCATATTTAAAACGTGGACATCAGATTGCTTTATGAAATGGGCACGTTTTCTGTGAATTTCAGTTAGAACTTGAAATATCAACAGAATAGGTAGCAGCATAATTTTGAATTTGATAACGAAAGATCGGCAGTGTTCTAGATAACTAACCCCTGCTAAAATCCGGATAGCTTTTTTTTACATTCTAAAACTTTGAAGTGCGTTTGTTGAATTGCCCCATATGATTACACCATAGTTTAGGTGAGAGTGGAATAAAGAAAAATATGTCATTTTTAATGTTTCAAAGTTGACAATCCTTGCTAGTTGATGAATAACAAATAATGCAAAATTGCAATACAATAGAGTGATTTATTGGTATACCCTCTTGCTACCGACCACCTCGAAGCGCGGCCAGAGGGTAGTTTCTGATGATCTCAAGACGACACTTCCACTTCATCACGAGGCAGCGTACAGTAAGCATATCGAGTGTATCGGTTAAGTCCTCTTTTAAGCCTCGGCGCAGGGCATCCTTTAACGTCGTGACGCAACGCGACCAATTCTGTGGTGTTTTAGAGACATGTGTTAACTCCAAAATGCATGTTTTTCAGTAGGGCAATTTTAACATTCGAGAAGGTTTCTTAAATCGAACGCAACAAAATAAAAAACCAAATATATTTCATTAAATACTTTATTAAGTGCTATAACAGATGTAACAAACGAAATATGTTTTAACATTTCTGTTTTTGATATAATAGCACATATCATATTGGTATCAAAAATATAGAGATTTAAAAAGTATTTTAATGGAAATAACGATCAAAGAGGAGAGAACGTAAACCATTATTGGTCAATTTCTTTGTATTGGAAAACAGTGCTGTGGAAATATGTGGCTTTACTTGTACCAAATTAAAACTCACGCGTCGAAATTTTCATCACTGTCGCTTGTATATTGTGTGGTACTGGTTTGAGTGTGTTTAAGCGAATGGTGACGTCCATGATAGATTGGATCTATAAAGGGTAGTAGGTTGAGAATATCTTTATATTTCAAATAATCTATGGGTAGAGGATCATTATAAGTTGGAAGTATCTGAATATTAGAAATGGAAGTTGACCTGCCTCTTCTTAGCATGGACATTGAACGAATAATAAAAACTGTTTTCTGGCTGTTTTTTATCTCCTTTTTTTGAATAGTAGAATTAGTTCGCTCGTTCTCCATTATTCCGGTATTTTATTGTGTTTTATAATTTTATTAATTAATGTTGTTAATTGTTCCGTCATTGCTGCTCCACAATATTTCAGTAATTCGTTTGGTATCCCCTTTGTACCTACTGCTTTTCTGTTCTTCAGGTTTCCAAGTATTTTCCGAACTTCCTGTACATTTATATTAAGTTCTTCATTTGTGATAATTTCAGGTGTTTCCGGTTCTAGCCTCATTTGTTCTTTCTTTGCATAGTGCTTTTTTAGGTAGTCAATCCACGTATCCTTTTTGTATGTGTTTTGGTTCTATTATTTCCTTTACCTCCGTTCTTTGACCTCTTATGAAGCGCCGTATTTCCTTTTGCAGACCGTAAAAATCATGTTCCATTTCTTTCGAAAAGCGTTCCCAGTGATCATTTTTTATTTTTCTTACAAGTGCATGTGGTTCGTTTCTAATTGTCTTGTAATTATGGTATGCCTCTTGTGTTTTGGTTGACATGTATTTCAGATAAGCTTTTTTCTTTTCTTTTCATCGTTCCTTCATTTCTCTACAAAACCATGGAGTTCTTCGCCTTGGGAACGATTTATTTTTATTTATGTTTCTTTCACCAAGAACTTTCTTGGCCGAGGCTAAGATATTAGGCTTAATTTTTGCCCAGCTTTCTTCGACTCCATTACTTTCTGTGATATATGTGTTTCTGCTTTTTTTGGTTATTCTTTTTGAAATAGGTATCTTGTGGAGTCATCCTGTAAGCTTTCGACTTTTATCTTTGTGGTGTATTCTGGTGTTTTGTTATCACATATACTATATGTGAAAATTATGTGTTTTCATTCGGATTTTGCACAATACCAATTTATGATCGCTTCCTATTTCTGCTGATGTTAGTGCTCTAACATCTAAGATTTGAGAGGGTTGTAACTCTGTATTCGACAGAATATAGTCTATCACAGATCTTTGTCCTCTACTGTTTTCAAAAGTGTATTTGTATTGTTCTTTGTGAGGGAAAAATATATTATTAATACATATTTCGTTTCTGCTGCAGAGGTCCGTCAGAAGGTATCCGTTTTCATTTCTGATACTTTCATTATTATATCGCTGTTTTATTCCTCATTCCTTATTTTATTCGGACCTCACCATGACATCACCACAAACCAGTATAAGATCAGAACCAATATCGAATTAAAAGCACTCTACAATGAAGCCGATATTGTCCAAGAAATTAAATCACAGTGACTAAGATGGACAGGCCATGTCCACAGACTGCATAACGAGAGACTTGTAAAACTGGTACGGGAGGAGATTCCCACAGGCAAAAGACCACACGGACGTCCCAGAATGCGATGGAGAGATAACATCCAAGCAGATCTCCGGAAAATGAACATTCCTTTTGACCCTAGGTTGATGGAAGACCGAACAAATTGGAAAAAGTTGTACAGTCAGCCAAGACCCACCCAGGGTTGTAGCGCTACGTGATGATGATGGTGATGTTTTATTCCTGGAACAATATCATTGCCAACACGGGCGTTAAAATCGCCCATAATGATTGAATGTTCATCGTTTGGGGTCTCGTTTATTACAGTCTGAAGTCATAGATTGCTATTACATTCAGAGGTTTGAAATCCAGTTTAACTTACTATTCTTTCAGAGGTATATTTACATTCTTGTACTTGGAGTAAAAATTTTCTGTGTGTACTAACAGGGCGACTCCTTCTTTGGCTCTGGTTTCTTTCGCAACACCACTGTAAATCATAAGATAGTCATCTATAGTCCATCTAATTTACAAACCGTTGCACGTCATCATCGTTGACAGAGATCGAAGTTGACATAGTTGCCAAAGTATAAAAAATTCCTGAATCCATTTTAAATCAAATAGGTCACATAATTATTGAAAAAGTGGATTATACAACAAAATAAATTAATATTTAATGTAAATAAATAGAAACAAAACAACACTTAAAAAAATCTTGTTAAAAACAATTTGAGCCGCTTGTTTAAAAAACAACATAGTTTAATTAATAGTAAATAAAAGCAAAACTAAAGTGTCAACACCGCAACTGTCAAATAAGTGTTACCAATTTATGCCAAAATATCACCTTCGTTCGATTATAGTTACAGTGTGTTCCGAACAAATGTTCTTCATAAAAACACTTTATAATGCATTTATACAAATTAAATGAAACATATTATTGTGTATTTTTTTACGTTAACATTAATAGAAATCTTTATCTCTAAATCTCTATCTTTGAATATTATTTCTACGCGTATATAATAAAATATGTCTAGTGGCTGTAATGCCAGTGTACTCGGCAAAGTGATTCTAAAGAAGAACACACCTACCGCCTAAATATTTCGTGTTGGTATCATGTGACGTCACTGACTATGACGCCGATGACGTGCAACGGTTTGTAAATTAGATGGATTGTAGCATAATTTGACCCTTTCCTTTTTTCTTCGTCTCTTGTAGTGCATATATGTCTATATTTTTTTACAAGCTCTTTTGTAATTTCCTGCTCTCTTGTGTTTAGAGACTTTACGTTCCAAGTACCGATGCGAAGTATATTTCTCGTTTTCCATAAATTCGTTGTCCTCTTTCTCGCGTTAGTCGTCGTAATGAAATCATTCCTGTTCCGAGTCATAATCCTGTTTCTATGAGCTGTATGGTTTTAAAGTCTATCAGTAGGGTGCTAACCTGGCTGTAGACCCCCTCCTTCTTTAACCGGGCTTGGGACCGGCAACAGTTCTGTCGAGCTACTCGATCCACTCAACAAAACTGCAGGCGGAGTTAAAATGTACATATGTGTATGTAAATTTTGTGTTTGGATAATTTCCCGTCTGACCTGCGTAAAGAACTGAAGAGCTCATACTCACAGTTTCAGACTTTTTTCACGAAATTACAAAATAAACCATTTCAAGTAATTTTTTCCTCAATTTATCCAGTAATATAGTTAATAAGAAAATATCAGTTAATTTAATTATTATATTCTAAAAAAAAAATTTTAAAGTTTAAACTAATTTTTAAGTTTTTTTGTTAGAGAAATGTAGCACAGAAAACGGAACCAGCATTTCAACAATAGAAAATTTTGTTCTAAATGCAAATATTGACAACTACAACATGTTCAAATTAACCAAGTTCTGTAAGGAGTGTCGTTTGGCTCAAAAAGTAAGTTATCTGATTGCATACGATTAACTGTTATATCTAGCAATATGTTTAATTGTAGATAAGAAGTTACGCATTGAAATATCCTGTACAAGAACATGTAAAAGAAAAATCAGGGGTTGATGGTGTCCGAGACTTTTTAGCTTCCATTAAATCAAAAACAAATACGAAAAAGGGTCCTGATAAAACTAAAAAACCAGAAGTTCCTCAAAAGCCACAAGTGATAATTCCTCCAGTTAGTAATCCACTGTTAGCTGTCGTGTCATTTCTAGAATGTCTTACTTACTCATATGAAGATGGAAGAATTTTACAAAAGAAGAGTAAAGATAAACTTGAATGTAAATTTCAATTTTTGTTATTGAATTCATCGTCACACTTTAGTGACATTGTAAAAGAAGCCCGATCAGTAAGTATTAATTTTTATTACTATGCTCGAAGATTTTTTTTCTTTTATGCGCGTACGAAATCTTAAGTCTTTCGTTATGACGTTTCCGGTCTGGTTCCCCTCCTATCTTCCAAATATTTAGGCATATAATTGTGCAAAAATAATAATTTTCTATTTATATATATATATTATATATATATATATATATATATATATATATATATATATATATATATATATATATATATATATATATACATTCTACAGTATTCGCTATCTTCCCTGGCTCCACCGTTTCCATCTTTTTGTTGTCCCATTTTCCATCGTTTAGGCCTCTCTTACTCACGGCGTCGTCTACTTCGTTTCTCCATAATCTTCGGGGTCGTCCTCTTTTCCTCCTTTCTATGAGGCTTCATTCGTTTATTCTCTTTATCCATCTGCTGTTGCTAGTTCTTCTTACATGTTCATACCACTTTAGTCTTTTTTGTTCTATACAGTTAGTATGTCTGTTTCTAAATATTAATGTTCTTTGATTTATTTCGTCATTACTTCTCCTATCCATTCTTGTTACTCTGCAGCATCTTCGTAGGCATTCCATCTCTGTTGCTACTATCTTACTGCGTTTTTCTTGTTTATAATCCAATTTTCAGCCCCATATGTCATAATACTTCGCACTAATGTTTTATAAATCTGTGTTTTTGTCTTCATATTTAGGTGTCTATCCCACCATACCGAGTTAAGTTGTCGGATTGCTGTTATTGTTTGTCCTAATCTTTGCTTACTTTCTTCCTCTGTTGTTGCCTTTTTCGTGATTATAAACCGCAAGTATTTGAATTTATCCTTTCTTTTGATTCTTACGTTGTCGTCAATCTGTAGATCTTCTATGTCTTCTTCACTTGTAGATAGGTACTCTGTTTTCCCGAGGTTAATATATAGACCAGCCTTAGTATATTCTTCTTGTAGTTTCTTTATCATGTAACTGAGGTCTTCTTGGTCTTGTGCAATCACTACTTGATCGTCTGCAAAGCTTAACGTATATAGGTATTCGTTTGGTACCGGTACTCCCATGCCTTCGCATTTTCTTTTCCATGTAGTCAAAGCTTTCTCTAAGTATATTTTGAATAGGGTTGGAGATGTGGAACAACAATGCAAGAGCCCTTTTGTTGTGGTGAAGTCTCCTATGATTTTTCTTCCCATTTTAATGGACACTTAATTTTCTTTATCCAGAGCTTTTGTAGCTTCTATGAGTTACGTCTATATTTCTAATTTGTACATTGGCTCCCATAGTTGTGACCTTGGGACAGAGTTATACGCCTTTCTCAGGTCCACAAATCTCAAGTGGACCTGATAAAAATAGAGAATATCTCCATTTTTTGCTTTTTTCTTTTCCAACAGTTGTTCCAGTGTGTATATGTGGTCTATGAATGATCTTCCTGCCGGATCCTCCCCGATTTTGCCTTTTATCGCTTGCTCTATCTTTTCTCGCAGTATCTTCCCATATAATCTTCCTATTGATGATATTACGCTTATTAATCTGTAGTTTTCGCATCGTTTTCTATCTCCTTTATTAAATATAGATGTCATATATGTCTCTGTCCATTTCTTTGGGAGCTGTTCTTCATTTATGGCTTTCTGAAATATCCATTTTATCATCCGGTGTAATTTTTTTTGAGCCGTACTTTATAAGCTCAGGTGAGATGCCTCCAGGTCCCGGTGCTTTCTTATGTTTGGTTGCTTTTATGGCCTTTTTCATTTCCCTATCTTTGTTTCTATTTCTTGTTGTGTATAAAATAGAAAATAATAATTTTCTATTTTATAATAATAATTTCATTTAAATTGTGGAAGTATTATTGCCCCATTGACAATTCCAGTCCAAACGTTTACTTTAAAAATAATCTTAAATTTAAAATTACGTTTTTTAGGTTGTGGTCGCTGGTGGTACCATGAAACCCATCTCTGAGTTTCGTGATAGATTATTCATCAATGCTGGTGCAAATGCGGATAGGATATTCGAATTTTCGTGTGATCACATTATTCCACCAGAAAATATTTTACCAATTATTGTTACAAAAGGGCAGAAAAATGAAAATTTATTGTTTAATTTCGAAAATAGGATGCTAATGGTAAGTTCTTATCAGTTTGTACATTCAACAATGTCTGTTTTGAATATTATTTTATGTCTCAGTAAAAAAGCTTGGGGTTAAGGGGAGAAATCTTTTCATATATATTTAAAAATATTAAATATGTATATTCAAAAAATTAATAACATTTAAATAATATTGTTTATTTGAACTGTATTTCTAGAATTATTTGTTACAAGGTGTTTATCATTAGTATTTCTTACATACATAAATCAATTTATAAATTCTCAATTTAAATAAATACAGTCAAACTAAAACATTGCGGTAATAAATCCGTAAACTAATTTTTCGAAACCAAATTTAGATTTATGCTTTAATCTGTGCCTTCTAAGAATTGCAAGGTAAAACAGACGTTGATAAAGATGTTATTAGAGACATGGGGAATCTAAAATTGCATTCCACAACATAACTCCTTAACTAAGCAAAAATCTTTAGCGAATTGGTTTCTAGTACTCAGAAAGAGTATACCGGAATAAAAGAAAAAAGACAGTTAAGATTTGATTTCACGTATAGTGCGTCTGTATATCCGCTTATACGTATTTCACCCTAATAGGGATCATCAGAGACGTCAGGGATCTAACATCAGAGATGTTAGAGTTGCTCCCCAAGACAGGAAAGATTTATTTTCACGTTCAGAGCGTCTGTGAATATCCGTCTCTGATGATCCCTATTAGGGTGAAATACGTATAAGCGGATATACAGACGCACTATACGTGAAATCAAATCTTAACTGTCTTTTTTCTTTTATTCCGGTATACTCTTTATGAGTACTAGAAACGAATTCGCTAAAGATTTTTGCTTAGTTGAGGAGATATGTTGTGGAATGCAATTTTAGATTCCCCATGTCTCTAATAACATATTTATCAACGTCTGTTTTCTCTTGCAATTCTTAGAAGGCACAAATTAAAGCATAAATCTGAATTTGGTTTCGAAAAATTAGTTTACGGATTTATTATCAGATGCCGCTATTTGCGTCCATACGAAGCCATGTTAGAGTTGCTTCCCAAGACAGGAAAGATTTATTTTTACGTTCAGAGCGTCTGTGAATAGTCGTCTCTGATGATCCCTATTAGGGTGAAATACGTATAAGCGGATATACAGACGCACTATACGTGAAATCAAATCTTAACTGTCTTTTTCCTTTTATTACGGTAATAATTTATAACCTATTTAAGATCTTATCTTAAGCTCTTGTCAGTGCTGTCAGTTGCAATATCAAACACACTTTAGATGAAAAATTACAATCCAAAACTTATTTTTTGAATAAGTATACTAAATAATTAAGGTGTTGGTTTTTAGAACAACAGTGTGAAGAATATATTACTGCAAGCTTGTAAATTAGTAAAAGGAGGTATAGTGGTATTTTTTCCTTCGTATAATTACGAAAATTGGTTATGGCAGCAGGTAGAAAAACTTGATTTTGGTAGAAAAGTATTCAGAGAGCCACAAACTTCAGGGCAGGTGGATTCTGTATTAGAAAAATATGCAGAAACTATTAAGAATCCTGGTAGTAAAGGGGCATTGTTGTTTAGCGTTGTTGGTAAGTTTAGTTATGTTACATTGCAAGTCTTAAATTGTTTTTGGAGTAGTATTAGCAATAGTTACATGAATATCACAGTATAATATAAAAAGATATGGAAAATATATTTGGATCATCTTATTGATCGATATATTTGGTTAAAGAATTGATAGATATATCTTGATACACATCTGGATAACCGGATACCTTGGTAAACGAATGTCCTGCATCTCATTGTATCACCAATGTCTAAATCGATTATATTAAGATGAGATGTATTTATTGGATACTTATATACACAATTATAACTTATATATGACGTTACTTAATATATTAATCATGAATATTTACGTCTCACATTACAAACCACGACTGAACTGAAATACGAGTAATAAATGAATGACCGACTACCTATATTGCTGGTCTGTTTACGATTATATAACATCGAGGTATGACGCTTTGATTCTTATTATTTAGTTCAAAATTATTTTGAATAAATCTTAACATCACAGCATTTATACTATCTCTAATCTAACTCTCTAATCATAACATCACAGCCGTGATACTATCTGCCAAAAAAAAATGGCTGAGATTGACTAAAATATGAAGAGCTTTTGTATTATTTAGTTATATTTATATTATTTTCAGGTGGCAAGCTAAGTGAAGGTTTAAACTTTAGTGACGATTTAGGAAGATGTGTAATTGTTGTCGGCTTACCTTACGCGAACATAACAGCAGCCGATTTAAAAGAAAAAATGAACTATCTGGACAAAACAGAGGTAAAAAAAAACAAATTTCAGATTGTTTGCATTGCCGTAAGAATTAACGCTACGGCTCCTATTTAACTTTATTAGTTATTATATATACTAAATCAGAAACAGTAGCGCACCTAGAATGGGGGGGGGGGTTTGATTGGTCACCAAAATTTTTTTTTATGGTGTTACCTCCATTTTAAGTCCTTAAAATGTGTAAGTAACAGTGACGGAATAGGGTCCGGGGGGGGGGGGTTTAACCCCCAAAACCCCCCCTCGGTGCGCCACTGATCAGAAAAACTCCAAACGAAGTTTCTTCAAATACACGGATAACACTTCTAAAATCGAAAAAGTCATTCCCAAAGTAGGAATCTAATATTTTAAAGTAAAATTGTGATTCATTTCCAATAAAAATAGTAAATTAATTGAAAGGCCACAAGAAAATAGCTTCAGAACAGTTTGATCTTACTTAAGTGGTTTTCGTTATTAAATCGGTCAATACGACTGGGGTAAATTAAAATTGTTTATCATCATCCATGACCAGATTATAATTGCAGTAAACATCGTACAAATGTTAATTTTGAAAAAATCTATTTCCTCAAACGAACTACGATGTTTAATAAACATTTATCTTTCTACAATCTTTATATTTTTTATATGAGTTTCAGGGCTTTGTTTAAATTTAATATGTATCAATGAATAATACCATTTCAGGGTCAAGGTTCTGGCCAAAAATTCTACGAGAACCAATGTATGAAAGCAGTCAACCAGTGCATTGGTAGGGCTGTTCGACACCGAAACGACTATGCTACTGTTCTCCTTCTTGACGAAAGGTACAGCAGAGTATCTGTGAAAAATGCACTACCTAACTGGATAAAAAGGTCATTAAAAGTCTGTAATTATGACGAAACGTTCACGTCGATTAAGAAGGTACGTATTATTGTTATAGATATAAGAGGTCTGTCCTTAAATTGTCCGATCTTCATTCATAATTATTGCGAAATGCTTTATTCTTCATCATCCAAGTTGGGGCATATTTCTGTAATCCTCTTTCCAACATTCTCCCTTTGGTGTTTTAAATCGCTGAAGTAATTATTGTGAAGTTAAGTTTTTGGTCTTCAGTGCCATCGTTGCATTCGTTTGAATCGTCTTCATGTCAGTTTTAGAAACAGGAAAAAATCGCAGGTTACTTTACTACGTCGGTATTGTGCGAAGACTTGCCAAAATCTGTTGCACATCATTTAATGAATGTACTGTTGCGTTATTGTTCCGAAGAAACTGTTAGTTTCTTAATATTTCGAATATTATTATACTCTACTACAGGCTTTTTATTTTACGATTCATCATACACATATGTGTTAATAATACCATGGCATAATAATGATCATCTCTACACCTTAGGCAACCAACAATGCTCACGTTAGTAGTCCGGCTTGTCTAAAAATATCATATCATGACAGAAACCAGCACCACTTGCTCAAAAATCGGATCTTTTCACTGCATTACAAAATCTTTTTTAACATATCTTAGGATTAGGAGTAGGAAATCTTAGGATTTCTAATGTTGTTATTAGATGGCGTTGTAAATAATTATTTTTATAATTATTGTACTATGACGGAAGATATTTAATTTCGATTCAGAGCCACTGCATAATTATGACGCTTTGATGATACCTAATGAGGTTGAAAAACGTATAAGCGGATGCCCTGCATTGAAATTAAATCTAATACCGTCTTTCTGATAAAGTTCTTTAATTTTTTTTTAAAACGGCCGATTTATGAAGACCGTCTGGTACATAAATTTTTATTTATTATTCCTCAGTTAAATTGTTTTCAATGTAAGAAAATGTCTCGAGTTCGAAGACACCAAAATTACCACCATGTTAGCGACATTGACAAGGTAGAATTGTTGCTTTCAGAGATATAGATTTGTCGTATCGCGACATTGGCCGTCGTGTTAATTGTACGGCAATGACGGTTATGCCTGTATGGAAAAACGAAGGTAGAGGAACACAAAGAAGACCAAATGGTCAACCACAGAGCGTTAAAATAGGCGCTTTAAACTTCTGGCTGTGCCAGATCGTTTTGCTACTATGCGTAAAATCGCTGACCAATGGTTTGGAGTAGCAATTAGACCTGTTAAAATGCGTACACTATACCATCGCATTTGAGCCTTTGGACTGGTTTCATTCCACCCACGACTAGTACTTCCTTTCCTGACTGACTGACTGTGGATCACTGTCATCAACTTTTGAATTGCTGCGGAGAACGGCAGCATTGGGTGGCAGAATGACATAATATAGCATTAAGCGATAAATCGCGATTTTGTTTAGGAATGTAAGATGGTCGGAGCAACGAGATATAGGTTTTACTGTTGAGAGGCATGTACACATGACAGTTGGTTTGGGGGGGGGGCTAATGCCTATGGTAGCCGTGTTTAATCGAGGCAGTATGACAGCTGCGCATTATGTTAATGACAGTTACCACTTTACTGCCTTATCTAGACGGCCGTCGACACGTTCTTTCTCAGAAAGACAACACGAGTAGATAAGTAATGCCGATTCTGGGACGGAAGTGATCAAGATCAAACGCTGAGTGCTGCTCGTGTTGGAACGGAAGTGAAAAGATAAGATCTAATTACCGGCAGCCAATTAAAAGCGGAAGTGATAAGATAAGCTTTAATTAAGAGTAGAAATGATACGGGTTGCAGATGGTTATCTTGAATGGTGTAAACAAATGCGGGATGTGTGGAAGTGATAGGGTCTAATTGGGAACGGTTGTAGTTTGCAGTAAATAGAAAGAGCTGTTATAAATGCATTAATGGTGTAAACAAAGGATGTGATAAAAAGTGAATGTGAGGAAGTGATAATAATAACATTCAGTTTTTACGTGGGATACGATGGGAAGGAGACTGTCCTTTTGCACCGTACTCCACAGACTCTAGCACAGTTAATCCATTAAGTTTAAGTTGCTTGGAACGAAGTGCCACAAGAAGACATCGATCAACTTATTCAGCAGTGTATATAAATATATAGCTATTGTTATATTTTTTATTAAAAAACCTAAATAAACCCACGGTTTATTTAGCGATTTAAAATACTTAGGCCAGGCAGGTAACAATGGCTGAAGTTTTCGCATTGCTTCTGTGGACGATTTGCTTGAATCCAGAAGTCATATTAGGTTTAAACTTGTTGACAACAAGGAAAAAAAATAATATATTAGAACTATACAGTGCCTGTTGGTAATTGTGCTTTATGGCAAGTTCGTGAAAAGTTACTGATTACGCTCGTACTCCGCAGAGGAACGTTTTACCACAAAGTTATGAACGAAGGTCGGATAATTTTTTATCAGACCATTTGTATTTTTGGAAGAAATCTATGTTATCGCAATAAAGAATGTGTTGAAAGTTTATATTTTGTTTTGCTAATTTTATGTTTTTTTCTTTTTAGTTTTTTGAAGAGAAGCAGGATATGGATAATCGAGAATAAACAGGAAAGTCGTAATAATAAATGCTTTATTCCTTATTTTCTACTTTCAATTTTCGCCTTTTTGTAAAATGTTCAATTTTATGTTCTAAACTATGACATGATTGTCGTTCTAGTAAAGGTTGATACTTTTTACAACGTATACCCTGGATCAAATTTTCGCTGAGACATTTGTACGTTGAATCTCCTTCCTCGTTCTTTCTTTTTAGACTAACCAATGAAGTCACCATTCCTTTTATGAGTTCACTCCTAAAATGTATTTTATTTAATAAATTTATGTTTATTTCCGAGTTGTCTTCATAATATTTACCTACATACAACTACCTAAGAATAATATAAGAATTTTTAACTATGTTTGAAATTTTTAAAAAATATATTCTATACAAAGATTAGGAACTGAATATTTGAGAGGACCACGAAAGATCAAATACTGGTGAGAATTAAAAGATGAGAAAACTTGTATTCTGCGGAAAAAAACAAAAAGAAGGATAAACTGTATAAAGAGTGGTAATGAGCATGATCTATGCATATTTTTGAAGTAAAATTAATTAAGCTGGAGCTGAAGCCACAAAACGGATACGCTCCAAGATATTTCAAACTATGTAAACATTCAAAAATAAATGTAATATAGACCAAGAATGTGCACAAAAAGTAAAGCTTTCTTACTGTAAATTTTGTTACAACCAAGCGAAGACGATATAAGAAAGTGTTAGATCGGCGAAAGGTTCAACAGTTATCCACTGTAGGCATTACATAGTTGCGGTTGAATGTACAGGGAACTTCAAAACGTTTATATACGTTAAGAGAATACTCGTTTTACCGAACAAAACGGCAACTGTCGCCTTGATCATTGCAAAAAATCAACTGTTTCAGAACACAGCATCACATGAGACAATCGCCAAGCTTTATTCGAAGAAACACAGGTCCTTAATAAAACATTACTATTCATGAACATTGAAAGATCGTACCAAAATACAAACCGGAGAAACCGACGGAACCCGGAGGACACTATATAAATAAATAACAAAAAAACAATTATTACTAAATGATTTTGGTCAGAGTAAATAGCACATTTTTGCATTTGAGTTTTTATATAACCGTATATGTCTGATGATAGGAAATAACATTGAAATCGCGATAACAGGCTTGTGTCTACAAAGACTGACGTTCTGACGTGTCTACAAAGTATGATATTCCATACAAACATACATACATATTATATATAAATATCTATGAGAGGATCTTAATCATTTGCGACATGCTGAATGAAGATATTCCTAACCATAATACCTTCCTTACAGTATCATAAAAAAGCACTAAATATAAAACTTAGAAAATTCTATGACCCGAATCAAAAATAAAACAAAGTGCAGAAGCAACTGGACTTAACCGATAAGAAAGTCAACATGTCTCGCTAGACACTATATATCGAGTGGGAAACATATCAAAAAAGGTAAAAAGTTGTAATTAAATACGGAAAGATGTGTTGCTATTGTAGGTGTAAATAGAAAACATCCATCAATGGTAAATTACTTTGGTACATTCAAATTCTAAAGACTGGTGTGATTCGTGCTCAGAATTCAACAGTCATATGAGAATCAGTATAAACGACATAAAACATTAGATATAACATTTTTCAAAGTAAAAACGTTGCACGTCACAATTTATATAAAATGACGTCACTTATATTTAAAATTTCCAGAACGTCAACGTTCAAATTTTCCTAACACAGCTAATAATACGGCAGCCATACGAAACTGTTCGATCTTTCATAAGCGTCAACATGGTATAATAATCAGAAAAATGTAATCATCATTATATTGGGAATTTTAGAATTATATTGATTAAATACCCAAAAACATTTGTTATTATTAATAATATAAATTTTATGAAATAACTCTTTAAGTCTAATATTCCACAAAATATTAATTTTAATTAAATAGATTGGACAATTGTACGCAACTGATACGGGGATACTTCTAATAATAATGACAGTTCAACGTGTGGCAAAATTGTTTAAAGTGTTGTCGCTTTTTTAGAGTAAGAATTTTGTTTATGTTTTGATTTCTTACACAATTTGATCATAATATATTATATATAAATAAATTGTATTTATAAATACATATTAAATTTAGATTAATACCTTTAAAAACTAATTATTGTTGTGTATTGTGATTGTGCTATGCCAAAACAACTAAATAGTCTGTAGAAAGCTGATAAACTTTCATATAAGATAGATTATTTTGAACAAGAAATAAAGGCAGGACGTTTTTACTATTAATGCTCTAAAAGAGGTAAGTTTAAAATTTAGAATATATAATGTTGTATTAAAATGTGTTCTTATGTATTTTAGTGTGTTGCAGTATTCTTAAAACTAAGTGTATTTACTGTTAATATAACAGTTTGACAAATATTTCACATTTTAAAAATTCCTCACTTACTAACTATTCTGATGTTTTGGCAACGCTGTGGGGTTCTGACGTCGTAAATCTTGAATGACGTGCAATCATTTTTATATGAAAAATTCTATATATCAAATTCATCCTACTTAATTAAACGTGTTTTTTAATCAGCTTTAAATAGATTTAAATCTGTAACAATATTTTGCATTTATCTTACTTTACAGCCTGAAAGGACCACTGTTTGTTTAATTTTTCTATCACTTGAGTCAGCGCTTCTTGATCGTAATTCCAGTTTAAATCATCATATTGGCAGTAATATAAATTTAAGGGAATTTCACTAGCCATAGAGTATGCTGGTTTTCTGCAAAGTGAATAATATATAACAGAAATTATATTAAATATATCATAGTTAAATTTTTTGTTTGGCCTATTTGCTATTTTTAATAAGATCCATTCATGATATGCATATTGGAAATATGAAACAAATATTGAGCAAAGAAATATTTAGAAGGCACAGTCCGATTGTATACTTAAACGACTCAAAAATGAATCAGTATTTAATTATTTAACATGCACACTATTTAAATCTAATGCATTCTTTCTGAAGGATTTTGCTGATTCTGTTTGAGACCAAAAAAATACATGGAACAAGTGGGATCAGAATTGGATGTATGGGAGGATTTAGATATCGATGAAAAATCTTTTGAATCAGAATGACCGTTCCATAAGTTTTTGAGGATATGGCTCAGAAATAGAAATGTTTTTATGGATGAGAGAATGAATATAATTATTTTAGACTTATGGATTATCTAAATTAGATTGGCTTATGCATTATCTAAATTAAGAAAAACTTTTTAAGGTTGTTTCTGAATTCACGAGAAAACTTCACACAAAAATTGACGGTGCGCCGTTGTCATACTCCATTATGTATTAAATTTCTCTATCAGCGACAGATATGCCATAAAAACTTAAATGCTGGTTATAAAACAACAAAAATGTATCGACACATTCATTAGTAGTTAAAATACTTTCACACAGGCTATACTATAATTCCACTATTTGGAAGAGTGATTTTATCGTTTGAAGGCAGAGAAGTGGAGAAAGACGTATGAAAATCCAGTGGCGTACACTCACTTTTATTTCAACGTTAATTATATTATATTTTTTAAATATTATTTGTTCGAAATAGGCCACAATAAAAATTTATTTACAGGTTTTTACTTACGTTTCGATCTCTATATCCAAAGACCGTTTTCAAAGATATACACGATATTTACATTTATTTTATTTGTTTATTATTATATATTTAAATATTATTTATATAATCTTATATTATTTATTTTCTTTTTTTTTTCTAAGTTTAAAAACGGTCTCTGGAATAGAGATCGAAACGTCAGTAAGTTTACCATAAAAATAGATATATTGTGGCTTATTTTCACAATTCTCCCTAAAAATACAGAATTCCACAAGCAAAAAGCTATAAAAATAAATACATCTATCATTTATATATTTCAAAAAGGTCTCTTTATAGACATCGAAACGTCAGTAAATTAAACATTTGAATATATTTTGTGGCTTATTCCCTACATTCCCGTAAAAATACAGAATGCCATAAGCAAAAAGCTATAATTGATGGATTCGACCGTTACTTGATGGAAATTCATTTTATGTAACAATAAAACACTGAAAACTTTGTTTTCGAAACTTTCACAAAATTTATTATAAAATCTTATCACTACAGCTGTTTCGGCAGAGTGCCTTTCTCAAGTGATCTATTTTTGGTATGCATTTACACTTTATAGTCTTTAACGAAACCACTTTATAGTCTTTAACCAACTTGAGACAAACAGTTCTCCCCTCCTCAACCTATTTGGTTAAAGACTATACTGTGTAAATGCATACCAAAAATAGATCACTTGAGAAAGGTACTCTGCCGAAACAGCTGTAGTGATAAGATTTTATAATAAATTTTGTGGAAGTTTCGAAAACAAAGTTTTCAGTGTTTTATTGTTACAAAAAGCTATAAAAAAACAAATAAATTTGCAGAAAGCTTATTGATGCTACCCGGCTGTCGCGGAAGTTGCTAAAACGTCTATTAACGTGACCTGACCAGGTTCTAATTTTGTTAAGATTCTCTTAAACCAGCGCTCAAATACTTCGGAAGTCATTTCTTCATGATAATCTCCTGTTTTTCTTGACTCATATTGAAGCAAACCATCATCAAGGAACCCTGTATAACTTCCTATATGGATAATAATTAAACGTCGTCCCTTTCCTGATGGAGCTTTTAATCCTGTAAAGCAGCCTTCTATAAATGCTTCGCGTTTACCTTTGACATTTAAATCTTGCCAATCTTTTCCAACTGTATGTCCTTCGTTACTCCAGGTTTCATCAAAATAATATGATTTCCATTCAATGCTGCGAAGTGTGCGTATTTCTTTAAAATATGTTCTTCTCCGCACAATAATTTCTTTTTTTTTTTCTAATAACACATTTTTTCTGTTTTTAAAAGGCAACAGAAGCACTCCCGCCAGCACCGTCTATGTAAATGAACGTTTCTTGCTTCGGCAGGTGCGGTGGTATTACCGCTACGATGCTTTACAAATTCCCAAGTTGCCAAGTTTTTGAAACGGAATGGGACTGAAATGTAACATATCAATTTTTATTTTATAAACTTAAATATGTAACAAAACTGAACATGTAAATAAAATGTATTTCAATACAATTTTGTGCTCAATTTTTACTATTGAAAAAAACTCATTTTTTGGAATTTTTATGTCGGTAATAATAGCTGCGTCGAAGAATTCAGGTTTTTATGACCATAACTGCTACTTGTGAACAAGAATCAGCTACACTGTACGGCATCTTGTGGTTACGTCTGCTATAGAGAAGCACAAATAAATGTACTAATTATACATTCTATGATTTCTGATGACAAAACGCAAATTAAACGGGTAGTTTTCGGGGGCCGCTGAGTACATTTAAATTTAAGGACATTCGGCGTTTAAACGATGAAATCACTCTTCCAAATAGTGGAATTTTACTATAGTGTAAATAACCATATCATACCTGGGATTTTTTGTAACATTCAGCAATTCATCAATGACCTCAGGTACTTCATTTTCTTGTCCAATTAAAAACAATACGCCCATGATACATCGAATCTGATGCCACAGAAATGCTTTTCCTTTTATAATAATTACATACATATCGTAATCTAAAATTATAGAAAATACATTTCACATTGAACATGTTTGTATCCATTTTGATAAAAGACATTCACAAGATGTAGGTAATAAAAATGAATATGAAAATATATGCATATACATTATATACTTTGTGTTATTGGCTTTTCAAAGTACGCCTATGGTTTTTATCTAATACTGTATTTTACTTACCTCCCTCATTTTGACTAATTGATTCAATATTAATTTCATCAATTTTTCTAATAAACTCTATGACACCATTACCTACATCCATTTTACAGAAATTTCTGAAATCGTGTGCCCCAATTAATTTTTCTGTTGCTAGTCTCATTTTCTAAAAACAAACATCACACAATATAAAGGAGGATCTAAACATGAATTACAAAAGTAATTGTAGTGCCAAAAAATAAACCTAAGTTGATTTTGATCGAGGGATACAGAAAGTGAATAAAATTGTCACCTCTGAGATTAATAATTTGAGTTGATACTAGGTCTATATGTTGTAGATGAAGTTTAGATCTTTTGTACTAAAACACAGGTGAATAATATGAGTGCATAAAAGATCTTTGATCGCAGTGTGGAAGTGTCTATGATACAGAATGACCCCTATAAAATATCAAATCTGTACATTATAGATTGTGTAAGAATCTATCTACCAAGATCTTTATACTTAATCATCTTCTTCCTACTTCCTTGATAGGCTTTCAAGATAGACTCCTTGATGGACTGTTCTATCTTTGCAGATGATATGATCTCAAGAATTATTATACTGTTCTACTCTTGGATACTACTGTTCTAGGAGGATCTCTCCAAGCTCTACCATTGGATAGTTTTAAATTGTATTGAACTAAGTACTTCTAAATGCCATCGCATATCCTTTCTTAGTATACATTCACCAGTCTTTAGTTAATACAAAGTCAATAACACTGCTATTATTAGAGTATCAGAAATAAAAGATTTAGGCATTATATTTTATAGTGAACTTAATTTCAAAACAAATATCAAAGCTATTATATCTAAAGCATTCAAAATGAGTTTCATTAATCGATCATCTAAGCATTTTCATGTGGACACTGTTAAGATGCTATAATGTTCACTGGTGAGGTCAGTGGTAGAGTAGGTCTCGATTATCTTGGGTCACTGCTTTAAAGCAGATAGAGGTTGTACGAAATATGCTGCTTTAAATTACATATTATGGAAGACAGTTATTATCTGTATTCCAATATCAGAAATCTGGTCAATTTGTTGACCCTGAAGAATAATTCTACTATTATTGTAGATTGGCCAATAACATGTCTTGTTGGGTACTATTTTATCGGCTTGCATACCCAGGATCGTATGAGATAATTTTATCTGTGATTAATTGAATGTTAATGGTCAAAAGAGGCCACATTCTTACATGTGCCAATTTGGTCAGATTGATGTTTTCTACTATACAACTCATAAATGTGTTTGTGTTTAAATATTTTTTAGATTTTAGCTTTGACTTGGCTCTATAATGTAGCTCTATAATCTTATTATTCTTTATTGTAATTGGGATTACCTGTTATAAATAAATAAATACAATTTAAAACCTATTATATATGGATTACCTCTAAATTTAATTGTCCTCTGGGAAAATAATACCTATAGGTCCTGGACTTACAATCAAATCTTGCACTAAAACTCTCATCTACAGCACTCCAACCAACACATTGTATATCATTCGGCAATTCTCTGTTTAATATTTTACAATAGTTTAATGGAACACTTGGCTTAGATGGATTAGCTTTCAACACATTGGTTCTTACATCTAAAGAAATAACTTGTCCGAATGAACTAACCCCTTTATCTGTCCTACCACATCTGTGGTAATTGGAAGATGCCCTATCTGGAATAAGTTTTGTTTTTTGTAGAGCCTGGAATAGATGATATTCCACTGTATTTGTAGTATCTTCTTGCACAACAAAACCTTTGTAATCCCAGCCCAAATATAAAAAGTGTAAGGCTATGTGTTGAAATTGATACCTGAAAACTTTAGTTTATGAGTATTATAAAATTGTAACATTTGTACAATATAATTCATTATAATTTAATACTATAACATGAAACATCTATGTATTAAACATAAAACACTGTAGTATATCCTATTGTTATATTTATACATAAGACTTTCCTTATTAGCCACTGGAACATGGCATGTCAAGTATGAGAATTTCCCCACCCAACCTGTTCAGTGTGAAGTAATACAGGATACAGAGCCTCCTATTCAATTCAGAGTTTCCCCCCATTCCGTATCAAATGGCAAGGATATGTAACATTTAATACTATTTTTAGTGGTAATGTCATATGTCTGCTACACTAAACTTTTTTTATTTTTATAAAGTTGGCACATTCTTTTTTTAATTTGAACTTTTATTTCGGTAGTCTAGGTGAGACCAAGGAATTCTATGCACCTAAGTGAAAATACTTACAAAAAGTTTCCTATGTGCACACAAACTCCCATAATTTAAGTACTGAAATCTGTATATATTGGGAATGTTATTCCCATAAAAAAAGGTTTAAAGTTTTAGGTATTTTGAAGAAAAAAAATTATTTTAAAAAACTGTTATTGCTTGGCATTCTCCAAAAACGGGGTAATTAAATAAAGTTGCATTTGAAAAAAAAAATTGTAATAAAGCAAATATTGTAAAAAAAAACAAATTTCTTATAAAGACAAAATTAAAAAAACACACTGAAGAGATCATTTTATTTTCTGACTCTCTTCTGTTCGACCTTGGCATACATATTGCACATATAATTAACTACTGAATCCTAACCACTGTATTCTGAATGAGGTCAATTTGAACACATTACACAATGGTACTAAATTTCTTTGTCTCATCTGAATTCACTGCACACTTGTCATTTTTTTAAAGTTAGATATACATCATCTGTTTCATCATAATCATCATCACAAAGCTTACTCTCATCATATCTTTCTGCCAAAATAATGAAAATTAAGTGTACATCAGAATCACTTCTGAAGCAGTAGGTACATACTTAGACCAAAACTCTTAAAATCTACTGACATGCTTGGTAGATTTAATGTTTAAATCAATTCAACTGTAGTTTAATTGTTGCTACTAGTTTCAATTGTTCATCATAACTATTAACTAATTACATAGCTACTAAATTACGAAGTATGATTTTTCACTAGAAGAAATAAGCAAAAATATTATTTTTGTACAAAAATGGTTAAATTCTCGATATATAGCTTACAGATTTTTCTGTAGGGCTATTCATAACCATACTTTTTACTTTGAGTAGTTTAAACGTAAATTGGATAATTTGGAAAATTTATATTAGATCACCTGGAAAAATCAAATGACTTGGACGATTTTACAGGCTTCTCCTCTGATGCTGTACCTTTTGAAAGCAAGTTTTTTAATTGGACATTATGAGCTGACAATGTTTTTATTTTTTGAATTAGTTCCTACAAAAAGAATGTTTAAAATTATAATTAAAATCACAGGATTGGAAACTTTAAACTATTTTACCTCTTTGGAATAATCTTCTAAATTTTCTATTACATCAGTTTTATTTTGTTTTTTCTTTACTTTTGGGTCCATTTTGTTATAATAATTCAGATCAAAATTAATTTTATGGTAAAAAAATATAAAAATACTAGCTTCAATAATATTAGGTTATGTTTACTTGTTTACTTTTAACTTGTTAATCAAAGAATATAGACGCATGCGTCTCTATCATATTCTTTGTTTAAACCACGTTTAAACTGTGGGCAGATTATAGAATATCGTGGAAAGTATACTAAAAAAGTAGACAAAACAGATTTCAGATGGATCAATAATAATGAGTGCAATCGTCAGAGTTTTGACCTCTAAAAATCATAAGAACAAGCTGAATGTTGCTGAAAATGTCAATTTTCGGACACCAAAAAAGCAGCAAAAAAGTTTACCACTTTTACCCACGACTTTTCCCTAAAACGCCCCCTCGTAAAGGGGGAAAAGAGAAAAAATCGATTTATCAAAAATCTGTAAGACGTAGAAAAAAATGTTTCAAATAAAAAATGTAGCTGAGGTAATTTTGAACAAAAATGTTTATTAGAATTTTTTGTGTAGAATGAACCGTTTTCTCAGAAACAACCATTAAAGCAACCGGTTATTTTGAATGTATTACGCGTGCGAAATCAATTTTAAATAAAATTGAGTGCAGCTTTCGCAATTTTTGTATTTTGCAGCAAATGAAGTCGGTTTTTATAAAGGTTTTTAAATAAATACACGTTGCGCGATTTTAGCCATTTTTAACAATTGTCATAAGATCAATAAAACTTATCACCACTTTCGTTGAATTTTTATTGTTAGAGCCTAATCTTCAAAATGTATGACATTAAATTTCGATTTTGAGTTTTGGCAATAAATATTATGCATTTCAAATATGTTTAAAAAACGGAAAATTTAAAGTACAAAGACATAACGTAAACTGGAGAGAATAATACTTTGAATAAGTTTAAGAAATATAACAAGAAACGTATTAAAAGGGTACGAGATTATAACACAATAAAAACACGAAAGCCGATCATGTTATGGAAAATGAAATAAGAGATGAACTAACGAGGAAAACGAGGTTTACAGCAAAAGAGGACCAGGAAGAAAACGAATCTCTTCTAAAATTTTAAGAACCTGGTGTAATATAATTATTATAGAATATCCTAAGATCTTCATCCTAAGAACAAAGAACCATGTGATTGGTATTTAATAAAAGTCCACTTAACTTATTATACATATAATATAATAATCATGGATGACATGGAAATAACTGGCATTATTTTTTATTATTAAAATTAAAGTACCTAATATGAAATTTTAATATGCCATCATCATGGTACAATGCCATCTGGCATTTGATATTTTTATTTGATGGCATCATACAAATTACAAACTGTAAGAAAAGTTGTATACCTTGTAGAGAGAAATGCGTCATACATACGTCATATCCTTTTCTTTCACATTTGACTTGACTGATTTGACATTTGACCCTTCCTTCCTACTTTCATTAGTTTACGTCATTGGATATATTTTCATGTCAATGCTGAATTAGTGAAGTGAATAGTGTTAAAAGTATCTTAAAGTGATTTTAAACTTCTTTTTTTACGGAAATTAATATATTTAAGAATCGGTTTACTTACTTACATATTATTTTTTAGTGTTTATTTACGATTTAATAAGGCTACAGTGAAGTTTTATTTTCTAGGTAAGGCAATCAAAATGGCGACCGCATTATCATGGGAGTTGATATAATTAATTTTAATATTTAACAATCTATCCAATTATTATATGCTTTCTCAGTAAAATTATTCACTTAAATTCATGCTAGTTGTATATTTATAAAATATCAGTTAAGTACTAACAAATATTCACTGGTGAAGAATTGCCTTTGGTGAATATAAAATTATCGAGAAAATGTATATTAGGACATGAAATATTTATGAAAATTATATAAACATAAATTTTTATGTTTTCATTTTATTAAAATTAGATTTTACAACGGTATTTTCATTGATTGACCTATTTAATTCATCTGTCATAAATCCAAATTTATTGTAATATGATAATGTAGTTTATATCTTTGTATGAGATGAGAATAATTATTAACTTACTGATTGACTATTTGAAAGAAATAAACATTGTCATTTAAATAAAACAGTGATAGATATAACAAAACTAATCCTACTAGTGTTAGGATCTCTAGTGAGATGAAGTTTTTATCAATGATGATTGTACAGTGATTTTTTTTCTCTGGAAAAGATTATTTTTTATGTAATTTCCATTTTACCAATATTTCCATGTTTTTGTTGATTTTCAATTTTTCTGTTAATTTTCTATATTCTGCATTTTTGATGTAAAGTTTTAATTTCTCTATTTTATATCTTTCATTTTTGGATTCTTTTTTGGTGTTATGATTCTAGCTCTTCCATCAGATTAACAAGCTGGCCAAATTTGTCTTCCTCTCTTACAGTGCTAACTTAATTCTACCCACCAGAGGCCTGCGTAGCTGATTCATATTCGAGGGTGGCAGACAAGACATCAGCCAGCTTCTGGTAAGGAGCTAATCACAGTATTCTTAGCATTTCATGATCATGAAGAGCATTTGAATGCAAGATAGTATGTCTCCTTGTTTAAAACTGCAGTTTGCAGATAATGGTCTCTCTAATGACCTTGAACTTTTACCCTTCATTATTTTTTTTTTATCTTTGACTTGTTTCACCAATTTCTTTGATATGTCAAGACTTACCATTGCTCTGTTACAGAAATCAAAAGTTACCACAGTTATTAAAAGTGTGAAAAACTAATTAAGTAGTATGGTGAATCAGAAACTGGCAGACTTTATTATTCCGGAGGAAACAATATTAACTTTATGCAGTAATTCTGGTGCAGAAACTCTACCATTTGAAATATTAAAAAAAAAAAAAAAATAGAAACATCTTGTCTTTTATGACAGATAATTGTGATATATTAGTAGAGATATTTATGGATATTTTACTAGATTTTTTGCAAATCATTATATTTACTATTTATTTTTTTATAATTATTGGATGGAATTGAGACAAATTCTCACACCCACTTAGTGGGGGTGAACATTCTGTTTTTTAACATTAATATATTATTTCCAACAAGGTAATTTTCTTTATAGGTCATTAAAAATGAATGATACAGAAGTAGCATCAATTCCACCTCCACCAGGTACTATCGACAATCCACCTTTGCCTCCAGAGCCACCTTCCAGTCCACCACCGCCTCCACCAGCTACAGAACATCCTCAAACAGCCAATTTATTTTTACAAAACCAAAATTGGGCTAATTATAATAATTATGTATCCTACTATCAACAATATGCCCAATATTATCCATATCTCTTTATGTCAAGCCCCTATCCAGCTTATCATAATCAATTTAATAAAAAGGATGACTCAGTTCAGCCACCTTTGCCTCCAGGTTCTCCAAATCCGCCATTGCCCTCTGCTATGTCTAATAATATTAGATCTCCTCTATTGAATTCACCAAAGCAATTTGGCCATATTCGGTTTCAGTTAAATAGTAAACGGTTGCCTAATCCTAATAGTAATCCCATAATGAAGTTACACTCTTCAACTAGTGGTGCTGCTAAGAAAAGAAGGAAAAGGAACAAGAATAATCAAAACAATACCATCAATAATCAAAACTTGAATATGAATATGAATAACACTCCTCCACTGCCTCCACCGGAGTTATCTCTTCCCAAACCTGCACCTCCTCCACCTGAACTTCCACCTGAACCACCACTACCCCCTATGCCAGTCGATGTGAATCCACCATTGCCCCCTCAAGAACCACAAGACTGTATGTCACAGAATGGATTATGTAATCCTTCTGAAGATTGGCCTGAATCTCTAAAGGACTATGTACTTCGCAGTTATGCAAAATGCAGGACTGAATTTGATAAAAATCAAGTTCAAATAATTTTAAAAGGAAAAATAACTCAAGCATGCCAAAATGGCCAACTTTATAAAGATTGGTGTAAAGAACCTCTACCTAACATTCACAGTGAAAGACAACCTTTCACAGGTCAAGTCAAAACTGTGCCGGGACAGTTGAGCCAATTTCAGAACAACAATAAAAAAGGACTATCACCTGGTTTGGGAGCTAGATTGGGTTCAAGGTCAAGTATTGCAAGTACTTTAAGAGGAAAGAGTAAGTCTTCTTCTAGGTCTAGGTCTAGGTCACCTGTAGCAAGAAAGAAATCAACGTCAAGGAGTCCTAGGAAAAATGGATCTTACAGGTAACTATATTGTAGTGTCTATACAGATAAAGATGTTTATTTATCTTTTTCGAAAACACCAATGATATGCCCATATAAAAATAATTATATATTAATGACAGTAAGGTTTACTGTCATTAATATAGGTATTTATATATATCATTTACTGAGTAAACCATAATATATCCAATATTAATTTTTACTTCTGTCAATTCATTAATGTCAGTGTCCCGTTTTATGTTTTGGGAAGTTTTTTATATAGTTTACGATAACCTTTTGTTTCTAATCTTGTTCATTTTAGAATCTTGTCAAAGGCAAGGGTTACCTGCCGAAACGTTGATTTCAATGGCACAATAAAATTTAGTATTATCTGTATGTACCACTTCTTCATAGCTGGGATTTTTCGAAATGCTGCTCCATTATGTAGTATATTGTTTTGCTTTGTTTATTATCGATGTCAGTGTTTAGACTTTTCTGAAAGGATTCTCTCCATCTACTTTTAATATTTTGTTTCTCCGCCATTATACGAGGTGTGTTCAAAAAATACCCGAAATTTTTTAATTTCATGGATTTGGAGAGTCCAATTGTCAAAAAAAATTTATTGCTGGTATACATGCTTTAAAGTTAAAAAAAAATGTGCATGTATATTATTGTTTACCTTATTTCTGTGGCCGCCACTAAGGTTCGACAGTTTTTATGAGCTTGGCGATTTTCATTTATTTAAAAAAATGGATCAAGGAATTTATCCATTCAGAAATGGTTATGAACAACCGCTGAATCAGAATCAGAGAAGTCGCCGAAGTTGGTATATCAATTGGCTCATGGCATGACATTTTTTCAAAAGTTTTGGGTAACGCGTGTGAGCAAAATTTGTTCCAAAATTGTTGAATTTTAAACAAAAACAGTGGTGGAAGTTGCTCAGAAGAACATGGGTTTATGGATATGACGTCAAAACTGAGGTTCAATCATCCCAGTGGAGGCATACTGGTTCGCCAAGGCCAAAAAAGACTCGACAAGTGCGTTTGAACATGAAGATTATGCTCACTGTGTTTTTTGATTTTATTGGCATAGTGCACCATGAATTTTTGTCGCGAGGTCAAACGGTCAACAAAGAGTACTAATAAAGTAATCTGAAAAAAACGGGCGCGGCTTATACTAGTATAAACGCGTTCACCTTTACAAATTTATATGGGAGTCAATCTGCACAATCATTACATATGTAATGCTATAGGTAAGAGAAAGCAGAAAGAGAAACAGTATTAGGTATATATGTATATGGTGCATCATTTGCTGTATATAAACAAAATTTAACCTGTAATAGGAGTATAGTAAATGAAGGATTGAATCAATATTTTGATGAAAATGTATATTTTTATTTTCATATGTGTATGAAAGGAGTTGAATGCAAAAAAATTTTTTTACACATACTCTGCAGTAAAATTCATTGTTTATTTTGTTATTAATATAAAAATACAATACAATACACTGCAACATAATTCAATATAATAATACAATACAAATTAAAATGCAATATTCATAACTTACTTACGCATATGTTTAATTTACCATGATAATAATAAGAATAAAAAAAAATAATAATAATCTTAATAAATATGAAATATATTTACACAAGGAACATTTTTATTCTCGAGAGAGAAAATATATCTTCCTTCTCTCTCTTACCTATATCTTACATATGTAATGATTTTGCCGATTCACTCCCGTAAAAATTTCCAACATCGAACGCTCGTTGAAGTATAGAAGTATGGATTGGATTTGTCTAAAAACAATTCATGGCTTTTGCATCACGATAATGCAGCAGCTTACACTTAATTGGATGCCCCAGCCTCCATATTCGTTAGACATGGTTCCGTGTGACTTTTTCCTATTTCCAAAAATAAAGAAAACTTTAAGGGCCAAGTATGGATGACATTAAAAGCACATCATTGATAGAACTAAAGGCTATCCCAAAAATCGAGTTTGAGAAGTGTTTCAAGGATTGTCAGATGCGTTGGCACATGTGCATAATATCTCATGGGGACTACTTTGAAGGAGACAACATTGATGTAGATGAATAAATAAATATTTTTTTCAAAAAACGAAAATTCTGAGTATTTCTTGAACATACCTCGTATGTCCTTCCTTGTCTTTGTATAACATCAGCCTTGGTCTGTCTCTGTGGTTTCTTTTATTATTTTGTAAAAGTTCTACTTTCGGATCTGTTGTTCGCCTGTATCTTTTCTGATCACTTAATTACCACTTTCATTTTTTGTTTCCATTCCTCATCTGCAGTCTACTTCTCTGTGTCCAATGAGTTTTCCATGTATAACATTTTGGTAATATTGTTTCTTTGTTGGGTTCTTAAACATACTCACATTTCATTTTTTTCTGTCATATGTTTGTCTCTTTTGACACTATCTGTAGTTGTGCCATCATAGTGATCAAAATTCGCTCTGCAATATGTTTTGATGTTGATTGTGTATGTTGCTCATCTTTTTGATCTTCTTAGCTACTTAAATTAATGATGGGTATACCTCAGAAGAAGATATATATGTATATATATATATATATATATTGAGATATATTGCTAAAACGTTTATTAATGACAACAATTCACTTTTGGATTACCTGCTTCATAATAAGTGCATTAGACAAACATTGCAAAGCAAACTTCTTATGTTTCACACTGATTAAAACCAAATTTTTGTTCTGAGTATGTTTACAAGAAATTATATGTGGCACGTCTTAATCTTAATGTTTGATAGTTACATTTGTTTGGTTTTTTCTGTATAGGTTAATTTTTATTTTCAGTGACACTTCTACCTCCAGTAGTGAAGATAGCTACAAAAGCGATTCAAAATCTTCAAGACGGAGCAAGAACAAAATATCTGACAGGTTAGGTGTTTCAAAGAATAAAAATCAAAAGTCATCTAAGAAACAGAAACCAAAAGACAAAAAATCTAGTTTCTATTCAACTTTTGGCAGTGAAGTTGAAGAAAATAAAGAAGTCCTACAGCAAAGAGCTGCTAGGTTTGGTAACAACAAATCTAATGTTAATAATGGATATGAGAAAAATGCAAGTTTTGTTATTGATAAGTTTTCTGATGATAACAATTTAAGTGGGAACTTTGAATGGTCGGATGGTCACATTGTGGGTACTTGTCAGGATTTAGAAAAATCATTCCTTCGACTGACAAAAGCCGTAAATCCGTGTGAAATCCGGCCAATCGAAGTCCTTAAATTATCGTTACAGAATGTTAAGGATAAATGGGTACAAAAGCAGGATTATTTCTACGCGTGTGATCAACTGAAGTCCATTCGTCAAGATTTAACGGTAATATATTGTTTTTTATTGATTTTTAAAATATCTTGCCTTTTGTATCTAAGAACCATTGCCTTTTAACCTCGATAAGTCAAAATTTTTTTAGGAGAGTGAAAAAACTTTGATGCTTAGTACATATTTTTTCTTTCTTAGTATTTATTTAATTATTACTTTGAAGAAAACATGTCAAAGCATAGTTTTCATGACTCTGGTGTTTTGCTAGATCATTCAGAACAATATTTCAACCCAAATCTTCATAAATCTAAAAATGGGCAATTGTTAACTTATGAGGTTTCTGTATGTAACTTTGTTTTTTTTCTTGTTCACCTCATTTCTAATTGAAAATAACAGGAAAAATCAATTAACCTGATTTTTTTTCTAAAATGAGTCTAGTTTCAACCTCTAAATGACTGTAAAAGGTTAAATTATTATTTACCAGCATTATCATGTGTTTTTAAATGTCTGTTAGAGATTATCAAGCCAAAATTTATGCCACTTACAATCGGCGGGTGCCTTATAAGATAGATTTTTTTGAAAAAGTTTAAAAAACCATGTACTTCTCTTAAGGTAAGCATAAGAACCATCCAACAAACATTTCTTATGAAACCATGTTATGTAAACAAGACACATTAGGTCCTTATCAGAAACTTGATTCATTATTCACTCAGCAAGATTGAAAAAAATTCATTCTAAGATAATTGAGGTCTATGGAGAGGCTAGTTAATGATGTCTATATGATACACGGGAATAATCCTTTTACCACAGTAATTGATGTCAGAGAAGTAGTCCCGTTTTGCTGGAAACATGTACTTGAATTATCCTTGAAAAACTTGCTACTCTTGGCCAAAAACAATTTGTTAGGCAGAAACGGGATTCATCTGAGAATAACTCTTTGCTCCAATTGTTAATTCCCAAACGCGCGTATTGTCGAGCAAAAGCTAGTCGTGCTACTCGATGCGCCAGGCGAAGTGGCTGTCCTGTAGCCATTACCCGAGAAGATAGTCCAAAAAAACGAAGTCTTCTCCTGACTGTTGCAACGCTAACATTGCGAATTCATACTTCCTGTAGACGATTTCGATGCATAATCGCAGTTGAGGTCCGGTTTCGTAAAGCCTGAAACACAAGAAAACGGTCATCTCGTGCTGTGGTCGTTCTTCGTTCAGGGCCAGGTCGTCTGGAAAGCAAACCCGTCTTCTGAAAGCGTTGAAGCACTCGTTGAACCGTAGAAAGACTTACGCTAACAGTTCTTGCGACTTGCCGTCGAGTGTGACCGTCTTTCACAAGCGCAACAATTTGTGCCGTTTCAACAACAGTCAAGGGTTTTTTTGGTAAAAAATAAACAATAATAATGGCACTAATAAACAAACACTAATGGTGGCAACAATAAACGTTTGTTCGTTGCGTTTGAACAGAAAGTCGAAGCACAAATGAGACATTTAAAGGAAGCGGCAGTTACCGCTACCGTTCATTTTGAGAAGTGTGCACTTTTCCGCAAAATTGGAATTCTTTGTTGCAAAGGAAGCCGCTAAGCCGACAACAATTCTCAGAAACATGCATTAGTTTGTATTTGTGTTATTATTATTTACGATAAATCTCGTTAAAAATGAAATATCGGTGATTTTCAAGGTGACCCAGATTTTATGATCGCGAGTGTATTTTAAATCTGTTCTAATCAAAATGTAACATGTAATAAGATGCTGTAATTATGTTTTTTTATACATTGATGTATACATACATACTTGTTAGATATTAACTACAAGCTCCACATATACTTATATTCAATGTATTATTTTCTTACAGGTCCAAGGAATAAGGAACGAATTCACTGTAGAAGTTTATGAAACTCATGCCCGGATAGCCATCGAAAAGGGAGATCATGAAGAATTTAATCAATGTCAGGCTCAACTGATTTTGTTATATCAAAATATAGGGGGTTCAAATCGTACTGAATTTGTAGCTTACAGGATTCTTTATTATATATTCGTCAAGAACACCCTAGGTAAATTTTCCAATGAAAATTATTGGATGACTATAATAAAACATTTATTTAAAACAATTTTAAAAAATGCACTGCTCGTAAATTAAAGTGGAACACTATATATTTTCAGTCATATTCTCCAAATTAAAATTATCTCCAATATTTTATTGAATATGAATAAAGTGATTGAGATTTATATTAATATAAAAATTAATGAAATGTACTGTTTGTTGCCAGATATTTCGGATTTAATCCTCTAGGTATAGTTGTATACAGGGTCGGACTTATATACTGATACATTTTATCAAAATTACGGCAATCCCACAAAGTAAAAGAAAAATACATATAAGTAATATTTTTATATTAAAATATATTGTTAACATAGTGAAAAAATACAAAAAAAAAATTAAACTTAACTATCGTCTACATTTAAATTGATATCACTATCATCGTTATCGTTTGAATATATAACTACTCTATAATGTTTTGGAACTGTAAGTATTTTTTTCTAGCTTTTTGACATGCTGTATACATTTTTTCCAATTATCTGCTGTAATATTACATTCAGTCTTAATTAAATCTACAATAGTCGAAAATGATTTCGGAGAATTATTATTTTTCCTCACATTACTTTTTAATTGAGACCACAACAATTCTGTTGGATTCAGTACACAATAGTAAGGAAGTAATCTTAATACTTTATGGTCACAATTCTCAGCTAGCCTGTCGATAACATAATTTTTTTCACATTTAACTAATTTTAATAGTTCTACAAGTTTGTTTTTTTGTGTAAGAATCCATGAAATATATTTCATGTTTTGATAAAAATTCTTGAATTTCAGCTTTGTTTGAAGTAGTATTTGGAATTTTGCTCTTTAGTCTACAATGATACGGAGCATTATCCAAAATAATAACGCTATTTCTTTTTAATTTAGGTAGTAATTGCTGCTCAAACCACTTTTCAAACAAAGTACTGTCCATATCTTGCTGATAATCTAAGCGACAATCACTTACGCTCTTATCCTGACTGAACACATCCTGATTCTCCCCCACAATGTAAAATACAAATGCTCTTCCCTCTAGAGGGAGAAACATTGGTGACGCAATTTTTTCTACCATCGGTCCAACATTTATTAACTATATCGTGGGTTTCGAAGCAAGTTTCATCCAAATAATACGAGTTCTTCCCTTCACTCCTAAAAGACCTTAGACTCTCCAAATAATCGAACCTACACTTTATTTAACGACTGGATTCCATAATTGCTTGCCATTTATTCACTGTTTTAAACATAAAACCATTAGATTTTAAAAACCTCCAAAAAGTTGTTTGATGGCACTCGGGATTATTTGTTTGTTTCTTAATTCATACAAAAGTTTATTTAAATTTAATAAGTTATTCACTGAATACATATGATATGTTGTTTCTCGTATAGCTGATAAATGAAAATTCGATAATACTCGATGGGCACCAGATTTTTTTTTTTTTGACCGTCTTTTATAAGTTCGTACACAGTGGATCATGGCGCTTGTGTCAAAAAACCGTCTTTTTGATTGCTTCTGATTTAACCATCGTCGAAAGAATACCTAAGAAAAAATATGTAATTTTACTTTTTAAGGAATTCTGCTCGGAATTCTGTGTTTTTTATGAATTAATTAATCGCTAAATATGATTTATCTTCCTAATACCGGGTGGGGCGAATTTTCGCCCCGGGTATAACGTTTTTATTAATATCTGTAATTAAGTTTAATCAATCGCTTTGACGGTTTAGGACATTGGTAGTTGGTGTATTAAGAGCACAAATAAGTAGTAAAATCCAAAATACCGCGAACAGAAAATTAAATATTCTCGTCGGATTTCGCGGAAATGTATGTGGGGTGAGAGTTCGCCCCACGTGATATCGATTGTTTTCATGTTCTACAAATCTGATTTTATCAGTTTAGACGAAAGTTTTGGAAAACTTAAGGTTAACTAAAGAGTATTTTTAACGAGTATTTATCGTTGTAAACGTTAAGCTCGATTTGCTTTGCATCGTGTGTGAGATGAATATAACCAGAACGTTTTTCAGGTTCAGACTCGTCTTCACTTTCTGAAATAGTGGCAGGAATGTACAGGACATCGTCACTAATCATTTCTATATCACTCATATTTATAGTTATTACACTGACTTCTGTTCTAAATTAACGACAAAAGAAAAATGAAGTTCTTTTCAAATAAACTTTCTACTCACAGAAGCCCATTTAGTGATTTGATATTTTACCTGAATAAAATTCCAAGAAATTTTCTAAAAGGGAGTAGTCATTTTGTGCTTAATATCGGCTCAGTCTCTTAATCTGGGGAATTCCATCCGAATTATCTTGCAACGGATTATACAAATTTATTGTAATGAAAAATAAACATCTCTTAGATAATCTGGTTTTAGGATCATACAGTAACCACACAAACTCTTTACCGTCCAATACCGTAATAAACCAATTAACGCCCAAATTATTTTTTTTTTTCAAATTTCAAAATTTTACTGATACATAATTATCAGTAATATTGTTCTTCATGAAATTATTTTAAATATTTGCATTTTTGAATTTGGATCCGTCATATAAATAGATCACTGGCCGTTAGTATGATCATAATGAACTACCTAAGTCTGACGTCACAATGGGCGGGGGTTTTAAAAACCTTTACAAACATTTCCAATTTGTGTGTATTTGTCCCATAAGAAGTTAAAAATATTGATTTTTTTTAATTGTTTTGTGTCAAATAAGTCCTTATTTGAATAAATAAAAATAAGGACTTTTGGTTATGAACATTCATTCTGTGCGATTAGTATTATTTGTTGTTCATCACTGCATTGTTCATGTCTTTCATCATTTTGACATAAGGTCCACGTTTCAGCCCCATATATCAAAACCGGTCTTATTAAGGTCTTGTATATATTGAGCTTTACTGCACGTTTTATATTTTTATTTTTTAAATGTTTTTGGAGACAGTGAACAGTTCTGTTTGCTATTGCTATGCGTCTTTTTATTTCGTCGCTTGTCGTGTTTGTTGCGTTTACCATCGATCCAAGATATGTGAATTCTTTCACTTGCTCAAAGGTATGGTTGTTAATTTGAATTCTCTGTTGGGTATTTCGGGGGTTTTTAGAAACCAACATATATTTGGTTTTTTCCTCGTTTACCACAAGTTCCAATTCACTTGTCGCGTTCGCAAGCCTTGTAAAACACTGTACCATGTCTCTCATAATTCTGCCCACTATAACTATATCGTCAGCGAATGCGAGAATTTGCGTCGATCTATTAAAGATAGTTCCATTCATTCTAATATTTAATTGTCTGTTTGCCTTTTTCAATGCAATATTAAAGAGGAGACACTCAAACGCGTCCCTGTCTTAGACCACTATTAATGTCAAAGAACGTAGAGTTTTCTCCTTCAATTCGCATGAAGGAGGCATATCCCTTTTTCAAACGTTTATTTTGTAAATAATTTCGATGAAAATTTCAATAGTTTACGCAATAATTCGAGCAACATTTATAGTACATAACGACTTAATCAGCAACAAACTTTACAACGATTTACTCGAAATATATGTTTGAAAAACTTTTTTTTAATAAACGTTTTGAACTTAGATGTCAACGACTAATTCAAGTTAGAAATTGTATATTTAAAAATATGAAGAATGTAATAAAATTGAAAACAAATTTCATATACTTATCTAGTGTTCCCCTTCAATGGACGCGCAGTCTAAATAAAAACAATCAGTTAAGTTTATTTTTTTTTCTTTTTCAGATATCATGACCGTCATGAAATCTCTCACAAAAGAAGAAAAGTCTGACGAATGCATATCGTTTGCATTAAAAATTCGGTCGGCTTGGGGTTCGGGCAATTTTCATAAATTCTTTTTTCTTTACTGTAGAGCTCCCTTCATGACCGGCTACCTCTTAAACTGGTTCATTGAAAGAGAGCGCAAAGATTATTTAAAATGCATTATAAAAAGGTATGTATTTAAATATTTTTATTACTAAAATTGTTATATTGAAAGGGTGTTGTTTTAAATTTGACTACACTCTTCTAAATATCACTAAGTTGTGATAATAATAACGAACTACTATGAACTATAAAAAAGTGTCGCAGATTATTAATCTTTATTCGAATTAAAATTCAGTGAAGTTTTAATACCTCAACAAGATCATGTTCCAATGTTGTAAGTTTTATTCCAATCCTTAGCTACACTTTAGTTAGTCAAATTGAGTGTGATGATGAATGTGAATGATGTTTTACTTAACAATAAATAGCCTAATGGCGGTTTTTCACTAAACGGACAGTTGACTTTATGTTGTTTGTGTTTTCTAGAACTTAAAAAACAAAACTCTTGCTTCCATCAAGCTGCTACATTCTGTTCGTGTTTTTTCCACTAGTTATTTTCTCAAGGAAGCCAAAGCACAGTTTTTCTTCAATAACCAACCAACATGTTTAGGGAAGGTTTTTTATTCTTAAGTCTGTTTTACAGCTTGCAATTACACCTGCAAGACGCAAGAAAGTTGCCTAAAGACATGTGCAGTATGTCGTCAGCTGATTATTTCTTGCAATTGCGCGATAATCGGTTTGGTGCCATTTTCTCTGCAAGTTTTCATGCAAGTCTAGGGGAATTTGTAGGAAGTTTGATTTTTCCACAATGTTGAATGTCATAATCACTGATTGACACGGATTTATAATAATATAATAGTCTTGGCATTTCGAAATTTACTAAATAGTGTTAAATAAACAGCAATAAGTAATTAAAAAAAAAATACAAAAGTTTATAAGTTAGGATAAGTTTGCAGCAAGTTTTCTTGTGATCTGTAAAGCGGTCTTTTGTTGTGGCTGGTTGATATTGAAATCCTTGGAAAAAGGGTTATTTTAGTTTTTTTTTATTGTTTATGTATGTAAATGCAAAGTAGATACAGTAAATTCAAAGCTAGAGTCATCAACAGTGAATTGGTGACCAATGTTTCTGGCTCTGTTGTTGATGCCATCATTTTGGTTTTTTTTCTCATTTATTTGATGGCCCATATTTTTGAGACATTTAAAAAAGTGGTGTACATTTATTCTAGCGTGTTGTATGATCACTTGGTCTAGATAATCTGCGTAGACCATAATTTGCAGGAATTTATTAAAAATATTTTCTCTGTTGTCTATTATGGCGTCTCTAAGCGCTTTTTCCAGGAATATTTTGAAAAGGAAGCACGACACCGCATTTCCCTGTCGCAGTCTGTTTCAAACGCTTGTGATTGTTCACTTTGTATTTCTACTTATAGGCTAGGAAATGAAGCACTAAACCTACCAATTTTCCATAGGACCTACCTGGTGGAGGGTGGACCTCGTCTACTGGAGTTTTATGTTATTTTCATTCGAAATAAGTCAAAAGTCATTACCCGGGGGGGTTTTAAGGTCGTTGGACTCGAATATAAGACGACGATGGACTCGAAGGTATTTGGTGCCCAGAGTAATCTCGTCTCCTGGAGGTTAATGTTAATAAAAATCTTAAATAACAAATTAACGAAAACTTCAGGAGACGAGGTATGCGTTGGCCACCAGATACCTTGTAGATTATCACCATCGTAATATGTGTGAGCAACCCTAAAATCCACTGAGTAATGACTTTTGACCGATTTCGAATAAAAATAACAAAAAACTCCAGGAGACGAGGTCCACACTGGGCTCCAGGTAGCTCGAGGATCATAGCGGTCGTAATATTCGTGTTCATATACCTCGAAAGCCCCCCTACTAATGACTTTGGACTGATTTCGAATGAAACTAACACTTAACTAACATAACACTTAGAAAACGAGGTTCACCTTGTGCACCAGGTAGCTCGATGACCATTGTCGTTATCATATTCGTGTTTAGCGACCTCGAAAACCCCCCGAGTGACAAAGTTAAACTCATTCCTGTAGATATTTTCGTAGCTGCAAATTTTTCATTTTCTATGCACTTTGGAAATGCATTTTTCTTATGCCCAAAATACAATGTTCATTTACCACCATGAATTTTGTTTATAAACTTTCCTAACACATCCCTGAAAAGTATGCAAAAAGTTTCACAGCGAATCATCTTGCTGCGAAAAATTAGTATTTAGTGTTTCCTTTCCTGACCTATTAGCAAACAACTTTACGCATTGTAGCCATGTTATGTCTGGTTTTAAACCCCACATATTTCAAGAGTGCCTTTGGCTACTACTCTCTTGGTTTTCATTCTATCTGCTGATTCCAAGTCTCAAGTTTACTATTACCCATAGGTACTCTACTTCACTCAACTAGATTTATATTTGTGCCATTCTGGTTTAGAGGAACTAATCACTCTAAATTCTTCCTTCATAAATTTCATGGTTTTGGATTTCTGGGGACTTTTATTAAGTCGCCATAATTTGAAGTTCATTCTGTGACTACAGTCAGAGCAGAGCAGAATCTTGCCTTTGTCTTCACCAACTTCAGTTGGATTTTCTTGTGTTTGTAATTGTAGGATTTATTTAACAATAAATACACCATCATAAGATGGAATTGTTAATTTGTCACATGACTTAGAACTTTTCGGTTTTATTCTGTTATTCCTGACTAGTGTTAAACAATTTAGTATTTTCATGGCATAAAGTCAACATTTTGTCTGTTTATTTGCAAAGTGTTGTAAACTTTTGTTGATTTTTCTTGTGTTGGCAATATGGCAGTATCGCTGTCATTGTATCTGTATAAATAAACGTAGGCAGTATTTGAAGTGAGCATAAACAACATAAAAGATACAAATTCTAAGATTTAATGCAAGAATTTATTTAACAATACACCGTCATAACATATTTAAAAAATCAAGATCTAGGCATTCTTCTTCTACTACACTGACAAGGTCCTTAGAATATTTATTGATGATTGATTTATAAATGTGTAGCATGGTACATTTCTGTTTATGAAATTCTTAAGATATAAATTTACAGGTGTTGCATATTCCTTCTATAGGTATCTGTTTACTATTAATGTAATATTATGGGATGGTTGTTTGGAAAAGATGAGAAATTTACTTACAACATTCGTAGCTTCTGCTGACACCTACTACTTTTTCGATGTTTTTAATATTATCCATTCACCCAGTAGTATGTTTGGCATACTTTTTTTTTGTGTATTGTGTTTTAAAAATTTTGGCTGATTTGTCATACAGTTGATATTGTTGTTGAGTATAATTTTGTTGTCCAAATAAGCAAGACTTCTTCAATTACTACGTAAGGTATCTTTCCCTCAATACATTTGATATATTTTACTTAAAAAATGTATCAAATAATATTCGATGCGTAGAATATTTTATTGTAATACATTAAATGATTTTTAAGTATCTTTTTATGGTAGAATTTGTTAAAATATGTAGTTATGTTTAAGAGTGAAAACACTCACACTTTTCCATATTCAATTGTTTCTTTTTGATACAAAGTTGTTCGTTTAGAAAAACTATATTGCAGATTTCAACTCCATACTCTTTTTAATTATGTTATCCCAATTTTCCCTTAGTAACACAATGGAATAATTGTACTTTGCATTAAGGATTTATAGACTGTGCTCAAGAATTATTTTATCCCGTTTTCTCTGCAGCTACGGCAGCTAAGTCTAGGCTCCAGAGAATATAGACGAGTGGGAGGAACGTATTTGTGAGACGTGAGGTATTAGTTGGTCGTCAAGAATTGCTCTAGGACCGTCCTAACCATGCACAGTAATGTGTGTTCATATTTCTTTAATATGTACGATCAGGACGGTCCTAAAACATGAAGTATTGGCGATAAAACAATAAACTATACGTCTACGTCAGCTCCCGCATTACCTTTGATGTTTGCCGTAGTTGCAGACGAAACGTCAACGTCATAAGAAAGAATTCAAGAGCATGGCCTATAAATTCTGAACACAATGTACCATTATAATACATTACGTGTTTCATACTCCTACCCTATTCCAGAGATAAAGTATTATGTGAATATCTTTCATATGTGAATTATGTGAGTATCACTTCTTTGTCACTCCTTGTTCTATAGAGAATCGTAAATAATTAAGTGATGGATTCGACTGTTACTAGATTGATGGATTTTTTATCACTACAGCTGTATCGGCAGAGTGCCTTTCTCAAGTGATCAATTTTTTGTAAGCGTTTACACTTTATATTCATTAACTGAATAAATTGAATAGGGGAGAACTATTTGTCTCAGGTTGATCATTCAGAATTATGTCTGTATTTTTTAATTTGCTAATTTTCATATATCCTAATAAAGATAGCTTAAGGCGTTTCTTTTGAATGTGAAGAATTTGAAATTCTGTTATTAAAAGAATGATTATGGTCTAGAAGGTGAAATGAGTACGTAGAATTTGTTTTTCTATTATTGAAACTCCTTTTATGTTCTGCTATACGTTTGTTAAAAGTTCTACTAGTTTGACCGATGTAAGGTGTTGGGCAGTAAGTTTGTATACACCATTGTGTAAGTGCTAAATTTCACTGTGGAAGTGCTTTGTAGATTTAAAAATAATTTTTTCTATCTTTATTAGAATCTATGGCAACCAACATATTAAAAAATACTGACATAATTATGAATGACCAATTGAGACAAACAGTTCTCGCCTTCTCAACTGATTCAGTTTAAGACTTAAGTGTAAACGCGTACCAAAAATAGATCACTTAAAAAGGAACTTTGCAGAAATAGCTATAGCGATAAAAAAAATTATAAATTTTGTGGAAGTTTTGAAAACAAAAGTTTTCAGTGTTTTGTTGTTCCTTAAATAATTGTTTAAACGATTGTGTAATATTAACTCCATTTTGATATTGGTTTTCTGAATGTAAATTGGATATTAGATACTATACATACTATTTAAGATTTTTTAATGATTTCAGTCAAGTTTCAAGCTTGAAATATTTTTTATATACATATTACTACATATAATAAATCGTATAATGATTGTTTGCTTAGGACATAGCATATGCGCTTACTCTTGGAAAACGTAAATACATAAAATATTAGATTTTATTTGTGTTTCAGTATTTTTCTTCCATTTGTGGTATTTTAAGTAACCAAACACAAGGAATGTAAATAATCACTCATTTAAATTTTTCACACACGTGTTTTGTGGTTGTTAGCACAAAGTATTTAACCTTGCACTTAAAAGTAAAATGGGATTAGGTTTTGTTTTTCAGACAGGTGTTTGATATGACTTATTTGGTGATAGTGACTTTCTTTAGCAAACCAAGACGGAAATCATGTTTTTTATGTGTTCCAAAGTTGTTCTACCTTTTTTTTTATTAGTTATTGTATAAAGATGTCCAGGAAATGTAGCAATGTCTGTACCTGCGATGATCCTAGCTTACAGAGGCTAGTACTATTTTTTCGATGTATTAACTCTTCCTGATGTTATCGATTGATTTCAAAGTTTATACTGGTCGGAACCGTATTTTCAGCGTTGGAACACTGTCCGGTTCAGTAGAGGTCAAAAAGAGAAAGAAGGAAGGAACTGAGGATAATATCTATAAATTTTCAGCTAGTACTACAAAATCCCATTTTACTTAGTATTCAAACACAACACTGAAGTTTTTAACTAAAATACTATTTACATCCTTGTGACCATTTTAATCACTTTATTAACTTTTGTTTTTATGTTTAGCTATCGCCAGAGCGTTTCTATCGACTTCCTGGTTCAAGAGTTGGCTTTCGAAAATGTGGAGGAGTGTTTCGCGTTTTTAGAGCAGTTTTCTTTAGTTTTCGCCGATTCGGAAAGGACTTTACTCGATTGTAAGAGCAGTATGTCGGCTCTTCCTTGTATCTAGCCATTCAGCTTACTCTGATCGGTACAAATTATATTTTCCCGTATTGAGTTCTCACTTATACTTAGTAAAAGTGGTGATTCAACATTATGGTTTCCATCTGCCCGATGGTTTTAATTATTCTGGTAGAAAAAATCGTGGTCTGTTACAAATTCATAAACAGACGGTTACTGGCCCCGGAAGACGAGGAATAGGAAAAGTGTCTACTCTGTTTAGTAAGCTTTGAATAAATCTTTTTGTTTATCCAAACCATGGTGATATTTGGTTGCTACAAACGAAGTCTCATTTTTTAATGATTTTTTAAAATATTTTGTCATGTTTTAGTGACAATGGAGATGTTGGTACAACTAATGATTGTAGTTAATGTATATATTTTTTTATTAAAATAATTTATTGAATTCTTTATTTATTTAAATCCGCTCCTATTTTTTTATTATTTAACACGTTGCATGCCGACTCATTCTATGTGACCGAGAAAAAAATTTATCTCAGTGTCAGCTAGGTCTATTTGACCGAGAATTTTAATGTTATTGTGGTGCCGTCTCTGCTTATGTGACCGAGATGGTTGATTGCATCCCAGCTGCCAGTGTCTCGGTTTAGAGCACGTTTGTAAATATGAACTGATTGAGCTGGTATAGAAAAAAGGTGTTGCGGCAGCCCAGTTTTTGACTCGCATGTTTTATCGCTAAGAAAAAGCACAACGTAAAAAAGGTAAATATGTTTATAGGGAATTAAACACAATTGAGTGTAACGAAAATTACATTTACACAAAAGAGGATACAGGATATGCACCCAAAGTTTACAGAAAACCTACCTACACCAATAGATACTTAAATTACCACGCAAACATCAAAAGGGGAATTATCAAATCATTATATGCTATAGCCCAAAACATCTGTTGAAATAAAAATTCATTTCAGGAAGAAAAAAAACCTGCTTGTTTAAACAAAGGTTTTAACAAAAAATAATTAAAAGAGTACAAAGAGTTTTCACAAGATTGAAGAAAGGAAGCAACAAAACACTACAAGGGTAAGTAAAGGCTAAAGTACAAGTAAAGGGCTTCTCGAAAAGGATAGGAAGTATATTCAAAACAACGAACCTAACAACACACAAGAGAGAACTGCATCTATAAAATACCCCATAAATGCAAGAATTTCTATGTAAGAGAAACCGCAAGACCACTTAAGTGCCAGGGTAAAAAAGGATGAAACAGGCTTCGGCAAATCATCGATATGCAAACATGCCTGGGGCGATGAGCACAGAGTACAATGGAAAGATGCATCAATAATTATAAAACAAATAGACATGAAAAAGAAAATAAGCATACGTAAAATGTGTAGCAAACTCTTCAGCAGGCTCTGATTGCCAATACTAAAAATGGGCAACAAGAATATTACTAACATTAACGGATTAACAGACACTTCTACATTAATGCATATATAAACAAACGATTAATACACAAAATAATCAGAATTTGATATCTTGAGAGCACAAACACCAGCCTCAGATTTTTTTCAATGGCTATTGCCTACAAGATCGGAGCCAAGTAGTAAGTCAACAGTTAGTTTTGAAAAATAGTACCGGCTTAAAAACATTTGGTTATATTTTTGAAAACGTTTTTCGGAGTGGAAATGCAGCAGTTAAAAATGTAATTTTCATTAAGGGAGAGCGCCCACCAAACTGGCATGGCAAGTAGCGCGCGTCTAGCATGTTAATTAAAATGTAACCAATGAAAACGAATAATTCCGCGCATACCAAAATGACAGTGACGTCATTCATTCTACTCATTTGGTTACATTGTAAGTAACATGCTAGACGCGTGCTACTTGTCATGCCAGTTTGGTGGGCGCTTTCACTTAGATAGCTTTACATCTAGGCCTTGCATGGCATATCTCTTGCCTAGCCTCATCTGTCTAGTGTTTACATCAAGGCTATTTTTGCGCAATTTTGATGTTGCCAACAAGAAATATATCAAAGCATTAACTTTGGATATTTCAGTCCAGCATTAAATATATTCAAATATAAATCACAAATCATTATATCCAAATAAATAACTTTTACACTTAGCAAATATTGTATAAAGTTAAGTTTTACTCATTCCTCATCAGTGGCATTACAGCTCGTTATGAGCCAAAGCCTTCTTCAGAATAATCTTCCATTCGCCCCTGTCTCTGGTAACTCTTCTCCATGCTTTAACTCCGATGGATTTTTTCCAGGAGTAAAACTCCAATGAGTTTTACTCATTGACAACATGAATTTTGACGATAAATTGCTCTCTTTCCTTGTCTAAGATAAATAGAACACGTTCTAATTTTTTGTCTAGCTAGCACAGGCCGTAGGCATGCGCAATGCGCTTTACAATCAATTTTGGCTTAATCGCATATAAACATAATATTTAGTTTTAGTAACATATTTAATATTTATAAATAATAATAAGATAGAGGTTTACTAAAATTGTCTAAAAATCTTTAAAATGTTAGACATAAATTTCCATTAGATGGCATAGAAATCTATAAAATGTCGCTCAAACTCTTCTGGGACCTTTCAACGATCAATAATAGCTTGTGATAGCCAAAAGTATAGGTGTTTGTAAAACTTATTTCGTTAGTTTCCTAAAACGTGGATAGATGGCGCTTCATATCGTTTAGTTATCTAGTGCACTCAAATTTTTGTCCATGTCTATACCATTGTCCGATTTAAACAATGTCTATACCTTACAAAATAATACACATTTTTTTCGTAGGACCTAAAATCCTACATAAATAAACAATATTTACTATTGACTTGTGGGAATGCAAAGCTGTAAATTAGAATAAAATACAAAAAGTATAAATGAGATATTTATTATCCGATGGTGCAAAACGATAAACGTAGTTTCATTAATTTAATGAGTATATAAATTATTATCAATCACAACTAGCATTATATAATTATATAACAAGATATGAAATAACTAAAAAAATATATATGTAAAAATTGATAAAATGACATGAATAAATTTATGGGTACAAATTTATATAAACTTAAGAACATTTTTTATATTAGAAAGAAGAGGACGCATGCAAAAGGCATTGGTTTGATGGAAATTCCAAAAGTACTTTTAATGTAGTTTACAGGGAAAAAAAATGTCGGTAGAATCAAAAGTTGGATACACATTGGAAACAATTTGTAAAGATAGTTTCCAATTTTATTCTGAACAATGAAACAAAAGTTACCGATACCTATCTAGATGATCAGTGAACAATTTAGTTCACTATAAATGTATCGATAAAGAAACACATGCAAATGTGGATTAACGCAAAAAACTGTGCAACTCAACGTGGAGTATGTGTATATACCTCTTATTTTTGGCTATAATTGAGAACGTTCACTTTAAACAACAGAATTATACAAAGAAGTAAAAGAAAACTTATACTCGGTTTGAAAAGGAATGGAATACTCGGTTTTGAATCTTTGTGCAGGACTATTCAAACCAGAAAATAATACCAAATAATAATTCAATAACAATAATATTAATGGTTTCGAATCAAAATATATAATTTCTGTTCTACTCATTGAAGTAAATACCTAAAAAATCTTAACAATAAATTAGCTGACTTAAGTATCTTCATTCTCACATAGTCAAACTCAGATAAATTAGAAGAGAATATTTGAAATGTGTAATTTCGAAAAGCCAGTCTTTCATTTATGGCTTATGGTAACCTATTACGGAGACATTCTCTTTCGCACATAAAATTAATAAATATAAATTACGATGATGGGATATGAACGAGTTACTACTTAATTTGTTAATCATTAACATACTCAGAAGATTCTTCAAGCATTTAATTAAGAACGTAATAGAATTCATAAAAGTTTTACTGAGTAGTTATGGCAAATAAAAGAAGTACGTCGCATAGATATTCGTTCCTCATTTTCTTAATTTCAAGTATTCTAACAATGTATGTGGTCAGTCCTATCCTATATCAGATATCTCTTTATTTACCCCTATTTTTGTACGAATAGTGTATCCTTTATTACATTTACTTGAATGTCCAAAATACCTGTTTTATCAGTGTATATCAAATTATAGACCTATAAATTTCCCGCAATATTTTTAGTAGTAGGATTGAATTAGTAAAAAAATCGAAACCAACGTCAGAAGACAAATAGTAAAAAAACGATAATTGGGAAATAATTTATAAAAGTTAAGCTACAATTTGTAAACAACAATAAATACGTCAATATGATCAACCTTTTCGCATTTGGAAAGCATTTTTGACAATTTATAGAAACACAGAAACAGAAAAGGTAAAACAAATAAAAAATGGGAATCCTCGGGACATGCACGAGTTTTCACTCCACAGTCAGTGAATCAATCGCTTCTTTCTTCTTCCACCCTGTCCTATTTGTACTTTGTTTACGACAGCTTGAAACAGATTGGCGGATACTACTCTCAGAGAATAATGCTTCTTTGATTCCAAGGTTGTTTCTAGAACCAAACTTAGAATCCTCTAGTGCAGAATTCTTAAGAAAATTTTTAGTACATGGCTCATCAGACTGATGGTGCTATAATCGCTACATTATTTAGCGTTTATTATTACAAATGTTGACTCTGTTGGTTTTATGCCTTGTTTGGACCAGTCGATATATTTTTCATTTGAATTTCTCTTCTTTTGTTATCAACCAGTACCTCAATATATATAACAGTGAATCGCTACATAGAAAACACAAAAATAAAGCTGGAAATAATTGAAAGAAAGTCCTGAGCAAGATATTTGGACCTGTTAACGAAAACGGAGTATGGAGATCCAAATACAACCATAAACCCTACCAATTGTTCAAAGAAATACCACTCTTAGAATTCATTAAACTTCGGAGACTTCAATGGGCTGAAAATGGAGACCGAAAAGAGCCCTTAGATAGTAAAATGCAGGGCGCAGTACCTAAAGGAAGGCCACGGAAAAGGCGGGAGGATGAAGTGGCAGCGGACGCGCAAAATTTGCTAGACTTAAGAAATCAATTTTTATATAAACTTGTTATCAACTCGACGGTAAAATTCAATAGCACAAAAAGTGCTAACAAACATTTTTGTTCAAAATTATTCGTGTGTTCTCTCCTCATTGGAAATTGGCGACCGTCAACTGGAATTCTTTTCTGTTTTGTGCTAATCATAATTTTGCTGGCCTTCCTGATGTCAAACCATTGGCGTAGATTTCGCAGCCAAGAGAACTTCTTTCACCCGATGCCTAGTCTTAGTTTGATCTTTCCTTCAGCGGTCAATTGCAGAAAATTTTACTTGATGTTCCAAAATATAGCCAAATAAGCAGCTCTATATGGAAAAAGGCTTAGTGCAAAATGAGAAAAACTAAAAAAAAGACTGAGAGGTGAAAAAAGAAATAAAACAAATTTATGAAGAATGGAGACCTTCTGAAGCCTATAAACGTACCAAGGAAGCACAAGAACTTCGGAATTTTGGAAATATAAAAGGATCAGACAAAACTCAAAAGAAAAAATTTAACTAAAAAATATTCAGGATAAAAAACGAAAGGTCTATTAGAAAAAACTCGTACAGAACATAAAGCACAATTCATAAAAAAAAGACGCACAAAGACAAAGAAGTAATACCATAAAACAAGAGTTACAAACGATAGAAAACGAATCCGAAAAAGTATAAAAAAAAACAAGAACAGCGTACAAGCGAATTCATAGTCTGTTCACATTGTTCGTGCTTTATAAACTTTATCAGCACATACGATGATGCATTGACTAAAAAATCATTCGTTCTCTCTCAAAACATTATTTACATCAAAAATGAATTATGTCATTTGCTACCGTCGGAAAAATTGAAATAAATTATAAAACAATACAGGTAGACCATCACATAAATTCCGGTATAGCGTCTCCAACCGTGGGCCTTTTGCAGACAATTACCATGAACGATCGCTCTTTCCGAGTACGGGGATTAAAAAGAATTAAGTCGAGTCCCTCGTAAAAGTCTCATTAGTGGGTAGTGTTCGAAGGTCGCTCGTATTTGTATACGAAATTGTAATCAAAAGTTAACTATTGTTATGAAGATTTTTACTTCCAGGAAATTTGTACCTGGATTTAACATTTTCTTGAGATTGTTTGAGAGGTTTATTTAGCATATTATGATAATATTATTCGAAAGCTATTTATTTGTAGCGTTTTATATCTATATCTTTTCTGAATAAATAACTATAATACAAAAAAATATCAGTATTCTTCAATATTTCGACTGCAAGTTCAAAGTGGTGAACAGATACTAAAAGAAAAAGCACATCGACCGTCGCGACGGTTGACAAGTCATAACCGACATTCACTTTTCTCGAGTAATTTCAAAATTAAAATTAACGGAAAATATGTAACTTTTTTTATTATCTATGCCACCAAAAGTTCACAGGTTCATTTTAAAATATATTTTTACGAGGTTTAAGTATATGTGATTGTACAAATTTTCAAAACTACGAACTAATAGCTAACTAACTACTGACTAAAACTATTAAGAAGTTTCTAATTTAGCGTCGCTTATGCAATAATTATAATTCGGAAACACGAAAAATAGGATAAATCCATTTTTATTTGTTTGTACGTGTGACTTAAACAACTTAGGCGACATGCAGGGCATTTGTATTAAAAAAACCTAAATGATAGTATTTCAACTGACAACAGTAAGTAAAAAAAATCACAAAGGAAAGATAATATATTTAATTAACAAAAAAAACTTGAAACCTATAAATAACAAAATATGTTATCTACGTCTTAAAGGAAAATACTTTAATTATAGCTTACTTAGTGTACACGCACTCGCGGAAGAAAAGGAAGACGACGAAAAAGATGAATTCTACGATACCTTAGACAAAGAATATGATCGATGTTCACGTCATGAAGTGAACATAATTGCTGGGGACCTTAATACAAAAATTGGCAAAGAGCAATTTTTCCAGCCAACTATAGGATGTGAGAGCTTGCATGAAGAATCAAATGATAACAGATTGAGACTAATAAACTTTGCAAGCACCAAAAACATGATAGTAGGAGGAACAAGATTTCCCCATAAAATAATACACAAAAGAACATGGAAATCACCTAACAACGAAACCGTTAACCAGATAGATCACATCCTGATTAATAGATGCAAGACATTCTTCCGACGAAGACATGAGAAATATGGAAATACGTGCTTGGCGGAGGAAGGCGATGGATAGGGACGACTGGAGAAAAATTCTTGGTGAGGCTAGGACCCACACAGGTTTGTAAAGCCAAAATGATGATGATGACATTCTTCCGACACCTCATGGATGTTAGAAGCTATCGAGCTCCAAACATAGATATTGACCACTTTGTAATGGCAAATATCAGAGAAAGAATTTCAAACCTAAAGAAGGATAAACATATGAAACAACACAGAATTAATGTTGATAATCTGCGCGTTGAAACCATTGAGAAAGTATAGGAGACAACCGGATGAGGAAATAGAGAGCTTGGAAGCAGGGGAAAATGTGGAGGAATTGTGGACAAAATGTAGAAATATAATAACTGAGAAGGCATCGGAAATATTGGGGAAAACCAAACCAGTTAGACAAAACGAATGGTTTGACGGGGAGTACCAAGAAGCAACAGAAAATAAAAATAGAGCATACCTAAACACAAATCAAGCTAGATGCATAAGAACAGCAAAGGAGGAATACCGGACCCTAAGAAGGGAAGAAAAAAGATTAAATAGAAGAAAAAAAAAGGCAATTTGAGGAAAAGTAGTTAGAAAACATAGAATGGCTAAGAAATCATAGAAAACGAAACTCGAAAGCTCTACAAAAATGTAAACAAAATGAGTAAAGAGTTTAAACCAAGAATAGGGAGCTGTAAGGATGGAGAAGGAAATATCCTAAGTGATACGGCCTCAATCTTGTACCAATGGGTTGAAATTTTCGACGAAAAATTTAACGGCCATTATCCAGATTGAAATGATTGGCATCTATTCGACCCAAACGAAAAACTGAAGAGGTTGCCTAAGCCATTAAAAAGCTTAAAAATAATAAAGCACCAGGAACTGATCAAATTTGTAGTGAGCTCTACAAGAATGGTGGCGAAGCTCTGCTACAAGCACTGCATAAACTTTTACTTCTTGTCTAGCAAAATGAGACCGTGCCCTGAGAATGGTCTTAAGGCGTGATATGCCCGTTATATAAAAAAGGCAATCAGCTCCAGTGTGACAACTACAGAGGTATAACCTTGATAACAATTGCTTAAAAGATACTAGCAAATATTCTCTACGAAAGGCTACAAGTTTACACAGTTGGCATAGTTTGAAAATACCAGGCCGAATTTACCCCAGAAAAATCAACAATTGACCAGATTCATTCAATAAGATAGATCCTCGAGAAAACATTGGAATTTAACATTGAAATCCATCACCTATTCGTCGACTCCAAGGCCGCATACGAGTGTCAAGAGTGTCAAGAGAACAGTACTATACCAATCAATGCGTGAGTTTGGTATACCAGAAAAACTTATCCGGTTAACGAGAATGACAATGTCTAACTTAAAAGCCAGCGTAGGATACAGGGAGAAAATTCTCGATCCTTTCCAGTCCGAGACACACGAATTAGAGACGGCGGTACTATTTACAAAAGATCGATACAAATCTTAGCATAGGCTGATGATATTGACATAATATTGCGTAGCAAGCGAGATGTTGAGCAATATTTCCTAGATTTGGAAACGGCGGCGAAACAGGTCGGTCTAGTCATCAACGAAGACAAAACTAAGTACATGTTGGATACTAAGGATCCTATAGCAAATAAGGAACAAGAAACAGCATTTGAAAGTCATATCTTTGAACGTGTTGACAGCTTCACATATCTTGCCTCGCTAGTGTCTACTACCAATAAAACAAGCGAAGAAATTAAAAGACGAATAAACCTTACAAATAGGGCATACTATGGACTCCAAAAACAATTCGACTGAAGAAATATCCAAAGAAAAACTAAAATTATTATGTACAAAATACTGCTGAAGCCGGTCTTCACATACAGGGGCAGAAACATGGACTCTAACGCAGAAGGATGAAAGACTTCTAGGAATATTCAAGCGTAAGATACTCCACAAAATATTTGGAGCTATAAACGATCAAGGGCAGTAGCAGTACCGTCTCCTCTAAGGAGGTTGGTAATCATCACAGCTATTTTCACTTTTGAGATTGCAGCTCTGAACAAGTCGACGGAACTGCAATTATACCACTTTCTCAGATTGTTGAGCCAGGAGATGCGTCTTCTTCCAATACTTCGTTTTCCCTGTATTTTTCCCTGCATTATGGATTGTAGCAACACATATTTATCCCCTCTCATAACGAGAGATATTGTAACTTTCTTATCTTAATCGTATTCATGATTTCCATTTCCTTTGTCATCTTTCTGAGGACTTCAACATTTGTTATTCGGTCTACCCAACTTATTTTTAATATTCTTCGGTAGGTCCACATCTTGAATACTTCAAGTCGATCGCTCACCTCTTTCTTTAACGTCCAGGCCTCCACCCCATACAGCAGCACCGAAAACACATATGAACGTAATATTCTTATTTTGAGTTGTAAACTAAGGTCTCTACTGCATAATAGTTTTCTCATCTTATTAAATGTTGCTCTAGCTTGTCCAATTCTCATTTTTATTTCTTCTGTATACTCGTTATTTTCATTAATAATTGTACCAAGATATCTGTATTTTTTTACTTTTTCTATTGGAACCCCTCTTATGTTTAAAAAGTCTTGTTGTTGTGTTTTGGAAATTGTCATAAATTTTGTTTTATTAGCATTAAGCGTTAGTCCGCTTACCTCACTAGCATTTACTACATTATCTAAAAGTGTCTGTAGATCTTGTATATTTTCTGCAATTAGTATAATATCATCGGCATATCTGATATTGTTGATAGGTCTGCCGTTGACTTTTATTCCAATTGTTACATTTTCGAGTGATTTTTTAATTATTTCTTCCGAATATAGATTGAACAATAAGTGGGAGAGTATGCAACCTTGCCTTACGCCTCTTTTTATCTCTACTTCCTCCGAAAGTTCTTTGCCTACCCTGACTTTTGCTGTTTGGTTAAAGTAGAGATGAGTTATTATTCTTAAGTCTTTTTTGTCAATGTGTTTATCTTTAAGTAACTGTATAAGACGGTTGTGTCGGACCTTATAGAACGCCTTATTGTAATCAATAAAACAAACATAGAGTGGTTGGTTTACATCCATACATCTTTGCATTAGGACGTTAAATCCAAATAATACCTCTCGTGTACCCATGGCATTCCTAAATCCAAATTGGGTTTCAGTGATGTCTTGTTCCACTTTTCTGAAAATTCTTAAATGGATAATTTTTAAGAATATTTTTAGTGTGTGACTCATTAGACTAATTATACGGTGATCATTAAATTCCTTTGAATTAGGTTTTTTTGGTAATGTAATAAATGTTGATTTGAGCCAATCTCTCGGAATAATACCCGTATTATATTATAGTATTATCAAAGAATATAGACGCTTATTCTTTCTATATTCTTTGTCTATAGAGTCTATATTCTTTGGTATTATATAAGTCTGCTAATACATTGATCTGATCTTCTGATATTAATTTAATTATTTCAGTTGGAATTGTGTCAGGTCTCGCAGTTTTATTAGATTTTGCCAGATTTATTGCATGTATTATTTCATCCTTAGTTATATTTGGACCTATATCATGTTCCTCGCCGTTCATGCTATCTTGTTGTGTCCTGTCATCCTCAAACAATTCTTGTACGTATTCTCTCCATCTGTTTAGTTTGCCTATGATATCAGATATTATTTTACCATTCGTATCAACCAGGGTGTTACTATTGTTGGACCGTCTTATACCTGCTAATTCTTTAATTTTTTTGTGCAATTTAAAACTGTCATGATTTCTCTGGCATTTTTCTATCTCTAAACATTTGTCGTTGTACCACTTCTCTTTAGCTGCCCGTATTTTTATCCTGATCTCCTTGTGTGTGGCTTTGTATCGATGAAGTCTTAGCTTCATCGATTTTGTGACTACTCAGCGTATCTGTAATTGGCATCATTAATGTGTTCTTAAATGTTTCCCATTTTTCGTTGAAATCTTCATTATCATTGATTATTGTTTTGCTTAACTCTTCGTTAATTTTCAACGTTAGTTCTCCTTTTATATTCAGGTGTTTTAGCAGAGTGCTTATTTGTTGTGTCTTTTGTTAATTTTTTATTTTCTTTAAGTGGATTTCGAATTTTACGATTACTGGATTGTGGTCTGATGACACATCTGTTCCTGGATATGTCTTTGCTGATTTGATGGAGTTACGGTAACTCTTATTGATAAGGATATAATCTATCAAATCTATTTTGAATTATACCGACTCTTTAATGAATCAGATGTCGTAACGTTCATTAAAACACAGCAACTTAGATGGGCCGGATACATAATACGAATGACTGACAATATTATTGTTAAAAAGCTGACGACAAGAACACCTATAGGAAGAATATGCAAAGGCCGACAGCGAATTAGGTGGTTAGATGGAGTTGAGACTGACTTAGGGATACTAGAGATCAGAAGATGGCAACACGTTGCCAGAGACCGAAAAAAATGACAACGAATCTTAGAGCAGGCCAGGATCGACAGAGAATTGTCGAGCCAAAGATGATGATGACGAAACGAAAAAAAAAACCTTAAGATTAGAATAAGATTAGAAATAAGAATTTGCCATTTTTTACTTTATTCCGGATATCTTCTGTCGTCACTCTTATCGAAGATTTGATACCATAATGGCTCATCTAACTTTATTAACTACTCTCCTTAAACGTCCACTTGAACTACAGCTACACTATTCGCGCAAATTGTGTAGGCAGGATAATTTTTTGTGGCCTGTGTTTTTGTTTTTATTTTCTTTTCTTGACCACAGTTATCATTGTTTTGAATGACAAAGTAGAAGTACTGAAAAGGTGACAGGAACAGTTTAGTAAGCTACTTAATGGAGAAAGTATAGCTGAACGTAGAGATGATATAGAACTAGAACAGGAAGAAACTGAGCTACAAACTTTACCAACTTTGGAAGAAATGAATAAAGCAATTTAATATCTAGCCAGAAACAAGTCATTCGGAGCAGATAACCTACCCGCAGAAATATTTAAATGTGGCGGTCAAACATTTGTAAACCTCTTTCACAGTTTTGACAAGAATGCGCTTTACCAAAGATTGGAATATTGGAATTATATGCTTTACACACGGAAAAGAAAACGTGCTTGACTGTTCCAACTTTAGAAGGATTTCCCTTCTTAATACGGCATACAAAATTTTGTCCCTGATACTTAACGAACGATTGACACAGTATACTGACAATATAATGAAGACGTCCTCAATTACGATAAGAATCCACACCTTCCATCTCTGACTCTGATATACATATATGTTGTTTCCAATTCCTCATACATCTCTCTTTTTATGCAATATTATCATAATGGTATTATTCCATTTTCTGGTAAAAATTTCTTCAAAGAGGCAGGCATTATAGAGTTTTTTAATCTTTTATATTGTAAAATCCGTAAACCAATTTTCGAAACCAAATTCAGATTTTTGCTTTAATCTGTGCCTTCTTAGAATTGTAAGGCAAACAGACGTTGATAAAGATGTTAATAGAGACATGGGGAATCTAAAAATTGCATTCCACGACATGTCTCCTCAACTAAACAAAAATCCTTAGCGGATTTGGTTTCTAGTACTCGTACGTAGTATATCGAAATAAAAGGAAAAAACAGTTACGATTTGATTTTACGTATAGTGCGTCTGTGTATCCGCTTATACGTATTTCACCCTAATAGGGATCAGAGACGGATATTCACAGTCGCTCTGAAAGTGAAAATAAATCTTTTCTGTCTTAGGAAGCAATTCTTAACTGTCTTTTCCTTTTATTCTGATATACTCTGTACGAGTACTAGAAACAAAACTCGCTAAGGATTTTTGCTTAGTTGAGAAGACATGTCGTGGAATGCAATTTTTAGATTCCCCATGTCTCTATTAACATCTTTATCAACGTCTGTTTGCCAACGTCTCTAATGATCCCTATTAGGGTGAAATACGTATAAGCGGATTCACAGACGCACTGTACGTGAAATCAAATCTTAACTGTCTTTTCCTTTTATATTGTACTTATTTCGGAGTTTTATCATTTTAGTTACAGTTCATTTTTCTTGTTTGCTTGCCTTGGCACTTCTTCTGTGCCTTCTTTAGGACATCCACCACCGTTTAATTAAGGATTAATTTACGTCTTTCTCTAGGTTACTCTTTATTTCTTCCTAGTATGCCCTTGGGTTAGTAATCGCAGTGCATGTGACATTTTTAGTCCCTGGTACCATTGATTATAAACCACACCCATGTGTGGTTTATAATCAATGCTTTCAGTTGAAAATTTATTTAATACAGTTACGTCTTGAACAGCGTCTTTTTTGTTGGTAATTAGAAAGTCAATTTCGTTCTTGATTAAGCCATTTGGTGATTGTCAAGTCCACTTTCTTTGCAGGCTTTAAAAAAATGTTCATGACATTTAGCCTTTGTTACGAAGAAATTTTATCAGAGTTATACCCCTTTCATTTATATCTCCATATCCGTTAGGTCCAACTACAAACTCCGAATCATCCTGCTTACGGCCTATTTTGAAGTTTAGGTCTCCCATCAGTATAGTGTACTTGGTGGTTACCTCTTATAAGAGAAGACAATACGCTGCGCTGACTAACTCGCTTACGATTTTCTATTTCTTCGGATAGTTTATTTTTGATAAACTCTTGCTGTTATGATTCTAGTATAGATTTGATGTTATTCTTACCTCTCCACTTTCTACATCCTTATCATTGAATTTGTAACATTTTGTTGTATTGTATTTTAATGAAAGCCTTTTTGAAATCTATGAAACAAGCATACACTTTTTGATTCATCTGCCAAATCCTTATCTAAATCCCACTTGCGTATTACTTATTTTACCCTCCAGTCTTCTGTTAATCCTGTTATGAATTATTTTTAAAAATTGTAGTACTACTGTAGTACGAAGACATTAGTGCTGTAGTTCGATCTTCGCTGCTGTCCTTTGTATTAGCTTTTTTGGGATCGATGCATCAAAATGATCAGTAAGGTAATCCACTCATCGCCTACCAGTTTTATAAACTCAATTGAGATCACCAGGTTCGCTTGCTTTGCTCTTCCAAATACAGACGCAAATGATCACTTTTATGATTCTTCCCAAATTGTTCTTTTATATATCCAGTCCAATCTTTTCATATTGGTTGTATATATTATTTAAGTTCATTAATGGATGCCAAAATGCATTCTATGTCGTAATTCCCTTGCCGACCGAGAGATTCTTAGCAACCCCTGATCATTGGAAGCGTGCCCGGGACTGAGAGCCGTATTGTTTAGATTCTCAGCCATGATTATACCGAATATAATATTTCTCTAAACGTTTCCCTATCTTGTGCAGTTACATTTCAGTTTTCTAATATTCATAATATGTTTATGAAATAATTATCGCGTGGTATTTCTTATGTTTCATAGTAACAACATAGAATAATTTGTATTTTTCGAATAATTTTCAACTCGGAAACCGAAACGACATATAAAATACTTTTAAAGTAATTTTATTCAAAAATATTTCGTGTTATCTTCTTTAGATCATCTGTCCATCTGGTAGCACATGCCAGTAACTTACTAATGTCGGATTTTCTTTTTTATAGCTAACTGTTGTTTTCTGCATATACTATGACTTCTATATAAAAATGAAGCCACCAGAAAGGGAGTAGAATGTCTTTGTTCAATCTAGAACCCGCTGGTTACTCCCTTTTGCCTTCGGTAAGAAAGAAATAAGCAAGAAGACTATAAGTAAAGTATATTTAAAGCAAGTGACACAAAACAAAAGATTATATGTACATTTACTTCTAAATCAACCTTAATATCTACAAATTAAAAATACTCAGGGAACATAGACAGGGAATCTCCCTGTCTTATCTCATTACCAGCATTTATTGCGTTGCTTTGGTAGATATTTTCGATCGTTTTGATTATTTCTAGAGGCATCTCTATATAAGTGGATAACGTTATTTAATTTGATCCGATCAAATGCATTCTTAAGGTAAACAAAACATAGATATGTAGGTTTATTGTATTATAAAGATTTCTCTTGCATTCTAACCTAAAAGTGAAAAAATAGCGGTTTTTGACTAGACATATAATATCAGATAGACTGATCGTTGCAATACTGAAGAGAATACTGACGCAAACCAGTCCCTGGATCCCTTTCTAATTTGCCAGGTTTATCGATCACGTTGCCTAAATGAACAATGAGAAGATCACGTGGTCGATAAACCCAGCCCATTAGACACAGATGCAGGGACTGCTTTGCGTCAGTTTTCTCTGTCGCACTGGGAGAACGCAACTGTATTGTAGCAGTCGGTCTATCTTTTATTATATGTCTATAGTTTTTGATCGTTCTTGAGGTTATGTAGCATCGTAATATAATTTTTCCCTCAGAAACTGTTATATCTTCTTTTTCTGCTGAAATATGGCAAACTCACCTAACACACGAACCCGCGAGATTAATTGCTAGTGTTGTTATACCCATCCCTTTTAATCCACAAGTAGGAAAATCTACCTAATCCTGGAAGTTAAAAGATTAATAGCAAAATTATCCCTAGAAATCACCCTTATCAAACAGGCATACTTACTCAACCAAAAACTGCTATTTTTGCACTTTTAGGTTAGGATATCTCAGAATAAAGAGCCAATTCGGCAATTTGGAGCTCAGATTCGTACTCAGAGCACCAAAAACCTTCGGAAAAGTATACTCTGTTTTCTAAATCTCAGGCTTGTCGTCCTGTGAATTAAAGTATATAATACGTGATTCGTGATACGTGAAGATATAAATGGATGGGTAAACAGCATCAAAGAATTCTGTTTCTAGTCAATGATTACGTAGATTTTTCAGCCAGGAAATCCTTCGCTTTCCTGGTCCTCGTTTTCCTTCTACTTTTCCTTAAGCAAGTAGAATTAATTGCAGCAACCTATATCTGTCGCTGTTCCTCATGATGTTACCGAGGTATTCGATTTTGGCTGTTTTTATTGTGATTAACAACTCTTTTCTTTTTTGCGTTTTTAATAAAACGCCTGATTAGTAACGTGGTCGGTATAGGTTATCTTCAGGGTACGACGATAAAGCTACATTTCGAAAGCCTAATTTTCCTTCTACTTCAGTAGCGTCTGTGAGAGTCCACGACTCAACTCCGTATAACAGTATAGGAAAGACATAACATCGTAGCAACCTGATTTTTATGGGTACTGATAAATCATGGCATTTGAATATCTTTGCTATTTTTTGAAATGCAAATCTTACTTTCTTTAAATAAAATGAAAGATTTAATAGTAGATGGACTGAATGTGACTGGGTAAATTAACATTAAAAAACAAAACTGTATAGTTTGTTGTGATGGCAAACAAGTACGACTACCGTTTTCACAGCAAGGTTACATATCCAATAGTTTATTGAAGATTGTTCACACTGATGTATGTGGACCTATTGAGAACAGATCATTAGATGGCTCCAAATATTTTGTTACTTTCCAAGACGATTTTAGTACAATGGTCTTCATTTATTATATTAAAACAAAAAGTGAAGTGAAGTTTTTAATTTTTTTTAAGAATTTTAAAAGTATGGCTGGAAACCAGAAGGGTTTTCATATAAAACTCTGCGAACTGGCAATGGTGGAGAATTTTGTTCAAAATTATTTGAAAGATATTTAAGTGCAAAACATCAAAAAACCAATCCCTACACTCCTGAACAAAATGGAGTATCCGAACTTTTGAATCGGACAATTGTAGAAAAGGCAAAGTGTCTTTTGTTTGATGCCAATATTAAGAAAATTTTTTGGGCTGAAGCTGTAAACACAGTTGTTTACTTAAAAAATAGATTTTTGGCTTTTGGTTTAAACAAAACACCGTTTGAAATGTGGACAGATAGTAAACCTAATGTTAGTGGCCTTCGAATATTTGGCAGCAATGTGATGGTACACATTTCAAAAGAAAAAAGGTTAAAGCGGTAGAAAAAGGCTATTTGGATATTTTAGTAGGGTATGCTGAAAATACAAAAGGATACAGGGTGTATAATCGTACCACCAAAGGAATTATAGTAAGCAGAGATGTAAAAATTGTGGGAGACACAAAAAAGTTTGAAGTGATTCATTTTGATTTAAAAGATGAACATGAGGTAAAAGAAACTCTAAATTCAGTGGGGGAACAAAACAAATATAATGTTGAAACTGAGACTAATATATATATATATATATATATATATATATATATATATATATATATATATATATATATATATATATATATTACAGGATCCAACTCGTAAATACAATACATTTTGGAGACGGCTATCGCCGTATTCCCGTTCTCCTTCGCTAATCCTCCCGGTCCAAGACATGCTCCTCCTCCAAACCTCTCGATTCCATCGCTCTTCTAATTTCTTCATTCCATGAGCGTCGAGGTCTACCTCTTTTTCTTCTTCCAGGGAGATCCATCTGTGAAGTTTTTGGGGCCAACGTTCGTCAGGCATTCTCAATAGGTAAAAAGAAAAGACTTTAGGTAAATATGTAACATATGTTTGTGCGGAGACAAGTGACATAGATGATGTTCCGTTAACAGTCTCGGAGGCATTACATCGTCCTGATGGAGCAAAGTGGAGAGAAGCCATGATGGATGAAATCCAATCTTTCCGTGATAACAATGCAAGGGATGTGGTAGATGTGCCAGAGAATGGTAGTGTAATTGATAATAAGTGGGGGTTTAACTTAAAGTGTAATAGCGAAAATAACATTACATATTGTACAAGATTAGTAGCTGGGGGTTTTAATCAAAGAGAATATATAGACTATATAGAAATTTTTGCGCCAGTAATAAGACATTGTTCTTTAAGGTTGTTCTTTCACTTTCTATAAAATTAGGTTTGAATATTACTCATTTAGATGTTAAAACAGCATGGTCATTTGAAAGAGAAAATACACATGCAATCACCCGAGGGTTTTGATTTAGCCGGTAACAAATGTTTAAAATTAAATAAGGCATTTAATAAGTAAGACAATTAATAAGGAAGACTTAAACAGTCTTCTAGGGTCTGGAATTATGAAGTAAATAATGTTTTGGAAAATTTTAATTATAAGAAATGAAAACATGAACCTTATATCTATAAAAAAAAGAGAAAATAATAAAATTACGGTCGTAGCAGTATATGTAGATTTATTTTTTATGATATCAAATGATGAAAGTGAAACAAGTAGACTAAAAAATGAGCTGAAAAGTAAATTTGTCATTAAAGATTTGGGTAGAATTAAGAAATATTTAGGTTTGCAAATAGACTTTGATCCAAATAAAGATTAATTTGATTTGAATCAGAAAACTATATTATTCAGTTGTTAGAGAGATTTAACATGAGTGATGCCAAAGGAGTTAAAAAAACTCCAATTGAACCAAAGTTATCTTTAACAATTAATGATAGTAACAATTGTATTAGAGATAAATTTCCTTATCAGAGGCCAATTGATGTATTTATCTGTTTTACCCAGACCAGATTATATCATTTATAGTCGGTTTCTTAAACCAATTTAACAATGTATACATTGTCATACAATAATGTCATTTAAAAGATGATTCAGAATTGCAAGATTTTGTAGATGACTATTGGACAAGCCATACATTAGATCGTAGATCCTTTACTGGATATGCATTTAAGCTTTGTGGTTCTGCAATATCTTGGCAAAGTGCAAAACAAAAAACGGTATCTTTATCTAGCTGCCAGGCAGAATATATGTCCTTGCCAGAGGCTGCTACAGAGGCTGTTTTTCTTAGGGGTTTGTTAAATGATTTAATTGAAAAAACTGAATGCGTTACTTTAATATTTTAATAATAATCAAAGTGCTTATAAATACTTCTTAAATTAAAAAAAAAAAACTTATAAATATATGAAGTGTTTTTTTAAACATTTTAGCGTGGTTGGGTTTTAGTTTTCGGGAACTTATTTTTCTCTTAACAGAATTATCTTACGAAAAAGTCTTAACAACTAATAAATACGTCTGAAATTACCCACGCAACACAAGAAAAGAGAAGGGCACAGAAGAACTTCAAGGCATGGCATTAATGATAAAATTCGAACCAGAAGTGTAAAGAGGATCGGAAGTAGTATCAATTAAAATGTAGGATGCGATAGCAAATGTATGGAACCCTCGTTTATCTGTATTATAAAAATTTAGCTGCCGTCACTGAACCGCAAATAGAAATTTCCTATACACCGTGCCATTTCTTTTCAATGTCAGTCGTCAATATCTTCCCGCGGTTTTACCTGTCTTTGTAGTTTGTACCCACTTCAAAACAGTTTTTGCTTTTTGCTTATCTGACAAAAAGGGTCGCGCACGGGGAAACATTACATTTACAGGTAGAAATTTTAGCAAAAGAAAAAGGGTATGTGACTAATACCACCGCCGTGATGGATCTACGGTTCGAATATTGCATGCTTCCTTTTTTCTACCTCTTTTTGAATATTAGAAAACTCAAGGTTACTTGTAGTTAGTCGCAATGTCATGCTTTTGTTCGATCATGAATGTAACCGTTGTCGTTACATTCCTAAACTTTTCATGGAAAAACTCAGCTTTCTATTTTTAACATAATATAACATGTAATTTAGAAGAAGTCAAGATATAGTGATAATGATTATTATGAATTATTTAAATAAATTTTTATAAACAATCAGCTCAAATAGAGGCTAAAGAACTTTCTCTCTTAGTTTTTGAAGACTTGTTTATTAAAATAAAGATTTTCAACAATGAAATGATCTCAAACATAATCTTTTTTCCTTCGAAAAAATTTGATAAATTCCAATTGAAAGCATTTCTCTCTCCTTTGACGATGGTTTTATTAATAGAAATTTTTGTCAAGCCCACTTTAGCAAACAAAATAAAATACCACTATATACATGGAATTTTAAAGTATTAATTCATGGTATATTAAACGACAAAGGTAACATATTGCGCACACAGCATGACCGTCGGCCAGGGAGTGACGTCACCCGCAGCGTAATCAGTTAGAAACTAGCATCCGTAGAGTGGAGTTATCAGTTTCGAAGTTTTCTCACATATCTCACAGATATATTTTTAATTTTTACGATATGCATTGTGCGGTTTTTGGCTGTTCCTTTAATAACAAGAGCAAGCGAAATCGTTGCCCTGACACGAGGCTTTTTCGTTTCTCTAAAGAGGAAAATCTAATTAAACAATGTGTGCATGCCACCGGTAGGAAAGATAAATTTAACCCAAAGACGGCTTATATTTGTTCAAAACATTTTACAGAGACTGACTTTCATGTAAATCTTAAACATCAACTGCTGAATTATCGGCCGAAAAATTATCGGGGTTTGAAAAAAGATATTGTTCCCAACAAGAAATCGCCTATGATGAAACCTGAGGTCTGGTGGAGTAGAAGCGCAAAATAAATTTTGCAGAGAGTGTCTGATATGATTTCAACAATGCGAGTTAAAGGCAAGAAATCATTGCTTTCGTTCCAAAAAGGTAACACAATATATCAAAGTAAAAACACATTTATAACATTTTCCAAAACGTTGTAGGTATTCTTATATCAAATAAGGCTTTGCAGTTGCTGCTCGAAGATGTAGGCAAACGATACAATATAAACTACCTTTTGACGAGGCGCTTAAACCAAGATCCCTTGGAGAATTTTTTTTAGGGTCATAAGAGCGAAAGGTGGTTTAAACGATCATCCAACTTCTTTAAATTTTAAATACCGACTGCGTTTTTATTTAATGAAAAAAAAACGAAGGTGCCTTTTTAAATTAATGTAATGTAGAAGACGATGGTACTCCTACATTAACTATTAGCGGTAGTATGGTAGAAAAGCTTGCTTAAAAAAACAATCATTGACACCAATCCTACGGATGGAGATGACATAGTCCTCTGTAAAGAACTCGATGATTTAGGATATGATGGACTAGGACATTAAGGAGAATTTATTTGTAGCAAGCTTAAACGCAAGTTTCCAAATTTAACTAACCAAAGATCGACGTAGTCATTTGACAGAAGGTGGACTATATAAATCTTCTAACGAATTTATGGCTCATTTGGAAAAAGTGGAGATACCATATTTATTGGCAAGCAATATATTTCAAGTCTGTAGTCCGCAATATGTCAAGTCTGTGTTAATATTGATTGCCGTCAAGATGCTAAGAAAACATTTTTTCGGTCGCGTGTGTACTTCCGTATAAAAGATTTTAATAAAAAAATTGTTTTAGCCACGTACTAATGCAAGTAAATACAAAAAACTATCGCATAATGTATATAATTTTATATTTTTAAACGTAAATTGTTTAAAAACTGTTTTATATATTATAGTTATTTAGCAAGAATTAACGCGATCGTAATATTTATTTTGAAAATTGACATCGTACTTCTGTAAGTGACTGTTGTTTTATTTAAATTTAAGTATATATTTACCAATTATGTATAATATAAAAAATTTTTTCCTTCTCAAAAGTTTATGAAAAGTGCAAGTATGTAGGTACCTAACTCAGTAGCTATTTGTTTGTACTAATACCTTATTAGTTCTAAGTCGCATAAAAATTAAATATATTTGACTAAGAAAACATTATAAACATTTGTTTTTATTTGAAATGTATGAAGAAAGTAAAATAATATGCAAAATATCCTTATTTAGGGTGGCTAAGTTAAGAGTGCTTATGTATACAATGTGAATACTACGCTGCGAGTGACGTAGCTGCGCAAGGTTAACGCGAATTTGCACTTCGGAATAGATGGCCCTGGTATTAATTAACAAACCATCATATTCTCGCAATATTTAGAATCTATCAAGCCACCATTAAATCCATACTGAAGTATCTTAGAACAAACACAACTAAAATTTATGCAGCTTAGTCAAATAGGTATATCGCAGTATGGGTTTTCCGTTTTTCTTTCAGAAATAAAATTATCAAACTATACCAACTACCACATTTAACAATGGGACAATAATTTAATTCTATCATAAATTCATTCTCAAGTTACCTATGAAATAAACAGAAATCACCGCGTGATAATCCAGTCTGAGGGTGACGATCATTGGCCACACGCTATCGAACTATCTTCTAAGATATTAATCATGATAATAATATGAATATCTTATAATAATCTCGTTCAGATTTGAATATTACGCGGTGACTTCTGTTTATTCCGTCGGTAACTTGAGAATGAATTTAGTATAAGTCAATCTGAGAAACTATTAGCGGTCACCCATTAAATCAATTCCAGCATGTTTTAATTATGAATTAGGATCTCAAATTAATTAGAGTTTAAAATATTAATTACGTCCAATGAGGATAAGAAGAATTATTCACGTAAACATTTTAATATCTGCAATGCATTCGTTATACTTTTTCTTTTTAACTGCACGTGGAGCAATACATCATAGTTGGTCCTCCGCAGTGTTATAGAATTGACTTTCCAGTTTCATTGGAATTTTTTTTTGTCAAACAACACATCTCACATGAAATTTGAAATCAGTCTCGTATACAATACCCTACTTTTTCTCGTTGTTTGGCCTCACAACTCGGGTGAATCTTAGTTGCATCCACTATAGCCCTCCATCTTCTACGATCTTGTGCTTCCATTTTCCATCGTTATACCCCAATTCTAGAGAAATTAAGAGGCGAATAGAGATAGCGAGACAATCGTTTGTCAAAATGAAAAAGTTCCTATGCAGCTGGGACATAAATATAAACTTAAGAACGAGAATGTTAAGGTGCTATGTTTTCTCCGTTCTGCTGTACGGCATGGAAGCCTGGACACTGAAAAAGATAAACATCAAAAACATTGAGGCATTCGAGATGTGGTGTTACAGGAGAATGTGAAAAATACCATGGACAGAAAGAGTAACAAATCAAGATGTTCTGCTAAAGATGGGGAAGGAATGCGAAGTCATAAAATCCATACAAACGAAAAAACTGGAATATCTGGGCCACATAATGAGAGGGGAAAAGTACTCTCTGCTTAGACTCATAATCCAAGGAAAAATCTCGGGAAAGAGAAATGTGGGACGTAGGAGGATTTCCTGGTTGCGAAATTTAAGGGAGTGGTATGGGTGCAGTTCAATACAGTTGTTCAGAGCTGCAGCCAACAAAGTAAAGATTGCTGTGATGGTAGCCAACCTCCGATAGGAGACGGTACTGCAAGAAGAAGACCCCAATTCTAGACAAATCTGCTTTGAAATCATCCTTCCATCTTTTACTGGAACGGCATTCTAACATCTGTTCTCTCAAAAATGATCTTACGACATGACCTGTCCATCTTATTCGGTTAGCTTTTATATGTCTGATTATGTTTTCACTGCCAATTCAACATTGTCATATCGTCTCCAATCCCCTGTTATTTCGTCTCTTTGAAGGCCAAATATCATTTTGAGAACATTTCTTTCAAATAACAGCAGTCTATTTATTTCCCGTTGATTAAGGATCCAGATTTCACTGCCATAAGTACCAAAATTGCCCGGAATTAAGCAGAAACATAACGAGAATGTTAAAAACGAAAATGGAGAACTTATGATAAACTTCTGCTCGAATAACGAACTTAGAATAAACAACACATTTTTTGACCACAAAGACCAACACAAATGTATATTTAATAACACCCGTGGACAAAGATCTATGATAGATTACGTTATAACTAAGAGAGATATGCATCCTTCTCAACTCAATAGATGTGGGTATCGACCTACCTAGGTATTATGTAAAATAAGAATCATCATGATATACTTCACACCCAAGAGAGCGGCGTCAACACAAACAAAAGTCAGAGTCAAAGGCTCAAATACGAAATCCACGGAATACTTATACAGAAAAAGAATATCAGAGAAGATTGCTGGGAATCAAATATTAGAAAATGATAACATCGAGGAAATCTGGGAAAAACTCAAAAATAACATAATTAACACAGTAACAGAATCACTTGGAGAGAGGAAACTAACAAACACGAACATATCAAAAAGAAAACCTCGTGGTTTAGAGAGGAAGTGAAGACAAAATGTGAAAAGAAGAAGATAGCATTTTTACAATACAGAACACAACAAACACAACAGGCATACAACCACTATAAACGAATCAGAAATGAAACGAATACTTTAGTTAGACAAATAAAAAGGGAACACTGGCAGAGCTTCTCAAAACAGATGGAACGCGACTTCTACGGAACGCAGAAAGAAATATGGAGAATGATCAGAGGACAAAGAAAAGAAACGAACTAATAAAAATGAAACACATTTAGAAGGAAACATGAGCAGACTACTTTCAATTCCCATTTGCTAAAGGGGACGATACCACCAACACCAGAGGTGACGGTAAATGAAGAAATAAATATTGAAAAGGAAGAGGTAAAGGAAGCATTAAGAAAATTAAAAATAGGAAAATCACCAGTAGCGCAAAGAGTACCAAACGAACTCCTAAAGTACGGAGGACCAGATCTGACCAAACAACTACTAAAACTAATCCAAAAAATAATAGAACAAAATAGGATTCCTCAAGAATGGAGATCAAGCGTCCTAATACCTCTTTTCAATTAAGGAATTAATTTATTAAACACAACACTGAAATTAACAACCAAAGTAATAACTAATAAACTGAATGAAATTATAACAATAGCAGAAGAACAACAAGGTTTTAGGTCGGGAAGATCATGCACCGACGCTATATTTATAATGAGGCAAGAGAAATAATTAGAATACAACCAACAGGCTTATCTATGTTTCGTGGACCTTAAGAAGGCATTTGACCGGGTCAAAAAGGATGTTATTCACTTGTTGTTGCAAGGGGTCTTTAGGAATAATCAAAACGATCGAAAATATCTTCCAAAATAACACAATAAAAGTAAAAATAGAAGAAGAACTAACTGACTATATTAAAGCTGGCAATAGGATAAGACAAAGAGATTCCCTGAGTCCTCTATTGTGTAACCTGATTATGGATGAAGCAATAAAAAAAAAGTAAGAACTAAAAAAGGATACCAAATGGGATGGAAAACAACTTAAAATAATCTGCTATGTAGACAAGGCAATACTACTCTCTCAAAGGGAAGATGATTTACAACGTCTGCTGCACCAATTTAATAATAACAGCCAGAAAATTTAACATGTTAATGTCCCCAAGTGAAAGATCAAGTGAATAGAGCAAACAGAGCCGCAGGTTGCTTGAATGAAACAATATGGAGAAATAAAAATATCGGGAAAAAAATGAAAGGCAGAATTTTCAAAACAGTCATCAGACCAATAATAACATACGCGGCAAAAACACTACCTACACAGATAGGACAAAAAGGATATTAGAAACAGCAGAAATGAAAACACTTACAAAAATTGTAATTGGTAAAACACTATGGGACAGAGCTAGAAGTACAGATATACGCCGTAGATGCAAGGTGGAGAACATAAGGACTGGATAAGAAAAAGAAGAGTAGAATGGAACGATCATAAAAGCCGAATGACAACAAATAGAGTAGTAAAGACGGCAAGAGACGGTTCTCCAATAGGAAGATCAGTAGGAAATCCACGAAAATGATCAAGGAACGACAACTTACTGGAAAAACATTGAAAAACAGACACAGTCATGTCGATGTTCATAAACAGAAAAACAAAAGTACCAAAATTGGGCAGATAATTGACTTGTACAGTGGTTATTTAGATTGTCTTTTCAACAGCGTAGATCTCAATAGTGTTTAACGAGTGTATAATGCGCTATTGTCAGTAGTTATTCTTGGGGAGTTCTCTTTTTCTATTTAGTTGTCATCTGTGATGAGCACCTCCAAACACTTAAACTTCTTTTTTATGTTCTAATTCTAGTCTTCGATTTTTGGTTACCATAATATATTTTGTCTTTTCTTAATTTATTCAGAGACACAGATTCCCTGCTTTCTCTTCGAGTTGTGAAAACATCTCTCGCATGTCTCTTGTATAATGTGACACTGTAACTATATTATCAGCAAAGGCCAACACCACTTTTGAACCTTGATTGGCAAAACCATCTGCCAATTCAGACGATATTTTATTATTCCATGTTTCAAGGCAAAAATGAAGAGCATTGATGACAAGAGCTCTCCTTGTCTGAATTTCAATATTATATTAAATGGCGTTAATGTTCTGTTTCCTATCTTTATGTGTGCATCTGAGTTTGTTACGGACATTTGTATTAGTTCCACTAATTTTCTTGGTATTTCCGTTTCTAGCATTGCTTGCCATAGTCTGTTTCTTTTTAGAGAAGCATGTGCTTGTTAGAAATCTATAAAGATTTGGTGCACATCCAGGTTGAATTCCCAGTTTTTTTTCTAATACTTGTCGGATCGTAAATATTTGATCTTGTTGAGCTTCGAAAACGAAATTCACGAAAACTGCATTGGTACTCGCCTACAATATGTTCTTCTAGCATAAGGAATAAGTCTCTGTAGCAAGATAACTGCTAAAACTTTATATGCCGTGCTAATAAGCGATATGCTTCTATAGTTTTCGAAATTATTCTTTATACCCTACTGTATAAATAAATTATTTCTACGACCCTGTAATTTTCACATTTAAACGTTTTAATGAAGAATTAATGCGTAATTATCCAATTACTTAAAAACTAATTATCATATACCCCTTTTTATTCATAATTCCGATTAAAACAAAGCAAATAATTACATTTAATTTCAACCGCAATAAAATTCATCGACCTAATAAAGCAACAGTTGTCCATTAATAGGGCGGATAATTTTATTTGCCCTTCTAATAAGATTTAAATCAAATTGGATTTTCATTTTTTGAGTTATTACGTTACACAATCTTTCGGCACACAAAACTTATAAATGAGAAGTTGAAGAGGATATAGAATGAAAATGTAACATTTATTAACAGGGTCGTACTCATTTTTATATTATTTATATATATATATATATATATATATATATATATATATATATATATATATATATATATATATATATATATATATATATATATATATATATATATATATATATATATATATATATATAATTGCATTGCGCCACAATGATGACATTTGGTACCCAGTCCGCGACAGACTTTAGATGGTTAGGGGGTGCTAATAATCTCCGCGAAGAGAGCTAGGACCCACCAGAAAGTGGGAAAACCTAAAAATAAACCAATGATTCAGATTGTCACGATTCATTGTCAATATTAACTGATACATTGTTGTGAACATGTATCAGTTAACGTTTATGACGTTCACCATATATTCTTGGATAGCCTAATTTTGATGAAATGCCACTGAAGATGCTCTAGGAGCGAAAGTACTTGGGCAAGATTTAATAAAACTGTGCTCGATATCTGCCTTTTATTTAATTAAAATACGTAATGATTAATCAAAGATGCAAAAGTAGCACTATGAGTGCAAAAACCTTTCCCAGAGCAGATGGTCCCACCGATCGATGTTTGTAGCCAAATTTAAAAATAAACTAAAAAAGAATCAAAACAAAAAAGAAAGAACCAAAACCAGACATGAACTTACTGAATAAAATAGGAACGAAGAGAATATGGTCCCAGAACAATTTGGTTTCAGGAACGTTATGGGAACCCAAGAGGCCTTGTTAATTTCATTATGGTCATGCAAAAAGTCGGGATCAACAAAAAGATGGATATTTATGTTTCATAGATGATGAAAAGCTCAAGTCAAGCACGAAAAACTAATAGAATATTTACGAAAAAAGAACATTGATCCTAACGATAGAAACATAATACGTGAACTCTATTGAAACCAAAATGCATTTATTAGACGGAGGTGGGAGACTCTGAGACCATAAAAATCCAAAGAGGAGTTACACAAGGTTGTATACTCTCGCCATTATTATTCAACCTACATTCAGAGGGGAAATTCTCTACTCTATAGCATCCGATATGCCAACGATACGGTATATGCCGAAAGTGAACAAGAACTACAAAATCTGCTGGCCAAGGTAGTAAGTAAGAAAATATGGTCTTAAAATTAAGGCAAAGAAAACAAAAATAATGGTAATCACGAAAAAGAATACTCCAAATATAAACAGATTAGTAAATAACAAACTAATTGAACAAGTTGCAAAGTTTAAATATGTAGGATGCTGGATATATGAGTCCTTAGGCTCAGAACAAGAAGTAAAATGTAGAATAGAACAGATCAGAAACGTATTTCTAAAAATGATACAATTTTTTACCAACCGAAATCTTGAGCTAACTATACATTGAATGATAAAATGCTATATACACAGTATCTTACTATATGGCATGGAAGACTGGACGCTGACAATTAGCTGGTTACGATGACTTGGCGCCTGGAAAACTTTGAGGTGTGGATATTCCGCTGCATTTTAAAAATTCCATTGACTGACCATGTTAGAAATTAAGAAAATGAATAGAGATCGTGAACTTGTAGATAATATTAAAAAACGGACACTAGAGATATAACTTCCTTCAACTAATGTTGAAAGAGAAAATAGAGGGAAAGCATGGTCCTGGCAGACAACAAATGACCCGGCTGTATAAAATCAAGGACTAGACCCCCTCGGTAGAATTAATGAAAATATCTATAAAAAAAAATTAAAAAACCACCAATCTCTAGGCAGCGATGGTATCCTAGCAGACTTATTTAAACACGGTGGAGAGCACATCGTCAATGTGATGCAAAAAAGAGTTTGTAAAATTTGGCCTCAGGAGCAAAAACCTGTTGAATAGAGGTTTTAATTAAGGAATTTAGGCTTAATATGCCCGTTACACAAAAAGGGAAACGAATCAGAATGCACTAATTATCACGGAATAACTCTCCTAAAGACATTATACATATATATACAAGAGAATATCAGGCAGGTTTCAGGTGTGGACGTTCAACTATTAACCAGATATTTACACTACGATAAATTCTCGAAAAGACGATCTATCTTTTGTCGATTTTAAAACGGCATATGACAGTATCATAAGACCAAATCTTTATAACGCTATTAATGAGTTAGGAATTAAAAAAAAACTCATATACATGTTAAATGTGATGATGGCCCAGATATTATCAGCAGTAAAATTCAGAGCGACTCGTCAACCCCATTGGAAATACGTAGGGGGTTAAGGCAGGGAAGATGCGCTGGTGTTTCATCAGATTTTTAACAGATCAGTCTATCAGGGGAACTATATTTAATAGATCAGTCCAAATTCTAGCATATGCGGACGACGTGGACATTATAACGAAAACCTCGGAAATTATAATCGAGCTAGTACTAGCAGCAGAACGAATTACACAATAAGTACACATAAATAAATCAAAACCATATTCCAGGTGCTGATCTTTAATTTTTGGTTAAATGGAATTTTAATTTTTTCGTTATCTGATAAATACATTGAAATGGTTGTTGTATCTCAATAGCAAATTAGATATTAACGGAAGTCATAAAAGAAGTTATACCAACAAAAATAGAAGTAAGACAATGCTGAAGGATTTTTGCAACTTTTTCCAATATATTATACGTAGACAAGTTAATGTGGGAATGGAAAGCAAAATATGACAAGAGAATTAATATTGATAAACATACTACCTTCAATTCAATCTTATATACAGACGACCTAGTGTTAATCCTCTAATAAGACAAATAATACATTTTAAGTATTTCATAGTGAATTTATGCTTTGTTGACTATTCCAAGGCCTTCGATACCGTAAAATGGGATAAAATGTGGCATATACTTAGAGAAATGGGTACGCCAGAACATCTAATCTATTTTTTACAAAAACTATATGTAAATAATAGGTACTGCTAATATAAGAGTTAATAATGTGGTTTCGAAAAACTTTAATCTAGAGTTCGACAGGGATGGGTAATATCCCCTATTCTATTCAATATATATAGTGAACATATTATGCGTCAAGTTTTTAAGGAATGGCAAGGTGGAGCAACGATAGGAGGAAGAAAAATCAAAAACCTATGTTATGCTGATTACACTGTTATATTGGCGTCATCACCAGAAGAACTGGAACAAATTATAATAGGCTAGGAACGGTGAGTACGGCATATGGTTTGGAAATAAATATGCTGAAAACCAAAGTGATGATCATCGATAGAATCAGAAACAACCAAGCAGATATAAGAAACATGGCAGGTTACGAAGTGGTCAGGCAATTTTTTTACTTAGGATGCGTTATTACTAACAGTGGAGGATGCGAAGACGAGATCCGTCAACGCATCACAATGGCCAGATATGGCCATTATGATGGCCATATAACTAGACAGACATAACTAGAAGAAGAGAAGGCATGGAGCGAATGATAGTTGAAGGTAACGTAGCGGGTAAAAGATCCAGAGGAAGATCTCCAGTACGATGGTCGGACCAAATAAAGGAGATGACTGGTTACTCATTCCCCGAAGCAAAAGAACATACACAGGAGAGAGATAATTGGACAGAAATAGTCAGACAAATTAAATGACTCCACTACATCCTTACGAAGGAGAAAAGATAGAGAAGGAAGAGAGTAAATTTATTATTTATTTATCTTATTTATTTACAACTTTATAGTATATGCGGGGTTATCGACAGACACCTAGAAAAAAAAACAAAAAAAGATTAAATTCTATAAAAAATTACTGTACCAACTTTGGCATAAGAAAGGCGAGTACATGTACAAGCATTGAAATCTAAAACAAGTTGGAGGAGATTGAATTCTATAAAAATTCTATAACACAAGGTAGGGGTTGTGCCAGGCTCGATATGATGTAATATGAACGTATTCAAAGATTGTGTAGCAGAATAAGCTGTGGGTATTTTTACAGGCATTAGTGCATAACACGCAAAGAGAAGAAAAACAAAATATTCGGTTTACGACACATACGATTTTTGAAAAACTTTTTCCTCTTGACCACTCCTTCATGAAAATCCCCACTAATGATTGATTTGTGCACTAGCGATTATTTGAAAATATATTAAGTAAAAGTCTTCACAAATTAAGATCGCGGAAGAAGAGAAAATAATGTTAAAGACAAAATTGTAACACAGAAGACACAATTGTAACACAAAATTGATTAGACTAAATTGAAAGACTGAAAAAAAAACTGTTGATATGACTAAAATATTCTAGCGATTTGTAGATTTGTATTTACTTTATGGAACACCCTGTAAGATAATAATACTGGATATTATAAAATTATAACCAGTTGTAGCATTTTCTAATTTTTAAATATTTTTATTTTAAGACCGAAGTTAAAAATACAATATTTAGTGTTTATATAACTAATAAAAAAAATTATAATTATTCAATATATAATCTTTACCAATCATTTTTTTTTAATCATTGCAAAATTTATTTTTCTTAAAACCCCTTCTTCGGCGACACTGTATCTCTTGATAGAAGAGAATTTAAATTCGTCTATTAATTCTCAATTCCGAGATAAATCGCATATTAATTAGATATGCACCCTTTTTATTCGTAATTATCCGTCTATTGAAAGGACAAGTAGGATTTAAATCGAAACAAAAGCATCTAGATGTAAAAAAGCAACAGTTGTCCATCACGACGCGAATATTATTTACGCTTTATGTAGCAGAAATGTGAGAGCGACAACGGTTGTTAGAAAAAATTGTTAGGTAAAAGCTCGGAGAAAGAATCGAGGGTTTCATTTAAAAAGTTGGGTGACGTACACGTACACCCATCTGTACCACCAATCGTTATCAGCTGTTCGGCCACGTGAAGTAAAAACGGCAACAACAGCAATACGGTGAAGAGTGGATGAAGTGAAATGTTCGGGTCTAGGACGCGAAACTTAGGCTGCGTGAACGCGTCTCTTTGGGCTTCGTTGCGAGAAATTCTTCCCGAGAGGCTCGCTGTCCCTACGAGGGGGTGGGAGGGTGTCACGTCAAGCTATCACGCGGGGACCCGCGAACCTACCTCCCTATTGCCTGCCCTGCGCTCAGTTCGCGCTAGTCCGTCGTTGGTATTGATCGGCTGGACAAAGGAAACTGACCACCGGTTTAGACTCACAAGAAACTATTCCTCACTAACTGTTCGGTCTGTACGGTGTGTGCCCCGCTGCTAATTAATCAACTAACGGTGATATCGCGCGAAAAAATTCGTATATTTCCGTTGCAGCGCCTGCGTTTAAAGTTTCGTGCCGCTGCCGGTCGCTTTCTGTGTGCATTCGTCAAAACTTTGCCGCAACTTTATATTTGTTTCAGAAAACTTTTCACTTTATGACTTTTTTGAACTGCGCACTCAATCGCCCACTTTTCATTGGCGTGAAACCACGTGCTTCATTGTTGTGATATTCGGATAAAACGTGACAATGTCTACAAAAGCTAATAAACGTCCATTACGTGCTCTAACTGCTCACGAAAAATTGGATGCCATTCGAAGAGTTCACGATGGAGAAAGTAAGGCATCAGTTGCGAGAGATATTGGAGTCCCAGAATCGACATTAAGAGGATGGTGCAAAAACGAAGATAAAATTTCCTATCTCTCCAGACAATCCAGCCCCGAAACAGACGAATCTCTCGATCTTAAGACACAACCAAAAAAGCCAAAATTAGAAGAATCATTTACACAACCTTTTAATTTGAGTTTAAAAAGTCATAACTCATATTCTGCTCTACAATCAGTTAATTTAGATTCCAGCACAGACGTCAAGACACCTTTAAATCTCAACACTAATTCTACCGAGTCGACTCCGAAGTCAACGAACCATTTATCCGAGAGGGAGAGAAATAGAGCTGAGCTTGCCCGACTTAGCGTTGAATTGGGCCTGAACAGACCTGAGATGTTCTTACCGAACATAAATAATTCGTCGATATTAAACGACTTCAGTACAAATATGTCACTTATTGCTCAATGGAACGCACTTTTGACACAGCAACAACAGTTAAAAGTTCTTCAAGCAAATAAATCACCGAAAGTCGTCACAACTTCAGCTGATACTAGTAACGCGGTAAGTTCTTCAAATAATTTATTAACTACCGTAGATCAAGAGAAGAATATGTCATTACCAAAAGATGTACAATCGGTACATGATTCTGTCTGGTACTGGCTCAAATCTCAACAGATGCTGAATATGAATTCTGTTTCTAATACAACTAATTTGTCGACTTCTTCGCCTGCAAATGGGATGTCTCCTCCAATAACTACTACGGCTGTGCCATCCAGCAGTACACCAGTTTCAAATGGGTTAAACAATGTAAGTCCTGATCAAAGCTCCTGGTTTTGGAAATGGTATAAACAGTTTGCTTATAAGGAGCAAGAAAGCAATAAACCAATATTATACCAACAGCTCACCAAGGAACTTCCGCAAAAAGAATTTTTACCTGCTCCAGTTCCAATAATTGATCATCAACAAAATGCAGAAAATTTATCGATGAAAGATGAAAAACAGAGACCAATAATCGATAAAGCTCCTGGATATAAAGTACGATCTGTTTTGGATAACCTTTTATTTAATAATAACATTAATCTAACAGACAATAGAAGACAAGAAAAGGAAGATGATTATTCTCCTACTCAGAGTGAAGCATTGGAACACGGTGAGATGTTTTTAAAATGGTTAGAGTCTTGCAGTGACCCTTCAGTAACCGCGGTCCAGATTATGCAGTTCAAAACTCTTCTAAATGGGGTAAAGAATGGAGTAGACAGAAAAAATTGCGATCTACAGAACAAGGCCAAAGTTAAGAGAAAGTAAGTTTTATTAAATATAATTTTGTAAATTGAAATAAGGCTGTTCTAGCTGTAAACCAAATATGTTAAAGTCATATTATGTAGTTTATGTACAGTTTTTACAGGCAAATTTCATAGTTGAATTTTAGTACAATCAAAAATTTACCTATGCCTGTAGTTCCTTTTAAATGTTACCTATGACGCCACTTATAAATACAGTTATGTAAATATTTGTTAGCTTTAGTGATATATGTATTTTTGCACCCTGAAATTCTGATGTGTTGGTGGTTTTCTTTTACATAATTTATTCAAATCTGAACGTTCTCTACTGCGATTTTTTCAGCAGAAGGGAACTATAATGACTTTTAATGAATGATAAATGTATTCGGGCGTTTTCTGGCAAACAAAATTTTATTTTTATATAATTTGATAACAAGGATTTTTATTTTTTGATTTCTTTTTAGGCATATTGAATATGTAATATGAAATTTAATTTTTATGGAAATACAATTTTTCGTTTTTATTTTAACTTTTTTTTGGGTAACTATTGGGTAAACAATTATTATTATCTTATTATTTACCTATATATATTTTCATGATTATTTAATATTGGTATTTTCTTTTAAATCTCTAATATTAAAAATAGGACGATATTTATATAATTTGCATTATTATACATTTTTATCTCATATAAGTTTTGAATATTATAGTGTTTGTATTTGTACAGATTAAAATACTTCCACTTCTTCTTCCAGTAGGTACTTAACTATACGTGTTAATTATAATTTTATTTGCTGCTGCTGTAATTAGTTCTGTGATGGACGGTACACCCCAGATTCTCAAAATTTTCAGGCAGGGTATTTCATCTTACACCAACTTTTACTGCTAATCTGAACTTTTCTTTAGTTGAATTTCTTCCTTGGCTAATAGGTTAATTACCTATTATTTATATTAACTATATATTTACAGTAGATACACATTAACTACTTATGTAAGTACCAACTTGCATGTAGCCTTTTATTGATTATTACCATCATCGTTTCATTATTTCTAATGTTGTGATGACAAACAAATCTTTTTTTTTTTCTTCTTAATTATATCTATATATTAGATACAAGATATTTAATGTTAGATTACACTTCTTAGACCCTTAACTACTCTTCTCTTCTATATCTTGAACAATGTACACCTATCTCATACGTGGTTTTCCCCATTTTAGGGAGAGAATTTCCGCTTGTTTTGCCATTTAGCTGCTTTTCTGGCATTTCTTTTCTTGCCACTCCTTTTATCTGCCAATCCTGTTAATTATTTGCCTTTTTATCACTATCACTCTCTGCGTTTTTGTTATTCTGTCCATATTAACTCATGGGAATAACTACATGGATATCCTAAGCAAAGATGGTAACACTAAATGGACTGTTTTAGTTTTTGATATTGAAGATATTTTTTATTCTTCAATAAGAACGTGTTATGCTGTAGAATTATGATTGTAGACGTTATCCATTAGCCAAACTGAAATTATATCAATGAGTTACACATGCTTTATTCACAGATTAACATATTTTCCAATATTTAACTGAGTTTACCAAACAAAGCTCATTAAAATTCCTGCTTAGTTGTCTTTCTTCTTCGTCTTCTTCTAGTCTAGTGTATTTACAGTACGTTAAGGTCATTCGTTTATCTTCTTCATTACTTGTTACTACGTTAGTAATGTGAGGGTGTTATTTTCTGCCTGCCAAAATATAAGTCGCCTACGTCAGAAATTCGGCAGCCATTTTGCATATACAATGAATGGTATTTTCTTTCAGGTCTCCTCTTACTATTAATTAAGTATGGGCGTTAATACGGAATATCGTAAGAAACTTCCAAGTGGTCCAAATACGACATTTTTAATGGTTTAGATTATAAAAGCTGTGTCTACTTTCTAAATACTTCTTCGTTAGTAACATGCTTCGTCCATGACATTTTTAGTTCCTTGGGAAGGATCCACAGTTGTATTTATTTAGTTTTATTAATTTTCTCTTACATTTGACTACAACTTTCAATTTTTCTTCTTTAGACCAATCGGTAATTGTTCTAAAACTAAAACACTCTCATTTAGGTAAATGGTAACTTGCAAAACTTTTTTGTCTTCACAAAATTTTTCTAGAATGGATAGCTGTAGAGATATAGCAACGAAAAGGTGAAAAAAGTTGAATTTTTCCAATTTTTTTCACAAATTGTCATAAAATAAAAAATTTAGTCCACCTTTTGAAGTCCCGATTAAAGACATTTCAAAATAGATACCGCTTGGTCTACTTGATCTGTTATTACTTTTGTTTTGTCATAATTCCTAATTAATTCTACTTTTCTAGCTTCTCGGCCTAGTTCTTGAACCGTTTTCTCTTCTTTGTCCGTTGTTAAAATATCCTCCTAATATCTTGCGGCTGGGTCCGTTTTCTAATACCTTTTTGAATTGTTAAAGAAATCTTATCTCCTTGTCTAATACCGCATTTCGTATGTATTTGCGAGTTATTTTGTTGATGTTGGTGCCTTCTGGCATTATAATATATTAATGGAAATTAGTTCTGTATATTTGTAAACTGTTCCACTGTTTCGTAATGATTGTTTTACTGCCCAGTGTCCTATGCAGCTCTATCGTTTTCTAGTTCTCTTGTCTCGCTTTCTAAGCAGTAACCAGATACTTTACAAAAATAATATAACCCCTAGACAAACTTCAACTATAATACAAAATAAAATACAAAGAACCTATGCCATAAAAATTGTGCTATCAATCTTTTTCAAACGGAGTATAAGTATGTTTGTTTTTCTTAATGCTATATTTAGTATTTATAATGTGCAATATCTTTCTTATAATTTTCCGCTGTTTTTATTCATTTTAACTATAACACCATCTACTCCCGGTGATTTACAGCTTTTCATTCCTCAAATGCTTTCTTTATTTTCTGATATAGATCTAAGTAAGTAATACTGTTGTTTTGTTGCTATTATTTCATCTTTGTCGTTTGTTTCTTATCTGTGGATATTATTAATGACATTTTATGTTAAGCATGACAGTTATCTTATATTGCAAATTTAAATAAAGAGTCTGTACTTCATTTGCCATATCTTCATTTTTATTGCTGGTTATAGACAAATCCAGAATGAGATGTTTTACTGTGGATAATAAATTCCATGTTACATATTTTCAATGCAATCTCTCAACAAATTAGACCTTACGAAGATGAGCCAATCCTTTTGTTCGATTTTACTGTTATGCTGTTACAGTATACTGTTTATGTTATAAATAAAAATTGTGCTGATGTGGGTTTAGAAGAGGCAAAAGAAGCCCGCTGACCTATATGTCCTTTAAAACGGTTTTATGCTTTAAGTCTTTTTATCGGTGTAGGTAGTTAAAGAAATATCGCGAAACAAAAACATGGCCATAACTTCTTTTATATCTCTCTCAATAAAAACAACATACACATTACCTTAGATTACTGTTTTAAGGTAGTTTCGTTTGTTTATTTGTTTTCTAAACTATTAAGTAGAATATTATTGCTGTATACCAGGTGTGTTGAAAATATAAATTATTATTTATTGAAATGATTTAAAAATAACAAATACTGGACGAAAACTATCAATTAGCAAAGAGAATGTATAAAAATAGATAAGAATACCGAAAAAGATTAAAAAAAGAGTAAAAGTGGAAAATTAGAATATCAAAAAAATTATTTAGAAGACTGTGAACGAACACATTTAGATCAAACACGTTTTAAATGGTTCTAAAAATATTTTCTTGTGGAATAATTATTTAACACTTATATTTTGTTGAATAGGAAACATTAATCTACAATATTTCGTTTTTTGTTTTTAAGGCTGTCATATTTATTTTGACCTGTTCATTTTAATGTTTTCCATTCACACAGTTACGTGGAAAATGCAAACAAGGTTTCATTGAAGAACAAACAATAAATTCTGTGGGTATCTACGAAAGATTTCAGATAGTTTTTATCTAGTCTTTAGAAGTGGATAGTTATTTACAAATATTATATTTATTATAATTATCAGTAAAATTAGTATTTATGAGGCAATGACCTTGTGAATATTTGAACCATTTGCTGGCTTATTTACTGGCAATCATAGTGTGTCACTTCTTGTTTTTTCTCCTAATTCTGGCATTTTTAACATAGTTCTCATGTCTGCCTTGGTCTTGATCTGCTCTACATTTACAAGCTAGGGTTGGTTCTTTTTAACCATTATGGGATGTAAGATTTATGTTTCTATTGCTTAGTTCCTTATTGGTTTTCATTTGTTGCACAATTTTGATCGTTCTGCATTCTGTGAGAGCGTGGAACACCTACTTTTTGAGGGCTTCCAATTGTCTCACACTATTTACACATCTTTTAACTCCATGCAGTAATATTTGTTTACTCCTTTTAATACATATAATCATTCTTTCCCTTTATCAAGGGTTTCTTTAAAAAACATAACATTTTTTCGTGGGAATTGAATCCAGTAATTTATGATAATCGATTTAAAATTCGAGTTATAGTACTTAACAGCTGTTAAAAAGCACACATATAAATAAAAAACGGCAGTAACCACATTAATTCCATAAAAAACCTAAACGAAAAACGAAACGAAACTTTTCCTTTGAAGTTGTTTTGAAAATGACCCTATGAACGTATGAAGTATACCGAACTCTGTAAAGGTAATTCTATTAGCTTTTATGAATTCAGAGTCGATATCGATGCCACAAATGGTTCAAATAACTAAAGAACAACCCGGAAGACGGTTACTTAATTTGGTCAAGTAGCTTATAGGGGTGTTTCAATAAGATGTGACCTATTTTGCAACTATATAATTAAGATCGAAAATATATTTTCCTGTACAGTAAGTTGTATTTATACCTTAAAAAATGATTTTAATGAGTTTGACAATTTCGGTATGACATCAAAAGCACTAAATAGGACATGTTCGAAATATTTTAGTCAGATAAATCCCCAAGCAGATAGCAGTGTTGCTCGGAACTGCCTACTTTAAAAAGGACAGAAACAATTATCACTGTAATTAGTAATCGTGGTAAAAATTTTTCTTATTAGTCGGTAACTTGTTACAAGTATCGTGATTTTATGACTTCATGAGTTGATTTTTCCATTGTTCTCCGTTTCTCATCTATCTTCTGCCATGCTCGCACATTTTGACAGGGTTATGACAATGTAGTCCACTTATTTTAAGGGATCTACCCTTTTACCTTTAAACTTTTTTAAGCTTATCGAGACTATCGCTTCACAAACGTGCGCGAAACAGTATTTCATTTGTTCCGTTTCTTTCATTCTTGTGATAACAAATATATTGGGATTCTTATTTAGCTGGCAGAGTCACGATATCTATTTGGTTATCGCCCACTATTAGACTCTTAAAAGACTATTCGCTGTATATAATATGTACTGAAATCTAAAGGGGAAACTAACGGTAATATTTCAATTTAACTATAAAAAGAAGAAGACTTGTTTTTCCTCATTTGTTCATTATTGTAAAGCAAAGATGTGTGTAACTCATAAGGTCCATTATCTTTTGATATTTTTCTGACAAATTTTCTGGTTTTGACAAATCCAAGTTTAGTTTACCTAACACCAAGTCCAAGTGTGATGTTCCTTAAACCATTGCAATGGTGTGCAGTGGAGTTTAAATAAGTCCTTGGTGTATGTGTTATACATTTACCGATAATAGTTAACATATAGTAACAATGGTTATAAGTTATCTATCCCATTGAAAGCTTGATCTGGCATTTTGTATTCGCGCTTCTATTATAACATCATGGTCAAGATGTGATTCGGGCTCGCATTTCGACAAATGGTCAGCACTGTATTTCATTTTAGTCCCTGTCTTTCATATAATGTAGCGTTCATTACTTCTTGTTTGCAAATCTTTAATATTTTTAGCTGAAATTCCTACGTCGTAGGAATTGTATTTCCGAATAACTCTGTGTTCCAAATCTGTAAGGTTTTTGTAATAAAAATACGTTGGAAATTGTACCTAGAATTTGCTTTATGCTTTCAACATAAAGAATGCAAGGTTATTAAGAAGAATATAAAGAAAATGCATATGTGCTGGGTAGTTTAGCAGCCTAAGTTGCTTATATAAATTTCGTTGACTTAATTCCTTTTTCTGTACTCTCAAGGGTCGTGTGAAAAAATTGTCCTTAATATATATGGAACAGAAAAGGAGAAGGTACACAACTTTATTGTAATCCCCTGTATGTCTCCTGTTAAATACTGACCCATGTTAACAAATGCAGTTTGTGCCCAGTTTTGATTCTAAATAAATACGATATTTTTGTAATATATGTCATAGATCATAAGTTTTTCTATCAAATGTGTATGTTTGATATTAAGTGAAATGCTTTTTCGTAATGGAGAAAACACAGAAATATGCCTTTGAAGCAATATTTAGAACACCAAACTGTATCGCTCGTTTCATTATACACTCTTATACTTCTTCCAGATTTATATGAGTTCAGTATTTTATAGATACTCAGCCAGCGAGCTTCTTGAAGGGGCTAGTGACATGATTGAAGGTTTGGTCTAATCGACAATCCTTTAAATGATCAAAATATATCATCTAATAAATCAATTGAAAGAATTACACCATATAGAAGCAGATTTTTTTCTTCTTCCTCTTAATTTAGGACTAAGTCCTGTTTATTCCTACAACTAATCTTGGGAGTTCGATGTCCAGCTCCCTTACATCGTTTTGGAGGTCGCTTAGGTGGTCTGGATGTATTGGGTTTTTCAGACCTTGTAATCTTTGCTAACATCTCATCATCCATTCTACTGATGTGGTCTCTACACTACAGGTCTCATAGGTTATCACTGTACTTTCTTTGCATATACGCTTGTTCCACCAGACAATGTGACGTAGGCAGATAATGTGACTTAACACTTTGGGTTTTTGCCTTGTTTACATCTCTTAGGCTCTTTGTTAATCGTGAGTCACTGTACCTTCTAAATAGATATAACCATACTAAATTTTTCTGCATTGTTTGGAACTTATATATTAATCTTTGTAGGTTATCTTCATCCTCTGGTACTACGTCATCAGCATAGAAGCATATTTTAATTTTTTTGTTTCCTATTCTGTAACCTATTACTGCTGTTTTAACTTCTTTTATGATCTTATACACCAATTGTAGAGAATTGAACTGAGGCTGTCACCTTGTCAGTGTAGGTCTTTTCTTAACTTACTCGGTCTTCCGCTCTTATAAATGTACTGTTGTTGGTGCCATTTCTTTGGTGATAACTCTAATCATGTGGTCTATATTTTTAGATGTTAATAGTTTAAGGACATCTTAAGTCTTACTCACATGTAAGCAGTTTTGTTGAATTCAATTGCTTTGTTCACTGTGTGGCAAATAATGAATAGTCGCATCGACAGTTGACCTTTTTCGTCGGAAGCTCTGTTATTCTTCACATATTCCGGTTTTTTCCACTTCTGGCGATATAATTTTTGTCATCAGTTTCAAAATAGCGCTTAAGAAACTTATCCAGCGAAAGTTTTTGGAATCGTCTTTTCACCTTTTTAAATATTGGGACAGGCCAGGCATTTAGTTTTTTTTCTTCTCATAGAATATACACAGTGCCTCAGTCAAGCATTTCGTTTGTTATTTTAATCATTTCGGGTATTTGCTATTCATTAGTACAGATTGTCAAAACTAGAAATGACTTTGAAAATCCTACAATCAGCACGCCCACTTGATGCGCAGCGAAATTACCGCAAATGATCTTAGTAGGAGAAACACTAAATATCACGTAGTGTCCCGGCGTTCATCCATCCTTTTCTATCCGAATACTATCTATCTGTCTGCTCTCTGCACCGACAAGCAAAATTTCGAAAGTCATTCCTAGCCTTGACGAGTATTAATTGTTTTCGATATCCTCTATTCTTCCTCTTGATTGAGTTGATTTTCAAAGTTTTTCTCATTCATTTGTGGATATTTTGGTGAACTGTATGTATTTATTGACAGATTTCTTTCCATTTCTAAGCATATTCCATACTTTTTTCTGTTCTAAAAGTTACTCACCAGGCTTCCGGGCTGAACCGCGTCGATTGTTACTGCGCCGAGCTTTCGTCATCCTTTCTGATGTCTTCTTCAAGGCTTCCAAGGTCTTAGTCTTGCGGGCCTCCCAGACACTACTACACTGATCAGTAATCGTAGTATTAGTAGCAGTAGGAGCAGGAGTGCAGTGAACAGTGATCAGTGTAGTAGTGTCTGGGGTCTCGGGAGACTAAAACCCCGAAAGCCCTGAAGAAGACATCAGAGAGGATGTCGAAAGCTTGGCGCAGTAATAATTGACGCGGTTCAACCCAAAAACCTGGTGAGATTAATATTTATTTTTGTAATAGTACATATTTATCTTATAAGAACACTGTAGATATTTGAAAGAAAATTTACCTTAGCCACTAATAGACAAAACAAGATTCTCACAACACCAAGCTGAACTTTTTATATAATTTCTTATATTGTAAAGGTATAAGGTTTTCTCATTATTTTATTTAACTGAATATGGTCAAATTTTTGAAATACCTAGCAAACTTTCTAAAATTGAATAAACCACCAGTTTTATCAGAATTTCGGGGTTGATTTTATAGATAAGTATAAATTAGGAATTTGCAATTTGCGTAAAATTCCTTGAATAGTGCCAATGTTTTCAAATTTTGCTCAAAAACATGTATTAGTACCAATAACATCGATCCTAACAGCAAGAAGGAATGTGTTATATAAAGAATGTATATAATGTTTTTACATTTTAGTATTAGCTCTAATAAAGATTATACAAAAAATATAAAAATATATGAGTCGAAGCCCATCTTTATTTAAATATAAACAGGGTTTTAGAAATATTTAAGTACAGGAATTCTGTACATTATTTATATTTATGTTGGTACTTTCTTCCATACTTTTAGATCGCTTCCTTGATTTTGTACGGCCAAAAATTGATCAAACCTTTCCACTCGTTCGTTTGTTCTTCAGTTTATACTCTTCTTTCTTATATTCTTTTCTCTTCTTGATAAATGTATAAACGATAAAATTTGGACTCTATTCATCTCGCCATTATTGCGATTAATAAATCAACAAACTTATTTTCCTATATTTATACTTATCATAATGGTCCAATCTGGTAGATCATCACTACAGGATAGGAATTCTTCTGTGTTACTATCTTTTGTTTTTAGTTTATTCTATAGATATACAGTATGTCTTAGTAAGTTAACACTGTATACATTTTATTAATATCTCTGCAATGGCGCTATAGCTCAAACCGAGCCTTGCCTTCTCCACCTTCTTGCCTCCTTGAGTCCTTTCTTTCAAGTACATCCAGCTTTATCACCACCCATGTCTCACTCATAACATAGTATTGGTCTGATAATAGTTTTGTAGACCCTAATTTTCTATCTCCGTGTTTTTGGAGCGGAACGCATGGGTGAGTGAAAAGTAAGCTTTGTTTCCCTTTACCATTCTTCTTTGAATTTCTGGCTCTTCTGTTCTATCCGTGTTTAATGTAACTCGCAGATATGTGAAACTTTCTACAGTTTCAATATCGTCCTCAAATTTAACTGTGCGTCTGTTTCCCTTAGCTCTTGCTTGTGTTAGCTTTTTTGTCTTTTGAATATTTATTTCTAGTCCGGTCTCTTCTGCCCCTGTTTTTAATTTTGAATATATTTCTGCCGCCTCTTCTGCTCTGTGATACATAATGCTAATGTCATCGGCATAGGCCGCATTCTGTATTGATTTATTTGTCATTGGCGGCAATCTTATCACTTCATTTATTCACATCATTTATGAGAGTCAGGTTGAATAGTGACATTTTATTAATACTTTAGGAAATTCATCCTTTTCTTTTTATTTTTTCAACCAGAGGTTCCTATTTATTTCTGGCCTAACAATGAAAAGATAAGTATTTATGGTCGAAATGGCTTTCTTGCTTTTCAAAATATTCTCCATGAAAATCAATACACTTCTGCATGCATTTGAACCAATTTTCGAAGCACTTTTCCACTCAGATTAAAGTAAATCAAAAACATGTGTTTTGAATGCTTCGACCGCTTCATCATCGTGTGTGAGCTTGCATTGTCGTGGTGAAGAATGATTCCTCTGTTCTTATTCTTCCTATTCCGAATTTCACTGGCAAACAAATGGTTATATAACATTCAGAGTTGACCGTCTTACGTTCTTGTAACGACACTCGCTACATGACCATTTATACTAAAAAAACAAGAAACTATTTTTTTCAATGATTTTCTTCCAAGAACAATTTCTGTTGGATTGGGTTCATCTTGGTTCAACACTCATACGGTCGATTGCTGTTTTGTTTCGGGCTCATATGCATAGATCCATGTTTTATACACTGTGTAGATATTAAACACAGCAGTTGCACCGCGATCCCATTTCTTCAACATTTCCTTGCACCAACTGACACGAGCCTCTTTTTGACCTTTTGTCAAATTATGTGGGATCCAACGTGAACAAATCCTGTTTACAGCCAAATGATCATGCAATATCTTATTGATGCTTGTCATACTAATGCCCAAGGATGCCTCAATCTTACGGTATGTCGTATGACATCTTGCTATATCAGTTCACGCACGCACAGCATCGATGGTTTTTGGTATAACAGGCGATTTTGGGGACCTTCACGAAATTCGTCCTGTAGAGAGCGCCGACCACAACTGAATGCATTGTACCATTTTTTTAAAGTGCTAAATGATGGTGCTTGATCTCCATATAAAAATTTAAGTTCATCGATGTTTTGATAATTTTGATATTTGTGTTGTAAACAACACAAATATTTCTCAAACGTCAAAAAATTCTGAGTGCGCATATGCTTAAAAATGTCAAACTTTCCAGTGCGTCAGATGTCAGTACTTAGTGTTGCCTAGGCCAGAAATATAAATGGCAGTATATTAAGACACGAAGTCTATAAAACGTGGATTTCAAGTTTTATGAGTTAAAAGCTACAAAAAGATCTAAAAACTTTTGTGATTTCTCTTTATAGATATTTTTTTGGGTTTAGGTTGTGTAACTTTAGGGCATTATAAAAGTTCCTAATTTCTTTGACTGATTTTTTACTAGATGTTTAAGTTAATTCTCTTGCTGTTTGGATCATTTCGAATTTGAGTGTAGTTATAAATAAGCACATGATTTTTGTTTGTTGTTATTTGACAATGAAGGTGATTTAATTTTAGGTTAAGGACTTGTTGTTACCTTATTGCCAAAAGCCATTTTGTATTATTTTTGATCTCAAATGTTCGGTGTTGCACAATTAGTTCTATTCCAGGAAATGCAGGTTTACTTAAATCCCAAAGGTACCTATATAATTAACAGTATTTTTATGTCCAAAAATTCTAAAATGCACTTTATACAAGGTAATTGTTTTTCTGTTTAACATATTAGTAAAAATTTAGCGCCGAACAGAAAACTTAAAATACTGTATTACTTACGTATCCAAAATGCCAATTATAATACTGGTAGAATATTATTATAAACATATTACGGTATATTACAGTGCTTGGGCCCATATCTACAAGAATTTTTTATGACCACACTTTCGAAACTTTCATGTAGGTATTTGTTGAAAGCTTTTAAAAATGCGAAAAATTGTCGATTAAAATAAATGTTACCATTGTGACTATAAATTTTCTCGCATAAAATTCTTCACTTTTTGATAGCTTGGGAAACAAACGCCCCACTACAATAGACCTTTTCATCACCGCCATATTTTTCGTACAGTTTTGATCAATGACGTAAAATATATATTATACGTCATACGTCATTGGTTAATAAAAATGTATATAATAAAGAAATATTTATTTAATAAATATATAACATTGTTATAAGGAATGAAAGGTTTTTTCTAAATTTTATAAAATAATATGAATTGCCTTTAAATTATTTAGAGTGTGTATCACTCTTACATACTCCATAACGACGATATCCTCGTTGTTCCTTTTCGTACAGGTATCATAGTAATAAAATCGATTAAAAAATTGATTTGATATTGATATGAAATTGATATTTTTTTCAATAACTAGACTTAATTCACATACACTTAATTGTTATTTATTTTACTAACCTAACGTAACATATTTGTTTAAAAAAAACTGTACGAAAAAAAATGGCTGACACTATTTTGTGATGAAATGTCCTATACTTCGCTAACCTCAAAATGTGTCAACCCAAGTAAACACCCGAAGTTTCGGTAGTGTATTGAAAAAAATGGGCCCTAGGTATGGGCCCAAGTACTATTAACATTTACTAATAGTTTATTAGAAAGTGATAATAAAATAAGTTTAATTTATTTTTTTATGAAACTCCATAAAAAGTAATTCGATTCCAAAAGCCTAGCTTCATCAATTGCCCATTGATTTTTTTGAAGGTATCGTATAAAAACAAACAAAGCTTTAATATAAATGCCTACAAAAGAAAATGTTGAAAAAATACTAATAATAAGTTACGGTAATTTATTACCCAATACTTTTTATTTAGCTTGTCTACTCAAAGGAAAAGAAAGCTAATAGAATAAAATTAGCCAAAGCGTTGAACAAGAAAGATTATTAATAAATAACGGTAATTTTCCAAATAATTTATATATTTATGGTAACCCAAACATATTTTCTTATTTAAAAGTAAAAAAAGTCCAGTTCAGTTCTGTAAAACAATAAAAAAATATAGAAATACATGATTGTTCAAATAGTGAAAAATAAGGAAAACTATTAATTTTCTTGTTGTTGGGAACTTTGGCTAATTAACCAAAATAACTTATATTCTTATATACATAGATATATGAAGGTGTTTTGAATTTATCCATCAAATTCAGAAACACAAAAAATTTATAACACAATTTTTTACATGAATTTATAATATTCCTCTCATTTGTCATTGCTTTAAAATAAGAAAGTAATATTGAGCATGTTTTTATAACATTTAAATTAAAATCTATCGTAATTTAAAGCATTTGAGATGAAAATTTTAACCGGCATCTGTGGAGAACTTGTTGGCAATTTAGCTGTAACATGGACGACGTAATTATATTCATTTAATAAGATTAACAAATTAATACAGTTTGTTTAAACATTTTTTGTCAAACGACGCAAATTTTTAAAAGTAAGAATTGATTTTACCCTTTCAAAACATGTCTAGCCACACAGAAGTATATCTGAACATTATTGTGTACTATAATACTTAGTTGGGATGATTGTAAACCTGTTATTTTTTGCAATTTACTATTTAGATTCGACACTGTTTAAGAGTTACTGATATTGAGTTAATGCTGTGTAAAATACAACCAAAGTATTATTTGTATATTGTATTGATATGGGGATATTTTTGTACCAATAAATTTCTAAATACTTATTTCAAAATTGTTTTTTTCTTAACATCCTTTCCTTTAAATAAAACATTCTATCACACATGATGATTATTATCACACAAGACTCGAGAAAGGGTGATCAGAATAAAGAATTATATTTTATAGACGAAGGAAAACTTTTATAAAATTGAAAGAATAAATGTAAAAAATAAAAATAACAAGGAAGTTAAACGTATTAGAGAGCTGAAGAATATCGAAAGTGCCTCTGATAACTAGTCCAGAGAAATAAGATATTCCCGTGACTTTGAACCGGCCAAGTATCTGACAAGTTTTTTGAATTTTGTCGACCTCAATAACTAAAACCTCTATGTTTCCAACATAGTCCAGGCATCAGAGATTAGACTTCTAAAAATCATACGAACAAGTTGAATTTTGTTGAAAATGTCAATTTTGGGACTAAAAAAGATGCTAACAAATTTACCACTTCTACCCCCGGGCTTCCACTTAAAACCCGCCTCGAAGGAGGAAAGGGGAACGGAATCAGTTCAATCAATAATCAATTTATCAAGAATCTGTATCTGTTCTATCTTATTATCTTGTATTTCTATTATGATATTCGCGAGTTGTTGCTAATTGTTTTTGTTTTCTAATAGTGTATTCTAAGACCGTGCTTTCTTGCTTCTCTTTCTCTGTCTAGTTCCAAAAGCATATTATTTAACTTCTCTTCCTCGCTTCCTACCAGGACAACATTATTAGCGTATCCTGGATGGATAAGCTATTCTTCATTTATTCTTATTTCTTTCTCTTGCCAATTTAGTTTCTTTAAACCATCCTCTAGGACTTGGTTAAACAGTAGGGTGGATCGAAAAATCGAAGTTTCGAAAACTGATTTGGAATAGTGCACAAAAGTTACCAATTGGTATTACAAACCTAATCTTTATTTGCGATTTTTTAAAAAATGATTATCTTCTGCCCTCTACCGGGGGTTGAAAAAAATACGAACTTATGATTTTAATTGAAAAGTTAAGTAATAAGTACATGTTATTATTATAAAAATGATTCCAATTGAAAATTGTTATTTTTATTCCTCTAACCACTTAATTTTGATTATTTTTTGTTTGTAGTCTTTTTTTGGCTTAAATTTTGGCATATCTTTGGGCGAATCAATTTTTGCCTTGATAAAACTGTCTCTTTTTTGTGACCCAACAACCGATGAAGATGCTTCAGTTATGAGCTGCACGAATCTCTACAGATTGGGTGTGACATGGAAATGTAGCGATGTCGATGATTTTTTCAGGAGGACCTGAAATAATATTTTTCAAACCCTCTACTTTCAAACTTTGAAGCAATGGAGAGCAAGTTATTCTATTGTTTTGCCAATCAATCAGATCAATATAGTCATCTGCATCTAAATTAATTTGAAGAATAATAAAAGGTTGGATATTAAATGAATCATTATTGGCCTTAGTTTTTGCAAAGAGCATACGACGAAGTGCAAGCTCTCTTATATATAAGTTAGTATCATGCAGCAGATATAGCTGAAAATTTTTCGGATGTATAAAATAGGCATTTCTTTTAATTACAGGGACTATAACACTTTTTAAATTTTGCTCTAGATATGGATTAAGTTTTATTGTTTGTAAAACATGCTTTTGCACCATTTACATATGATAAGTTGTATTTAATCTAAAACCATAAAGGGGCATAAACCGTGACAGTTGAGGTCAGTTCCTTTAATTCGGATGTTGGATTTTCAGTACTAACATAAAGACGTAGAATGTTATTTACCAACGTGAGCCATCGAGAATGACTTAACTTTCCAGGGCTTCGGTTTAATAAATCAACAGAACATTCATCATCATCATCCAGCCTCATTTTCACATCCATTGTTGGATATAGGCCTCCTCCAAACGTCACCAGTTCTCTCTATCTCTAGCTGCTGCAATCCAGTTTGTTTCTATTCTCCTTAGGTCGTCGGTCCATCGGGTGGGTGGTCTGCCTCGACTTCGCTTGTCGGCTCTTGGTCTCCACTCCAATAATCTCTTCGTCCATCTTCCGTCTTCCATTCTAGCAACATGTCCAGCCCACCTCCACTTTTGTTTATTGATTCGCAGTATAATATCGTCTACGCCAGTTCGTCGGCGTATCTCCTCATTTCTCACGCGATCATTTAAGGTCAGGCCCAGCATTAATCTCTCCATTCGCCTTTGTATTACCCTCAGTTTTTCGGCAGTAGCTTTTGTTAAAGTTAGGGTCTCTGCTCTGTAGGTCAAGACTGGTAAGATGCATTGGTTAAATGCCTTCCTTTTCAGGTGAATTGGGGTATTTGTTTTAAAAATGTCTCTCATCCTTCCATATGCCGCCCATCCCAACGTGATTCGTCTATTTAGCTCGCAGGTTTGGTTGTCTCTGGTTATTCTAATTTCATGACCCAAGTATGTGTATTTATCGATGAATTCTACCTTGTTGTTATTGATCTGTATCTCTTCGCTGGGAACCATATTGGTCATCATTTTGGTTTTCTCGAAATGTATCTCCAGCTCAGTTTCTTGTAGTACTATGTCATTTAGTTCTTGGAGCATGTATTTGATCTCTCCTAGATTATCTGACAGAAGCATGATATCGTCCGTAAAACGTAGATGGTTTAATCTTTCTCCATGATGGATATTCCTTTCTGTTGCCATGTGTCTTTTAAATGCATACTCAAGAACGGTAATGAACAGCTTTGGTGACATGGTATCACCTTGCCTGACTCCCCTTTTTATCTTTATTTTATTAGTTGCTGAATGTAGACTTATGGTTGTTGTGACATTTTCATATATATTTTTAACTATATTACAATATCTGTGGTCGACCCTGCAATCTTGTAGTGCTCTTAAGATGGACGGTAGTTCCACTGTATCAAACGCCTTTTTAAAGTCTACAAATATCAATGCCAAGGGACGGTTATATTCGTTAGTTTTTTCTATCAGGGTTTTTAGGCACTGCAGGTGATCGTTTGTGCCGTAATTAGGGCGGAAACCGGCTTGTTCCCGAGGTTGGTAAAAATCCAGCTTTGTCTCTAATCTGTTCGTTATTATTCGGGTGTATAATTTATAAAGATGGTTAAGGAGACTGATTGGTCTGTATCTTTCCAGGTCTGCTATATCTCCCTTTTTGTGTAAGAGTACAGTTATTGAATTATTCCACTTTGTTGAGATATTTTGATTCCATAGGCATAGATTAAAGAGCTTTTGAATTTTGGCTATCAGTACTGAGCCTCCTATCTTTATCGCTTCCGTGACGACACCGTCCTCCCCCGGAGCTTTGTTTTTCTTCATCTTTTTTGGAGCCTTGTAAATTTCGTCCAAGGAGATTTCTGGGATTTCTTCAACAGAACATTGCCCTACAGAAATTGCGACATAATTTGAAACAAATATTTTTGATCGGCACTCAAGTCAATTAAATCTACTTCTGGTAACTCGACTCGCAGTCAGTAAGTAATGTTATAGTTTGCAACTGGCATGTTTTCGCACTGCACTATTTGATTTCCTATAGTTCCTGCAAAAGCTCTTGAACCTTAAGTTTGACCGTCAAGCTTTTGGAAAATATGCCTTAAAGGCAATTCATTAGCGTGAAGCTGACAGATACATCCTTGTAAAGGACGTCCTAACTTTAACCCTAGTTGAGAAATTACACCATTTTTTCTTCCTGTATTTACCACAGTTCCGTCACAGCCTACTACAACTCATCATCATCATGCTACCTCTTCTGTCCACTGCTGTACATAGGTCTCTCCCATTTTTCGCCACTCTTCACGGTTCTGTGCTTTTTGTTGCCATTTCTTGGATATTCGGCCAATGTCGTCCATCCAGCGTGTTAGTGGTCGTCCTCTGCTGCGTTTGTCTTCTCTTGGGCGCCAGTCAATTAGTTTTCTGGTCCATCTTGGAGGGACGGATGCTAGAGGACATTAGGTAGCCGTGTGTGAGTTTTGAATGTCCTATCCGAAGTCGTCTTATCACAATGAGATCTCTTCTTGAGGGGGCTGAGTAGTCAAGTGTAGGCTGACTGTTGTTCTGAAGCTATTTTCTTGTGGCATTTTAAATTAATTACTATGTATTTAAATGGGAATAAGCCACAATTAAAGGTTAAAATACGTTTATTGACGTTTCAATTTCCACTTCGGAAATCGTTCTTGACTGGTTATTGACGGTTGTATTTCGTGTAAGATCGAAAGGTTAGAGTTCCAATGCTGCTGCCAAAGGAGTCTGGTTCTTCTTTTAGTATATGATTTTAGGTCCTTACAAATTTGAATTTTATCGGTGATTTCAGGTGATGCTGTAGCAAGTTTAGCATAGTGATCTGCAGTTTCATTGCCTTCTATACCGATATGGGATGGCAGCCAAATTATGGTAACTGTTATGTTTTGGGATGATTGGATGATCGGTAAATATATTTTTGATAGAATGGATTGATGCTAGAGAGTCTGTGTATATGGCAACCTGCTTATTAGGTGGAGATATATGGTTAAAAGCTTGCAATATACTAAATAATTCGCCAGTATGAACGCTGCTGACAGCTAGTATAAGTGATGACTTAATTAGTGAATGAGAGGTTGTAACAGAGCAGCCTACTCCTGTGTCATTTTTTGAGGCATCCGTGTATAATATTAGGTCGTATTTATTTGTATTTATAATGTCTTTAAATGCATTTATAATGATCTCTTTCGGATGTTTATTTTTATCGAAGTTGGTGAGCGAGGTGTTAAATTTGGGCGTGGACATGATCCAAGGAGGAGATGGGGGGGATAAAGAGGAACTATAACTAATATTTATTTGGTAATATTGCACAATAAAAGTGTTTCCAAAAAATCAATATTTTTATTTCAGAAAACAATATAACCAAAATGCAACAGTCATTATGCAAATGCCATATTTCTTTAGTAAATATTGGCACGCGAAAGAAAAAGGTTCCCCATCCCTGGATTAGACTGTTAATATGAAATTTAAGTTTACTGTTAACAACTAGTGTTCCTATAAATAGTAGTCGATTTCAAAATACGAAATGTGAGTTACTCTTATTAGACCAATGAAGTAACGATTTTTCCAAAGGAATTTTTTAATTCGTGTAAAAATGAAAACATTTCGAATAAAAAAAAACTTCATACAGGTTGATGAAACTGAATTATTTTAAAATGTTTATAAGCTTAAAATTACACTACTGTTGAAAAGCTATTTTACAATATTTAGCATAAACTTTTTAATTGCTAAATTATTAGTTATTAATTATCTTCAATTTGGTGCTTTCAAAATTTATCTAGACCTAACAGTTTAGGCATAATAACGTTGTAGATAAAACTTTCTGGGATAAACAATTTCAATTTTGCAATAACTGTTACGTGAAACTTCTTGAATTTTTTATAGTTAAATATATGTGATATTTTCCCTATTTTCAGGCGAAATTCAAGTTTTTTGTGCATTTTTAGAAAAATTATTAATAATTTTCAAAAAATCGACTTTTAAAGCTATTTTTGAACGAAAGGTAAATTAAAAAGGTGTCCTTCGAACACCAAACATCCACAAAAACCTACGGAACAAATTCCAGTCAGATAGAGTGCATAAATCTTCCATTTTCTTTGTCCTAACTCGAATTTGGCATTTCAACTTTAAAGAATTCGGCAGAAGGACCCGATATGATCCTCTCAATTTTCCTCAAAAATTTACATCCAAATACACAATTGAAACTACTTGAACTATATAACATTACATGGACAAGCCAAGAATTTCCTTCTCTTTGGCAACAGTTGCTTGTAATTCCAATCAAGAAATCTGATTCACTGTATAACACAGTAAACTCTTTCTGACCAATCTCTTTGACGTGCATATTGTGTAAACTCTTAGAAAAGATGCTTAATTTTCGACTTGTTTGGTATCTTGAAAAGCAATGTTTTTTTGATAAAGCCCAATCAGGATCAGCAACAGGGACCGTATTGCTGTATCTCTCGATATTGAGAACGCATTTTGATACAGTTCAGAAGTAACTCGGTAATCCTAGAAACACTACAGAAAATGAAATTATATGTTAATGTATATTACTTTCTTGAGAACTTTTTGTCTAATAGAACCTTCAGAATCTCTATCAACGGAAAATTCTCAGCAACACATCTTACAGAAAATGGTATACCACAAGTACTACTCTATTCTTAATAAGCATAAATAATATTGGTACACTTCTTCAACCCCCAGTCAAATATACGATCTAGTAATTTTCTCTGCAGGCAAAACCACAACATCTACTTGTTCGTTAATGATATATGCTTTAAATGATATTCACTGTTGGTCAAAAGGAACAGGATTCATCAAAAAAATCGAAAATAGTTCATTATAGTAAAAAACATAATCCCAACTTAATTAATTTAACCTTAAATGGAATCCCACTACAAGTAGTACATCAACAAAAAATTTTCTAGTAAGGGGTATCTGTCTCAAAAGAATAAATATCTTAACATCATTAGCGCACCATCAATGGGGAATAGACGAAGATATGTTGCTGAGAGTTTACCGATCTTTAATTCGTTCAAAAATGGATTATGGTACCTAGTATACTATAGATGTCAGCTCCCAGGTCACAACTAAATTGCCTCAATGTCATTCTGAATACCGTTCTTCCAATATGTCTTGGTGCTTTTAGATCTAGTCCCACAGAAAGTATTCAAGTCGAAACTAACGAACCACCTACTAATATTCGCCGTCAGCAACTTATTTTGTCCTACTTTGTCAAAGCATCAGCTAATCCAAATAATCCAGTAAATAAAATAAATAAAGTATAATAACAGTAAATAAACCCAGGGCAGTAAAACCAGCTTCACAATTTCTTACAGAACTAATAGGTAATATAGATTTACAAAGTACTACTCCAATATTATCCTGTAATACTCCACCATGGACAATAACGTTGCCCACTATAAACACCAGTCTTTCAACATATAACAAAAAAGAAACTCCCAGTTCCGTCCTCAAGTCATTCTTCCTTAAACTCATCCAAACCAAGAATGACTCAATCATCCTCACAGACGCTTCAATAGTTGAAGATCAGGTTGGTTCTTCTGTCACTACCACCAAAGAAGTTATAGCTACCTACCGTCTTCCATACCACTGTAGCATCTACACAGCTGAACTATATGCTATCATGAAAGCATTTAATTGTCCAATCAACAAAAGCAAAAATCGCAATCTGCACTGACTCATTATCGTCCATCCTATCCATCAATAATATTTTCAACCAAAACCCAAAGTATCCACAACGCATACCACCAATTAAAAGATAGGAACGTATCGGTTAGCATTATTTGAATCACACGTGGATATTGCAGGAAATGAAAATGCAGATCAAGCAGCTAAAGACAGCTCGTTTTGATGTACCTATAGAAAGTATTCAACTTATGGCCGATTTGCAACAAATGTTTGTGAGAGCCTGGCAAAACCTCTGGGATATAACGAGCTGAAAACTTTATAATATCCAACCGAGAATTCCTTCCTTAAAACTACCAGCTCTTTCTAGAAGAGACAAAGTTTTTATAAGAAGATTAAGAATTGGACATTGCTGTCTTACACATGGGTACCTAATGAGTCACGGCGATCCTCCTTGGTGCATACCTGTAATACCCGTGTCACCGTCAAGCACATATTAGTAGAGTGCCAGCTATATACCAACACACGAAACCAACATAAACTGGATAAAGACATAACCGCCACTCTTAGTTATAATAGTAACTCAAGCAATGTGATAATGTTTCTTAAAGATTGTCAGATATACTGCGCCATATAAATATTGTTTTTTTTTTACCATTTTGCTAACATATTAATTTTATTTTAACATACTGTAATCCTTACTTTTGTAACCGTGTCAATGGTCTTTGTTGCTGAGACAAGTTAATTTAAATAAAAAAAAAATCTTTTTGTCATAATTCAGCAACAAATTAATAAAAATAACTTTATAAACTCTTATTTTAAAAGATTTTCTTTGCTTTTCAGTAAAATTATGTCAGTTTCCCATATAATTTACCAGTCTTCACCTTTATTATTTAAAATTAAATAGCGATTTTACATTGTTTAAATATTGTTTATAAGTAGGAAATGACGTTTAATCTTTGACATATTTTGTTTATTACATATTATTATCAGCAAATTTACCAAATGCAGTTGTTAGTTACCTGTGTATCACGAGAAAGGCTTTTATTTTGCTAATTTCTCTTGTCCTTATTTAATTATATTATAGTCTGCTTAAACCAAACTTTTGGTGATCGAAATGTTGCAAGTTTTCACATTTCAAAGCCGAGTTTAGTTTGCCCTGTGGTGTTATCTAAAAGCAATTAGTAATTATAATAAATTATTTGTTTACAGATATTGGTGTTATTTATATTTATAAACTTGTTATTAGAGAGGTATTTACAAAAAGATCATTTACCTAGTTGTAAATATTTTGTTTTTATTTAAAGTAGGGAAAATTTTTTATGCATTAAGTATTCGTAAGACATTTTAATGGTCTCTGCTTCTTGTTGTAGGACATGGTCCTGTTAATTATATCATTCCAACCAGTGGCGGATCTAGACATTTGCCTTGAGGGGGAGGGAGGTACTTTCAATTAAACACCAACCAAAGGACATAAAAAGACTGGACGGTAAGCACGCTAAATTAGACTTCTATCAGCCTAAAGAACAAGCTGGATTTAGATCGGGATACAGCACTAACGACCACTTACTAGTGATAAAGAACCTGATAGAGAAGTCTTCAGAATACAACAAACCACTGGCACTGATATTTGTCGACTATGAGAAAGCATTGGATACCATAAGCCATCAGAAAATGTTAAAAGCAGTGACAGGTTGCCGAATAGACCATCGCTACACTAACATAATCAAATATATCTACCAAAATGCCACTGCTATAGTGTATTTTTATGTATGAGAGAGTAATAAAACAATAAATTATGTATGCAAATCCCTAAACTGTTGATACGGGTGACTCAATGAAAAACAGATATTTGTCAACAAGTTTACAGAAGTATATAGGAAAACAATTTTAAATTGAGTATGACCACCAGGTATAAAGGTTGAAGCAGAATAGAATACAATAGTTGTGACGGTTACTAATCCCTAAATAAGGTTGCCAGTGTCGGAGTGATGGAGGTTAACAGGTACTAATGAATTTGTAAGAAATGTAAGATGTTTATTTTATTGGTTATATATAACCAATAAAAGTTTAATAAGTACCTACCTATTTGCAAAATAAAGTTTAATTCTTTAGATAAAATAAAACGTTTTATTTTATCTGAAATGAGTGCATTCCACGAAGTAAGGGTTTCAACAATCAAACATTTAATTCTTTAATTCCAGGAATCTACGACAGTAATTGACTAGATAATTACCTTCTAAACTTATTCCACAGAAAATGTGATAGTGGGTTTTTCCATTTTGTAGGAAGGTCCAAGTGGCGTATTCAAAATTCTTAACAGTTCGCTAAAAGTAGGTACTTCAGTTGCAAGGTGCAGTTTATTGTGTATACTAGTGTTATGGAAAATTTGGAAGTGCCGTGTAAACGCCGAAAAATTGGTCCTCTAACAGTTAATGAAAAAACATTAATATTTAATTGTTTTAAATCATTTACAGACAAACGTTTATGTGAAAGTGTTGATGAGACCGTTGAGTTAGTTAGCAGTACACTTGGTGTTGGGAAATCTACGATTTACAGAGTTATTAAAGAAGAGAAATGTGGCAGTTTTCAAATGCCACGTAATGCTCCAGGGAAACCAAAATTTCAAATAGAATATCATTTTAAAGAAGGACTTCGACGGAAAGTGTATAAATTCTTCTTTAGACAAGAATTTCCAACATTGGATAAAGTTCTTGTCTCAGTTCGAGATGATAAGGATTACCCAGAAATGAGTCGAAGTACGTTATGGAAACTTTTAAAAGAAATAGGCTTCCGCTGGAAAAAGAATCCCAGAAAGTCTATTTTATTAGAAAGAAGCGATATAGTCATATGGAGAAGACATTTTCTAAGAACCATAAAGGAAATCTTCTTCTTCTTCAAGTGCCCTGTCCGTTGCGAACGTTGGCTATTAACATGGCAATTTTGATCTTATTTGCGGCGCTTCTGAATAGTTCGACCGATGTGAGCCCGAACCACTTCCTCAGATTTTGGAGCCACGAGTGTCTTCTCCTGCCTGGCCCTCGCTTACTGTCTATTTTTCCCTGGACAATCAATTGCAGTAGACGGTACTTATCGTGTCTCAATATGTGGCCTAGATATTCAAGCTTTCTTTGTTTAATTGTATTCACGATTTCTTTCTCCTTTCCGATTCTTTGGATTACCTCTGTGTTGGTGACATGTTCGGTCCAGGATATACGAAGAATGCGTCGGTACACCCACATTTCGAATGCTTCTAGTTTTCTCGTAAGCGTCTCCGTCAGCGTCCAGGCCTCCATACCATACAGTAAGATCGGAAAAATGTAGCATTTAACTAGACGTAGTTTTAGGGGAAGAGACAAATCCCTGCTTATGAGGAGCTTTTTCATATTGCTAAATGCTGCTCTAGCTCGTTCTATTCTCGCCTTAATTTCTGTGGCCTGTTCCCATTTTGCATTTACGTTGGTGCCAAGGTACACATAAGATTCTACATGGTCAATAAAGGAAATGAGAAACCAAAAAAGAAAAATATTTTATCTTGATGAAACATGGATCAACGAGGGTCATACACCAAATAAATTTTGGCAGGATGAAACTGTTACAAGTCAAAGGCACGCTTTTGTAAATAACTTATCTACTGGTTTAAACCCACCATCAGGAAAGGGACGCAGGCTGATAATAGTACACATTGGCAGTTCAGACGGTTTTGTTGAAGGTGGTTTATTAACTTTTGAATCAACTCGTACCGGTGACTACCATGAAGACATGAACGCTGATGTCTTTCAAGAATGGTTCGAACAAATGATAGATCTTCTTCCTAAGAACTGTGTAATAATGCAAGTTATCACTCCAGACTTATAGAAGGACTGTCCACAACCAAGTGGTTAAAAAAAGACTTGCAGAATTGGCTGAGTTCAAAAAATATTACGTACCATCCCGGATCTATAAGAAAGGAACTTTATTCGTTGTGTGCCCTTCATAAAGAAAAATTTAAAAAATACGAAATTGATGAAATTGCCAAAAATCGTGGAATGACAGTACTTAGATCCCCACCATATCATTGTGAATTAAACCCGATTGAACTGGTATGGGCACAGATAAAGAGTGAAGTTTCAAGAAAAAATACCACTTTTAAAATTCATGATGTTAAACAGTTGTTTTTGGAGGCCGTAAATAATGTAAAACCTGAAAACTGGGAAAAGGCAGTAAATCACACTATTAAAGAAGAGGAAAAAATGTGGAAGCTGAACAATATTACTGATAAAATGATCGAGCCAGTTATTATAAATCTTGGTTCTGAAAGTTCATCTTCTGAATCTGATTTGGATTTGTAACAAGTAGCTGTAAGTTTTATATTAATATTTTTATTCATCTATTTAACATACCTTAGACGGTTTTAAAAACTCTTTTTCTCTTTTGTAATTTTTAAAAATTAAAAAAAATGTGAATTTTTTAAAACCCTTTTTAATGTAGGCCAGTCAGTTCTAATATAGTGTGTGATAAAAGAGGTCACTTTTGTTTACATACACATAACACTTTATAACACTGAAATAATTCATTTATTTTTTACAATTATTCAAAGTAATTTTTCAATTAATCTTGAGCACGCCCATGGAGTGGTCGGAGCTCCCAGTTAAAATTATGCTAATTACTCTCTCGTTCATAAAAATAAACTATAGCGTAAGACTATCTAAACAAGAAAAAATAAATTCTGTCTACAGCGAGGAGTACGGCAAGAAGACACCATCTCTCCAAAGCTATTCAAAACGAGCATGGTATCAACATAAATGCAGAGAAGGTCAGTCATTTGAGATTTGCAGATGACATCTTCCTTATAACCGATCGGATGGATGATGCAATAATAATGTTTGGAAAATTATATCACGCTTTCTTGGAGGTCGGGATAAAGATTAATATGAACAAGACACAAATAATGACTAATCTGGTGCTAAATCGAAATATTGCTGTTGATAACCAGGCATGTGAGCTCCCATGTCACATAGGATTAGCCTGGGCAGCGTTTGGTAAATTAAACAATGTATTTAAATCGGATATACCCATATGCCTCAAAAGGAAAATCTTTGACCAATGTGTTACCTGTACTCACCTATGGAGCGAAAAAATTAACACTTACAAAAAAAGGTATTAAATAAGATTGTGACTCAAAGGGCTATGAAGCGCCAGATATTGGGTGTCTCTCTGAGAAACCGAATCCCAAACGAAGAAATACGTAGTAGAACAAAAACAACAGACATCATCGAAAAAATCGCCGTCGCTTAAATGGAATTGGACAGAACACGTCGCCAGATTATCAGACAATCGATGGAAAAAAGGTACTGTTGAGTGGAAACCAAGACAAGAAGCAATACGGGGCAGAAGACGCCCACCAACTAAATGGACTGACGACCTGAGCGTGTTAGCAATAACTGGATGCAAGCCACACAAGACAGAGACATAAAAAAGATAAACCCAAACAATATAAAAGACATTTTCCTATCTAGCGTACTTATTGGGTTGAATTTGTCTGTCTGTGGTTTAAGTTTCATGTCATCTAATATATTTTTATGTTTCAATAATTTTTTTCTTTAATTTTGGACCTTGTTTGGGGCGAATTTCCTCATCCCCCTCCGTGTATTATCCCCACGTCGTGGATATAAGATTCGAAAAAAATGCTATTTTCGTCCTCGAGGGTGCTTTAAAATCCGTCAACGGGAGGAATATAACGTACAGCGGTCCAGGCCGATAAGGTTGGGTCTGACACTAGATCATCCATGTAATATTATAATAATCCATTTCCATAATTTAATTCCATTTCCAAGTTATCTTCCATTTTGTTCTATTTCCATTTATTTATTTATTTTAAGTTCTTTATTTATTACTATTAACTCTTTCCAAGTTGTATTCGAGCTAGAATGTAAGTATACATTCTCACAATGAAAATTCAGGCATCAACCCATCGTCTACTACTTCTTCTTAGGTAAAGGAAGGATAGATGGGAATAAAAACCCAGTAATTGTCACAGACACTAATACGTCCAGCAAAAGGAGTCTATTCTCGGGCTACAAGCCATAAAGAGAAAGTAAAGTAAAGTAGTACTTGCTACAACAGCAGAGCCCAGTTGGAACTCTCTAGGCCATGAAGCCTTATGGTGGAGAGTGCCTGGCCAGATGTGGAGCTGAAGAGAAGTGAAGAGATGAGAAAGATTGTCTCTTACAATGTTCATTTTGTGGGATAGGGTAAGAATTCTTTATTTCGAAAGGATTGAACATGTGTCCCCGTTTAGGATCTTGTGATCCTCTTGAGGTTTGCTTTGAATGTTGTTGTGTGGCACGGTACAAGGCAGAACAGCGCCAAAAAAGGCACTGTGGTAGTTGGCGTAGCGTCTGTACTGGAGCATCTTGGAGGCTGTTGAGATGGAGTCGCCAGTCGACTCAGAGGTGGAGGGTTTTTCTGGATGTGATATTCTTTTCAGAGTGTAGTGTTCGTGTTGTTTGAGCTAGATGTGACAAAGACCGAGTTTCTAGTTACTATTTTTCCTGCAAGCCGTTTTTACGTCTACATCCAACTTCAGAACTAGTGTATTGGACTAAAATGTTGTTATTGGATGTTTGCGTTAACGGCCAGGCCTCGTCAACTGTCGAGAGACGGTTTTGCCATAGGTAGCCTAGTGTGAGTGTGTGTGATCGCATGACAGTGATGGACGCAACCATTTCGATGTTACTTTAGTTCCATCAGTCGCTCGGACGTCCTCAGCCAACCCTAGAGTTTGTGGCGGGCACAAGGTTCAGTTGTTGGCCGGGGGCACCGGGCGGCGAGGTTACTTTGGCAGAGGAAAGAGGACCCCTTTCACCATCAAGCCAGTGTGAATGTTGGTTGTGTTGAGTGTTTTTTGAGCGTGAATGTGTCCGAACTGAACTGGCAAAGACGAAAACTGTATTCTCTAGTAACCATTGTTCCTGCAAGACGTTTATACGTCTATGATCATCTTCAGAACTAGTGTATTGCACTAAAATTCATGTTATTGATCGCTTGCGTTCAGAGACAGTCTCAATTTTAACCAGTTCAGGTGACAAAATAGCTATTTTCTCAGAGATTATCTGCAAGTGTCGCATATTTACCTGTTTTGAAAACAACGATATATGGACACTTTCAGTACAACAACCCACAGCAGATTTTTAATATTAACGAGAGGTGGGGCGATGTGCGTCGAAATGCGCATTAGATCCAATCTAACAGCATACGGCGACAGTATCCGCCACTGATCCCAACTCTTGTGATGTTAATGTCCAGTTCTTTTACCACCTTTTCGGGGGTCTTCCTAGTGGTCTTTTTGTATTGGTTTTAATACATATTAATGTATGTGTTTTGATCATTTTGCAATTCTTCCTGGGTCCATTCTGTCGACAGTTTTTGGACTGGACAGTCTGTCTAGTTTTTCTTAATCGTGAACATAAAGTAAACTTGTGCAATAAAAAATGGCACACATGTCTAATTTTACTCCTGTGAAATTAAAGTGTCATTTAGCAGTAACATTTGAAGACTCTAGGGAACTCCCCACTAGTATGGTACAATGAACACGAGGTATGATATTGCGCATGACATTTGATAGCTGAAGCAGTCCTGTGACGTAGCAAAGATCCATCTTACTCATTACTTGTAATGATCGTTAAACGAGTTTTTTTGGCATTGTAACAATTTATCGCGTTTTTTCTTTAGTTAAAGCATTATAGTGTCTTGAACAGTACCTGTGGTGTTTAATTGTAAATCTTACCATGCCATGTTATATTTTTGGATGTCTGTTATATGTTAAAAATAGGTGCTTTCAAAGATATTTCGATAAACTGAGTGATATGCATAGTTATGCAACTAGAAATAACTCCAATATTTATATCTTTCATTTCTTAGACTAACGAAGAGCTAGAACTCATATAAATGTATCAGTTTAAATCTTTATAACATTTTACTATAAAATTTCTTGGTATTTTTATAGACAGCAACTCTAAATGGCCCCTTCATATCGATTTGTTAAGTAAGAAACTAGCTTTAGCCTGCTGTGCAATTTGGCATCTTCCAAAATATCATATTTTCTTTGTTCGAGTCTCATCTTCTGGTTATATCGTTATAACCACATCTTTATATACCATATCTTTTAAACAGCGTAGTGTTAAATACTTCTTGGTTTACCACAGTTTCTATTCTATTATCTGTCTAATGTAATCACCTGTACATTCGAAAAATTATAATTGCTATAATTAAATTAGCCACATTATATTAAAAACTTAAAAATTAAAAGTATTTCCTATACAACTACATCTTTACTACGTCATGCGCGAAGCGAATTGATTTTGGAACATTATGTATCATACCTTGTGTTCATTGTACCATGCCCCACTAGTGTGGGATGGACACTAACAAACAACATGTTAAGCGCAGTCACTCCAGACCAAATAGCCTAGCCGCCAGAACTATTAACCTATCCCTAGCTCCATTTTATAAAGCACATACAGCTAAGGTAAAACAAGAACTTCAAAAGCTTCAATCTTAAAAAGAAAACTGAAGAGCTACACAGTTTCTCCCGGGATTTTAGAACAGAAGATATTAAAACGGTAATTAGAGATTTAAAATCATACAAAATTTCTGGATTTCATGGATTGCACAATGAATTTTTGATTAAAATGGGTACCAAAGCAAAGAAGTGAGTCGGTAAGCTGTTTTGAAATATTCTCCATAAATTCTCCCGTTCTCCATAAGACGACTTTTAAAAAGTCCAAAATAATCGCCATTTTAAATCCTGGAAAACCAAATAACACGTCAGAAAACATTAAAGCCTTATTATTACTGAGCTGTACCTATAAACTTTTGGAGAAACTTGTCTTTAACAGAATCCTGGAAAAGATCCCCGCAGAACAAGCAAGTTTTAGCTGCTGCGATGAGATACTGGCACTAACAACTTATATCCAAGCCGGCTTTCAGAATTGTCTCAAAAGATTATTGACCACAGACGCTGTAATAATTCAATGCAAATGTCATAATAAAGAGAGCAAAATATTAATTAACAAATTTGATTATGTTGGTGAATATCAACCACTATTTCATTATAATCCAGTATTCTAATAAAAATTAGTAGTAATATAGTTTTCTTATACAATTAAATTAAATGTTTACATGTTGTACCTATAACGTTCTCCCCTTGTCGAGTAAATTGACTCTGAATTATTTCGTGTCATGACAATCACTCTGTCGTGTCGTGACGATCTGCTCTTCATTTTACTATAGAGAAAAATTAATACAATTCCAGTATAAAAGCTTCGTTTCAAAAGTCAATGCATTATTTTATTTTAATTTAAATAAAATAACACCAATACCAACACCCGTTCATACATAATTATACAGAGATTAATCAAAATAAAGAAACCGTGGAGATAATAATTTAAAGTTCGGCAAACACAGATAATTTAAAGTTTCCATTTACAAGCGTTTATATTTTATGCTTAAAACAATGCTAAATTATTGTTTCTTTAATCACTGTGGTAGAAAATTAGGCAATATGCAATGAGAGATAGTTGGCCTGGCCCCTCGCATCCGTTAACGTACATCCCCAAATACAAAACGCCGGCCGCCGCGTCGGTCGGTCACAGTCAAATAAGTACCTAATATCCAAAATTCTAAGAAAAACCCTTGAAATTGCTGTTTCTCTCTACCCATCTCTGTCCGCCTCATATCTTACCTTCTGCCCAGAGCGATAATAGCAGGCCGCCAGGCCACGACCGTAAATCTGCCTGCCTGACTAATTCTCAGAAAATTTCGCGTGACTACCCGCCGACTGAACGACACCATGCCAATAATTTTGTTGGAACTGTACCATCGGCACCGCATCGCTCACACACAGTTAGTTAGAAGACGACGGACGCCTCGACAACCCTCTCACCCTCTCTTCTGAAACAATCATTTTCAAATTTCTCGCTAAACACTTCGGACAGAAACTTGCGATGACCAGCTCCTACCCCTGAGACTAGGAACACTCCGAAAATAAAATTCTAACTTTGGGACAAATACGAGCTTCTGTGCCAGTAAAATTACTTTGTTGGATATTGAAAAGCCACTTCTGAAGTTTCGATTACGAAATGTACAAGAAATTCATGATTTAAAGAAAAACCGTTGTAATAGTAATTAACTCATGTTATTATATATAACAATTTCAAATTGATTAATAATTTAATTTAATTGATTAATACAGATAACTGTTCATTTACACGTAGGTATGACCGACTTATGACTGTAAAAGGGTTGTTTTACATTACATTTGATTTAAATACATTTACTTAACCCTGGAAAATCTTTTGTTATAAGTTGATTTATATAATTGTATTATGTAATTAAAATACCATAGACTTTTTTGCAATTTAACACCATAGGATAAACATATCTATCGTTTCCTACAGAAACATAATGAAATACATAGAAAATTCTGAAATTGACTTACCTCAGAAAACCAGCCTTTGAATATAACGAATCACATTAATTTAACTTTTTATAGTTTGCGTCTAAATTAAAAAGGCAGACTTACATGAATTAATACACATATTATTATGTATTAAGCTCTATTTTGTAATTTGTAAAATTATCAAATTATTTTCTTGTTACAGAAATCTTTAAAATCGTATTGTCTGTACTTTTAAACTTCCTCTATAGGGCGAATTTTCGCCCCAGCTTGCCTATTTCCTATTATTTTTGTTTTTTGTGTACAGTCTCTGCTCAATTTATTAGACTCACTTAGCAAATTCTAGTTTTCTGTGTTTTATAATCAATTATAATTATAACTATGTTCACTATAAGTAGGAAACATAACACAAATGATAGTAGTAACCTTTTTGCATATTTATTGAACAAAAACAACGTAAAATATAATATTTTACGTAAAATATTATATTTTACTGTAACATTAATATTTTGTTAAGCCACCTTTGGCTTTAAATAGTGCAGCCACTCTCCTAGGCATGCTATTTATGCATTTTCCTGCGATTTCTTTTAAATTTTCGGTGTGATTCCAATGAAAAATGATTCTTTCTATCAACTAAACCTTGTTGGTAATTATTTCCTTGGCTAACTCTCTTTTTAGACATTCCCAGACATTTTTAATGGGGTTCATGTCTGGCGAGTTGACGGGCCATGGTAAGAGCGGAATTTCTTGTTCTAACAAAAAAATGTTTAATACTTTTAGCCGTATGGAAAGGTACTACATCCTGCATAAATATCTTATGGCTGTTACCAAACCATTCGTTCACTTGTGGAACCAATCTTGTCTGCAAAACCCTTGTATATCGATCTTGTCGCATGGTTCCTTCTACAAACGTTTCATACCTTTGCCACTAATCATCGATCGAATCGTTACTGAGGTGGGATTTTTAATTGTATTAATTACACACCCCTTTTCATATTTTTCTCATGGACGTCTTCGGACAAACTGGGCCTTATCATCGATAATTTGAATGGTGGCTTCATCGCTGAAGCAAACCTGTGAATGTAAATAACAATTAAAGTGCGAAAATAAAATGATTTGTAATAATTTAACAATTTAGCGTCTTAACAATCCTGCGATATGTGAAGCCCATGCTATACAAATGTCGGCGTACGGTGGCCACCGATACTGAGCATCCTGCTCCTTCCAACTTATTTCTTAAATCTCTATGGATGGCCCTTCTGTGTGTTACAGCTAAATTTTTTAAAATTCGTTGCGCCCTGGGGGTGACTGAAGGTTTTTTTGCCACACCCGCCCTTCAGAACTGACGTCACAGGTCGCTTCTCTTTGAGTTTTTGACTCAATCTTCTCAATCTCTCGATTGGGATACACCACACTTTCGTGCTATCTCTCTCTAAGTGCTTTATTCTCTAATGGAGCAGTATTGGATTAGATTTTCTCAACACAAAGATCTTTAGATTTACCCATCTAAAAATTCCAAACCAAGATTAATCGTCTTGTTTTATGATTAAGAATTGACCAAAATCAAAAGTAACACTATTATGTAATAATGTCAATACTTAGGTACTAGTGCAAATTTTAAATAAACTGACCACAAATCTATGTTTTAAGTAAAAAAACTCAAAAAGTAAAACAATTAGTTACTTCACACCTAGAGCACAATCTGTAAGTTTTTGACAATTCTAAGAAAAATACCATTTTCTACGTAACTATGTACCCAATAGTTATGCAACCCATTCAACACCTTAGTATCCAAGTGAGCAGGGACTGTACTTACGAGGTTGTCCTCGTTTGATTTTTATAAGCTTAAAAAGCAACAACCCCAAATCTGTTTATTATTTATAAAAATTATGATTGTTGTAAAAAAAGGTAGGTAAGAATGTAATATATTTATTGGTCAGAACTATTTAAAAATTCCTTAAATTAGTGACACAACCAAGTCTGAAAGATAATAGTTTACAAAGACGTTGACAAAATTGAAATTTACGCATGTATTGCACTGTTAATCTGCGCTGGTGACCTGAAAAGTCATCGTCAAATGACGATTAAAACGTGATTGAAATGTTCGTAAGTAATTGTCAAAAATACTATAATCTCGGTTTTCGTCTTAGCGTTTACGAACAGTTATTGTCATTTCGTCGTAGATGTCCTTTTAGAGTCAACATGACAATCAAACCAGCATAATATGGGATTAAGATCTGGTGTCTTGCAAATTTCTTACCGCTTATTATTGTAAAAATTTACAAGTGTATTTGGGGAAACAAGGAAATACTCCGGAACGCGACCATGGAAGACGGGTAGTTTTAGATTTGGTTTCCATTCTGGGCCCTGGTGACGGAATTGCCACGGATAATTTCTTCATTTCTTCGGAATTAGCAGACGATCTCATCGTCGTAAAACAAACACTGTAAGGAACGCTAAAAAGGTGTAAAACGTGCATCCTTCCGGAATTTATGCCTGCCAGAAATCGTGATATTTATTCTTCAGTTTTTGGATTTCCATGGGAAATCACATTGGTGTCTTAGTCCCGAAAGTAAACCAAAATGTTATACTCTTATCTTCCGAACACTAACATTTCATAAAACCCAGATATAATAACACATTATAATGCCACAAAGGGTTCTGTAGATACACTGGATAAGATGATGGCCAAATACACCTGCAACAGAAAATCCAAAAGGTGGCCAGCTATGTTTTAAAAGCAAAACGCATTAAATCCACTCTTTGTCGAAAATGATATATTGAGCTTAACCAGTTCCTCAGAGTCCATTCTATAGGTACAATACTTTATTTACCTAAAGTAAAGTTAAAGTTACCCAAGCTATTCACAAGAAAAGAGCTAAAGGTTTTCTTGTGTTTCTAAAAGTAGAAGAAAATGAAACTCTTACGCTCTCATTCGATTGCCAGAAAAAATTGCCCAGTCCCAAAATTCCAGATCAGGAGACTCACTATCGATGTCAACTTTACCTCTTCAATTCTTCTATTTGGAAAGGAACCTACCCAAAAGGTTTAAATGAGGTAGCGTCATGTGTATTTCATTGCCTGCAAAGAGGTCATCATCATCATCAGTGGCGTTACAGCTCTTTATGAGCCAAAGCCTTCTTCAGAACAATCCTCCATTCGCCCCTGTCTCTGGCAACTCTTCTCCATGCTCTAATTCCGATAGACTTCAAATCATTTTCTAGGTTGTCTTGTTCTTTTATGCCTCCATATATTCGTCTTAGTATTTTTCGTTCAAAACGTTTGAGCAATTCTTGGTCATTCTGTGTTAGTGTCCAAGTTTCTGAACCATATGTTAGCACTGGTCTTATTAGTGTTTTGTATACAGTCAGTTTAATTTTTCTAGGCATTTTTAAGGCCATCTGTCTTCTTAAGCCATAGTAACAAAGAGGTCAAAACAAAAACAAAACTATAATTGCTATGCCAGGCGGATAGTTGCTTTATGCTTCTAAGAAGTTGAAGTTGTAAAATGGATATTTCCATTTCCATCTTTCATACCACCGGACCGTTTATTTGGTCTATGGCAAAAGGAGTTTAACAAACAAGAAATTATCGAGAATCCAGATGTCTATAATAAAATAATTCAAAAGTATTACATAAGACTATTGTTGATTGGAAGCAAAAGGAAGTATTGCGGCGTTTTAAATCTTTTTCTCAATGACACTTTAAATTTCAACCTTCAAAAAAGTTTCAATTTTACCACTCCATTGGTAATGTCAAATCCATTTTTAAAGGGAAAGAAAATGTTTTAAGCATTAATCCTTCACAAATGACTAAAGACAGTACTTAGTAAACAAAAAAAATGTCTGATGTCAAAAAAATGGCTTTTTGAATTGCACTTTGGGTCTGATTAATCTAATCTATGCATACAGTTATACGTCAAATTTGTTGCTTCTTGTGAATAACGTAGTGAAGTTTGTGCAGAACCGGAAGAAGATTTATGAGGCATAGCTGGAGAAGCGCCAGAATTATGTGTCTAAAATGTATTTTTATTATTAAGAATGTAATGAAATCATCATACAATATCTTTTTTTACAAAGTTCTTAACTATTTGCTATTACTTACAGATTAAAACAAAACGAACAAACTCCATAAACTGAGATGCAAAATGCAAAAAATCCAACTTTTGGAAGCAACACAGATAAAATCCATTTTCAAAATAATAATTGAGCCTCTTAGAAATTGTTTGATAACTCAAGATTTCCTCACAATAATTTATTCAAATATCTAAACATATTTTATATCTTTTGAAAATAAAATATCTTAATATGAAGTGGCGACCGTTTTTTTACCCTTTTCTCAAAAAAAAACATATTTGGACTTAGGTGTTTTTCTTTTAAGCACCTCTAAACAAGAAGCAGTATTAGTTATAGCCGGAAGCTGACAATATTGTTCACATGTTTGGCCGACTTTTCGTGTTTTTTTACCTTTTCACCCAGATGTTTCAAATCATATTTTGATGGCACTATACAACCATGAAAAGTTGGAACGAAGTTTGAGCCGCAACAGCATTTGAGCATTATGGAATAGGATATTAGTGTTAGCAAAATGTTCAGCCAGAGATTTAAGATGCAGATCAATTGCTTATTAGTCAATATTGATCAGATAGTCCTAGTAGAGACGACATGTAATTATTCTCTTAAAAAATATTTAAATTTTTTAAAATTTCAATCAAATTTATTATTGAGCCAATATTTAGTTTGGATCATCAAATTAATTTTTTTATCAGAATTCGACCCTGTTAAAAATCAAATTTCTCTTTTGGCATGGGCAACTTTACACAAATATCAAATATCATCAAGAAATAATCGCATTTTCTTCGCTTTAATTCACGCAAAAAGCTGTCCGGAGATATACGATATCATGAACAGAGACCTCCCAGTATCAACTTATTAGTTAATGGACTCTATGCAAATGAAAATTTGGCATACAAAAAACACTAAAAATTAGTGTGTTATATATAAACACTGGTTTAAATCATTCTACGTTTTCCAATTTTCGATATCAAGCCACATCTATCATTCCGGGTATCTTAGCTATCATTTTTGTTCTATGCCACAATTTTCTTAATCTTCGGCTATTCCGTTTCTCGAACATTGTCAAAACAGACGTTCTTTTTCCAAATCTCTTAGCAGGCGTATTTTTATTGTCAGTTTTGACAGCCCTATTTGCAAAAAAACATAAATGATGCAATTTCAATTCTTGTCCTTGGTGCCATTGATAGAGGGGTGGTTGGTATGTCCGCAGTATATATGATATACAAAAAGGGACACAGTACTCCTCCCTGTGGCACTCCAACATCAATCATTCCGACTTCAGACAGGACGTATCCCATCTGAACCCTAAACTTTCTATTGGCTAGGTAGGACGAGAGAATGCATGTCATTGCCAAGTTGGTTCATTTTGTGAATAAGCCTTCGTGCCACACTTCTCTGCAACCTTGGTTATTGATGATAGTAGGCTGATTGCAGTTTTGAGGGAATGTTCCATTTTTTCCTCCTTTCCGAAGCATTACCACTAGGGCTTCTTTAAATTTCTTAGGAAATCTTCTTAATCTGAGCATCGTATTTATGATTTAGGTGATAGTGATATATACGATTGCTTTCTTTGGACGATTTTTAGTGCCCTGTTCTTGACCCTATCTGGCCCTATTGCTTTTTTTGCTTTCAGATATTTAATTATTCTTTTGACTTCTTCTGGTGAGGTAAGAGTTATTCCTATTTTTCCTGGGTTTCTTGATAATCTTCTCTACGTTCTACTTCTTCTATGAAATCTATAGTATTTTTCATACTAAAATCATGTTTCGCCACGATTTGTACAAACTGACGTCAATTGTATTTAAAATTTCTATTACATCAACCTTAGAGTTGAAATTATCCTAACACAGCTAAAAATACGATACCCATACGGAGCTACTCGATCTTTCATAGCCGTCAATATGGTATTAAAATATATTGATTAAATAAGTGATGGATGCGACCGTTACTAGATGGAAATTCATTTTATCTAACAATAAAACACTGAAAACTTTTGTTTTCAACACTTCCACGAAATTTATTTTAAATTATTATCACTACACCTGTTTCGGCCATAGTGCCTTTCTCAAGTGATCTATTTTTGGTATGTGTTTACACTTTATAGTCTTTAACTGAATAATTTGAGGAGGGGAGAATTTTTTGTCTCAAGTTGGTCATTCAGGATTATGTCTGTATTTTTTAATTTGTTGATTTCCATAGATTCTAATAAAGATAGCCTAAGGCATGTATTTTAAATGTGAAGAATTTAAAATTCGTCACTAAACGTATGATAATGGTCTAGAAGGTAATGTGTGTACGTAGAGTCTGTTTTTCTATTATTGAAAGCCCTTTTATATTCTGCTAAACGTTTGATAAAATTTCTACCAGTTTGACCTATGTAAGTTTTGTAAATGTGGCGACTGCCCAAGAACTATGACCTGACAGAAGAAGTAGAGGTAGACCAACGACACGTTGGACAGACGACGTCAAAAGAATCGCTGGGAATTGGCTGCAGGAAGCTCAAGACCCACAGAACTGGAAGAAATTAGGGGAGGCCTATGTTCAAGTTTGGACGCAGAAGGCTGGATGATGATGATGATGATGAAAGTACTCCGAACTTACTAAAAAATACGACTACACAAGAATAAAGAAATTAAATAAAGATATCCACCGGTCAATCCTAAAAGACGTAAGAGAAAACAATACAAGACAAATAACTAAAATAATTCAAGAAAACAAAAGTTTAAAAGTTTTGAGGCGAAATACGAACAACATACAACAACAATATATACAAAATAAAGAAACAAAGATGGAAACATTACTACTGATAGAACCAAAATCCTTGACCTGTTCTAATCCTTTTATCCCCAAATAGATGAGAGCACCGACGAAAGGCAAAATCAGCCCCTGCCCAAATTCACAAACCAGGTATCAGATATAATGCCAGAAATAACTCCATACGAAAACGGCACTTTTAGAAATGAAAAATAACAAATCCCTTGACGATGACGGAATAGTGATCGAAGCGATCAAACTAGGTATAAGCGTAAGCGATAAAATTATCCAGGCTTTGGCCAAGCTTTTCAGCGAATGCATCTACCACGGAAAAACTCCTTCTCAATGGAATAATGCAGCCATTACTTTATTACACAAGCAAGGAGACATAACAGATTTAAAAAAACTACCGTCCTATCAGTTTGTTTTAACACATAAATAAACTTTTAACAAAAATTATCAAAAAAAGACTGGACGCTAAATTAGACTTCTATCAGCCTAGAGAACAGGCTGGATTTGGATCGAGATACAGCACTAACGACCACTTACTAGTGATAAAGAACCTGATAGAGAAGTCTGGAGAATACAACAAACCATTGGCACTTATATTTGTCGACTACGAGAAAGCATTCGATACCATATAGGCCATCAGAAAATGTTAAAAACATTGACAGAATGCCGAATAAACCATCGCTACACTAACATAATCAAATATATCTACAAAAATGCCACAGCTAGCGTAAGACTATCTGAACAAGAAACAAATAAATTCTGTATAAAGCGAAGAGTACGGCAAGGAGGCACAGTCTCTACAAAGCTATTTATGACGCTTTTAGAACATACTTGTAAGAAGGCACATCTAAACGTGCATGATATCAACATAGATGGAGAGAAGCTCGGTCATTTCAGATTTGCAGATGACATCATCCTTATAGCCGATCGTATGGATGATGCAATAATAATGTTTGAATGTTTGAAAAATATGAACAAGACGCAAATAATGACTAATCTGGTGCTAAATCGAAATATTGTTGTTGATGGAAGGGATATTGTGCAGGCCATGATCATAGTATCATGGTGCAGACTACATCGTATAAGTACCTAGGACATGAAATTCGGTTGGGCAAAGATAACCAGACATGTGAGCTCCCACGTCGGATAGGATTAGCCTGGGTAGCGTTTGTTAAATTAAACTATGTATTTAAATCGGATCTACCCACATGCCTCAAAAGGAAAATCTATGACAAAGGTGTGTTACCGGTACTCACTTATGGATCGGAAACATTAACACTCACAAAAAAGGTAATTCTCAGATGGCTATGGAGCGTCAGATGTTGGGTGTCTCTCTGAGAGACCGAATCCCAATCGAAGAAATACGTCGTAGTCGACGCTTCGAAAAAAATCGCGTCGTTAAAATGGAATTGGGCAGGACACGTCGGCAGATTATCAGACAACCGATGGACAAAACGTATTTTAGAGTGGAGACCAAGGCAAGAAGTAATACGGAGCAGAGGACGCCCACCAAGTAGATGGACTGAAGGCCTGAAGCGTGTTAGCAATAACTAGATGCAAGCCGCACAAGACAGAGACAGATGGAAAGAGCTGAGGGAGACCTATGTCCCGCAGCGGACACATACAGGTTGATGATGATGATGATGATCATTTTATAATATTTTAAATATAATATGATCTTTGAGGTCTTCCATATAATCGGCTTGTTTGGGTGAACAGTTAAATAGAATTGGAAGGTCTGCAAGCGACCATTCCACATAGTTTATCAACCAATAAATTCTTCTCCCTCCTATGCTGCGCTTATCTCTAATCATTCCACGCACTTGTAAGATGGCCAAGGCATTGTAATGTTCTTGTTTTAATAGACAATACGACGTCTTTTTGTTTGTTCATCCTGTCAAGTATTACGTAGTTATTTTTTCCATTTTCAGAGATTTTCAACATCCTTTGGTATGCTCACATCTCAAATGCCTCCATCTTACTCATGCATTGCTTATTTAGCGTCCACGCCTATAAACCGTACAACAAGATTGACAAAAACATGATCTGAGATTTTAATTCAACTGATTATAATTCTTTTTTTTTTTTTCTCTTGTAGACATTTCTCTTGCGCTCTTCAATTTTTTCTTTGAATTATTTCCATGAATATTAAGTCCAAGTGTTTATCCCTTTGACCTTGTCAAAAGCTTTTTACACTCAATTAAACACGTATAATCGTTTTTACAGACGTTAATGACACGTGAAATAATTAAAATTTTGAAACTGAATGTTATTTTATGTGTACCAAACTCACTCCGAAAAACAATTAACACAAAATCAAATAAATAACAACAGTCAATTTGTCTAATAATCTAATTGTTTTCTTTTCAGCTCGTAAGATAAATTAAAAATTGTGGTAAATTAAATACCACGGAAAAGCTCAACGAGATTTTTATAAATCAATTTATTATACCACTTGTTGCACATACGCCAGTTCCGAAGCGGAACAAAAGTTTAAAAGTAAGTAAAACTAGCACACAAATAAATCATTAACGCTCAACTTTATTTCAGTTGAAATTTCAGTACGTTTCGTAAGAGATTTATGAATGAAAATATAAATATTTTTTGAACTGCGCCGGGCTCTAATAGTAATGAATAAATTAGGGACAGTAAAATATATTTAATCAACTTAAAATTGATTAAAAATTTTGACCAAAACCTAAATAAAATATGAAAAGGAAATATCAACATAAAAGAAAGAGTTTAATGTAATAACGAGCAGTGGCGGATCCAAGGGGGGTCACGGGGGTCATGACCACCCCAAAACAAAATTAAATATCAATAAAATAATCCTAAAAAAAAAATATTTTAAAACCCATCAACCCTATAAGCAGGAAGTCAAGAGTTAAAATGATTCAAACTCATTTATTCTAGGGGTAAGTGTAGAATTATACGGAAGCCTTTTTAAATTGCTCTTTAAATAAATCAACAATTCTAAATACAGTAATACCTCGAATAAGACTTCCACGAATTCAGAGTTACGCGATTTTCAAATCTTGTCAATTCGTCATTTGAGAGCCAAAGAATCGTTCGATTATTGATGAAATAGAATTACCGTCCACACATTATTGCTCATTCAATGTACATGACATGACTTTTCGCACGAAATCCGCACATATTTATTTTCTATTAGGTATTTCTTCAGTTTTGTCTACGAATTGGTTGTTTGTAATTTGAATATGTATTATAATTGTTGAGACTGTGTGCTACATTTTATAATTTATCTATAATAAATATCAAAGTGAATATTGTTGTTGCATTAGCTTTGTCTGATACGTTAGTGAATACAAATAAAGGAACTGTCAAAAGTATTTGTGAAATTGTGAAACACTAGTTTGTCTTAGTGATGTTTTAGGTACAACTGTATCACTTACTCGTCTTCTTCAGTCACCAAAATTAGATTTTAAGTAGGCTACTGAGGCCATAGAGGACACTAAATGCATTCTTCAAAATAAAAGATCAAATGCCGAATCTGTTTTGAGCAAACTTTACTATGAAGTAAACAAATAGCTGAACAACTAGACATTGAATTGAAGATGCCTCGTATAGTTCCTCGTCAAACCTGTCGTCAAAACCAATCTGCTAACTCTTGCGAAGAATATTTCCGAAGATCTATTTATTTACCCCTTTTAGACAATATCTTAACTGATTTAGAAGAACGACTTTCACCGAAAGTTATGTCTATTTAATCTTCGAGTTGTTTTACCTAAAACTGATAACACACCAGAAGATAAAGTTGCATAAAAAAATTGTTGACACCTTTCAGAATATTATTGGACCAACTACTTACTGCATATTCCACAGTAGAACAAGAGTTTTCACTGTGGATTCAAAAGTGGAAAAAAGTCGTGCATAATAATGGAAAACTTCCTGATTGTATTTTAGAAGTATTAGAAAACTGCGATATTCATATGTATCCAAATACAAGAATATTTCTGCAAATATTAATTACACTGCTAGTCAGTGCAGCAACAATTAAGCGTCTAAAGACTTGGCTTAGAAATAGAACTTCTGTGGAAAGGTTAATTGATTTAGCACTTATCAATGTGCATCAAATTTCTCTAGATGTTGATCCAATCATAGAGCGATTTGCAAAAAGAATACATTTTTATAAAATTATATAATATCGACTTATCTTATTCTTATAGTATTTTTAATGACTGAATTTTTATTTACCATTCGTTGTCAGCTTTTGCTGATCATTCGTGAGAAAAATTTCAATACCGAGTACAAAAATATTTTACTCACTTATAGCCTATTATGCCTAATTATAGAAATAACTATTCCTTAATTATATTATGTTTTTTGTTGAATAAATCAATTTAAATAAAATGCTGTTTACACTTATTCGTAAGGTTTCTTCTTCATTACGGAAGGGTGGCTATAAATACAGCAAATTGTTCTCTATCTTGAGCTGTTCTTAGTATTGAATGTGTGTCCATGCCTGTCCAGTCCCTTACATTCTTCAGCCAGGAGCATTTTTTTCTTCCTGGACCTGTTTTTCCTTTTACTTTCCCTTTCATTATGAGTCGTAGAAAGTTATATTTTTCTTCTCTGTAAATATGTCCTAGATAACTCGTTTTTCTGTTGTTTAGAATATTTAGGAGTTCTCTCTCAGTCCTCATTCTTCTCAGCACCTCGTTATTGGTCACGTGCTCTGTTCACGAAATCTTCAGCATTCTTCGAAAAACACACATTTCAAAGACTTCTATACGCGTCATACTTGTAATTCCGAGAGTCCATGTTTCCACTCCGTATAACAATAAGGAATAAATTAATGTTTTTACAAATTGATATCGGATATCCAACGAAAAGATAGAGTTTATTAGGAATGTTAAATACATTCATTAATGTTTACACTTACATTGAGTTATTGCATTTAAATTACTTAACTTTGGTTTATACTTATTTATCCTTGGTTTGTTCTTGATTTTGTAGCTATAGGATAGGTGGGTTTAAATTAATTGTCTTTAAAATACCTAGTTTAAATTGACAGTCCTCGATTTTTCAGTATTTATATTTTCATAACTTTCCTTTGGTTTAATAGTCTTGTACACTTGATTTTACTGTCATAGAGTATGTGGGTTTAAATTATTATTTTTTGTTGACCCATGACCCCCCCCCTCCGACAAAATATTTCTGGGGATCAGCCATTGAAAGGTGCAAAAATTTAAATCCTGTATCAAAATCACCCTCAAGACCCATGACCCCCCCTGACAAAAATTTCTGGATCGGCCACTGATAACGAGATGGCCAAAAAAGTTGAATATTGATGGATTTCTAAAGTTTGATATTTAGTAAATCATAAACGTACACTGTGCGCAGTTCACATAAGGAATTTATTTACTACAGTCCTCTGTCTCTGTATAATGATATGCAAGGGACCGGGAATTGTCATCCTTATAAGGAGAGATCGTTATACAGAGGGAGACAAAAATCGTTACTGTAATAATAATAATACTGTAGTATTGTAGTAAATTACTTTTGTAATTGTAATTTAAAAAATTGATCAAAACGATTATAAATAAATTAACACTGTATAACATAGATTTATTAAATAATGATATAAACAATAGAGAACATGGAAACAATGACTGTACAAATAAAAAATGTATAATACTGTACAGTAAAAAAATAATATGGTACTGTACAGTATTTCCATCAAGGTATGAAAAAAGATTACATTCTATATTTAGCCTGCATTAACGAAAAAGCCTGTCACCTTGGTCTGTTTTCTTTTCCCTTTCCACAGAAATGACCTGACCTTTTCCTGAAGACTCATAGAATCTTTCATAGCACTCATATCGTCCTCCTGGTGGATGAAAAACTGATGAAGTACTTTTGCCGGCTTGCCGCATCCAATGCCTGCTCAGGGGTCGGAGTTGTTTCTGTCTCTGTTTCCCCTTCCGGGTCACTGTTTTCCTCTTCTTCTTCTTCTTCTACACGAACTGCTTGTAGGATGTCCTCGTCAGAACTTTTTCGAAATATGTTAGCTCATTCGGTCCGTAGGTGATAGGAAGTTCAAACTGTCTGACCCAAACAGCTAACAGCAGGTGATCTTCATGCTCAATCAATCCTTGATCTTCCAGCCATCCTGCTTGTTTGAAAGAATGTTTTATCGTATTGCTCGTTACCTCGTCCCAGGATTTACTAATCATTAGGATGCGTCAAGAACGTTTAGTTTGAAATCGCTATTGTTCTCAACCAATTCCATCAAAAGTTTTCTCCTGTAATGCCTTTTTAAATTATTGATGACACTTTGGTACATCCGCTGAAGGACGCTCGTTGTGTTTGCTGACAGGAAACAAAGTTCAATGTTTTAAAGCTCGCACAGTACAGGATGAGCAGGACAATTATCTACAATAAACATAACATTTTTTCATAACATCCTTGCTTAATAAATCAGACAAACTTATCATACTTGGAGATTTTAATATAAATTTTAAAATTGAATCTGACCCTTTTTTTGATATTCAAAATCTATTAACATCTTTAGGTCTAACTGTAACTATAAACGATTATACTAGAATCACATCCCAGTCCAGTAGTTGCATCGACAACATTATGAAAAATTTTTCTGAAAATATCTACAGAGTGGGCGTATTTGAACCTTGTTTTTCTGCCAATCGAGCTCAATTTTTATTTATTGACTCTGAGCGTAAAGTTGTTGACACTAATCAAACATTTCAACGGTTTATTACTTCTTCTGGTTTACAGAAGCTTAAACCTGTGTTAGCTAGTACAAACATGGACTTTTTCTACGATATTAATAATGATCCTGATTTTTAACAGTCTTTCTTACCGAAACGTATAACAATTTAATATTAAAGCATTTTCCACTAAAAAAAGTACGAGACATGGCTGAAAAAACACATGTGCAATGGTTTAATAATGAATTAAGGTCTTACAGATCTAACCTTTCTCTTATTAAACACATTGCAGATGCCACTAAGGATCCCGATTTGTTCAAAGTATATAAACAACAAAAAGTTGAATATAATCGGCAATTAAAAATTGCTAAAAAGTCAGCTTACTGTAATTTTATTACTAATTCCAATAATAAACCTAGAGACTGCTGGAAAATGGTAAATTTCGAAAGAAACTACACAAGATCCAGTTCGATACAACCTGATCTATCTCCAGACGAAAGGAATAAATTTTTTACTACAATTGCAGAGAATATAATTACATCTCTTCCCACTATTAACCTAGATGTCCTCGTCAATTATAGAAATTATCCTTCTCCGAGCAAGTCATTTTTTTTCGTCCCGTTCTGGAAGAAGACGTCTCTCAAATAATAAAGTCTCTTAGTAATTCTAATTGTAGTTACGTTCACGAAATTAAGAGCAAAATTTTAAAAGAAACTTACCAAATAGTTTTAACACCTTTCACTCATCTTATTAATTTAATTCTATCAACTGGAGTATTTCCAGAAGTACTAAAAACTCAAAAGTACTACCAATCTACAAAAAAGGTGATTCCTCAAAAACTGACAATTACAGACCCATAAGCATTGTTTCTACTTTGGGAAAGTGATATTTTATTCCTATTTTGAGTCAAATAATTACTTTTGCAACTCACAATATGGATTCAGAAGTGCTCGTTCTTCTACGAACGCTGTATTTAATGTTGTGAGCGAGGTGATTGAGGGGCTTGAACGCGGCAATCGCATAGCAACTTCTCTTTGCGACTTGTCGAAGGCTTTTTATGCGTTTCACACGACATTTTGCTCCACAAATTAAATTACTATGGAATCAGAGGTATCTCTCTTAAGCTTATAACTTCTTATCTATGTGGCAGACACCAGGCGGTAGTGTCTAAAGGTCATCTCTCCGATTTTCTATCCGTAAGGAGTCCCACAAGGTTCGGTCTTAGCACCTCTTTTGTTTATTATTTATGTCAACGATCTGCCTAAATTCATATCTCCGTACAAAACCATACAATTCGCAGATGATACGAAATACGTTATATCAGGAAAAAATAATGATGATTTAAAAATGTCTCATGAGGAAGTTTCTACTAAATCTAGCTAATGGTTTGCTGCAAACAAACTAAAACTTACTCTGATAAAACGCAAAATTGTGTTATATCTGCAAGTAATTTACCCATTGATCTAGTTAACAAAGAGACTATTAAACTATTGGGAATAACCATAGATAATCGACTCAACTGGTCGGCTCATATTTCACAACTTAAGAAAAAGCTATCAAGTTCATTATTTGTGATTCGCCAACTAGCAAGGGTTGTCAACTTTGAAACATTAAAAATGACATATTTTTCTTTATTTCACTCTCACCTAAACTATGGTGTAATTATATGGGGCAATTCAACAAATGCACTTCAAATTTTCAGAATGCAAAAGAAAGCTGTCAGGATTTTAGCAGGCGTTAGTTATCTAGAACACTGCCGACCTTTCTTTATCAAATTCAAAATTATGCCACTACCTACTCTGTTGATATTTCAAGTTCTAACTGAAATTCACAGAAAACGTGCCCATTTAATAAAGCAGTCTGATGTCCATGTTCATGATACGCGAAACTGTCACTACCTACGAACAAATCGCTGTAGATTAAGTCTTTCAGAAAAAAATAGTCTTAACTATAACTATTACAATATTTTACCAAAAAGTATAAAACAGCTAAGCTGTATTAGTTTCGATAAAGTTATAAAAAAATATCTTCTAAAATACTGTTTTTACTGCTCAGAAGAATATATGACTCATTGCAGAACAACTACTGAACTGCTTACCATAACTTTGCAATAAATGTTTTTCTGTTTAATATGTGTTCTTGTTTGTATAATAATATATTTAAGTTACGTTTTATATTCCTTTTTTAATACTATGTATGTTTTTTTTTACTTGCTACAAACAATATTTGTATCTGTTATGTAGTTAAATAAATACTTTACTCTAAAAAAAAAATACTCTTTACAAGCAGAAGAATTTTTTTCCTTTAAGCTCGACATCCCATTTTCTTATCGCTTCTTCATCAATTTCCGAATTCATCCACTCTTGTTTGCTTTGTAGGTCGCGAGTAGATTTTTGATGTTTTTAAAGCAACGTGGGTTTTTGACTTCCCTATCACTAACAATTTTCTCTTTTCTGAATCTTTCATGGTAGCGGCCACTAAAACCGTAATGCGTTCCTTAGACAGCTTTTTACCAACGCATGTTTCCGATTTAAATTTTAAAGTTCTGTTTGGTGTCTTTTTAAAAAAGCAATCCAGTCTCATCAGCATTGAAAATGTCGTCTGACGCATATCATGTCTTCAGTCCAGCCCACACGTTTTCTATCCAATCATCCGATACGTTTTTGTTAACACCGCGAGTCTCTTCGCTGATCTGCCGGTAGTTAATCTTGGGCCGCAGCTTCCACTTGCTCAGCTAACCCTCAGATGCCTTGAAATTCTCAATTCCAAATTCAGTTGCAAAAAACAAAGCTTTTATCCTAAATACAAGCTCAGAAAGTGGAATATGGTTCATACGCTGCTGCTGGAACCACTGAAGCATAGCGCGATCTAAATCTTCGTGCTGAGGTTTCCGCAACTTCTTCCTGCTACCGCCCTGCATTTTTTCTGACCTTCCATATATAGCAGCCACAGTTGACTGAGACTTCGCCCCGTACGGAAAACGACACCTGATTGCTTTTCACCTTTCTCTATTGCCAGAGTTATCATTAACTTTTCTTCCACCAAGAGCACTTTACGCTTTTTCGAAAACATGTTGCCTGTTCCATGACACAGTTTTAATTTAAAATTTGTAGTTTATTTGACTTTTCGATTTCTACTTCGGAAATCGAAGCTCATTCATTAAATAAATTTAAATTAAAGTAAAATTGTGGCTTATTGACAATAAAAATAATAATAAATTGCATTTTATGATGCCACAAGAAAATAGCTTCAGAACAATATTGATACATATTTCGATGATATCAAGAAAACAAGGGCCAAAAAATGAGTGAACACAATCTGATCAGTTTTACATGTTTTGTGATTGTGATTGTACAGTGATGATATTATTTTATATTGTAACGGGAAATTAAACTCACGGTTAGAATTTCTTACACTTTTTTTTTATTTAGACTATAAAATACTGCTTACGAGTAGAATATGTGATTGTGCTGAAAACACAGAACTAAAAGAGCCCTATTAAACAATGGTAAGTATACAAGTAATTTCCAAAAAATATCAAGTGTCGCTGACTTGCAAAACTTTGTTTGAGATACGTCCAGATGGTAAATATAAACAATAACAATATAATCGCAGTGGATGATGTCACTGTAATCCAGTTTGATTTATAATCGTGTACAATAATTATTGTTCAATGACTAATTTGGGATGAGTTTTTTAAGATCACAATACAAAGAAGAAAGCGTGGCATAAATTTGTAGTTGCATACAAAAAGTTATTTTTTAATGTTATTATCAACAGTCCACAATTTTTCTTCCTCTTTTTTAACGTGGTTTACGGCATTGGTCCAGTTATCTTTCCTTACGTTTTTTATGGAATTTAATAAAATTAGTTTGACATCCTTCAATTTAAAAGTTGGATTTTGTCTGGCCACTTCACCTTTTACTACTTAAGCCCATATTATCTCTATTGGATTTAGTTGACAATGTTATTCCTTTTGTTTTTGCCATCTTTCTTTTAATCTAAATCTTTTTATCGTTTTCAAATATTGCATTCGCCAACAAACAATCTCTTCCGTATCGTTCAATATAGGCTTTTTTCTTTGACTCCCATAGCAAAAACCGATTTCTTTAAGTAATTTCCAAAACTTATCTCGGCCAAAGTGAGTAAAATAATTATCTCTTATTGCCTTTATAAGGGGGGTATGTTGTTTTCCCCTTTAATTAGCGTTGAGTTCGTTTGATTACTTTATTTAGTGAAAGAATGTATTTTCAATGTTAACGTGTATTTCTTACAGTACTATTCTTACATGAACAAAACAAAGATTAAAGATTAACAGGACTTAGATTAAAAAAATACATGAGGCGTTATAACCTCTAAAGTCAATAATAATAATCCCAGTATGACCTTTCTCCAGTAGGGCGCATGGCATAATATACACATACACACAACCACATTGCAACACGGGTTCCATACACGTAGGAGATTTGTTTTACTTTAATATTGTATCCAATATTAATTCTCTTTGTTTAAATAGAACGAACGAACTTTTCTCCGAAGGACGTGTCATCAATTTCCGTTGGTTGTTTTCCTTCATGTATTGTTGGCTCAGTAATGTTTGCTTTTTTCTTTCACTTAAAAATCTGTTAATGGTTCTTTCACTAACACCTGTTATACCGGAGCACAGTCAATACATTATTGACCGTTGTTAAAGGTTGTTGATGAACAAGGGAGTCATGTCCATTTAACACAAGTATTGTATGAATGATGCCTTATAAATCCAAAAATAGTCCTAATATTAAAAGATAAAAGTAGCTTCGTGAAAAAATTAAATAGCGGAAAGAAAATACAGGTAATTATTTGCCTAAGATATAACTTTTACAAAATGCGTGCTTTCTATTTTCTTATTATTATTAGTGTTAATAGTTTTTATAGTATTTTGAAGCATTAGATTTCCTACGTGACCAAAAGCTTCAAGTTCCTGCAGTATCGTCAATAGGCCTTGAGCAGGATGAATGCCAAATTGAGAAAGCAGAAGTATTACATTTATTTCTTTTGCATTCTTTTATTTAATTTGCCTTTTGTGTCTGCAACGACGTTATTTTGTTAATAATCTTTTATTTACAATTATTACAGTGATACTCAAGTAAAAAGCAAAGTGATAGAAAACTACCCGTGGGTCAAGACACTGTTTATATTGGATCCATTAATTCTCTAGCGATTTTATGCTTTCCATTCCGTAAATTTTTTTAAAATTTAGTGTAATTTTATTTCCATCCATAAAATTACTTGAGTTTATTAAATGCATTAATTTTTTTGTCGAGGAATTTATATAATTGTTACTTTTTTAAAAGAGTCTACTTTTTGATTTATGTTTTATTGGAGCATTAACTAATGTACTTCTCCAATTTGTCCAATATATATTAGTGAACGATTGCGAAGTTAACTTTTAAATCCCATTCTGTGAGAAGTTCATAGTATTTGTTTTGCTCTTTTTGTAAATTTTTGCTGTTCAGATTAATATTATGAAATAGAGAAATCACCTTTTTAGCCGAAATTCGCTTTCTCAAAATCCTCAGAAATCAGACGGTGGTGAATGATTCATATTTTATTATCATTTATGCATGCTAAAAGACAAGTTGCCTTTTTGTGTCTGCAAATGTGTTTTGTTGTAAAATTTAGTTATTTTGAGTGGAGTATTTTCAAACGATTTTTTTTAGCAAATATTTATACAATTTTTGTTGTAATTACAATCGGATTATAAATGACCAATAAGCTATTTTAATGAAACGTAAATTACTAATGTACCTTAAATAAAACCATACCCTTATCTCTTATCTAGACTAACACGATTATACACTACTCTAACATACACATGGTATGGTATAATTAGAACCAAACCCTAACATCCAAAGTAAAAGTTATTCTCCAACACCAAATTTTTCTATATGGTCCATAGTTCAGTAAAAAGTTATACTATTTCGAGCGTCTGGTTTAGGGGGAGAGTGGGAGAAGTCGGTAAATTAGTAGTTTTTTTTAGCGCAACAAAGGTTCAATACAAAAATATTCTACGTCAAATTTAAAACAAGAAAGGTCGTAGGCATAATTGTTCTACAATCAACGCTTCCGGAGTTACCGAGGGTGTAAAAGTGGAGGTTTTCAATATCTTTTATATTTTTTGGGCAATATTCATCAGTTTCAGTACTCTTCATATATAACATTCTCCTCTTCTACATCTTCGTCAATGATGATTGTGTCCCTATTATCACATCCTAGGCCTTAGCAATTGCCGCATATGCTTGAGCAGTTTAGACTACTCTTTCTAAACTCACAGTTATGGATGCATTCGTCTTTACAAGTATCCACTATGAGGAAAGTAATTCCTCGGGAGCTGCAGCACGACTGTTGTAATTGGTGTCAAATGTTCGTTAATCTTCTTCCAACCCCACTTGAGCAGATTCCTCTTCTCAGCAGCTGAACGAATGCTGGCTGGAAGCTCTTGAAGTGGGGGGTAGTGCAGCTAACTTAAGCAAAGAATGTATAGACTGCTTTTCAATAGCCTTAAGTAAGACTAAAAACAATCAAGATCTTCCATCGCAAGAAGGAAATGCTTTCCGGCGTCAGCTACTACACTGAGGTCAACTTTGGGGTGGTTGAAGACTAGAAGGTTTTTACGAAGAGCGTCGTTGGCTTGCACTTTCTTATACGGTATAATTTTCCCCTTCTTGTAGATAGGTGATACCGTATCAATCCTGTAAAGGCGTATATTGCAAGAAGTACATCGTTCATATTCCCAATGCCTCGCTGAATGTCAGCAATAGTTTAGACTTTTTCCTGCTGATTGCCTTTTTTGGTACCTGATGGTGCATGGACAGTCAACAAAACTAGTAGGTACATGTCATCATAAATAACGCAAGATTCAACGTCTTTCTTAGCTTCAGTTAAAACTATTAATAAGTCAGCATCACCCGATGCTTAATAAACTGTGCAATCACATCTTTGCAAGTGTACTTTGTTGTAAGCGTTAGCTAAAACTTCACTTTGGTTTATATTTACATGAATTGAGTCTTCAACTTTGACTTCAATGCTGCAACGTACTCTGCGTAGGTGTTTTTCATCTTTTGTATTTCCTTGCTGGTATCCATCAAATACACCAATCGCTGTTCCGTAACGATTAATTACGTAGTCTCTGTATTGCTGGCTAGCAAATCTGTTTGAAGTAAGCTGGGCGTAGCGTCACCAGACACGATGAAGGAGGTGACCTCCATCAATAATGTATGACATTTTCCCTGAATCTAAAGTACATGATGATTCTTTTGTGTCTGGAACCAAAACAGTAGGTAACCATTGAAAATTTGCTTCCTTTTTCATTAAGCCAGATTCGTCGAACAAAGATGGAGGGCACGCACATAGTTCATATTGGAATATTTCTTCAAGTCCCTCATCACTCCTTACTGTGCACATCACCCGATGTAAGAGAGTGTTTGGGTTTACACATACCGTAGTGGTGTTAATTGTCATCGACTTGGTTATAGAGGCTAAGGACTCTCTTTGGCCTTTAAGAACTTTCTTTTCAAGTGTATCTCATTAAATGGTTTGTTTTCAGTAGTAATATCCCTAGGACATTGATAACAGACGAGATAATTTCATGACAATCGAAAGCTCGTTCCTTGGTAATAGCACGAAGCCGAAGGCTGAGTGCTGTTACCAAGCAACGAGCTTGAGAAATTTTGTCATGAAATTATGAGGCATTCATCAATGTCCGAGGGATATTCGGCGGATAATTTTTCGAAAAAAAAATCATAACTCAACATCGAAACATTTATTTATTAAAAGTACAGTTAGTGAAAGTACAATTATTAAAATTTAAGTTAACATTAGGTTGTATTTCTGGGAATTTTTTCTTTGATTAGCGCATTTATACTTTGAACATTCTCATTGCCGAAACGTGACATTTTGAAATTTATTTGGATGAAGTTGTCAAACTCGATCGTGTTGTCATAGGGATTGAAAATTGCACTGAATGCAATTATCATTCTAATGTTGACATGATTGGGTGAAATTGTTCCACATGACACAAAATGACGAAATTTGAATGGTTGTTAGAACAGTCGAAAAATTATCAATGTAAGTAACAAATAAGGAAATAATGTATATCAATATTTTGGTGTTAATACACTGAAGCAACTTAGTAATTCAAAATAAATAAAGAAAAAAAATCCAAGTCCACTGAAATAATATATGAAATATATAATTAAAAATCTAAATTAGAGGTGAAAATGCTCTCTTGCCTAGCATGGCGCGAAGGTCTTTTTTCTTACTTTCGTTTATTTGCTGAACACCAGGAAACGCTAAGAGCTCTGTGGACTTTAACTTTTGGACAGTCACACCTATTTTCAATATACGACACTTCTCCCATCCCATTAAGTCACCGAAATTTTTCTTGTACAATACTATTCCTGACTCTTCTTTCGTTCCACGTAACCATGTTGAAATAAAAAAAATACATTCTTCCATATCTAACAGTCTGTAAGGCCTGGAAGGTCTAGCAGCAGCAATTACAGTTTTTACATCGTTTGCTGTTTGAAGCTTGGAACGTTTTACTCTTTTCTCGATAAGAGGAAAATCTCTATCTGAAGATGAAGAGCTTTGACCGGAAACGAAAAATTTATGATCGATGGTATCAAAATGTCCATTGGCTACTAAGAAAATGTATAAGAAAATAAATATTCGGTTTTTCAATTGCCCTGCACAGTTGTCGCCCCATATACATAATTGCGCTTATAAGTTGAAAGCTGTCATGTATCCAAGCCTTGTAGAAGACCTGATGTCATTTGGTTTCCACCGCGACCCGATTACTCTTCATGCCAGATGCACATTATCCCCTCTGACGTATCTTCCACGTGTATTTCAACATTGTAGCATAACAATTGGCGGCTGTAATACATACTCCTATGCGTCAATTTGGGAAGCGAAAATACTTTTTGTAGATCCATGGTAATGGTACAAGTATCGCTACCTGGAAGAGTACTGCTCGTACTGTCTTCTTGAATAACATTAAGAGCTTTACCTGTTTTTCTATTAGGTAATGCCAACTCAGTTTTGGCTTTTCTGGATACATTAAGGTATTTGTCCTTGCTTTTAAAAAAATTAAATCACAACTAATAAACAAGAACGTCAGGTTAGGTACATTGTCTGAAAAAACATGGATAAAACAATAAAGCAAAGGATCTGCTGATGGAAAAAAGAGAAAAGTTCCTTCAAAAAAATGAACAAATAAAAGCTGTTGCGAGGAGAGCTAAAAATAGAATAGGTGAGAGATGCAGTCAAATGGATGAAATTTAAAAAATCCCTAGGCCTAGGTGGAACACACCCAGAGCTAACAAAATATTATTCACAAAAACTGTTTGGAATGCTTCTTGAATTATCTGAAAGGTGTTTAAATGGAGAAAAAGATCCAGAATAATGGAGACAGTGCTACATCTCTTTAATACATAAAAAAGACACAAAAACATATCCAGCAAATTATAGGGGAATAGCAGTAACACCAACAATAGGCAGATTATACTCCAAGCTTTTGCGAAACCTAGTAGAAATAGACAATAAAGACACACAAATTGAAGAGCAAGCAGTGTTCAGAACTGGACGATCCACACCATAGATAATATACTCTATGGTGTATCTACTAGCATAATCTAGGAATCCATGTTTGTACGGAAGACGTTGGTCATATGTTTGTCTTAATGGAAAACGTTGCAAAAAGAGGAAGTGATGAAATTGCATCAATACTCATTAAATTTCTGAGCTCAAAGATAGGTGAAGTAGAACATCTCGTTTTCTTCATAGATAATTAAAACTGGCTTTTAATGTCTGTATGGTTCCGGCTAGTGAAGGAACAAAAGTTTAAGTCTATTACACACCATTTTTAGTCAGTTGACATACTCACCTTCCCTCTGTCAGGGATTTTGCTCTTATAGAAAAACGACATAGAAAGTATGCTCCGATTGTGTACTCTCCTGAGGAGTGGCATACAATTATAAAAGAATCTAATAAAAAGAAGCCCTTCAACTTAACTGTTATGAAGCAGGAAGATTTTCTCAAAGTACAACCACTTTTAGAGAGCATCAAAAAGAGTGCTCCCACTGATGACCAGCAATCTTTGTATTTTTCCAATGTTTTTTCCTTTTTATTCAAGAGTGATAACAGAAAAGCATTTTACGTTAAGCATTCTGTGAGTGGTACCTACAACCCCGTTACTGTTGTCAAGAAGGGACGTCCAAATGTGCTTTCTGTATCTGATTTACAACAACACAAGTATATTGAGCCCATTCGGATTGCGAAAAAGAAACCCGAAAATGTGAGATCATTATTACCCTACATATCTTCTGTGTATCATCCCTTCTACGATAATTTACGAGAGGATATCAGCCCTGATGTTGCTGATGAGGTCGCCGAGCTGGTTGATTAAATAAGATTTTGGGTATGTTACTGGATTTTATAATATTATTTTTAACATTTAAAGTCAAATATCTCACTTTTACCTTTTTGAGGCTTGTCATTGTTTCACATTAAGCCCTTCATATATTTTTCAAGTCAGTAGTATTGTTAACTATATATAGTAAATTTATTTAAGTAGTAAGTACGTAAGTAAGTAAGTAAGTTAAATAAGTACGTATTTTAATTAAGAATTTTTAAATTTTATTTATACAAGTATTGAATTTCTCCGAATTTACCTGTAAAATGCTTTTGGTGACATTCGTAATCTGCGTAACTAACTATGATATAATTAATTCACTGGAATATGTATATTTACAATGGAATATTTATTATTAACCCAGGTGCATATAATAAAAGAATAATATCAATGAAAAGGAAGTTTATAGTGAAATTTAAAAAATCAATGCTGCATTATATGTTTTATTAGTGTACGCATTGATTCTCGCTTGTCTACACTTCTATAGTGTACTCGAAGTGTCGTTAAAGTTATTTATGAGATAATTTGTGTCGTAGGGATTGTTATTTTAGTATCTCTCAGCTTACCTCTCCAGCTGAATGGAAAATGATTTAAAGAATGAATATAACACTAACTTCAGAAGTTAATAGATAAGACTTAGGGTAGAGGTTAATTAATTTCGGACAGCGAAGTTCGATTTTCATTTTCATATAAATTTTTGATTAGATTTCATGAGGATCTTTGCATATCAAAAGTGATGTTTTCTGAGTTCGGAGAGGATCCTAAAATTTTCGGAAATCAATTAAAATACCACTTGTGTCCAAAACACCTATTAATATACCGCATCGTTGAAGACCCATTCCTACCGTCCTCCGCGTCCCTTGTCCCTCGCCCTTCACCCCTAGAAATCGCAACTGTGTTCGGCTAAGTGTGCAGTTGGGGGCCGGGGTCGGGTGGCCATCGGGGTGGGTGGTGTGGGAGTTGATGGTTAGTTGCGGGGGGGCATGGTGGAGACAGAATCGCCCTTCCCGCGCGTACGTGACGGACAGAACCTGCGAGAGGCCGCGGTGTTAGCGGCGAAAGGGAGGCCGCGGGGTGGGCAGCGGGCAGGCAGATCGAGATGGGTTGAGTAGACGACGGTCTCGCGGGGTCAGATCGCGACATCTGCTATGGCTCGCTGCGACTGATCGTCGCCAGGACCATACTCAGGATGGGCGTCGGTCAGTGGCGTCGAATACCTCATAGGCGTATATCAACTTTATACTAAGATTTAGTTTGTTGTAAATTAATTCTTAATTATTAACTAATTGCTAGCCTACTTATTCAGCATATTTTGATTTACCTTTTTATTTTCTTAGTTGTACAAATTTGTTATTATTCATCCTCATTATTCAACTTTATTGTATTAAAAGACAAATATTTTCGTCTACATTTCAGCAAAGAAAAATATTATTAAAGCGGAAATATCGATACGCGCTTTCCATTCCTCGTCAGGGTTACTTGAAATGCTGTAAGATAGGTTTTTTTATATTTCAACCTAGATTTTGAATCTAGCAAATACCGTGTTTTAATATTTTTAAAGGAATCTGCTACTTTTAAATTTGTTAAAAACGTGCATTTATTTATTTTTCAATGGCACGTCCATTATTTTGCTGAAGAAGCTTCAATAATATTTATTTTGTTGTTATTATTAGCGGACTGATGTTATGTTGAAGACTTGATCTTCACACGAAAGCGTAGAAGAGAAGAAGAATTTTTAATTTTTAGGCTTGTAAAAATGTTTCAGAGGCAAATGTTTGTTAATATTCTCAGGCTTATTACACTAGGGAAATAAGGCAAAAAATACCATGTTCGGGAAACTGGCCCAGCCAGGTTGATGTTATATATGAGTCCGGCAGCGGAATAAGAGACACTGTGAAAAAGACTAGGGGTCGATAGTGAGGTTAGGTGATGGAAGGCCGTGGGTCTACGGATCCATCCATAATGTATGTTTGTAACCACTGTATCTTTTAATAAATAGTTTTGTACAATAGTCGGTGCCTCATTAAATACATAACATATTTGGCGACGAGTCACAGAAAGAATCCACGCAAAAGTCGAAAAATGTCGTTAATTGGATACATTGAGCAGTTCAATCCTGCGAAAAGTGATATCACCTCTTATATAGAGAGACTTGAGCAGTTGTTTATATGTAATGTAGTGGAAAAAGACAAGGAAGTTCCATTATTGATTTCTTTAATTGGCGAAGAGACTTACAGTGTCTTAAAAGACTTATTAGCACCAGAGGTACCAAGTTCAAAAACATTTGAGGAGTTAAAAAGAGTTCTGATTGAACATTATAGTCCAAAGCGGTTAGTTATCGCTGAAAGGTATAAATTTTACAATACAAATCAAGAGCCTTAGGAGGATATTAAAAGTTTTGTGTCAAAACTGAAAAGTGTTGCTCAATATTGTAAATTTGGGCAATTTTTGAAAGAATGTCTCAGAGACAGGTTTGTTTGCCTTCACTAGACTAACTTATGGTATCAGCTCTGCACCAGGTATTTTTCAGTCGGTGATGGATAGTATTTTAGCAGGGGCACAAAATACTAAATGTTACTTAGATGATATTCTAGTATATGTGAGTCACTTATAGATTGTTATGAGAATGTCAGAAAAGTGTTGAAACGTTTACATGACTATGATGTAAAAATTAATGTAAATAAGTGTAAATTTTTCGAAACTAAAGTAGAATTTTTAGGTCATATTATAGATGCCAAAGGAATACATCCTACTGAAGAAAAAATACCAGCAATTAACTCAGCTCCAACACCAAAGAATACAACTGAATTAAAGTCCTATTTAGGTTTGCTAAACTACTATGGAAAGTTTATCCCGATGTTGTCTTCCAAATTAAAACCATTATACAAACTGTGTCAAAATAATATTAATTTCAGTAGTAGCTGGTCACCTGAATGTGATAAAGTATTTCAAGAAAGTAAAAAGTGGTTAACATCTAATAGTGTTATTACTCATTATGATCCATCTCTTCCAATTTATGTCACATGTGATGCAAGTAGTTATGGTGTCGGTTGTGTCTTAAGTCATAAAATTGGTCATGTAGAGAAACCTGCCATGTTTGCATCAAGTACACTGTCTAGTACAGAAAAAAAGTATAGTAATTTGGAAAGGGAAGCCCTTGCTATTATGTTTGCTTTAAATAAATTTCATAAATATCTTTATGGTCGTAAATTTATACTGATTACAGATCATCAGCCATTACAGTTTATCTTTGGAAAAAATAAAGGAATTCCAATTTCAGCGGCTGCAAGAATTACAAGATGGGCTATCACTCTGTCAGGTTATCAGTACGATATTCAGTACAAAAAGGGGGCAGCAATTAACAATGCTGATGGTTTATCACGTTTACCCTGTAGTGATAATATAAAAATTACAGACTATTTGTATTCTTTTAGTTTGGTAGATCAAATGCCTTTAAACGCGTGTCATATTGCAAATGAAACAAACAAAGATTTGTTGTTATTAAAAGTAAAAGATTTCATTTTATCAGGTTGGCCTAGGAAAGTGAGTGATGATGTGCCAGTGTTACGTGACAGTGTTACAATTAAAATCCCAGTGAATCCAAATTTGAAAAACGAGCCTATTCAATTAGAACCGAAGGAGCCCATTCCAAGTTCATCACAAGAAGAAACAAACACATCTATACCGAGTGATGAAACATCCAATGATTGCAATATTAGAACGCGCTCTGGAAGACTAGTAAAAGTTCCCATTAAACTTGATCTCTAACGAGGGAGGAGATGTTATATATGAGTCCGACAGCGGAATAAGTGACACTGTGGAAAAGACTAGGGGTCGATAGTGAGGTTAGGTGATGGAACGCCGTGGGTCTACGGATCCATCCTTAATGTATGTTTGTAACCACTGTATCTTTTAATAAATAGTTTTGTACAATAGTCGGTGCCTCATTAAATACATAACAGTTGCATATGGGTTTTTTGATGCTGTATACCTAGTATAATATAAGTACAAAAATACCCGTCACAGTTCGGAGGTACATAATAGTTATTAAAATTTGTCGTTTAAATCGCTACAGGTAAAATAGGGTACTTTAATATACTATTTATAGTATTCATCTTTTAGTAGATGGGCAAAGGTTTCACGTGGCAGTTTTTGAATTTTGGTCCGATCATATGTTTCTTCGGATATTGCAAAATACGGCTAAAATTTCGAAAATCAAAAATTTGCTATAACTTTTGCAAAAATGAACCTAGGGAATTGATATTGCATGTAAAGTTGAGTCAAGTAGTCCTTATAAGGCACAAAAAATTTCAAGACGATTCGTAAATCACTTTAAATTTTATTCAATTAGTTTATCTCATAGAACTTTTTTTTGCAATGTTATACTTAGAAAATGATACAGCGATTCTGCGAGTACTTCATGAAAAAAGAAGACTTATATTTTCAATATGTACAAAAAATTTATAAAAGACATTTCTACCATTGAAAAAACGTTTTGCTAAAGTAGAGTCAGTTTTGACTTATAAATAATTTGAATAACTTTGTCAATACGCCCAGTCCTAACTTGGTTCAGAGACCTGGATTCTAACAAAAAATATTGAAAACATGTTAGGATGTTTCGAAAGAAAAGCACTATGAAGCAGTGAATGACAATGGAGTGTGGAGAAGGCGATACAACTTAGAACTTTATAGAATATAGCAGGAACCTGATATCGTAAAACATATTAAGATAGGACGTCTGAGGTGGATAGGACATGATTCCGACAGGAGAGATTCCAAAACCGAGCCGATTCGGCTACTCAAAAAAACAATCAACGTTACTCATGTTTTTGACTTGAAATGGGGTTTTTTTTAATACAAATTATATCCTCATAAAATATAGGCCTTTAACTATTGAATAGTGCCAATTTTAATTCTTAATTGATATAAACACAGACAAAAATTAAGCTAACATCACTTATATCGGTCACAGAAAACTTTTTGTTAATCTTTGTCTTGACTTCAGATATAAGAATCAATAAGTGAAAAATGTGTGTACTCTATAGGGAGCTCTGTAACTTATTTAGTTTATGATGCAAAAGTCGCCCCTACTTCACAGCAATAAATAAGGGGTTGAAAATTATTTTTATCCCTACATAAAAATATAATTGTCCAACAAGAGAAGCCGTTTTAAATTAGACCTCTATCTTTTTTTTTTCTAAAGCAGAACTTTAGATAACAGGTTCTGGCCCTGTAAAATTTATAAGAATTTAAGAATTTTTATAAAGATTTAAACGTATCTCGAAAAGGAATTGATCGATCGGATCTTAAAAAGTCTCATTCGATTTATAATTAAAAGAGCTCCAATGGTTTTTTCATAAAAAAAGCATTTTTACAAAAATTATTTCAAAAATTAAAAATTGCGAAACATTCACATTTTTTGAAATTTAATCAATAATTTTGCAGAAACTATTAGGGCAAATTTAATGTACCACAACTCAAATTAAAGCTTTTATGTACTTTAATTCAATATTCTGCTCATTTTACCGTAAGATATTGATTCGATACAATTAAAATAAAAATTATCAAAAAACATCGTTTTTGCACCTTAAAAGAGCCCTAAAAAAATTATTAATCACCAGTTTAGAGTTGCAAACACTTAACCTGGAGGTCACTCCAGGCATTGCCCTTTATAACGCTGTACTGTTTTTTAACATTTCACTAATTAATGCACGTTTTTTTTTTTCTACAGCCTGACTAGAAATAAACAGTCGACTGGGCTAAACAAGAACGTGTGTCAAGGAATTAAATTCGATACTATGGAACAGCCACGTATGGGAAAATTCAAACTTTTCTACGTTGTGAACTGCGCGAATCAACCTGTATAATATAAAATAAATATACATACGATGTATCTATTACTAATAGAAAAAACTAAAAATTAAATTAAAACAAAAAACACTTCTAAACTGTAATGTTTTTGTAAATAGTTAACAGACCATAAAATCACAATTACTTTTCATCAATGAATAATCAGATAAAATCCGGTTACGTTCGGTAACATAGGGTTGGAGTTTATTTGCTACTGATTTCACACGAATTTGTGTGAGGGAGAGTTTTATAAAAAGGTTCCGTTATGACGGTTCTTAATATGAAAGGCGTAATCATATTTAGTCTTGCTTGTAGCTCTTTTATTTATTTAAGGCTCCAGAATTAAATCGGATGATATGGAAGTATGTTGCATTTTCTTTCATAATAGTTATGTGTTTATAAGGATTAATATTAAGTGATTGATTTGAAAATATAATAAAAAAAACTGTTATTTCCTCAATTTTTACAAAATTTATTGACAAATTCACAACAGTTGTTTCCATGGCAACGCATGCTTACCAAGGAACATAGTTCTCCTTAGGAAGCTAAAGAACGTTGGATAGATGAAAAATGAAAAAAGAAATAGAAGAATTTAATATGAAACACGACACACATAACTTACATAAGAAACTGAAAGAAATTACGAATGATACACGGAAGAGAATACCACAAGTTTTAAGAAACTCCAATGGAGATCTCCAATTATCAGAAATACATCAAGAATACATTATCAGAAAAACAACAAACTTGGGAGAAATACATTAAAAACTTATTTACAGTTAATAGGGAAGAAATAAATGAAACTTTACCAACTAATGAAAATATACAAATTCTAATATCAGAGGTGAAACAGTCAACTAAAACAATAAAAAATCCTAATGAAATTCCAGTACAAATATTAAAAATTTTGAATGACAAAAATGTAGTGTCTAACTAAATTATTTAATAAAATATACCACGACGGTCAAAATCCTGATGAATGGTTAAAGTCTTCCTTTTTTTCCATTGACTCAGAAAAATAATCCTAAATCTTGCAATGAGAACCGATTAATTAGCCTCATGAGCCACACAAAGATACTACTCAAAGTTATTCAACAGCGTATATATAAAAAATGTGAAGAAAAATGAGACAACACACAGTTTGGATTTAGAGGTGGAATGGGAATAAAAGAGGCATTGTGCACAATGACGGTGCTATTACAAAAATGCAGGGAATATAATAAAAACGTATTCATATATGGTATATAGATTTTCAAAAAGCCTTTGACCGAGTTCAACATGGTAAACTCATACATGCATTGAGGCGTACACCTAGATCCCAAGGATTTTAATTTAGTCAACAATCTATACGACAATGAAACAGCGGTCCTACTGCTGGAAGATAGTGAGACAAACGAAGTAGAAATTCAAAGAGGAGACAGACAGGGATGTGTGCTCTTGCCACAATTATTTAATGTGTACTCCAAACTAATATTTCAGGAGAGACTATGGGAAAGAACTGAAGGTGTAAGAATTGGAGGAAGCATCATTAATAACATAAGATTTGCAGACGATACCGCAATCATGGCAAAAAATATAGACCATTTACAAAGTCTCATAGAAATCATTAACAGAAAAAGATGGAACTAACAGTGAATATAAATAAAATCAAATACATGGTGATCTCGAAAACTCCCATTGACAACATATATCTGACATTGGGGGGTAAACCTTGAGAGAGGGTCGACAAGTATAAATACCTCGGAGCATTTATAAACTCACAGTTAGATCAAGATGAAGAGATAAAGGTCAGAATTGAAACAGCTAGAAAAGGATTTATAAAACACAAGTCAATGTTTACAAATCAGTAGTATCTATCTTCACAAGACACAACATTCCTACAAATGAAAATATCATTCTGAACGATCAATGTTTTAAGCTTCAAAATCATGTCAAATATCTAGGCCTTATTTTGGATAAGAAGTTAACTTGGAGACAACACATAGAGTACATGCTTGATAGATGTAACAAAGGCAGCAATTTCCTCAGAATGACAACTAAAACGTGGTGGGGTTGCGATGTAGAAACATCCTTGTTGTTTTATCGCGCATATATACGATCTATTCTAGATTACGGTGCTACTCTTTATGGTTCCGCCTCTAAGAACCTTTTAAGAAAAATCGACACGTTTCAAAATTCTATTATGAGGGTATGTTTGGGTGCTATGAGATCAACCCCTATACAACCCTTATATGCTGAAGCCGCTGAGCTACCCCTGGAAAATAGAAGAAATTTTTTAAGTGAAAAAAGCCTTCTTAAAATTCTATTAACTAACTCCCAGTTATTTTCAAGTGTCCGTCAACTTAACGAGTCAGATCTTACAAACAAATATTGGGAGAAAAAACCTTCCCCGCCTTTATGCAAGGCATTACAGAATAATCCTATTTTTTTCAAGAAATTGGACACGGTTGACAGAAGCTTAGACTACTATTCTTTATTCCACAGAACTCAGGTTATAATACCCACTTATAGTGAGAACACCATTATGAGTAGCAATCTTCTAATATCTCTATTGCAGGATTATAGGGAAACCACAGTAATATACACGGACGCATCAAAAACAACAGAAGGGACTGGATGCGCATACTTTTTACCTGCTACAAACGTAGAATTCAAGTATAAACTACCATATGAATTTTCAATCTTTTCAGCGGAATCAATAGCTATACTTGAAGCTCTAATATATGTTAAAAACACCTGTAATAGACATATCTTAATTCTGTCAGATTGCCTTTCAGTTTTGCAGAGCATAAAAAACATTGAATTACCCTCAACATTTAGCAACCCCTACATATTTGAAATAAAAGACCGATTGTATCATTTATCATCGACTGGAGTCAACATAAAATTTATTTGGGTCAAAGCACATATTGGTCTCAAACACAATGAATATGTAGATCACTTGGCTAAAATGAGTGTAACAACTGGCTCTACGTTGAAATATATGCTTAACACATCAGATGTTACTACGATTTTCAAAAAAAATCAGCAACTTAGATGGAAAGAGCAATGGAAACATTACTGTTCTACAAACCATAAAAGGTATACCTCTATACAACCAACTCTACCTCAAACAACCTGGTTTCAGAATTTCAAAGCTCCTCGTAAATATATTACTACTATAAATCGAATACGCTTTGGACATGCATGCTACCCATGCCATTTATTTAAAATTAAAGTCATCGATGATGATAGTTGCAAACATTGCGGCAAGCTAGGTGACCTCGATCACATCTTCTTTGAATGTCCTAAATTTATTCAGCATTCAAACTCCCTGTATACAAAATTAACTAAATGCAATACATACGCTCCATATAATATACAGTCTTTGTTAGCCATAGGTTCTGTAACAATATATAATTTAATTATAGAATTTTTGTCAGACACATGCATAGCTTTATAAATCTGGTACTCGTTCATGAAAATTTTCATGAGCGTGTATAGGATTAGACTTGTACCCTTTGTTTATCCTATATGTAACAATACCTTATCCGTGGTCCAGTATTGTTTGTCTGTTAAAATAAATGTCTTGACGGACCCCTAGACGAGAAGCGAGTGTCCTTGTATTTTCCTTCGACGTGTTCTTCTATTAATTATTCGTCTATTTCGTTTTAGGGATATCGCTGTGCATTTGTCTGAGAGAAATAATCTGTACTTATCTGTGTATACTTTTTTAAGGAATATATTATAACCTTTCGAGACTGGCTGAATGACGAAAATCAATGCCACAAAAAAAAAAAAAAAAAAAAAAATGTTTACAAATAAGAAATTGAGTATGGTTATCAAATTGAGGTTCATCGAATGCTATGTATGGTCGCAACTGCTATATGGAGCAGAAGCTTGGACTCTGAAAGCCAAAATCCCAAAAATTGGAGGCATTCGAAATGTGGCTATATAGGCGTATTCTTAAAATTCCTTGGACTGCAAAAGTCTTACACGAAGCAGTATTAAGGCGAATTGGACATGACAGAAAGCTTATGAACACGATTAAAATAAGAAAAACATCGTATCTGGGCCACATATTTCGAAACGAGAAATACTCTCTTCTACACGTCATCATGCAAGAAAGAGTAGAGAGAAGAAAGGCCTTGAAAAGAAAGAAGAAATCTTGGCTGGGGAATATCAGAGATTGGATTAACCTCAATGTTAAACAGATGTTTCATATTGCAAAAGATAGGGAAGCGTTTAAAGAAGTGATCGCCAAACTTTGTTAGAAGACGGCAAAATAAGAAGAAGAAGTGCTAGTAGAAGTGTATCTATACAGTATGATGCAATTTATAGAATAAATTCATTATTTCAGAGACAGACGACTTAAAAAACTTAAAACACGTCAATCTTTTTAAATATAAACCGAGGTCACGGGACACCCAATTTAAAAGGACTCCTAATCGCCTTTGCAACGATGAAATTAATTGAATGATTATTTCTACAGGGTAAACCAGATCTGTTGGTTTATTAATACAATTAACCTATAATAAATGTTTAGTAAAACTATAAGAAAATTATAAGAAATTAACGACCTTCAGGAATTATGCAATGAGAAAATGTGCAGTAAGTTCTTTCCTAACGTTTTCGATAACTTCATGAACTCAATTGTGCAATTTCTATTGTGATGCGCTCCTTCAATTCTTCTACATATTTGACCGACTTTGATACACTTTTCTGTTCAAATATCTCCAAAAAAAGTCTAAGGCGTCAAATCTGGAGACCTTGGTGACCATTCTATAGATTACCTTCTACCTATTTACCTACCTGCGAAAACATAATTTAAGTCATTTCGTAATTCAACGCCGTAGTATGGGTGGAGCCTCATCCTGTTAGAACCACAAATAATTTTTATTTGGAAATAGCTGATTCAGCTATGGCATCAGATAATCCTGAAGAAATTCCAGATAACGAGGAGCAGTTAAGTTTTCCTCCAAAATAACGCTCTATAATATGATTGTTTATAATGCCGGCCCAAACATTCACCTCAGGATACTTTGTCTTATATTCTTCCATTCAATGTGGATTTTCACTTGCCCAGTATCAATATGTCTGGTAGCTTACGTGACGGTTGAGCATAAAAGCCGCTTTATTTGAAAAAAAAAATACCTTTTCTATGAAACTCTAATCTCTTATATCGTTCCATAATGGTTTCGCAGAATTCGATTCTTCTATGAAAGTCATCTTCTAACAGCTCCTGGACCAAATGTACTTTGTACGGATGGCACTTATGCTTTTGGCATTTTCATGTTGTATTGGCATTTTCAAGAAATGCCAATATAACAATGCTTCGAGTACTGTTTTTCTCCAACTTATGGAGAGACATGACTCGTTACTCGATTTTTTTTTTAATTGAATTGGTGAGAGGAGAAAGCGTTATGTCCATAAATAGGCATTTTTGACATTTTGATAGAAATCCATTATAAGTACGAAGACGCACCGTTTTGTAAATAAACCTGACATATCTTCGTATTAACAATGCTTTTATGTATCTTAGCAATCATAGTATTGAGGAAAAACCGGAGAAGGATTTTCTACAAAAGCTACTATACATGTCGTTTTAGAAAAAGGACAAGTACCTGTTGACATAAGAGGAAAACAAAAACCAGCTAATGCCAAACTTGAGAAAATATTCAATAGTATAAAAGTCCATATTGAGTCATTTCCTGCCAAACTAGCACAATACACTGGATGCGAACAAATATTTAAACGAAAAACTGAATATAAAAATAATGCATTCATTATTTTTGGAAAAATTTCCAGATGTCTCTGTTAAATATTAATGTTAAATATGGATTTTATAGAATGATAATGCTAAGTGGATAGCAATAGCTGAAAAGATGCTGCATGTACGTCGATCAAATTTTTTTTTTGCTAAAATGAATCAGTTATAGGCCCTATCCAAAGTAAATTCATCAGTAGGAGAAATAAGCAATTATTATATGCAAAATTTATTTCTACCAGTAACACTTATCCAAGATACATCTTACTTGATTCAACTGACAGTCAGTATGTTTAACATACACATCTTAAAACCGGTAAAAGCTACTTCTACGTGTATCACGAAGGGTTAAGCAAAAAGAGCTCTAACGAGGTGTGTTCTTTCATAATGGATTATATTAAAACACACTGTTACGAACATGCATTCGACGTAGCCCATATAACGGTTGCAAACGAATTAGAAGTGGACTATGCCAGAATATTCTAGTACATAATAACTTTTTTCTCTGATGGAGCTGGAGGTCAAAACAAAAATCACACAGTTTTAAGGTTCGCCAAAGCCTTAACAGACCTCAGAAGATTTGTGAACCAGTATACCCTATGCATGGATGCCTTGTTACCACAACTTTGCTATAGGAAAGAGAATAATAAGAGAACTGACAGCATTTACACATTAAAAGAGTACGTAGAACTCATTATAACTGCTAGTACTAAAAGAAATTTCACTACCTGATCGAGAATAATAATAGTATTATCAAAGATTGTAAGTTCTGGTGGATTAGATATTACAAAAGAAATGTTTTATCACAAGGATCACTAGGTAGGCATATTCCAAAGAACAAAAAGTTTCTTTTTCTATTAGCAAGTTCATGCACTTTTCTTGTAACTCGCAGCTAAAAGGTCAAATTGTTGTTTGTAAATTTATTAATGGAATTGTTGACCATACATTTGATGTTTTTACACGCAACAAAGTAGAGTCACTGCCTGCTAACTTGGCCTATCCTTAAGACAGAGTTCCAATTATATATATTTAGGGATTCTACAGTATTCACTGCCTTCCCTCGCTCAACCGTTTCCATCTCTCTCTGTTGTTCCATTCTCCATCGTTTAGGCCTCTCTTACTCATGGCCGTCGTCTATTTCGTTCCTCCAGGATTTTCGGGGTCGTCCTCTTTTCCTCCTTCCTATGGGGCTCCATTCGGTTATTCTCTTTATCCATCTACTGTCGCTAGTTCTTCTTACATGTCCATACCACTTTAATCTTTTTTGTTCTATATATGTTAGTATGTCTGTTTCTATTGATGTTCTTTGCTTTATTTCGTCATTACTTCTCCTATCCATTCTTGTTACTCTGCAGCATCTTCGCAGGCATTCCATCTCTGTTGCTACTATCTTGCTGCTGTTTTTCTTGTTTATGATCCAATTTTCAGCCCCATATGTCATAATACTTCGCACTAATGTTTTATAAATCTGCGTTTTTGTCTTCATATTTAGGTGTCTATCCCACCATACTGAGTTAAGTTGTCGGATTGCTGTTCTTGTTTGTCCTAATCTTTGTGTAATTTCTTCCTCTGTTGTTGCCTTTTTCGTGATTATAAACCCCAGGTATTTGAACTTATCCTTTCCTTTGATTGTTACGTTGTCATCAATCTGTAGATCTTCTATGTCTTCTTCACTTGTAGATAGGTACTCTGTTTTCGCGAGGTTAATATCTAGGCCAGCCTTGGTATATTCTTCTTGTAGTTTCTTCATCATGTAGCTGAGGTCGTCTTGTGCAATCACTACCTGATCGTCTGCAAAGCTTAACGTATATAGGTATTCGTTCCGTACCGGTACTCCCATGCCTTCGCATTTTCTTTTCCATGTAGTCAAGGCTTTTTCTAAGTATATTTTGAATAGGGTTGGAGATGTGGAACAACCCTGCAGGAGCCCTTTTGTTGTGGTGAAGTCTCCTATGATTCTTGTTCCCATTTTAATGGACACTTTATTTTCTTTATATAGAGCTTTTGTAGCTTCTATGAGCTCCGTCTGTATTTCTAATTTGTACATTGCCTCCCATAGTTCTGACCTTGGTACAGAGTCATACGCCTTTCTCAGGTCCACAAATGCCATGGAGAGGATGAACAAAACGATAACGGAGAACGTCTGATTGAACTATGCGAACTAAACAACCCAAAAATCACCAACGGATTCTTCAGACATAAAAAATATTCATAAATATACATGGACGCAAGAAACACGAAAGCTGAAATCGATAATAGACTACATAATAATCAAACAAGATACCACAATAAAGATCAAAGATGTGCGAGTCAAAAGAGGAGCAGAATGTGGAACGGACCATAGACTACTGACAGCAAAAATGGGCATTAATTGGAAACATAACAAGCCCCTTTCCACAGAAGAACCGTTGAACACTATAAGAGAAAAACAATACAATATAGAACTACTCCAAGAACAATCAATAAGAGAACTATACCAACAACGTCTAGACCAAAAATTAATATAATTTAGATACGGCAACATCGAAGAAATGTACGAGCATATAAAGGCGAGTATAAAGCAAGCAGCATTCGAAGCCCTTAGGGAAAAAGAACATATAACAAATAAACAGCACTATTATGAAATAAATGAACCAACAAAAAGAATAATTGAAGAAAAAAAGCAACTATACAGAAAATGGCTGACTACAAACAACGACGAAGTTTATAAAGAATATAGAGAAAAAGATAGAGAAGTGAAAAAACAAATAACACAGCAAAAGAATGAAGAATGGGAAAGAATCTGCTTAAATATTGAAACATATATAGGAGGTACAAGAACTTCGGAGTCATGGAAAGTACTGAGAGAATTGAAACAAAACTCAAAAGAAAAAAATTAAATTGGGAAATATACAGGACAAAGAATGGAAGGACTACTACAAGGAACTATTAACAGACCAAAGACCACAATTCATTGGAAAAGAAAACAGGCGAAGACGAAGCAGATTCCCACAACAAGAAATAGAAATAACAGATAGGGAAATGAGAACGGCCATAAAAACAATCAAAAATAAGAAAGCACCGGGACCTGGAGGCGTCTCACCTGAGCTTATAAAATACGGATCAAAAAAATTACACCGGATGATACAATGGATATTTCAGAGAGTTCCAATTAACAAAAAGGAATTAGAACAACTACTGAAATTTGCACCCTACTTGATGATGAGAACATTCCTGGAACCAAGATATTTTATGATTCCTTCTTTACATGGGCAACTGCATAAGGTGAAGATGAATCCGAAGAACTTTGATTTGCTCCTTTTTTTATCGCGGTATTTTGTGTTCTTTTGTTTATATCATAATAAATAATCCTAAAATAATAATTTTGTGTAAAAACCGGATATGACCAATAAAAAAATATTTATTTTTTGTCCTCTTATAGTTGCCCTTATTAAATTTTTTCATCAATATTTATCAGTGGTGGATTGCTCTAGACAGTGGTAATTCAAGTTGTGTTAATTACCGGATAGTTTTCAATAGACGAAGTTTTTTTTTTATTTACCACTAACTTGATTTTTGTGACATATGCGCTTTCTTTTCTCACTGATTCAATTTTGCTAATTGTTGATTGAGAAATCGGTCCTCCAGTTGATTTCGAACCTTTCAACAGTGAACACGTTATCGCTTTAAATCAATTATATTGTTAATTGATATTTAATGTTGGTGTTTAATACAGTTGATAAAATGTGAAATAATATTTGTAAGTTTGCATATGAAGTGATTAACAGTCAGTAAGTTTTTTATTCTACATATTGAATAAATAATTAAAAATTTTGGACTATCTATCGAACTATAAAAGTTTTCAACTAGTAGTGTTTTAAAAAAACTATCAACAACTACAAAATAGTTTATTAGTTTTTCGTTTTAAATCCAGTTTCACCGGCCAGCTGTAAAGCTGGCCACAGACGTATTAAATCCTTCAATAATTTTAATACGTTGGAGGAAAATTAAATATGGCTACTAACAGCAGCATCTCACCTACCTCACTACTAATGTCTGAAACAAACTCTAATAGCTCAACGTACTCATCAGCAGTAGCAAATATGCAGTTCCCATCGAAAGAACAAGCGATTGTCTTCAGTGCCTTGGATAATACTAAATTGCAGGACTATTTAATTCCATTGGGCAAGATAATTCAACCTAAGAATATAATATTTTCATCCAGATTATCAAATAACCGTATTTGTATGTATCTAGCAAATAAAAAAGTTGTTGATGACTTCATGACAAACCACGGTCATATAAAAATTCAAAATGTAACTGTACAGGCTAGAAGATTAATCACCCCTGCGGAACGGATTGTTCTTTCAAATGTGTGTCCCACCATACCGCATAGTTTCTTAATCAACTACCTACAAAATATCGGACTTAACATGGTATCTCCAATAACATTTTTAAAAATCAGCGCTACATCACCTGAGTATAGTCATATTCTCAGCTTCAGAAGACAGGTCTATGTAAGTCCTCATAGTATAGAACTACGTGATTCGTTTACTATAAATCATGACGAAACAACATATCGAATCTTTCTGTCTCAAGATAGTATGGTATGTTACAACTGCAAAAAGACCGGACATACTGCCCATCGCTGCAATGAAAACTCACAAGTTCATGTTGAAGAATGTTCTATGGATTCCTTTGCCAGTGAAATTAGCCAACCTTCAACGTCGCCGTCTAACCAAACTCTACCTCTATTATCACACCAAAGCACCATTTTACAACATACCGAGTCAGAATTACCAAATGTAAATACAGAAGAAACAGGAAATAAAGAAACGAATTCAAAACGCTCTATAAATGAAGTCATCTCTCCAGAAACTGACACTGCACCTCAAGAAAGCCCATTTGTAACACCAAAATCTACAGGAACTCGAAAAAAGCCAAAGAAAACTAATATTGTAGAAACGCATTCGGATTTATCCTTTTCATCCAAGATAGAACCAGCCAAAACCTTCATCAATAATCACGAACCACCATTTCCACTGAACAGTGAACAATTAGCCCTCCTACTAGACAACACTGCCGGCTTATCTAATCCTATAATCTCGATCAAGGATTTCACTCCTGATTTGCTAGGTCTCTCTCACATGTTAAAACAAATCCGTCCCTATTTAAAAGAAAGGTCAATAAAATCGAGACTAACTAACTTAAACAAAAAAATATTTGCTTATCTTGGAGAGGTGGGCTCTGAAGTAGAAAGTGATGCATCACAAACCAGCACTTATTAGCAGCTACCGTTTAGTTTTTATTTTTTTTTTATTTAATTTTTTTTATTTCTTACATTCAACTCGATCATACAATGGAATATCGATGGATTCTTCCATCGCTTGGCTATGCTACAAATTATCATTGCCGAAAACTGTCCAGACATAATCTGTCTCCAAGAGACCAATTTAAAACCTCAACAGAAATACAGTCCTAAACAATACATATGCTTTCGTAAAGACAGGATGCTTGTTAGCCATGCTAGTGGTGGTGTTATGACATTAGTAAAAAAATCTTTCGATGCAAATTTATTTCCCGTAGTAAGCAATTTAGAAGCTATAGTCATCAAAATTGATTCTTTGATGTCATTTTATCTATGTAATATCTACATTCCTCCCAACTCACAGGTAAATTATGCAGATATACTGCACCTTATACACCAAATTCCAACACCACGTATAGTCGTCGGTGACTTTAATGGACACAATATAATATGGGGATCTTCTAACACAAATAAGATGGGAAGAATAATAGAAAACCTAATACATAACGTTAATTTAAATTTTCTTAATGATGGAACCCCCACGAGGTTCAACTCAGCATCAGGAGAATCCTCGGCAATTGACTTAAGTCTCTGTGATCCAACTTTAACTCCTTGCTTATCGTGGGAAGTTTTGTCGTTCAACTACGGCAGCGACCATCACCCCATAAAAATCTGCAATACTAACGCCCTACCGGAACCAAAAGACACCTTTGTCTTAAAATGGAAAACAGAAAAGGCTGATTGGGTGAGTTTTTCAACATATATTGATAATTCCGTAGAAAGCTGTGAAATAAATTACTGTGATATCGATAGAACAATCACCAATTTTAATGACTTAATACTAAAAAGTGCAGAACTCTATATTCAAAAAACAAAAAAAATTCACAATCATCATCCAGTACCATGGTGGAATAAAGATTGCAAAGAAGCAATACAGCAAAGTAAAAAAGCTTTCAATAGGTTTAAACGACACAAAACCCAAGAAAGTAAAATAGAATTCAAACGATTAAAAGCTAGAGCCCAATTAATCATAAAAAATTCAAAAAAAGCCTCATGGTCAAAATACGTCTCAGAAATAAATAGTTCTACTCCAATGAGCGAAGTTTGGAAAAGGGTAAAGAAAATTTCCGGTTTAAAGTATTCTTCATCAATTAACACTCTTAAAATAAACAATACCACAATCTCTTCTTCACAAGACATTGCTAACACTCTTGCTTTCACATTTGAACAACATTCCTCTAGCGAAAACTACGACATTAATTTTAGGGACTACAAGCTAAAGAAAGAACGCACCATCTTGTCTCTAGAAGAATCCCACGAAAACCCCCTATCTCAACCTCTTACTATTATAGAACTAAATAACTCCTTACAAGATATGAAAAACTCAAGTCCAGGACCCGACAATATTCCTGTCGTATTCCTGAAGCATTTATCAATCTTAGCAAAACAACATCTACTGCAAATTTTCAATCAAATTTGGCAACAACGACAATATTCGTCTATATGGGCAAAAGCCACAATTTTGCCTTTTTTAAAATCCAGAAAGCCTCGACTTGATCCAGAATCATACAGACCCATCTCTCTAACATGTGCCATGGCTAAATTAATGGAGAAAATAGTCAATGCCCGGCTTATGTGGACACTGGAAAAATCTCATTTCTTCTTACCAGAGCAAAACGGCTTCAGACGTAATCGGTCAGCAATGGACAATATCGTAGACTTACAAAGTGATGTCCAAGAAGCGTTAGCAATGAATCAAATGTGCATAGCTATTTTCTTCGATATAAAGAAAGCCTTCAATACGTGTTGGAGATTCAACATCATTAAAAAATTGCACGCATCCAATATTAGAGGACACTGCTTAGCCTATATCGCAAATTTGTTAAAAGACTTTTCTTTCCAAGTAAGAGTTAATAACGTTTATTCTGATTTTTATACTGCAGAAAACGGTACCCCACAAGGCTCAGTACTTAGTCCTACCCTATTCCTCGTTGCCATAAACAACATATTAAACAAATTACAGAAACCTCTCAAAGCTCGCCTCTATGCCGACGATTTAGTGGTATACATTAAAGGAGCACAAAAAGAATCTATGTGCAGAATAGTACAGACATTTTTAACCCAACTAGATGAATGGACAGCTAGTACAGGCTTCGAATTCTCCGTTACAAAGACAACTGGTATGGTGTTTACGAAAAAGTCATGCATTACACCAGTCCTTTATCTTCACAACAGCATTATTCCCTTCCAAAACTCCGTAAAATTCCTTGGTATGTGGCTGGATCAAAAACTTTCCTGGAAAAAGCACATACAACATTTGGCGCTAACATGCAACAAAAGACTCAACTTGCTTAAAACCGTATCAAATCGTTTCTGGGGTTCCGACTTCTCTACACTACTCCTTCTGTATAAAACACTAATTAGATCCAAACTCGATTACGGTTCAATTGTTTATGCCTCCGCAACCAAGAGTACCCTAAAACCATTAGATACAATCCACAATGCCGCACTTCGGATCGTTCTCGGAGCTTTTCACACTTCACCCATAGAAAGCTTACATTCCGAAACTGGAGAACCATCATTGCAGTATAGGCGGGCACTTTTAACACTTTCACACGCTTCTTCTGTAGCTGCTAATAAGGATCATCCACTCTTCGAAAATACTTTTTCTAAAAACAATCTTGACTTTCTCTTTAATAAACCTCGTACTGGAAAACCTTATTACACACGAGTAAGATCAATTCTGAATAATTTTGACACAACAATCCCAGATGTATTTCACTGTAACATCCAACATCCGACTCCATGGCTGATAAGCATCCCAAATTGCAACACCTCTTTAATAGAGTTGTCCAAAAAATGCAATAACAATATAATAATCAAAAACAAACTAAATGAGATTCTTGAACGAGACTACCTTAACTGCACAAACATCTTTACCGATGCATCTAAATCTGCTGATGGCATTGGTTGTGCTTTTGTTACTCCAACGTCTACTTTTAAATTTAAGCTACCGCCTAGCTTAAGTGTTTTCACCGCTGAACTGTTTGCTTTGTACCGTGCCCTAAAACATGCAAACCTCTCAAGAATTTCAAAACCTCTGTTTCTCACTTGTGATGGGTAGCTCTTTCGGGGCAACAGACTCAGTAAAACACAGGTTTGAAATAAAAATAAATCTATTAAGTATATATATATATAATAAATAAAAACTAAAAAAAAAGAATTCTACGTTGTATACTTATAAAACAAAAATAAAATGAATTCTACATTTCCGTCTGGGTCCCGCGATGAATGAATTCCCCGGCAAACGTCTATAAAAGAAAAGAAATTAATTAGTACTACTAATATACTCGCTTTCGCTTCAATTCGGCGAAAGCTCCGAGTATGCTCGCAAACAAAATATTTAGCTGTGCAGACCCGCGGCAATGTTCAATACACAATGCCGACGGGTTCCGCTTGGCTAAGGACAGAGTATGATCCTCAATACGGAAATCTCTGTCCCGGTTGGTTCTGTGCAGATCCACGGTAATGCTCAATACGCAATACCGATGGGTTCCGCTTGGTTAGGGACAGAGTATGATCCTCAATACGGAACTATCTCTGTCCAGAATGGCTCGCTGGTTCACTACACCGGCGAGTCAGGGAGCCTAGAGCGCTAGCTACAAGACTGTCTAATTCCGCTATTCACACGCCTTAAATAGCCGTTTGAATCCCACTACGCCTTCACGTTGTAGAAGTGGATGCGCAAATATTGACACTCCCACGGTTCGAACTGTTAAACGATCATAGCATCGTTACACACTGACTCGCTCAGCTCTCTTCTTGCAATACAGCATCTGTATCCTAAACAGCCATTGGAGCAACTAATAAAAACTGAACTACAAATCGCCCAAGAGAACCACATAACTCCTAAATTTATATGGATCCCATCGCATATAGGAATTATCGGCAATGAAGAGGCAGACAGTAGTGCTCGTGATGCAGCAACAAGTGCGGAATCTGAATTAGTGCGTGAGAGTGTGTGTAAAGATCTCAAATCGTTTTTTAAACAAAAAGTGATGGGTCAGTGGCAGCGCGAATGGTTTCTATCGCAATCTAAATTAAGATCGCTAAAACCAGATACACGACAGTGGAAAACTAGTGCTAGCACACGGTTTATTCAAACGGTTCTAACGCGCCTACGTATAGGACACACTAAGATAACACACTCGTATTTACTTTCGGCCAGTAAACGCCCGCTGTGCGACCTATGTGTTACGCCTCTTACCGTCGTCCATTTGTTAATCGAGTGTCCAAAATACCATAGAGAACGTTCCATAAACAATATACCAAATACTCTACCAGATTTATTAGGAGAAAACTGCCACGTAAAAAACTTATTAAATTACCTAAGGTCAATTAATATCTTGTATCAGATTTAAAGTTTTGTTTACTGTGTAATGCCGCTAATAACCTTTTGGTGGATGCGGCTATATTTCTTCTTAATAAAAAAAAAAAAAATCGGTCCTCACTCTATTTCCAAAACCAATCATGATTAACATAAATATGCTTCTTTCGAGCGATGATAATCCTATCTTTAAACTATCATTGTCATATTAGCAACTTTTACAAATTTTGAACTATATTTTAAAAATATTATTTAAAACATTAAGATTGTTAATATTTACTCATAGATTCTGTTTTACTCTCAGTTACGCTCATCTAACACGATGTTTTAATCGTTTTTCAGCTTTATGTCACACACATCTCACACAATTTCAATCGTGTTTAATAGGAATGCGATACTTCCGCGTTTTTATTTTACTGTCAAACGTTTTATCTTCACTCATGTAAAGGTAAAATATAAAAACTATACATAAAAACAATCGGCTTGTTAATATTTTTTTAATGTATAATTAATAAAAATGTCGAATTGCCATTTTAATACAAATATACAGGCAGTTCACCGCGTAAAAGAGATTCAATATTCTCTTAAAAATAATTACTATTTAAATGGGAATAAGTCACAATTAAAAGTTAAAGTAAATTTGTTGACGTTTTAATTTTCACTTTGGAAATCGTTCTCAAAATACAAACATTATTAGTATCTGTTAACAATATTTGGGATCTCGTAGATAAATGAAAAAAAAGAGCAAAATTTTGAAAAAAGTACTCTATTTATATCTCTTGCAAAAATTATTCCAAGACTTTGAAATTTTCCTCAAAGTTGGGTCTTGCAATGCTTAATATGTGATAAAAATTTTAAAGAGATTCGTAGAATTATTTAAATTTTATTCTATTGGTTTATCCCAGATTCTCAGAAAGGCGTTTTTGAAATAACATGTCAGAAAAAATGCAGTTAAAAAAATTGTAAAAAATTGTTTGTTTTTCAAATGAAAGAGTGAGTCTTCTTCTTTAAAAATAGTAAAAAAAATTAAAGATAAAAGTATTTATTGTCGAAAAATAATTTTACAAAAATTGCTAATTTTTTACTTATAAACAAATAGCATAACTTTTTAATTATTGTTTGTAAAATAAATGTTTTTACATATTTAGAAAGAGTATATTTTTTACGATTATATAAAAAACAAATTTGACCTAGGTCAATTATGGTCAAAGTTAGCCAAATTTTTTGATTAATTCACAGCTTATTTGTTTATAACAATTAAGGGATGAAATGTACGTCATAAAATTCTGGTTCTATTTGCGCTTCAGTAGAGTCATCGGTAAACCTTTAAAAATGAAGTACAGCTGACCTCTTTAATGAAATTTAATTGAAGAAAATTGAATTTCAAAGTTCAAAATCGGTATACGTAAAAAATATGTATGGTTTCTCGGCTTCTAACGGAGGAATTTTCTTCATTCTCTTATCAAACCTATGTAACTCGAATAGAGACGCCTAAACAATGTATTAAGTACCAAATCTCAAACATGTTTATTTTTGTTATAAATAAATTTATTTATTTATACTCCAGTCGTCAGAGACGAAAATGCAACTGAACCTCTAAAAATCATATGAACAAGCTGAACTTTGCTAAGGAATGTTAATTTTGAGACCCCAAAAAGTACGCAAAATATTTTAGTACTCATACCCCCTGACTTCCCCTAAAACCACCTTTCCTCGTAGGGGGGAACGGAAAAAAATCGGTTAACATAGAGTCTTTCGGCCGTAAAAAAAGCGACCGGCGATTTGGTATTAATTCGACGGTAAAAATTCGATATCTTTTGATCAGAGTGTCCCATCGGCAAAAATCATAAAGCGTTTTAATGGTGAAGAGTGCACCTTTCTTACTAAATTATTTGCATTTTGCCGCACAATTCAGATTGCTTATGATTTTTAGAAGTTCAGTGGCATTTTCGTCTCTGTCGACTTGAGTTTCATTCATTTATTTAAAACAAAACTAAAGCGTATTTGGCATTTGGCAATGCGTTTATTTGGCGTCTCTGCTCGAGTTACATCGGATTAATAAATAAATGAAAATAATTGCTCTATTGGAAACATTTTTGGAAAATACATTTTTTCTTAACGATCACTGATAAATATTTATTTATACTAATTTTGTGGATTAAATCTATTCAGTAGATTATATTTTTACCTACTACACAAGGAAACTCTTTTTGTGCGTGTATGTTCAACAATAAATCTTGTTCTTTCATTCCGATGACTATTTATGCTTGTAAAAAAGTAAATGCCTTAAAGGTTTTAAGTTCATAAATCAAATCATAGTATCTTGTCCCTATTATTTGACTAGTGCTGCCATCTATTTAATAGTTGCTTAACTACGATTTTAGTTCATGGTATTGTGACAGGTTCCTTAATGAAATGGTTACACGGCACTAACAGATACTAACAAAGAATATAGATGCATTCTTTGATTTATACTAACTTCTATCCTACAGATGTTCATAAAATATAAAAGGAAACTGCAAATACTTTTGTTGTAGATTTCTACATATTTCAAGTAAAAATTTGAATCACAATATTGTTTCTTCTTCTTCCTGAATCCTGAAAAGAGAGTACAGAAGTGTGGAATATTTATTGATAATATTTACAATCATCTTGCTGCTACTCCAGATGGTAATATACAAATTCAATTTCATTACACATTACACGTTTTCGTAAATTTTTATTTTGAAACAAATTACATTAGTTACTATTTCAGGAATTGTAGATGATAATAGTTTGTTGGAAGTTAAATGCCTTCTGAAGGTGCATAAAAGTGGCAAGTCCCTGTTGGAGGCAGTAGAGACGCTAATAAACATGCCATTGGAAAATAAAAATGGAACATTACAGTTAAAAAAGAACCATTATTACATGTATCAGGTACATACCTACTTACAATTTTTTACATATTTTTAGAAAATATAATATTTATTTTTTTAGATTCAAGGCCAGCTTAATATTGCCCGAAAAGTTTATTGCTACTTTGTAGTATATGTTAATGATACAGAGCCCCTGTTTATTGAAAAGATTGAGCGAGATGAAGAACTTTGGGCTCGAATGATAGAAAAGCTCAATAGTTTTTTGTTATAACCGTTTTTTACCGAAAATGGACGACAGAAACAAAAAATGTCTGAATAAAAATCATTAAATTTCTGATATGCTCTGTTTTTTTTTTTTTTAACATTTCTAAGAATTGAAAATAGATGTAAACACTAAAAAGTGTATTTATTGATACGTGTGGAACGTCCCGCAGCTACTTTCAGTAAATCTCATAATTTATTAACCCAGCAGCGGTCGCTAAGGGCCTATTAGTTCCTTGCTTAGGTAATTTTACATTTTTCTTGGCAACAAGGCTATTGAATTGATATTTATTTTCAGTCGGTAAACCAAAACCTTCCGTTGCTAAATCAATTTCTTCTTTATTTTGAAATTCACTCTGTAAAAAGCTCATTAGCCCACTCAATCTTGTTTCTAAAGATGTAACTTCTGCAGTTTCTTAGATATTTTCCATGGACACGGAAACAAGATGTAATAGTCGAATCGTATGTTTTGGCAAACGTGACTCAATAAGAGGATACAACATCGCCGAAAACTTGTCAGTAGGTTTTTCTAAGGTCTCAAGTGAACGAAGTTGACTCTCAATCATATCATAAAGAGCAGAAATCTTACCAGGACTACTAGAAACTCGACTGAAAATTATCTTTAAGAGCTCTCTAATGTAAACTTCAATCTGGAGATCCTCTCTACCAAACCTAGGTTACAAACTCTTAATAATTTTTCAACTCGATTGGAGGTAATTTAAATTTGCGCTTACCTTTTACAATTGATGACTCAAAGTACCTTGCACTGTATTTATCCGTTGCCTTCATCTCACTGATTATCTCTTCTTCGGAAGCTTCTTCGAATATACTTTCAAGTACCGCACTTTCCACTTCACAAAGCTCATTGTACTTTACTTGTAAGACTTACAAGTAAAGCTAACAAACTGTCCAAAACATTGACAATTTTCGTAAATGCACTATACGAAGTACCGTTCTGCTTTATCTATCTGATTTCATTTTCCGATTTTAACTTTGGCCGACCCTTACGGCAAAAACAAAATTATTTGCCAGAAAAAAAGTTTGCACAAATTTTAAACAAAAAACTTGCTTTTGTATTAAATTACACAAGTGTGGTTTTATTAGTATCGACTAACTATATGTATGCAATTCTAATACATATTATCAACAGTTATTGATATGATACATGATACTCAATACATTCTCAGACGAAAAAGGTCGTATAATTTAATTATCTTACACCAGCATTTAGCCGGATGTGCTGATTGGGAATTTTTTTAGTAAACATATTAATTACTTGATATTTTTTATACTACTACATATACACAAAACGTTCATTCATTTGGAAATATTTACGACAATTCTGAATTCTTTATCTGCCCAAAAATATTTATTCCAAACTGATAAAGAAATTTGGAATTGTTTGAAAAGCAGGTAAATAATGATCAAAAAAGGGATTATGGTAATTAGACCATTTATTTATAAGAACAGTATTTCTAAGAAATCTAAAATATGTAAAAGAAATTTCTAATTATGACTCAAGTAAATTTCTTGATAATTGAAAGTCAAACGAAGCCAAAATATTAACTGGGAGGGGCCGCTTTGCTACACAAAACCACGTTATTCGTATTACTACGGTTACTGAATAACAAATAGATAATAATTGGCATAACCACAAAACTAGGTTTCAATGTTTTGCAGATTTTTCTTAAATTCGGCAAATACGCATTTGTCGCTATTTATTACATCACTGCTGCCTTCTACTAAATGACACGTGAACTTATTTTCCCATCTATTAAGTGATAGCCGAACTAATTTCTCACTATCAAAATGCCAACTTATAATGGTAACATCAACAAAATCCCTAGTTTGCAGCTTTTAATTGTAATTTTATCTTTAGGTACAGTTAATTTAAAAATTAGGGCAGTATGGATAACGAACATTTGCTTAAAATAAAGGTTTTTGGATAGTTAATCATTTAACGTAGTTATTTTGTACCTAAGTTCAAAAATTATTACACAATACCAATTTTTAGGCACATTACCACATAAGTTATGACATGGATTCATTTAAGTACAGTTATAAAAAAATTACTGCTTTCTTTGGAAATTTTAACTAGATATCATTAAAATAGAAGGTGTACAGTTTACGTACATAATCATAAGTTGAAAATTTGTTTTGAAATAGTGACGATAACTGTACCTAAAAAGTATATAAATTTTAACATTGTGACATACCACCTTATAACCAAATTTGCCTCGCTATAGGGGGTTATAGTTCAATAGAAATTGTACGGGACATCTAATGTACGTCGTTATAAGCGAAACCTCGTAATAACCGTGTTCGTTATAGAGGGAGTAGACTGTATTATGTGTTTATGTTTTGTATTATTTATTAAAAGTTCATAATTATATTAGTCTTTGGTATTTCAAAATAATAATCTCAATAAATCACTGTATGACCCAGAACTGTCAATTTTGAAATACGTTTGTGTCATGTCCTCGGTAGTATAGTAGTTAGTATCCCCGCCTTTCACGCGGGAGACCGGGGTTCGATACCCAGTCGGGGAAGACTTTTTTATTAATATTATTATCATGGTAAATTAAACATATGCGTAAATAGAAAAGTTATGTATATTATTGTCATTTTTAAATACTTATGAATATTGTATTTTAATTTGTATTGTATTATTATATTGAATTATGTTACAGTGTATTGTATTGTATTTTTATATTAATAACAAAATAAACAATGAATTTTACTGCAGAGTATGCGTAAAAAAATTTTTGCTTTAAACTCCTTTCATACATATATGAAAATAAAAATATACATTTTCATCAAAATATTGATTCAATCCTTCATTTACTATACTCCTATTACAGGTCAAATGTTGTTTATTAATTGTTAGTAAGTTGTTATTAATTATGTTTCTCTTTCTGCTATGTCTTACCTATAGCATTACATATGTAATGATTGTGCAGATTAACTCATAAATACTGTATAATATAACTAATAAATTTGTAACGGCGAATGCGTGTATAGAAGTGTAACTTCTACCGGCAGTCCCACTGGACTGCCACACCCGTTTTTTTATAATAATTCCACTTGCTGAATTTTCTGTTTTAGTAAGTCACAATTGAGGTTGTAAGGCTCCGGAATATTCGGTGCTGATAGGCGGCAACTTCTTATTGCATTCGCGTGGTCGAATATACTGGATTCTAGCGGTCATTGTACTATACTTGCACGAGTAAGATTTGTAGGTACTATAATTTTATAAAATGCAAAAATTTATCTAAGCATTGTTTGCAGACGACCACGCAGCATTTACATAAGAAAATATCTAAAGTTGCATTTGTTGCTTAACTCTTTCATATTTTAGAAGAAATAATAGTTTGTGAACGGGGGATGTTCATAGAGATAATATCACATTGCACCAGAAATAAAACAAATTTAATTGGATTAAACAATCGTTAATCTAACCTATATGTTTAAGGGGGGTTTATAGACCTCGTTATTCTTGACTTTTCGTTTTGAGTACATTTATACCTAGTTGAGCTAATAATTCTATATCCAGCACACTTTTTTCATTAAGACTTTAAATCAATTTTATTCCGCTACTCTACTGTTATTTTACCTGTATTATAGATCTTATTGGACACAATTGTAGTAAATCCCATCTTTAGTGTTTCTACTTCATTAATTGTAGTTGGGGGTCCAGTGATACAGTTTACATTATATAATAATACGCTTTCCTCATCTTCAAATACTTCCAGCTCTTTGTTATTGCATGATCTGCCGTCCCAGATCCGCCGCATCAAATGCAAAATTTCATATTTTTCAGCGTATCTCAATGTGACCGAAGTATTCCAGATTACGTGTCTTGCTTCCAAGTGTTTAAGCATACCCTGACTTCACGCAATACTCTCAAGATATACTAATATGTCATTCGAACACGAAGATCAATACTAAGACCGTGGCTGGAAGGTACGATCTTGTAGTTTACGAATGTAGCGCAGGTTCGTTCTATTCAGTTTTTAATTTCTACGGTTGGATCCCAGCTCTCATTAATATTACTGAACCTTATTAATATTATTTTATTAATAATTGAACTTGTATTGATAAATTGCTTTATTATAATAATGTATCCAGATATTTTTCACCGTGTATCACATTTATTATAGTAATAACATATTGCTTAAATTATTTTTTATGCCGTTGGTTTATATATACACAGACTTCTACTTTAACTATTTTAAACGTATTTTAACCTTTAATTGTGGCTTATTCCCATTTAAATAGTAATTAATTTAAAATGCCACAAGAAAATAGCTTCAGAACAACATCCTTTTTGATGTCCTCATATGTTATATAGAGGCTATCGCATAAGCAGAAAGCAACAGTAAATCTTTATCAAACTTATTTCCATGGACGAATGCTAGTATTTAATTGTTTGGGATTCAAAATATCGATTTGGATGTGAAAAATTGGAAAGAAATAAAAAGATACATTTACAAAACAGTTTTATTGAAAACAATCACTTATTTATAATGTAAGGTACAATTTGAAAACATAAATATATTAACAAGTATAGCGGTAAAAATAAAATTAAAAATATTTCTAAAAAGACTGTTATGGGCCACTAACAATTTATTTTCAATATTAATTTCTCTCCCATATCGTTGATCTCATCAAAAAAATCTTGAATGTTTTTCACTCGAATGTTATTTGAATACCAATACCACTAAATTCGAAAATTATTTTAATATTTCAATTTCAATCTATGAGAGATATTAAAAATAATTTATAAACAGCGTAAAACAGTCTTAGCGAATCTTTAAAAACGGATGGTAAGCAATACAGTAAATAATTGTGTAGACAATCAATCGAATAGTAAGAACCAAATATTTTTTTATCAATGTTACAAAGTTTTACAATATAAATATTATAAAACAAAACAGTATTTCATATTAAAGTAATGAAAAATATTTTATACTATTCCCTAGATGTTATCAATTGTCATTATCACTTTAATATCACAGAAGTACGTACACTTGATTTTTTTATACTTCCACTTTATTTCTATTTGGGCTGTCAACATTTTTCGAGATATGTTACTGAATTGTTCTCAAACTGCCCTGATCATTTCTAGGACTAAGTGCTCATATATACTAATGTGATATTCTTGTCAGTTACACATATTCAACATGTTGTTATAAACGTTTATTTAAAAAAGTTTATTCTTATATTGACTCGAATATATTACAATATAATAAGGCCACTTATGTAAGCTCACAGCGAATCAATCATGTCCGTGAATATCCACCCATCATAGTCATTCATCTGATGCTAGTCAAGAAGGCAATAGGAGCTGTTGTTTTTAAAGCAATAACTTAGAAATAAGTACTGCACATCAAAGTTTGCAATTAAACGTATAGCAAGGGCTACTTTATTTCCTACAAACATATTAACCTAATAAAGGGCCAACAGTGTTGACTTTTACAAATGTTTGTAGATCTACATAAGTAGTCATTTTGGACAAAAACTTTTTGCTATCGGAAATTGTTCTAGCTATCGGAACTTAAATTCCCACAAACATTTTCATCGGTTTTTCTGCATCTACCACAGTTTTGACTGCAGTAGCCTTCGGACGGATAGACCACATCTTACAAAATTAAAGAATCAAAATATTTTAATTCAATTAGTTTCTGATAGTTTGAATCTAATAGCATAACATAAATCAGAAATTTGAGGTCTAGGGATACTTAGTAAATTGTGATCTTTTGTTCATGCCTAATCATTATCCTCTTTTCTCAGGTAAAATCTGTACTCTGTACATGATGAAATATAAGATGTTATCTTCCCTTGTCTACCTGATTTTTTAAGATACTATATTTTAACTGACAGTTAAAATAAAAAGTTGAATCCAAAATAATGTAGATCAGAACTCAAATATGGAACACATTTCTTGTAAATCTTAATAGTAAAAACGAGTAAAGGCAGAAGTTTTTAAATTGATCTAGAAAATAATCAATAAAAAGATGAGCAATGAAACAACGGACTGAAAACATTTGAGATTTGATTTCCTGAAGACTACTGAAGATCTCTTATAGAACTTATAACACAAATTAAGTAGTTCTAAGACGAATAGCATATTTTTTCTTCTATGTTTAAAACTAAACTAAGATTCAAACATAATTTTTCTTGCATAAAATTAAAAATTATTTGCTTTTTCTATTTTTTATTGGGACCATATGAATGATTTAATATTAAGTGTATGTAGATGGTTTTCCATACAAAATAAATAACAGTGAATTGATTAACCTTACGAAATCATTGTTCTAAAACAGTCATAATACTTTTAATTATTTTTTCCTCTGTATTCTCCCGACTTCTAATTCTGCATTCGGCGATGATTTATGTAGTGACTAGGATGCGTGGTTGTTACAAATGTCTACTTTCAAATAAATATTTTTTTGCTAATAACAAATACCAGAAAAACTCTTTGGTAAACTAAAAAGCTAACAGAGATAAAATATAAAAATAGTAATATAAAATTTACAAAATACTGTGTGCACAAAGATTTCCAAAGCTTCATTAAAATATACAAACAGAACCAATAATTGTACAAACAAAACCAATAATTTATTTATTTATAACAAATATATCTGTACAAAACGAAGATAATGGGTATTTAAGTAATCAGGTTTTTACAAACAACAAGATCGTGATGATCTATATAAATTTACAAATGTAAAAGTAAACATGTATTTTTAAAAGTGAAATCTTATGAAAGACCAATACACCACGGAGGTTGGATTTAAAATCAAGATATTGTGGTTAGACAATTTAATAGGTGGTTTAAATATGCCAAATTGATTAGCTTATACACAAATGGTTATGCATTTACATATTTAGTTATTATAACTAGAATACCGGACACACTTCCAATTTGTTCAAAATCTAGCATGTTATTGTAATTTCGTGATACTCGTCTCTTATCAGACACGCATAGGTATATAAAACTTTAAAGGCAGAGGCCACCTCCATATTATGTACAATGTTGTCACATTTAAAGTCTTTTTTGTCTACGTAAAGAAGATTTAGCATTTATTTCATATGTTGTCAAGCTATTGTAAAGATATAAGGAAGAACTGCTATCCTATTTAGCATGCAAAAAATACTGAGCAAATAAGGTAAGTGCCAATCAATCACAAGGTGTATCTATCTATACAGTTTTTGTTTCTTAGAAAAACTTCACTGAGAAATGCTGACATCAATATATGCTACATGCGTCTATCGTGGGATTGAACTGTTTCGTTGACTCATTTAGAGAGAACAATCTGTCTGCTAAACACCCACTATCCAGAGCAACATCATCAGAAGCAAATATAGAAGATTTAAAAGATGTATTATCCTGGATACTCAAGAAGGAATGGTGTTGAAATTAATAAAAATAATGTAGTGAAACTGTATAATACTGCTTATACCAGAAAGCCTCAAGCATTTTTTCATAAAATAAAAATTTCTTCCCAGAATTGTCAGTTGCAATTCTTATTCATGGAATAATGGCTTCCCCAAATGTTAGTCTATCTCTAATAAAGATTGGGAATAGTAATTTAGAACGAATTACTAAAGCAGTTGGTGCTTAATGGTTACTAGGATGATGGAATGGTGCGTCTACCTCCACACAAGACGTGGAGGCTGAAGAAATATATAAGAATTATTTAACAAGGAAATCAACAGGTTTTAGACTTATACCTGAATATATGCTCATTTAAAACAAGAAAAGACAAAACCCAGTACTTCAAAGTGGTTCACCACGAGATAAGAACAAGAGACTAGACAACAAGATAAATATAGGTAAATCTGATATTATAAGTGTATTTACCCGTATTATTTCAATTATCAAAGTAGTTGCAATATCTTGGAATCAATTGACCCCATCTCCAATATTGCATTTCTATTTGTATGGGTGCTTAGACAAAACTGCGGATTTTTAATATAGAGCATCAATTCGGCTATAAATGTAAGTATGAATAATTATTATTTTGAAAGAATAATCTTAATAAGAAAATTAATTATAAGATTATTGTCCATGTACAAGTAGATCACTTTTTGTAATCTTTTGATGTCTCCGATCACTTTGTAAAAACCTTTCTTACATTAAACGAACCCATTCAAAAATAATAAGAACTACAGGTGGCAAAATTGCCAGTGTTACTAGATAGTTTAGATAAGTTTCTTAACAGAAATTTTTGTATCTGATCGATTTGTAAATAATCTACGTAATCCTGACTGGTTATAAAATATCTATCACCAGATTTAGAGTTTAAGTTTTTCCCTAAACTGTTTCATAACAAAGTATATAGATATATAAACTTTACACAGATACCCTGTATATAAGTAACTTATTTTGGGGTACATCCTATATAAAACTTTTAATTGTATAATAAAATATTTTTATTATGTACAAAACCCTCTTTTTACTACTATTTTACCAAAAAAGTGTTTAAGTAATGGTATAGTCTACGACCGTACTTAAAAATTAAATACGGATGGATATGATCATTTTCTCCGGATCTAATTTTTACAAATGCACCATTTATTTTATGATTAGTACTATTATATTAATACAAACTGTTCCAGACATATTAGTTCAAATTGTTATATCCTATCACTATCTGATGGGTGACAGTTGCCGTGAATCTAGTTCAACTGGCCTGAGCCATTAAACTTCTAAACGGAAAAGGTTGGACATCACAACTTTCATTGTGTACTATACTGCGGAGGAGTTCTTGGAATATACCACCTCGCAAAAAGCACCAGAAGAGAAACAAAGGAGATTGCTGAACAAGATTGAGAGGATCTGATGCAGCCTGATGTTTGGGACTGAAAGAGCCATGCCATGGATCGAGACCAATGGAAGCACAAGGCTGATCAGGACCAGGTTCTACAGGAACTGGGCAATATGAAGTATGTATGTATACAATATAGAAAATTAATGAGTATCATCAAAACACATTCAGGATGAATAGATATGAAAATTTTATATTAGCAAACGTTTGGAAAAAGGAAAAAAATATGGTCCCTTATGGAGAAACATATGTTTCTCTAAAAATTAACTTGGTTAGTCTAAAAAAATTAACCAGTCGATAGAAATCAATAATTCAGAGACCTCTATATATTGGAATGTCTGTAAAATAACCTGAAAAATATTTCAATCGAAAGTCTCTTCGTTTATTACTCTACTAAACAATTTATTGCCTAATATCTCTGGAAATTGTTTGACTACTGATAGTGCAGCATCTATTTTTTCCTTACTACCGATTGTCCCACCCGCTCTAAGATCGATATTTACTCTATATACCGGGAACCAAAGGTAAGATCCGATCTAGCAATAATATGTCTTAAAAATATTACTATCTTTTCTGATATTTCGACATTATAAGTACCAAATTATTAAAAATATACACTGTAAAAGTTCAGGTACAAAATTCTTATTTTGTTTGGCAGCATTTTCTTTCCATACCACTAGACAGTGTCAATCCTAGCCTTGATTCCGTCATTTTTTAAGTAAGTATGCCTAAGTAAATTAAAATAAAATAAAACAAACTTAATATGGTATGTTATCACTTACAACAATGGAAGATTGTCAATAGTTTTTGGTGAAAAATATGTTAAGAGTATGAAGAATGTATAAAATTTAGTGTTTTGATTTTTCGTTTTTTTTTTGTAAGGCACTATACAATAACGTGTTATTACAACTTTTTTACATCTATACTTAAGTTTAATAAATATTTTATCCACAACATTTTTATAAAAATTGTAAAAGCAGAAGGTAACTGCAGAAGGGTAGTATTTTTTTTTAAACCAGCTTTAGGTACATGTGTTAATTATATTAGTATCAAATGGAAAAGTGTTTTTGACTTTAAGAAAAAGCTTACCAACACATACTTATTGCGAAGTGCGCGAAATGAGGTATTTTCGCCTCAAATTACCGGACTTCTTCGACAGGCGAAACGATCAGACTCGTCATTGATGTATCTGCGAGGTGGTAATTGCTGCTAACTGTTGGTTAATGTTATCTGCTATTCACACAGCTTCATTGTCACAATTTACTCAACTAAAGCAGCTTCTTTACTGTAATTGAACTTTACTACATCCCGAATATTATTTTAGGTAAATGATATATAAATATCAATGTTCTCAAGCACACTAATATTTCTTGTTGGTAATCGCAACTTCATCACCTTCCCCCTAGAACCTGTCCTTTCTTTTTAAAATGTTATTATTGTTCTGTGTCTGCAACTTCTTTCATGTACATTTGTATGTATAAGGTAATGCTCCATATATACTAAAATCGTTTGTACATAAAAATTTGCACATTTAATAGCACCTCGGACGAAAAATAAACATTTAATATTTACAACTAAGATAAGGCAAGGGTATCAAAAGTTATCGTCTTATTTAAACTTTTCTTAGAAGGGCATAATAGATCATTTTATTGATTTTCATCATACCATCTAAACTGTTCCTGGAAAAGCCCATTAGGAAACGTTTCATATTAGAACAGCGTTGATATACCTATACTGATATAAAAATAATTGTTTTACTCTTCTGCAGTTAACGAAAAATAATAAAAACATACTTATTACTGCCTTGGTTTATTTGGCTATAGGCATCACAATAGTTTTGACAAATGTATCACCTGAGAGTGAAATAATACAATAATATATGCTCCTTTGTTGAAAATCTCTCTATGTATTTCTAGATTATTTAAAATAAAAATGTACCTTAAGCTTTTGAGTCCACTAAAATATCATTCTCAACATTTTCTCGGTACTCAAAACTCTTCTGATAGTTCTTTTTGCATTTCTTGATTTCATAAATGCATATTTAGGTTTTTAATTTATTTATTTCATATTCCCATCATTGTAATTTTTTATTTTAATTTTCATTAATAACCTACAAGGTATATGCTCGCAGTACTCAATTTTAAATATTATTTTTGCTCTTGTGTGTAATTACAAATAACAATAGGCGTATCTACTGTCAATCTAATAAGTTCGCGGTCTTGTTCAGAGATCGCATCACTACTCACGTCATTCTCCTGTTAGGTTGATACACGAGTTCGTCGATGCCCTAAAAAATTGTAAGTCATTCCGGGCAGTAGTTCATTGGACGCAGTCGTTTGAAGCACTTTGGATGCGCGTATTGTTACAAAAATGGCGCTGGACGGTCACAAAGCCTGATATGATGATGACAGGTGGATACGGAGAATGCTAGAATGCAGACCAAGGTGGACGACAAAAAGTATGGGAAGACCTCAGGAGAAATGGGTAGAACAGTGGATTAGATTGGCGCAAGATACGTAAAGATGGAAGCAATTGGTTGAGACCTACATTTAGGAGTGGATGGAAAATGGAGAATGGAAAATGGAGAGAGAGAGAGAGAGAGGGAGGGAGAGGGAGGGAGAGGGAGGGAGAGGAGAGAGAGAGGGAGGGAGAGGAGAGAGAGAGGGAGAGGAGAGAGAGAGGGAGATGAGATAGAGAGGGAGATGAGATAGAGAGAGAGGGAGATGAGATAGAGAGAGAGGGAGATGAGAGAGAGAGGGAGATGAGAGAGAGAGAGGGAGATGAGAGAGAGAGAGGGAGATGAGAGAGAGAGAGGGAGATGAGAGAGAGAGAGGGAGATGAGAGAGAGAGAGGGAGATGAGAGAGAGAGAGGGAGATGAGAGAGAGAGAGAGGGAGATGAGAGAGAGAGAGGGAGATGAGAGAGAGAGAGGGAGATGAGAGAGAGAGGGAGATGAGAGAGAGAGAGGGAGATGAGAGAGAGAGAGGGAGATGAGAGAGAGAGAGGGAGATGAGAGAGAGAGAGGGAGATGAGAGAGAGAGGGAGATGAGAGAGAGAGGGAGATGAGAGAGAGAGAGGGAGAGGAGAGAGGGAGATGAGAGAGGGAGAGGGAGATGAGAGAGAGAGAGGGAGAAGAGAGAGAGAGAGGGAGATGAGAGAGAGATAGGGAGATGAGAGAGAGAGAGAGGGAGATGAGAGAGAGAGAGGGAGAGGAGAGAGAGAGAGGGAGAGGAGAGAGAGAGGGAGAGGAGAGAGAGAGGGAGAGGAGAGAGAGAGAGAGAGAGAGGAGAGAGAGAGAGAGAGAGAGAGAGAGAGAGAGAGAGAGAGAGAGAGAGAGAGAGAGAGAGAGAAGAGAGAGAAGAGAGAGAGGAGAGAGAGGGGAGAGAGGAGAGAGAGAGAGAGAGAGGAGAGAGAGAGAGGAGAGAGAGAGAGGAGAGAGAGAGGAGAGATTGTTGGAAATGAAAAAATCGAGTATTGAGCAGTGATAAAATTGATTTGCTATTTGGAAATGTGTCTGGAAACTATTCACCTCTAATTTTCACCAGAAACAGATGGGCGGATCCAAGTTTCTAAAGATGTGTGAAATTGCTAATATATATTAAAAGGTTTAAAAAAAAATAGTATTTTTTGCTTTGATACGTTACAGTAGATAAAATAGAAACTACATACTCGAAACCAAACAGCAGCCTAAGTAGTGGATAGAAGCTGATTCTTCAATTGCAAAGAAGGCGATCCGGTAAGGACAAAAATCATTGTTCACCAGTATAATGAACCTGTCTTAAAAGTACTTTGCATTGGAGAAATTGATGTATGTATACTATTAAATGCTGGAACATCCAACCTAGACGTGGAAAAGAAAATGCAGAAACATGGGAATTCCTCTAAACAACGCAATATTGTACACATTGAGTTTTGCAGACGACCAGATAGTGATGGCCCAAGACTATGAAGACCTCGAAGAATACGAACTATGGGGGCTAGAAGTAAATATCAAGAAAACTGAATATATGTGTATTGGGGGAATTCAACAAAATCTAATTTTGGAAGAAATGCAACGAGAAATAAATCACTGTCAAAAATACAAATATTTAGGCATGCAAATAACCAACGATGGCAAATTAGACGAAGAAATTAAACATAGAAATAACCAGGGAAAACAAGGCATTAGGCACTTAAACAGTGTACTGTGGGACAAAACAATATCCAAAGAAAACAAAAACAAAATCTATAACAGCATTATAAAAAGCATTCTTACATTATGGAAGAGAGGTATGGCCACTGAAAGGAAAAAACTTAAAGCATTAGAAGCAACAGAAATGGACTGGAGAAGAGCGGCTGGAAAATCAAGATTAGACAGAGTTAGAAACAAAAGAATACGAGAAATTATGGGTGTCAAGCACAATATAACAGAGAGATTAGAATAAATCAACTAAGATGGTATGGACACGTCCAAAGAATGGATGAACACTTAAGGGAGAGGGGAGTCGAAGAAAACCTTTGGAACGACCGAGATAAATGGAGACTGGAAATCAGAATACAGCGTAGAACGTTACAAACTAATTGATTGATTGACATCCAACCTATTACCCAGATTTTGCTACCTCCAGTGCTTATCCTCATATCAGAAAGTCATTATAATGTGTCGGGGAAGCACTACAGCAGCAAGGGGATAACGGATTTGGACCACCGTCGAATATGTTTTGGTGGATCTCTCCAGAGACAGATATAGATATATTATTTTTAACATCTTCACACTACTACGTGAATGTTTGCAACAATTTCATGTTTTTTTTTTTTACTTTACCAATGAATGTTCGTGTACTAGAATACCATAACATATTTTTTGGAAATTATAAAATAAATTTATTAGATGTTTCCACTTCCATGTCATTTTAAATATATTTTAAACACAGTTTCATATCAATATTAGTATATTTCTTTGTCTAGTTCTATGTTCTCAACTTCAAATAACATTTTTTAATAATTTTCTTTTGCCTTTACGTGTTCATTGTCATATTTCTTTTTGTGAATTATATGATTTCTTATTGTGTATTCTTGGTTGTCTAACTTTGGTTTTATAAACAAATATTTCATTTGTATGTTTATTTTGCTGCGTTGATTGTTTAGGTTTGATAAAATTTTTATTGTTTTTGTAACTTGTTTCCTCTGATTGCATTCGATGGACTCACAGATTTAATGTTTAGATTTCTATTGATGGTCATGTATTCTTGATGATTAAGGTAGCATTTGCAAATTCTAATCACAGTTTTAAGTTTGCAATAGATTCAATGGGACTTCTCGAAATTCTCACAAAATGGCTGACACTCATTTGGATATTATTTTTACATTACATTTTTGGAATACGTATTTCCTTTAGGTAAACTTTGAATTAAAATAAAAAAGGGCATCTTTGCATTATTTCACTATTTTCCTTTTCGAATGTGCCATGTATATGTAATAAAAATTAGTATATATCCTTTAGTGGGTATAGGAACTATATGTTCTCGTACGTGGCCAATGGCCGGGCAATAATAGTAGGTATTTCATACAGTTACATCTATCACAAGAATAAACCATCAAACAAATAACTATATAGTGAAACAAGTTAGTAACTATAAAATAAACTATGAATATAAATAACAATACATAAACTTTTTTTTGTAAAAATGAATTGATCAATATGTACAGGGTAGTTCGGATTTAAACTTCTCGTTTGTGACACTGAACATATTCAAAAAGTTCATGGGAAACTGCATCATGTTTGTGTTGCACATTTTTACATAAAAACTATATAATATACAATATCATTATATAGTTTTTAGTAACTGTAATATTGTCGGCATACACAACAGTATAGGATATGTAAATTTTATTATCGAATCATTAACAGAAAAAAAGTTAGGTAAAAGAAAAAAAGGTAAAAAAGTAAAAAGTTAGGTAAAAATAATCTTCATGATTAGAAAAAAGTTATATATTTGTTTACCTTAATGTTACGGTTTGTAAACTACGAGCTGTGGCTGTTAAATAATGAGACTGGTGCTGCTACAAAAGAAGTATACGTTTGCCAAAAGCTAGTGAACTTCAGTGTTCAGCGTAAATAAATCTGTATCTCCGTAGCGTTCGTTTTCTATAAAGTTGCTTCGCTGGAAAAGTGACACTAGAGCAAGGAATTGTTTAATTGAAAAAAAAAAACGCAACTTAAACATATAATTAATTGAAAGAAGTGTATAGCGAGGAATATTAAGATAGTGGAGAAGACACACACACAGATGATACATACCCGGGTCGCCTCTCCAAGTCGAAAAAACGAATAAAAGTATCGAAAAAATCAGTAGTCTGAATCGATCTATTAAGGATTTATGTGACGCTGAAACTGTAAGAATTGACATAGAATGCTTGCGACAATTCTGCAAGGTCTGCCAAGAGGTTTCTAGCCAAGTGTACTATTCCAGTGACAGAACATGCAATTTCTGCCCCCTACTGTAAAGTCTGAATTAAAATGAAGAAAATTTGAATCTACTGAAGCTGTGAAGGACAATACGGGGCAATTCCTGTAGAAGCTTACAAAACAAGATTTTTCGCACGGTTTCGAACAATGAAAGATTCTCGAGAAGCTTTTTAGGGGTGAATGGGGGTTATATATTGAATGTAACAATAAGTACGGAATCAAAATAAAGTATTTTACAGTGCCAATCTCGCCATTTAATAGCCACACTTCGTATGTTAAAGACAATTCAACTTTTTGTCATTAAATGAAATGATTTACTTTGATGAACTTTAAAGTCATATGAATAAACAAAGTAATTTGCCCGGAGACCAACAACTAACGCAATATTTACAGTAAAACATAAGCCACCGAAAGTTCGGGAGTATAACAGGGACGAAAAATCGGTTGTGTATTTTATTTGAATTTTAGAAAAGTTACGTGTAATCGGTACTTAAAAGTTTAAATACAACCGAATTCCCTCTTTATAAAGTTTTATTACTTATTCAGTAATCGTCCATCTAGCTTTGACTTTAGTAGATTGATTAGTCTGTATAATGTTTTATGAATGTTTTTCATTATCATTCCTTTATTATAACTATATTTATAAGTAGTAAGCCGTAGTGGCAATATATCCTCTAGAACGGTAAGACCTAAATAAAAACAATCTTACCAGTGTCTATTACTACTCCCCTAATTTAGGAGTAGTAAAGAAGTTTAAATCCAGGCCTTCCACTGTACTAAGTACGACAGGCAGGACACATCATCTTAACTTACCGACGGAAAATACTCTATGTTTTCATGAGTAAGCTCCTATGTACTCCGGCTTCCACAACTGGTTAGAAAAGAAATTGTGGACTATTGCGATATCTCTATCATGATCTGGAGTCGCTATAACGGGAGCGATGGTAACGCCGTCTGGAACCAGAATACCGAATGGAATAAGGGGGTTGTCGATAAGTTGTTTTCTGCTCGCCTTGACGCGAAGAGGCACTTTCTTTGTAACATCTTTGGACACTTCCGTGGATTCTCCACCTTGAGTTTCATTCTTTTGTGGTAACTTCAATGTCAACTTTGTTGGGAGGTAGTTTAATAAGTTTGGATATATTGACTCGGCAGATATATCTGTGTTTAAAAGTTGTGGAACACTGCTTTTAATCGTGTTGTTATTGTTGTTTTTACTTCTGCAAAAATAAAATATTGTGAAAATTCTTATTTTAGTAAACATACATAATTCAAATAGGGCGTATAGATAATCACAGATTATGTTAAAATGCCTATAGGTATACCTGGACGCCTCCACAGGATAATGAACAAACTTGCAATGTGTAGTCCACATGTAGGCTGTTAGAAATAAATTAATTTTACTAATGACAAATTTTACTAATTAAATCAGGAAATTTATTTAGGACATCATGCCCCGTTCTCGACAGTAGCAGAGATTTAAATAGTGTCGATACTAATAGTCTTGTTCACAATTACAAAAACTATTTAGCAGCTATTAATGTTTTGTATGTAAAAGAGTTACCTCAAATGGGTAGGATCATGATGGGAGGACTATATCCCCCACTAACGATTAACAAGTTGCGACTAACCATACAATTACAAATTACGACTGGCCACAAAATTACAAAATATGGATCGAGAAAATATATCAGCGGAAGAATTATACCAGCAACTTAAAAAATGCATTCATGAGGCTGCAAGTGAAGCTTTGCAACATTCTAAACTCCCCACTATGGTCTAATGATATTAGACAAAAAACGAAATTGACAATCTATCCAACCTTGGTAGAGTCTATTATGACTTATGGGGCAGAAGTTTGGCAGCTCACGAAAAAAGATAGAAAAAGAATAGAAGTAGTAGAAATGGATTTTTTAAGGAGAGCGTGTGGTGTATCCAAAAAAGATCATGGAATGAAGATATTAGAAGGAGGACAAATACTGTATATTCCAGTGTAGACAGAATTGAAACGAGACAACTAGTGTGGTATGGTCACGTGAAGCGAATGAATGACAGATGGCCATAGAAAGCTTTAAATTACATACCGCAACAAAGAATAACAGGGGAAGGCCTTCAGTTGCCTGGGAAGAAAATGTACGGCACATAATGAGAGATAGAGGCATCAAAGAAGGCGAATGGATGGACAGAAAACTATGGCCGTCGAAATTCGAGAAGCGGCAGAGGCTGTAGGAACCTCGCTTATATATATATATATATATATATATATATATATATATATATATATATATATATTTACACTGTATACTAACCTATTATGACTGCTATAACTGTTCAAACCAAGACTGGCAATAAGTTTCTCTCTTTGCAGTCTAACTCTTTTTGTAGTGATCACAAAAGCGCTTACAAAAGCTTTTTGGCAAACTTCGACCGTTTCATTTGAAGGCAGGAGCGGTACCAAATACTTGCAGGTAATTCTTCGTGGTGGACGGCCTGACGCCGAAGTTTCCGAAACGTTCAGCCTGGCTCGCAAATCCATGTGCTGACGCAAGAACCTGTTCTGTAGATCCGCATCGCCAAGACCATAGAAATGGTTGAAAATGTGTTGGCGAGCCTCCAAGGGCACATTAGAATCACATTTGTGGGGACATTGGCACAGTTCATCTGAAACAAAATTATAATTAATATAAATGATACTTGAAGATAGTGGTATGCTGTGTGTCCATTTTGCAGAAATGGGTACGGGAATAAAGGCACAGAGAATGAATATGTACTGTAAGGATATCCGATAAATGTGCATTACGTGCGAAAAAAGTACGTATTCAAATGTTTCGAATGGCATTTACTAATAAGGAGTGGCAAAATAATTAAACTTAAATAATAACCGAAACTCTTCACAAATTATTAGATGACTCCAAAAAATAATATACCCTTATTTTAACAACCAAATCTACTTTTTGTGGTTGTTTGACCATTGGCTAAATCTACTTTTTCTGTCTTAACTCTTTGACCATAACGCCAAAGCTAACGTTTGACGAGAATTTTGCAATCGATTGGAATTTTGATTGGTACAAAATGGCTGATTGTTTAAACATTTATTATAGTTTTATGTTTAGAAATTGTCATAAATGTATAACTTGGAACTGGTCGTATCAGAATACATTACGCTAAATGAACATCTGACAGTGCACGCACTATTGCCTGAATACAAGATTATTGCTGATTTTCCCTAAGCTGTGTACATTTCATTAACTTTATTGCTTTTTAAACAATAAATCATAATCATTGACAATTCAAATATTGTTAATATCTAACTTCATTTGACCGAACGCAACAGACACAATTAAAATATAAGTGTAGATATATTATATTATGGCAAAGTTTTGGAATGCATTAAATCCGTAGAAAAATTTTAATATTATTTGTTTTCAATAGAAATTAAAAAAATTAAAATCACCAGGAGAGGACAGTATACCGAACGAATCTAATTCAAAAAAAAGCGAAAACAAAACAACACAATAAAAGTAAAAGTAGAAGAACTAACTGACCCTATTGAAGCTGGCAATGGGATAAGACAGGGAGATTCCCTGAGTCCTCTATTGTTTAACCTGACTATGGATGAAATAATAAAAAAAAGTAAGAACTAAAAAAGGATACCAAATGTGAGGAAACCAACTTAAAATAATCTGCTATGCAGACGACGAAGATGCAACGATCAGAAAAATTTTCGACCGAAGAGGACCAGTGGGAAGACGAGCCAGAGGAAGACCAAAACTTAGGTATCAAGATAACATAGAGGATGATCTAAAATCCATCGGAGTTAAAGCATGGAGAAGAGTTGCCAGAGACAGGGGCGAATGGAAGATTGTTCTGAAGAAGGCTTTGGCTCATAACGAGCTGTCATGCCACTGATGATGATGATGATGCAGACGACGCTCTCAGAGTGAAGATGATTTAAAACGTATGCTGCCCCAGTTTAATATAACCGCCAGAAAATATAACATATGTTAATTTCCCCAAAAAATACAAAATGCATGGTTATAAAAGCAAATTTATTAAGATGTAAATTGGAGCTGAAAGGTCAGATAATAAAACAAGTGAAGGAGTTTAAATATCCAGCAAATCCGCAGGTTGCCTGAATGAAACAAGATGGAGAAATGAGAATATCGGAAAAAAAATAAAAGACAAAATTTACAAAATAGTCATCAGACTAATAATGCCATACGTGGCAAAGACATGACCTGAAACAGAGAGGACAAAGAGGATGTTAGAAACAGCAGAGATGAAGACACTTAAAATGATAGTAAAACACTATGGGATATAGCTACAAGTACAGATATACGACGTAGATGCAAGGTGGAGAGCATCAAGGTCTGAGTAAGAAATAGAAGAGTAGAATGGAACGATCATATAAGCCGAATGGCATCAAATAGAGTAGTAAAGACGACAAGAGACGTTTCCCCAATAGGAAGACGATCAGTAGGAAGACCATGTAAACGATGAAACTACAACTTACTGGAGGCACATTGATAAACAGATAGTCATGTCTACATAAAAAGAAGAAGATTATTGAACCCTGAAGATATTTAGAACTTAGAATACGGCAGAGGCTATAGTACTGAATATCGGAAATATAGTGCAATGATTGCCTAATACTTGGGTCCATACATTTGCGACTAAATTGCGTAAACCTAAGTTGGACAACAAATTGGTGTACAAAGGGTCTCCTATACACACAACTGTTTGAGAGGATATATTGACTAGTTAGATTGTTTGGATTCATTACTACTTTTGCGGCGTATTGTAGAATGGCTTAAAAAAATGTTTTCTTTCTTATTTCGAAAGATAGTTCGTCAGATTCAACAGATAATCTTTCTACGAGGCTTGGGACAAATGTACCAATCAAGCCGCATTTAGAATAGTAGCCAGCAGTTTTAATATGGAATTTTTAACGGAAGAATACAAAATTGAAGCAAACTAATGCTCTATTAGCATATAGTGGACAGAGAAAACAAACAAATAAAAGAATTAATAACAAACAACAAGAAATTGAAACAAATAAAAAATATGAGAGGATCTGCATGCTAACGCTATGCTGAAGAAGCACTGGAAAAAAGGGAAAGATGGAAAATATTTGTTTTAGAATATGTTTGGCGGGCAAATCTTGTCAATAACAATACTGATTTGATTGGTATTAAAGTCCCGTTTTTTTTATATGCAGGAAGCACGTGTTAATATTTTTTGCGTAGCACGTGATTACATTACTATTTGATTTTAGATTGTGTGATCTTGAACTAGCCGTTTTTAAGGTTTTAAAAGTTGTTTGTTGCAAGACGATTACAATTAAATGGTATGGGAGCAAGGAATTAAGCCGTACAATGTGTTACGTCGTATTCAAATCAGATCACGTAGGAAATAGACAAAGGAACACAACATGATTTTTAAAATGTAATTATTAATTATCTAAACCAGTATTAAAGTGTTATATAAGTAGTGTCATAAACATTCGCCATTTTATCATCATAATTGATCATCTTCTACTTTAAGGTGAGGAGGTAAAATTACTTGTCGAGGTTACATTCGCCTCTTTATTGTAATTAAAATTTTCCTCATTTCCTTGTTTCTTTCTTTTCTTTATTAACGTTATTTGCTACAAGTTATACACGGAAAAACCATGAACAACGTAGAATAGTTACAACTGCTAGTCTAACCAGCTCTTCGGAGTACAGTAGGGTAGTCTTTATCGAGACATCCGGATTATAACATGCCATATTTAATGGTAATAAAACATATGTTCAACTTTATTTTTTTTAGTTGATTTTTAAATTACAGTATAAAGAAAAAAAAATGCAAATAATCAAAATTACAAACCATGTAACAAAAACAGTGAGTTCAAATAAAACAGTTAATTATTATTCTTGAAAAATCTGTAATGCTCTTCTGTTTATAATTTTCGCACTTTATTTCAAAAGCCCGATATATAAGCCGACGGAGGAATATAACTTCGTGGCTTTCAAATTCGTTTTTTTCAGCCCATTTTAAAGCTGTGTTAGAAGCTCTTACTGCCTCTGAACTACCAACTTTTTCTGAGGTGAGAACTTCAAACGCTATTTTCCTCATCTTGCTCATCATCCTCACACATAGCCGCTAGCACAATCTCTTCATCAGTTAACACTTCATATCGTTGTATCTCACTTTCGGCACCACAAGCAGGCAATCTTCAGCTTCTGCCTCACGTATTTGAGGATCATTGGGTCCTCTCAAGCTATTAAAAATCTGGGCTAAGGGAACATCATCTTCTGGTTCATTATTATCAGTAAGAAATTCAGGGTGCGAATTCTTCCATGATTTGTTAATTAGAGATGCCTTAACATCGGCCCAGCAATTAGTCAAAAGAAAAACGGTGTTCTCTAAAGATATCAATTTTAATGTGTCGATGAAGTTGTCAGAACATAAAAGTGATTTGCGGTAATAACTGTATATTTTGTATAATGTTCTGATCCAATGGTTGTATACAGGCCGTGGTGTTAGCTGGCAGGAACATTGCAAAAATGTTGTCGTCTTCAAAGGTAAGTTCATCTGCTGATGGATGCCTAGGACAATTATCTAACAATAAAAGTACCCAAGGAGGCAAATAAAGGGACAAAAGATGGTGACGGACCTCGGGAACAAATTCCGTTTTAAACCATTCAAGAAATAAGTCTTTCGTAACCCAAAGATTTTTTTGTGCACGATAACAAACAGGAAGCACGTAAACATAGCATCTTCTAAAACAGGATTTCCCGATGTCTTCAGTGGTTTTTGTACACCGGAACCACGTTCTGTTAGGCTTACAAACTTTAAGATTTTGTCTTTGTTTCTCTTTATGTCGCCCACAGTTGACCTGCCTATACCAAACCTGCTAGCAATTTATCTTTTATTATTAATGTTGAATGTTTACGAGGTGACGTAATATGATGTTAGCGAGCGCGCTAAATTGACACTGTACCAACACGAAAGGCGATAAACAAAAGACTGACGATAGGTTGGCTGTTGGCTCACGACAGCCCCGCAACTACACCTGCGATCATCGAAAAAGAAGAAGTCCGGATCAACGAGGCCCTACTGTATTAGTAAACAGAATACAAAAATCATGATCTTCAACCTTCGAAAGAAGACATCGCTTTAAGAAGAAGGTACTTGCCTTCCTACCTTCTATTATTACCAATGTCAGATTTTTAGACATTTCGAGCAGTTCTTTTACCACTTATATACAGAGTGGAGCAAAAGTCTGGAAATGCCTAATTATATCTTAAATCGATGGTCCGAATTGTACAAAAACCTCGATACGTCTATTCTGTAATATAGAGATTTCAAATTTGATTCGTGTAATGTTGCCAGATTTACCATGTTTCTGATATCATTAGTCACTTTGGTTTTTTAAATACAACACACTGTACCTATATTGTATTATTATTGGAATCTCCACTTCAATACGAGTTCAACCATACGTAACACTTAGTATTTTATCTAGTCACGAAGGTCTCTAATAAATAAAACTTCTCAGTGCCAATCCTGGGGCAAATGACCCATTAAAAATCTTCCATGGGCTTGTAGACTATATCGTCTAATGATGTACCAGAATAATTTTGTAAATGTACCATGTATGTTCCATAAATATTTAATGGGTGGGCCATATAACTCTTCTTCTTCTTGTGGTTCCTATCCGTTACGGATGTTGGCTAATAGCATGGCAATTCTAACTTTATTGACCGCAGCTCGAAATAGTCCTGAGGTGGTCAAGGAAAACCATTTTCGTAAGTTTTGGAGCCAAGATATTCTTCTTCTTCCTGGTCCCCTCTTTCCGTAAACCCTTCCCTGTAATATAAGTTGCAGCAGGTTATATCTATGATCGTTTTGCATTATATGTCCAAATTATTCTAGCTTGCGCTGTTTCACTGTGGATATAATTTCAGATGTTTTATCCATCCGACGTAGAACCTCAATGTTTGTTATTCGGTCCACAGGAGATCCTCCAGTATCCATCTATAACACCACATCTCAAACGCCTCGAGTTTTCCCATGAATGCCTCGGTTAGTGTCCATGATTCAATCCCATAGAGCAGCACTGTAAATACGTAGCATCTCAATAAACGGATTTTCGTTTTTAAGGGTAGGTCGTGGCTCTTAAATATCTTGCTCATTCTGACAAATGCTGACCTGGCCTTTTCAATTCTTTGTTTTATCTCAACTGAGTGGTCCCATTGGTCGTTTATATATTGACATTGATCTTCCCATATAACTAACGGATTTTATTTTTTTCCCATTTTTCGTAAAAAATCATGTGCGTATTAAATTGAAATCCCTAAAATTTATAAAACTAACATATTACATGGAATATGATTAATACTGGCAACAGACATCTGATATGATCTTAAACATCTTATATCTTTTTAAGTACATTCATAAATACACAATATTCAAAAATTTGGACAAAAAAAAAATAAGTTTGAATACGTCCGAACATATTGAATATTGTTTTATTTGTCAAAAATTTTAAACATTGCTGAATTTTAAGCTTGTCCCAATAGTTCAAAAAGTTCAATTATAAACTACTCAATATGAATTAATTCTTGAAATCATATTGGTTATTTAAATATGTCTGAACTTTTAGAACTTTTTGCACAAGCTAATTGGATTTGCCCAAATTTCTGAACATTTTTTCATTCGAAACGTGTATTCAAAACTTCGGTTGGCATCACTGGTTTTCCCGAAACGCAAGTCTTTTTAGGTGTACATGTCAAATTGTATGGCGATCATCGAGTTAGAATCTATGGGGAGGGCATCACGTGACTAAAAACGACCTCACTTCGGCCATATTGTTTTGACAGATCGTATATGTTTATTTACGTTTGTTGTTTTTCGAATAATTTAGTTTGATAATACTTTTATAGAAACTGTAATAATATATTGTGATAGTGCATAATAATGGTTGGTTTCTTGTTCTCAACGTAGTTGCAGTGGCAGAAGCAATGTTAATAAAAAATCTTCAGAAATAACTTTCTACAGGTTAGTATACAAATATATATGTAAACAAAGTAATGGCCCGTACTTCAGAGAATAAATTAAGAGTATTTGACTGTATTAATTTATCTTTATGTATAATATATCGTATTTTTAGTGTTTACCGCGGGATAAATAAATCATAGTTTATTAAAAATGTATTGCACTTTGTAGATTATGATTAAATCTTCTGAATAACTAGTCATATTTTTATAGTAGTTTTAATATTATTGAGTCCGGCCATGATCCCACCGCCATATTGGTATCACCGTTAGCCACGCCTACCTACGCCGTTTTTAATACACACGTTAATATGCTCACAGCTTCTCCATAGCAACTCGATGATCGCGATGCAGCCATTAGTATATTTTTGACAGCTGAATAAAGTTGACGTGTTTGAAAAAATGGCGCAAATGGATAAAAGCGATTTTTGATATTGTTCTGAAGCTATCTTCATGTGGCATTTTAAAGTAATTACTATTTTATTGGAAATAAGCCACAATTGAAGGTTAAGTGAGTTAAACATTATTATTTGAGAAATAAAAAGGCAAAGGAGACAAAAGAAAAGCTGTATAAACATTATGGGATTAATGCTCCTTTAGACTACACAATCAAATTTTGGTTCCGTGAACTTCGTAGTGGCCGTGGATGAACCTCGTACTGGACGGCCCCCGATGCAGTTACACCAGAAAATGTGAAGAATGCTGTATTACACTGAATTTCAATTTTGTTTTTCTTTGGTACATGTTTTCTAAATATTTGTCCTTAGGATGGTTTTGTCTGGATAATTATTCTGCTATTTATTTATAATATACATCAGTAACTGGGTATTTTAGATAAAAGTTCATCAACAATATTGCTTCAAATATCATCAAATTGCTATTGATTTGGGGTATGTAAACTCTATCTTAAAATACATTTTATCTCAATAATATCTTTTAACCGTAATATTGCAACTTAACGAATGCCTTATCTACACCACAACATCATTCCAAAAGTCACATCGCGTTGTTAAGGAAACGAAAGATAAAAAATCGAGTCACTCGTGAATCATGCGTGAATACAATCGATGTGGTTGGTACGTGCCTTATCTGTAAAACAAATAATTTTATGACGTTTACTTCAAATTGCCTTTATACGAAACAGTAGTAAATAAAAAATTGCAAAAAAAATGTTTATATATAACCAAATTATTGTTAAATGGGGGATATTTCACGATCTACTCTTCACCTATATTTAAAATTCCAGATCACAAAGAGCCTATTTCTAAAATGTCGTAAAAACATGAAATGATGAAACTTTAATTTAAAGAAAACTGATTTTTATTTAAAGAAAAAGTAATTAAGGTACAACTTTAGGAAGGGTTATCACGTTTTACAAATATCTGTATATACAGACGTACAAAAATCTTAAGCCTTTGGAGGTGCTAAAATTAAAATCATATGACCTTGGTTTTGGGAATAACAAGGTATTTAATATGATTAATATCAAGTAAATTTTAATTAATAAACTTAAATATTGGATTATCGGAGATTAATGAAAATTGTGGATTTATTCTTAGTTTACGATAAGTACTGTAAAAAATTCAGCTTTTAAAAGTTATTCAATCATCATCGTCATTAAAAATGGAGTTGTCAACAGCATTACTAGTATTAGCTGATAAAACTTTGTACCAGAATGATATGGCAGGATGCTGTTCAAAAATACCTAGCTTACTTAAAAGTAATTTAACATCTTTCAACTTTTCGTTCTTAAATAAATGGTCTAAGGCTTCTCTGTTTAGGTTAAAAGATGACCATTTCTTCCACATTTTTAACAGTGCATGAAAACATATGTAAATATCCGAGTTCTATCACTCTATTACCAGTTATCTCATTTCTGATTTTATTTCTGTTATATTAAAGATCATTGTGAATTTTATGCGCCTCCTAACCAAAACAATAGTTTCCAGTCATGAGTAAACCAGTCCTCGCGGAGAACAAACATATCCAAACTCTTCAAATATAATGTGGTATTCAGTTGGTAACAGCCTTTCTTTAGTTTTTCGTAATGATTTTTCTACTTTTCCAAAAACCCGATCTACTGGCAAATAACTGTGCTCTCGTATGGAAAAAGTTATGTTAATTGTTATATCATACATGTGAGCCACTTTACTGAACATTGAGAGAACAATGTAGTTTTTGTTTTGAGTACTGCATCAATCACAAAAAATATTGATTTTCTTTATGGCTGGATTCAAGGTACACAAAGCAGTTAAGTGGTGATATAAAGCACCATCACTGGTGTATTTACGTGTTTTATCTATATTTTTCGCCCACTGCGCAGGTATTCGTAATCTGTTATTCGCGGTACGACCCGTGTTTTCTTCTTCAGAACTAACCATTATCATTATTCACGCAAATAAACACAAAAAACAATGCAGGCTAGTAATACAGATGCTTGCCGCTTACTGTACGGATCAACTAAAAGCAAACGGCAAACGGGTAAACAGCAATGATGAGTCACGTGACTTCTATGCGCTCAAAAATTGGCCAGGCGCATTCAAGACGCCTTGCAAATAAAACCAAAAGGGAGATGACGTTTTGAAAACAGTGTACTGTGAGTTGACTATCTTAATTATTACATCCACAATTTTTAATACGTATCTAGAACTTTGTTGGTCGTTGTTTAAAATTTAAATTTTTGTCAATTTGGCTATGTTTATGATATTCTCAAAGATTGTTGGATAGGCCAAATTTGATAAAATGCCCCTGAAGATGCTCTAGGAAGCGAAAGTACTTGGGAAAGATTTAATTAATAAACTGTGCTCGATATCTGCCTTTCATTTGATCAAAATTCATTTATTCGAGCATTCAACCTTATATCACTTTAAAAGAAAAATAGACTAAGATGGTCAAAAGAGCATAAAGATTGAACTCAACCGCATTTATAAATACATATTAAATTTAGATTAATAGCTTTAAAAACTAATTATTGTTGTGTATTGTGATTGTGCTATGCCAAAACAACTAAATAGTCTGTAGAAAGCTGATAAGCTTTCATATAAGATAGATTATTTTGAACAAGAAATAATGGCGGGACATTTTTACTATTAATGCTCTAAAAGTGGTAAGTTTAAAATTTAGAATGTATAATTTTGTATTAAAATGTTTTCTTATATATTTTAGTGTGTTGCAGTAATCTTAAAACATTTTTATATGAAAATACTATATATATTTTATCTGTATCCGTTGTCATGGGAAATTACTAAACACAAGAGATCCGCCAGCTCGTTTACTAAAAAATTGCTGAACCACGATTGCATAATAATATTTCAGATGATTTAATATGTTCAAGGATATAATTTAATTAGGCACGATACAGGTGAACGGGAGGGAGTTTATCTAAAACCTTCCTAGCGATTCGTGATTTCGTTTTCAGTTTACGAACATTGGACTTAAGTACCGTCATTTAGTGAGGTATTTTAGTGTGGAAAAGTATGCACATGATTATTGTTTATTATATTGGTTTACTGTCATCAATATTACATCAAGGTACAGGGAAAACCGCAAGAGATATTTATGTCCAGTGTATGACAATAAAATATTTCCTGAGATCATAAATGGTTTGATCATTAAATTTATATTTTTTGATGAAAAATCAGCCAAACGTTTTAAGTTCTGACGCACATCCATAACAAAAAACACATGAGATATAACTTATGAAGATATAATATATCACGTTTAAAGACTTGATTATAGCTTTGAAACTTGTTTCCATTGATCAGCAATAGTAGATTAAAAATTATAATGAGGAATTTAATGCTCAATCGCAACAGAAACTGTAAGAGCAGGAGCAGGATAAATTTTGGGTTTCATAATTTTCTCCCTATAATTTTTAATGTGAATCCGAAATCGTCATTAGTTTTCTACATCTGTTGTAGCTTAAAAGTTATCAGAATATTATTCTTACTAAGATTAAATAATGAATTAACTCCGAACAATAGTGAGCTTATGAATGTTATTGTATGTTTGTGTGTAAACTTGGCGGTTGACTCAAAAATCTGTAAACCGCATAGATATCTTTGGTAGAAAGTTACTGAGACGAATACTAGGCCCTACAAATGAAAACAACAGATGGCGAATCAGATACAATTATGAAATATATCTATATTAATAAAAATGAATCGCCGAAATATTTATACGGGCATCACTTCAGAACGATTGCACCAAATTTTGAAAAAATTGTACGAAAAGACCTTAAAAACAGTTTCTGTCATTTTAAATCGCAACATAACTAATAGATGGCGCCATTCTACGACTAACAAGGGAAGCTATGATTCACAAAATAAATAGAGAGTTTTTGAAGACGTATTTTATGTCATCCTTTATGTCATTTTTACATACGCATGCGCAGTTGTGCGTCCTTTATTACTGGGGTTTAATAAAATAAACGTCGCCTGAATTTAAATTAAATACAGATCAGAGAACTTTTAAAGATCTCTTATTGTAACGAAACTTCGTCAAATTACGTGTAGAAAGAAAAAAGACGTATAACCTCACTTATATTTATATAGATATTTGATTAAATTTCTTGTATATTCTGTTTTATTTATTGAATATTCCAGATTTAGCCATACGGCTCACACTCCCTCTAAGGGAAAAATTCACTCATCCCAGATACCTCCGGTATCAAAAGGATTGAGCTCTGGTGGGACTCTTTCCGTGTTATCGAGCCCTAGGTGACTTGGTTTGCTGAAGTATCTCCCAAAAATTTTTGTACACATCTGGACGTCGCGAGGAGTACAGCTTTCTGCATGGCCTTATAAAGATGTTCATTTAGACCCAGCTGTTTGATGTTCGCTAGGAGGGTTTTGGAAATAACACCAGTAGTAGATAGAATAATAGGTACTGTCTGGGTACTTTTAAGTAGTTTAAGTTTAATGAATATTATTTTTAGTATTCTTATTCCCAATTAGTAAATCTTCATGATTATTGTTTTACGTTATACGGATAATACTCATAAGCATTTCTAACAACTCTATTTATTCATCATTTGCGCCAGCTAAACTAGCTATAATATCTAAAGGTTCTTCCATATTGTAAGATGAGTATTATGGATTATAGTATTCTTTAAATACCAATTTAATTAAATTCAACATTTTACTCTTTTCAATGATCTTATATTAATTTTTAATTTAGGATTAGGTATATAAATAAAAAATAGAATCTTATAGGCATTTACGTTATTTTTATATTATACAAAAATTCAGTTGTCAAAATAATTGTCAAAATTTCTTTTATCCCCTTTACATGCAGCCATTGCTGCTGCTAGTCGCGTTGCTCACTGTTCTATCCGAAATAATTCCACGGCAACATTTAAGGCAAATGACTGTTTACATACAGCTACCACAGTGCTGCATCAGTGTACCATCAGCAGTGGAGGGCATAGAAATTACTGCGGCGACAGCTCTGTGTGATTTAAGTTTACAAAATTATCTTAACGTTTTAAAAACAAATGATGTAGAAAAAACACGTTGATGTCAAAAGTCTATTATTTGGATAATAATCTCAAATGGCTTAAAACATTTTTTTACAAAGGAAATATGACAAACTTTTTCAATGAACTGACTTGTGAGGAATCCGGAGAATTTTTTAACGTTTGCAGAATGTCACGCATAGATTTTGAATTTTTACTTCAGAAAATTGAGCCCATGATAAAAAACAGACTACAGTAAGAATTCCAATACCAGCAAAGATACACTTGGCAATAGCATTACGATAAATTTAAATATGTAAACCATATATTGATGTCTCCACTGCAATTTTAATGTTAGCTACAAGTACCAAAAGAAGGCCACTGAGGATGATCTGAGCTAGATCGAAAACGTTATGTATCTATAAATTTTGGACGACACTTTTAACAAGTTTTAATTAAATGTTTTTATACCAATATACAAATTTTGAAGTTTTTTACTTCTGTATTAGTGTTTCAAAATATAATAAAATCAAATCTTAAATTTGACAAATATTAACAGACCCGCAATATACCAATTCACTTGTGTGGTGTGTCTTTTATTTTATTTGATTATTTTAAAGACAGTTTTTTATGTAACTTAAAATATCTTTCAAAGAAAATTTATGTCGCATCACTAATATTTGACAGTAAATAAATGTTATTCATTTTCTTTGTGACTTTATGAAAGAGAACAACAGTTGCAAAGAAAACAACAGTTCAACACTGAAGCATTTGTCGAAGCTTTGAACATTGGATCTGGTAGAATTTAATTCCATAATGCTGGGGACGTACAGAAAAAACATTACTAATTTTATTATTATTAACAAGGATCAGACCGTAGTAGCCCTAACGTTGGATTCATCTGGAATATCTGCAACTTTTTTAGAAATCGAACCAATTATTGCAAATTTTGCATTGAAATTTCCATTAAACATACAAATTATTGAAACACCAGATTGCAACATCGCCAAAAACAGAGCAATGGCGAAGATTTTACAGTTATGCAAAATAAATCGTTTGGGATGAATGTACATTGGTCCATAAGAGGTCATTTCAGGAACTGGACAGAACTTTAAAAGATATTCGTGAAAATCAAAAACATTTTTGATGGAGCCATGACTCTATTTTCAGACTGTTCATTATTTAATAATTATTCCCAAATTAACTGCTGCGGACAAATTAAACGCATGCCTAAGATCATCCAATTTGTGGCGGTATGTAAATAAAGACTCTCCCGATGGACAAATAACATGTGAGTGTTTTTGAAACAAGATCAAAGTGCAATTGTGTTTTCGAAGCAGTTTTAAATATTGGAAATGGTAAAGTCGCTATTGACACCTAGACCTAGACCGGAGTCATTTCATTACCCAGAGGAGCTTATTAAACTTTGATATATTATTTAATTCTAAGGCGATACGAAATTCGGCGGGTCAGTAGTATTAAATAAATATGAAATTTTGTAAATGTATCTCAACCGAAGATCACAACCATTTTTTTCCTTTTAATTTTTGTATGCATGGCATTACCATTGTCTGATCAAGCTATGATTATGATAAGTTATCGATATACCTGAACAAGTTTCGTATTTAATACAGATAAGTGTGGAATTTAAAAAGTTTATTTATTATATATATTATTATTATATTATTTATATATAATTAATTACTGATAATGTTTCATTCAGTATCGTTTTTTGTATATTTTATATTGTAAAAGAATCTCTATAAAGACAATAACCCTTTGCGTTATTCTAGTCCACTTTCACGCTTTTTCTTCCCCTTTGGCTTTGCATGTTTTATTAGATATTACAACATAATTATTATAATATATTTACGCATTTATTTAATAATATATGTCATAAGTATCATCATTATTTCTTCTATACAAACGCTTAACCTAGATTTTTTGGGTGTCAGATTTAATTTGGAAGCTATTTTTATACGCCCACAAATTTTCTTTTTATTACATGTATCCGAGGTACCCGTAAAGACGTTACGGAGAACTACCTTGCGCTTCATGGAATACTCTAAAGCCGCTCTTGACATGATGCTCGACATTTGGGAAACGAAGACATCCAGAAGCTCCGTACTAAGGGCAAAGGAACCTTTTTATAAGTGATCTATAATAAATGGCAGTCGATCTCCGGCAAAAGCGCAGATAGTCCACAGGCTTTTTTGTAAGTAGAAAACTTACCACCTAATAATTGAATAATTTATCCAGGGAGTGTGCTATTATCACGAACCATTTAACACCACGTTTACAGTTAATATAAGATTATTTAAAAGTAAAAAAAGCTTGGTAGACTATCTCTAATGCTGGTCCCGCCTGAAACTCCGAAAGTTACAGTAATCGTTCCAGTATCTTGACTTCGACAGGTTGCGAATGACCGTCTAATGCACTAAAGTTATAAACTTTAGAGCATTCAATAGCAATTAATGAGGAAAACTTGCTAAAAACCTTATAAAAAATGGCAGACTGTAGATGCGTTAGAGAAAACCAGAAAGGAGTGGATGAAAGATGTTCAATTTAAAAGTAAATAGCAGAATGGAAAGTTTTTGCTGACATGGATAAAAGCATAAAGGCTATAGCGGAATAAGATGGTAAAATCTGAACTCGGCTAGATTTTTTTTTGAGATTGGGGCTCGAATGTACATATTTAGAAACCCCTTTAGAATAATTTTTAGTTCCCTAGGTGGCCACAAGGGTCGCAAAAAATTTTAAAAAAAATTTCTTGAGAGATCCTTTGATGAAAAATCGGAAAAAATCCACGAACACACATTTTTAGGTTTTTTTTTGGGAATTTTTAGGTTATGTGCTTAAATAAGGTTAAGTGATTAAAAATCACTGAAAATGCAGTTTTTGTTTCGAATTTAGAGTACGTATCGGTCTGAAAATGGTAAATATGACCCTGCTATTAGAAAAAACGAAAAAATAGATCAAAAATCAGTTGAGGTATGTGCTAAAAACATTGGAAAAATTATCAACAAAAGGGAATTTGTCCTATTTTGAGCATGTTCTGCTCTGAAAATTGCAAACCTGATCCCGCTATTAGAAATAATGAAATAACATATCAAAAATCGTTATTTATTAACATGCAGTTGAGTTTATGTGCTAAAAACATGTGGAAAATACCAAAAAATGGATTTTTTCGAATTTTGAGGATATTCTGGAGAGAAAATGACAAATCTAACCCCGTCATTTCGTCATTCTAATGAACGTCATTCAAAGAACGAAAAAAAAACACGAAAAATAATTATTTAAAAGTTTGCCAAAGATTACCTACATAACCTAAAAATTCGTCAAATATTTTACCTGAGCTCAATTTTGATCCAAAACTCTGAAAAAAATCATAGTGTGTTTAGGCATAAAAATGTATGTTCGTGAATTTTTTTAAATTAAAAAAAAAGGGTGGATCAGGAATACTTTTTTTTTCGAAAAAAATTGATTTTTTGTGATAGGAAACCTCTGAGGCCACCTAAAGAGCTAGAAAATTGGCTAAGGGAGTTTCTAAATATGTAATTTCGAGTGCTCAATCCCAAATACGAATTAAGATTTATCCCGTTATGGTCTTTCATACAATATTTATGATACGGCTTTTATAAAAGAACACTTAATAAAATTGGAGCGCCTAATATCCCAAAACTAAACACAGGATATGATAATTGGATAGTCTAAATCCTGGAGATGTGCCGTTATGACGATACTTCTACTAACTGAGCTAGCTCCTAACTAAGACTAGAAAGTCATTGTCGTGTAAGCGACAATGCAAGTGAAATGAGGTGAGTGCAGACTGACGGCGACTAATAGACAAATAGTAGGAAGGAAAAATCTGGTTAGGCAATAGGCAACAAATCAAGTTAGACAAAAACTGATGTGTCGGATGAGAAACTGAGAGTCGGACAAAAGAAGGGCATCGGGGAGAAGTTATGTTCTAACGGACAATCCCAAACCGATACCATAGTATGAGAGGGGTGGGGTTTAGCTGGTCCCGGCCACATCGGAGTTACGGACGGCAGGAAGGTCCGACCCAGGGCCAAGTAGTTGTGGTTAGGTTAGGTTAGAAAAAACGGATACATCCAACCATAGACATATAATACAAATAGACTCACAGCCTTGTTCCCCTAGTGCGACAGAGATAACTGACGCAAAGCAGCCCCTGCACCTCTTTCTAATGGGCCGGATTTTTTGACCATGTGACCTAAATGACCAATAGGAAGGTCACGTGGTCGATAAACCAGACCCATTAGAAAAAGATGCAAGGACTGCTTTGCGTCAGTTTTGTCTGTCGCACTGGAGGAACGACGCTGTATTGCAGGGATAAGTCTATTTGAATCCAACCCTGTTCATTTTTGGGATCAATTTTTTTAATGTTTTTCTCCCCACTGGAGTATTTTGAGTCCGGATTGCATTTAAAGTTCTAAGCTGTTTTAATTGTTAAGATCTTAGTACACAAGAACTAAACTAAAAAAAGTCTTGCAGATTCGTAATCAGCGCCCTCAAATAGACCAGAAAACGCGCTTTTAAACAAAAATTTTTGTCTATGTCTTCAACATTCCTCGTCAATATCAACAAAAACTATATATTACCAAATTTTACAGAAAATATTGTATATCGATCGAATACTAATTAAAAACGATAAAAAAGGATATTTAATGGCATACGAATTGTCAGATAATAAATGGAACAATTTAAAAAAATGTGTGACCCAGAGATCTATAAATGTAACAGAAATGTCCACAAATTATGACCTTATCCTTTAAACTGTAAACTCACATTGGTGGCACAAATTATTAAGATTAAAGCGTTAAAAATCTTGCAGCATTAAAAAAATAATTGATATTTCTTTGATTCTAAGATTAGTGTAAAATAACGAACTTGACACAATATTCAGCTATAATAGTGTAATCACAAATATACTTGACCCTGATGTTGAAATAAACCTCAAAACAGCAATGACCAAAAACTTTCCAAAACTTGTTTAAAAATATAGAAGTTCCACCTTGTTTTAAAGAATAATTAAATAATATTGTCTAATAGAGTTATTCGGTAAATTCTGTTGTGATGTTTTTATTATTATTTAATTTGTAATTTAAATAGTCTAAGCGAAACTCCGGAATATCCTTGATCGAATTCAATTTCATTGCGTTGCCCTAAATGTATTTAATTAATACATATTAGATTACGATACATTAAATTTTAATACAATTTAATTGATCAGGATCATGATCAGCCTTTAATGTCTACTGTTGAGTATAGGCCTCCCCCATGTCTCTGAGCCAAGTATATCATTACAATTGAACTTATTCAAAATATGTACTGACAAAACCAGGCAAGCCCAAACAAATTTTAACTAGGAAACAGAAGGCACTCAAATAACTTCTGCATTTTTATCAATTTTCTAGCAAAACATGCACACATGTACTTTTTGCTGTATTACAATAATCCATGCGTATTTTTTATCATATCGATGTACTATTTTTGTTAAATCAAAACTAAATTACACAAATCACAAAATATATCCTCACCTATTATATTGATGGGCCAAAAACACAAGAGGGAGTAGACAGGATGTTAATAGCCCTCTGAAATACTGCTACAATCTTTCAAGCCAAACTGTTCAAGATATAGATTTTTGTGCTCAAACAGTCAAGTTGCACTAAAGACTACAACTTATGAGTCAGTAACAAGTTAGAACTGCAGATAGTCCCTTAAGCAATTCACTAGCATAATAAAGAACTTTGGTACTGGTGCCAATCCACAAAGGAACTGTTGGTAATAATATTGCTGATAATCTTAATAAAGAAGGAGCTATACTCCTTTTATTGGATTAGAGTCATTTTGCAATATACTGTAATATAGTGAAAAATGTCTGAAAATGGGAAAACGAACTATTGCAGCCTACTGGGAAGTTAGCTACACGGATTGGAAATCCGGCAATCAGCCTATGTATTTCTCCATTTATTGCCTTTATTCAGCTAATGTTTGGCCATCTGTTATCCCCCATCCTCTTTACGTGCCCGTACCATATTATTGACTTGTTTCTATCCTTTCTGATACTGAATGTATCCTGTTTCATTAGGTACATGTTCTATTCTGGACACTCGGCAAGCTCTTCTGATAAAATCCATTTCTATACTATCCACTTTTCTTTTACTTTTAAATAACATTTGCCAACATTCGGATCTATAAGGTAGTATTGGTTCTACACTGCTCTATATATTGATAATTTTGTGTTCATTGCAATGCCGTCTAACCAGGAGTGAATTGAGAATTCTTGTACATTTCTATTCTTGCTGTATTCTATACTATAAGTCTCTTTCTAACGTTGCTTGACTTGATTTACGCTGCCTAAATATTTATATTCTTCGCACTTTTCTTTTATATCCTAATTGTAGGTCTGGGTCATCTTTTTCTTCCCCTATTCTTAGATTCTCTGTTTTTTGTATGATTATATACAAATCCCAAAGTTCATACTCTTCTTTAGGCTTCCGTAGCACGCAATCAATGTCTTCTTCACAGTTGGCATATAATAAAAATAACGTTGTGAAGTAGCGATCTTCATGATTATCCCTATCCCTGCACACATTTTTCTCCAGCCTCTCCAATGCCTTTTGCATGTATAATTTGAATAGGGTAGCTAGGGTAGACGATAAGCCACACCCCTGCTCGAGAACCTTTGTCACCTAGAACCATTGCGAAACTTTTTGGCCCGTCTTTATTGTTCTTTGCACCTCTTTATATATTATAAATTGCCCAAATATACATTTTACTATGTCAAAACATTAAATAGCTTTTTCAAGGGTCCATTATCGTAAGCTTTTTCCATATCTATAAATAAGAGTTAACTAAGTAGATTTCCAGCTTTATGTTTTTCTATTATGTGTTGAAGAGTAAATATATTATCCAAGCACAATCTTCGTACCCGGAAACGATTCTGTTCCTCTATTTCCTCATACTCCAATTCAATTCTATTCCTTATTATTTTACCGTACAATATCCCTATTGAACTGGTGATGCTAATGCTTCTGTAGTTCTCACAAATCTTTCTGTAACCTTTTTTGTAAATCGATCTTTATATGATACGTTCCAGTCTGATGGGATGTTTGTTGCCTTTAATGAAGCAGTCATTAAATAAAGCTGCTAACATTTCCAGTACAAAGTCTTATTTTTTACAAAGTTTTATTGTAATTTGTAATACACCGCACGGTTCACTAGATTGAAGTTTAAGCCATTTAAGAATGTGGTTAACTTTACTAATGCTTCAACTATCCAACCAAGGAATAAACTAGTCAAATTTCTACAATTTTTTATTATTTTAAACAGCATGCAACATGTGCATGATGAATATATGATAAAAGCCCATTTGACAAAAAAATTTAGTACTTAAAATATAAAATTATCAATAAAAGTAAGAGGTAAATGGACAAAGACTACGAAGACAATAACATAAATGCATAAAATAACTATTTAAGTATGAAATTATAGTCCAGTCGTCAGAGACTTCATCTCTATCAAAAGACGAAAAAACTTAATTAAATTTAGAATGTAAATTTTGGGACCACAAAAAAGATTGTCCCTCCTTCCCCGGGCTTTCCAATAATATCCCCCTCATTGGGGGGGGGGGCGGAAATAATCGATTTACCAAGAATCTGTACGCCGCAAAAAAAATGTTTCAAACAAAAATGGAGCTGAGATAATTTTGGACAGAAATGTTTATTAACACTTTTTATGTAGAATGAACCGTTCTCTCAGAAGCAACGCTTGAAGCGACCGGCGATTTTAAATGTTAGTTAAGCGCGCGCAATCAATTTTTTAAATGAAATTTCTGTCAACTCGACGGTAAAAATTCGATATCTTTTGATCAGAGTACACTATTAACTGTGGATCGAGTGTTGCTTTCGTATACAATTTTTGCATTTTGCCGAAAAGTTTCTAAACAGAAATTAAATGAAATTTCGATTTTGAGTTTTGGCAACAAATATGAGGTATTTGAAATATGCCTAAAAAATCTTTAAAAAAATTTAAACTTTCACTTAACAAACGATCTCAGAGCTTAAAAGACGGCGTTGGGTGGAATTTGTAGCTAAAGTTGTGTAGTTTCAAAAAACGTACTTTTACAGAGAAAGCAGAAAAACATCCCTTTTCCAATATCCCATTTCCCATCCTCTCCAATAACTACCATCTGACTAATCACACAGGTTTTCTTATAAATACTCACACTACATCTATCAATCTCTTATCACAATCAGTTTCAGTATCCCCAGCTTACATCTTTACATTCATCTCCTACTTCCTTTTCTTTCTCTTTCTTTTATTTCTTTTTCCTCGATTCATCTTCCACAAATTTCAAACCAACTTTTATCTATATCTACTTCATACAAGGAAACAATTAGATAATAACATTCCAAATGATTTATTAATTTCAACTACCTAACTTAAATTTTGCCTTACCCTGGTATACCAAATTTATTTTACATCACAGTCACTCATTGTTTTACATTCTACCACCTCTTTAAAATACCAAAAATTGCTATTGATTTTACTACACACAAAACACAATTCTTCACTAAAAACTGCCTATTCACAAACTTAAGCACAATGACTTTTGCTCCTACTACATCATTCCACTTGACATTGATGGGTACTAACTGATTTTTCATACCATCTTTATATCAGTTAGCCCAAGACTCCAGAACAGATCAGAGGTAATGTAAGTCGAAAAAACTTCACCAGCTACAGGGGGTCATGTAAGATGCCCCCATCTTCAGTTTTTAATAATCAATAAGTTAAGTCTATTGCATTTACCTTGATAAAACCATGAGGATTATATTTTAATACGGATGTCCTTCGAAAGTTTTTTTTTAAGTGGCCATACAATGTTTTTTAACAACTTTTTATGTAAGTAGTAAAAAACCAACGTGTTATTTCTATATATTTAAATTTTAACTTGTGTTTTTTAATATTGGTATTTTTACTCTCTCTTTTAGTTAACTGATGATGGAATAATTTAATTCCGAAAAGATCTTCTTAAAATAAAAATTTAAGCTTGTAATAAGCAATTTTTTTATACCTTAATACACACGAACACCACGTGCTTTGAAAACCAAATATATGATCATGGGAGGAACAGAAGGGAAAAAAGAAGACTTTAGTGTGAGGTCTGTAAATGGTAAAACCCATAGTTTTGAAAGGGTGGACAAATTTGAATACCTGGTGGTAGTTTTCGATGAAAATGGAAAAGAGAAATGGGAGCTCGAAGCCAAAATAGCAAAAGGGAATAAAAAATTAGGTAGTTTAAGTAAGTTTACTGAACTCAAAAAACGTTTCTAGACAAGGTAAACTCAGAATATATAAAACAGTAATTCGATCCACAGTAACATATGCCGGTGAGACATGGACATTAAATAAGAAGGAAAAGGATACTCTGAAAAGATAGGAAAGGAAAATATTAAGACGCATATTCGGAGGACGGAAGACAGAAGATGGTTGGGAGAGAAGAACCAACAACGAATTAATCAAAGAACCAAGAACCTACCATTACTAAGTTCGTCAAGTCACAAAGAATCAGATGGTTGGGACATGTGGAAAGAATGGCAGCAAACAGAATGCCTAAACTAGTAATAACCAGAAAACTAATCGGCCCCAAAAGAAGAGGTAGACCCAGAACGAGGTGGATTAGTAAAGTGGAGGAAGACACATGAAGGTAAGGGACTGGAAAAGAAAAGCACAAAATAGAAGCGAATCGAGAAATATTGTCCACCAGGTCCTTCAGAGCTTGTACATACATATTTAAGTTAAAGTTTTGTTTAAAATAATTGTAATTAGTTAATATTAGGATTATGTTGTAAAAAAATGCCCTAGGCCTTAATAGCCTGATATAATATATATCTTCCCGATAACATGCTATTTTAGAGCCTTCTAATATATTTTTCACCCAACCAGACAGAGAAACAAAGAAGTAAAAACATACAACGGATTGTTAAGTAAAAAATTAATGTTGAATTTACGAGATCTTCATAATCTATTGTTAAAATGCATTGTATATTTGTATACAAAACATGGCTATAAAATATATAATTTGTAATTTAGTTACCTGATTAAACAAAATAATTGCTTTGTGTTTTGGGCTAATTTAAGTCATTAATCGATAAATTACTTGTTTTATATTTGACAAATTACAACTGTCTGATAAAAATAAAAATAAGATTATTTTAAAAATATTATTTAACATCGCGACTAATCATAATTTACATATTAATCACAATATTTAGTAATACTTCTACTGGTTTTGTACCTCAAACGATTATTAGGCCAGGCCTTGTGCCCAGGTGAAAAAATGTGCAAATTTTTGGTTATTTATTTATGAGACTTTGAAGAGGTAAAATATGCCGTTTTTAATTTAGATTGTTATGAAGCCTAAGGTACGTGACTTTATAAAATATAGCCATAAGATTATAAAACCACATTTGATACGCTTTGATTTAAACTTTTACAAAAACGGTACTTTATTAAAATGACCATATATTTTTTTAAAAATTCTTGTATAATACTTTTTAATGTGTTGTTAGCTTGAAGCTCTATTCACACTCAACAAAATAAAATTTTATTAAACCGTATTGTTCTAGTTGTTGCTAAAATGTGATAATGTGTTTATTCCAAGACAAAAAAAGTACAAAGCTATACAAGGCTCATTGTCTTCTTAACAGTGGCGCACTCAGGAGGGGTTTTGGGGGTTAACCCCCCCTCCCCAGGACCCTATTCCGACACTGTTACTCACACATTTTAAGGACTCAAAATGAAGGTAACATAAAAAAAATTTCGGTGACCAACCAAAACCCCCCCAGGGGCAAATTCTAGGTGCGCTACTGCTTCTTAAAGACTTATATTTTATTACTATAATGTAAAACAAAACCTAAAAGTGTTTTTACCCATAATTTTATTGCATTAAAAATATGGTTAAATTTGTTTTATAAACATTTAGAACTGGAGCGCCTACTAAACATTGCAGCATTTTGCAACTCACAGATTATGTTGACTGCATTTAAGACCTACAATTAAAAAGTTGCTACAACCAATAGGAACCGAGATAGCCTCTTTTTTTCAAGAAAATTAAATTGATGGGAACGAATCCCAGAAAACATAGGAAATACAGGATGAAACACTACCGGAGGTACGATCCACAACGAGGCGCCGACCCTCGCTCCGACCATAGGATCGTATCATATTATCGATCCCTAGGTAAAATAAATTCATTATCACAATATATACCCAATAGTAGCGTAAGTTGAATAGGACGGGTGAGGAGAGTGATTTGCATGATTGCATGGGCCCATCCGTTCGTAATGGCGACAGTGCTACTAGTCACGTTAGGTGGGGGGTATGACATGGCAAAAGACTTATGACGTTGATGTAAGTGCTGTTACCATGCTTCCACTAGTTTTGCTTACTTAAACCAAATAATGATTGTACCATACAATGTTTTCAAAAAAAAAAAAATAATAATGTAGCAAATTCTACTAAAATCACCACTTAAATTTACAATAACTTATTTCTAAAGAATTATGAGTATCCACAAAAAAAAATGCGTTAGTAGCAACATTGTAATGGTGATTTAAATAGTTTTCAACAACTTTAATTCGACAAAAAAATGATAATATGAGTTTATCTGTATTTTTGCGGCTCCAAAATTTACAACAAAGTCAAAAAAATGTATGTGCTTCGAAAATTTTACCAAATCTGATGGATTTTTAACTTCCTTAATTTTTAAAATATATTCTTCTTCACCGAAAATTTGTAGTTTATTTAAAACTGCTCTCAACAATTTTTATCCGTTGTGTTAAACCATGTACGAAGGTTCTTCTTCGTACATGGAAAGTGAGGGTTCTAAAATCCTTTAGACTCCTCACTTTCCATCCACTTTTCCCCTCGAAATGAGTTGCATATCTTTTGCTATCCCTCATAATATGTCTCCCTCAAATTCGTCTATATTTCCAAATTTGGAAAGCTTGAATTTTTTTGCAAGCAGTAAGACATAACACTTTAATAGTTCAAATTGTTAAAACGGATAAATAGTAGAGGTGAACAATTTAAGCATTTTCTGAAACGATCAAATTTCTAAAATATTGGCCCGTTTTAGCCTACCGCGAAAAGTCCTGTACTAATCAAATATATTGTAATTTTCAAAAATATATAATTATCTATTTGAAGAAAAAACAGAATATTTTTATACTGTTTACAATATAATAAAGAAAAATTAAATCACTTGGTTTGAGAAGGGGATCGATCGCCCCCATCTCCCCCATTGGAACCGCCCAGCTCCCAACAGTTATTCCGTGGTATGCGTACTTTTTCACATTTCTTATCCATTGTCCGTTTAGGAGTTATCCAAATTACATTTCACTTTTAGAAATTATCATTCATTTTGTTTTATTAATGTTAGTCCCCGGTTCCCTTCCCTTTTAGCTGCGTTTACACGATGACAATTGGCGAGACAATTGTCAGAAGACAACTGACTTCTTCTTAACATGCCATACACCAAAGTGCGTAGGCGACTATCTCATTACTAGAATTCTGTTCTTGGCGGCGTGACACAGCTCGCCTGTATTGTGTATTCCTGTCCATTCTTTAATATTTCTTAACCAGGATAATTGTTTGCGGCCGGCTCCTCTCCTAACTTCGATCTTCCCTTGTAGGATTAACTGAGGTATTTCATATTTTGCTCCTCTCAATATGTGCCCAAGGTAACCAATCTTGCGTTTTTTAATTAATTTAAAGAGTTCTCTTTCCACGCCGGCTCTCTTAAGGACGTCATCGTTTCGAACTCTATCCACCCAAGGTATGCGCATCATTCTTCTTAATGACCACATTTCAAATGCTTCAAGTTTGTTGATAGATGTTTTTTTCAAAGTCCACGTTTCCATGCCATAAAGCAAGATGGACCATATGTAGCACTTGACCATTCTGTAGCGTATTTCGAAATGTAGGTTTTGATTACATAGAAGCGGTCTGAATTTCACAAAAGCTTGTCTTGCCATTTGTATTCGGGTTTTTATCTCTTGTTGTGGATCCGATTGGTCATTGATTGTGGTGCCAAGGTATTTAAAAGTTTTCACGCGTTTTATGCGATCGTCACCTATGCATATTATCGGGTTTTCTGGAGGGTTTCTGCTAATGACCATATATTTCGTTTTCAAAATGTTGATTTTGAGCCCATATTTTTTACCTATGCTATTCACCCTATCAAGTAATAACTGCTGATCTTCCAATTTATCAGTTATAATCACTGTGTCGTCTGCATAGCGTAGGTTGCTAATTGGTATGCCGTTCACCTTAATGCCTAATTCCGTGTCTTCTAATGCTTCCGCAAATATATTTTCAACATATAAATTAAAAAGCATCGGAGAGAGTATGCAGCCTTGGCGGACACCTTTCCGGATTTCAAATTCATCAGTATATTGGTCTTGATCAATCCTCACCTTTGCCATTTGGTTCCAGTATAGATTCTGAATAATTCTGATCTCCTTCTGGTCAATGTTGGCCCTATGTAGTAGTTCCATCATGATATCATGTTTAACATTGTCAAATGCCTTCTCGTAGTCGATGAAGGTGAGGTAGACATCTTTTCGTTGATCTAAACAGTTTTGTATTAAAGTGTTCAAACATAAAATTGCCTCTCTTGTTCCTAGTCCTCCCTTAAAACCGAATTGTGTTGACCCGCTAAGTTCTTCTAGTATCTTATACATTCTTGAGTGTAATATCCTAAGGAAGAGTTTCAGCAAGTGACTCATTAAACTGATTAAGCGGTGTTCATTGCATTTTGTAGCATTAGCTGTTTTTGGGATCATCACAAAGGATGACTGCAGCCATTCTCGCGGAATGTAACCAGTATCATAAATTCTATTGAAGAGCTTTACCAAGATTTCGATATTCTCCTCGTCTAGTAGTTTTATTGCTTCTATATTAATTTCATCTGGACCTGTTGCTTTATGCATCTTTGTGGTTCTAACTGCATATTCTATTTCACTTCGCATTATTGATGGCCCTGATAAGTTTTCGGAAGGAAGTTTGCGCGTTGGTTGTGTTGGTCTTTCGTCATTAAAAAGTCTTTCTGCGTATTCTTTCCACGCCATTGCTATCTCCTCTTCTGACTCTATGTATTCGTTTCTGTCGTTCTGGCTTTGATTTGCATAACTCTTCTTCAGATTTTCGTCTCTCATCAGTTCTCTTGTATTTATAGGCGTACTGGTGTTTGTATTTGTTCTCTTAATTTTTGCTAGTTTTAACCTCACATCTGCTATTAGCGGATTATGATCGGATGCAATATCAGCACCTGGATATGCTGCGATTCTTTTGATAGCGTTACGAAATCTTCTGTTTATTAAAACGTAGTCAATTTGGTTTCTAATTATTCGATTTGGACGGTCTCCTGGTGATTTCCAAGTATATAACTTACGAGGTGGGAGCTGAAACCATGTGTTCATGACGACAAAACCGTTCTCCTGGCAGAATTCACACAGCAGGTCGCCTCTTTCATTTCTAACTCCAAGGCCGTACTCTCCAATTATGTCTTCATATCTTCCTTTACCCACCTTGGCGTTAAAGTCGCCCATTATTATGTTTATGTCCTCTTTCTTTGTTAGTCTTATTGCTTTTTCCAGATCTTTATAGAACTTAGTTATTTCTTCTTCTGACTTATCTGCTGTTGGTGCATATGCTTGTGTCACATTTATGTTTACTGGTTTGCCTGTCATTTTGATCAACATGACTCGTTCGGAAATTGGAACAAAATCTGTCACCGATTTACTGGTCTTCCTATCAAGAGCAATAGCCACTCCATGTCGGTGATGTCTATCTGTTGGGTCACTACACGAGTAATACATAGTAATTTTATCTTTCGTAAACTGTCCAGATCCAGTCCATCGGACTTCACTGACTCCCATTATATTTATTTTCAGTCGATTCATTTCCTTTATAAGGTTGTGTAGTTTTCCTGGTTCGTAAAGACTATTAACATTCCATGTTGAAATTCGTTGGATATCATCTATTTGGCACCGGGAGATTCTTCGCACCCTCTGACCATCTAAGGCCTGCCCGGGACTGAGGGCCATTGTTTTGTTTTGTTCTGCCATAATGAGATGAGTTATCCTGGGGAAAAGATAGTGTTGTGGTATCCCGTTACTTTCAACACCGCAGTACCACAGCCATTCAAACTGTCCTAGTCATGCCTGTGGAATTCCAATAACAAGCCGGTCCAAGATAATTTCTTTTGCGCCTTGTGTTGGTACTGGTGATCGCTGCTGCCCTTCACCAGGGTTGAGGACTAGGAGGGATACATATGAAGGGTGTAGGATAAAGGTTATGGGACATGAGATTCCACGGTGTGGGATGGTGGAATATCATGAGCTAGCGTGGGCAGGGTCGCTAATCCCTGAAGTAGGTCTGTTTCCACCGGGATCGTGAAAAGTACCCACCCACTACCCCAGACAACTGACTGGCATGAAATTATTGTCTTCGTCTAAACACTTCAGGCCAATTGCCTTGACAACTGCCCTCACAATTGGCCCAAAATTCAGTTGTCTCCGGGAGTAGACTGAGGACAATGAGCTGCGCCCAGTGAGCCCCCCACCACTCGAAATCTCAATTGTAGCGACAATCGGCGCCGTGTAAACGGTGTAGGCCAGTAGTGCTGTCTTGTTTTTTGCCAGTTCCCGCACCGGACACAACAGATGACGAGCAGTCGGCCATGTTTTAGCTGCCTACTGCCATGGCAATAGTTGGCCCCGTATAAACATCTTCTCGTTCAACTGGACTGGCCTCCGACAATCCGCAACTACATGATGACAATTGTCTCGCCAATTGTCATCGTGTAAACGTCTCCCAAAATTGCCTGTAAAGCCGCGTTTACACGATGACAATTGGCGAGACAATTGTCATTGGACAATTGTCATCACGTGGTTGCGGATTGTCGGAGGCCAGTCCAGTTGAACGAGAAGATGTTTATACTGGGCCAACTATTGCCATGGCAGTAGACAGCTAAAACATGGCCGACTGCTCGTCATCTGTTGTGTCCGGTGAGGGAACTGGCAAAAAAACAAGACAGCAGTACTGACCTACATCATTCACACGGCGCCAATTGTCGATTGAGATGACAATTGTCGATGACAATTGAGATTTCGAGTGGTGGGGGGGCTCACTGGGCGCAGCTAATTGTCCTCAGTCTACTCCCGGAGACAACTGAATTTTGGGCCAATTGTGAGGGCAGTTGGCAAGGCAATTGGCCTGAAGTGTTTAGACGAAGACAATAATTTCATGCCAGTCAGTTGTCGTCTGACAATTGTCTCGCCAATTGTCATCGTGTAAACGCGGCTTAAAACTACGGTATCGTCTGCGTATTTTCTATGCGTCATCCGTCTACGATTCTCTACGGTCTCTTGAAAGAGTTTAAAACTAAAATGTTTTAATTAACTTTTTTTTGTTTTCAGATATAGACAACATTCGTCGTACCTAATTCGAACCGACAAATATAAATCCATGTGTCATGTTCATAACTAATGTGGTATTATTTCCCAGGCAAGAGACGTATTACGCACCAGAAGTGGTTATACTCGTATTAATCAAAACTGAAGTTTTTACATTAAAATTCGTTTATAGGTATGGTTATCAACAGAATAATCGTTAAGAAAAACCACTGCAGTGTGGTTAAAATAGAAAATTGCTAAACCAAAGGCGTTAAATTCAAGCCTTTGTCTTTCGAATGTCGTAATTATAACAGAGTATTCATTTAAGCTATATTTTAACTAAATGCAAACAATATTGGAAAGTGTAACTATATTTATAACTAAATTGCTAAATTTTTTAAATAAAACTTCGCCAGTGTAGGAACTGACGGAATATTTTGCCGAAATTTTGATAAAAAAAATTACTGATGCAATACGCACTATGACGCTGTTGTGACGTACCTCTGTCATGTTTTGTTAATGTCGTGATTCTAAAATCTAAACAAACCAAATTGGTTATGATATTTCCATATTAGTTTAATTTTTACTCCAGTCACCAGAGACGAAAATGCCACTTAACCTCGAAAATTCATACGAACATGCTGAGTTTTGTTGTGAATGTCAATTTTGGGACTCCAAAGAATATGCAAAAAAGTTTACCACTCCTACCCCCGGCTTTTCCCTAATGCCCCCCTGGTAAAGGGGGAAAACGGAAACAATCGATTTACCAAGAATCTGCACCGCAGAAAAAGAAAGTTTCAAATAAAAAATGTAGCTGAGATAATTTTAAATACAAATATTTATTAGCACCTTTGCTGTAGAATAAACCGTTCTCTCAGAATAAACGCTTAAAGTGACCGACGATTTTAAATGAAGAGTCCAGGGGAAAAACCCCGTCATCGACATTTTTGGGTTAATCCGGTTCGAAGTGGTTACTAAAGGATTGCGAGGTGTAGAATCCGACGAAGCCTTCGGTTTTGGAAAAAAAACCCCGTCATCTCAGCGAAAAATCGGGTTAAATATAAGCAGTACTGGGGAAAAACCCCGTCATCGACAGAGCGTGCGGGGAAGAACCCCGTCATTGCAGTTTAAATACGCATCGCAAACACGCAGTGCATGCCGGGATTCCGGGATCTTTATTAAAGTTGCATACCGGGGGCTAGACGTTAGTATTATTTCTTCCGCGCTCAGTACCGCATTGTTAAATTGTGTGTATTGCGATTCGTATTTTTGTGAAAATGGACAGTGGAGTGATAGTGGTGATGAGACGAAGCCCTCAACCAGCAAGAAGCAGAAGAAACAGGTAGAGTAACAGATGTGATGAAAATGTTGAGAGCTGTGAACCATGAACTCGGGCCGGATTGTTGTTGCAAGATGCTTCGCTGATTTGAAGCAGTTCCTAAGGATCAGCGCAGAAGAATCATTCGCGAGTTCAATGCAATGGAGGATGTAAATAAACAGAATTCTTATTTAGGCGGTCTCATTAGTGTGTTCCCGGTGATGCGAAGAATGAAAATCAAACTAAGTACAACACAGCTTCCTTTGCCTACAGAGTTCTTTCGCTAACAGATGATGGTGTTGCCCGTGATGTGAGAGTGTGCTTGAAAGCTTTCATGAGCATGCATGGTATGTCAGAAGACAAAGTGAGATACATTCGAAAATCTCTTGTTTAAACGGGAAAAGCACCTACAGATCAGCGCGGCAAGCACTCAAACAGACCCAACAAGCTAACAGAAGACACTGAGGAAAAAATGTACACATTTTTGAAGTCACTGAGAGGAAGAAAATCATACTATTTTCTGAAGAAAATGGAAAAATTATACCTACCTGAAGAACTCAACATTACAAAGCTGCACAAAATGTACACGGATCAGTATCCGGAAAATGGAGTATCGTATGAATCCTTTCGTGAATATTTTGAAAATGAATTCAAAATCTCCTTCGGCTATCCTCGCAAGTATACTTGTAGCACATGTGACTCCCTGAAGTCTGAGGTTTCCATATTGGAAGCAAAATACCTGTCCAGAACAGAGCCCCAGTTGCCTGTGAAGTTGCAAAATAGGGAAATACACCTAAAGAAAAGTGAGCGTTTTTATCAATTGAAGAGACTTTGCCGAAAGAAGACATTTTTCCCCCAACGGTGAAGGAATTTACGATATTTTGCGACTCTTGCGGAGGGCAAAACAAAAATTTCACGTTAATAAGGTTTTTGCACAATTTGGTAACCAAAGAAGGGAAGTTGGAAAATATCAAGGTTGTTTTCCCGATTCGAGGCCACTCGTACTTGGAGTGCTACCGTGACATGAGTATTATCAAACAAAAATCACACATTGAAACTCCTGAGGACTGGAGAGATGTATTCAGGCACGCCCGCGTGAAACCGACTCCTTTCCAAGTGGTAGATTGTGGCCTGGACCTAGACATTTTTCAAAATTGGATTAAACATCTGTCGTCCATTTACCTAAAAAAGACGTGTCCTTTCCCCACCAGACCAATAAGAGTCCTCAAAATAAGTGCCACCAGCAAGAATTTGGTTTACCACAAAGCCACGCACTCTGGCCCGTACACAAGCTCTCCATTATTGGTTCCTATGCCACCTACGAAAACTTTGTCGAAGACTTCGAAAAAAAGAAAACAGAAAGCTCCAAAGGCAGTCGTGGAACTGAAAAGATCATACGATGGGACAACCCCTATTAAAGCCGCCAAACTCAAAGATCTGCTTTACTTGGCACAATTTTTGGATAACCCTGAAGCGAGGCGTTTTTATCAAAGCTTGAGGTCGGATGGACTTGCGTCAGAAACGACGGCGACATTTACATCGAAGACCATCCCATTGACGCTGAAAACTCAGAAGATGACCAGTGAATCCGCCAATAATTAACTTCAGTGACTTCCACAATATTTTTTGTAACCGTATTTTTCGTTCGTAAAAACCTTTTTTTTTTTCGTAAATGTCGGGTAAATTTGTTTTAATTAAAACCTAGTAGATAAGTAAGCAGTTTACAAATAATTGTACAAAGAAAGTTTTTGTGTAGTTTGCGGATAATAAAATACGTTTTTGCATTTTTCAAAATATTTCATTCTCTCCATTGTTTGGTTTAGGGGTAAAAGAGGGTATAAAATATCATTGAATAGATTGAAAAATGGTTATCCGGGAAACTTATTTTAAATCTGCATAGTTAATGGTTTAAAAACAAAATTTTTGTATTTCTTAAATCGTTTTAAAGGTTCTTTAAAGTTGGTCAACTTTAAAATTTATTTTTCTCAAAATCAGCTTTGCATCAATGACAGGGTTTTTCCCCTGGAGTCTTCAAATGGTAGATACGCGCGAATTAATTATAAATAAAATTTGTATCAACTCGACGGTAAAAATTTGATATCTTTTGATCAGTGTCCTATCGACAAAAATCAAACTGCATTTTAAAGGGGTGAAGAGTGCATGCAACTTTCGTATGAAATTTTTGTATTTTGCCGCAAATGACAGTTTTTATAAATAAACGTTGCGCGATTTTTGCCATTTTTATATTTCTCATGAGATCAATAAAATGTATCACTTTCATTGACTGGTCGTAGTAAAATTTTCCAATCGGTTCCACCTTGTTACTATTTTTTAAGTCTCAAAAATTATCGGCCTTGGTCTAGTAAGGATTTAAATTATTGGATTAATTTTAAACATATTTTAAAATTTATGAAAAAATGTATAAATTAAATTAAATTCAAAAAATAAAATTCAATTAATTCAATAAATAAAATTCAAAATATTGTTAAGAAACAGACACAGAATCGCATGTATGACTCGAAAAACAAACGGGTTAATACTAAGACGTTTTTCGAAGATATAGAAATGACAGATCGTAAAAACAGATTTCCATAAGATACATGGAACACATTCTTGCAATCAAAGGTGTTCAGCTTTCTGAATATGAGAGAATGACGCAACGGCTGATCCAGGACCGATTTTCGAAGGGGCCATGAATTTTTTTGGGGGTCTGGGAGAAATTTTTTAAAAATTAGGGTTAAATGATGAATTTTAAGGCACTTTCACAAACTTTTAAGTGCCATAAAGACATTCAAAATTTATCGTTATTAAAGTAGATATTTCTACTTGTCTAGCAACGAAAAATCGGCAAATTTTAACCTAAAACCCCAAAAAGTCGAACAAATGCAAAGAAAGAAATTTAGTTTAGTTTATGTAATTAAAATAGCATAACAAAATGCGAATAATATTGGTGGTTTAGTAATGTACGCGGGACGTCCCGTCTAAATAAATTTATTATTCGACTCCCTCGACAAAAAAATGAAATTAATACTGACCAAAACAAGGACAAAGAATGCAATCTTATTAAAAGTTTCTTTTCAGTTAGATCTTCTCTCTTTCAAAGTCGAGATGGCATTGAAAACAGCCTTACTCGCCAGGTTAGCATCATTTGTTTGTAGAAGCCGGCTGTTTAAATTCAAGTATGGTTGTATAAATTAATCAATACATTTGTCCTCCCTGTATTCCTACGATCCCTATAAGTACCGCCATCGGGCTCGTGGAATGCGTCCCTTTGAAAGAGAAGAGCACCAGTCGTTGAAAAGAAAGGACGCAACCCGGCACGTGAACCCATGCACGCATATTGAATTGATTTCGTTCGTTGTTTTGTAGTGCAAACCCTGGTAATTAGACCCAGCGGTAAGTTTTTACCTAGTTTTACCTAAACCTATAAATTGTTTTTGATTGTTTATTGCAACCATTTAAATTTTAATAATTATTTGCACCAATGAGGAAAAGTCCATCATTTTTATCGCCAGAGTTATCGAAGGAATAGTTCTGTTAATTAAGTACTATTAATTTGTAATAGTACATTTGTTTGTTAATACCCCACAATGGCCTATCTAGCCGGATTTGAACTCATTTATTGAAAAAATATTTTTTGTTATATTTAAATTTGAATGGTTGGTTTCGTCTCGTCGTATTTTTTATCGTTTTGAGGGTTCTTATCTTAAGTTTGCGTCTCTTGTCGTGGCTCGAGAATAATTTATGACCTTTTTGTAAAGTCGACCATATGGGACTTTTTAGAAGGGAATTATCGTCGTTTTAATAAAGTATCGAATTACAAATCGGTAATTTCGGGGTTTTAGACCACATTTTGTACATTTTCGTTTGTATAAATATTATTGGAACTTGTTAAAAATTTAAAATGGAAAAACTTGAAGAAAAGAATAGGAAACTCAAATTTTTAAGAAAAACTGCGTTAAATGATATTCAGTTAATTTTCGATTTAGGTTTTAAGTCCCTTTCAGACGTTTCTATTCGCCCTTTATTTAAAATTAGACTAGAAGAATTAGATTCGATTCGCGAAGAGTTCTTAAAACATCACACTAATATTATTAGTAATATTCTTTCTGTACCAGACGCGGATACGAGGGTTGAAGAAAATGTTCGGGAATTATTTTTGGAACAATTTTATAAAATAAAACTATTTAGTGCGGAATTATTTGAGCCACAATTTGAAACTCCAGAACCGTTTAGATCGGTAGTAGTTCCACAATCAAATATTCGCTTGCCTAAAATAGAGCTGCCTAAATTTAAGGGTGATTTTAAGGAGTTTAGTTCATTTTTAGATTTATATAATTCGGTTGTACATAATAATGCAGGCCTAGCAGACGTAGAAAAGTTTAAGTATTTGAAAGGATGTTTAGAAGGGACTCCACTTAGTTTGATTCGTAATTTGTCAATAAATAGCGATAATTATCAAATTGCTTACGATCTAATTGTTAAACGCTACACAAATGTTCGTCGTTGTGCGACCGCGCATTGGGATGCGATCTTGGGCGTACAGAAAATATCGGTAGTTAATTCGAAAAATCTGGCTAAATTAGTAGATACGTTTTTAGAAAATTTAGCCGCATTGAAAACATTAGGTCTTCCGACAGAACATTGGGATTTTATTATGTTTAATTTACTTTTGTCGAAATTAGACGCGGATTCAGTAAAGTTATTTGAGTTAGAAAATAAATCGAATAAAATCCCGTCATTTCAAAAATTGGTAGAGTTTATTGAAACTCAGTACATTGCTTACGATAATTTGAATAGTAGCTTAAGTGAATCTAAGAAATCGTCGAGGGCTCCAACTTATACGGAGCCAAAGTGTAATTATAAACATTCCAATGAGTCAAGGCATAATAGTAGTTCATCCTTTGTTACAAATTCGTCGTCAATATGTTGTGCTTTATGTAAACAAAGTCATTTTCTTAACCATTGCTCGTTGTTTTTGAAAAAATCTCCAAAAGAAAGATACCAATTTTGTAAAGAATCTTCCTCGTGTTTTAGGTGTCTTAATCAGGCTAATCATTCTGTCAAGTCGTGTCCAAAGGCCTTTAAATGTAGTAAATGTAATAGTCACCTTCATAATAGTTTGTTGCACTTTGATAGAAATCGTTCCAATAGTCAGTCGTCCATAGAAAATACTAATAATCCAGGGGCATCGGGAGTCGAACAAAATTCGCCTGAAATATCACATTGTGCTGCTAGTTTTATAGGGAAGAAAAACGAGACAAAAAAGGAAATTTTGCTCGGTACCGTTTTAGTTCACGCGATTGATAGTAAGGGGTGTAAACAGCCCTTGAGAGGTCTGCTAGATTCAGGTTCAATGAGTTCGTTCATTAGTCGTAAAGCTGCCAGTAGATTAGGTTGGCCTAAAACTCCTTGTTCATTTGAAGTTAACGGACTCAATTCGATGCAAACGAAACTGAATCAAGGTCAAATAAGTTTTTCTATCCAACCTCGTCATCAGGAGTCACCGGTGTTTCACTTGGAGGCTATTATTACAGATCGGGTTTGCTCGGATTTGCCGAGCACCAAAATTGACATATCGACGTGGAATTATATTAAAAATTTGAAGTTAGCCGATCCCGAATTTAACTGTAGTCAATCTATAGATTTGTTAATTGGTTGTAGCATATTTTCGAAGGTGTTGTTAGAAGGTAAAATTGAAGGTAAAGCGGGACAACCAGATGCCCGAAATACCGTTTTTGGTTATATTTTGTTAGGACCTACTAGCACACCTAACCTTTCGTCGACTTCGCTTGTTTGTCTTTCAAATATTGAAGACCCACTAAATTCTTCGTTAACGAAATTTTGGGAACTGGAAAACGTACCGGAAAAGCCAGTTTCAGAACCAGAAGACGTTCTGTGTGAGAACATTTATCTGGAAACGCATAATCGGGACGTCTCGGGTAAATATGTTGTATCTTTGCCTTTTCGTGAATCGCCGCCTTGTTTGCAAGATAGCTATGATATTGCTTTAAATAGATTGCTATCATTAGAACGACGCTTATCTCGTCAACCAAGTTTGAAAAAAGAATATTCTTTTCATATGCAGGAGTATCTTGATTTAGGTCATATGCAGTTAGTCTCTAATGCCGAAAAGAAAAGGGGAAAGTATTATATTCCACATCATTGCGTTGTGAAACCAGATAGTGTTTCAAGTAAAATTCGAGTTGTATATAATGCGTCTCAGAAAAGTCCCAGTCGCGGTAAATCTTTGAACGACTATTTACTGGTCGGTCCTAAGCTGCAACAGAACATAGTCTCGCTGTTGTTGAATTTTAGACTTAATCGTTTTGCGCTGTGTGCGGACATTCGTCAAATGTATCGTAATATTTTAGTCGCTCCTGAACACACGGATTATCAACGCGTGTTATGGAGATTTTCTAGCGCTGAGGAAATTCAGGAATATCGTTTATTAACTGTTACTTTTGGAATAGTATCTTCGCCGTATCTCGCTTTAAGAACTCCCCAACAATTAGCATTAGACGAAGGCTCTCGTTTTCCTAACGCCGTCTCGCTTATTCGTCACGCTTCGTATATTGATGATTTTGTTTTTGGTGCTTCGACTCTCGAAGAAGCACAAACTTTAGTTGACGAATTAGTCGCTTTGTTAAAGTTAGGAGGCTTTGAGTTACGGAAATGGTGTTCTAATGAACCCAAATTGTTGTCGCAGTTTCCTGAATCCCATATTAATCCTCACTCCATTAATTTTGATCCAGAAGCAAATGGTCCTTCATTAAAAATCCTTGGTTTGAAGTGGATTGCACAGTCCGACGTCTTTCAATTTTCAGTCAAATTGCAAGACGTCCCTTGTACTAAAAGATCGTTTTTGTCCGAATTAGCTCGAATTTATGATCCTTGTGGTTACTTAACACCTATTACCTTTTTTATTAAACATTTAATCCAACAACTTTGGGCAACCGGTCTTAAATGGGATGATCGTCCTCCTTCGGAAATAATTCGGGTATGGGAACAATATAAGAGCGAACTATCTCTTATTTCACAGTTCAAAATTCCTCGTTTTTTGAATATTTCCTCATGTCCCATCTTAGAGCTTCATGGATTTGCCGATGCTAGTGAAAAGGGATATGCTTGTGTCGTTTATATTCGTAGTATTGATACTCGTAACCTAGTTCAAGTTAATTTACTGTGTGCCAAATCGAAAGTAGCTCCTATAAAACAGATTACTATACCTCGATTAGAATTGTTAGCTGCTGTTCATTTGGTAAAACTTATGTCGTTTGTGTTAGAGTCGTGGAAGCATATAATATTTGAAAATGTGTATGCTTGGTTAGATTCTCAAATCGTATTGCACTGGATTAAAAGCTCCCACTCGAGATTCAAAACTTTCGTCGCAAATCGCATTTCGTATATCCAGTCCCATAGTCAAAATTATTCTTGGCATTATATCGAATCTCGAAATAATGCAGCCGATGCGCCTTCGCGAGGCATGCTACCGGCCGCTTTTCTATCAAAATTAGACTGGTTAACAGGTACTTCGTTTTTGTATAATATTCCATTAATTTTTCCAGAGGTTCCTCCCTCATTGCAGGAAAAATCCTCTTTGGAAGAGATAAAGAAAGCTTTAGTGTTTGTTTCCACTCGTGAGGAACATTTTCTGTCTTGTTTGCTGAAAAAAAAATCGTCTTTTACCTCGATCCAAAGAATTTTGGCTTTTATGTTGCGATTCGCGCACAACTCTCGTTATAAAAGGTCGAAACGGTCAGGACCCTTGACTTTCGTAGAATTAGAAGACTCGTTGATTATTCTTGTCAGATTTACACAAGAAAAGTATTTTGAAGAACATCTTCAATCAAATTCTTTTCCAAAACCATTTCGTAAGTTGGGAGTATTTTTAGATGATAGTACTCAGTGTTTAAGAGTAGGTGGTCGTCTATCTCAGTCTTCGTTATCGTATGAAGCAAAACACCCGTTTTTGTTACCAAAAAAATCTCGCCTTACTACTCTTCTAATTCGTCATTATCATGAGAAGTATTTACATGCTGGATTTAAGAGTACTCAGTTTTTGGTTAGTCAAAGGTTTTGGATAATGTCTTCTAAACAAGCCGTTAATTCGGTATTGTCCAAATGTATTAGATGTTGGAAACAATCTCCTAAAAACTTACAACCCCCTATGGGTAATTTGCCTAAATTTCGTCTCGGTGCCATTAAACCCTTTTCGATTTGTGGGTTAGATTATGGTGGACCGTTTTCGATAACCATGTCTCGTTACAGGGGAGTTAGAACTCAAAAGCCCTATTTGTGTCTATTTGTATGTTGCGCTACAAAGGCTTTAAATCTTGAATTAGCTAGTGATTTGACCGCGGAAGCTTTTTGGCCGCTTTACAACGTTTTTATTAATTTTGTTTTGTTCGGCTTTTGTCAATATAACCGCGACGAAACCACCATTTTAATTTTAATTTTTTTATTGTAGTTTAAGTTTTGAATATTTGTGTAAAATTTGTATAGGAATTGTTTGTATTAATTATCGTTTTAGTTGTTTAAGTAATGATAGTATTTGGAATTCGTTTTGTTTTTTAAAGACCTTATGGCCTTTAAAGGGGGGAGAATGTTTAAATTCAAGTATGGTTGTATAAATTAATCAATACATTTGTCCTCCCTGTATTCCTACGATCCCTATAAGTACCGCCATCGGGCTCGTGGAATGCGTCCCTTTGAAAGAGAAGAGCACCAGTCGTTGAAAAGAAAGGACGCAACCCGGCACGTGAACCCATGCACGCATATTGAATTGATTTCGTTCGTTGTTTTGTAGTGCAAACCCTGGTAATTAGACCCAGCGGTAAGTTTTTACCTAGTTTTACCTAAACCTATAAATTGTTTTTGATTGTTTATTGCAACCATTTAAATTTTAATAATTATTTGCACCAATGAGGAAAAGTCCATCATTTTTATCGCCAGAGTTATCGAAGGAATAGTTCTGTTAATTAAGTACTATTAATTTGTAATAGTACATTTGTTTGTTAATACCCCACACCGGCTTAGTGGCAATGTTAATTTTAGTATGTCAATCAGTGACATCATAGACACTAGAAACTCAGATGTGCATAAAGAATTAAGCAAAGTTAATGCAAGTGTAGCAGTTTTAGGATCCTTCCATGTTGAGATAGATGTTAGTGCTTCAATTATATATCTAAAATGCCAGCTCTGAACTAGATTACGCTGTCATGGTGCTCAACCCATCTTTTTTTCAGTTCATTCAGTTTCGATAAACTTGTTAAATGCTTTTCCTGTCAGGCGTTGTTCTTCCCCTCTTTCTTGATTTTCACTAATTATTTTTATGTTCTTATAAGCATCAACGAACTTGACAAACTCTTCAGGAATGCCGTTATTATTTAAAGAAAACTATTAACATTTGAACTGTAAATATTTAAATTCATATCTTTTTTAACTTACAGAAGATGGAGAAAAATCAACTCATGAAGTCATGATATCACGATACTTGTAACAGACCAACAACTAAGAAGTATTTCTCCCTATGATGATTATATCTAAGAATCTGCACTTTACTAAGGCTACTTTAATTACCGAAATTCCTTTCTATATGTTACTTTTCATGAATTAGTATTAGTTCTTTTTGTTCTTACGGAGCAAATACCCATATAAATAGATTTACTGTTAAATCCACTTGAATTCTAAAATGTATGCACTTACGAGCATAAAAATAAAAATGACTATTATTAACACTATTGTTTAAAGTACTTTGACTAATACGTTACTATTCCCATCAGAATTTATTACCTTTATACAATTTTAAATGATATAATTAGAAAATCATTATTATTAGAAAAGGAATTACCTACTATGGGGGTTTTCCCATCAGATATTTACCTCGAAAATATAATATACAAAACATTACTTTGCAGAAAATGAATATAATAAAAATAAAAGGTAGGACTTCCAGCTAGAGGAATGAAAATAAACCAACATTAAATAATAATCATAAAAAAATAGAAATAACAGAAAAACTACAGATTGGATTACATACGAGAGAAACTAGAGGTAAAATTCCCTGGTGCTTAATGCATGCTGAAGATATAATGTTGATAGGAAATACTGAAGGAGATCTAGAAAAAAAAGCTGAAACGCTAGAGACAAACTCTTAAGGTTAAAGTTTGAGTTACTATTACAAATAAGATGATAAGTTTTCCTGGTGAAATGATTGTGAAAAGTAATAATTTTTAACTATAAGTCGATTGTAGTACCAATTTTGACGTAAAGACGAACTCAAACAACTGGTGTACTTGGCATGTACACAATTATATAAATCTTTTTTGTAGATACAGCGCCACCCATATGTTGTAGCGAATCTTTTTTTTTTCAGATCATTTATAGTGCACTGGACAGATATGTTATCTTATATTCTTTTCTATGAATCATGAGCTGCATTACGATTTTTATGTTCTTTATATTTGGTCATCCAAATGACTGGCTCATTTTTATAAAAATCAAAAAACTGCAACACAACGTCATTTGTCCACTCCATTTCAATTAAAAAAAAAACACACACACAAATAAAGTGTCTGTACGCTCCTGAGGTCTTTGAAAACTAACTGAATAGTCGCAGTAACTGCCAATTATTTATACATTTCGTTTGAGCGCCTCTGCAAGTATAGACAAGTATGTACTTCGCAAGTGTACAAATAATCGTGATCCCTTTGACTCGGATCATTTTTACCGACAACGTATAGAAAACCAACCAGTGGCAACGACTGACAAATAAATGTACGAGTAACCCACTTACACGAGATGGCAAGTATACGCAAGTGACGATTATTTGCCAAGTACACGAGTCGTTTGAATCCGGCTTAATGATCTGAATATTGACAAATGACGATACAAGAGAAGAAAAAACTAGAAGTAGTGGAAGTGGATTATCTAAGAAGAACGTGTCTGATTTCTAGACTTGATTACATTCCAAATAAAGAAATAAGAAGAAGAACAGGAAGAATTTACAATACAGTAGATACAATAGAATCCGAACAACTTTTATGGTACGGGCATGGGCATGTAATGCGAATGAAAGACGAACGATAGGCAAAACTATGTTCCATGGAATAGAAAGAGAGGAAGGCCAGCATTAAAATGGAGAGAAGGAATCAGAGGGATAATAAGAGATAGAATTGTAAATGAGGATGAATGGGTCGATCGAAAAAATGGAAATCGAAAGACGGGATGCAACAGAGGCTCTAGAGGATTGAAATTTATGGAGAAATGTAATTATGGGAGATGACCCTGCATAGGGATAATGTCAAAGATAATAATGAATAATCATAAAAAAATACAGAAGCGTCAAAATGGCCGTGAGAGTAAAATAATGAAAAATAAATTAAGTTAAAGTAGAAAAAACGGGATGTGGCACTCCGGGAGTGACCGCAGATCGTCTTATCGCCTACGCACGGAGCGATGGTTTTTAATTTAATTTAATTCATTTTATTTTATTAACACGCATGGAACTGCGTTTACTGCTCCACGTAGTGTGTGGTTGCGCAATCTGCCGTTACAGTCGTTTCATTGCGTTTCCCCCACCCGTGTAGCCCACAATAAGAAAGCTATGCTTCCAATAAATCAGCAAACACATCTTCAGTTGCAAAAATTTAAAAGAAAATTTTACATTCAGGATTGCAAATCGACAAAGAGTTACAATAATCCAAACTGAAGCTTCCAATAAAAATTACTACTAATAATTCGTTATTTATTAATCTCTTACATATCACCATTTCATATGTATTGGTATCCAAATGAATCCCTGGGTAAGAATGCGATTAATAATTATCTATCAGAAAATCACTTTCAATTAATTTTTTTTTCACCTCTATGGTGCATTGAAAATTTATTATCTTCGTCTATTTGCAACAAAAAAACATTTACGTCGGCTCCTACTGATAGTGTACTCCGGAGAAATAAATAGATAATGGCCAAATTCAGAAGATATTTTTTTATAATAAAATTAGCTCGGTTATAGTTAGCTTACAATATAACATTGTATTTTTCTAATTTCCCTCGTACCATTTAACACCAGCAATGTGTTTTGTAAAAATAGATACAACAAATTAGGTAAACGGCGCTTCGTGTCGTAAAGACCGCCATTTCGAATTGAAAAGCCACATGACGTTATCGGGAAATAGCCATTAGGTACCGAGTGTGGAACCAGCAAGTCAAGTATTTAAAACTTTCGCAACGGCCGACAAAAGTAGGTCTACAGGGCGGTACGCATTCAGTGCCCAAAATGAATTTCTCTTTTAACGATGCTCGACCGTTATACTTTGAAGATTCGCTACAGCCTAACTTTATAAGTGGGTATACAAATCCGTTATTATTGAACAAAAGAAAGCCTTGTATAAAAGGGTTATATGAGTGTGATGAGTTATTAAATAAAACAGATCTCAAGAAGTAATGCTTGTTAGGAGATTTAAATTCCAGAACTTAAAACGATAAAACTTCACAAAAGGGGAAAGTTATACTGAATGATAATGGAGAACCAATAATATCGTAATCAATTAACTGATGTTCCTTTTTCTAACAGTGCCTATTTCCTTGGAAATATAAATAAATATTTAGCGTAGTTTGTCTCTATCTATGTGGTCTACTCAACATATACTGCGCGGCATAAGTTAGGGATATTGCCAATATGATGGTAATGGTACTTCATTTTGCATCAATTATTTGTAAGTCAACAATTAAAAATTAATATAATTTTTAAAAAACATGAAAATTTGAGACCTTATAAATAGAATCTGACAAAAAAAAACATTCTCAGTATTGACAAAGCACCTTGTACAGCCATTAGCCATTTGAAAATGACCTTTGTTCTCTCAAATGGGATAAACATGTTTTTATTGTTTATTTTAATAATTATAAACAATTGAAAAGCATGCTTACTTTCAGGTATAATTTGCAATAACTTTTTTGTTTATAAACATTATTTAATTTAGAAAATCTCATTTAAACGAGAAAGTATTTTCAAGAAAGTCGTCTGTTGAACGTTTTTATCTAGAATGCACAATATTGAAATGAATGAAAAAATATGGAATGAAAATGGACAGAAACAGTTCATACTACTTCCAGGGTTGCCATTGGTAATTTTTATTAATAGCACAAAGTTTTGTGTAATGTAAGGAAATCTAAAATACTATTACTATTAAATACTAATAAATCTATTTGTTGTATTTTTTGAAAAAAAAGTCATAATATCTCCATAGTCGGTGTAACGAACTTGTGTATTCATTAATACAATATTTTGCAACTATTCATCATGTACCTCTGAACAGATAAGTTTATAAAGCTTCTGAAACTGTTTTGTTGTGACATGTCATAAGTCATAAGTAAAATTCTGATTATTTAATGTATTTTTGGGTTGAGTTTACCGAAAGTACAAGCAGAATATAGCAGTAAATGTCAACCATGAAATAAAATATTTCGGTTTGGCAGTGTTGGAATGTTTTTACAATGTATATTATGTTGTATGCTTCAAATATAAAGACAGAAAAAAGTACATTTTGATTATACTACTTTATGAATTCTGCAATTTTTAATTTATACGAAACAATAACGAGTAAATATTTGTCTCTTTCGAGATTAATTGCAAATATCTGTTGCAATCTGGCAACTGCTGATTTGACGATTGTCAAATCTATCCCCTAATCTATCAAATGGCAATTGTCAAAAAAAATTTCTAATAATTAACTGCAATTAATCTGCAAAGAAACAAATACTTAATACATAAATCAAAAATTGCAGAATCCATAACATAATATAATCAAAATGTCCATTTCTAAAGCTTTATCTCTTTATATTTGAAGTATACAGCATATACATTATAAAAACATACCAACACTGCTAAACCGAAATTTTTTGTTCCATGTTTGACATTTGCGGCTATAATCAGCATGTACTTTCGGTAAACTCGACCTATTTTTGTATTATTCGTTTGTGTATTATTATGTGTTTATGTGTGATATGTTTATGTATTGTGTGTTGTATAATATACTCATTGCTTCTTCAGCTGCTAAATCATGAAAGAAACTGGCATAAAAAAAGTTAAAAACCAATCTCATACTAGTTAACCCTCGGATAGCGCTGTATCGCGCCCTCTGAATGTTCCATAAACTGCGAAGAGCGCCATATCCCGTCTAGCGAAGATACATGTTTAAATGAAAACCAACCTTCCGCAATTTTTAGATGTGCACAACCTATTCTTCGTAATCTTTCGGTTTGTTCGGGAATACATCGAGGATTTACCGAGACATCAACTGTCAAAGATTCTTCTTCTTCTTTTGGTGCCTATTCGTTTCGAATATTGGCGATCATTCTGGCTATAATTATTTTATTAACTGATGCTTTAAATAGATTAGTTGGTGTTGTGGAGAACCATTTCCTCAGGTTTTTTAACCATGATATTTTAATAATAATAATAAGTCTTCTCCCAAATCCTCGCTTTCCGAATACTTTGCCTTGAAGGATTATTTTCAGTAATCTGTATTTAGTGCCGTTTCTCATTATATGTCCTAGATATTCTAACTTTCTCCTTTTAATGGTATACATCACCTCTCTTTCTTTCCCCATTCTTCGTAGTATCGTCTCGTTAGTTATCTTGTCCGTCCATGATATCCTTAGGATTCTTCTGTATAGCCACATCTCGAAGGCTTTAAGATTTTTCTCCGTCGCTTCAGTGAATGTCCAAGATTCAACTCCGTAGTATAACATCGAGAAGATATAACATCGTAGCGGCCTTACTTTTATCTCCAGATTAAGGTTGTGACTTTTGAAGAGTTTGGCCATGTTGTTGAATGCACTGCTAGCCTTCTCCATTCTACATTTTACTTCTTGTGAGTGATCCCATTGTTCGTTTACTCGTTTACTAACTACTACTAAAGATTACCTATAATTTTAACATTCAGTACTAAATACTTTGCGTGTCGTATGTTCTTACAAAAAAAATTCGTGGTTCAGAGGAGCCTGGACTTTCTAGTGTAAAAAAATTGAAGTCATAAACGTTAAAAATTCCAAAAATTTAACAGTAGAAAAAATGATGAATTTCTTATACATCTCTGATGCATAAAGTGAGCAAGACGACGAACATGAATGTGAGTGGACCCGTTTGATTTGCAACATTAAAAATAACAGAAATGTATTTTGTAGTTCGCTTGGAAAATTTATATACTAGCGATTTAGATGATTACTTGAGAATGAAGAAAATTTTGTACTGGAGGGAGAGAGAATGGTCTTACATAATGAAACTACAGAAGATTCAAGAAATAAGATCCACATCGAAGACTCGTGGCAAGAGATATGTTACAGAATGAAAAATATAACTTTTACAGGAAAAAATAGATTATTGGTAGATGCTTCAGGCGATGAACCGTATGACTGATTCAGAATTTTCAGAAACCATAGTAACATAATGTAATAACTATGCTGTTGAAGTACTGGCAACTAGTAAAGTATCCAATCCTTCAAGAATTGCTAAGTGGAAGGTATTGACAGTAAAAGAGTTTCTAGTGTTTTTAGAGTTGATTTTACATACTGGTACTACAAAACTTCCTGAAACAAGATTATTGGAAGGTTATTAACGACTTGCTTTTCAAAAAATATTTCAAACTTTGATATATTGTAATGTTTTTGTTTTGAAAGTGCTTAAGAACCTTAGACTGGGTGTTTTGGGGAACCATAATTTGGTTTGTTGTAGGATTTTCCGCAGGTAAATTACTTTGATCGTTTAAAGTTGATGTTTCGTACGTCATTTTTCTAAAACTTGCATGAAGGTGAGGTTATTCTCGAAGATCGTCTTTTTAAGATTAAACCTGTTGTAGACTATTTTAACAACATAATGAGGAACGTTTACTCCCCCAAGAAACAACTTTCATTAAACGAGCCTATGGTATTATGCAAAGGGGAAACTTATTTTCAGACAATATCTCTAAAATAAGCGTCATACATTCGGGGTTAAACTATATATGGTGAAGGAACCCAATGGCCTAATCTTAACATTTGTTGTTTGTGGAGATGAACGCAACGTGCTTGTCGCGTACATTGATTCGTAAAGGCAGGAAGGGTTCTGCAAACGATGACTTATGTGCGGAATTACAGAAAGGTGAAAGTAAGGCATGCATTTAGATCAAATTATGATTGGCAAATGACGCGATAAAAGAGAAGTAATATATAGCTATTCAGAATTTAAAAATGATATGACCACAGCCATAAATCGAAGAAGCAGCAAAAAGGAAAAGCCGCTAATTCTTGATATGTATAACAAATAAATACGTAGAGTTGGCAGGACCAAATATGGCATATTATCCCGTAATTTGCAAAACACTACGTTGGTACAAGAAACTATCAATATTTTCCAATTATTACTCATTAATTCACAACAACACGCAAGCTAGAAGAAATGTATACCACCTTGTCAAACGCCTCAAAAAATATGGGCCTGCAAGTAAATGAAGATAAAACTAAGATAATGGCATCAACACCCAACAATAGAGCCAGAAACATCGGCCACCAATTCACGGTTGATAATTCTACCTTTGAAGTGGTGGACAAATTCACATACTTCGGCTCCCTGATCACCAAGGAGAACTTCATGACTGAAGAAATCAAGCGAAGAATAATCCTAGCAAACAAATGCTATTTTGGACTGAGTAGACATATGAGAAGCAGAAACTAAGCCAAAAAACAAAAATAACCATATACAAAACCCTTATAAAACCAGTGTTGACATATGGGTCGGAGACATGGACCATTTCCAAGGCAGATGAAAATCTCCTGCTTATATTTGAACGAAGGATCCTGAGAAGAATATTCGGTGGCATCTGTGAAAATGGTGTTTGAAGAAGGAGGTACAACTACGAGATATATCACAGATATAAACATATATTTGGTGGTAAAGACGTAGTATCCTTTATAAAAATAGGAAGACTAAGATGGGCAGGACATCTGGCAAGATCACAGCAGAACAACCCTCCTAGAAGAATCCTTATGTCGCAACCTGTGGGAAGTAGAAGTAGGGGTAGGCCAAAACTCAGATGTAGGGATGGTGTAGATGAGGATGGTAGACAAATAGGCGCAGAAAACTGGCAATAGTTGGCAACGGATAGAACTGACTGGCGTAATAGACTTGGAAAGGTCAAGGCTCTTTTATAGGGCTGTAGCACCAATGATGATGATGATGATTACTCATTAATTCACATATATATTACAATAAGTATCATGATCAAAAAACGACATTGAGTACATTTAGAATGTCAGTTATAGATATATAGTTACCAGAAACCAACAAAAACAAAATACGAAAGTCGTGGATCATATGCTCAGAAAATTACAATCATAAATAAAAAGATCACACTGCGTAAAAAATTTCGCATCTGCACAAGAAAGAAGAAGAGAAAAGACACTTTGGACTGTGTGAATCCTGGACTGTGCATGGGTATATGTTTTGCGAAACACCATCAACAGTTTTACAAGTAACCTTGCTTTCCTCATTTTTTTCTCTTTGTTTTGAGATATTTGTACATTCCACAATGAATAAATTCGCGTATAACAAAAATTCAACAGATCGACCTATAGTGGCACCAACACAATGGACTAGAATTTCGTAGTCATAAGAAGGCTGTTGCCTACAATATCGAGGCCAAAAAAGTCAACCATCAATTTTAACAAACATAACCTAAAAACTTGTTGGTTACACATTTTCCCGTAATTTTTTAAATAATCTTTTTTTGAAAACAATTTCCGGAGTGGAAATCGAATTTTCAACCGTTATTTCAAAATATAATCTTTATTACAACCAGTTGTGGATTAACCCCATATAGGTAAACATAATATTTAAAGTTAAAATATTTGGGAACTATCTGATGAAAGACTCCTTATTTATTTAGGAGGTAACCCATCAAAACAGGAAAATTATAAATTACGGTATTGATTATATAATATAAAACGCAAAAAATAATAGTGGTGAACAATTTACCTACGGAAAGTTTTTAGACACTAAAATCATCGGTAAGTAATATATTTCAAGTTACAACGGAAAGCCTTTGTCAGAATATAAAAAAAAACAAACATTCTTTTCTGATTTATCTATTCTGGTATGAATTTAATCTAATCTAACCTACTTCTTATCTTGGTTAACTGAGCCTATCTACAATATACTCACAATTTAGGACAAAGACACATTTTAAAACAGGGCATAGATACACGAATAAACTGCATGTGTGATTACACATATTTTAGAAATATATAAATAAGTATAAATTTTGTTTTAAGTACTGTTAACTATCATATGCACAAGGAAGCTCCGTTTCCGTTTAACAGTTTTGATGCAAAAAATAATAAATATACATAGCTATTAGTTTGCTTCATACAAAACTAACTCGCATGACTTTGAAAATTCTACAATCAGCACGACCACTTAATGCGCAGTAAAATTACCGGAAATTATTTTAGTAAGAGAAGTAAACTCGATCTGTAAACTATGTTTAAAAATCAGGTAGTCTAGTCTGGGCGTTCATCCATTTCTTTCTCTAAGAATAATTTCTACGTCTGCTCTCTGCTCGGATGAGCAAAATTTCGAGTCTTTCTTAGTCTTGACGAGTAATACCAGGTTTCATGAGACTTCTTCCGGTAGGCGGTGCTCTGCCATGAGCGTTCTTCTTTTCATGAAACAAGCGCACAAACAAATAAAAGCCATCCCGGCTACATGGCAAGTGTGGGCCAACCACGGAAAAGATGGATGGAAAATAGAACATGAAGGCACCATCCGAGAAAATAAAGTCAGAATTGTCTAATAACAAGATAGAAGATAGAAGAAAATAGGTATGCAGAAGAAAAAACGAGATGCGCTGAAAATCGATTAATTGATAAGCAGACTTTGAAACCAAGCAAACTTTAGACCAAGATTAACATTACACAAAGACAAGGAACAGCAATAATTAGAGAAACAAAAATTTTAGAAGGTACTATTATGTTCTACAGGAACTATTAAAAACCACCATTATAAATAAGCAGAACAAACACTAACAAAGCTAAAAAATAACAAAGCCCCAGTGGCTGATGGATTTACACCCCCCCCCCCCCCCCGTGAAACATGGCGTATGTTTCAGGTGTATCTATTGAGCACCTGATTTAAGGTGTAACATTCAAACTGAAACTGATCCGAAATATTCCCCAATGCTTACGTTCTATAAATGAAGCCCGATGGGATAAAACTTGATTAATCACGGCATCTACGCCATTATAGTGCAAACACCAATGTATCAAACATTTATAGCCCAGTCTGGTTATGCAAAAATCATCGATTTCACGGCAAATTTTTTCGCAGATATCTGAAGCTTTTAAGACATAGGTGGGGGTTACTAGATGACGAATAGATAAAAAGATACTCCTATTTTTACCTTGCGTTTTTTTTTAACAATAATTTATGGTCACAATTTGATTTTTTGTCTATAAGTTTTTTCCGTTATATTTTACATAAACAATATTTATATCATTTTTTTATATCAAGAATATCTTTATTTTCCCGTTTTTTAAATTAAAATTGATAAATAATTTAAGGAGATATTTGCAAAAAAGCAGTTTTTTTGCACTAGTTTATAAATTGTATTAATTTTTTTATTAACAAAATAAAATGTTATTAATACATTTGAACATCGAGGAATTACCGTCTTTTAAATTTGTGCGAAAATTCCCCCCGATCGGTCAAATAGTTTAAAAGTTATTTAATTTGTTTATCCCTGAGGCTAAATATTTAAACTATTGAACTTGCTCTATTAATGATGCTAGACACATTTAGCAAATTTCATAGTATTCTTTAAGACTTAAACTATCTCAGAAGTTAAATGCATATTGCGTTTTCATTAAAATTATTTACAAAATAAACGTTTGAAAAAGGGCTATGTTTTTTACTTATAAACAATTGTAATAATTTCTATATTTTTCAAGCTACAGACTTTTACGTACAACCATTGGAAAGTTGGTAAAAAAAACTCACATTAAAAAAAACCTTCTATGACCAATAAGAACGAAGTTAGGGACTATTTTTTAAATAATCATATCTCCATTGTTTATAAACATTAAGAAGTAAAATTTGCACAAATTTTGAACAAGAATCGAAACTTTCTACAGCTATAAAATTCATCCAATTTTTCGAAACTTACACTCTTTCGAAACGAAGGTACTTTCGAAAGATCGACATACGAAAGTGGAGGGGATAACTGTTTCAGCTCCGTTTTTTTTCGAGATAGGAACTTCAAATTGAAACACGTAGGAAAAATTTACATTATCTCGGCTTCCATTGCAGTTAGAAGTCTTTTTTTAATCTGTGGTAGCTCGTCGAAATATGACCGGGAAATGTGGGAAACCTAGGAAAAATTAAGCCCATTTGCTGGAATAGTCTGTCGCAGTATTAATAATGATGACATACTTTTCACCCCTTCCCCCCGAAATCTCCCGGAAAATGAATGTAAAAATGGACTTGTAAACAAACATATATTTTTTTTCATTTTATATCAATGATGTAATAATACTTACATATTTTATAAATTAAATTTCAGGTAATTTTTTACACATTATATTATTATATTCCTTATATTAATTATAATTATGTTGATTATCCGGGATTTTCCGAGATTTCCGGGAGGGTGAAAATTATGTCATCATTATTAATACTGCGACAGACTTCCAGCCAAATTTAAAAAAAAAAGTAAGTTTTGACGGTGAATTTCAAATGGACTCAATTTTTCCTAGGTTTCCCATATTTCCCGGCCAGTGAAAATTATGTAGTTATTCATATTTCGACGAGCTACCCCAGATTTAAAAACAAAGAGGCTTCTAGCTGCAATGGAAGCCGAGATAATGTAAATTTTTCCTACGCGTTTCAATTTGAAGTTCCGATCTCGAAAAAAAAAACGGAGCTGAAACAGTTATTATCCACTTTTCTCTGTCGATCTTTCGAAAATACCTTCGAAAAATTAAATGAATTTTATAGCTATAAGTTTCAATATAAAGTTTAGATTTTCATTCAAAATTTGTGCAAATTTTAGTTCTTAATGTTTATAAACAATGGAGATATGATTTTTTTAAAAATAGTCTCTAACTTCTTTCCTATTGGTCATGGAAAGTTTTTTTTAATGTGAGTTTTTTTACCAGCTATCCAATGGTTGTACGTACAAGTCTGTAGCTTGAAAAATATAGAAGTTATTACAATTGTTTATAAGTAAAAAACATACCCCTTTTTCAAACGTTTATTTTGTAAATAATTTCGATAAAAATGCAATATGCATTTAACTTCTGCGATAGTTTAAGTCTTAAAGAATCCTATGAAATTGGCTAACTGTGTCTAGCGTCATTAATAGAGCAAGTTCAATAGTTTAAATATTTAGACTCGGGGATAAACAAATTAAATAACTTTTAAACTATTTGACCGGTCGGGTGGAAATTTCGCACAAACTTAAAAGACGGTAATTCCTCGATATTCAAATGTATTAATAACATTTTATTTTGTTAATAAAAAAATTAATAAAAATAATAAATTAGTGCGAAAAAACTGCTTTTTTGCAAATATCTCCGTAAATTATTTATCAATTGGAATTTATAAAACGGGAAAATAAAGATATTCTTGATATAGGGTTAAAAAAGGGTAAACAATTTTTTATTTCAAATATAAGGGAAAAAACTTATAGACAAAAAATCAAATTGTGACCATAAATTATTGTTTAAAAAAACGCAAGGTAAAAATACGAGTACTTTTTCATCTGTTCATCATCTAGTAACCCCCACCTATGTGTTAAAAGCTTCAGCCATCTGCGAAAAATTTTTCGACCTTTTTTTTTAACCAGACTGGGCTATTAATGTTGCATTCTGATTTGATTGTGGTTACTTGTTTCTATTAATTTTTTATTTTTACTTTCTACGTAAGGTCGACTCTTTTGATTCTCCAATTGTAAATAATCACAAAAATGGTATTTTATACCAATATTCTACTGAGTTAGATTTGTTAGTTAGAATAATTGTATAGTACGTTAATAATGGATAAATCATGGGTTATCCAACAAAACAATGTCACTGCTCATTCCGCCCTGTGTTAAGAAATTTCTGGTGAAATACAGCATCCCAGAGTAAGACTGACCGTCTTACAGTGTTCCCAAACCTACCGATAAATCGGTAGATCTAACGATTTCGACGTTTTTCTACCGATCTACCGACAAAGACTTAAATTCTACCGACTTTTATATTCAGATAGAAATTTTTACTTACTCTTAAATTTGAGAAGAAATATGTAAGAGACAAAACAATTTTTCTTGCGATACGTGTAATTTGCATTGAGCATTTTTGTGTATTCACGAAACCGTGTGAAAACATTCCAAAATTTATTCTTAAATGATACCTAAGCGGTACTTTACAAAGTACATGATGTCATAAAAGCTAATAATACAATAAATGAACCCAAATCCATTGTGATCCCGACCGCTTGGTTCTGGGAATTTGCAAAGTTAGGAGACTTAAAACCGGAACAACCATATAGTTAATCTAAGCTTCCGAGTGCACCTCACGAAAAAACTCGGTAGTCTGTTTGTTGTATAATATTTCCTTGTAAAAGGGTTTTGTTTCATACTCGAGTTTTCGGTTCTCGGATAAGTATTCGATTCCTAGTCACAATGTTCTCGTTTTATGTTCAGTATCTCGGTTCTCATTTTTTTATTTTATTAGATTTAAATGAATAAACATATTTTATTTTTTCTTAAATAAACGAATTGCAAAACATTATGAAATTTAAACAAAATATTATATTTTGAAGGATCTACCGATTTTACTCCACAATCTACCGATTTTTTAAAAAAATTCTACCGATTTTATTTTTTTACGTTTGGGAACACTGCCGTCTTATTCTCCTGATTGTGTGCTGTGAAACTGTGTGCTAAATTAAATGGAACAATATTTGAGCCCGTTGAAGCTATGAAAGAGAAAGTGACACGTGTCTTGTAGATGCTGAAAGATTTTCGATACTATTTATTTTCGTATTTCAATAACTTGTAGAGATATTGGAAATGTGTATATTGGAAATATTTATGTATAAAATAATATAGAAAAACTGAAAATATATAGATACAATTTTATAACTTTCAAAATTCTTTGGGTACTTGTTTTCTATCGTTTTTGAAATAAATTTACCCACATATTTTACAATGTTCAAGTACAAATTAATAAAATGAGTAAGACACCTGCCAACATTAACGTCTACGAGCAAAACAAAAGATTGTTTCTCAGAAGACATCCATTGCCATCTTAACCATTGTCAACTCCTTTAGCGGAACTAAACAGGGCCGTATTGAGAATAATTTGTAGCGAAGATTTGTTAGATCTAATATAAAATTCATGATATACAAGCATTAATATTTAATTTTAAATTAGGTGTTTTCAGTGCTTAATATTTTTACTTCTAAACGTTCAGTAGGTTATGTGCCACTGTTTCCTTTGGATAGAAAGTTATCCAGAATATGTGGTTTTCCAAATTTACAAATTTTAAATTGTAACTGTAGATAAGATATAAAAAACAAAAATCAAAAGAAATAATTTACCAGTAAACCTCAGTAATTTCGCTAAATTCGATATTGATATTTTGACAATGATCAATTAATACAAAAACTAGTTCTAATACTGTTGAATCACTCTTCCTAGAATGAAAGATTGAAATATCGTGTGTACTCTCTCTGTCGCCCTTTGTTTTTGTCTTACGCACTTATGTCAGCTTTATCTCCAAAAATTTTAAAAAGTGTTATCTATCTTCCCTTTTTCGCATAAATTTTCTGTGACTAAATTATATGAATCGATAGTTTCAAACTTATTACCTCGAATAATAAAGCAATGAAAATAGTCCAATTATTATGGGAAGTATACTGCTTGTGAATAGTTATGCCGCTAATAAAATCAGAGTTATGAGTCTATAAACCTCTTAACGATAACAACCTTCTAAAATATAACACTAAATTTTGATATTACTTTCTCTCTTTTTATTTTTTATTGATCTGAATGTGGTTAGTTTAAAGGAGTAGGTTTTCAGTTAACTGACTTGTCCCTTACTCCCTTCTAAAACTCCCATAGAAAAGAATTACTAAAGATAATAAAATAAATATAGTACATATTCATGTCAAATGGACAAATCTAAACTGGTTTAGATGCTGCTGCAACCATCGATTAGGCTTCCACTTTATATTAAAAAGATAGGAATCATATCTCAAGCCTCATTGTTCTTATACCAATGTTCAGGTGCATACTAAATAAGATCTTTGTGATGTGGTTGAATTTCTCTGTCTATAGTTTCCCAAAATTGTAATGTTTGTTCTAAATTGGTCATGTATTTCATTGTTTTTGATTACTGTAAGAATTTTGCTCTTGGCAAAATTATTTAAATTTAATTTTACGCCGGACAAGCTTCCACTACACAGTCTATTAGAGTCTAGAGATCCCCCACACTCTCCGCCATATGTCCTCTCTAATTCCACTGATAGCTTCTGTGAACACCATTTCAGAGTACATATTGCATAATGTCGGTGATAAAGTGCAGCCTTGACAAACTTCCTGTTTTATTGTAAATTCTTGAAGAGGTTCCGTTGCCTATGTTTCTGAAAAGGCTTTAACATTTGTCATTGGTACAAGATTTCTTTAATACTCAAAGCAATTTGTGATGTTGCCCTTTGTCAAATTGTTTATCGAAGTCAATATAACATGCAGAGACATCACAGTTGATATCGCCTAGCCCTTTGTATCAAAACTTGAACTGAAAATAATGATTCTTGCGTTCAAAGGCCACAATATAAAAAATTTAAAATACATGGCTAATTATTCATGGAATTCTGCAATCAGAGAAATTCTTGACTTAGTGTGCAACAATTAAGTATTTTCTGCTAATTGATATGTTGAAATTGCGCAAAATGTTTTATATTTGTTCCAAGATCAGATTTTTTGATACTAACTGAAATTAGCATTGAATTCTGGAGAATCTCACATTTTTTAATGAAAAGGTTGAGATCACATAGGTAGAATGCACCCAAAAAGAAAATCAAAAAGGACAAAATTACATAATCAATCAGAATAAATAGTATGTATTACTAAAAGAAGAAATATAAAAGTTAATGAAGCTTTTGTTGTATTTCATACACTATTATATTTATATTTTTTTCAAACTGCTTTTACTGAACAAGAGACCGCTAGGATGAAATGCAGTATGATAATATCAAATGATGTAAAAGAACATACAAGGATAAGAACATAAAGGTAAACACACAGCTTTTATTTACGTTTGGTTTTTTAAAATGTATTAATTTGTTTTATAAAATATATTTTTCATAGAGAATTTGTTTGTTTTCTTAAAATTAGTCCATTGTCGTTGAACTAAACATGAAACTTAGAAACTAATGCATCAACTTGGCAATTGTTTTATTATTTTGGCATAAACAAAGTCCCCAACAAGTTATAAAATAAAGAGTTTTGTAATAATTATAAAAACATGGTAATAGTTTTAATTATTCAATCAAAATAAGCATCTTGGGATGAATTTAATATGAAAGGGTGAAAATGTAAGAGGAAATATGTTCAGAATTTTTTTGGAGATTAGTATACATTTTTAACTATTTGGAAGTATGATTACATCTATTTGGAAGTGATCAAATGTGTGAATAAAATTCATAAATAATTAATGCATAACTCTAAATAAAGAAAAATATAACAAAAATCTTAAATAGTTAAATAAAATAATTAAAAACAATATTAAATATCAAAATAAATTCTTAGTGGCACACACTAGTTGTTTTAAAAGGAGAACCTTGTTATTGCAAGAAAAAGATTGTCATGTTTACATTTGTAAATTCAAATTGTCTAAACCATGTTAGTATTTTTATTATTTAAATCCTTAGCAGCACATAATAAAATTGCAAATAACAAATGGCATCCATCTTTATACCTCTAGGTCAAATGTACCAACATTTTAGTTATAACAATAATCATTCAGTCACTTGAAAACAAAAGAAAAATAGTCAAATCAACGTCCTTATTAGATCGTTCAAGACCATCGTATCAAATTAAAGATTAAAGTACATCCATATTTCCATAATTCCGTAATTACGAACCTGTTGTAAAAAATTATTACACGTGCCCTAGCGACAAGGCCGTCAGTTCCTTCTCAATAAATCGAATGACCTAGATATAGAAGGTCGAAAAAGTACCGAATTTTTGTCTACATTTTAGGCCATGAACGATTAGAAAACACTCCCGAGGGGCACTCAGATAATATTGTTAAGCTGATAAATAATTAGAATAGATAAATCTTAGTAAAACGACGCAATATCTCAAATGATTCACACCGTGACAACCACAAAGTACATTATGACTTAACGAAACAGCTATACATGGTAGATATCTCAATGTAAACACTCAAAAATCACCCTTTACTTACCTGCCACCTTTTTTGCTGGTATCAGTTTTCCTGTACGAGATATGTAGGCTAGTCCTGCACTGCGTAAATGTTTCTGGAGTTTTCTTTTGGACTTGGGAATGCCCCTTTTATCGAGACGTTCCAACAGCGCAGTTGATTGTGTCGCCATTATTATTCTACACTCGCCTGTGGCGCTAACAATAATGAGCTTAGGTGGGAGCGAGAGGTCCAACTATCAAATGAGTAGAACCTGCACTCATACAGTCACAAATACACTTCCGACGTTGCCAAGCTAAAATTATTTACAATAATATACTATTGTAATGTATATTGTATTATGTATTTACAATAATACATTTATTGTAAATAATACATTTTTCATCGTCATACTTTACAATAAAGTATGGCGTAGAAAAATCTACAAAACGGAGAACGAGATCTATATGCACACAAAACAACCTACAAATACTAAATTCCAACATAAATAAATACATAAATATACCTAAGTTATTTATACCTATATAACTAATATAGGTATAAATAACTTAGGAAATCTTGGATTGGAGACCGAGAGCGGATAGACGAAACCCGGGAAGACCACCCACAAGATGGACTGACGACATAAAGAGGATTTGTACCAACTGGATTGCAGCAGCGCAAGATAGATCTGAATGGAGGTTTTTCGAGGAGGCCTATGTTCAGCAGTGGACGACTATGGGCTGATGATGATGATGATATAACTAATACCATAGTTTTTAACATTTTAAGACTATACCAAATACCAACACGTAACAATGTCATATAATACTACTACTGTTGCAAGATATTTCGGATTTAATCTTCTAGGTATAGTCGTATACATCGGCGTATATACTGATACATTTTATCAAAATTACGGCAATCCCACAAAGTAAAAGAAAAATACATATAAGTAATATTTTTATATTAAAATATATTGTTAACATAGCAAAAAAATACAAAAAAAATAAATAACTGAACTATCGTCTACATTTAAATCGGTATCACTATCATCGCTATCGTTTAAATCTATAACTACTCTATTTATAATGTTTTGGAACTGTAAGTATTTTTCTTCTAGTTTTTTGACATTTTTTCCAATTATCTGCAGTAATATTATTACATTCGGTCTTAATTAAATCTACACAACAGTCAAAAATGATTTAGGAGAATTATTTCCTCACATTACTTTTTAATTTTGACCACAACAATTCTGTTGGATTCAGTACACAATAGTAAGGAGGTAATCTTAATACTTTATGGCCATAATTCTCAGCTATTCTGTCAATAACATAATTTTTTTTGCATTTAACTAATTTTAATAGTTCTACATTTTTTTTGTGTAAGAATCCACAAAATATATTTCATGTTTTGATAAAAATTCTTGAATTTCAGCTTTGTTTATTTAGTCTACAATGATATGGAGCATTATCCAAAATAATAACGCTATTTCTTTTTAATTTGGGTAGTAATTGCTGCTCAAACCACTTTTCACACAAAGTACTGTCTATATCTTGATTATAATCTAAGCGACAATCACTTACACTCTTAGCAGAGGAGAGTAATAAAGCATCTTCTACCCATCCTGATTCTCTCCCACAATGTAAAATACAAATTCTCTTCCCTCATGAGGGAGGAACATTGGTGAAGCAATTTTTACTATCATCGGTCCAACATGTTTTAACTATATCGTGGGTGTCGAACCAAGTTTCATCCAAATAATACAAGTTCTACCCTTCACTCCTAAAAGACCTAAAACTCTCCAAATAATCGAACCTCCACTTTATTATACGATTGAATTCCATAATTGCCTGCCGTTTATTCACTGTTTTAAACATAAAACCATTAGATTTTAAAAACATCAAAAAAGTAGTTTTATGACACTCGAATTCTCGCCCCAGGTCTAACGTTTTTATTAATATTGGTAATTAAGTTTAATCAATCGCTTTGACGGTTTAGGACATTGGTAGTTGATGTACTAGAAGCACAAAGAAGTAGTAAAACCCAAAATAACGTGAACAGAAAATTAAATATTCTCGTCGGATTTCGCGGAAATGTATGTGGGGCGATATGTGTTCTTCTTTTCATCACTATATTAATAATACGAGGTTTCTATTTCATGCATGGCGAAATATGTTGACTGCGTAATCGTGAATATTGTTTTCTTGCAGTTCCTTGCCTTCTATTAAACATTGAAGTGTAAGTTTTGGTATGAAATATCGCGAATCTCTCACCTTCTTCTTCTCCTAGTGCTATACAGTCAACACTGAATAACAGAAGCGATAAGATACAGTTCTAGTGTCCTCTTCATGAGTTATTTGATAGCGAGTTGTTGATCCGTAGCTTTTCCAATTAATTCCAGTATAAATTTTGATTAACGTGCAGAGCCTTTGTATCGAGTCCAATTTTCTTAAGTGCGTTCATCATTTTCTTGATTTTTGACGTAAGAGTTTTAACGAAATTAGACCATCTAAATTAGAGGAAGATCGATAAAAGTTAGGTCGATAGGGAAAGAAAATCTTTAATGACTTTAAAATGGGTCACTAGATAAGAAGATATGGAAAAAAAAAGAAAAGCTTTATGACAGCAAGGAAATGAACAAAAAAATAGAAAATTAAACTCGGTTTTTAACAAGCTTTATAAACAACTGAAATATAATTTTAATCATGTCCCGATAGAAAGCTTTATTTTAACTATATTAAAAAAAAAGCTGATAAAAAGGAAGGTCGAGGAAAATGGTTTTAAGGTCAACGAGGATAAGACCAAGTACCTAGTGGTTACGAAGAACCTAAGACCAAGAGTTAGACAAAATATATTCATAAATGAATATAACTTCGAAATAGTTAAACAATTAGAATAGGTACCTGGAAGCGATCATAACAATCGAAAACAGGGCATATTATTCCCTACCGACGGTGCTTAATAATATCAATAAGCAGAAAAATAAATTAATTCAATATGATGGTTGCTAATCCATAAAAGATCACGGGGCGTACGCTTTATATCATTACAATATGCACGAAATGATAATATATTCTGATTTAGCATCAAATGATTTTATTGTATTAAAGTAAAAGGCAACGTTGTAAGAAATTCAATAATTGTGACACTAACTATTTAGAATTTTGTGCGAGAGAGAGAGAACTAACTATCGCGTGTCATACGGTGTTGTTTTGCCATACGCCAACAGATCGCGTTAATTGTAAAAAACAGGATTATTTAAAATTTTTCGAGACCCTGGCGGCCTTGTGCAACGCACATCTCAATCTCGTCATCGCTATGGTTTTTCAATGTTACTACTTACTACGTGGTATTACAAGATAAGAAAAAAATACATCAATGGCGTTCTAACATACTTCAAATGCATTTTGTAATGTAATGACTCAAACGGACATTATGGTATACAAACAACTACTTAGCAGAATCTTAAAAAAGACATTAAATAGAAATCGTCGTATAATGATCATGTGCCATTTTTAAATTTAGTTAATGACACACCCAACTACATCTGATAGTCGTTCAGAACCGTGCGCATATGGCCATTTGGCCGTACCATTTAGGTATTTCCCATTTGGCTATATCAATTAACTACGTAGAATTCCTCGAATAGATTTAAACATAATACAATGTTTCAATACGTAATATATCTATAAATCAAATTTTAAAATGAAATAAATTATGAGCAAAGTATAAAAATGTTTTGGAAGACGGAAATACAGACGTTTAGAAGCGATGCGATGGTTTCTAAGAAATAAAAATTTTCAAAATTTAGAAATAGACAAGAATTTTGGTAGAGTACAATAAGCAGAGTGTGTTTTGGAAAAGTTGTTTATGAACAACAATACTTCTGCTTCTTCTTAATAAGCAAAGTATCAGTTCAGGATTGGGTAGATATATTCTAAATAATCACAGCATTTCTTTTTAGGTTGTCCTGAGCTTGTTCGTCCTATAGGCGAAAAAGGATTTGTCTTGATAGGCGAAAAAGGATTTGTCTTGATAATTGAGATATTCTCACTATTCTGGTTTACGTCATTATATCAATATATTTATTCCATTCTATATATCTGTTAACAACAATAAAAGAAATTGAAAATATTTAAAAAGCTATAAAAATCATCAAATCGGAAGTTTATTTTTGGGAGTATGGAATCAATAAAACAACTTTTAAGTTAGAAACAAAACTATTAGGGCATATTATTTAACGTCGAGAATATAATAAGCCAATATGAAGAATTGCTGATTTTGAAATTCCTAGGAATTTGAAATTCAGATTCCTAGGAGGAGCAGAAGAGAAAGACCAAAGAAGACCTGGGGTAGGTGCTTAGGCAGGATATATTGGTATGGCCCAAGGTAGAAACTTATGGAAAAATGTAATTAGGCAAGCCGAGCTTTCATAGGGATAAAAATCAAGAGAATGATGGTGAGTTGACTGGAGTCATACCTACATTTTTAAGCTTATTTCTCAACCACTAATGGAAGATAAAATAAAATAAAGAAAAGAAAGATACAGCTAAGGAAGTGACCAATGAACTTAAATAAAATATGTAAGTCATCTATAACAACAATGCACAGCTTATTTTTTTTATCGTTTTTTCTTGTGGTCTTTTCTTATAGTCTTCTTATCCCTTCCATTTTGAAGGAACAACTATCAAGAAAAACTATTTGTGACACTTTTTACATAAAAACCGTAGCCATGCTTTACCTTTGACAAATCGGTGATGCCATCTCTTAATATTTTTAAAATGGGAATGGAGGCAAGTGACATATTAATAAGGATTTTTAATTCCCTGTATATAACTGTTTAGTTTTTGAAATACAGGTTGTTCATGTTTTTAAAATATAAGGCATTGAACACGTTGTTCGCCAACAAACATACAATCTTACAGATTATCATTGTATTGCAGCGCTTAAGGCGTCACTTCACGACATGCATTATCGATTCATTCTCGCGGGTCTTCCAATTTATTGAGTAGAGTGGTATGTATAAACTTTCTTTTTATATGTCCCTAAAAAAATCTAAAGGATTTAATAGGGATGACTGAAGAGTCCACTCAATTGTACCTCTTAAAGTAATATTTCGGTTAACAAAATACTCGTTTTATACTAAACCACATTAATTATTTCATAGATGACATGTGTAACTAAACTTTATCTTCCACATAGTTAATGACTGCTCAACTCAAAAACTAACATGGTTAAATAAATACGTTGTACGAAGCGTTTTTAAAAAAGCTATAGATGACAACAAAGAAAGTCGAAAAATGACCACAAAGACGACCTAACCTAATCTAACCTAAAAATATAATAATGGCAGATTTTAACGCCAAAATTGGAAAAAGGATTGAAGACTATGTAAACAAGATTGGAAAACTTAAGGAATTCATGGAAGAAAAAAACAGTTATGCTATGAATACCTTTTACAAAAAGAAACCAAACAGAAAGTGAACATGGATGATACCTAACGGAAAAAGTATCTTTAAAAAAACAACGCATACAGATGTCTTCAAAGTTAGAACAAATCGAGAAGAATCCGAAAGGTCTTACCAAGTACATCCGAATCAAATCCTCCACATAATCAGGAACAACTTGACGACGTTAACAAACACATAAATAAAAATCTTCTCAAAGCCGGCCTACAAACAGCTCACAAAGAAAACAAAAACTAAAGAAAACAAAATAAGCAACGTAACTAAGTAACTAATGAAGAAAAGAAGACAAGTACTAGCGGAAAACAAACCATCAAAAAATAGAACGAGAACTTAATATAGCAAGCCATGGAAAACAACAGAGGCTTAAAATCTCTAAGACCAACACTGGGTGTTCAGAAAATTATCAAAATTAAAGACACCAATAACAAGGAAGAGAAGGACATGTAATGTAATTAACTGAAAAAAGAGAACACCAAAGGAAAAATAAAAAACGTTGGATCACCAGAGGCACTACCAAATATAGAGGGCATTCGAAATTCGCAATTCAAAATAGAAAGAGCATTAAAAGAGCAAAAAAATAATGAAGCTCCAGTACGCGACAACTTGCCGAGCTTTTGAAAACAAGTAAGACAATAACAATCCCAATACTAACAAAGAGATGTCTCCATAATAGCAAAATCCCTAAAGACTGGAACGAGAGTCTAGTAATATTCTTACACAAAAAGCGGAAAATGATTCCTAAAGTCCTATATCGTTGCTCAGTCTGTGTACAAACTGTTTATGAAAATTATTAACAACCGGTTGACTTACAAAATGGATCCTTACCAGCCGGTAGAACAGACTGGCTCCTGCAAAGGATATAATAGTACATCAGACCATCTGCTGATAATGAGAACATTGATAGAGAAGGCAAATGAACACCACCTACCCGTATTTCTGGCCTTCGGGACTATGAAAAGGCATTTAACAGTATCGAGATATGGGCCATAGATCAAGCTCTTAATAATTATAGAATAGATTCGAGATATAGGCAACCAATACATAATATATATGAAAACGCAACTATGAGAGTATTAGATGAAAATACAAAAACCAAAGCTGTTTAATCTAACCCTAGAAGACATCTTCAAAACTACAAATTGGTTAACATATGGCATCAATGTTAATGGCAATAAGTTAAACCACCTCAGATTCGCTGACGACATCGTGATTATGGCGAGCACATTTGAGTGCATGAGAATGTATATCTAGGCAATATATACATTCGTATATATTGCCTATATATCACATTGGGATGGCTTTTGTACAACGCAAGGACAAGGAACAATACATTTGAGCATTATCAACTTGAGCCCTATACAACTTCGTAGAAGTACTACCAAAGGCCATAATAGACTTTATTAAAAAGGCTGAACTTTAACATAATATTGAATATTGAACCTATCCTGTGTTTTTGTATTCGAAAAAAATGATAAAAATACAGATACAATTTAAACTGAACAGTCTTCCGGATTGGACCGCGTCGATTATCATTGCATTCGACATCCTCTTTGATGTCTTCTTCAGAGCTTCCGAGATCTCAGTCTCCCGAGTCCCCAGACACTACTACACTGATCACTAACCAATGCATTACTGCTACTAGGAACAGAGGACGGTTCATTTATACCGTCGATGATAACGTGGTTTGAGTAGAGGTTGGCATGGGGGTTAGCGTAGAGGTTGGAGAGGGGATTAGCGTGGGGGTTGGCACGAACATTTCTGACTGGTTTTTGATTAGGATTTTGATTGGCGGGTGGAGCGGACGATATTTTCTTTATGAGAGGTCTCCATGTAGAAGGTAACCGTATGCTGTCATCTTCTTTTATTGAGACAATTTGGCCTTTTTTCAATTTCTATTCTATTAGTTCTCCAGTGCGCCGGTATTGTGGAAATTGGACTGAAAAGCGTCGAATCACACTTGGGGTGGATGGTTAGACAAAAGCGGAAGTGTATCTCGCACGGTGTTTATACTAATACTGAGTCCTTTGAGTGCAAGCCGAATATTTTTGCACCCTTTAAGTTCGTGAAGGCGGTGTCTACAGGACCATATTAGTTGCGTAACGTAAAGACACACACGTTAGTTAAACTAAATATGAAAAGACATATTTAATAAAATAATTAATAAGAAATAATGAGAAAATGTGTGGAGAGACAGAACAATTATTTTAAACATTTTTAAAGCAAAATGAATTAAATAAACAGTTTTTTTGTATTTTTTGCTTATTTAACTAAATTTTCTCATTTGGTTGCATGTTTTTTATTTTCAACACACAATAATTAGGTAATCACTAAATTCACACAAATAATCACATTCAATAAAAATGGCATTATTTAAATATTTAGACAGAGGCGCTTTTCTTGTTTTTTTTTTCTCTTCCCTGTTTCTTTTTTGTCGTTTTGTGTCAATCTTGTATTTCTCACCTCTAAGAACGACCCCGCCCATAACCAACAAGTATATAGTGTATCAGTGTTCTAAGTTTACTTCTTAGTAAGTTGTATGATGTATGGTAACGGTACTAGAGATTAAGGAAGGCCTACGTCCAAAAATGGATAGAATATGATACGATAAACTAATAATGGAATGAACATACAGGGTGTCCCATAATTATTTGGACATTAGCTAATGGGTGAAAGCTGACATCAAAATAAAGAGTTTGAGCTCAAATTGTCTAGGCAAAATGTTGCTAGTTTTCGTTCTACAGGGTGATTCATTAATATGTTTTTATATTATTTTTAGGGATATATTGAAAACTATTTAACTGATTTAAGTGAAATTTAGTATCTTGCTATTATTTAGTATGCTTAATATGAAAATGATATTAGTTTTACCATTGACACTAGGTGGTGCCACCTACATAAATATTAGTTTATTAATGTGGCCATAATTTTTTTGTCCGCCCTAGAAAACATTCTAGAAAAAAAAATGATAAATAACATTCAATTCTACACAAAACAGGTATTTCTGTTTCAAATCAAAAAAGTACACCGTTTTCGAAATAAACGTATTTTTTAGAGACGTGAATAAAATGAAAAAACTTTACAAAAACTTATGTAAATTCAAACATTATTCAAAAGGTCTTAAATACCAGTGAATATTAAATGTATTAGTAGTAGATAATTTTTGCAAACAAAATGGATATGATTGAAATAATTATTTTTATTAAACCTTTTTCACAGTAGCAAATTTTAAAAAAATCAGAAATTAAATTTGAAGTGAATATAAAACAATTGACAAAGTGAATAATTCAAAACTAAACAAAAAAAATACAATAAGTGTTCAAAATATTCACCATTAGCATTGATTATAAACCACACAGCGTGTGGTTTATAATCAATGCCATTAGATAAACTACATAATCTAAATCTTTTGTGTAAGTTTTGTCTTATTTTAAATAATGAGTTTCTTTTGACCCTAATTACGTTAACTCCTACAATATTTTGCCCTAACTCTTGACGGTTATTATATTTTATATAAACAATCTCTAGGTATACACTACCTCTACCAATCCACCGTTGAGGATAAATTTCATCCAGATAATTTCTAACTTCTTAGAGGTATCTCTTCTAAAAGAGTTAGTAAGTCTTCTCTCAAAAAATTTAGATACGTTACTCCGTCAAGCCTAGTTGGTAATTCGAATGGTCCTACAATACAATCCTCAAATATGCCACACCAGATATTTATGGAAAACTCATATTGAAAATGATGTTCTTGAAATGCATGAGGATTTTTTGTCTCATAGATATGGCTATTGCGCCAGTTACACACCCCTTTTAGTAAATGTGGCTTCATCGGTAAATAAAATTTTATTATAAAACATTGGATCGTCTAAATGCCGACCTATCATAAACTGACTAAATCGGAGCCTTGCTGGAAAATCCTGTGGTAAAAGATTTTGTACTGGAGTAAAACGATACGGATACAGATTTTCTGTCCGTATTATTCTTGACACCGTAGATTTTCTTATACCAGTGGCCGCAGAAACAAACCTTGTACTGGTTTCTGGATCTTCTGCAACACACACAACAATTTCATCCTCCATATCCGCATCAATTACTCTCGGTCTTCCAGCATTCCTGTTTTTGGGATGAAATGACCCTGTTTCGCCTAACCTGTCGAACAAAGATCTAATAGTTTTATGGTTTGGCTGCCTTCTATTGGGATAAAGTTCGAAATAGCGCTGAGCTGCTTTACGAGAACAAAAATTTTCCTGGGCATACAAACAGATCATATCGCGCATTTCTACATTAGAAAATTCACTATGACGTGGCATTTTACCTTTATCTTATGTGGTTTATAAAAAACTTAATAGCGCTTTGACAAATAATGACTCGCACTGTACTTTGACTACTAATAATAAATAAATTCGTAGTTATGTCTTGACGTTGCCATTAAGTTCACAACATACCTAGGTACCTGCTTGTTTTGCGAAAAATTAAATACAGACATGCGTATCATTAACAAAATACGTTTATTTCGAAAACGGTGTACTTTTTCGATTTAAAACAGGAATACCTTTTTTGTGTAGAATTGAATGTTATTTCATGTTTTTTTTCCTAGAATGTTTATACAGTGCGCACAAAAAAATTATGGCCACATTAATGAACCAATATTAAAGTAGGTGGCGCCAACTAGTGTCAATAGTAAACACTAATATCATTTTCATAATAAGCATACTAAATAATAGCAAGATACCAAATTTTGCTTAAATTGGTTGAATAGTTTTCAATATATCCCTAAAAATAATATAAAAAAATATTAATGAATCACCCCTGTACAACAGAATAAAAATGTTAAGTGTATCATAACGGTGACACTACCCCAAGAAATTTTAATAAAAAAAGAACACTGTTGAATGAAATTATGAAATAATTCGAAACGAAGTTGTAAAAATTTACCTTTAACAGGAAATGAACAAAAAAGAAATAAGGGGTTTTGTATAGCATATTAGGTAACGAGTCTGTTAAATTTTATCGAATGAAATAATGGAATTACCGGTTCCATTATGGAATTCTCACCATTAAAAAAGGAAATCGAAAACATTGAACTATCAGGAATAAACAAACATATTTACGGCGAAAATGCTAAAATATGGGGGAAAATAATTAACAACTAACCTAGTTTGTAACAACTAGATAATAATTAAGTATAGGTAATTTTATTATTTAAAATTTATGCATTTAATACAAAACATAAATGTACCAGAAATATATTTATGATTCATCGAGGTATTTAAATATTATGAGAAAAGGAGGGACTGGTTTATTTAGAATTTGTAATCAGTCTTAATTAAATAGATAATATAAACAATTATCAACTACTTTGTTTCTTTTTCAGAGGCATTTACCACTGTTCTACAAAACCTCCATTAAAAAATATTAACTTCCTTATTTCTTCCATAATAAGCAATACGTATTGTACGATAACAAATAGATATTATACTATATTTTTTTATTTTGTGTTTGCTCTTGGCTACTTTTTCAAGGACACCTCAGGTTGGAGTCTTTTAACTTGATTTTTGAATGATATCGTAGGTAATAAGATTTAATTTGAAATTAGTTATTAAATATTTTGTCTATAATAAACTAGATTTTATTAATTTAAAAATAAATTAAACAGTGACTTTTGGAAAGAATTTTGAAAAGTATTATTCATCGGGAACATCCGCGTAGTTCGGTAGTAATCTTTGTAAAAAGAACATTTAAAAAGTACGTGTGTGCCTGACCAAAGACGTGGCTTGCAGAACTTTCAGTAAAACAATTACGCGAACCTAGAAGAACGGGACGAAGACGATGGAAAAATTTTTCTTTTTGCTGATGATACCAGTATTACCTGGAAGAACTCTAATATTGCAACTCTTCATGCAATTATAACTTCTGATCTACTTAAAATAAAAACCTGGTCCGACTCTATAATTTACTCTCCTTTAACGTGGATAAGACAATAGCATTATCCTATAAAGGAGCTCTTCAACCCTTGCTTCTTAATAACAGCCAGATCAGTATAATTGATTCTGTAAAATTTCATGGTATTTTTATAGACAGCAACCTTAAATGGTTCCTTTCATATCGATTTGTTCAGTAAGAAATTAGCCTTAGCGTGCTAAGATCTGTTTCGAAGGAAATGAATTTAGCATCTTCCAAAATAACATACTTTTCTTTGTTCGAGTCTCATCTTCGATATGGCCTTCTTTTTTGGAGTTCTAGTACAGCTGCCCAATCTGATCTTATGTTATTTTTAAGTTACAAAAAAGAGCAATATGGTATCTTTTTGGCCTCAGTAGAACAGAGATGGATATTGCAAAAGCTACTTCAAAAATCACGGGATTTTAATTCTTCTATCTCTCTATATAATCTATATGATATTCGGCAAAAAAATTATACAACCATCCCCCTTTGCAACTTAAAGCTACAACTTCTTTCCTTAAGTTCCGTAAATTGACAAAAGCCTATCTATGTGAAAGACCTTATTATTCAGTGGAAGAGTTTCTTAACAAATAATTAAGAAAGTACAGTACGTTTAGGTACAAGCAACAAAGTATTTTTATATATATTTGGGCATCACATGCAGCAGCTTAAAACTTATTTGTAAACTAGTTCGTAGGTTTTATTATGCAATTTAGTGACATTTTGCAATGGATTGTATATTTTATTATGTTTTATTCTGTGATATTGACGATTTATGTAATTTTAGTAAATTTTAATTGTTATTATTATTATTTTTTTTACTTTTGTAAGCTTTTTCCATAAAATTGTACAATTTTCAGTGACAATAAAGCATAATTCTAAGACTTCAGTGTGTCCAACAAAATCCTTTAAGAACGACTGAAGGATGTTTTCAACAGAAATGGAGATGATCCAGAGACATTCCAGTTTCAGTCAGCAGAAGAAGCAGTTTTAATGAAAATAAATTAGAAATTTAAAAATGTTTTTCAAATAATTGAAGAAACTTCTAGAAAAATGATGAAAGATTCGATGAAACTTCTCAAATTATTAAGATTCAATGAGACTTCTCAAATTATTAAAGAAGTATATACCCAGATTAACGAGAAATTTGAAGAAGTTTCTAGAACATTGGATAAGATACAGAGAAATGTAAACAACATAGAAGAGAAGGTCAAACAATTAGAGAGCATGACAAACAATACAAAAGTGCTACTGCTAGTTAATGCAGTAGTTTTAGATTCTGTAGTGAAAGAAGAATCACCGAGAGATGAAATGACACATCATATGAGATTCAAATTGCCACCATTTGATGGAAAGTCTTCTTGGTATATACCTTTGGACAATTTAAAGCTATTGCGACAGCCAATTATTGGACAGAACAAGAAAAAGCTGTTTCCTTGACTGCTGCTTTACAAGGTGATGCTGCGGATATCCTAAGATCGATTCCTAAGGATCAAGAAAAATGTTACCAGATCTTGTTCAATTGACTAGAAAAACGCCATGGAGATGCCCTTTCCCATCTACAACAAGTCTACAAAGCCCAACTAGGAATTAGAATTCAATGAGCAAGTAAGAGGTTGCAAGAATGCAATATCTAATATTCTCTGTTTCAAACTTTTAATTTCTAAATTTTATGTAATGTTACTTTCTTGGAAAATGACATTCCATCATTTACTATGTGATTGTATCCATTGATCTATTTACAAATTCAATTTCCACTGATAAGAGCTTTTGAATAGACATAGGCTATCAATCATTGTTAAAAATATTTTATATTTTTATGTATACAAATATTTATTAAAGAAAATTTGGCAATTTGATATTGTTAACAAATGCAAACACTATTCAGTCTTTTCGGTTTATGTATAACATGTAATCAATTAAAATACACAATTTCTGCTATCTCCTTGCAAAGACAATAATAATGGAGAAGCCTTATGAACCCTAAAATAACATTTTTCATCTCCATATGTATGAACGAAACTGAGACTACTTCTTAGTTTTACATAATGTGATTGTGGCACTCTTAAAACTGCTCTTTTCTCCTTTTCATTGTATTTTAAGAGATCTACATCCACACTGGTAAAAGTTTCTCCAAACAGTTGATTCCCAGCATCCATCACTGACTTTTTAAAATACACTGGTGTTATTTCTAGGTCACTAGCATAGGGAAAAACTCTGGAATCAATATATAAAAATATATTAGTATAATATTATACACCAAAGTGTATTTTTCTATAATATGTAGAAAGTTCATACCTATCTGACTAAATGAGTATCCTTAAAATATAATTAAATATACATTAATATCTACTTACAAAGAAATATCAAGATAGTAGTAATTAGTCATCGTAAATTTAATTAATGATTGGTCTCAGCTTGTGAATGAATACGAATTTTGAATTCAGCCTTTTACAAAACATCACAAAACATTCTCAATTCTCATCAATTATTTACTTTTCATTTTTATAATAAAAATTTATTTTGCTCGCGAGATTACCCGATATTTCATGAGCGTCCCAATTTAATTTTGTATTAATTGTTTTAAATGTGGTATTGTTTATTAGTTGTTTGATATAAAGCTTATTTTTGTATTCAACCTTAGTATCTCTAATAAATATTCTAATTGGTCTTTTTATATTACAAAAATTAATATTTTTTCGAAATTTTATAATGACTTTTTGTTACGTTTATGATTATTTTCCCAGTATACCAAAACATGTGTTTTTCTAACTTGACAACCGACATTTAGTTTTAACCTATATCAGAAATGTCCAAAACACGTTCTTTTAGTTCTGCCTGCTGTCAAAGTTAATAACAAAATAACAAAGTTATTAACCAAAATGGTAAGATTTATTATAATATGGTTTTATTATTATTAATAAAAACATTTTTAGCCGAAACATAAGATTGATAAACAAAAAGCTGTTACTTTCCAACTGGTACACAGAAGTCAACAAGACCCTTTAATAGCAGACGAAGATGCACCCCAAAGAGTACTTTTGCCAATTAAAGGCAAGCAGAAAAATACTGACGACTTGTTTAAAAAGAAACAAAAGGCAGAGTCAATTATAGATGAAGGGGATGATGATGAAGACTTTAGCGATGATATGGAAGAGTCAGATGGCGAAGATCAAGAAAAAGTGAAGGAATTGAAGGTAAAGTTTAAATTACCAACAACGGTGTTCCCATCCGAGGTCGAGGAAGAGGTTGGTATGCTAGGAAAGGCAGCTCCTGTATCAGGTAAATAATGTTTAACTTGTGTAAGTCTAACTGGTTGTACTAGAGCTGCGAATTTTAGATTATTTAACTCATTTAATGTATGTATGTATTCCGTTTTGTATCAGAAATCATGTAAAATGTATACCTTTTCTATTTCAAGCTCTTTTGTTGTTTAATAAACTGATATAAACAGTCTTCAAGAGCTGTTACAAATGACTTTTGCTCATTTGATGAAAAAGCCTAATGAGTAGCATTCTCATTTCTCTCATTCTTCAGATGGTTAAGCAGTTAAAAGTCTTATCAGATACTCCAGCTCCTTAAATTCTATTGTATTGGTTTTTGAATAACACTGATTTTCTGCTAAAATGTCAGCTGTATAACATATTTTATCATATAATATTTTACTCACATTCTTTAATTTCACTTGCACCCTGGCCTTGTTAATAATGAAATTGGTATTGCAATTTGTAGCTCATTGTTATTGTTGTATCTATTTGTAATTCTTTCACTATAATATTATTTTTCGGCTCAATTTTTCCCATGTTTTTTTCATTAAAATATATATTTTAATTTGATAGAAGTATAGTTCCACCTCTCCATAAACACATGAGATTAGTTTATCTTTATAAATGAAGAAGAATAAGGAAACATAAATATGAGATAACAAATACATTTTAAGATATTTTTTACCATAATATCCACATCCCTATTCCAAATACTTCTTTCTATTGTAATAAGATGTAAACATATTTTCAAAATGAACTCCTGTGTAAATAGCATAGACAATTTTGTTTGTTTATAATTAATAACTGTAGAACACATGATTGTATTAAAAATCAGAAAAGTTTTTAGATGTCTCATTTTTGTAAATATGTAATTAATGCTGTTCTATCTTATACAATTTTATTATTTCTAATAAAAAAAATTATAATACATTTTTTAGGTCCCCAGCTCCATTTGGATCCAGATGTAGTAGCTGCTATGGATGAGGACTTTGATTACTCAGATCCTGAAAACCAACTTGAAGACAACTTTATCGAATTAGCTAATGCTGTTGGTTCAGGCCATATGAATGAAGATGATGATGAATATGATGACAATATGTCTGGTTACAACTCTGAAGATCTGGATGAAGTTAATTCTCTTCTAGGGTCTGATGCATCATTTGAAAAAGAAGAAACTAAATCCAGATTTACAAATTACTCAGTTACTAGTTCGGTTATTAGAAGAAATGACCAACTTAGTTTGTTAGATGAGCGGTTTGAAAAGGTTTGTTACATCTAATGTTAAATTAGGTTGGCTAAATAAATAATCCTAAGTGAATTTTGTTTAAAAAACTGAATATTTGTAATGCCTTTTAAAAAAATAAATAACATTGTAAAATGCAAAAACATTTGCTTGATAATTATTTAAATCAGAAATAAGCTGTTTATGGCCTCTAAGTATGAATACTGTCACCTTTGACCATTGGTTTAGTGTTTTGTCTTTTAGGCGGAAAGAAGTAAACTAAAGAGTTTATTTGTCTAATGTAACCATGTATCTGTGAGATTATAAACATCTGGTCATGGTCAATATGATAGAGTAAACTTGTGTATTATTAGTTTTACTTATTGTCAAATACTGGTTTATTCCCGTTCTTTTTATTTACCAAAGTAACTACTTTCTTAATTATATTTGTTTATATGTTTTTATATTGGGAAAAAATCTCCTTTAGAAACATATTAGCATAACTATCTTACACCCAGCTGTTCTTAGTTATTCCTACCTGTTTTACTTCCCACAGAAACACCATATTCAACAACTCTTAATAATAGAAATTCTATGAGCCCTAACAACCATATAGAACAAGCAGATATTTTGCTAATAAAATGCCAATTTACCAAAATTCTTTTATTTCAATTATTTTAAATTGTAAATATGAAATTAATAACATTTGTTATGGTGTATGGAATTATTTTTACAGTTTGATTACTATTTAATTAATTGTTTGATAATCGAAAAATTCTGACAACTAAATATTGGAAGAAGAGGCTTTTAACAAATTAAAATAAAAATTGATAAGGCATAACGCCGTCCTTAGCTTGAATAACCACCTGAACTCTAGGCATTGTATCAACTAGGCTTTGACAGAATTCAGGGGTGAAACTATACCACATTTTTTGCAACTTAGCACATAGTTGTGGCAAAGTACACAGTGGTTATTTCTTAGGCATGTGCTAAAGTGTCTATTGGACTGCTAGAAGGATGTGACAAAACTTTAATATGTTCTCCCATCCATTTTTTAGTAGATTTAGCCTTATGGCTAAAAAATTAAATCTACGGATGGTTATAACTTTGCTGCACTTGGTAAAAACCAACATTCAAGGATATCTTAATATTTGGCTGCATTTACTATGCCTTCAATAAAATGTAAAGTTCCCAACCCTTTGGTCAATATACAACCCCACACCATGATGCCCTGCGGAAACTTTACAGTCCTTTTGAGACAATCCTTATGGAATGCTTCTGTTTTTTTCTGAATCACACGCTTTCGGTAATCTCCCACACAGACATCAAATTTGCTTTCATTGCTATAGACATATTTGTCAAAGTTATGTTTGGTCCACGAAAGTTTTGATTTAGCCCAAATGTAACCATTCCTTTTTGGTTTTTCTTTGGCCTACTCAAATAAATCAAAAACTAGAAAATTTTTATCGCAAAGAAGAATTTATCAAACATACCTTATGAAAAACGAGACCGCTGTTGTGGATATATTTGCGACAGCATTCTCTGGAAACATTCATCAAAGTTGCTTTATTGTACCTAGCAATTACTTCTCATAGTATATTTCTTTCTCCTGAGCTTGATGCACCTGATGGCCTGAGCTTTTGCCATGAACATGAATACTGGAAGTTTCACCATATTTCTTAATTATATTAAACACAGTAGTTGTTGCTACAGTCAATTCACTGGAAATTTCACGCATTGTTTTCTCTTTATGGTACTTATGAATAATAATTTATTTCACTTTTGGATCAGTAGATTTTCCATGTGCTATTATTGTATTTTACTCGTAATAAAACTGACGGTTGTTAATAATTGCATACATCATAAAAATGTTGTTAATTTCATAATTACAATTTAAAAAAATTTAAATTAAAGAATTTCGGTAAATTGGCATTTTATTCGCAAAATAACTGCTTGTTCCAACATATAGTTGTTAGAGCTCATACTATCGATATTAACATCACAGTCTAGAAAAAGATAGTTAATGAAAAATATGTATCGAGGTACTGTCAGGTATACCCTATTTTTTTTATAAACAAAGAACAAAGTCATTTAGAAGTTTATTCATCCAGGTGCATATTTTTCAGTCCTCACAAAGATGGTTTATTCTCATTTCTGGTTTCCTTAGTTTAAGCGGTGTTATTATTATATTATTATAAAATATTATTCTAAAGTTTATTCCTTTTCTTCTTCTCAGCTTTTCCTTTTTTAGGGGTCACTATTATTTACTCTTCGTTGCCACTCATTCACCTAAACGAAGGGCTTTTCAAACTTATTCGTATCTTGACGCTCTTGGGACTTCGCTATTTTTTTGCGACGCCCCTCAACCCAACCCCCAATAATACTTACCAATTTTAGTACTAGTCTAGAAACAGGTTAGTTATAACAAAACACTATTTAAATATTTATATTTTTTTATTAGAAATTAAGAACGAAATCAAAACAGGCACAAAAATGACAAGGGATATTTGCTCATATAACTGGTTGGTTAATGTGAGGGATGTGCTTGCTTTTTTGAGCACAGCTTATGAAACCGGGGCTCCAGCTTGGAAATTGCCACCCTCATTTCATTTTCTAAGTTTATGTTTGACCTGTACTTGTTTTTAATTACTGCAACTGCAGAAAAGCCCGTTTTGCACAAGTACGAAGTCGCAAATGGTAATAAAACCTTTAATGCAGCAGTGCTGATGGCATGATATTCATGAGAAAGTGAGCACCAAAATTCAAACAGTTTGTCCTTGTCGTATTGAAGCTTTAGGCTGGAATCACAGGACAATTCTGTCAGTTGTTTTTCTTTCTCTATTGAAAGTGTCGATGGCGTGGATGACAGAAAAGGGTTTCTGACCCAGTCATATTGCTCCATATCTTCAGAAAAATATTTCTCAAAGTGTTCGCTCAATGATAACATGTGTTGTGTAAACATATTTTTTAAAGAGGGATCAAGGATTTCTCTCGATTTTTCTCGTAGAATACCTTGTAAAGCAAGGAACCCGTCAATTTCTTGATCTACTAATTTTCTCTTCCATAAGAGCAACTTCTTCTGAAACCCAGTAATTTTATCTGCCAATTGCAGGATATGAGTATTGCTTCCCTGCAAAGACTTATTAAGATCATTTAATTTGTTAAATATGTCACAGAGGTATGCTAATTTTATTATAAACTTTGAATTAATAAAGTGCTGCGCATCTTCATGAGATTTTGTATGTAGATACGAGTAAAATTCGTATCTTAATTCGTATACACGTGCGAGTACGTTGCCAATGAGAATTGCAATAATAAATTATAGAGGTGTGCTCGGTCCCCATTTCTTCACAAAGTTTATAGAAAAGTCTTGATTTCACGGGTCGTGTTTTAATGTGGTTCACCACTTTAATAATTCTATCAATCACAACACTTAATTCAGGTGTAACGTTCTTTGCTGCTAAGGCCTCTCTATGTATGACAAAATGTATCCATGTAATCCTCCATACTGTCCAGACATCGCTCGGGATGTCTGGACGGTACACACGCCTACACAGTTGTTCCAGTTAATATTATTTTCAGTCATATATGAGTTTAAAATCTCGAATAAATCAGTAGCTTTACAACTTTCACATATTTTTTCTGCAAAATAACAAATCCTCACATATATTTGTTTCGTGTATGTACCGTACATAACATATCAATTGAGCATCATCATTACATATCAGTCGCCTCGTCCAGTTGAATGGCAAATAAACCTGAAAGTTTCCCCACAATCTGCTCATTCATATCTTCTGCCATGTCGTGAATACGGCGACTAACCGTATTGTTTGAAAGAGGTACATTTTTTATTTCTTTAGCTGCCGATTCTCCAATCATCACTGTTACCATATCAACCGCTGCAGGTACGATCAGTTCATCATCAGTGGACTGATGTTTTAGCTCTCGCAATTTTCTTACAAAAAAGTCTCTTGGCTTACCTTGTAAATGACTGAGTTGATTCCAAATGACATTTTAGGTTATTAGGAAACATACTTTCAGTCGCCAACACTTTGTAACAAACAACACGTTGTGGAAGTTCTACATTACCTTTAGTAACGTAGGTAAATCCAAAACCCAAATATTGGTCGTCATATTTCCAATATTTCGTCTTTTTACTTAAATTAACATTAACTGCCCTCGCCTGATTCTTCACTTCGTTTTCTATTCATATAAGTATCCATTATTGATAGCAAAAAACTCCGCGTGCGTAAAAACAAAACAAAAGCTTGACTAAATCACATAACATGCGCGACAGCAGGGAACACGGGGGGGGGGAGCCGACCGGCGAATGCGCCCGGCGCTCACTCGACTCCAGTGGGATCATTTTCGGATTGAACAATTTTTTTCGGATAATTCAAGGGTGTATCGACTTCGATTTTATATTTTTTATCTGATTTATTTATTAATAAATATATTTTATACTCATTTAAAATCAAATAAATATATTTTCTGTATTAGAAGTCCGCGATGACGCGCGACGCCCCTGGGACAACGCACAGTTTGGGAAGCCCTGACCTAAACCTTTCCTCTCAATTCCTCTGCCACACAGTCCTTCCATCTTCTCCTTCCATAACTTAACAGCTCTATCCTTCGTGCCACATAGTTTTTTTGAGACTATAGTCACCCCGTCCGTTTCCTTGGTCCGGTAAGGAACGACTGATTCCTGACGGGACCATGAATCAGCCCTTCCTGATCCTGTCCCTTCTTGATTTACCAAACATCCACCATAACATTTTCATTTTAGCCACCTCCATGTTCTTTTTCCGAATCTTCTTTAAAGGCCACTTTCCCGATTTTTCGATCACAAAGTACCCCGCTCATTCGCTTCCAGTTAAACTAACCAGTCTATATCCTGTGGGCAATTTCTCGATACGGTGTGCCATTTTCCGTTATGTAGGAACAAAGGTGTTTAAATTCTCCTACTTGTCTTAGTTTTTCTCTTGCCAATTCTATGTCCCCAACCACATATATTCCGTTTTCGATTGCTTACCCTAAGTCCTTCCTCTTCAATAGCGCTTCTGCAATACTCCAATACAACATTTCTTTGCTTTCTTCTACTACGATATCATCAGCAAAGAGCACTGACCAAGGAGCCCCCTCTCTTACTTTTTCTGTCAGTACATCCATAACAAGATTAAACAGGTAGGGACTCAGTGAAAAGCCTTGATGCTAATTAACTGTCACTGGAAAACTTTCGGTCAATCCGACACGAGTCCGTACTTTGGTGTACACTCCCTCATACATCTCCTTCACGAGCCTTCCATACTTCTCAGGAACCCATTTCTCTCTCAAATATCTCTGTCCCCATAGCTCTTGTCTAGAAATTGTGTCATACGCCTTCTCAAAATCTATAAATAAAAAATGTAGCTCTCTTTTCTGTAGCTGTAGCTCCTTCATGGCATAAACAGAAACTGACCTCCTATTGATGTCTCTCTCCTTAATCTTTGCTCTACTTTTCTCTCCCAGATTTTCATTGTGTTCGACATTCTCTTCAGTTTACAGTCCTGAATGTTCCCTTTATCTTTATACAATGATACCATCACACTCTCCATGCATTGGGCATCCTTTTTTTTCTCATGTATCCTACTCATCATTTGCCATAAAATATCAACCCCTTCCTCTCCTTTCCTATTATAAAGTTTATTAATAGTATATTAAATAATAAGTTTAGAACCGAAGTTTTAATAAAACAATATAGATTTTGCATAAGAGAAGTGCAACAAGTGGATAAATTAAATTCTGTATGGAGGGACGTAGTGTCTATGAATATGAGTGACATTGCATTGAGTCTCATTCCTTTAACGTTAGACATTGCATTTGTTGAAAAAAATCTAATCTATTCAAGTATTTCTTCTTCATTCATTTAGTGCTCTGTTGGTCAAATTTTGAATTCGACTGGAAGTAACTTTTTAACAAAGTTCACATGCTCACAGACAATACTAATTGTAATAGTAGTTTTATCAAAATTAATAAATATACACATCCATTTAAATAAGTCTGCAGTAAGTTAATTTGAGCCAAGAATAATGTGCTGTAGGAATTTTTATGTTGTATGTTTCCGATAATAACTCTTTCAAAATATTTCCAAGCTCAGTGAATCAACCATAACTACCATTGAAGCAGTGGCGCACCCAGGGGGGGATTTTGGGGGTTAACCCCCCCCCCCCCCCAGGCCCCTATTCCGACACTGTTACTGACACATTTTAAGGACTTAAAATGGAGGTAACACCATAAAAAAAATTTCGGTGACCAACCAAACCCCCCCCCCCCCAGAGGCAAATTCTAGGTGCGCTACTGCATTGAAGTGATGTTCCTACTGGCGATCATTACACTTAACTAAAGTATTAGTTTGGTCAAAGTTCATCGTGTTTGACACTAAATTCTTCAGGTATTATCTACTAAAAAATAATAATTGTGATGTGGATTATTTCACCACATCATCATCAATATAAGAAATATTTCATATACAAAACTTTTTAGACAATTGTCGAAAATAAAAATCCAACAATGAGTTAAATGAATATGTTTAATTTTTTATTTATTGTTACTTGTAAGAGTAGCAAACATCAAAATGTTGGGGTTGAAGTATAATGTACCCTGAAAATTATGTTTAAATATTGTAAAACGAAGTATGTATGTATTGACTTTAAAAAGCTTTTGAATCTGAAGTAGGCAAGCATCAATACATGTACCTAAAGTAACATGGATAAAAAATGAAATATTGATAAGGCCCTATATGTTTTACATTAACATTTGGTACATAAAAGTTAAATGGTAAAATTAATTATATACCTTTTATAAAGGATTTTTAAATAAAACTTATCTACTTCCGTACCCCTTATCATTCTTTTATTCCTTGGGTGGTTATTATTTTTTTTCCAGTCCAATCAAGTCGAAGTACTGAATTTTTGTTTGCCGGCAGATGTCCTCTTTTGTTTGAATAAGTGCTATCTGATGCCCGGTCGATCAGTTACTTTTCTCATTATCCAATCTATGCTTATAGATTAAATTTCATCTACTGCAAACTCGACATAGGAAGATTAAACCTTGCACATGTGGCGTGTGCCGACTGGATCCGAAGAGGTGGACAGTGGCGGGATTATGCTTTTTATATAATTATCGGCATCGAATAGTTACCGCTGCGCTACTAACAGCGAGGATAAATATGTAAACAAGGCGCTCGGGTCGAATCGGTACGAAAATAAGGATTTGCGCTTAATCTTCGTAACTGGCGCCTACTGTATCATAATAAGGAATAGGGTAGGGGACAGCACGCACTCCTGTTTGACTACAATTTCTAACACTGTTTCATCTGTTATTTCTCCTGAGTGTTCCAGGTTAGCTTTGTATCCTTCATATAAAAGTTAATTATTTTTTTTGGTATACCATATAGTCTTAAGATTTTAAACATATTTACCCCATTTACACGGTCGAAGGCCTTTTCAATGTCGATAGAACTTACATCTATATCTTCTTTCCATTCATTTGCTTTTTCCAAGATAATTCTAAGAGTACAAATGTGGAGAGCTTTGACACTATTAATATTAAAATTATAATAATATAAGTATATTTCGGTTTGTTAGTTTTGATTGAAATTAACAACAGATTTAATAAAAAAGGGAATAACTAAATGTATATACGTGAACTTCATACTAAGTGGCTAACGCCACTAATTTGTGCTCTTCTTTTTTAGATGTTCGTTGGCTATGATGAAAATGAAATAGGGGCTTTAGATTGTGAAGAAATTGAAGGAGACGTATCGGCAGATGATATTTTACAGCGTTGTGTAAACGATTTTCAAAAGTCACAAACTAATGAAGAATCAGAAAAGAAAGATGTAGCGAATAAAATTAAGAAACAACTTGAAATACACCCCGATGAAGAAGAATTTGTAGAAGTTGTTGAACATCCAAAGGAAAAGTGGGACTGTGAGAGTATTCTGAGTACATATTCTAATATTTATAATCATCCAAAGTTGATCTCGGAGCCAAAGGTAATAGCTATATCTAAATACATTACAATAAAAAAAACATCTCAATTTATTCATTTTATCTTTCTCTTTCATCTAGGTATAGATTGTCGTTCTTTCTATACGACTGCAGAATTATGTAATTTCATCATTTTTCGTCTTAATGGATACTTCCACGTTTGACATTCTTTGAGTCCATGATATTCGTAGGATTCTTCTGAACGTAGAACACTAAAATTCAAAGGCGGCCAACTTATTCAGATGGACTTGTTTTAGTGTCCACGCTTCCAAGTCATAAAGAAGAGTAGAGAACACGTAACATCGAAGCATTCTCAGGCGTAGTTCTAACCTTATATCCCTACAACAAAGAAACTTTTTAAGTTTGATGAATGATGCACGTGCTATTTCAATGCGTGTCCTAATTTCTTTGGTTTGGTCTACATCTGATGTTATCCATGTTCCTAAGTATTTATAGTTATTAACACTCTCAATTGCAGTATCTTCAATAGTAAGTTGGATATTTGCATGTGCAGATTTAGTCATGATCATGCATTTAGTTTTCTTTAAATTTATCTTCAGTCCGTACTCATGATAGCGTTCATTAAGGCGTTGCATTACGTTCTGTAAATCATTGTTGTTATCCGTCATTATTATTGTATCGTCTGCACAACGTAAGTTATTCAAAACTTCTCCACTGATAGATATACCTTCTATTGAGTCTGAGAGCACTTTTTGAAATATCGCTTCACTGTAGACATTGAAAAGTAGTGGGGACAGCACGCAACCCTGGCGGACTCCTCTCTGTAGTTTGATATTTTGGGTGTACTGGTTGTCAACTCTTACCTTGGCAGTTTGATTCCAATATAAATTAGATATAATTTTCATATCACGACTGTCAATATTTTTGCTTTTTAATATATCTACAAGCTTTTTATGTTGAACCTTATCAAATGCCTTTTAAAAGTCTACAAAACATAAGTACATGTCCTGATTCATGTCCACGCATCTCTGAGCCAGCACATTCAAGCCGAACAAAGCATCTCTTGTACTCATACCATTTCTAAAGCCAAATTGTGTGCACTAATTTCATATTCAAGAGTTTTAACAATTCTGCTGTGAATTATTTTCAAAAATGTTTTAAGTGTGTGACTCATTAAAGCTATTGTTCTGTGATCTGAGCAAGTTGTTGCACTTGGCTTTTTGGGAATTGCTACAAATGTCGATTGCAGCCATTGTCTGGGGATTGTGGCAGTCTAAATAGTTGTTGGATGTAATTGGTCCAGTGACATAATCTCTCCTTCATATCAGTAATAATATCCCTTTATCATTTTTAAGTATATTCGTTCTTGTGCGTTTTCTAGAACCTGTCACTTCTTTGATTTTTTTGTGTAAATTAAAGCTATCATACTTTTTTTTTCCAGATCTTCTATTTCCTTGCATCTGTCGGAGAACCACCTCTCTTTTGCCTCTCGAATTTTCTTTCTGATGTTTTTCTGAATTTCTTTGTATTTATTCAGGTCCTTTGCTTTATGTTTTCTTCGTTCTTCAATAAGTTCAAGAAGTTCTACTGTCATCTGAGGTTTTGTTTTTTCTCCAAGTGGTTTGAGGGTTTCTTTTCCAACTGACATAAGGACATGTTGAATTTTTCCCCATTTTTGGTCAATAGTTAGAGTTTCCGCATTATCTTCTTTGACTTTCCTTAAGTTCTCGTTTATTTTAAATTTCGTTTCCGCATATGTGTTGTCTTGTTTGAGACGTCTTGTATCCATGATTTTCTTGGTGCTAGCGCTGTTGACCTTCTTTAGTTTCACTCTCATCCACAAAACAACCGGTTGTGATCGGAGGATATGTCCGCTCCTGGATAAGTTTTAGATGATATTATAGAATTTCTATATCTTCTGTTGACGATAATATAACCTATTTGATTTCTGACTATTTTGTTGTTATTGTCAGCTGGTGACCTCCATGTATATAGTCTACGTTTAGGAAGTTTGAACAAGGTATTTGTAATTATGAGTGCCTCATTGACACAGAAATCGACAAGGCTATCGCCACGTTCATTCCTCTCCGAGTCCATATCGCGCCACGCAATTCTCCACTTCTCCTTGGCCCACTTTAGCATTAAAATCGCCCATTATAATATTTATATCTTGTCTTTTAGTTAGCCTATGTATAGGTATATCTATATAAATCTTGTAACAGGTGTAGAAAAGCACAAATAATAATCAAAAGATTATGTAATTCTCTGTATAAAAAAAGTACACTTAATATAGTGAAATCCCCTATAAAAAATTTATATTTCCAAATAAAACAGTATGGGATAAAAAATAATAAAAATCAATGAAATCATGAAATACCACAGTTAATCCTACAAGGGAAGATCGAAGGTAGGAGAGGAGCCGGCCGCAAACAATTATCCTGGTTAAGGAATATTAAAGAATGGACAGGAATACACAATACAGGCAAGCTGTGTCACGCCGCCAAGAACAGAATTCTAGTAATGAGATAGTCTCCTACGCACTTTGGTGTATGGCATGTTAAGAAGAAGAAGAAGGGATAAAAAAATAGCAAAGTTTTACATGTTTATAAAAAGCAAAAGATGTAAAATGAATGTTTAGCTAATAGAATTAACTATTAATCATGATTAAACTTAAGAGACTGTACAAAGTGCAAAGAAAATATCTATTGAGTATTATATAAGTGATTGCGTCCAGCTTCATAGTCGCTAATAAAAACTTAAAACTCAAATAAAGAAGATAGAAAATACTTCTTTACTGCATAAATATTACTCATTCTGAAGTCCAAAGAAGGTTCACAAATGGCTATTTCAGTAATCGAATTAGCGTAGTCTGAAATGTAATGAGAATTCGTTAGTTTACCAGTCGAAATTAAGATTGTTGGCTGCGATTTGGTAGGTTACCAGTTAAAATTAAGAAAGTTGGTGAAAATTCGTGAAGCTCCGATCGAAATTAAAATAGTTGGCGGTAAAACTTTGCAGAAAAGCGGTCAAAATTAAAAACATAGGCGGTGAAAATTCGTAGAGCACCAGTCGAAGTTAGAACTGTTGTTGGCGAAAATTGCAGAGTACCAGACGAAATTAAGACCCAGAAGAAACAAGAAATACAAAAATAAAAGATATTATATTTAAGATAAAAATTTAGGTATTATATTGGCGAAAAAATGTACCTAACTTGAACTGATTGTTTTCGTGATTACAGTCCACAAAGGTTGAATTCAAACCGGAGTAGCCGGAAGATAAAGTATTTAGAGTATTTCAAAATAAATATCTAGGACTAAAGTATTTTTTATTACTATAGAAATTTGTAAAATAGTCATAAAAATAATATCGGAGGAAGGACTGTAGAGAAGTAGGCGAATACTGGATGTCACACGAAATAAGAAATATAAGAAGAAAATAAGTAAATTGTACTGACTACTTTTTTATAGTTCCTCCTAAATCTTCAGTTCTATATTTTCCGGTGCAACTGACGCTGCCTTGTTCCTGTTCCTTGTTTGTTTTGTTTATTTGTACAAGAAGGTAATGGGTGGAAGAGTAGCGCTTGGCAGAAAGAGGCTAATTACACCTGGATTTGATTTGATAGTGGAAGTCGACGTAGTAGGCAACTCGTTTGACAGTAGCAGTTAAGTAATCTCTTAACTCGCACACTACTAGTTTTTTCGCTTCGCCACAGCTTCGGCACATACTATTCCACCACTGGGTAGAGGTAGATTTTCCTGTGGTTATCATCCTTTTGGCCGGCCAATTAAGGCAAGCTTCCTTATGGGTAAGCACTTCCTCATCAACCACCAACTTATCGGTAAGGTATATACTGGTCAAATGTCAACGAGCTAGTATTTTCTTGACTCCTGGAGCAGCCCTGGACAATAGTCCAGTTATAAAGGCATTTACCCGCCCACAAAACACTCTACACTCTGTCAATAGAGATTGAGAATCCACAAAACACTCTACACTCTGTCAGTAGAGATTAACGTATGCCAGAGCTTTATTTACTATATTTGATTATCGTTACATTTCTTTTATTAAACACTCAGGTTTTTCTTGAAAATGTGGCGTTGTGTCGGTCTTTTTTTCTGCCTGCGATGACTTTTGGACCAAATTTCCTAGAATCTTAAAAGTCTTCTTCTCTCATAATATCCATTTTTTAAAATCTTCTTCTCTCATAATATCCGTTTTCATACTTCTTCCATTTTTTTCTATGAATACACCAAAGCTCAACAGAGTTACAGAGTTGGACCCTTTAGAATTCAGTCGCACATTTCAATATTCAGTCAGTTGTTTTGTTTTGGGATGTAAATACTCCTCCTTAATCCGTTATCCATAAGGATATGGTGACGTCATGGTGTTTGATTGTTTGTGATTGACCATTCAACACTATATTCATATGTTTTGAAGGGAGAATTCTGTGAATTCTTTAATTTGATTAGACCAACGTGAAGGAGATCTGTCTCTTGATCTTATGCTCTCACTATACCTTAGACGATCAGTCTTTATGCACTATTTCGTTCTAGTGATATGTTTAAAGTACCTCAGAACATTTCTGTTTATTTTTATAATGTATCTGATATTAATATTTCGTTGTTGAAGTACAGACTCATTTGTACGATGTGCTGTCCATGAAATTCGTAATATCCTTCAGTATACCCACATCTCAAATGCGTTGATTCTGTTTGTGTCAGCGTTCTTATGGTCCACGTTTCAGAGGTGTATGTTGCAGGGAATATCAGTGCACATCAATGCAAGGTTTCGTGGCTTTCCAGATTTTCGTCAGTTTTGCTGTTGCTTACCTCTAGCCATTGTTAGTTGTCTTATTGCTTCTTTACACCCGCCATTATTTGTTATTATCGATCCTAGGTAGTTAAAGTTTCCCACTACTTCGTATCCCGCTATGCTTATGACTTCTGCTTGATTATTTCTAGCTCAATTAATTAACTAACATTTGTTTGTTTCCATTGATTGTTAGCCCGTATTGTCGACTTGTTGAATTTCTGCCTGATCTGTTCTAGTTTTTTCTGAAATGTAGCTAATATCAGGGTGTCTGCGTATCTTTTAATTTTACGCCCTCGCTTTGCTATTCTTGAATCCCAGTCATCGAAAAGTGTTCGAATGGTATAACATAAATACATGGGGGTCAAATTTGTCTTCTTTTTATCTGTTTTTCTTATATTTTGTGGCCCTCTGTTTTCAGAATCCCTTCAATTATTATATTGACCTTGTCACCCTCTAGAATTTGGTCTATTTTGTGGTCTTTTGTTTTCAAAATTCCTTCTGTTGTCATACCGACGTTCTGCTATGAGTAGCAATGAGTAGTGCTGCCCATTACATTTTGTACACTTATGAGAGGAATAATATGGTATTCCACTTTTGTGTAGTAGTCATCTATCGCCCCATTGCTTTTCCTTTAAAATTATGTTTCTTTCTCGTACTTACAGACTTAAAAACTTAATTTTGAACCGTTTATGTTCTTCATGGCATACCACACAGGTTATTATCTTCTTTGCCTGTTGTCTATGGTCTGCCCCTGTCATTTCAGTTTCCAACATATCTAATGTTTGGAACCTTCTTTGCAGGAATTCCTATGTTGACTTATATATTGGAATGTCCTTGCTATCTTGAATTGATGTTTCATATAGTCTCCTGGTTTCCGGGTCCCACTTTAACATGCTTATCCTTGCTATGAGAGGCCTCCAGGACTCTGTCAATAATCGTTTCTAAACATTCGTGGAGACTGTCGTGTAATGTTTTCAGTACCTTTGCTGATGCTTCTTTTATCTTTGCAACCAGAAGTATCTTGTCTACTAATTTAAATAAATTTATCCGGTTCGAAGGACCAATGTTTAAAATCGATGTATAAATTTGAATATAGTTGCGAATGCTCTTATGTCCTAACTTCTCAATCGACGATGTGGAAAAATACGAAGTCATGAAATAAAAATTTATTGTTAACTAATAAATAATTATGCACCCATTAACGATCTTTATTAAGTGAATATTTTAATTAGACTACACATTACAAGGATTTCAACCCCAATTTAGAAGCTCACAAATAAAACGTCAATTCGTAAAAAAGTCATTGTATTGCACTTTGTAACTTATACCTTTGAACCTAGACGCTTACACAAATACAATTTGAACTAGGAAGTATTGCAATAGAATTTAGCAATTGATATAGATATCTATTACAATTATATACAGTGAAACTAGGAAGTTAAGATAAGAGATGTGAGATTACAAGTTAGGGATTTAATTTGTGATTGAACATCCCTATTTTCAAATTTCATATTTTTCTTGCCGTTCAATACTCAGTAGGGTATGATTATGACATCAATACACGATGTGTCAAATTAGGGTTCCTTCTCTTCTTTTTTCTAATTTTTTTTCAAATTTCAAACATCTGGTCCTTATATACTTCGTTGTATGGGTTTGTTTTTATAGAATTTTGTTTTCTTTCTTCTATTTCATGTGTCTAGCCCTGTGATTACCTTAGACATGGATGCATGTAAAAAAGTTTAAAATATAGGGTAAAAAGTTTTTTTCTCTTCTTCGCCAAGTCTATTATTTGGTTTTCAGTTGAAATATTTTTTCAGATTTTTCCTGGTTTTCATTACATTTGGTTCTAAGATATACATTATACTACCATTTCTGAAAATTGCTTTTCAGATCCTTCGATTGCTTTGACCCATCGAGACTTACCTATATAGGTTACACAAATTTTTAACTTTAAATATTATTTAGTTTATGTAAATTCTATGTATTAAATTTATTTATTTTACAGACAGGAAAAATTAAAATAAACAAGAAGACTGGTATTCCCAGCAACGTTTTCAATACAAGCACATTAACATCTAAGGCTCTGAATAAACTTAATGAAGAAAATGACAGATTAGACTCAAAAACACCATTGGATCAACACACCGTTTCGCAACTGTCCCTATATTCAATGCGTTCCAAAAACGAAACGCCAGAAGAAAGAAAAGAAAGAAAGCAAAAACTGAAAGAATATAGGCGGGAAAGACGGGAAGAAAAGAAATTAAATAGTGAAGCGTTTAAAGAAGAAACCAAGCGACAGGTTAAGATAGCAATTAATAATAGAAATAATGTACAGGGAAATAAAATTTTATAAGTAAAGAATTTTTATTTTTTACTCGCAATAATTGATTTATTTGTTATTTGTCGTTGGACCGCATATTGTCAGTAAGATAAAGTGCGATGGCTTAACTTGCACAGCGGCTAACTCCGTTTTTTAAAACTTTACAGGATCACAAAAAAACTTCTTAAAAAAATTAATACTTACAATATCAATATTCCAAAAATCTATTTGTTGCCTATTTATTTTGCACTTTGAAGTTACTAAAAAGCATAAAAAAATATTTTGATTAAATAGCAATTATTTAAATTTTTGGAGTTACCCTGTTTGTAATTAAAAGAAAATAGTCAATAATCGGGAGTTGCCCACTTTTCTCTGCATCGTATTATGGAACCTCTTTAGAAAAATGAAATCAATCTATAAGTATATGTTTGTTTATTTTTGTTTTATAATCAAGTATTTTATTTTTATTATACCATAGAGTATTTTATTTATCAGTCTTCATGTGGCACATTGTCGTAGTAGTCCCTGTAGTCCACCGGCAAGGTACTTTTTAGTTGTTGTAAGTCTTTGAATTTACGACTATAATACTTATTTTAAGCCGATTTTCATGAAGATTCGGTAAGCTTTCAATAGGTTTAACTGAGACCCTTTTATCACATCGCTGTGGCAGTAACTGCCATTAATATGTAAACCGTAACATAAAGTACAAGTTCCTTTGTTTATATTGTAGGGCACGAATATCTGCTACCTAAAAAACAAAACATTAATAATGTTTTCGTCTTCTGTGTCTGTAGAAGACCAAACAAAATTAACAATAAAAGTACCTTGGCATCTCCTATGGCTTTTCCTTTTCTTATTGACTTATAAAACTGTAAACTTGCTAAAGATTTAAAAAATTCATGGGTTAGGTAAGATACGTTGTAAGGTTTATGATGTTTGCGAGCTCCAATACAAACTTCTGCATATTCAGCTGGTACATGAATTATGTTGTTTTTCAGTTTCCTTTCTATGGTGGCATGCATTTGAGTCCGCTTCCATCTGGGTATGGCTTACCTGTAGATACTTTTGCTGAATTGTGACATTGTTTAATGTTGCCACGTTTAGTAATGCATTTTCCAATATTACGTTTCTATTTTGCGCTGTACATCCATCGCTATACAATATAATTTTAGTATCCTGTCCAGGTTCTCTGTGAATACTCGGCAAAAGTTTCTTCTTAATAAACTTGACCATTATGGTAGCGTTATTGTCAGAGGATAACCCACCTTCGGTCTCGTTCCAGAGATAACAAAATCCGTCTTTATTTTTTATAATAAATATACAGAAATTGTGCGTGCATATCTTAGTTTTGTAATATATAGAGATGACACATTAGATTAAGGTGCCAATAACACAGCTTGCGTGTCCATTGTGAATACAAATTCTTATGTATTTTTATCCTGTACTTTTTCAAGTCTAGCTTCATTCTTTCTATGTGCTCATTGTGTTCTATGTCAGGTATTTTTCCTAGTTTGTGAGAGAGGCACTTTTTTCTCATTCATCTTTGTTTGGAGGTTTGGTATTCCATGGCGTGCATCAGTATAATGTGTAGAAATTGTACAAGACTTTTTTTGGTGTCCATTCTGGGAACAAATAAAGCTTGGCCGAACTTTTGCGGCAATAATGGGATTACAGTTTTATAATATTGTTCAAAAACTCTTTAAGTGATTTCACTTCTACTTCGTAGGGATTTTTTGTTGCGTGTTGATTTGTTTTGTAAGAAATATTCTCTTTGCCTTTTTTCCAGTTCCAGATAGTCATTTTGGTAAGACACAAAGTGTTTTGAAACATCGTTTTACAAACTCTCACGCGGCATTCGTTAGTCAAGTTTAAGTTAAATACCATTCTGCTTTTTCTTCTTGTTATTAATGGGTCTTTTCTATCTCTTCGCCGTTTTGTGGGTATCTCTTGTACAAGACCACTCACGAAAACCCTTTTTCCCCCCAAGTCATCCTCCAAAACGTTTCAAATATAGTTTTCCTTTCTTCTTCTGAAACTTCGCTATTTTAAAACACTTTTATCAGTTGTCCTACATTTGCATCGAGGTTTAAGAACTCGTTTATTTTTTTGTGTTCTTTCCCATTTACCTTCAATATTTTGACGCCCAGTATACTGTTGCCCATTTTCCCTGTGAAGCTTGTTCATTTGATCTTTGCATGCAGTTTTATTTACCTGACACCTTTTTCTTCTCTTAATTCTCCATGGTTCTTCTTCACTATTAGAATCAGAGTGCTCAGAATAAGGTACAAGTTGTGCATTCATGCAGTCGCTATCATCACTGAAATATTTGTCAATCAAGCTAGTATTGTAGTAACAGATAATCAGATAGTAAATCAGTAACAGATTTCAAGAAAACAGACGAATCATTATCGAGACGCGCCATAATCTCTTGGAGTTAGCCACGTTTCGGTTTTGTTATGCTAGTGTTAGGAGTTGACCGTTTTACGTGTTCGCCGTTTTCTCCGAAGTTTTAAAAGTTAGGGAGATATTTGATTGACCATAATGTGAGCGACAACTAGAAGCAGTCGACAACGCCAAAACCTGTATTTCGGTAAAAAATGGAGTTAGCCGATTTGCAAGTTAAGCCATCGAGTGGCTTTACTTATATATTTTTTTTTATTTAAATTAACGTGTTAGTTGGTGCAATGAAGCAGTAAAAAGCCCAAATGCCAAATTTTTGCAATTGCATGGATTTAAATGAAACTTTTTGCATTCAATTCGTAGGTCAGGACATTTTGTGAACAAAAATAATGATGTGGAAATGAAAATTGCATTATTGAACAAGGAAAATGCATTTCGAAATTATGAAAAATAATCCATTTGTAAATCGGAAATAATTAACGGAAATAAGTTCAATATTACTACTCGAAGATTTTTGGGGTCACTGAACACGAGTATCATGACGGCGATGGTCTCCGACGCACCTAGTGCCCAGGAATTGCTCCTATCTCTTGAAATTTTGTAGGAATTCGATACAAAATCAGTGCAAACTCGTTTCTTGTGGGTTTTTGGGGTCACTGAAGACTGATATCATGTCAGCGATGGTATGCGAGGCACCTGGTGCCCAGGACGTGCCACGTCTCCTGGAGATTTGTGAAAATTCGATACAAAATCAGTGCAAATTCGTTACTTGGTCGTTTTTCAGGTCGCTGAACATTACATCATGTCAGCGATGGTGTGCGAGTCACCTGGTACCCAGGACGGGTCTCATCTCCTGGTGTTTTGTGGAAATTCGGTACAAAATCAGTGCAAACTCGTCACTCGGTGGTTTTGGGGTCGTTTTCGGAGAATTTTTCGAAGTTCTCCCAACAGTCTATGCTTTTACCCAACACTCGAAGACTGCACAGACTGAGGATGGGAATTTAAAGAACAACCTTTAGTTCCCATAAAAATGATACAATTAACTGGTCCACCAAGCATCTCAAGCTTGATATTTTGCGGGTACAAAACCGATTGTGGAAATTCGTGTGGATGCAGGAAACACGAATTGCATTCAGTGGCAGATCTAGACATTTGCCTTGGGGGGACTTTCAATGAATTACCAACCAAGACATAAAAAAATAAACCCAAATGATATAAAAGACATACAAAATAGGTTTTCTTTAATTTTGTCCTTGTTGGGGGGAGGGGGGGGGGCAATTTTTCCTTTCTGTGTATATGCTGACTTTGTGGTGTCGCGTGCAAAAAATGTGCAGGCGTTAATTGCATAAATATCGAAAAATATAAAAACGAGTGATGGATTCGACCGTTACTTGATGAAAATTTATTTATCTAATAATAAAATACTGAAAGTTGGTCATTCAGAATTGAGACAAACAGTTCTCCCCTCCTTAACTTATTCAGTTAAAGACACAGTCCAAAGTGTAGTTAAAGTGTAAACACATACCAAAAATAGATCACTTGAGAAAGGCACTCTGGCCGAAACAGCTGTAGTGATAATAATTTAAAATAAATTTTGTGTTGAAAACAAAAGTTTTCAGTGTTTTATTTTTATATAAAAATGAATCGATAGACGAAGAAAATTAGACGATGGATCAAGAACGTGAAGAATTGTATTATAAAACATTTGAAAAATAAAAATTAAATATTTACTGTGTAACGAATTTCCACAAAAATTCCAATTAGTGTCCAGCGATTTCAAAAACTCACGAGTAACGAATTTGCACGGATTTTGTATCGCATTTCCATATTAACTTCAGGAGACGAGGCTCTTGGCACCAGAGGCATCGGAGACCATTACCGGCATCATACTCGTGATCCCAAAAACTACCGAGTAACGAATTTGCACTGATTTTGTATCGAATTTCCACAAACCTCCAGGAGACGAGGCACACGTACCTTGAAGACCATCGCCATCTTAATATTTGTATTCAGTGACCCCTAAGAACCCCCGAGTAGTAATATTGAACTCATTTTCGTCAATTATTTCCGAATTAAAAATTATCAATTTTCATCACCTCGAAATGCACTTTTCATTACTTGTTCACTAATGCAATTTTCATTTCCACATCATCATTTTTGTTCACAAAATTTCCTGACATTCTTACTAATCGAATGTAACGAGATTTATTGAGATTCATTTAAGTGCAAAAATTTGGTAATTTGAATTAGTTGAATTAGAGTGGCTGTTAGCTCTTCATCCAGTTTATGTAGTATTCGAGTGTTCGTGTATAGTTGGCACTCAACCAGTATGTGTTTGACGCTGACGCGGGTATTTCAGGTACTACAACAAGAGGGGTTGCTTTGACTCATCTGGTAACCACAGGTAAGACAGCAATCTCCAATTTTGAGTCCTCTTATGACAACTCTTCTACCTCGTGCTGGTACTTTTAAAGTAGGGATTTTGGGTTAAATATCATGAAATTTGCGGCTTGTCTTATTCTAGAGGTCTTACCAGGGTCTCAAGCACATTTGATTATGTTGCTTTCTGCACATGCGATTGACTCTATATAACATATGAGGACACCAGAGAGGGGTCTGGATATATACATTCAGTCTACAAAAACGCTGGTTTCTCCCCTTCGACTTGAGTATGTATATTTCAAAATACAAAGGACAAGCATGGTGAAATATATTTAGCAAGTGAAATAAAAGAAAAAAATATTACATATATATTTAGTTTTAACTCATCAATTTCTACAATATTTAAATATGCGACATTATTACAAAGGTGGTATCTCAAAGCGACAATTAACTAGCGGAATATTCTATGACCAATACGATAATAAAAAAAGGTAAAATCTTCTAAAAGGACCACCAAGGAACACATCACAGGTCGCGAACAAATTATTCTTATAATAGGTATACAAAACTAAATGAATACATAGTTTTTACTCAAAGGTGTTAAAAATGGTATAAGACAATAACATAAACAATACGTAATTAATATTACAAAGGTGAAATATATGAATACATATAATAAAGTAAATTATCAATAAAAACTCAATTAATTAATAGTGAAATTAATAAACTGAGTTAATAAAGGTGCACAAAATGCAATCAGCGATAAATATGCGAATAATAATGAAATCAATATAATTAATAATAGAAGCACATTAAAAATAGAAACGGTTAGAATGTTTAAAATCACGACACAATATGAAAAATAGTTCAGCAACAAACAATTGTAAACTTGCAATGAGTAATTGTATAATAATGTAACAATTTTGTACGAATAACCCTACTCTGGTGCATCAACAACAATATATACAAGGAATTGTACATACCCTACTTGGGCGAGCTTCAGGAACAAAGTGAAGTGGATATCGATTTTCGGAGATGCTGTCGATCTTCTTAACCTGAAAAACCAAGTGAGAGCGACTACTTGCGCCAATGTTGCTTAATTCTTAAAGAGAGTGGTGAATCTTTCTCCTGTGATTCGTATACCTCGCAGTTAGATGGGGCTACTTAAACGATGTAGAAATAGTTTACATTTATTAGTTTATGAAAAGTTGCGAAACTGCAACAGACTATATGTTGTAAATCTTACCCAAGTTGAATCGTTTCTATTGAAATATCAGATTGGAATGCCTCTTTAGTCGCTTGGTCCGCATTTTTATTTCCTGTATAATCCACATCTTTCCTATACTGTTGTACGGAGTTGAGTCGTGGACTCTCACAGACGCTATCTGCAAGAAAATTAAGGCCTTCGAAATGGAGCTTTATCGTCGAATCCTGAATATATCCTATACAGACAACGTTACTAATGGATTCAGCCAGAAAGAATTTCCTGGCTGAATCTACGTACGTGGTTCAACAAATCAACCACAAATCTTTTCAAAACAGCAGTTTGCAAAATACAGGTTGTTACGATGGTCTTCAACATCCGAAACGGATAGGCACTACAAGAAGAAGATAATCCACATGTAATGTAATGAGTCCAAAGGATGTTAATCAATACGTTCTTATTTTTTAATTGATGGCATGCGTTGTGGATAGTAGATTTTGGGAGTAAATATTCTTGATAGATAGAATTAGGGTGGAAGATAGTGAATAGGTGCTACAGTAAGATGAAAGACGGTAAGTAGCTATAATTTCGTTGGTATTCGTGACAGCAGAACCAACCTGGTTTTGTACTTTAGAGTCAACTGTGTAGATCATTGAGTCGTACTGCTTGGCATAGATAAGTTCCACGCACAAAGTAATCAGTAACGAGCCGATTAGACTGCTTCCTTTTCGTTCCTATGCTTCCCCTACCTACCAACAGTATCGGTACTACTTTTAGTTGCTCTTTAATAAATTCGTTGCTGTTTCTGGTCTTACCAACGGCAGTGTACTGCTTTGGGCGCCGTTTCATTTGGTATTTGCGATCCTGGTTTAATATGATATCAAGAATACTTTAATTCTCTGATATTCTTAACTTTCTTTAATTTAGTACTATAGTTCTGTACGCAGACGGAGTTGGTTCTGCGGTTTGCTAGTGCTGTATATATTACTACTTCTTTTCTGTAAGTATATTACAGCCACAACGCCAAATATTTCTGTTTGGAAAACATATTCAAGAGAAATTTTCTGGAATATTTAGCCACTCATCATAATATTACCGTTACCCTGGGAGCAAGCAATAAACAATACCTTCGTTGCTCTTCGTAAGGAATTATCTACTTAATTTCTTCTGAGAAGAGGAAGCAAATTAACTAAGAAGTTTTCACCGTCCTCCACCACGTAGTGAGAGGAATGCTATTTTTTTATCGCCAAGCTCTCAGTATGTTTCATTATCCAATAAATATCATCCTAGTTACATCTTCATTGCTTCAAACTGAATATTAAGTCACGAGTAACAGCACAAACCTAGGACGGTTCAATGACAACAGAAAAAATTTAGTCCTTGGCTACTGTGCTCACCCCCATTTTGATTACCAGACAATTGGTGCTTAGTGGAATCTCGACTATCAAAAACCAGCTTGTTTCAAATAAACAACATAAAGCGCGATCTTTGTAGCGTAATCAGTGAGACCTACTTCTCGGCATAACTTCCAAAATCTACCAGACTCCTTCCAAAAGCTCACAGATCATTCCCAGTAAGTATTTGTAGTTAATAACTTATTTTTGATAAATTAGTGGTTACTGAAGGTTTCTAAAAATTAATTTTATCAGAACATGAGCTCGAATTTCATTCATACAGTATCGTTTTTGTCATTGACTTGAGCTTCGAATGTGTGCAACATGTTTGATTCAAAACAAAGATTAATCACATCATGTAGAAAGAACCATTTTGAAGATTAATGAGCCTGGTCTTAGAAAGCAAATACCTGTCAATGATAAAAAAATCGAAGAAAAACGGAAAGATGAATCGCTATAACACACATTTATATCAGAGTTAAACTATATTTGATATAATAAACTATAACAACAGTTTTATGTACATAATTTGAATTGAAAGGCGGCAAACTATATACTAATCAGACCAATCATTAACTAGGCTTATTACATGCGAATCAACCATTAACTTCCTGTCAATACTGTCAACGCTCCAATCACGTCATTGTTAATGTCACTTTTCAGTGCCATCTCCCCATCCCAGTTTGTTTATTTATTTATGTGGGGTTAATGTACATTTTTCGGATAACAAATAATAAGATTTAAATAAAATCATGCATTCCAAAAACAGTGCACGAAATTGTTTAATATTATCGTGAATTTAGTGCTCAGTTGATGCGTGGGAGATATTTATGTGAGTATTTAATTTGGGCATATTTTATAAATAATTTTAGCCAAAATTAAAACTATTGTTAAACCGATTATTTGGTCAATCTAGTTTGCTTTGATTCTAAAGAAGGTAAATGTATGAAGCAGATGCATTTTATGTATCTAGCTTTGCAATTTATATAAAATTTTAGAATGAAAAATGCTCAAAACCTTGAGGATGTAGAAATCCCTACCACAAAGTGTGATTTATTCTTAGATGAAATAGATATTATTTTTAATGCTAAATATGGATAAACGGACGAATTGTACATTCATTTATTGTATATAAGTAACATTTTTTGAAGACAAGCACCTTTATTGCTAGTGTTTTGAAGTGATCCCTGAATGATTTATTAAAACAGGAATATCAACTAACCTAGTAAAACTAATTAAAAAGTATTTTAACATATTATTTTAAAAGACATAATAGTTTTCATTATTTTATACATATTTTTGAGTAAATTTGATGTGAATAAAATATCCATAAATCTCACAAGGTCAATTTGTTAAAATTGTCTGTTCTCACAAATAAGTGGAGTTTATCTTGTTAAATTTATTTATGATATTATAAACATACAACAAAATACAGTATTAATAATATTTTGCTCGAAAATAAACATTCCTAAGCAAATTGAGGGTCACTAAAATAATTATTCATTTGGCTATAATCCATGTTATAGAATTTCAGTTTTAATTAAATGAATTTATTTTCATCTTCTACATTATTATTAAAACTCAATATTTGTTTAAAACTTTGAGGTTCTTAAAATTTGAATAAGTGCCTGATTACCTACACATTAAGCCCTGTTTATTAGTTTCCAAAATGTTTTATACATTACAATATCATAATAATTGTAATAATTTCTGGGGGAGACTAGATTAATAATTTTTTAATCAATTAAAAGGAGGAGACTAGATTGCTACATATTTTTTCAAAGTTATACAAAACTCAAATAGAAAACTTTAATGATTTCAAAAGTAGGTTCTGAAGAGCTAGTTATTCTTTCAATTACTGAAGATTTCCATTATTGCTCTTTATAAACAATTCTGCTTGTTCATTGGCGGATTGATACCTCTATGGGAGGTTGTCACTCCATCTTTTACCTGTTTTACTTGTTCAATACTTATGCCATCAATTTCTGGTTAGTTCTTTGCTGATTACCTACTACTGTTTTCTGTTTTTTAGTGGAGATCACCATCATCAACCTGTATGTGTCCACTGCTGGACATAGGTCTCCCTCAGCTCTTTCCATCTGTCTCTGTGCAGATACTCATATTAATTTTTTTTTATTTCTTTTTATTTATCAAATAGACGGGATCACCCCATTACAGCATTATAATAACATTATATTTTTTAATCTAATTTATCTTATAACTACACTCTAAAATACTATACTTAGAAATAATTCTAGAATTTACTATAAATTATGGTTTTAAATTGTTTTAAACTTAAATTAAAAGGATCTACATCACAGTGACTATTTAAAAATCTTACGGCCCTATCAAATGGATTATTGCAGGCATAATTGGTAGCATGAAAATTTATATGAAAAAGTTCAAAAGATCTTAGTCTATGCTGTGCAATATTGAACCTTATTTTATTTAAAAGTTCCGATTGAATTAAGTTATTTAATAATTTATAAATAAATACAGAATCAAACTGAATTCATCTGTTATAAAGTGTTGTTACATTTAATTTATCTAAAATTACTTTTTTGTAACCGCAATACTTAAGAAACTTATTCTGAACTTTCTAAATGGGATTGATATACTGGTCATACATAGAAGACCAGACTAGCGTGCCATATTCTAGTTAAGAGAGTACAGGAGAACAATACTCAACTTTCGTTACATCAATTGGGAACTCACTACAGTTTCATAATGTAAATCCAAGAAGTCTAAGACCTTTCAATGTAATCTGTGAAATATGGTCATTGAAATTAATCCTTTCATTAAAAGTGGTACCCAGGTCTCTAACTTGATTTTTATAACTTAAGTTAACATTATTCATAATGAGTCATATTGTTTATTCCCCCTAAAATAACTGATGTAAAAGCATTTATCAATATATTTAATGTAAGATTATTCTGTATACTCCAGTCCCATAACCTGTCAATATCCTTTTGCAGTATATGTATGTCTACATATACATTATACATCTACATAACTTTAAGTCATCTGCAAAAAGTAAAACTAATGGCGTAAAGTAAAAGAGTGGGGTTTGCTTGAATATTCTCTAAATAGTTCTTATAACACACTGCTTGCTTTGATTTACATCTTTCCCTTATGCAAGTACAAATAACATTTGCTGGAGAGTGATGCGGACACTAAACTGTAACACCATTATTAAGACGATGTTTTAAACATGAGATAACTATTGCTGAATCATTAAATGCTTTAAAGGTGCTGTTCTATCGTGTTCAGCACGGATGTTAGATTCACTGGAATGGTTTTCAGGTACATTATATATAATAATATTTTTGGCTCTCCAGGACCTGTCCTGTATTTCCTCAAAAACTGCATCGGTACCTTTCACATCTGCACAATTTTGAATGTTATCATTTTCAGCACTACTTACTGATTTGTTGCCTGTGGTAGATTCTTTAATAATCCTAAGATCTTTTTTTAGATCATCACACATTGTTTCAAAACTTGTTACCAAATCTTACCAATGTCCTTCTCTAATTCAATAATATTCTGGGTGCTGGCAATTTTCACTTCACTTAAAGTGTTTTCAAGTGCACTGACACGATTTTTTAGGTTTAGGGCGTTCATAATCCCAGGTACACAATCCTTACAGAAGTAAGACATGATTCTGGTAGCCAACAATAAACATCTTATCTCCGTTGAACTAATTCCAGCGCAGCTCCTGCACATCACCCGCTTGCAAAAATCACATGGGTAACCAAACACTTCACCGAAGTTCTTAGGCTCTTTAAAAATGCAGTTTACAGAACACTTAAAACATTTGGCTTGCATGTTAAGGTTAGTTTTAGATATTTTATAATTTACCACTAAATTTGAAAATATACCAAATTTTTTTTTTTATTTTTAGGCAACTCGCAATGATTAGGATATAATAGTATAGCACAAACAATGTTTAAACAATAATTTACGAAAAATATTAAAATTTTAGAACACCAAGTAAACAATGTACATAACCTTTTTACTTCTCTATATATCCGCAACTTGTGGTTGTTTGTTTCTTATCATAAATTGGGGATTTTTTCTTGTAATAACTCAAAGTAATATTTTACCCACTCGTCCATTTGTATTGGTTCTATCTTTACTCTTTCATGGGTATTCTGTCTAAAGTTTCTCAACATTTTTCATGCCTCCCTTGCTTTTGAGCTTCCCATTAAGCTATCTATATCTTTACATTTTTTTGCCAAAATTGTTTTTTCTGCTCTTTATTTCTTTTTTTTTCATAAGTTTGCCTTCTGTATCATCATCAGTTGGCGCTACAGCCCTTCGTGAGCCTTGGCCTGCTTCAAAACATTCTTCCATCCTTCCCTATCGAGTGTCTGTCTTCTCCAGCCCCTCACTCCAATCTCCCTCAGATCTTCCTGTACATCGTCCAGATATCTGAGTTTAGGTCGCCCCCTTCTTCTTCTTCCGACCGGCCTGTTTAGCATAGTTATTTTAGTGGGATCACTCTCATCCATCCGCATAACGTGGCCCACCCACCTTAGGCGGTTTATTTTGATGGTCTTCACAATATCTGCATCACCAAAAAGTCTATAGAGTTCAAAGTTATATCGCCTTCTCCACAGACCCTGTTCGTTTACTCCGCCATATATGGTCCTCAATACTTTTCTTTCAAAGACTCGCAGTAACTCTTCATCTCGGGTCGTCATTGCCCATGTTTCCGATCCGTATGTGAGCACTGGGCGTATTATTGTTTTATAAAGTTTGCACTTTGTTGCTATTGACATACTTCTCGCTCTTAGTTGAGGGCCCAGGCCAAAATAACAGCGGTTAGCCACGCATATTCTTTTTTTTATCTCGTTGGATGTGTTATTTTTGTAGTCTACCAGTGATCCTAAGTAGCAGAATTCTTCTACCATTTCTATCGTTTCGTGTTGCACCTCTAAGTTATTTTGTTGAATTCTTGATATGGCCGGCATATATTTAGTTTTCTGGATGTTAATCAGAAGTCCGATGTTTTCTGCGGCATTTTTGATACGTGTGAAAGCCTCCACTGCTTCATTTTGGGTTCTTCCAATTATGACGATATCATCAGCGTATGCCATTATTTGTATACTACGGGTATATATCGTACCTTTTAAGTTGATTCCCGAATCTCTCATAACTTTTTCTAACGCTAGGTTGAACAGCGTGCATGATAGCGCATCTCCCTGGCGCAGTTCTCTGTTGGTTTTAAATGGTTTTGAAACCCTGCCTTCTGTATTCTCTTCTGTATTCTTGATCTCTTGTGGTCAGCCACTTTTGGTCAGCTTTCTTCGTTTCTTTTATTTGGTTTTCTATCTTTGTTGTCCACCAATAAGATTTTTTCGTTATTTTCCCTTCCAATGGCTTCTTCTGCTGCTACGTGTATTTGAGTTTTCATGTTTTCATATCGTTCTTCATTTGTTATTCCTTGCATAAGTTTCGTTTTTGACGATAGTCTTAATTTATAAAAAAAGAGATCGACTCGTCTTTTAGTTTATCTGTTCTTGATTTTATGTTTTCATCTTCATTACATTTTCTTTTATTAGACTGTTTTGATCATTATTTCTTAAGTATATTCTTGATCTCCCATTAGATCTATTAGGTACATTCTCTATTCTCACATTCTCATACATAGTGTTTTATTGATTTTTGATTGAGAACTGGTTTTATATATGAATATTTATATACATATCTCTTTATGTCTAAAGAAACCATGATATTCTTAACGAATTCTGGTCAGATAATTCAATCAGTCTCGTTTTACGAGACTACTATAATATACTAATACTATAATCTCGTACTATTTTGTTACTATCTTTTCTTTCAGTACTTGTATTGTCTCGGATAAAGATAATTTCTTTCCGACTGTTTACATTTTTAAGTGTTTCTTGCAGAATTTGTTCGAACTGATTTTTCCCCCTTTTACTGTCATCGGAGGGGGCATATACTTTTATTATCACTATATCTTTTCCATTTATTTTTATGCCTACCCTGATTATTCTTTCATTTGTGACTGTCCAATCTATGACATATTTATTAAATTTTTTATTATTGTTACAGGCTCTGCTCTTTTGTCTCTATGGTCTTTATTTACTCTGCTTTAGTAATGAACATATTATTCTTTCTATTATTTTAGTTTATTTATTGTTTATACTCTATACATTCCAACATTCTAAATTCATTGTCCGTTTTCGCAGCTGAATTCGTTTCCGTTAACAAACGGACAGACCGGTATCAAAGGCTTTTTATTGGGCGTGTTAGCTTATATTTTTATTTTCCAGGTGCCGGGGAGCTAACCCGACGACCTAACCTTCCTCCTTTCTCAACCGGGCTTGGCAGCGGCTACGGTCGAGTTTCATAAGCAGTTGGTTGCAACAATTCTCTCTCCAGCTTCACCACCGTTACGATTTTTTTACATATTCTCTATAGTCTTTACTAAATCAATTTCTTCAATTCTTCCTACGCCAAACTCAATCTTTAATTTGCCTTACTATTAAAACGCAAACGTGAAAAATTTTCCAGTCCGAAACTCCTGTTGTTCTTGTAGAGTAATTTGATAATTTATTTTTGTTGCTATTATTCTTGAGTGTTGTTTTTAATAAATTTATATGGTTCTGAAGCTATGTACTTGTGGCATTTTTATATTAACTACTATATTCTATGGAAATTAACCAAAATATTAATTTTAAAGCACGATTTTCACTTCTGAAATAGTTTTCAAAATAAAAATTAAACTAATTATTTTGTTGTATACTTTATTCTTTCTAAGTATTAGAAGAGACTAAATATTGGGGGTATTACAATGATAAAGGCATTACAGAACTTGATACACAAAGAAGTGAAGTTGAAACGAAGAGCGAAGTGGAAAAAATGTAGAAAAATAATGAAGAAATACCGAAACCCTGGAATGAAGAAGAAATACAGAGAAACAATCAACTGTAAGTTATAGATGCATAATACTGCATATTGCTTAGGAAAATTATATTAAAACTGTCTTATTAAGCATGAGTCTGATTAAAACTGTATACCAGAGTGTTTTGTGAAAGTACTGACATAGATTTAGAGCCTATTGTATAACCACTAACCCCAATGCAAATGCTGGAAAATATACAGGAAAAATTTCAACAACTAACAATACCAAATTTTTCTTGTTATTTTCCCCGAGGTTACAATGTAAAACCGTTGCAGTTGGTTTACTGACTGATAAAAAAACGGAAATATACTTAAATTGTATTCAAATTACCTTGCTAGTGATAAGATATGATTCAGTGTTTACTTTGGATGCCACAGAAAGTAAATATATATACTATGTAAAGGAGTAGAAGTTTATCTGTGAATGTACCAGTGGAAAATGATTACACTTGTGTGAGTTCAAATTCTACTCCTTGTTTTTTTTATTATTCTTGTTTAAAACAATTACTGATTTTTGTCTCCCAATAAATAATTGATTTCAATTAAAAACGAATTATAAAACAAGTTTTAAAGTCCTAGAAATGTTAATCTATTACAGTGACTGAGCTAAATCTAAAACCCTAACACGAACATCAAAGATTAGAATATATAAAACGGTGATTAGACCGGTGCTCATGTATGGGTGTGAGATGTGGACCCTGACCAAAGAAACTGAAAGAAAACTTAGATGTTTTGAGAGGAAAATCCTCAGAAGAATCTTTGGGCCTTATCACGACCTTAATAGCAACCAATACCGAATGAGAACAAATACTGAGGTCAAGCAGATGTATAGAGCGAGCGATATAGTCCAAGAGATTAAATCCCAACGTCTTAGATGGGCTGGCCATGTCCATAGACTCCCTAATAACCGCCTTGAAAAATTAATATGGGAGGAAGCCCCCACAGGAAGAAGACCCTTAGGACGTCCACGAATGCGATGGAGAGACAATATATGGTCAGATCTAAGAACAATGGGTCTGCCCACTGACCCAACTATTATGGACGACCGTTCAAGATGGAAGCAAGTTGCGCAGTCAGCCAAAACCCACCCCGGATTGTAGTGCTACGAAAAGAAGAAGAAGAAGTGACTGAGTTAAACAAATATGAGAGAATTTTAAAAGTTTTTGGCAAATTTTCTTAGCGGCTCTTATAGACCGAGATCTGAGATTGTTTCTCGCTGACGTTTCATCTGCAACTGTAACGGACATCATCAAAATGTTGCTGAAGGATCTACGATCTATCGGGAGAAGGTTTGTATTTTGTAGCGCTGAGATTCACATCTTGTTTAGATGCAGATCCTCTTCTTTACGAATTATAGTTGTTAGGGTGCTTTTGGATGTGCATAGCCTCTTTGAATCTAATACATGTGTTGGTTCGAATAAAATTTGGTGGTTGTCTTGCGCAATGGTGTATTTTGGTGTATAAACAGGCGTATGACTCTATCGATCGGGAAAAGTTATATAAAGCTCTACAAAATTTAGGAATATCAAAAAAGTTGATAAAATTATTGAAAATGTCGCTAACAAGTACAAACAATAGAGTGGTCATAGAAGGAAGTATGTCAAATTTGTTTTCGGTTACAAGAGGATTAAGACAAGGGGACCCACTTTATACTGATCTGTTTAACTTTGTCTTGGAGGCAATAATGAGAGAAAGTAAGATCCAAACTACGGGTACCATTTTTCACTATAAACAGCAATGTATAGCGTACACAGATGATGTAGTCCTCTTAACAAGAACAAAAAAAAACTCGAATACATTTTTAAGAACTTTGAAGATGAAGCCAGAAAATTTGGGTTGTATGTAAATGAAGAAGAAGAGACTGTTAAAAGGAAGTAGAGCAATGGGCCCATTAAACAATATTCTAAAAGCAAAAAAATGTATGTAGGGCAACAAAAATTAGAATATATGAAACAGTCATTCGGCCAGTGGCAGTGTATGCCTTTGAGAACTGGACTATGAATAAGAAAGATGAAATGAAAATCGAAGTCTGCGAAAGGAAGTTGTTTCGGAAGATTTTTGGTCGTATTAGGACGGCGGAGGGAAACTGGCGAAGAACAAAAATAAAGATGTAATGGAGATGTATGGAAAACCCCTAATTGTACAAAAAGTCGAAGCACAGAGAGTCAGGTGGTTAGGTCACATCACTCGAATGCCAGAGAAAGGTTGTGTGAAAAATGAGTATCAAAAATAAAATGAGTCATACGCGTGATCACTCAAGTTTATCACATCATTTAGCTGTCCCTGTGAGTTTTACAAAGAAGCGTGTCAGTAGCGGAGATTTTATTTTTATTTAAGTTATGGTATACTAAGAAAAAATAATTAAAAGCAATAGAAAACGTTAAAATGGAGTGTTTCAAACGAACATCTATTATATCAATATAATCTAAAACATTTTCGGCCGCATTCGGGAATTCTATCTTTTTAGTTTTTCTTGCAAAGTCTGTCGCTAGTTACAATGTAAAGTGACCAGCAAATAAACATATTTTCTTAAGTGCCGAAAATGGTAGAATTCAAAATTTCCGAGAATTCATGATTGATACGTGATTTCGACTATTTTCGACCAGTTACGACGCGTGATTTTGGATGACTAATTTCATTTTTTGTTTGCTAGAGTATAGTCTCTCTGTTTAGTTCAACCAAGCAATATCTTGAACCTTTATGATCATTCTGATATTATTACAGTCATTGGTTTATTTCTATAAATCTCACATCATACTTGACAGTTTTTTAGAAAATTTTATTACTTTGGTTTAGGTACTCACTGGACGTCATTTCTCATAATTTAAATATTTTAACACTGAGACATCGAGATACAAAATATACTCATATGTCTATTATAGTTGCTTTAATCTATTTGTGTAGTATCTTTCTCAAAAAATTTATAATAGCTCAAAAAGTGTTCCGCCACTCTTAAGTCAGAACAAAGAGATGGATTTAAAGATGGCGTTTTGTAAAGGTCATAATCTTAAAATCAAATTTACAAATTTTTTATTATGTATGAAGTTTGTTTAACAGAATGTTAAATAATTAATTTTTTATTATTATGATTACTAGTTATTAATTGCTTAGTTAAATTTCAAGTATAAGCGTGGCATGATTTTTTTAACGTTAAGTATTAAATTATATATTTTTATATCTGGTCTGTTTTCATTTATTGCAAAAAAACTGTGGCTCATGCCAAATTGGTTCGATGATAGTTTTATATAAAATGTGTCATCATGTAAGTCATAAAAATTTCGATTTAATGAGTTTTATCCATGCTGTAAATAATATATGCACTTAATGAGGTTTTTTGTATCGAATTGCGATAAAGCAAACTTTATATAGTATAATAATACATCTGCGATAAATTTTTTAAACAAAATACCAAATTTTTGATATTTGTTTCGGTCAGACGTCGATCAGATTCGGAAATAATATATCCTGCTGTAGAAGACGTTTTAAATTTTAAAGAACTTCAGTGTGTGGTGTCATTATAAAAAAATATTAACAAATCAGTAATAAGCAGACATAAAATTTAATTAACCCATACAGGACTAACGCGCTATAAAAAGTAGTCACTTCTGTCAGCACTCTTTTGTTTCATGAGAATGGTTTGAGGTAAACTAAGTGATTCGATAATTTAAGGAAATTGTTATAAGGAGTGCTATTGTTATTCTCTAGTTGACAGGTAAACTGTAAAGTGAGGATCGAATCTGTTAAACACCGACAAGGTACCTGAGACCTTATCAGGTGATAATGGTATAATTAGATGATCTATATCTACCTCCTCATTCCTTGAGCCCTTGTCAGAGCGTGGTGACACTCTAAATATTATTGGCTGCGATCCTGTGCCGGCTTCATGTAGGGATTTTCCCACCAGAGTTTTCATTTGGTCTGCCTATCTTGTTGGAGATATTCTTCTTGGTTTTCGGCCTTCTACCTTTCCTTCTACTACCAATAGTTCCATGGTGCCCGTTCTTCTAGCTATGTGGCCAAAGCAAATTAGCTATGCTCGTTTTACTTTTTTTAATAGCCTTTTATATGAAGTTCTTCCAGAATTGGCAGTGGTTGGTTGGTTGGTTCTATATCCTGTCCAGGACACTCATAGAATTCTTCTATAGACCCACATTTCGAAGGCTTCGTAGTAGCAATGGGAAAAATAAGGGCATTGACCAACCTGAGCTTAGTAGTCCTTGTTATTGTTCGGTCTTTCCATATTTTAATCAGTTTAGCTGTTGCGGTCCGGGCCATTGCTAGCCTACGTTTGATTTCTGAGGAGCAATCGCTATTGTTGGTTATCAGGGAGCCCAAGTGTACAAATCTGTCTACCACTTCGAAATTCGCCACTTGGTGTATGATGTATATAGCATTTACTAAAAGTGATTTGAAAATCCAACATTTGTAAACGATCACATATTAGATCATCAAGTACAAAGTTCAGTAAAATAGGAAAAATTGAAGAACCCACAGGTTTAGTATATAGTGAACCCAAATACTTGTAGTATCTAATGTTATATACCATTCAAAAATATCACAAAAAAACTTTATTTTAATATTAATCAGCAAGCAACTGGTTTGTTCCGTGTATAAATAATTATAATTAATTAAAAATAATGATTTAAGTATGTTTTGTTTAGTCTGGTTGATTTTGATTTAAAAAATATTGTTTTCTCAGATTTTTGCTTATTTAATTTTTGAATCGTTCTTTTTTTGTTTCGATAAAATTGACCAATTAATATGATGCTATTTATTAATCTCATCTTTGTTTTAGTTCTTAGTTTGGTTCTTCCTCCTGTGAGTCCTCTTATTGACGCTTTTGCCATGTTGGCTTATTCTACTGTGGCGTTTACTGTACTGGCTGATAATGTCTCTTTTTGAAGTGCATCGCTTGCGTTTTTTCGGAGTTTACGGCGATTTTCCATTGTATACTCCATTCTTCGATGTTGTCTAACGCTGTTTGCAGGTTGTTTACTGCTATATCTACATCTCTATGTTTGGCCGCTATCGCCTTGTCGTCGGCATCAAGACTGAGTAGAGTTTCAGGTGATCTTGGAACATCGGCGGTGTATACTGTATACAGTAGTGGTGACAGGACTGCTCCCTGTGGTACTCCAGCCTCCGGGCTTCCGAGTTCGGAAGGACTTCCTATTCGAACTCTGAAACTCCGGTTGCCCAAGCATGAAGAGATCAGTCTCGTCATTGCCCCGCTGTATCCATAGCCTCTCATTTTGTAAATTAGCCCTTTAAGCCAGACTCTATCGAAGGCTTTGCTTACTTTCAGGAAAGCTGAGTAGCTCGCAGAAGTGTTTTGATCGAAATCCAAACTGTGTTTCTGGAATTATTCCTGTCTGTCTGTTTCTGCTTGGAGGATTGCTGGAAGTAAGCTTATCGGTCTGAAGTTTTGTGGGAACTTGCTGTCCTTTCTTGGCTTCGGAATCTTCGGAAGAGCCTATATTTTAGAATCGCATTTACTATGTTGGTTAGATATACTATGTCTCTCACCGGTAAGTATTTCAGAGCCCTGTATGTTTTGATCAGGTCCAGGTGGGGGATGATCTCGTTTGGTTCCTCAGTCCTTTCTTGTTGTTCTTCGACTTTTTCTATAAAGTCTATATCTTCGTCTGGGTGATAATTTAATGTGCACTCTCTCTCTCAAGAGTCATCCTCATCACCTCGGCTTTTTCTTCAATGGAGTAGACAATTCCATTCTCGACGTGTATTGGGGGGATGGGTTTTCTATTATTTCTTACTGTAACAGGTAACAGACAATCTTCTGCATTAAAAACCATCGCCTTGGTTGTAGGCGGTGATGAGTTCACCTATCTCCGGTTATGAGTTTTACGGATCTCCAAAGGATAAAAATAATTAGAACTTTTATCGAAAAGCCCAATAATTTAGGTAGCGGGACTTTTATTTAAAACTGGATCTTAGAACAATGGAAAAATTAATGTAAGTTGCTGTACTGTAAAAATACTGTACTGGATAAACCACAAAATGAAGATATCAGGACAAACGGAAATCCAGAAACAATTAAATTGAAAAATACTCTACAGAAACTATAAAAAGTTTGGAAGTAGACGCCTAAAATTCGTTTATCATGCCTTTATATTAAATGTTTAATTTATAATCGATTTTTGGAAAGTTTTGGTAGACTAACACGTCTTAATCATTTGAGATGTGGCTATATCGGAGAATGCTTAAGATCCCGTGGACTGACCGAGTCACAAATGAGGAGGTCCTCAGAAGAATGAATAAGAATCGAGAAGTACTGACCACCATCAAATCTCGAAAGTTACAGTTCTTCGGACATATTATGCGAAATGAATCCAGATATACTCTCCTTTAAGCCATCCTGCAAGGAAAAATATTTGGAAAACGAGATTTAGGAAGAAGAAGAACATCTTGGTTAAAGAACCTCAGAATCTGGTTCAATACAACATCTGTGCAGCTTTTCCGCGCTGCTGCAGATAAGATAAAGATTGCCATGATGATCGCCAACATTCGTAACGGATAGGCACATCAAGAAGAAGAGAAGAACACGTGGTATACATGCTTATAAAGAAACATTAAAGCTTTCGATACTGTTGCCGTAAAAGTACGATTTATATTTGCAGCTTTGATGATCGAGCGCCGTACTATTACGCAAATTAATCTCCATCGTTCTGTTCTCAATAAATCTGTACAAGTGGTCGGATATGCAGATGACATAGACATTATGGCTAGGTACACAGAATCTCTGATCGAAGCATTTCGATCACTAAGGGCGTCTGCACTTAGAATGGGTTTAAAAATAAACGCACAGAAAACCAAGTATATGTATTGTACTAGATCAGGCAACCACATACCTAGACTATTAATTGATGATCTGGAACTGGAAGGTGTGGACACCTTCGTCTACCTGAGCTCGCTGCTGACCAAAGACAACAATCTCAGCGAAGAAATTAAAAGAAGAATAGTGCTTGCCAATAAGTGCTATTATGGCTTGAGGAAACATATGGCCCCAAAACTACCCAGAAAAATTAAAGTTACCATATATAAAACACTAATAAGGCCAGTGTTAACATGCGGGTCTGAAACGTGGTCACTTACACAGAATGACACAAGAATTGCTTAAACGTTTCGAGAGAAAAATTCTAAGGAAAATATATGGAGGAATCCAAGAACAGGGTTTGTGGCGTGGGCGCTACAATTTTGAGTTATACAGAAGTTTTGGGGAACCTGATGTTGTAAAATGTATTAAATTAGCACGCCTTCGATGGACAGGACATGTAATTAGGCGAGATGAAGTTGCAACGATCAGAAAAATTTTCGACCGAAGAGGACCAGTGGGAAGACAAGCCAGAGGAAGACCAAAACTTAGGTATCAAGATAACATAGAGGATGATCTAAAATCCATTGGAGTAAAAGCATGGAGAAGAGCTGCCAGAGACAGGGGCGAATGGACGATTGTTCTGAAGAAGGCTTTGGCTCATAACGAGCTGTAATGCCAATGATGATGATGATGATCTCCATCGTTCAGGTTCTGTCACCGTACATTTTTAATTATTTACATCTTTGAAGAGCTATAATCGTAATAGTACGTTATACATTGTCCATCTTGCTTACTAGTACCGTTCATTTGCGTTACGATCCGCAAATACACCATACTGATGCCGTACATACACGGCAGCACATCACTCACCCTAGCGCCGTACTTTCTGAATACCGTTTTTTCAAGTTTTACGAAAAAAAAATTCCACTACTACGATAAAACGAATATAAACCAAATGTCGACAAACGAAAAACGATTTAACCACTTCAATATAAAGAATGTAAACTACGGAGGGGCCGTCTCTATCGCGAAGTGCACAATTTTCCCGGCGCCGTAAATGAGCAACGCGCAACCGATACTTGGTTCGTAGCGAAAGGGTTAAAGAAGTCAATTTTTGTTTTCATTTGAATTTTAATTCTTAAAAATTCCACCAATTAGACGTAGCAATTTAGGTCGTAGAACGCGTAATACTGCAAGTAAAAAAAATATACGAGCAAGTCAAACTAACGAGCAACGCGAAGTGAAGTTAAACGGAATCTATGGAATCAAAATCAACAACGTATTAATGTTGCGTTTAATCCCCATCGAGCAGCATTCAATTATAACGTAGCAGTCGATTAATGTTTACAACAAATCGTTGGTATTGGATAAATAAACGTTGTACACGTCTATATTTCAAGGCATTTTTCCACAGTAATAGTCAAGCTGTCACCATTTTTTAAGTTAAGATGATAGTTCAATACACTTAACACCACACGTTTTACTTGTGCACACTAAGAGTCATACCCTGTTTGAAATTCACGACAAATACTGGCAATGGTTTCATGATGTATATGATATAGGTACTTTCATCCGCTTGCGAAAATGAACATAGTTTGGCCAACAAGTTTTTGGTGTAATGGCCAGTACCCAAATCGACAAAGAGACATGTTTGCTTTGTGTGGACAATGGGAGGGGGGAGGGGTAAAACTGATTCGCTTCTAATGACTTTTAATGATCTTTATTTCCCAAAGAATGTGTTTACAATGGAAGCTATTGAAAATTGATAAATATAGATAAGCTATCATAAGCTATATTAACTATCAAAAGACGAAAACTTGAGTACTTAGGACATGTGATGAGAGGGCAGAAATACGCATTATTACAACTTATTATGCAAGGCAAAATCCGAGGAAAGCGAAATGTGGGAAGACGAAGAATATCCTGGCTTAAGAACTTAAGGGAATGGTTTGAATGCAGTAGTGCAGAACTTTTTAGAGTGGCAGTCAACAGAGTCCGCATAGCCATGATGATTTCCAACCTTCGATAGAAGATGGAACTTAAAGAAGAAGAAGATAAGCTATCGACAATGACTTTTTGATATATTTTACTTTTTTTATAGTATTTTTCTTCATGTTATTGTTTAATTCGACAATGTACTCTCTTATTTATACATCGATGATTGAATCATGCTTTAGTTGAAACAATAATGATAGTCTTTTATACAACCGTAGTCAATTATTGTATGATTCTTAAATCCGGTCCTGATGCGCCGCTCGGGCAAACCGGCAACGTGGTCGGCTGTTCTCCCGTAAGAAATACATTGCCAGTCTTACCTGCACTGCATTCTAACTTTGGCTTCTACTATAGTTCGATATAAAATAATATTTACAAGAACATGCCACAAGAAAACACTTACAGAACGTTTTTAGAATAGTGTGCATTTAAAAATATCACGTGCTTTCGTAGTGGTTGTCCGTAAATTCACGATTTGGCTTTTAAGTAGCCTTTTATCGTTCGAGTAGTCTTTTGAGATAACTTTTTCAATCTCATCATTTAGGGATTCCTTCGCAAAACTACCTTCATCTTTTAATTTTAGACTTTCGTACTTGTTATATTTTGTAAGAGCCTATTTATAGTCCTCTCAGTTATCTAAACTTTTGGATCTGATGCCGTTATTATGAAGCTATAAAATTGATCATAATAACTGAGTAATAGTGTTTTCACATTCGCAATATTCCAGTTACGCAGTAACTGAATTTTTTTTGTTTTGTATAGGTTTCAACGACGAGAAATAAACATTTCTGATTCTGAGTATAGTTTATTCTCTAAGATATTCCTACCGGTTGTGGCTTCTTACCTGAGGTATAAAATATTTTTTTTGGGTCATCACAAACTCACTACCTTCCGTTATAAAAGAGGCAGGTACATGCTGGGGCTTTAGATAATATTGAGCTTTTGTTTGTGTGGATAGTCACTGAGCTTGTTTTCTACCGACAAAGTTGTATTATTGAGAAGTTATAAAAAGTTGTATTAAAGGTTACATGTTTCGATGAACCTCCATTTCTATATAGACACGAAACTGAATGGTTATATTTATTTGATTTTATCTAACTGTAAAATTACAAATTTGGTGTGATCGTAAAGAATAATTTTATTTCAAATATGTATATAATTTTATTCTTGATGTTGCTATATTACCACGGTTAATATTAACCCATACATTTATTGAATTCAGAGCCATCAACAGAATTTGAAATATACAAATAAAATAAAACTGAAGAGTTGCACAGCAGTTACTATTGGACATATTCCTATTGGAACATTTTGTACAGGAAGTTCCAGGAAGATCGATATAAACAGTGTGAATCGTTCTTTTTAAATTTAATTTATTTAATTTTCTTTATTGATATTTACTTTGTGTTAGGCATTTCTTTTTGCGAGTTTTCCCAAAGCTTCTAATGCCATTTTTTTTATACTGTGTTTTACATATCTATCTTTTACCCATCTACGAGCCCAACTTTAGATTGATAAGAAAATTAAATTCTAGTGAACAAAAATAAAAGCGCAGCGTAAATTTTAGAAGTTTTAATGCATTAAACAACATTTTTGAAATTCCTAATTATAGAAAATATTTTATAACGTAATGAAAACTATTGATTAAGCAGAATAATAATAAATAAAAAAAATACATAGAATGTGTAATATTAACAAAAAAATGTGAAAGTTTACCACTGAGTTACATCCCCTTTATTTTTAATGACATCCACAATTTTTCGAGGCATAGTTTTTACCAAGTTCTGACAAAATTTTAATGTAAACGAATCCCATATTTCTTGCAATTTTTCCTTCAATTCGTTGATGGACCTGGCAGGATGTTTTCTCAAAACTTTTTTCATTTCGTGGCACAAAGTCTCTATCGGAAACAAGTCGGGACTGTTATAAACCCATTCCACAAGTGGTATGCCATGGTCTTAAATCCATTTCAAACTCTTTTTTGAGGTATGACAACCTGCGCCGTCCTGTTGGAAGACAAAATCTTCCACTGATGTCCATATTCGGTAAAAGAGATTCTTCTAAATTATTCAAATATTTGTCCGTGTTTACAATCCCGTCGATAAAATGTAACTTTCTCTTCAGACAGTCGGGATGGAAAGCTTCATTTTTCCTGCGAATAACGCGACTCCTACTGTTTCCAACACACACTTAAAATCTAGACTCATCACTCCATTGTATTGAATCCCATTGCTACTGAGTCCAATCTTTGTGCTCTTTTGACCATCCTATTTTTCTTTTGTTGTAATGATAAAAGCGGTTTTTCCTTAGCCTAAAACAAAATAAAATTTATTAAAAATAATTCGTACTTATTTTTTCAACATAAAACTTACTTTTTACATAACAAATCCTAATTTGTGGGCCTCTCGGTGATATGTTGATCTAGACTCCATAAAACGCTTAACTCCATATAATTTGCTCGTCGATTTTTCACTATAATGCGTCTTAATGCCCTTCGATCTGCTTCGGTTATTCTACATTTTCGTACATTTCTAGGTTTTGTGACGACGGAACCTGTAGTTTTGTATCTTCTGACTATATTTCTTACACTATAGCGTGACAATTGCAACATATTCGCGATTTCCGAATTGAATTTTCCGGAATTAAAACATCTTATAATGATTGAACAAATTTTCTCATCGATAACTTTACCTCAACCCATTGTACAATCCACAAACGGCAAGAAGCTTTACAATACTACAAAATACATTTGACATTAACTGACAATATTATTGTTTTGATGTCGTTTTTGCATAGCTACCTCTGGATTTAACGTAATTATGAAAAAATCGACGTATTTTTATTTTTTTTTATTATTTTTTATTTATTGTTAAAAATAAATAAAAACCATAAGGGTAATGTTTTTAATAAATATTAATAAAAATGCCATAATTATTAATATGGGAACTTATAGAAACAGCAGAGTATAATTTGTTTATGATAATCGACTTAAACTGCAAATTCCATAGGTGGGCCAACTGATATGGGAAGGAGCTCTTAATATGTCTTCATCCTTTTTTCCACTCTTGTACTGGATTAGAATACGGGTATCTAGGTTATACTTTGACTTAGTCTATCCTATAACTTTAACTATCATGAAAGTTTTGGTTCCTATTGCTTAATAAATTTGATCTTCAATAGACCCACACAGTTCCATTGTTCCAGATGAAACAATTTATATATCAACGATTCGTTTTCCCTCATATAGTCATTAGTGTCATTGGTAGCGAGTATTGAACCTTTCATTCGGTGTTTAATACCCTCTCGCTGATTGCAATTTTTAGACCCCCTGGTACAGTTCATTCAACCCTAAGCAGAACCGAAAAATCGCTGCCACTTTCGCAGCCCCTTTTTAGGGAGTGTGGAAGCGACAGCTCAGAGGTAGTATAAGGGCGGCACTGTGCAAGCAATACAATTGAAAGTAACATTTTCGCAAACAGAATGATGTCCATTTCGTTTTTGGCCCCAATTTCCTGCTATATTTCTAGGTGTATATCTAACAAAAGCACTATTATTTTTACTAAAATAAATAATGAAAAACATTTATTTTAAAAAATGTTTTGTTTTAAACATATTTCAAAATAATTGTTTTAAACCCTAATTCAATTCTCTCGAACTACTAAAAGCACCTTGCACTGTTTATGTATATGCGACACATTTAATTTTTAGTTTTAAAACTTTGTTTATGTTATAACATGTCGATATTACGAATAAATTAAGTCTAGTCTAGATGTGGAATGTATTATCCCTATACAAATCACTGTAACTCAAAAATTCAATAATTAAAGACACAACAATTGAGTGGAAGAAGGTGTTAAATAGCATTGGATATAATGACGAAAACATAAATATGCATTTATAAATGCAACCCTTTTATGCTAGAAGGGTGATTCTGATATAACTACAATATTTATTGCAGAAATAGGCAAAGGTAAATAAACACTAGATCAGTTTTTTTACTTTGGTTGCAGCGACTTCTTCCACTAACAAGACGTACGCAGTTGAGCAATGTGGATATGGAGGGAATACTTCGTAGTGGGGAAAAACGAAAAAAATGATTTACCAAGAATTTGTACGCCCTAGAAAAAAATGTTTCAAATAAAAAATGTAGCTGAGATAATTTTGAACAAAAATGTTTATTAGCACTTTTTGTGTAGAATGAACCGTTCTCTCAGAAACAACGCTTGAAGCGACCGACGATTTTTAATGTCAGTTACGCGCGCGAAATCAAATTTAAATAAAATTTGTATCATTTCAACGGTAAAAATTCCATACCTTTTGATTATAGTGTCCTATCGACATAAATCAAAATGCGTTTTAAAGGTAAAGGCTTTCGTATGCAATTTTTGTATTTTGCATAAAAAAGACATTACTTTGCCTTGAAAAAGTAGGGATACGTTCCGAAGCCTAAAATTACATATAACCAAGACAAAAACAAAAAGGTTTGCATAAATTAAAAGAAATAGGCTGCATTATAAATTACTTGAATATCTGAAAGAAATTCATAAAAAAACCTTAGAAAAAACTTTTATTCAAAACTTGATTAATTTTATTTTATGGTAAAGTAATAGGTACATATAGTTTTACATTTACATTTTTAATCATTATCGTTATCTGATAATGGTTTGCACCGTTTGCGAAGTGGCTCAAAATCATCTTCATCGTTAGAAGAAACTGTCTCTGCAATAGATATTTGCGGTAAAGGCCATGGATTTTCACAAACTTCGTTGTAATTTAAAGGCTCGTTCACAATTAGGGTCAAAAATAAGAAAATGATTTTCTAATTAACTGCAAAGTTGAAGACCTTCTCGAATTAATTTGGCAGTGAGGGGGTTGGTTTTCTTTCCTCATCATTATCATCTTCTAGATTCACGACGCCATCTAAATTTAGATCTAAAGTTTGATCAATTATATGGTCACTTAATGCTTAATGCATCATCCACAAGCAATTCATCTATATCATCGTGGCTGAAGGTATTAAAACCATCTCCACCAATTTCATGTGCCAAATTAATTATTTCATCTGATAGTGTCGATGTTTGGATGGTTGCATTGTAAAGTTCTTGGTCTTATTTGAACGGAAGCAGATGCAACATGAATCAAACAATCAAAAATAGAATGGTGCTTCCACACATCTTTTACTGTTAAGAGTTCTTTTTATAGTTTACTCACGATGTCCCGTTTCATCAGCGTTAAAAACTTGATTGGCACAATAGTCCCCATCTTTAATAATTTTTGCTAGCTCCTGTGGAAATATTTTTGCTGTGCTTTATCTGCTGTAGCACTCTCTCCTGTGATCTTAATATTATTAAATGCATTTCTTTTTATAAACCAGATCAGCCATCCTTTGCTAGCTGAAAATATTTTACCAACTTGGGAAGTGGAAGTTGGTGGTTCTGACTGTTTCGTTAACTCGTAAAACTGAAGATCTTTTTCCTGTATTAAATAACCACTTACATGAATTCTTCTTTGAACTAGTTTCTCAATCCAAATTGCAATGGTTCTTTCTGTTCTTTTTAATAATATATCCCTTGAGTGAGATGCAAATTTGGCGCTTAATTTTTTGTACCAGAAATTATAGATTTTCTTATAGCAACTTCATTCTTCTTAATTGCTCTTACAGTGGATTCGCCTAAATTAAAATGAAATAACAAAATTAGACTTACGATGTTGAGATGGCAAAAACCTGTTTTAATGAAAAATAAAACTTTACGACACTTACTTAAAACGTTTCAATCCGAAAACCGTGCTGCTTATTATACTGAAACTTGGAATCAGCAAAATTTTAAACAACTTATTATAAAACGAAGAACCGCTAAGAGAAAAATTATTTTAAAACACTAATAGATCAGTTACTGAGGGTTTTTACCTCCGAATTCTTTATAACTGAATCGATTCATTTGAAATTTTCTGTGCTGGTAAATAATTACTTAAGGAATAAAAGTTATATAGTGCCGATGTGCGCTTCCACCCCGTTTGCCACCCCTTTTCGAGGGTGGAAATTTTTTCACTCAAAATAACCACGCTATTCGATAGAAGGACAAATTTTAAACAAAATAAGTACTAAACATTTTTTTCGCTAGATCAATACTTTTTGAGTTATTCGCTGTTGAAAAGAGTCATTTTTCGTTAAAAAACACATGTTTTTCAGAGGTTTTTTAAGAATAGCTCTGAAACTAAAAGTTTTATCAAAAAAAGTGTAACAAATAAAATTAGGGCTCATAAAAAAACAAAAAGATTGGCTTTTTAATGAATATTTTCAGTTCAATATTAACTGAGTTATGGCTGTTCAAAGAAGGTTTGTTTTTGTTTTTGTCTTTCAATACGAGTATTTAACTTTAAATAACGGAAAACGGGTACATTTTTCGACAAAAACTCATAATATTTTGAAAAGAGCTTGAAAAGACCTTTAAAATGAGTGGTGGTAAAAATCCTTTGCACCAACTGTACGTGAGATACGATCAAAAAAACGATGGGTTTCTCAAATTTTTGTAAAAAAAACGCAATAAAACTAACGTCATGTTCACTAGGATTGAAATAAATGGTTTTCCTTATAGAATGTTATTTTCCTAACTTTATTTTAGTGTTTTTTGTATGATCCAAAAGTTTAGCCACTTTAGAATACCCAGTTTTTGAAAAAAGTATGATTACATTTTTTTTTTTGTAAATAAGTATTAAAAAAAAAAATTTTTTTTTATAATAACTTCAAAACTATAAAAGATACGTAAAAGATGACAAAATACAAAAAAATACCAAAATACAAAACATGAACCACTGGTCTCCGACCCTTTGACTCTTCACCCTTTAAACATGAAGGACTTTAGAATGTTTTAACATTCCTATACTTATAGCCCGTTAAATTACCTATAAAATCGTTTTTTATACATGTTGTAGCATCAAAATTAACCGAGTTATTGTAAAAAAACCAATAGTACTTTTTAGAATAAATTTTGGAGCATGGAAAAATTTTATAATTTGGAGCATTGGAGCATTTCAATGGAACTAATAAACATTTAATATATACATATGTGCATCTATGTCTCTCTCTCTCTCTCTCTCTCTCTCTCTCTCTCTCTCTATATATATATATATATATATATATATATATATATATATATATATATATATATATATAAAACAAGTTTTGGAAACAGGTAGGGATCTTTCTATTTGGAACATATCTGCTATAACTAAACCGGTTTTTTTTGTATGTGTGTATGTACTTTTTCGTCAGTATATATTGAAACAGCAGAAACTAAACAGGTCATTTTATAAGTAAAAAATTAATTTTTGTCTACAAACAATGCACTCTAAAAATGTTTCAAATCGATAAAATATTTTTTAATTCATTTTTGACAAAGGGGGTGGTTGTGAGGGTTAAAATGTTGAAATTATAATAAAATGTTATTTTATAAGCAAGAAATTAATTTTTGTTTAATAAAATGCACTCAAGAAATGTTTCAGACCAATAAAAATATATTAAATTAATGTTTTAAAAAAGGGGTCGGTTGTGAGGGTTGAAATGTTGAAATTATAATAAAAAGTTATTTTATATGCAAGAAATTAATTTTCGTTAAATAAAATGCACTTAAGAAATGTTTCAAACCGATAAAAATATTTTTTAATTCATTTTTAATTCATTTTTATCATAAGGGTGGTTGTAAGGGTTGAAAATTTCCAATAAATAAAATATTATTGTATAACTAGGGTATTAATTTTTATTTGTATTTAAATACATAATTGAAATTTGAAAATTGACTTTTTTTTTCATATTATTTTTATAAAAAGTATTAGCTTTTAAGGGTTTTTAAACGGTTTTAAGGGTTGAAAATTGTGAATAATTAATTTTCATATTAGAGAACACATTACCATGTTTACCTTATGCGAATAAACAAGATTTAAGTGCATAAAATAATTAAATCCGTGTTTTTCCCAGTTTCTTCAATAAGGGGTAGTTTTCACCCCTTAAAAACAAAAAGCGCACCTAGAGCGTATATAACTTTTGAAGTGAGGGATAAGATAAGCTTTATTTGAAATTTTCAAAGAAATCGATGCAGTTATAAAAAATTCGGAGGTATTACCATCTTTTAAGCCTCAGTAACTGGACTATAACAGGTTATACCTTTTAATCTGAAACTCGCAATGATCTAATGGGACATCATTGTGGCATCTCACTTTACTGACATCTGGATGTGAATAGTTAATATTTAATTATAATAGCTGATATGTAATAGAAATTTTTGGATGAAATACAAACCGCTCAATTTTAAAATCGCATAAATATAATCCGCATAAACAGAGACCTTACTGTACTTATTTATTAAATAAAATTGAACAAAAAAGGAACGATTATTTTGTAATACAATTAAATTTGTTCTTCTTCTATTTGTTACAGCTGCTTCATCACTAAAAATGTTTTCATAGCACCACCGACATTCTTCTTTAACGAATTTTAGTTGTTCTTTTAAATTTTCTATTTTTTATCGCTAATTTGTCCCGTTTTTTCAGTTAACCTGCACAAATTAACATTTTCTGGATTCGGAAGTCACATTTTGTTTTACAGAAGAGAAACTTTTTGAAATGGTGAATTCGGGCAGTAGTTAATCTTATAGAAATAACGTCCAAATTCATCTACTCATATCCATTCCACGTGGTCCCTAAATATAACTTTCTCCTTTTGTAGGTTGTTTTTGGTATGTACTATTTTCAGTAGGGTCTGTAAACTAGATATTTCTCGAAACTGCCATGTCAGTTAAAAGTGTTCTTTGAAGCTGCTTTTATCACATCGCGAAATTTATCAGACAAAAAAAAGTTTCGTGTTTTCTGAGGCTACCAAAATCGCTATTCAAATCGAGGTATAAATGTTCAACTTCTGGAAATTTACGATCAATTCCAAAGAAGTATCCTTTTAGAATTAGATATTGATGAAGATTGATAAGACGAATCATAAGAAAATGTTTATTTTGATCGCTACATGAATCACTTCAAATAGTAAGTGCTTTTTGTCTATTATCAGTTGCTGATTATTTTCTACAAAAGTACATAAAGCACTTGTAACTCCATTAGAACCTCTACTCGCTACATCATCTGTCCAGTTAAAGAAAAATGACTTTTTACCATCCAGCCTAATAGAATCTTTTTTAGCATTTTCTTTGTCAATTTGTTGAAGTTGAAAAGCTGCTGCGAGGTTTTCTTTATGTTCACTATTGGCAGCTCCGGCATCGCATGTATTGCAAGTATCGTTTTGTGGTAACCCAAAAGAGTAGTTAAAGTAGGTAGAGAAAACTTTGGAATAAGTATTTTTTTTAATGAAATAATTTTGGGACTTTTTTTCTTCACCTTCACAGGTCATGCAAAAGCTATATGGTATATTTCTTTTAGAATTATCATTTGTTGTTCTTCATATAATATCATGCTCGTCAATATTTTTAAACAGTAACTTCAAGATTAGGGTTGTTAGCATTCATTTCTTTCCCTTTATATGATAAGATTCCTTTTTCTAGACAATGCTGCTTTCTCCTTTTCCATTCCGCCTCATTCTTTTTGTTTTCTTGACATTTTTTCGAATATCGGAAATTGCTTTTTTTTTCAAATTCCTTATCTCTATATTCTCATCTTCTGCAGTAATATAGGTTATAGATTGCTTCTTCTTCTTCAAGTGCCCTCTCCGCTACGGAGTTTGGCAATCATCATTGCTATTCGTATCTTTGAAGCTGTTGCTCTAAATAATTTGTTAGATGTGCACTGGAACCAGTCTCTTAAATTGCGCAGCCAAAATATACGTCGTCTCCCCAAGCTTCGTTTGCCCTGAATCTTTCCTTGACTAATCAACTGGAGCAATCGGTACTTTTTCCCTCTCATCACATGACTACAATCATCAGTTAGTTTTGCTACTAAAACTATTCTTTTACTTCTTAATGGCATTATGTCACGATATTTTTAGATACTGTCATTAGAAAACACGTACTGTCAGACTAATGACACTTGTATGTTCTTCTTCTTCTTCTTCTTCTTCTTTTTGGCTTTTATTCTTCTGAATAATCAGCCAGTACATTTGTTTTGTTAATTTTTGGGCCACTGTCGTGAGTCTGAGAATATCTCATGCCCTATTATCAATTATCATTGACATATAGACATTTTTTCTACAAATCTACATTTTATTTATGTTTTCTATTTTCTTATCGTTGGTTTAAATGTTAATATTGGATAGGTTATTATTAAGGTTATAATTTTATATGGTTGATCTGTAGGAATCTGATAAGAATTTTGATAATTTTAGGGTTAATCTCGCATAGAAGCATTGGTATGTTAATTGGGGTTTTAATATTAATTTTGATCAGCTCCTGATAGACATCATAATCTTTTATTTTGTTTATTGGGCATTCCCAAAATATGTGTTCTAGTGTATCCATTTGCCCACATTCACAGTATGGGTTATCGCGAATGTTGATTTTATATAAATGTACTCCTGTCAGGCAATGACCACTCCTCATTCTAATAATGGTAGTAATATGCCGCCTATCTATGTATGGGATTGTGTCAAACCATGGTTTATTAGGATAAAAATTTTGTATGTTGTTATACCACTTGCCTTTATATTGAAAAGAATTTAACCAATTATTTTGATGCATAGAACATATTTTATTTTTTAATAATGGCATGATATCCAAGTTACTTAATCGAATTTTAGCAGGAATATTTAATTCAGCCCCAATCTTTGCCAGTTTGTCAGCTATTTCATTTCCCTTGATATCATTATGTCCAGGAATCCAACATAATCTAATATCTTTTCCATATTTATTTAAATAGTATAGTTTCTTTTTAACTTGCAAGACTCTGTAATCTTTTGTTGCAGTTATCATATTGTTATTAATGTTGTCTATAGCGCTCTTTGAGTCCGTAAATATTATAGCTTTATCAAAACTTTTTTCCTCACAAATCATTAGACTCTTTTGAATAGCTATTATTTCTGCTGTACAGATATTAATAAGTGAAGGAATTTTTTCAGAAAAGGAATAATTTATACTAGGTATGTGTATTCCTATGCCCGTTTTGGCTTCCTCAAGGTTTTGATTTTTTTGTTTTTTTGAAGCATCTGTAAATATTTGTATGTAATTATAGTAATACGAATTTACAAAATTGTAATATTCCCAAAGGTTATGGGAACTATTTTTTTTTAATAATGTTTTTATAATTGGTACATTATAAGTGTAGATATCATATTCATTTGAGTAGCAGGCTGGTATGTCACTTGTGTTCATTGATGGTAAAAACTTTTTAACTTCTGTTAGAGCGTCAATCAAATATGTTGGATTTTTTCCCTTCCAATATCCTTGTTGATAACCATGATATTTTTTTAAGTCTAGAAGCATATTTAATAATGAGTGATTTGGAGTTGTGCTAATCTTTGCTATGTATTTCGTGGCAATCCATTTAAATCTATGGTGTAGATCGATAGTTGCACTTTCTGCTAAAATGACATTAGTGGGAGTAGATTTCATCATCCCATGTGTTGTTCTCAAAGCTTGGAATTGTATTCGGTTTAATTTCATAAAATTTTGTTGAGAGAAGTTATTAATTATACTAGCGCCATAATCTAATTGTGATTGTATCAAGCCATTATATATTAATTTTAGTGTTCTTGGGTCTGATCCCCACCATACTCTACAAAGAGCACGTATTATATTAATGCCCTTTTGGGCTTTATTAATCATGTTATCTATTTGGTCTGACCAATTTAGATTGTGCTTAAATATTATACCTAAATATTTTTTCGACAGAACATTAGGGATTATATAGTCATTAATTTTTATATCTGGTGGATTACTAATAGGACGGTTCATTTTAAACCACAAAGTCTCGCATTTTGATGAGGATAGTTTAAGATTATGTGTATCAAACCATTTGGATAATTCATATAGGATAAAGTTTACCTGATTTGCTATATGGTTAAAATTACTACCTTTTGTTAAGATAATTAGATCATCTGCATATGACAGAAGTACACAATTTTCAGGCATTATTGTGTATATATTTTTAAGATAAATATTGAATAATATTGGGCTTAAAGGTGAGCCTTGTACTAGACCTTGTGTAGTATGCGATGGTCCAACCATTTCGTGATAATGATTTTTAACATATAGAGTCCTATTGTTTAAGAATTGAAATATAAGGTTATTGATGTCTACTGGAATATGAAGATTATTAAGAAGTCTGTATAGTATGTAAATATTCACATGATCGAAAGCTGCTTTAATATCTAAGAAAGTAGCATTTACATATTGGTTTTGTGAGAAAGCCAATTGAACATAAGTATTTAAATAATTTAAATTATCGTTAACTCCCATACCTTTTCTAAATCCTACTTGAAATTGGCTAAATGTTTTTTGATTTTCCACGATCCAATCCAGCCTATTTTTAATCATTGATTCCAGTAGTTTTACTACACATGATGAAAGTCCCAGAGCTCTATATTTTCTGCTTTTAAATTATAATTTTGAATTTTGTTGTTCTTAGGAATACTTATAATAATCTGAGTTTTCCACTCATTGGGAATCAGTTCACCTTCTTTAACCTTGTATAAATTTAGTAGCCATAATAGCCCTATTTCAGGTAAATGTTTTAACATATTAAAGTTAATATTATCAAGGCCTGGTGATGTGTTTTTCTTTAAAAATAGACTATTTTTTAATTCCGTGAGATTGAATTCACTAGACAAGTGATCAATGGTCTGTAATTCAAAATCCGGTTCAATATTAGTTACTGAAAGGTTAGTTAATATTTCATAACTTATTTTTTCATTGGGAAGTTTATTGTTTGAAGGTTGAGAGAATGCATTTTTAAATTTTCTTATAGTTTGCCAAATAGAGCTGATGTCTACGTTTCTATTAATACTCCCACAATATTCCATAAACTTTTGCTTCTTTATTGTTTTTAGAAGTCGTTTTGATTTAGCAATTATGTGTTTTGCATTGATATAATTATTAAGATTAAAATTATTTTTAAATTCCTTTAACGCTTCTTTTCTTTTATTTATTATTTCAGTGCATTCCTGGTCCCACCAAGGTACTCTTTTTTGATATTGCAGTTTTCTTATGCCTCTGCCTTGTTTATTTGGGATAGCAATTTCTACTGCTTGGTTAATTATACTTGTGAAGTGGTCATAGGATTGATTTTCTATATTTAAATGTTCTTCTATGTATTTACTATACTTGTTCCAATCAATTTCTCTAATGTTGTTTCTAAAATTTAAGTTTTTATTGGTTGTAATGCTTTTTCCTTCACTATAGTTAATTTTCATTAGAATAATTGTAGGAAAATGATCGCTACTACCACAATCTTTCAAGACATTCCATGTACATTGTATTGCTAGAGAGTCAGATACAAATGATAGATCTACAGGGCTGGATCCCTCTAGTGGGGTATGAATTCTAGTGCTTCTTCCATCATTTAAGTATATATAATTAAACTCGTCAAAGATTTTTAATAAAAGGTTACCATTTCTATTACTTACTTGACTACCCCAACATGGGTGATGTGCATTCAAGTCTCCCATAATGAGCACATTGTTCCAATTATTATACATATATATATTCAAAAAAATTATATGATAATTTATTTTTTGGGTTTGAGTAAATGTTTATAATTGTATATTTATCTATTTTGATAGCTATATATCTAAAGTTAGGGCTTTGCCATTTGGAGTCTAAATTAACCCTACTGTAAATTAGATTATTTTTAATGAGTGTGGCAATACCTCCTGCTCCATTTTCTATATCTTCCCTAATTACATCATAACCTTTGATTCTACATATTTGATGATGTTTAAGTTTGGTTTCATTTAACATAACGATATCAGGAGAATGTTCTGTTATCAAGATATTCAGGTTGTAATTATTGGATTGAAAGCCATTCATGTTCCATTGCATCAAACTAATGTTTTTAAGTGAGTTGTTGGTATAACTCATAATTTGTTTTATTTTTTTAATAATATTTGTCCTGATCGTCTAGATCAGGAACTGATTTGTTGAGTTCTGAATATGTTAATATTAATTCTCTAATTTTAATTTGTTCTTCTTTATTCATATTTGTAAATTTTCTGTATAAATCATCTATTGTATTACAGTAATTTTGCGATGCACTAACAGGCGTTGATTTATTAAAATTATGTTTTAAATTGTTGTTATTAATACCAGATATAGATGGAGTGTCATTAATTTGAACTGTACTATTTAGTTGAGATAATCTACCATTTTGATTTATTAATTGCGATTCATGTATAGTTTTATCATATGAAATATTTCTTTTCTTTATTGTTCCCGTTGATTTGGCTGCAGAAACGTAACTCCTTTTAGAATTTATGCACTGGCTTGCTGTGGTTCTTCTTTGATTAATATTAATACTGTTGTTTTCTGTATTTTGTTTTGGTTTTATACTTGGGAAGTTAGCCGGATGGTATTGACTATCTTCTTTTCTATAGTCTTTACTTAAATAATTTTTTGGTGCTAGTTGTGCAGCTTCATAAAATGATAAGTTTTCATATGCCATTAACTTTTTAATTTCTGTTTGTCTGGTATATTCAGGACACTTTTTATTAACTGAGTTATGCTCAGGACTCTTACAATATATACACATCGTTAGGCATTTTGCCTCTAGATGTGACTCTAATTCACCCTCTTCCACCTGTTGTCCACAATTATGACATTTTGGTTTAGTTCTGCAAAGAGTCCTGGTATGACCATATATCAAACATTTATAACATTGTGTGACTCTCGACACATATGGAATAATGTTGAATTTAAGATAACTAATTTTTATTTCTCTTGGCAATATCTTACCATCAAAAGTTATAAGTATTGTGCCTGTAGGAGCATATTCAACCGAGTTATCATCTTTAATAATTTTCCTGTTTAGTCTTTTGATGTCTATAACATCGAAGGGTGAGATTAATGATTTTTTGATTTGATCTTCGGTTAGTGACGGGTTAACATCTCTGATGATGCCCTTACATGTTATTTGATTATATGGAATATATATTTTATATTTATCTTTAAGATTGATAGGGTTATTAATAAAATTGTTAGCCGCTTCGCTGTTTGCGAAAGAAACACCAATTTTATTTATACCTTTGACTTTAACCTCCAAGATATCTTTTAAATTTAAATTGAAGAGGTCATTTGCTATTTGTAAATGATTATACTTGCCTATTTTGAATTTTTTCTCGATTCCTTCTACTATAACTAAGTATGGCCCTACAGCATTATTCTTGTATCTGTTGTCGCTTTGATTAAATTTATTTTTTTTCTCATTATCAGACTTATCATTTATTATTGTATTATTTTCATTATTCGAAATATCCATATTATCGTTTTCATTATTGATCGCTTGGAGATCAGGTGGCTTTTTCTTGCCGCCATGCGGTGACATATCAGTAGCTGATCAAAATTTTACTAATATAGAAAAAAATATGTAATGGAAAAGACTTACCAATGCTCTAGAAGAGTTATATAAAAGTAGATTAATTATCTCTATCTCTTAAGACTCTTGTCTGAAATTTCTTTAACCCAGCCAGTAAAAATTGTAGTATATTACGTTGTATATCGAAACTGTTGTTTCTACGCTGTAATTGTGAATTATTATATATTTAATTTTGCGATATACTCTCGTAAGTATAAAGACAACCAATATTTAAATTTACCGCTAGAAAGATTCAAACTTTTGACCAGTTTCTTTTAATCTGTCAAAATCTGATCGACATTACTTACATTGAGGTTAACCTTTAAACAAAACAGAATTCGACACTTGTATGATCTTTTTATAGGTTATATTTCTCATGACTGAAGCATATACATATAATACAAGCAGTAGCGCACCTAGAATTTGTTTCTGGGGGGGATTTTGGTTGGTCACCAAAATTTTTTTATGAGGTTACCTCCATTTTGAGTCCTTAAAATGTGTAAGTAACAGTGTCGGAATAGGGTCCTGGGGGGGTTTTAACCGGTGCGCCACTGAATACAAGATAGACTGACTGCTGCAATACAATCGCGTTCCTCCTAGTGCGACAGATGTTTTTACTTTGTTTAGGCTCTGTTGCTTGTTTTTCCTGCCTTTTTGGATGCCGCTACTAAGTATAAGTTCTATTGAGTCAAACGGTCCTTTTCAGATTATTGGCATTTTGTTTTATTCGGTGTAAACGCGTGGATGATAGCTGTGGCTATGTCCTCACCTGGTATCGGTATCATTGTGTAATGAGATTGGGAAACCACTGAAAACCAATCTCCCTCTCTCCTTGTGACGCAAAGCAGTTCCTGCATCTCTTTCTAATGGGCTGGGTTTATCGACCACGGGACCTTCCCATTGGCCATTTAGGTCACGTGGTCGATAAACCTCGCAAATAAGAAAGAAATACAGGGACTGCTTTGCGTCAGTGGTCTTTTTCCCACTGTGGGAACGGGCTGGTAGTACAGCGATCGGTCTATCTTAAATTATATGTCTATGGACTGAAGTGGAAGAAGGTTAACTAGCTTTTAACGACTTATTCCTCTGAGTTTCTGTAAATGATATGTACAGTTAACACCTTCATGCACCAGGAAATCTGAAACTACTAGGAAATAGTGTGAAATGTTTCGATATATGATAAACAGGTTAAACGAGTGCTATTAACCAAATAATCCCGAACAGGGCAGAAATGTTAGATATCACCTTCTTCGTGTCTTCAATTATTAACCAATTTCCCTAGGCTTTCATATTTAACGACTTATGCTTCTAATTTGTTCGATTGCTTGTTGTATCAACTCGGTATTGTCGTGTCTAATGTCATTCAGGGTTCTTCTGTAGATCTATTTGTTTATAGAACTTATTTCTTGAGGTATTAGGTTGTTGCAATTCAACTCTCTTCGTTGTGGCGTACAAAACCGAATCTATATAAAAAAATTACAAATTGTACCAAATATAAATCAGACGTACACCCGGAAAGAAAAGTACTATACGGTGACAGTCTGGGAATGGCTCGCGGCTAGACAAAACAGTGGAGATGGTCGTGCGGTCCACAAAACAAAAAAAATCCGAAGTTATATCAGGGGCGCCAGGTAAATTGGCCCACAGCCTTCCCTACGTTGCTATTCAATAAACCACCAACTTACCAATAGGTTTACTACTAAAATACTAAGTAACAGTATACAACCTGAATAAATAAAAAAATAAATGAAATTGTCAGATTAGAATTTAGTCAATTTTAATAAATAGATTCCCAAGATAGTTGAAAATAAATACATACATATTACATATTACAATATTATTTAACTTTACCATAGGCTTAATAAAAAAATAATATAAAAATGCGGCTTCTGCTTGCCTAACAAAAATTCATAAGTTATTTCTATTTAACAGAACAAAATGAAAGGTAGGACGTATCAAAAGTACCGGACGCTAAGGGGTGTGCGGTTCAATACCAACCAAAAAAAAATAATTAACGCAAATAGGACACCACGTGAGCTCAAGTGCGTGCGCAGAAAATAATATAAAAAAATAAATCTCAAATATATAACCCCCCCTTAGACGCAGTTTACAAAATTAAAATAGGTATGTGTAAATATTGAATTAATAAAATAAACCGCAAATTATCTTTAAAAAAAAATCTGTAAAGTATTTGTAAATATGAAAATAAAAACTAACAGCAAATAATCTTTAAAAAAAACTATTGTATTCCGCAAACCAAATTAGACGGCGCTTAAATCTTCCGTTGAAAATTAATTATCGATCCATACCTCGAATTTTCATATACTTCACCGCGTGGAATTCCAGTTATAGTTCAGCGTGTCTTCAATCCAAAATCCCGTACGATTGCCGATGTACATAGACTTGTGTGACAATGTTGAAAAGTTGGAAATTACAGCCAGACGGAAAAATACGAAGAAGAAGAAGCAGAAAAAAACAAACAAACCAACCAACCCCTTCTTAGCCAGATTAGGGGTTTGAAATATCCCAAATTGGACCGAAGCGTAGCCGGCTATTTGGACTCGTGATTAAGGCTAATTTCTTGATCTAAATACGACTCCCGGTATTCACGTGTACTGTAGATCCGCTTTTTTTAGCGAAATTGTGGATATTCCAAAAAAACCCTTCCACGAAGGCAGCAAATCCCCTTGAATATCCACACGGTTCGGACTAGTCCAGATCCCACATGGAACAGCAGCAAAAGCAAAAAAACAAAATGCCGTTTTTAATCTAGCCCAACCTTTCAGTAACACCGTCAAATCTGGAATCACTTTCTTTCCGTCGTCTTTCCGAACACTTGACAACTTGACACACGGAGGTCACCGAATAATACCGAGATTCAAAAATTTCAATTTTATGATCCCAATTCTTCCAAGATAACTCTAGAAAGAACGATCTAAATTAGTTTCTTCACAAAAAAGAGGACGTGTTCCCTTAACTTCAGCACAATTTGCCAGACATTACCCCTATTTAAAAATTACTAATTTTATTTTCGCCACCTTGCTTATAATATATTATAGGCAACCGCTCTTACACGTCCTGAATTATTTAAATTTTGATAAAATAGAGGTGGGACTTTCTACTTTAAATTTGGAACGTAACAACACCTCCCTTTCCCAGAGGAAAATTTACGAGGAAAAACTAGACGAAGAAAATTTTCCCTCGCGCTAGCGACGCACTACCTAAACTCCGAGCGAAGTCCACAACACAATCATCATCCACACCGTCTTCACCGTGCGCAAGTACTTGGACAACGAAAGACATACCAATCTCAAACCACACGCACAAAGCAACAACTTACTTACAACACTTACTCCACTTCCACACAACAGTCATCTCTCATCGTATGAGATCAAGTAGAATAGTTTCAAATTCCAACGTCAATCTGACAACACTGATTAGGTCGGTTACTGGATGTTGCCCTTATTCGCGACCTCCCAGCTCTGGGGCATCGCTAGTACTTCACTATACCTCGCATAACATGAGTCCATAAGAAACTCTCCACCATTCCACTCTTACTGATACTGCGAGGAACATCTACCGAAACAGTAGTGTAATTCCAATTGTTCATTAAAATAAAAATGAGATAGGTCTTTCAGAATTTAAATCCGTATACAACGAAATTTAGTGAATCATCCAAAACTAAGCTATTATCCAACAAGATTCACCAAAACATAATTATGTGGCTTCGAAAAAATCCCAATTAAATAGAATGGCTTACTAACATCAAAACAAATCCCAACGCCATATCATCGAAGACAACATATTTCTGACCAAACCTAAGTGACATTCAATTCCATAAATCAAAAGAAATTAAGGCTACCGCAACCCTACGACTTCGTATTGGCTACCTAACACAAAAAAAAAACGAATCGGTTGACCATCCAAATACATCCTAAGAACCGATCATAGCCAACACTCAGTCATCCTTCACGGACACAACAAAAAAAAATAAATACAACCAATTTCAGAAGAATTTACTTAGACTAGACAAAACTTTGCTAGTCCGTTCTACTCCGACCTAAATCCTATCGGGATCACCAGTCGGGTTACTAATCCTTAAATCCTTAATATTCCAAATACCTTGATCCTTGCCATTTTCATCCTCTAAACTATATGTCCAGGGGGAAACTTTCTTCTTCACGAAGTAGGGTCCTATCCATCTAGGAGCTAACTTTTTCGTGAAATATTTAGCGGCATCTGACAACACAAAATTTCTCCGCCATACTGACTGATGGGGCTGAAATTCCTCTGGACGTCTCCGTAGATTATAGGTCTTCTCACACTTAGCCGAAGCTTTATCTAAACGTTTTCTAACATCAACAAATAATTCCTGGAGTCCACGCGATCGATTATATCCCATTTTAGCTACTTCGTCCTCCGGGTCTCCGAGTTTGTCCTTTCGGGAAAAATCTCGTCCATCCACTACCATCTTCCGACCGAAATTTATGAAGTAGGGATCTTGACCAGTCGACTCGTGGTATGCAGTGCGCGTAGCACATGCTAGTTTGGCCAAATTTTCATCCCACTTCCTATGGTTGTCAGCTATATAAGTTGCCATCATTGTTTTAAGGGTTCGGTTATAGCGTTCAGATGGATTGCACTGTGGATGATACAACGCATTATAACGAACTGAGACACCATAGGTTTCCATCATTTTCTTGAAAATACCCGAAGTATACTGGACACCATTATCACATAGTAACAGACGTGGAACTCCAAATACGAGAAAAACTTCTTCTTCTATTTTCTTAACGACATGCACGGCTTTTGAGGATCGCAACGGAAATACCAAAGAAAATTTACTAAACACATCCATTACCACTAAGATAAACTTATAGCCTTGAGTTGATCTTGGGAAAGGTCCCATAAGATCGGTTGCTACTATCTCCCATGGTTGAGTAGCTTTAGGTTGAGGAGTCATAAAGCCTTTGGGCTTACCTTGTTCCACCTTATGCATGGCACACAGTGAGCAACGTCCAACGTAACGAGATACATCACTCCGCAGTTTCGGCCAAAAATACTTCTCGTTAATACGCTTATAAGTTTTCAGGATCCCCATATGACCTGCTAAAGGACTATCATGACACAACTTCAGCACTTCCAATCGTTGACCCTTAGGAACGACTTCCTTCCAATTGTCCACTTCCTCGACCAAAAATCCATGACTGGGACGGATGTATTTATAAAGTTTGCCACCAGACATTCTCCACTGAGGATACTTCAAGGGATTAGACTCGATTTTTCTACAAAGTTTATCATACCAACTATCACCACTAGGAAGCGGTACAACCTCTTCAACCATATCAAGCACGGGAACTGACCGAGATAACAAATCGGGGACAACATGTTCTTTTCCTTTCCGATGCACAATCTTAAAGTCATATTGTTGCAATCTTACCGCCCATCGAGCTAATCTTCCAGTAGGATCCTTCAAATTTTGAAGCCATACGAGGGATGCGTGATCAGTCACGACCGTAAACGGAACACCCTCCAAATAAGGACGCAGTTTTTCGACTGCCCATAACACAGCTAAACATTCCCGTTCCGTCGTGGAAAAATTCCTTTCTTGACGCGTTAGTGATCTGCTCAGGAAACTAATTACTTCGTCACCATCCGGGCCTGGCTGCAATAACACGGCGCCCACTCCATATCCTGAGGCATCACATTGGACAACAAAAGGCAAATTGTAGTCAGGACAATTAAGTATCGGAGCAGAAACTAGACATTCTTTTATTTTCTGAAAAGATTCTTCACAACTCGGGGTCCAATTGAATTTTCTTCCTTTCTTCAATATCGCTGTAATTGGAGCTAGTAGTGTCGCAAAGGAAGGAATAAATCTTCGATACCAGGAAAATGTGCCTATGATGCTACGAACTTCCTTGACGGATGTGGGTGTTGGGATACGTAGCATAGCCTTGACCTTATCACCATCAACATGTAGTCCATTCCTATCAACCACATGACCCAAATACTTTAGTTCCGGTCTACAAAATTGACATTTATCCCAGCTAACGGTTAACTTAGCTTCTCTCAAGCGTCTAAAGACTTCCTCTAAGATCCTTACATGTTCTTCAATAGACTTTGTCACGATGACCACGTCATCCAAGTAAGTAAAAACATAGGGTTCCAACTCCGGACCGAGGACACGATCTATCAACCTCTGCCATGTAGCCGGGGCATTATGTAATCCAAAAGGCATTCTGCAAAACTGAAAAAGACCTCGACCAGGAACCGTAAAAGCAGTATAAGGCCTGGAAGCCTTAGCAACAGGTACCTGCCAATACGCCGACTTAATGTCTATGGTGGAAAGATAATGCGCGTTCTTTAATTTATTTAAAATATTAGAGATGTACGGTAATGGGTAGCCATCCCTCTCTGTTGCGGCATTAAGCTTTCGATAGTCTACGCAGAACCTCCATTTTGGTTCTTCACCTTCTGGAACCTTTTTCTTCACCAAGAGAATCGGGGACGACCAAGCACTATTCGATCGCTCCACTACTCCTTTCGCCAACATATCTTCTAGCTCTTTATCAATATGGCTTTGGATTACTGGGGATACAGGATAGTAACGTTGTTTTATGGGTGCAGATTTACAAACAATCACATGCTCAGTGACATCAGTACAACCAAGAGAAGTGCCCATTAGTTCACGACTTCTATTAATAACTTCATCCAATTGCGACTTCTCTGCATCGGTCAAAATAGTTTGACCTCGGAGATGATCCACTGAACCTACCATTGCTGGAGCGTCCGAAAAATACCATTCGTTATGCCTCAAATCTGGAACGATACCCATAACACGCCAAAAATCAGATCCTAAAATCAGAATGTGCGGTACGTCCAAAATAACTAATACTGGCAAGACACGCAAGCGATCCCTAACCATGAAAGGTACTAAACATTCCCCCAACGATTCACACATCTGACCATTCGCCACTCTACAAACGGTCTTCTTCGAAGTATCCAACTCTAAACCCAAGTTTTGTAAAAATTTCCAACCAGTTCTTCCTACAATGGTCTTTGAAGCACCAGAATCCAATAATCCCAAAATTTCCTTTCCTAAGACTTTAACTTTCAAATATGGACGTTCATCTCCTTCGGAATGATGTAAAATAAAGTCTAAAATAGGACGTAGGTTGGTCGAGTCAACGTCGGCAACACCTCTTCGACCAGTTAGGTGCGCTTCCTTCCGTTTCCCGAATTACACGAAGGACAAGTTCTGACTGTAAACCCTTCTTTCTTACACTTAAAACAGTGAACAGCCTCCTTCTTCATTAAACACCCTACTGCCTTATGGCCTGACTGATTACAACGATAACAGACTAAAGTCCTAAACTTTCCTCTAGCTGACTCCGATTCGGATGAAGCAACAGGACCCTCACTAACACTACTACAACTTTCAGCATCCACACTGATATAAGCTAGGTCCTTTTCCAAAGTATTCATTTTCCTACTATTCGGTTCAACATAGTTCCTAATACAATCACGTCTTTCCTCCATACTGCGACATAGAACACGAAGTTCCTCCAAGGTAGCTGGCAAAGGATCACGTAATCTATCTTGATAGAACGGATGCAAATTCCTAATAACTATAGACAATTTAACTTCCTCTGGAACATGACAACGCAAGCGATTAAAGTAACTATTCATTATTGCCAAGTAAACTCCAATAGTCTCAGACGAATGCTGAGTTCTCCTCCGAAGCTCTTCAAAAAGCGCTTCCCCATGGTGAGCTGACAGGTACTCCCTACGAAACTCTTCAACTAATTCAGCCCAACTCCCTACACGTAGACGAACATCTTTATAAAACTGATAGGCTTTATCCGAAAATAAATCTATACCTGATTCCAAAAGTATACTATCTGGTACATGACGAGCGAGACTCAATTCATTCACCATCTCAAAAAATGCAGAAATAGACATACCCCTAGCAGAACCTGAAAACTTTTCTATTCCCCATTTATGAGGAAGTATCATCCCAGAAGAAAAACTAGAGACAGACCCTGAAAAAACATTATTACCAGCTTGTGACATCGCTCCAGGAGAAGAAGCATGAACTTGTCCTACCCCTGCCTGAAAAGACTGATTTAAAACCGAAATCACATCGAGCGCTACTGGTACCGAACCAGATCCGATTGGATGCTGCTTATCATGTAAATCCTGTGACAACTTCAAAATCTCAGCAAGAAAGTCTGACTTAACAACCTGGGCTGCGTCTGCATCATCACCTGTTGGCAATACCATAAGATCAATTCTCCCCAAGACATGGTTAATCTGTGTCCGCAATCTCAAGGACTCAGCACAAGTAGGAGTTCCGGCAAACTTTCCAACAGCCGTATTCAGCTCCGCAAGTTTAGTCTCGATTGCAGTTTTATCCTGTGAAAAGGTGAATGGGTGCTCAGGATATCTAAAGCTTTCATTTGCTGCCTCACGACTAAGTGCATCAGACAGACTAGACCTCATAGACTCAACAGTGCCAGTAGACACTCCACGAATTTTGAGTTCATATTCCAGTTCCTCTTTCCTTAAGTAGTTGGGTACAAGTTTTCGCACCATCTTGCCAAAGTTCAAAATTTAAAAAAAAATGTATCAACCGAAAGGAGCAAATATTCAAACAAAATCAAGATATAAGTAAAAATATTAACACACAGGTACAGTTTACTTTATTAATGGGAGCAAACCAAAAGCAAAATAAAAGTAATAGTCGCTTTATTCAATCTATAAAATTTCACAAAAGATTTTCAAAATTTCATTGTTTCAGAACAAATTACAAGTCACAACATAATCTCAAAAAAAAAAGATTTTACATTCCCTAACATAAGTAAGTTAAACCACAATGTAGAATTTCGAAGTCCAACTTCTCAAAAAAATAAATTTGAACTCCAACTGAAATAGAAATATTTCAAAGTCCTAATATATCCATAATTCTTCTAAGTTCCACAACACCACTTCAAAGTATCTTCTTTTAAGTTCCATTTTTGGCTTCTTCCAACTTCACGTCACACAAAAAAAAACTAGTAAGCACTTCTTGGCATACACTTCCACTAAACACGAAGTTCTAAGACTACTACTAAGTGCAAAACCAGTGGTAAAGTAAATAAATCAAAGTTAGTCAATTAAAGCCCAAACACGTTAGGTTAACTAATTAAAAGGAATCTACACAAGGGGTTGACAAAAAAAAGGTTAATTAATTAAGGGCCCCACGTTGGGCGCCAAAATATGTGGCGTACAAAACCGAATCTATATAAAAAAATTACAAATTGTACCAAATATAAATCAGACGTACACCCGGAAAGAAAAGTACTATACGGTGACAGTCTGGGAATGGCTCGCGGCTAGACAAAACAGTGGAGATGGTCGTGCGGTCCACAAAACAAAAAAAATCCGAAGTTATATCAGGGGCGCCAGGTAAATTGGCCCACAGCCTTCCCTACGTTGCTATTCAATAAACCACCAACTTACCAATAGGTTTACTACTAAAATACTAAGTAACAGTATACAACCTGAATAAATAAAAAAATAAATGAAATTGTCAGATTAGAATTTAGTCAATTTTAATAAATAGATTCCCAAGATAGTTGAAAATAAATACATACATATTACATATTACAATATTATTTAACTTTACCATAGGCTTAATAAAAAAATAATATAAAAATGCGGCTTCTGCTTGCCTAACAAAAATTCATAAGTTATTTCTATTTAACAGAACAAAATGAAAGGTAGGACGTATCAAAAGTACCGGACGCTAAGGGGTGTGCGGTTCAATACCAACCAAAAAAAAATAATTAACGCAAATAGGACACCACGTGAGCTCAAGTGCGTGCGCAGAAAATAATATAAAAAAATAAATCTCAAATATATAACCCCCCCTTAGACGCAGTTTACAAAATTAAAATAGGTATGTGTAAATATTGAATTAATAAAATAAACCGCAAATTATCTTTAAAAAAAAATCTGTAAAGTATTTGTAAATATGAAAATAAAAACTAACAGCAAATAATCTTTAAAAAAAACTATTGTATTCCGCAAACCAAATTAGACGGCGCTTAAATCTTCCGTTGAAAATTAATTATCGATCCATACCTCGAATTTTCATATACTTCACCGCGTGGAATTCCAGTTATAGTTCAGCGTGTCTTCAATCCAAAATCCCGTACGATTGCCGATGTACATAGACTTGTGTGACAATGTTGAAAAGTTGGAAATTACAGCCAGACGGAAAAATACGAAGAAGAAGAAGCAGAAAAAAACAAACAAACCAACCAACCCCTTCTTAGCCAGATTAGGGGTTTGAAATATCCCAAATTGGACCGAAGCGTAGCCGGCTATTTGGACTCGTGATTAAGGCTAATTTCTTGATCTAAATACGACTCCCGGTATTCACGTGTACTGTAGATCCGCTTTTTTTAGCGAAATTGTGGATATTCCAAAAAAACCCTTCCACGAAGGCAGCAAATCCCCTTGAATATCCACACGGTTCGGACTAGTCCAGATCCCACATGGAACAGCAGCAAAAGCAAAAAAACAAAATGCCGTTTTTAATCTAGCCCAACCTTTCAGTAACACCGTCAAATCTGGAATCACTTTCTTTCCGTCGTCTTTCCGAACACTTGACAACTTGACACACGGAGGTCACCGAATAATACCGAGATTCAAAAATTTCAATTTTATGATCCCAATTCTTCCAAGATAACTCTAGAAAGAACGATCTAAATTAGTTTCTTCACAAAAAAGAGGACGTGTTCCCTTAACTTCAGCACAATTTGCCAGACATTACCCCTATTTAAAAATTACTAATTTTATTTTCGCCACCTTGCTTATAATATATTATAGGCAACCGCTCTTACACGTCCTGAATTATTTAAATTTTGATAAAATAGAGGTGGGACTTTCTACTTTAAATTTGGAACGTAACATCGTTGTTCCATTAATGCTTTGGTGTGGAAGTGGATTTTATTCTTTTTGTCCGGTTTTGAGTAGTGTTTGTTGGTTGCCTTTATATTCTGTCATTGTCTTTTCTAACTTGTTAATGTCTGTTTTCTCTATATTTTTTAGTGTTTCAGTTACAGTTTTTTAGAACTTTTTGTGTTTCCTTAATCTTACCATATTTCCTTTAATGGTTTTTCTTTATCATTCGCAATCTTTCTTTTTTATGTTCTCACTATCCACACAATTGTTCAAGTTCTTAAGAATGTTTCACTGTCCTGTAGAAATACCGTTTCAATCTTTTGTCAATAAAACTGGGCTATCGTGCATTTTCAAATCGAGTATAATTACTCAAATTAAGACTTTTTCCATGACTCTATATTATAGAAAATACTTCAAATATGTTAGAAACACTCGTAAATAGTCTATCAGAATAGAATTTTAGATTAATATTTATTCAAGTTGATTTTTAATTTTAATAATTTTTGTAGGTCTTCATATTTTTTGAGCACATGCCAAGTGCTAGTATTATTTTAGATATTATCCGTGGTTTTATTTTTAATGCTAATTCAAATAAAAAAATACAGGTGATAAATCGTAAAAAGTGGGAACACATGATTATATTTTTGCGGTATATTTTTCCGTGTGGTATAACCACACGGAATAATGTCAACTCGTAAATAAGAAATCTAATTAGTACTTACTACTGGTCTAAATTCACAAAAGAGATGGAACGTGATTTATACGGCGCACAAAAAAAAGTGTGGAAGATGGTGAAGGGAAGGAAAAAAGCTAACGAGTATACCAACATAAACAGTATACAAGGAGAAGGATGGAAAAAGTATATAGAACACCTTCACAAGGACGAAGGGATCGATGAAGAAGATGGAGAATCAGAAGCCGAGCTGGTAACAATAACGGAAGAAGAGGTGATAAAGAATATAGGAAGAGTACCTTTCTCAACTTGAGAACGGCACGAGGTTTTGTTATTTTTCAGTTCTCTCATAACAGTCTTCTTCTTATGGTGCCGTGCACCTATAGTGCGTTGGCGAATTATCTTAAGGTCAGACGTCTGTCTTTTGCGGCATGCAAAAGTTCGCCAGTGATAGTTACGCCTGTCCAGTTCTTTATATTTCGCAGCCACGACATTTGTTTGCGACCTACTCCTCTCTTGCCCTCAATCTTTCCTTGGATAATTAGTTGAGGGATTGCGTATTTTTCCCCTCTCAGGATGTGGCCCAGGTATCCAATCTTTCGTGCCTTGATCAAGCTGAGCAATTCTCTCTCAGTATTTGCTCTTCTTAGGACTTCCTCGTTTCTCACCCTATCTGTCCATGGTATGCGGAACATTCTTCGCAAGGTCCACATTTCGAAGGCTTCCAACTTGTTAATGGAAGATATTTTCAACGTCCATGTCTCCATGCCGTATAACAATATGGACCATACATAGCACTTAACCATTCTGTAACGGAGATTGAAGGAAAGATTGCGGTTACAAAGTAGCGGTTTAAATTTAAGAAAAGCTTGTCTTGCTTGTTCGGTACGGCATTTTATTTCTTGTTGAGGATCCCATTGGTCATTCACCATCATTCCCAAGTATTTGAATGTTTTCACTTGCTCGATTGGAGCATTATCTACGTGCAGTTGTACTCTGAAAAATGCGCCCTTTCTTATTGTCATGCATTTTGTTTTTCCAGCATTTATCTTCAGGCCATATGTTTTTCCTGTGGTGTTTATTTTATTTAGTATCAACTGCATATCATGTTCGTTATCTGTGATTATTGCGGTGTCGTCAGCGTAACGAATGTTATTTATCGGGTACCCGTTGACCTTTATACCACAATCAGTGCCTTCAAGTGCCTCTGCAAAAACATTCTCCACATAGAGGCTGAACAGCATAGGAGACAAAATACACCCCTGTCGCACCCTCGTAAAATTTTGAATTCCTCTGTGTTTGTTGATTTGTTCAGCCTCACAGGTGCCTTTTGATTCCAATAGAAATTCTGGATAACTCTTATATCTTTCTCATCAATATCAGCATTGTGTAGCGTTTTTATTATTTCATCGTGTTTTACGGTGTCAAAAGCTTTTTCGTAGTCGAGGAATGTGATGAGTATATCTTTTCGTTGGTCCATACAGTTTTGTACCAGGGTATTCAAGCAGAATGATGCTTCGCGCGTCCCGAGTCCCTTCTTGAAACCAAATTGTGTCTCGCCGCTCAGCTCTTCTAGTTTTCTGAACATTCTTGTGTGGAGTATGCGAAGAAATATTTTAAGTAAATGACTCATCAAGCTAATCAGTCTGTGGTCCTTGCACCTTGTCGCTCTTTGTGATTTAGGGATCATTATGAAGGTTGAACAAAGCCAATCCGTTGGAATGTGGCCGGTGTCATATATGGCATTGAAGATTGTTACCAGAGTGTCGATGTTGTCATCATCCAACAGTTTTAGGGCTTCCGTAGTAATGCCATCCGGTCCAGGGGCCTTGCCCAGTTTTGCTATTTTTATAGCGTACTCCACCTCGGCGCGAATAATCGGAGGACCGGACAAAGTTTCTGTAACATAACAGTACATAAATAAATTGTAAACTGTAAAGAATACTCGGATAAATTCATCGCAAAAATAGATAAGTACAAAACGTTTAAGTCTATATTACAATCCGAAAGGATTAAAAGACTTTGATGGTGATCATGACTCAATGTAGATATATTAAATATTCCCACTCACTTTTAAATTAAAAAACTTGTATGAATTTATAATATATCTGTTTTATTTTGAATAATTTATAATTTCGAGTATATTCACAATTTGTACATAATTTACATTCGCAGACGATCATTATAATTAACAGATCGGTCAGTAACCGATAGTGTTTTTTATCAAAATTAATAATATGTTTTTTCAACATCATTCACAGTGGAACATTTTTACTAGTATTGATTATTAATTGGAAATGAATGAACAAAACTTGGCAGATGTTTTAAATTTTACGTTTGTCGTTGGAAAAGTTCAACATCATTTATTTCTAGACTAAATAATCGATATTATTCTAATATTCTGGGAAAGTCATTGAAAACTCATCTTGTTTGTTTGCGAAGTAGATCATTGACATATTCCGCGTACGGGAATTTTCATTATTTGCAGTATAAAAAGATTGACAGATTTGCAGATCTAGATTGACAGATTTGCAGATCTGCTATCGTTCTCAGAAGTCTGTGATCTATTTATTTCTGACTGTTCAGAATGTTCCACCGATTATTGAATTTTTTTGTATAGGTATTGTTGTTTTCTTTTGAGTTCGTTCAGTCAAGACCTATTTTTTAGACGAAATTTATTTTTCCTTTGATCCAGTTCATCAGAAATCCTTAATTTTTACTAAATGGCTCTATTACATAGATGTCTTCTAAATTAAATTTTTTTCGGCATTTTGCCATTATGAGTTCGGTGTCTTAACCCTACACAGCTTTCTATCCTCCCTGATATCTCTCATCATCGCACTCCCTATAAACTTTTTCCATGTCATAGTTTGTCTTTCTTCTTCTTCTTCTTCCTTTGCCCTATCCGTTTCGGACGTTGGCTATTAACAAGGCTATTTTGACTTTGTTTACGGCACCTCTGAACAGTTCGGTCGATGTTAGTCCGAACCATTGTCGCAGGTTATGCATCCATGAGTGTCGTCTTCTTCCCGGTCCCCTCCTACTGTCGATTTTTCCTTGGACTATTAACTGTAGCAGCCGGTACTTAGTATGCCTCATGACATGTCCGAAGTACTCAAGCTTCCGTTTCTTTACGGTGAAGATTATTTCTTTGCTTTTGCCTATTCTCTGCATTACTTCCACGTTAGTGATGTGGTCTGTCCAGGATATTCGAAGAATACGGCGATATATCCACAGCTCAAAGGATTCTAGTTTCTTCAGGGTGGCTTCCGTTGTGGTCCATGCCTCTGCTCCATAGAACAAGACCGGGAAGACATAACACTTGACCACTCTTAATTTTAGTTCCATTGAGATTTTGCTTGTGAACCACTTTTTAATATTGTTGAACGCGTTTCGCGCTTTTTCAATTCGTGATCTTATTTCTGTTGACTGGTCCCATTTTGTGTGGTTCCAAGGTATGTTTATGTCTCCACTTGTTCTATTTTTCGGTTGTTTAATGTCAATTGCATCGGAGGTTGTTGTGTTCTGCTGATGAGCATGCATTTAGTTTTGGTTGTATTGAGTTCTAAACCATATTCTTAACTTGCTGTGTGTATGCTTTGCATGAGTCGCTCGTTGCAGTCATTTGCGATAATAACTGTGTCGTCAGCATGTCTAATATTATTGATTACCTCTCCGTTTACTTTGATACCCTCCGAAATTTCTCCCAGTGCTTCTCTGAAGATTTGTTCAGAGTATATATTGAACAGGAGCGGCGAGAGGACGCATCCCTGTCGTACACCCTTTTTAATATCTATCTTCCCACTGTGTAAGTTGCCCATCTTTATCTCAGCACTTTGGTTCCAATAGAGACTGGTTATTATGCGCAGAACCTTGCCATCAATATGCATCTTCCTGAGCATTTCCGTGAGTTTATCATGTTTGACCTTGTCAAACGCCTTGGAGAAGTCGATGAAGCACAAGTGGACGTCCTTGTGCATGTCTCTGTATCTTTGAATTAAAACTTGCAGACTGAAGATCGCCTCTCTTGTGCATAATGAGCTTCGGAATCCGAACTGTTACTCCGATATATTTGCTTCGCATTTGTTATATATTCTATTGTGTATGATTTTGGTGAAAACTTTGGTAATGTGATTTATCAAGCTTATTAAGCGCTGTTGATCACAGTGTTTTGCACTTGGTGTTTTAGGTATGGCTACAAAGGTCGATCGAAGCCATTCCTCCGGAATCTCCAATTTGTTGTAAAAGGTGTTAAAAAGGCGTGTCAGAAAATCGAGGAAGTGGTCATCCGTTTCGCATAGGAGTTTTATGATCTCGCCCTGTATGTTGTCGTGACCTGGTGTTTTGTCGTTTTTTAGCGATGAAATGGCTTTTTTCACTTCAGACCTTAGTATTTCGGGTCCAGTCATGTCGTCATCTTGGTTCACTGTCGCTCTGCGTTTATCGTTAAAAAGTCGTTCTACGTCTAAAGTTTGTCTTTACCTCTATCTTTTTTCTGGAGTTTCCATTCCATTACTATTTTTGGCCACCTATGGCCTGGAATTGTTTTAACATTTCCATACCATTGGAGTGCTCTGTTTTCCAATTTTTTTTATTATTGAATATTCTATTTTCATCTAGTTCCATATTTCCTCAGTCTTTATTCTGTCCCTTCTGGTGATTTGAAGACATCTTTTCATAAAGTCCAATTCGACTATTCTTATTTTATTTCGTCTTATTGTTGTCGTTGGCCATACTTCCGCTCTGTATAGGGTAATGTTTTCCACGATGCTGTGAAATATTCCTTTATTGTTCTCTTTATTATTTTCATTAACATTGTATTGTACAGCCAAGCTACAATAGGTATTTTTTGAGGACTCTGTATTCCAAAACAACAACCAATATTGTAGTTACAGCCATCGGAGAAAAAGAGAAACGCTTAATAACGTCGATTGCAAAAACAAATTCTTTCTGTAATAATTTTTCTTCTTTTCTTTCAAGTACTCTATGTGCGCATTGCAACCACGCATTGAACGTTTTAATGGCAATATCCATCAGATCTTAATTCAGATGGATATAAAGATAAACAATCGGATTTAGTATTTATTTATTATTTATCATTTATTTACAAAATTGTATATTTGAAATATGTTTACATTTGTATGTATTTCCAATTATCTATGTATCAATCAATTAAAATCTGCTTATACATGGATAGAGTCATTATACTTCAAGTATATTAGCTACTATATATTTAATCTTTGAAACATTGAGTGTTATTAAGTACCATCTGACGTTTCCACTAGATCATCTGACATTAAATATATTCTTCAAGACATTTTATTCTTTGAGCATGATTATCGTTGTTTATAATCACTTAAAAGAACATTAACTACTTAAGAAACTGCAAACTACATTAGTTATTTGCTGCGATCCTCAAACTATTGTATTTACATAGTTACAGTCTAGTGTAAGAAAACAAAAACTCCTTTCAGGAGAAAAATTTTTCAATAACAAAAAAACAACAGCTTTGTATTGGACCAAACGGAACCGTGTGAAATCTTTCAAACGTACATAAGTACTAGATCTTTTCACTGATAATAAATTGTAACGTAAATGCTTATGATCTTCTTCTTAGAGTGCCGTCTCCCTACAGAGGTTGGCAATCATAATGGTTATTTTTATTTTTGAACTTGCTGCTCTAAACAAATCAATCGATCTGCATTGATACCAATCACGTAGATTCTTCAACCATGAGTTCTGCCTTTGACCAACAGATCTTCTTCCTTGAATCTTTTCCTGTATTATGAGTCTCAAAATTTCATATTTTGGTCCCCTCATCACGTGGTCTAGGTATTCCAGTTTTCTGATTTGTATAGTGGTGATTAGTTCTGTTTCCTTACCAACCCTCTCCAGTACTTCTTTATTTGTAATTCTATCAGTCTATGATATTTTTAATAGGTACTCTGCGGTATAACCAGAGTTCTAAAGCCTCGATTCTTTTTAAATTGCATTTTTTTAATGTCCAAGTCTCAGCTCCATATAATAATATTGAAAATATATAACAGCGAATGGTACGTAGTCTGATCTCCAAATTTAGATTTTTGCTCGTTAGGAGTTGTTTCATTCGTATAAATGCTGATCTGGCAATCTCTATTCGCCTGTTTATTTCTGCAGTATGATCATTGGTTTCATTGATCAAAGTTCCCAAGTACTGATATTTTTCTATGCTTATGATAGAAACATATAACTAACTGAACCACCAATATTAGAGTCAGAAGTAGAATATGCAATCCTCATTTATGCAGATGGTCCTCCTCCTCCTCTAAGGCATTTTCTCCTTCGTAAGGATGTAGGCGTAATGTAATTTGTTTGACTATTTCTGTCCAATTATCTCTCTCCTGTGCGTGTTGTTTTGCTTAGGATAATGAGTAACCAGTCATCTCCTTTATTTGGTCTGACCATCGTACTGGAGATCTTCCTTTGGATCTTTTACCTGCTACATTACCTTCAACTATCATTTGCTCCATGCCTTCCTTGTGATGAGTCCAGTTGTTGTGTTAAGTTCTGCTAGAATTGAGTTATTTGTGCGATGGGCTGTCCATGGTATGCGCAACATTCCACGGTAGAGTTCCAGGTTCCACATTTCAAATGTCATTATACGCTTTGAATCGGCTTTTTTTATTGTCCAAGTTTCTGAAGCATAGGTCGCAACAGGAAGATGGTATAAATGAGGAAATCCTTAAGCTATTTGATATTAACCGCTTATGCAAACTGTTTAACAACATGTATAAACACGGGACAAATACTAACAGATTGTCTAAAATCAACCTTCGTGGCAATACCAATGAAACCAATGACATTCGCTGCGAAGAACACCGTGTAATTAGCTTAATGATCCACGCATTAAAGGCGTTCCTAAAAATAATACATAAACAAACTTATAACAAATGTGAAGAAAGAGAAGAGGAGACACCCAATTTGGTTTCAAAAATGGCTTGTGAAGAAGAGAGGCACTTTTTTGTATCAAGTTGCTTGTAGAAATGCTATGACCAAAGAAAAGATATTTCCATTTGCTTCATTGATTACCAAAATTCCTTGAATTTTCTTTTTTTATTGGGAATTAACCAGAATTTTAGTTTAAAATATGTTTTTTTTTGGTCTTTCGATTTCCACTTCGAAAATTGTTCGTAAAGAATCTTGGGAGGTATTATCACTGAAAAGATCTTCATCAATCATCTTTGGATAGCGTACGAATTACTGTGTGTTGCATTGACCCGAAGAGATCGTGTCTTTCAAAGACAGTATACTGTTATTTTTTCTTGAGGGGTTTATGCAACGCTGGAAAGTAATGTAGATTCTGCCATCCTGTGCCTTCATAGAGAATTGCTGATCGGGACGTTCAGATCTAACAGGGGAGTAGTGTAACGAAAAAGCTTATCTTCGACGTATCCTGTATAATGTTCACAATTCAGCAGAAAGATGACTTCTACGAGAATCTTCACGGCCTTCGAAATAGGGACCGTGGCATTTCAGAACATACGGCGGTTGGCGTTGTAAGAGAGAACATTTGGAAAGTACGTATGCGCCTGACCAAATATGCTGCCCGTAGAACTGGCAGTAAAACAGTTACGTGAACATCTAGAAGAACGGGATTAAGACTGCTGCGGCTCCAAGAATATCCTTGAAGAACGACCGAGGGATGTTCTCAATAAGAACGGAGATGACTCAGAGACATTCCAGATCAGAAGAAGCAGTTTTAACGTAAATAATTGACGGAAAATTCGAAAACGTTTCTCAAATGACTGAAGAAACTCGTAAAAATAATGAGGGTAAATTCGAAAATGTTTTCAAAAGATTCGATGAAAGTCAAATTATTAAAGAAGCAGCTAGACAAAACGACGAAAAATTCTAAAATGTTTCTAGTTCTAGAAGATTCGACGAGGCTTCTCAAATAATTAAAGAAGTATGTAGACACAACAATGAGAAATTTGAAGAAATTTCTAGAACATTCCATAAGATACAGAAAAATGTAGACAATGTAAAAGAGAAGATCAAACAATTAGAGAGCATGATATCAAATATGACACATTATCTAAGATTCAAATTGCCACCATTTGATGGGAAGTCTTCTTAGACTTAGGAAGTCCATATATCTTAGACAATTTGAAGCTATTGCGACCTCCAATCATTGGGTCGAACAAGAAAAATCTGTTTCCTTGACTGCTGCTTTACGGGGTGATGCTACGGATATTTTAAAATCGATTCCTAAGGGTCAAGAAAAATGTTACCAGACCTTGTTTACTTGACTAGAAAAACGCTATGGAGATGCTCATCTACAATAAGTCAACAATAAGTCTACAAACCACAACTAAGAAGTATAATTCAACGAAAAAATGAGAATTTGCAAGAATTTGAAGCAGATATTGCTTTTATAGTGCAGTTGGCTTATCCGGATGCATCAGACAATATGTTGGAAGAAATTGCTGTAGATAGTTTCGTCAGTGGGTTGAGAAACAGTGAACTACACAAAGCTTTTCGATTAGCAAGACCGTAAGTTTTGGATAAAGTGCTCGCTATTGCCTTGGAACATGAAACAGCTAGTCAAACTTCACGGAGCCATTGAGTACGAACCATTCAAGAATGCGACAAACATAACGATGAACGTCTGAAGAAAATGGTACGGAAAGTAGTTCGTAACACGATCCCTAAGAGACACGACCACATATGTTGGAATTGTGGCGACGTAGGCCACATTCGCCATAATTGCAAGAAAATAATATAACAGTCGGAAAACTAGACACCAAGCGCAACTGCCGACCTCGAGAAACAAAGTCCCATAGTAACACTTAACATTACGTCCTCCGGTGGAATTCATAGCTTGTACATTTACGCTCAGTTCCACCAACGCGATTTAAGTGAAAATTTGATCTTAAGAAATAATTTTCACTAAAGTCCGTTGAGTTTCGTTCCACCAACTAAAAATACAGTAGACTCCCTCTATAACGAGAACTGAAATGACAGACTAATTACCTCGTTATAAGCCGATCTCGTTATATCAGACAATCATAATACTGTGCACACATATGAATCTGTAGTTTTCTAAAACATTAACTTCCTATAGTGAAGCCATTCGGAGCAATATAAGATGCTAATAAATATTGTTTGAATGGCGTTTTTGAAAAAAAGTTATTTACTTTTATTGTCAATGAAATATATTAAAACATAAAAGAGTTGTTCACTTTTATTATCAATGATATACGTTAAAACAGAAAAGCTGTACTTATATTTTTTTCCAACTTCATAATGCATAAATCGTATTTTCAAGGATAACATAAACTATTGCTTCTGCAATTTTAAGAACTCTGTTATTTTTAACTGCTTTAAATGGTCCAGTATCATTCTATCATATTATATTTTCTAAAGATGTGAAACAGTTGTATTTATTCATTGTAAATAAGTTTATTGCGGGCTGCAGTTAAGTTTATTGAGGGGCTGTTTGAAAGGGCCCCTTATTTATTTATAGCCACGACCGGACTAAAAAGGTAAAAAAAACGTTTTTGGATCTTATTATCTCTCGTTATAACCAAATTTGCCTCTCTATAGACGGTTATAGTTCAATAGAAATTTCACGGGACATCATCTAATGTATCTCGTTATAAGCGAAACCTCGTAATAACCGTGTTCGTTATAGAGGGAGTATACTGTATTTACTTAGGCACAAATATTTTTGCATAAGTCACGTACTATGACGACTTAAGTAAAAATTTTAACTTGAAGCATGCATTGAAATTCATCTTCTGTCGTATATAGTGACACATAAGTGAGGGTAAATTTCTTCTGTTGATCGTCGATGTTAGGTTAACTCGCATTTTTTCGGTTTAATTTGATTTTTTATTTTTATATTCTTATTTAATCTATAGTATAGTATATTCCAATATCGTAGTATAGTAATCTATAGTATAAAAGTAGTATATAGTATATAATAGTTTATAGTGTATATATAGCGTACGTAGATGTTTTTGTGTTCATAAGATTTTTATTTTTATATATTTTTTTTGTTGTAAGTTCCACCGAAGTGTATAGTTTATAGTGTATATATAGAATATAGTTTGTACTATAGTTTAAACTATTATATTGATTTTACACTAGTTACAAAATAAAATATCAAAATACACAAGAACACAAGTCGCCATTTACATTTAGAATAAATATTGAATTAAAGACAGCACCAAAAATGACACAAATGTTCTTCTTTTTCTTATCTTTTTGTTGTTTCTGCATTAATAACGAGTCAACAATTTAAGAATTTCTGACAATTTTGCAAAGTTGGTATTTCTGAGAACTTAAGTTTTTTCTTGGTTAAGTTAAGTAAAAACTTGTATGGTGGAACGCAAATTACAAATAAGAAATTTTTTTGACTAAGCAAAACTTAGGTAAGATTTTACTTAGATCATGTTGGTGGAACCGGACGTGAGGGTTGTCAGGAAACTGACGCAAAGCACTCCCTGCATCTCTTTCTAATGGGTGGGGCATATTACCCACGTGGCCTTCCCACTCCAAACACAAGTGAAGGGAAGGTCACGTGGTCGTTAAACCCGGCCCATTAGAAAGAGATGCAGGGACTGCTTTGCGTCAGCTTTCTCTGTCGCCCTGTGCTAGAAGTTAGTGACTATTTTTAAAAAAATCATATCTCCATTGCTTATAAACATTAAGAAGTAAAATTTGCACAAATTTTGAATGAAAATCTAAACTTTATATTGAAACTTATAGCTATAAAATTTTCTCTAATTTTTCGAAACGACGGTACTTTCGAAAGATCGACATAGGAAAGTGGAGAGGATATCTGTTTCAGCTCCTTTTTTTTTTCGGCATCGGAACTTCAGATTGCAACACGTAGGAAAAATTTACATTATCTCGGCTTCCTTTGCAGCTGCAAGCCTCTTTTTTATTTATTCCGGGGTAGCTCGTCGAAATATGAATAACTACATAGTTTTCACTGGCCGGAAAATATGGGAAAAGTCGGAAAAATTGAGTCCATTTGAAATTCACCATAAATACTTACTTTTTTTAATTTGCTCGAATTGTCTGTCGCAGTATTAATAATGATGAAATAATTTTCACCCCCCATAAATCTCGGAAAATCCCGGAAAATCAACATATGTTTTTTCATTTTATATCAATGATGTAATAATACTTATATATTTTATAAATTAAATTTTAGGTAATTTTTTACACATTATATTATTATATTCCTTATATTAATTATAATTGTTTGTATTTTTATAATTAACAATATTGATTTTTATTTTATTTTTCTTACAAATATGATATACAATATTAATCTAATCGCCTTACTGCTTTGATAAAATAAGTGGATTTTTTCATCAATTGCCTTATAAATTTTACAATGTTTATTGAACTTTACTTTTTTTATTTTCTTTACATACATTGGTTTAAAAGTTAAAATTTGGTTCATTTATTCGACTTCACTGTCAGGTCTGAACCTTTTTGTTGCAGGTTGTTTGTCTTCACTTATTAAGTCAGTTTTTCCATACATTAACATATTAATGGGCGATCTTAATGCCAAGGTGGGTCAAGGTAAGGTAGGAGAACAAGTAGGAAAATATGGGCTTGGAAACAGAAATGACTTGGAACAGAGGAGATCGATTGATTCAATTTTGCCAAAGTGAAGACTTCGTAATAACAAATACCTTTTTCAAATTACCTCCTCGACGGTTATATACATGGACATCTCCACAACATACCAAAGAAAAAATAGTGAGAAATCAAATAGACTACATTATGATAGCAAGGAGGTATCTTAATGCTGTTAAATGTACTAAGACGCACCCAGGAGCTGATATAGGCTCAGATCATAACCCGGTTGTTACTGTGATAGAGGCGAGATCAAAAAAGATTAGAAGACTACACAGAAAGGCACTAGATTTAAATAAACTTAGAAACAAAAATATACGACAAGAAACAGGAGAAGAAATAAATGAAAACCTCCGTTCAGTGCAGCAACAAATTAACGATACAAACAACGTTAACCAAAAATTAAAGTACATAAATACAGCTATACAAACAGCAGGAAAGAAACATCTTACAAAAACAACAACAAAGAATAAGGGGTGGATGACACAAGATATACTAGACTTGATGGAACAAAGAAGAAAGATGAAGAATTACCCAGACAAATACAAAGAAATAAATAAACACATAAAAAAGAGAATAAAAGAGGCCAAAGATAAGTGGATTAAAGAACAATGTGAAGAAATGGAAACCTACGAGAAAAAGTACGATGCGTTCAATATGCACAAAAAAGTAAAATAGATAACAGGAAGCATAAATAAATGCCAAATAGGTAAACTTAAAGACAAAGATGGAAATCTTATTGTAGATCTATTAGAGAATAAAATACAAAGATGGACCGAATACCTGAATGAATTATTTGAAGACGATAGAAACAACTTAACTCAGATAATCAATGCAACTGGGCCAGACATATTGAAAGAAGAAGTAGAATACGCAATGGACCTGATGAAATTCCTACAGAACTGTTGAAGCTTTTAAATGATAAATCCGTAACCATAATATTAAATTTTGCAGCGAGGAGCTAAAACAGTTTCCCCTCCACTTTCCTATGTCGATCTTTCGAAAGTAACTTCGTTTCGAAAGGTTTTAAGTTTCGAAAAATTGGATGAATTTTATAGCTATAAAATTCAATATAAAGGTTAGATTTTCATTCAAAATTTTTGCAAATTCTACTTCTTAATGTTTATAAACAATGGAGATATAATTAACAAAAAAATTGTCGCTAACTTCGTTCCTATTGTTCATAGAAGGTTTATTTTTTTGTGAAATGTGAGTTTTTTTACGAGCTATCTAATGGTTGTACGTACAAGACTGTAGCTTGAAAAATATAGAAGTTATTACAATTGTTTATAAATAAAAAACATACCCCTTTTTCAAACGTTTATTTTGTAAATAATTTCGATGAAAACTCAATATTCATTTAACTTCTGAGATAGTATAAGTCTTAAAGAATCCTATAAAATTTGTTAAATGTGTCTAGAATCATTCATAGGGCAAGATCAATGGTTTAAATAATTAGTCCCAGGGATAAACAAAATGGAATAACTTTTAAACTGTTTGACCGATCAGGGGGAAATTTCGCACAAATTTAAAGGACTGTAATTCCTTAATGTTGAAATATGTTAATAACATTTTATTTTGTTAATAAAAAAATTAATTAAATTTATACATTAGTGCAAAAAAACTGCTTTTTTGCAAATATCTCCGTAAATTATTTATCAATTTTAATTGAAAAAACGGGAAAATGAAGATATTCTTGATATAAAAAAATGGTATAAATATTGTTTATTTAAATTATAAGGGAAAAAACTTATGGATAAAAAATCAAATTCTGACCATAAATTATTGTTTAAAAAAAACGCAAGGTAAAAATAGGAGTATCTTTTTATCTATTCGTCATCTAGTAAGCCCCACCTATGTCTTAAAAGCTTCAGATATCTGCGAAACATTTTGCCGTGAAATCGATGATTTTTGTATAACCAGACTGGGCTATTTGGTCCATATCCGTTTTACATTAATCTGCATAAAATTTACCAATAATTTTTAAATATATACCGCATAAAGTATGGGGTTTGTGTACTGAATGAATGACCTCGTACTTTTTGTTATTAACAATATGCAAATTGAACAGTTATTTACTAAAAATATCGGTAATAATATTCGAATTGTGAACACTTACATACACAGGAAAGTAAACAAATTGCAAGTACAATAGAAATCCATAGATAAAAGATAAAGCCAATCGCCGATCAAAGTAAATAAAAAATATTGCAACAACAATATTGACTAAAATAATTTACATTTCAGACTGATCTTAGACTTCGATAGCAATAGAATAGACAGTATAATAGTTAGTGGCTTTAGTAACAATCGCAAGCGCGTGTTATTCGTTAATTTTAATAGATTAGTCATTTTATAGTTTTCTTTTTATTGTTTTACTAATAATTTTTCATCACTCATGCTGATTTTACAATTAATAGTGCAAAGTGTTCTAATTTTGTGTAAAGATTGCGTAGAGACAGGAGTATGTATTGAGTGTACACGTGAATTAAGTCAGTGTTTTTCATTGTGCACGTTAGAAAAGAGAATAGATAAATCTATTGCAGCATAGGTAACTTTTGGGATTACGATTTAAGTATTTGTACTAATAATTGATGTTTTATCATATTAATTCTCATACTTATTATATTTTAATTGCTTAGTTACCAAATATATAATGGTATAATTATACCCTCATGCATATAAAGATACAAAAAAATTAAGTTTTGATAACCTTTCTTACCATAGATACACAATATGTATGCAAATAGCTGTCTAACATCATTTATTTGAATGCACATAGAATTAACAATTCTGGAAGGATCCGGTGAAAATTTGATGGGTTTCAGCAAACTTTAATTAACGTTTGACTTATTACCATCAACGTATACGCTTCCATGCTGGACATAAATATATCTCCTTTAGCTCTTTCCATTTTTCTCTGTTTTGTGAGGCTTGCATCTAGTTACTGCTAAAACGGTTCAGGTCATCAGTCCATCTGATTGGGGGCAGCCTCTGCTCCGCAGTACTTCTTCTCTTGGTCTCCACTCGACAATACGGCTTGTCCGTGGGTCATTATTAGTCCGTCAGGATTATTTTCAGGGGGTGCATCTGCTTTTCAAGAGGGTGCACTTGCATCTACACATGCTATTAACCAATATAAAATATAGAACTATACATGGGCGCCGGGGCGAGATGCAATTGCACCCCGTTTTCGGCGCCCATGGTCGGTTGTCATTTAATTTGAAGACGAGTCCTCCCAATTCCATTTTAGCGAAGTGAATTGGTTCGATAATGTCTGTTGTTTTTGTTCTACGACATATTTTTTCGTTTGGAATTCGGTCTCTCAGAGAGGTACACAACATCTGACGCTCCATAGTCCTGGAATCTTGTTTACTACCTCTTTGTGAGTGTTAAATCCAGGTTCTCACGATGCGTGGAGTACCAGTTATGGCCTCAACACGGTTGGCACATCTAAATGTGTTCGGGCCATTCCCATGGTGCGTGTAGAATGGAGGTTTTAGTTTAGTTTTGCGTGCCGGCTTCCGAGCTCCTTTGAACCGTGTTGTTTTACCGACAAACCATGGGATTCACAGCGCCGACCGTAGATCGCCAATTCTACCCTATTTAACAGCGTGCGAACTGGCAAGATTGGCGCGAAGATTGGCACTGCCCGTGCCACTAGATCCCGGCTTAATTATTCCACTCCATAAGTGAGTACAGGTAATACAGATGGGTCAAAGATTTTTCGTAGGTCCAATTTAAATACATAGTTTAATTTACCAAACGCTGCCCAGGTTAACCCTATGCGATGTAGGAGCTCACATGTCTGCTTATCTCTGCCCAACCGAATTTCATTCCCTAAGTATGTTTAAGACGTAGTCTGCTCAATGTCTGTTCTATCAACAGCAATATTACGATTTAGCACCAGATTAGTCATTATTTGAGTCATGCTCATGTGATCATTAGTCCGATCTCCATGGAAGCGTGATAATGTTTCCAAGATTACTATTGAATCACCAATACGATCGGCTATTTATGGACGATGTCGTCTGCGAATCTCAAATGACTCGTTCACTTCTGCCTTCTTACAAGTATGGCCTTAAAATGTCGTGACTAGCTTTGGAGAGACGGTTTCTCCTTACAGTACCCTTCGTTGTACACAGTCTTGATTCGTTTCTTGTTTTGAGAGTCTTACGCTAGCCGTGACATTTTGGTAGATATGTTGGAATGATGTTGGTGTAACGATGGTCTATTCGACATTCTGTCAATGCTGAGCATTTTCTGTTGGCTTATAGTATCGCTTTCTCGTAGTCCACGAATATCAGTGACAACGGTTTGCTGTATTCTGCACTTTCTACAAATTGCAAAACAGATAGATTTTTGCATTAGTCGACAAGGGAATCTACAATTTGCATTCCACGTGTCGTTCATCATGACAAAAATTCTTAGTGAATTAGTTTCTAGTACTCAAAATCGAGTAAGGAAATAAAATAGAAAGACGGTTTTAGATTTAATTTCAATGCAGCGCATCTGCCATCCAGATAAGCCTCTGCATATGACGCTCTGATGATACCTAATAAGGTTGAAATACGTGGCAGGTGCCACCCGCTTTGGGGTCACAAAATTGACAAAATCCAGCTTGTTTTTTGTCTCGTTTTTAGACATCAAATCACTGATGACTGGAGTAACTTTGTGATTTTAAAAATATTTTTTTTCTTGTGTTTCTCAGGCCTGAAAATTGTCATTTTTCGTTTTTTTTTTCAGTGTTTAATGGTTTAGAATTCGAAAACGATCCACTTAAAAAAAATGCAAGAGACCTTTGTTGTTCAGAATGGTGAAAAAAACATAAAAAAACTTCATTCCAACAAAAGTCCAATTCGACAAAAAGTCGAAAAAGTTGACTCTTTCTGGGCGACTTCTTGAACCTTATTCTGGAGTGTCTCACGAAAGTGAGTATGTAAAAATATGTCATGGGAATATTTTTCGAACGAACTTTGTCGCGTTGTTTATTAAATCATATTTTCTAGAGAGGAGTATTTTGACTACTATGCTTTTGATCGTCGTTGTTAGGGTATGGTAGTCCTCATCACTGAAGGTTAACGGACCAGCGGAATGGTTGCAACCTTTCTCTGCTTTCCACTGTTCAGATTTTTCTTCTTAAAGTTCTTTAAAGCCTAGTGCTATCTATGTTTTTTCCAAGGTTTTTTTCTTTCTTTACGTTTCCCCTGTTTCCTCTCTTGTCGATTAATTGACGAATGTAATACTTTTGGTTATGTAACTAATAGTTGGCTTTGTGTAGGATGCCATTGAAAAGATGGAGCGAAGTTTCATACTACCACAGGCCAGAAATAGCGAAACTCTGAAATGGAGAAATGAAGATTAGTCTGAGATCTTTAAGAAAAATGTAACTGGGCTGGCGGACTTGCGTAATATCTTCGTCCGAGGCTTGTCTTCTTAGTTTTGCATACAGCCGCTAAGAGAGCGCCTCTAATAAAACCTTCCGACACAAATGTAACCTCGATCTTTTGTTGACATAAATCGAAAGTTTCATTGTGATACAAGTCATTTAGATACACTGAATTTTTGAAATTAGCAAGTCGGTCGAAAAATGGATCTTAGCCGAGAACATTTTCGAGCAATAATTTTTTACAATTTTCGGAGAGGATTATCCCAACAGCAGTTTCTCGCTGAAATGGTTTCTGTGTTTGGGAATGAAGCATCACACCAGTCAACTATTTTTCGCTGGAAGTCACGCAGCAAAACATTGATGTGGTTCAGCTAATTAAGGATGATCGCCGTGTACCATGCCGGGAGATAGAGGCATCTTTGGGCATTTCAAAGACTTTGATCGAATCTAAAAGATTCTATATGAAGAACTGGGTGTTACGAAGTTGGTTTCCCGTTGGATCCCTCATTTGCTCACAGAAGAGCAAAATGCGGATCGCGTCAATTGGTGTCGAAAAACATTGGAACGGTTCAACAGAGGAAGCTCAAAAAATATTTATTGTATTGTTAGTGGCGATGAATCTTGGATTTACTCATACGAACCGGAAAATGAACGCCTACCGCTGTGTGGGTGTTTCCCGATGAGGAAAAACCAACTAAAGTGATCCGCTCTCGAAGTGTGTTAAAGAAAATGGTGGCAACTTTTGTGTCAAAATCCGATCATGTAGCAACAACTGCTTTAGAAGATCGAAGATAGTTATTTCTGATTGGTATATAACCGTTTGTTTATCAGAAGTTATCGCGAAACTCCGACAAAGCAACACATAACGGCGAATCATCCTACATCAGGACCATGCAAGTGCTCACACTGCCCAAAAGACAATAGAATTTTTGGAGCTTCAAAACATCGAATTGTTAAACCATCCATCGTATTGCCCCGACCTAAGTCCCAACGACTTCTTCACGTTCCCAAAGATCAAGCATTCAATGCATGGACAGCGATTCCAGTCGCCAGAAGAAGCCATCGATGCCTTTAAAACAGCGATTTTGCAGGTGTCAAGTGAAGACTGGAATAACTGTTTTACCAATTGGTTTGAACGTATTCAAAAGTCTATCGATCTTGGTGAGACTTACTTTGAAAAGCAATAAAGTACTTTAAGTCTATATATCTTTTGTCTTTATGGCCATATGCAAAAGTAAAAAGACAACCCTCGTAATACATGAAAAGGATTGGCAAAAGCAAGCAACTCTGACGAACTCTTCTCTTTATTTCTTTATTTTCAGTTGTCTTTTTTTTTCTATCTGTGCAGTCCTGGTTGTTATGGCGATCTTTATCGAAGGCTTTTTTATCTATCTATATTTGCCTCTTCTCCCTCCTTTACCAAATGGTAATAGATTGCAATCTTTATTGAGATATCTAAATTTTTTACTTTGTTTTGATTTTTTTTATTATACTGTCTATCACAACTCATGTTTTATTAGGTAATTTAAGCATACTACACTGTTTTCAAGGTAGTAGATATTATATACATTGTAAAATTTAAATGCAAATATTTCGAGAATGTTTACGTTTACATTTTTTGATTAAAAATAATGAATTTTTTATTATTTAACATGTAAATGCTGATAATACAAGGCTTAAAATGTGTTGTTTCACTCAATTATGACTATTTAATTAGTGCTCCCTACGTGGATCGTGAAAAGTGATAGATAACCAATTCTTATTTGTCGTCCTTAAAAACTATACTCTATCAATTAGTTTACTTCATAGATTCAGTTGTTTACAAATTTACTATTATTAATTAAAATAAACATTTTACTAACGTTTGTTTGTGTTAATCGACTTATTTTAATCTCTTATTTCTCAAGTTGCCGTATAGTCCATTAGTAATGGGTCACCTTGTATGGTACATTGGCATAGTTGTTATAGTCCGTTTCACCTTTTTGGCCGATTTGATACTTTTTACAGAGAGGGAGTCTGGAATCTTCAACAGACATCTCAGTCCAGGACGCCGCCTGACTGACCTTAGTGCAGGATTCGTTCTTCGTACTCCCGGCGATAGTTCCCGAGGTACTTTATTTAAAATGCCCTCTCGTCGCCGAGTTTACGCCGAACGCCTACCTGCTAAACCAGACCCTCCTCTGTCATCCAGTGATCCGGAAGCGGAATGGCCGTTGTAAGGCCAGCATCACTTCCGAAGCACTACCTTCATTCATCCACAAACTGTCAGCAAGTTGCAGGTAGCGCGTGGAAGACCCTCATCGCTCCTAGTACCGCATTACTCCCAGACGGGCATTTCCTCCTACCTCACTGTCTCTCACACAGTCTAACTTATACAGTCTGACTCACTTTTCTACCTTCAACTTCCAGCATCTTTCCCTCTTATCTTTGCCGTTGGTCCAGCTGTCTTTCTTCCTCTTCTATTTTCTTGATCACTGTACGGATATAGTTGTGGACACTAATCCTACCTACTTTATTTTCAATCATTCTCTCAATCATTTCTCTCACTGTAACAAAATTGACACCTGTCTCTCTTTCCATTCTGTTCCTTTCTACTATCCATCTGTTGCACTCTAACGTCGTTTGTGTCACAGTATAGGCATTCATCTGTGTCAGCCTTTTCGAACCTAGAGGCCTGTAGCCACAGTTCACCCAATCTCTTATGTTCGTGATCAGCATCTTTGACCACTGTGCCACATCCTCCGTGTTGTTTCATTCTTCTTATTATATTTCAATTGACCTTTTCCTTTCCTGTCTTCTCTCGGCCATAGTAAGGTTCTCATTCTCTTCTCTCCACCGCCAAAACATACAACGGAACACATCCCGTGATGGTCCACAAGGCTGCCGCAGACACAGTCCTGTTGGCACATGCCACTCGCAACAGACTTGTTCTGTCAACTCGTGTCATGAGCCTCCTACAGGCCGTTATCTCTACCGCCCCTCTACAGATCGACAAACCGTGCAAGGCCCTCCTCCTTTCGGATTTGGGTCCCCCAATGTTGGGGTTCACCCTACCCAACGCAGCCGTACTATTCGCAGTCTTCTGGGCCACCTCCCGCACGTCCTCACCCCATTTTCCACTCTGGTGCAACGTCACTTCTAGGTACTTTACGTATTTATTGGGTGTTAGACATGCCCCCGGCGTCATACATTTCTTTACGACGCCCTCTACGTTTCGAACCCGGTATTTGAGATCTGGCTCATCCCGGGCCACTACCAGTACAGCGAAGTCATCTGCGAATGCGAAGGGGGTTGTACCCTCTCCGTATTCACAGTTCATAGCGTCGGGCCCAAGACAGATCCCTGGGGGACACCGGCCGTCACGTCGACGATCGTGCCCTTCTCCACCATAATCCTTCTCTCGGACAGATACTCCACTACCACATTCATCAGGCAACCAGGACATTCTCTCTCCTCCATTTGGATTTTGCTCTCCTCCATTTGGCCGATTTGATACTGAAAACCTCTGAAGTACGTCGATAAAAAAATTACCAATGACGGAGAGCAATATCAGATTTTTTCACGCTGGACAGCGTGAAGTTACTGTACTAACTATGAGACCGTCAGTTAGTTGTGATAGCTGGTGCTATCGAAATAGAAAATGGATCTTCCTTCTAATCTAAATCTATTTATCGTTCTCAAATATTGCCTTGGCCAACAAACAATCTCTTCTGTATCGTTCAGTGTAGGTTTTTTTCTGTGATTTTCATAGCAGAAACCAATTTATTGAAGTAGTTTTCATAACTTATCTCGGCCGAAGTGAGAAAAATTATTATGTCTTATATCCCTTAATATTGTACCCAATGTAGGAATCTTCTTGTTTAAATAGAACGAATGAACTTTGCTCCGAAGGACGTTTCTACGAGAGTCATCAATTTCCATTGGTTGTTATCCTTCATTTCTTTTTGGCTCAGAAATGTTTCCTTGTTTTTCTTTTTCATTTCCATTCTCATTTGGTATGCTTTTTTAGTTCTTACTTGTTTTATTATGTCATCCATAATCAGGTTCAATATTGCCAGCTTCAATAGGGTTAGTTAGTTCTTCTTCTATTCTTACTTTTATTGTGTTGTTTTGCTAGATATTTTGGATCGTTTTGCACTTGCCTCATCATAAATATAGCGTCGATGCATGATGTTCCCGACTTAAAACCTTGTTGTTCTTCTGCTAGTGGTATAATTTCATTCAGTTTATTTGTTCTCACTTTGGTTGTTAATCTTAGTGTTGTGTTTAAGAAATTAATTCCTCTGTAATTATCCGAGTCTGATTTGTCTCCCTTTTTGAAGAGATGTATTAGGATGCTTGAGATCCATTCTTGAGGAATTCGGTTTTGTTCTATTATTTTTTGAATTAGTTTTAATAGTTGTTTGATCAGATCTGGTCCTCCGTATGTTAGGAGTTCGTTCGGTATTCTGTCCTCTCCTGGTGATTTTCTATTTTTTAATTTCCTTAATGCTTCCTTTACCTCTTTCTCCTCAATATTTATTTTTTCGTTTGTCGTCACCTCTGGTGTTGGTGGTTCATTATCGTCAGCTTTAGCAAATAGGGATCGAAAGTAGTCTACCCATGATTCCTTTGTTGGTGAGAATTATACTTATATTATTATCAATATTCCAAATTTTGTGAACAATACAAATATTACACTGATCTTTCCTAGGTCTATACAACGTTTTATTCTTTTGCATTTACTGACTCGTTATTGTTTTTTCGAAATGTTTACTGGATACATTGTTCACAGTGTTTTTTAAATAGCACAGTCGGGATAGCACTTGACCTTGCATGCTAAGCTGCCTCAAATTTTATTATTCTAACCTTTAGGGGGGTCAATAGTAGTGTAAATTTAAAATCGCGACTAAATTCCGCCATTGCGTTAGCCAGCATCTTGATTTTAAAGTAGAACCGTTTTTGAACGTAAACACTAAAATTGTTGCAAATGCGATTTCCTATAATTTTTTTTACAAACAATTTTAGTTCTTACCCTTTTTGTCTAAAAGTTGAAAATGGCTGAGATATTGAGCAAAAATGCTTCTCTTTTTTCATTTTTAAATTCAAGATGGCGCTTAACGCAACGGCGGGAATTCAGTCGCGATTTTAAATTTTACTATTGACCGACCCTAAAGGTTAAAATAATAAAATTTGAGGCAGCTCGGCATGCAAGGTTAGGCCTGTTTTTCGTCTAACGCGACTGGACTAAAATTCTCGATAAATAATATTCTGTTGACTTTGAAATACTGATTCCAGGTAAAGGCTCGTTGTGAATGACCAACAATAGTGGGATTTTTGGTATATTGTCTAAAAATCTTATCATTATTTTTCTTTCCTTCGTTTTGTAAAATCTCTGCCAATTTTCTATGGTCTTGTCTTTGTCAGTTAAATACATAGCAAATCATTCACTGATTTATCCTCTAACTACTGTATTGTTCATTTGTTAACATCTATAGAAGACAGAAACATTTTCTTACAGACATATAGGTTTTTGGTCCCTTTTTTAAGTTTTATATAAGTTATTATTACTCTTATTGTATCACAGTTTTTCTTTTTGATAATATTTTACCTACAAGAGAATTAAATACACTCTTTTTATGTCGTATGCCATATTTGCCCATAATCGTTCAAACATATCATTCCTTTCTTCTTTATTAGCAGTTCTCATTGCTATTTCTTACAACTCGTACATTTCTTGGATGTACAAGGAGGACCAATCGAAGAGCTTTTTGATTAATTAATTTGTATGTATCATCCCAATCTTTTTAAAGTCCATGCTTATATCGGTCCTCCTTAGGAACTAAAAATTTCGTTTTATTTGCAGATGGCCCTTGTTCCGCCATGAATTTCTATGTTTTCGTTTGTCTGAAGTCAAGTTAAATACCAGGTTATGTCCCGAGTGTTGTAATACGAGGTTAGAACAATGGAATAATATTTGATAGAACTTTATGCTGTTTTGCAGGTATGCATAAAAAAGTAAAATTTACTAAAAATTGCTAATATAAGATTTTGCAGTCCGAGCGACGATATTTACAATACAAATACAATTCCAACTGCAAATAACGTCTAACAAGATATATTTCCGAGAGTTATTATTTCAACGAAAAACTATTAGTCATCAGTAAATCCGGAATACTTCATAATATGAACTTCCTAAAAGTGAATAACACTTTCTTAGATTCCCAACGCGCCACTGGCAAACACATTTTCATATTCACCAGACTATTGAGCGAATTTAAAAAAAAAAGACAATACTTCAATGACTAAGTTTCTAATTTATTTTAGTCCTTTAACTTTCAATATGTTTAGTACTAAGGTTTAAACACCATCGAAGATGTCTATGCTCCTTAAAAACCTGAGGTTTTGCCTTTTTTGTATTTTACTTCAACAACGTCGGGCATTGATCGGTCCTTCCGAGCCCGTTTCGGCTGTTTACGATCGTTTTCGTCCCCGTAGACTGCGTTGATCGTGAAGGATCTAACCATCCGTGGTCACAAATTGGCGGCGTTGCCGATAGTTAAATTCTTTTCTATTTAAATATCAGTTGAGGAAAGGAAAAAAAAATATTTATTGTATTTATTATATACATACTTTCGTTTGTGTACATTTACAATGTAATTTAAAATTATAAAAAATATGTAGTGTACTTATACATTTCATTCTATATCGAACAGCAAGAAAGCAATGGATACAGATATAACATATGGCAAAGATGAGTGGTGAAACTTGGATCAGATCTATGTCCAGGAGTAGATCAATATTCTTCTTAACGTGCCCCATCCCTAAGGACATTGGCGATCATCATGGCCCATTTGACTCTATCTGCAGCCGTTCTGAAAAGTTCTATTGACGTTTTTCCACTCCATTGTCTCAGATTCTTCAGCCAGGACGTGCGTCTTCTTCCCGGTCCTCTTTTGCCTTCCACATTCCCTTGTATGACCAGCCGCATCAATTCGTATTTCGTATTTCTTTATCTTTCTTCATTCTTCGTAGCGTTTCCGCATTTGTTATGTGGTGTGTCCAAGATATTTTCCACATTCTTCGATAACACCACATTTCAAAGTTAATGTGTTTTTTCTCTGTCGCCTCTGTAATTGTCCAGGCCTCAACTCCATACAACAGAACAGAGAACACGTAGCATCTCAATACTCTAGTTCCAATTTCGATGTTGAGTTTTCCATTGCATAATATTAATTTCATCTTATTAAAAGCACTTCTAGCTATCTCAATACGACGTTTTATTTCCATACTTTGATCCCATTCTTTATTTAGTTCGCAACTTAAGTACTGATATCTGTGCACCCTGCCTAAAAGTTTTTCTTTAGCATAAACACTGTCTTCCTCAATCCTGTTCTTGCTTACCACCATGATTTTTGTTTTATTTGTATTCAGTGCCATTCCATACCTTTCGCAGTATTGGGTAATGCGATCAACCAAGATCTGCAGTCCTTCTCTGCTGTCCGCAAGGAGTATTGTCTCATCTGCGTATCTAAGATTATTCAGAAGTGCTCCGTTAATAAATATGCCTTCATTTACGTCTTCTAATGCCTCTTTAAACAATTTTTCTGAATACATATTAAAAAGTAAAGGGGAAAGCACACATCCTTGTCTTACTCCACGATTTTAGGTATTCCTTTCGATTTTTGTTGGTCTATTCGTATTATGGCTTTCTGATATCGGTATAGATTGGCAAAGATTCTCACGTAGATCAATATGTATTGATATTGATAAAGAGAAGACATCATTTCATTCATTATTTCCTTGGTTCCGCCACTTTCTTCTACTTATATAGATACCGTCTCCTTTAATTATATTGGTAATCATCATAACCACTTTCACTGTTGATACTTCAGCCCTGAATAGTTGTATGGAAATGCATTTATATCACTTTTGTGACATAAATGCATATTAGATTATTTAACCTAGAAATGCGTCTTCTTCCAATTTTCCTCTTTCCTTGTTTTGACCTTCTATTATCATCTGCAGTAGCTAATACTTATTTCTCTTCACATGACCCGTATATTATGACTTCTTAATCTTATGATCAACTTTTTGTAAATGTGAGTTGAATTTCAAAAAGTAAAAAGTATCTACATGGAAAAGAAAATGCGAAGACATGGGAGTACCGGTACGGAACGAATACCTATATACGTTAAGCTTTGCAGACGATCAAGTAGTAATTGCACAAGACCAAGACGACCTCAGCTACAAGATGAAGAAACTACAAGAAGAATATACCAAGGCTGGCCTAGATATTAACCTCGCGAAAACAGAGTACCTATCTACAAGTGAAGAAGACATAGAAGATCTACAGATTGATGACAACGTAACAATTAAAGGAAAGGATAAATTCAAATAGGTACTTGGGGTTTATAATCACGAAGAAGGCAATAACATAGGAAGAAATTACACAAAGATTGGGACAAACAAGAACAGCAATCCGACAACTTAACTTGGTATGGTGGGATAGACACCTGAAGACACTGATATGAAGACAAAAACACAGATTTATAAAACATTAGTGCTAAGTATTATGACATATGGGGCTGAAAAAGATTGGGACAAACAAGAACAGCAATCCGACAACTTAACTTGGTATGGTGGGATAGACACCTGAAGACACTGATATGAAGACAAAAACACAGATTTATAAAACATTAGTGCTAAGTATTATGACATATGGGGCTGAAAATTGGATCATAAACAAGAAAAACAGCAGTAAGATAGTAGCAACAGAGATGGAATGCCTGCGAAGATGCTGCAGAGTAACAAGAATGGATAGGAGAAGTAATCACGAAATACAGCAAAGAACATCAATAGAAACAGACATACTAACATATATAGAACAAAAAAGACTAAAGTGGTATGGACATGTAAGAAGAACTAGCGACAGCAGATGGATAAAGAGAATAACCGAATGGAGCCCCATAGGAAGGAGGAAAAGAGGACTACCACGAAAATCCTGGAGGAACGAAGTAGACGACGCCATGAGTAAGAGAGGCCTAAACGATGGAGAATGGGACAACAGAGAGAGATGGAAACGGTTGAGCTATGGAAGGCAGCGAATACTGTAGAATCCCTGAATATATATACTATATATATATATATATATATATATATATATATATATATATATATATATATATATATATATAGAAAAGAAATTTAATCTTTGCAGATTAGTTAAATAGTAAACTCTTAAATATTGGGGAAATCTGCATATATATATATATATATATATATATATATATATATATATATATATATATAATTATATATAAAGTAAATAAAAAAAAACTTACACTTGGTTTTATTGTAGTTAAGGTCTAGCGACTAAGGTACAACTGTTTTAAACCCACGAGGCTATCCGCCTGAAACTGCTTTCCACCTAGTTTTCAACCGTTGTTTTAAAACAATTGCGTCGTGAGCGCTAGACCTAAGCGACCAATTTCGGGCTCTACAAATTCAGCTCATCATCAGGTCCAAGCTAATAAGTTACTTAACCACTAAAAAAAAAAGGGAGAAAAGAATGCTTTAATGCTTTTTGTTAAAGTACAAATTATGCCAATACTAAGCCTATAACAAATATACAACAATTTTAATATAATTTATGACGGGTCTAGTCGAAGATTTTATTGTAGTCAATAAAATAAACATAATCAAACAGAGTGGTTGATTTACATCCATATATATTCGAGTTGTACATTCAATAATATATTCTCCAAGCTTCCTGAAAATTCGTAAATGTATGATGATAACATATGGACACGAAGAATCCTAGAATGGAGACTACGGAAGAAGATAAATAACATGGGAAGAACTCAAACGAGATGTGTAAATGATATAAGAGCAGTGACAGGCAAACAGTGAATTAGATTGACGCAAGGCAAGATTGAAGCAATTGGGGGAGATCTACATTCAGGAATGGATGGAAAATGGTTGACGGAGCGAGACTATGAGTAACTTCGTCGTCCCTGTAATAAAGTAATAACTTTAGTGTCGTAGTTTTGTCGTAAAATAACAAAAAATAGCAGAAAAATTGTGGAATAGTTTTTGATACTTTTTTTGCAATGTAAATAATCAAATTGTAATTCATACTACGATGAAGTTAACAACGTAATTTGCTTTATTTAGTAAAATACCTGTAGCTGGTTTTTTACTATCCGTTGCCTCCAAAATAGCGATAATACTCGTTCCGAAAGATTTACGCGGTTAGTACAATTAAACAGTAATGCATTGCTTAGTGATCAGTGTAGTAGTGTCTGGAGACTCGGGAGACTGAGATGGATGCCCTGAAGAAGACATTAAAGAGGATGTCGAAAGCTCGCCGCAAAGATAATCAACGCGGTTCAACCCGAAAGACCGTTGAGTTTAATATAGAAATGTTTCTTCAACGTCGATATTCCCAAAAAAAAATCTTTATTTCGAAAATAAGTTACAATTTTTGAGAAATTCTACAAACTACTACATTTAATGATTTAAACTTGACTATTGAAACATAATAATTACAATAATAATAAAAATATTGATTTCTTCCTATTTATAACGTCGGATATCGGAATCTGCTGATTCTTAATAGTAAGGGAGCTTATGGCTACATTTCTCCTCCCTCCATTGGTTGGGACTTCGTCCTCGAAGTTTTGGTTACTTCGGCTATCAGCTCGTCTAGTATCTGGATCTGGGCAGGATGCAATTTTTCTCCAAATAGGATTTTGGAAATTCGTTTTCTTTTCCTAATTAGGAAGATTATTAGGAAAGCTAAAATAGTTAAAAATATTATAACAGAAGTGGTGCTCAGTCCTATGGATAATCGGGGTAGTACTTCTATGGTATCTATTGGTTGAATTTGGCCATGTGTCTCTGGGATTGTTAATTTTTCAATTTTCATCTCATGGTTTGGTATTAATTTTATTGGAACAATTTTTGGAATGGAAATATCTTGAGACGTCTTTTTATTAAATTGGATACCTTCAATCATTATTGGTACATCTGTCGTCAAGAGGCTGGTTGAATTAATTTCTATCTGCTGGATTCTCATTGGGTGAACTATTCCTAGCAATATGACTTTGCTGGTTTCTTGGAAAAAGTTCTCTGTGATTAATGTTTTTGTGCAATTATCTACATTGGGTATGTTACATTTGGATTGTACATAGTTGGAACAAACTATGTTATCGCCTTGTCCTATACAAGTGTTGAACCATTTATTATTTGTATAGTAGCTTGCAGGTGGCAGAATCATAACATGATCTTTGTTTGGAATGGGATAGATTTTATAGGTAGTATAAGGAATTTCATGGAGTATAGGGATTTTAATTATTATGAGCATTGTATTTGAAGTTACACAAACTAAAGTTTTTGTTGACTCTATAAGTTCATAAGGGTGTTCATTACTATTGGGAATTGAATTTCTGGGATAAATTTTGAGAAGGTTCTCTTTAAGGTCTATTATTTCCTTTAAAGTGAATAATTCTATATTAGAGATATTAAGTTCAGATAAAGTAATGGTTCTTATAAGTTTCATTAGAAATTCGTTTATATTTTGGAGATTTATTATCTCGTTGTGTAGAATGATATAGCTGTCAAAATCAGCTGATAATTTGTTGAGTGCAGATATGAGAATTGAATTATCAGAATTTAGTTTCTCTAAAAGTTTATCGAATCTCGTGTTAAAAGAGTTTCCATAAGATATTTGGTTATTAAATTTTTTTATGATTTCGTTTTGTTTATTTTCTAAAGAGATTATGTGTGATTTTAACAAGTCTAAGTCAGAGTCGTCTGGATTTCCAGTCACGTATTTGATGGCTGTACCTAGAAAATTAAAAAGTCCGCGTTTCTGTTTTCGCGTAATCTTGTGTAGATCGTCTTTTGTTTGTTCTTGTATGTGGGTGTATTGGGAGTACAGTAGCGAGAGAGGTGCATTTTTGAAGTGATCTTTGAAATAGCTTGTCGGACTAGCGTCAATACTGTCGGATAATTTGTCTAGTGGAATGTGAAGAAAATGTCTGTGATAGTGGGAGATTTCTCTTGATTTGCCTATCTCTTCAGCATAGTAACCATTATTCGGAATCTCCTGAATATTGAGTGGATGGACCAGGGCGAGGATTGTCCTGTGAAAAATTTGGGTCTTGAGTAGGTTTATCTACATGTTTTCGTATTCGTTTTACATATTTAAGGTGAGTGCTTGTTAAATTTTGTTTATCTGTTTTACCGATTATTTTTGTTTTGTCTTGCGTTTCTGGATGAATAGTGGAGAAAGGGGCTTGTAATTTGGACTTATGTTTTTTCTTAGAAACATATAGGGATTTTGTAAGGTCTATTTCCGGAATATCTTCGGCATTTTCGTTTTGTCTATCTAAAAGTTGTTGTCTTTTTTGTTTTTGTTTATTATATAGTTCTGCAATAAAGGGTTGGAGTTCTTCTTTATGTCTTTGATTATATGTTTCGTATATCGGAAGATCAAAGTCGAAATGTATTTCTTCTGCATAGGGTCCGTACAGAATTGAGAACGGGGAATAATCTGTGGAACTGTGGATTGATTGGTTGTAAATAAGAATGGCGTGTGTTAGAATGTCATCTAACGAATCATTTGGATTTTGGGCTTGTAAGGTCCTAAGTTTTTCAATAAGAGTTGAATGAAAGCGCTCTACTGGAGAGTTTGAGGAAGAATTGTTTACTGTTGTAAAATGTATTTCGATTTTGTGGATATTTAGGAATTCTTTAATGACTGCGGAATTAAATTCGGTGCCGCTGTCGCATACAATCTTTTTTGGGTAATTGTGGTGCGAAAAGTAGTGTCTTAATTTATTTAGTATGGAAATGGAAGTTTTGTCGGTGAGCTTATAGCATTGACCGTATTTGGAAAAAGAATCTATTATTGTGAGATACAGGTTTTTATTGCAGTGGAATAGATCGATATGTAATATATCAAAAGGTTTTTGACCTAACAACGGTCCTAATTGGGGAAGTTTATAAGGACGTCGCTCGTATTTATTTTTTAGGCAAATTTCGCATTTATTGATAAAATTAGAAATAGTTGTCTGCATTGAGGGCCAATAAAATTTTTGTTTTAAATGTTTGTAGGTTTCAATTATTCCGTTGTGATTTTCTACGTGATATTTCTTTATGCATTCTATTTGTTGGTTTTCTTCTTCTATGTCCTGAAGTAGTATATTGCAAAATATTGCTTTGACTGTGGAATTTATTTTTTCTTTAAAATAGTTACAGATAAAAGGTCTAAATTCGTGAGGGATTGTTATTGCAAATTTTTGATTTGGTCTAAGGATATTTTGGAAGGTATTTGCTATTTCTGTTTTCCAATTATTTGTCAAAGTGACAGTGTAACGGTGTTTGTTAAAAATTCTTTTGTATTTAATTTCAAAATTATTTGACTCTGGTTTAAAAATAATTTGGTTTGAGGATAAATTAATTGGTTCAGGTGAAATCTCTATTCCAGTGATAGGGTTCTCAACTGATGTATGTTGTGTGTTAGTACTGTTTTGTAAGTTGTCAAAATCGGCAAGGAAATCGTCTATGTCGAAATTGTCGGGTGGTTCAGCACATTCTGAATTCGGGGGTTCAGCACATTCTGAACTCGAGCTTAGGGCATTTATTTGGACTCGGCTAAGAGCATCAGCAACTTGATTCTCTTTGCCTTTTTTATATTTAACTTCAAAATCATATTCTTCTAGTTTAAGTCTCCATCGGGCTAATCTAGAAGTGGGGTCTTTAATTTTGTAGATCCATACGAGAGGATTGTGATCTGTTTCTACAGTGAATTTTTGGTTGTATAAATACATACGGAAGTGTTTACAAGAATCTAGTATGGCTAAAAGTTCTTTTTCAATAGTGGAGTAGTTTCGTTCTGCGGAATTTAGAGTTCGAGAATAGTAGGCAATAGGGTGATTATTTTGAGATAATACTGATCCTATAGCTATATTAGAGGCGTCTGTAGTCAGTACAAAAGGCTTTTCGAAGTCTGGATATTGTAAGATTGGAGAATTAGTTAACAATTGTTTGCATTTTGCAAAACATTCTAAATAATTTGGATTTGTGGGGTCGATAGTTGCTCCTTTTCGAGTACATCTCGAAAATGGGGACGTTATTTTTGCAAAGTTGGGTATGAATCTTCGGTAGTAACCGATTAAACCAAGAAATGATTTAATTTCTTTTACTGTTTTTGGTAGAGGATATTTTTGTATAGCTTCGATTTTTGCTGGGTTAGGTTTGATTCCTTCGGTTGTCACTACGTGACCTAAGAAAGAAACTTCTTTCGTGAGAAACTCAGATTTGTCTAACTGAATTTTTAAATTATTTTTTCTAAAAGTGTCAAAAATAGTCGCAATATGAACTAAGTGTTCTTGCAGTGACTTGGAAAAAATAATGACATCGTCCATGTAGACGAAGCAAAACTTATGAATAAAGGGCCTAAGAATATTGTCCATTAACCTTTCGAATGTTGCTGGGCTATTCTTTAAACCAAAGGGCATACGTAAAAATTCAAAGTGACCATGCGGAACTGAAAAGGCTGTTTTCCGAATAGAATCCGGATGAACTTCAATCTGATGGTAACCTTGAGCTAAATCTAATGTTGTGAAATAACTGGCTTTTCCTAAGTTATCCAGTATCTCATCTATCTGAGGAAGTGGGTAGCGATCACTTTCAGTATGATCATTGAGCTTCCTATAATCAATTACTAATCTAAATTTTTTCTGACCTGAGGCATCAGCTTTTTTTGGTACTATCCAAACTGGAGCTGAGTACGGTGAAATTGACGGTCGAATTATCTTATTATCTAATAAATTATTTATTTGTTTTTTTATTTCTTCCTGCATTGCTTTGGGATGCCGAAATCCCTTTACATAAATTGGATTTTCATCCTTAGTTTTAATTTCGTGTCTAACAGCTGATGTGAAAGTTAAATTTTTGTTTTCATCGTAAAATACGTCTTTAAATTTTTTGCAAAGACTTATAATTTTATATTTTTCTTCGTTATTCAAGTGCGAAGTACGTATTTTGTTTTCGTTAAAATGCGTCGTTGGAATTTTTACTATATTATAATTACAAAAGTTCTCAACTTCAATTCTCTTATTAAATTTCATAGGCATAGGTAAGTCGAAAGTGTCTAGAAAGCCGTTTTTTGCAACGTGAATAGAATTGGGAATTTTGATACCTTGAAAGTGTCTTTCACGCAATAAAACTTCGCCATTATGAACGCTTACTGGAATTTTTTGGTATAAAGTTTCAAATGGAATGCTAACGTGAGGATTCTCGAAGGTTAAAGTATGAGTTGCGTAGCTAATTGTGGCGTGGAATCTTTTCAGATCGTAAGTTCCAAGGAGGAGGTCAAAGTGTTGGCTAAAATCAGCAATTTTTACGTCGAATGTTTGTGGAATTCCATATTCTAGGAATAGTGGCGTCTTAATATTTAAGTCGTGCTTGGAAGTAATTTTCATTGACGTTAGCGAAAAAGGTTTTCGATAAATATGATTTTTATCAAATAGTTTGAGAGCTCGCGGATTTAAAATTGAATGGGAACCGCCGGTATCGATTAAAACGCGTAGATGTGTTTTGGGCGTAATGAAGCAGGGTAACCCAGGGGAACTTTCGATATTATATAGGTTTATACAGGGGGTGGATGATCGTCTAACGGGATGGCTTGAAAATCCTGATGATTTTCATCATGCAAATCGGGCTCTTGTTCGGATTCGTAATTTTCGAAATCGTTTCGAAATATTGGGTATCATTTGAGTCTATGTGAAAATTGTGCTTCTATTAGTTGTAATTGTCATGGGCTGATGGTTTCTGGTTGTGGTAGTTTGAACACCGCTCATTGGAGTAGCAAAATTTGGTTGGGGTCGAGGAGCTTTATATTTATTTAGTCTTTGTTGGTTGTTTTTCGGAACATTGTTTCGTTGGAAGGATTGATTTTGTTCGTGAGAACTGAAATTTTGTCTCTGAGGAAAATTATAGTTCTGTTGTGGAGTAAAGTTAAAATGGGCTCTGTGTTGTGAGTTGAAGGTCTCACATAATTCGAATGCGTGGGTTGGAAGTTTGAGTTGTGGGTTGGAAGTTTGTGGATCTTTGATTATTCGAAGATTGATAGGGTTTATTTTTGAGTGGGGCCTTTTTGTTTTGTTGGCTCTTAAGGAAGTTCATGTATTGTTGTTGATTTTTGTGGTTATCGTAGGCAATACACTTTTGAAGGGCTTCTTCTAGGGAATTTAATTCAAAATGCGATAAGTATTCGCAATAAGGCTCGTTGATTCCGGTACAGAAAGTTTTGAGGGCAATGTTTTTGAAGTATGGAGTTTTAAAAGTGACTGTCGCGGGATTATCGTTTAGGGTGATGTGTTGGAGTAAATCGTTCAGATTTGTAGTTATTCTCTGATGATAATTGTCGTAGGATTCACTATGTTTTTGGACGGTGGTGGATAGTTGTGTTACTAATATGTCTTCGGAACGTCTGTCTCCGTATTTAGTTAATAATGCTGGACGAATTTCTGTCCAATTGGTTTTATTAGAATAGTTTAAGAAATTTCTAGGTTCTCCTTTAATTCGAGATACGATATGGAATTTAAGATAAATTCTTGGACGGATTTAAATCTTGGGTGCCTAAGAAAACTATTAAATTATCTACTGCTTTGATAAAGGTGGAGAGGTTGTCTCCAGAAGAGAATTCGGGCAGAGTTGAGCAAAGGCTAGCAATATCGCTATTGGTCATCGGCATTTTGGAACGTAATTTAGATGCAGGCTTAGATTTAGAGGTTTGTAGATTTCTTTTTATTTTTAAATTTAAATTGTCGAATAGTAAACTTAAATTTTCGATACTATTTTGGGAAATATCATTCAATGTACTCATAAAATATATGCAAAAATATAAATGCAAGTATATATAAAAATTCGTTGAAGTAAAATGTTATAAATAATATAAATTCAATAAACAATAAATAATAAATTCAATGTAAATGTTTAAGAATTCAATTAAAATAATAAATGCTCATAAACAATGGTAAAGAAAGGAAAAACTTACGCAAGGATGATCGTGTTTGATTTCCAATACATTTTTCTCTTTTACCAGGTTCTTCAGGATTTCATTAAACTAATGTAGACCAGGAAACGACTATGTTTCTGTATGAAATATCCTGTGTTCGCAGCGCCAGAAATGTTTCTTCAACGTCGATATTCCCAAAAAAAAATCTTTATTTCGAAAATAAGTTACAATTTTTGAGAAATTCTACAACTACTACATTTAATGATTTAAACTTGACTATTGAAACATAATAATTACAATAATAATAAAAATATTGATTTCTTCCTATTTATAACGTCGGATATCGGAATCTGCTGATTCTTAATAGTAAGGGAGCTTATGGCTACATTTCTATATTAATTCTTCTAATAGTATTAATCTTAGCTCTATGTTTAATATATATTTGTTCGATTGATGTAACCGTACTACATTCGGTATTCTCTCCGCCTATGACATTCTGTATATTCTCTTATAGCTTCTTAATTTTAGTTTTTTGATTTCAGATTACTTGAATATCCATGTTTCCAAGCCCTACAGCAGTGTGGAGAAGACAGCATAGTAGTATTGTGCGAATCTCTATGTTAATGTTGCAAAGTAAGTTATTTGATAAAACTAAGCTAAGTATTTGATAAAACGGTTTATAGATCCAGAAAAACTCTTTTTTTTTCGGTATAATTGTATTTCCAGAATCGGCGAACATAAATATTTTAGTGTCTTCTGTATTTCAGTTTTTTTTTCTGTTGTGTAAGTTACAAATATTTATAAATTTATAAATGACAATTGATAATCTTTTTTACCAAAACACGACGTACTACATGCTATACAGAGTTTTGTGTCTGTTTTATAATGAGCATGTATACAATATTTTATATGCCCACGTTTTCTTATTTTTTCAATCCATATACATCTACTCCTAGACATAACGCATGTCCCTAAAGTTTTCGGAAAAAATAATTATGTATTTTCTAATTGTAAATTAAGTTTATCTGATTAACTAAATACAGGAATTTAAGTTACATATTTAAGGTTTGTAATATATTTTTATAGAACAGAAAGAGGTCTGTGATCTTCGACTCGAAACAGCCCAAAACTCATCTATAGTCCTCGCCTGAGGCACATTTGGAGGGTTGTCGCGCTTGGGAACAAAATTTATATTTTGAGCAGTTAACCAATCTGTCGTTTTCCTGGCGTAATGGCATGACGCTAGGTCGGGCCAAAATATGATTTCATCATTGGGGTGATGAGTATTTATAAATTAAACAAACTTTGTAAGACACCTGTCAACGTAATTGTCAGCATTAAGAGCTTCACCGCGAACACGTCCAACAAACGGCTGTGAAACACCAGCTTCTGAGATGGCACACCATGTCAAAATTTTATCAACAAATTTTACTTTTCTCTTAAACTTCGTCCGGTGCATCTTGTACATTGCGTGTAAAAATCCGTCGTTGCCCTTCATTTCGAAATTGGATAAAGTAAAATACTTTTTATCATCAATAATGAGAATTTTACCAAGAAAATGAATACGTCTCAATGCACGGCAACATCTAGGAATTTTTTCTAACTTGACTGGTGTGTACTTAGGAGCTTTTTTCTTTTATATCGTTTTAAATTATTTCTAGAAATTGTTCTACTTACAGTTATTCGTGAAACATTATATCTTCGGTTAACATTTCGCAAAGACTTTCCTAATTGGTTCTCCATACTCTGAATTAATCTCTGTTCCCGAGCAGGAGTTAAAACTCTTGGTCTTCCACTTTCCACTCTTAAATTTTATGGTAGATCGTTGACACAGGAATATTTTGAGCCCTAAAAATTCTTACAATATCGCGTTTTGGTACATGTCCAACTAAACGATAAATACTTTGACGAATATTAAGTTTGTACGACATACCAATAATACTTTTAAATCTAAAATTTTCCGAAAACTTTAGGGACATACGTTGTATGTCAACCAAAATTGTTTATTGATTTATAGCCAATGTTTTCCTATTGTAATTCCGACTTTTGTGTTGTGATATGTCTATTTCTTCTGGGACCTACTTCTACTTTCTTTTGTCTTCCTCGGCCTCCACTTTGCCACTACACGCTCATCGGTTTTCAGACGGTCTTGCTACTTACCCGGTACAAAGCCATTTCATTTTTGTGATTTCTTGAATGACATTGTTTTATGTTGGTTTTGTTTCTGATCTCTTCATTTGTAATTCTGCCTCGTAATGTAATTCCCAGAACTGTTCACTCAAAGACCCCCTATAATTTTCTATTTTCTAGTATAGTGTTTGGTAAGTGGCGTGTACAATATATATGAATAGTCATTATGTATTATACACTTTAGCTTGCAAGTTTACTACAATCTCATTATTCTATTTGTCGATCGTGAATAGAGATTTTAGTAGCTTTTTCGCTCATAATTTTAGTTTTTGCTGTAGCTTATTTCAAACCCTTTTTTGGCGACTTTTGATTTAGTATATTATACTATTTTTATTGGGAATTAACCACAATTTTAGTTTAAATAGGTCAATTCCCAATAAAAACAGTAAATTTTATTAAAATGCCACAAGAAAGTAGCTTGAGACCAATATTTTGATTTAGTAATTACTAATTTAGTCGCCTGGCAAGAGCATTTTTTTCAGAAAACTATAGGACGTGAGAGTTTACATGAAGAATCAAACGATAACGAGTTAAGACTAACAAAATTTTGCAAGCACCAAAAACATGGTAGTAGGAGAAAAGATTTCCACATAACATGATACACAAAGGACATGAAAAATCGCCTGACAACGAAACCGTTAACCAGATAGATCATATCCTGATATGTGCAAGGCATTCTTCTGATCTCATGCGTGTCAGAAAGTCCAAACAACCATTGACCACTTTCTTATAATGGAAAAAATCAGAGAAAGAATATGAAACATAAAGAAGAATAAACATGTGAAACAAGACATAATTAATGTGGATATTCTGCGCATTGAAACCATTGCAAGAGAGTATAGAAGACAAATGGATGAATGAATGAAGAGCTTGAAGGCGGGGGAAAATGTGAAGGAATTGTTGACAAAATGTAGAAACATAATAATTAAGAACACAACAGGAGTATTAGAGAAAACCAAACTAGTCAAAAAATAAAGGAATGGTGTGACAAGTAGTGCCAAGAATCAACATATAACAACAATAGGGCATACCTTAAGAGAAACCAAGCAGGATGCACAAGAAGAGCAAAGGAGAAATACCGGTCCCTAAGAAGTGAAGAAAAAAAGATTGCGTAGAAGAAAAAAGATATAACTTTCAATTATATCAACTCTTTAATGAACTACACGTCGTAAAATTTGTTAAAATTCAACGACTCAGATGGCTGGACACATAATACGAATGCCAGACAACACGATCGCTAAAAAGCTTACCACGGGAACATCTGTCGAGACTGACTTAGAGTATTAAAAATAAGGAGATGGCAACAGATCACCAGAAACCGAACAAAATGGCGACGAACAGGTCACGATCCACGTGATTAAGTCGCTCAGAATTCAATCCGGCTTTTCTAACGCGAGATTGCGTAATAAAATAGTTTTTGTGGGATGGATCTGTTAGCCCCTTACTTAACGATTTCCGTTTATGCGGACTCCGTACCCCCAGTGGGCTGGACGGCTGGCGATCCAACCAACAACAACTACAGGCGAGATCGTACAGGACGCTGGTATTCCCAGACTTCACCTATGGATGAGAGGCATCAACCAAATACGATGAATCCTTGAAAGAAAGATACTCATCAAAATATTTGGAGCGGTTTGTGAAAACGGATCACGGAAGCGCAGATACAACTTTAAGGTATTGAACATATACAAGAACAATTTTGATCGAAAAGACATTATTACTATAATACAAATACGTCTACTACTAAACTATGATGATAATGAATTACTAGTTAAGTACTAATTAATTTGTTAGTGTTACTGGCTATTAAAACGATGCTGTCAGTGAATCTGATGTTATTTAAGTAGTAGTTATACCTTTATCGTTCCGTTCTAGTTTTGTAAAGACGTCTGAATATATCTGACTTGAGCCAGTTCTTGCGTTTTCTATGACTTTTATGAATGTCCATAACTCTTCTGAATACACATCCTTCTGATAGTTGAAAAATTATTATTTGTGAATAATATAATGTATATTGTGCATATTTTATTCGCACCATATGTAAATGATTCATGATACTTGTGTTTTCTGAATACGGCTTGTTTCAATAGTGAAGATCTATCTTAGGTGTTAGTCGATTTGTTATAATTTTGATGCATAGTTTCCATGAGGAAGATAAAAGTGATATAGGTCTATAATTTACTAGCTGTGTATTATCATCTTGTTTGAATAATAGTAGACTTCAGACTTTTTTTATTCTGTTGAGACTTCTCGCGTATCTAGCCATTTCATAAACTATTATTGATGAACTATTATGGCATTTTCTACAGTTATGCTCCCACATTTTAGCATTTTCATCTGCTTTGGTCTTCACTTAAGAATTTAATATTTTCACTTTTTTAGACAAGTTCTTTCCTCTTTGCCATTCTCGGGAAGGTTTCCCGATCTCACCTTTATTATATTGTGGTTATTTTTTGCTGTACAGAAGAGGATATATAATTTTTCTATAGACCTAATCATTTCTCATGCTCACTAACAGTACATTCTGTCTCCTTGTGGTCATATTTGTTATCCCTGGGAATAATTTTGATCCTAGCACCTGTAACTGTAGTTATTTTCGTTAGTCGTCTCTATAATTCTATAATTTTAGTATTGTACTTAGTTTCTTTTGTCTTTTCGGCTTTCTTCTTAAATGTTGTGTTTCCTCTATTGTTCTATGGGAATATATTGTAAACGTAGTACCTATTTTCCAAGTTATAATACCGTTAAAATGTATAGTTATATAAATATTGTTGACCATTGATGATAAAAAAAGAGTGTCACTTAGTTTCGATGACTTTCAAGGACTTTTTCTTTTATTGCTCTCTCATTAGGATAGATAACTAAAAGCTATTATAAGGTAAATTTAAATATATTGTGGCAGCACGTTTAATATTGACAAAGGAAAAATTATGAGAATTTGTTATTGTTTGAAAAGAAAGTCATAAATTTCATATTTTACTTGGACTTTGAAAAGAATAACTTTCGATTGACAATCAAAGACTTATTTAAAATAACAGGTAAATACTATAAAAATTTAACGGTAGTTCTTATTAATTTTGCTTTTGTAAACATACATTTTTGTAAACAAATATATACTTTTTTGTTAGGTATACACTTTTCAAAGATCGCGAATGATAAAAAACCAACAAGGAAAACATAGCAAGACCCAGAAAACTCATAGAAGTTCGAAAAAACTGCAATTGTAGCACTAAAAAATGTAGAGACAACAGACATTAACAAGCTAAAAGAGGCAATAACAGAAACACTAAATAAAGACAACAAACGAACACTGTCCAAAGCGGAACAAAGAGAATCAGATCTGCTCCCGCTCCAAACATCGAACAGAGTTGGATCGCAACGACCTAACACCTCGAAAAATAAGTTCTATAAAAAAAGATATTCGGAAGTATCCAGAATTACATTAGACACTACAATAAAGAGCATATACAACAAACAATCGAACAAAATAAAAGCATGAAAGTTGTGAGAAGAAAGTTAAATAGATACAGAAACAATTATAAAGCTGAAAAACATAAAAGTTGAAACAACAATAGTCGAAGAATTCTACTGAGAACTGTATAAAAGCTAACAAAAAAAAAAAAAAAAACAGAACAGAACCAAAAAGATAGAAAAAAGAAGGGATAGTGGTTAACCAGAAGATATACCAGAGATTACCAAGGACGAAATAAAACAAGCGTTCAAGAATATGAAAAATTGGAAAGTACCCAGAGAATAAAGTACCGGAGAAGATAGTATAGTACTGAATTCTATTAAAGGTAGAAGAGAAGTTCTTCTCGAAAAAATTCGAAGTCTATTCAACTTATGTCTGTCTATATTACAGCATAATTTCAAACAATTGGACATTTTCAGGTTACAAGCGAAGCAGTAACATCTCCAGAATATGCCAACCCCTAGTGTTGGCGAAACGTCGAGAACTAATCTCAGAAGACAACGGCCTAACAGTCCGAACAAACAGTTTAATAAGTTAGACGATGGCCGTGACAGCCTAACGCAGTTTATCATTCACTAATTTATTTTTACATTTATATTCGAACTAAAAACTCGACTTCAAAACTAGAACTAACTGTAACTTAAATAAAAGGTTCCTCTATATTTATACTAAACAACCGTTATTCTCGAAGCGGCGTTGACCTTCCAGAACTTACTCGATCGTCGTGGAGCCAAACAGGTCTTTTAGCGTAGAGGACTCGTGGATCTTCTTACTAGAAATTTCTGCCAGCAGGTGTATGATCTGGAAAATACTTGAATGAGAAAGGATATTTACAGTTTAGATATGACGAGTCATTATTTATCGTAACAAAAACACCATGGTTTAGAGAGGAAGACAAAATGTGAAGAAAAGAAGAAAACCTTTTTACAATACGGAACACAAAAGACACAACAGGCATACAACCACTATAAACGAGTCAGAAATGAAACGAATACTTTAGATAGACAAGTAAAAAAGGAACACTGGCAGAGCTTCTCAAAACAGATGGAACGCGACTTCTACGGAACACAAAAAAGTATGGAGAATGATCAGAGGGCAAAGAAAAGAGATGAACGAACTAATAAAAACGAAACACATTCAGAAGAAAACATGGGTAGACTACTTTCGATCCCTATTTGCTAAAAGTGATGATAATGAACCACCAAAACCAGAGATGACGACAAACGAAGAAATAAATATTGAGGAGGAAGAGGTAAAGGAAGCATTAAGGAAATTAAAAAATAGAAAATCACCAGGAGAGGACAGAATACCGACCGAACTCCTAAAGTACGGAGGACCGGATCTGGATAGAACAAAACAGAATTCCTCAAGAATGGAGATCATAGCATCCTAATACCTCTCTTCAAAAAGGGAGACAAATCGGACCCAGAAAATTACAGAGGAATTAATTTATTAAACATAACACTAAAATTAACAACTGATAACAAATAAAGTGAATGAAATTATGACACTAGCAGAAGAACAATAAGGTTTTAGGTCGAGAAGATCATGCACCGACGCTATATTTATAATGAGGCAAGTGCAAGAGAAATCTTTATTATACAACAATTCGGCATATCTATGTTTCGTGGACCTTAGAAGACCGGGTCAAATGAAAAGACGTTATCCACTTACCGTACGCAGGAGAGATACCTCTAGGAATAATCAAAACGTTCGAAAATATTTACCAAAACAACCCAATAAAAGTAAAAGTAGAAGAAGAACTAACCGACCCAATTGAAGCTGGCAAAGGGATAAGACAGGGAGATTCCTTGAGTCTTCTATTTTTCAACCTGATTATGGATGAAATAATCAAAAAAGTAAGAACTAAAAAAGGATACCAAATGGGAGAAAAACAACTTAAAATAATCTGCTATGCAGACGACGCAATACTACTCTCTCAAATTGAAGATGATTTACAACGTATGCTGCACCAATTTAATATAACCGCCAGAAAATTTAACATGTTAATTTCCCCAAAAAAGGCAAAATGCATAGTTACAGCAGCAAATTTACTAAGATGTAAATTGAAGCTGGAAGGTCAGATAATAGAACAAGTGATGGAGTTTAAATATTTAAACATCACATTATCTAGCTACGGAAAACTCTAAACTGAAGTGAAAGATTAAGTGAATAGAGCAAACAGAGCCGCAGGCTGCCTGAATGAAACAATATGGAGAAATAAAAATATCGGGAAAGAAATGAAAGGCAGAATTTACAAAATAGTCATCAGACCAATAATGACATACGCGACAGAAACAAGACCTGACACAGAGAGGACAAACAGGATGTTAGAAACAACAGAGATGAAAACACTTAGAAAAATTGATGGTAGGACACTATGGTACAGATCTAGAAGTACAGATATACGACGTAGATGCAAGGCGGAGAACATCAAGAACTGGGTAAGAAATAGAAGAGTAGAATGGAACCATCATAAAAGCCGAATGACAAAAAATAGAGTAGTAAAGACGGCAAGAGACGGTTCTCCAGAGGAAGACGATCAGTAGGAAGACCACGAAAACGATGGAACGACAACTTACTGGAGGCATATTCAAAAACAGAGAGAGTCATGTCTATATAAAAAGAAGAAGAAGAATTGATATTTCAATAGGATATGATGGAATAAGACAGGGAGATCCCCTGAATCCATAAGGAACATATATTCCCTGGGAATATACATATGTTCCTATAAATATCTTGCATTTCTGTATTTATAATCGATTTTGCATCATTCGTCATTTTTACTGTTTTCGCTATTTTCTATAGTTTTTTTTTTCAGTATGAATGTTTTGATTTCAGACTATATTCCGACTATTATAGTTTTGAATTATTTTATTATTTTTTATAATACAACACTACATTTTCGATATATTCTAATAGTATTGTTAAATTTATGCAGTGCAGGTATTTTTATCCCGTTCACACAATATTTCAGGTATAATAGTAATTATACTCAACGTAACCAATTCTTATTACTTTGATTATTACTATGAATTTTCCAAACCTTGACCTTTTATACCATTATTTCATACACTACCTGAAGTAAGCTATAAACCTTTTCAGAAAGTGCATTGTTGACCTTTTCAAAGTCTTTTAATTATACCTGCACCGAAGTTGTATCGTTTCAAAATAAAAATATTCTATTGAAAAAATAGAAAGGAATGGTAGAGGACGGAAGGGATTATCATATCAAAACATATGCATGTAAGATTATTGAGATTCGTAGAAAAAAAAAATCTAACAAAATGATACAAACGAAACTTTAAGTGAAAGATTGGACCAAAAAGAGAAAAATCTCTATAATGGGAAAGATCTTGATAGCCCATTACGATAATAACAGAATAGAGAATGATAATCATGAACAAAACGGTAGTTAGCGTTTAAATGTATCGCTTCCCAGTAAATAGTCAGAAGAAGAGTTTTACACACGTATATTGGTTAATTGTTTTCGACCAGGAGAATATGTGAATTTTTATGTTTTCAATGTCCAACTTAAACACATCTTGTTATTATCTCTTTTTCTTGTAATATATTTTTCACTCCAGTTTTAAGTTACTCTTTTTTAATTGCTTCTAGAATTACTATTCTATGTATAAACTCCCTATTTAACTCACGATAGTAATATTTTTCATGTTATATTTTTTGATTAACATTTTTTGTCTTTATCAATTCCCGGTCGCTATTTTACTCTTACTATTATAATCGGTGTCTTCCAGGCCTCTACCTGTTATTTCTTCATCTATTTCACACATTCAACTACGTCTGGACTGTCCTCTTCTTCCCCCTATATAACTTCCACTAACTAACTTATTTCGTTAATCTTGAATTTTTGATTTTTTCTACATGGCCGAACCATGTAGAAGTTTTTATCCATTATAAAGGATGTTTTTTAGAGGTATAGAAATGTATGTTGATAACACTTTTTAACTGTCGGTCATTTTGACAGCTGTCTAGTGATTTATGTGAAGTTTGATTTTGCAATTCAGCATGAATAGACTTGACGCCTGAAGAACGCTTCCAAATTGTACAAATTTATTTTGAAAATTGCGGTTCTGTTTGAAATCCGTATCGCGCACTACGTTCATTTTATGGTCAACATAATAGTCCATCAGAGCCAGTAATTCGATTAACTATGGAACGTTTTTGCACCACGTTTACTCTAAATGATAATATGCATCCAAAGACACGTCGTACAGTGCGTACAGAAGAAGTTGTTGTTTCTGTAGAGCGTAGCATACAGGAAGACCCGAATCAATCTATCTGCCATCGTGCATAGCAGTTGGATACATGTCTATCCACTTAATTTAAGATGTGTAAAGATCTTGCTTTGCGTGCTTACAAAATCCAACTGATGCAAGAATTGAAGATACATATTTTCCGATTTTCCATACCGATTTTCATAAGTGAATTTTATTCACTGATGAAGCTCACTTTTGATTGAATGGCTTCGTCAACAAACAAAACTGCCCTATTTGGAGTTAAGATAATCCTTAAATGTATGTTCAGAAATCATTACATCTAGAAAAACTGACTGTTTGGTGTGCTTTATGGTCTGGTGGAATCATTGGACCGCGCTTCTTAAAAACGGTGTTGGCCAGAACATTACAGTCAATGGTGACCGCTATATGCTACCTTTTTCATTCCCCAATTGAACCACCATGATGTACAGGAGCTATCGTTTCAATAAGACAGCGCAACATGTAACACAGCTCGTGCCAGAATTGATTTACTGAAGGCAACGTTTGGAAACCGCATAGTTTCACGTTTCGGACCGTGAATTGACCTCCAATATCGTGCGATTTAACAGTGCTAGACTATTTTATGTTAGGTTATGTGAAGGTGCTAGTCTACGCCGATATGCATGAAACGATTGATCACTTGGAGGACAAAATTCGCCGAAAAAGTGGTCGAAAATTGGACCTCCTTAGACTACGTCAGAGCCAGTCATGACGGTCATGTGCCAGAAATCATATTTCAATTATAATGCCAAAAGATTATCTTTCGAATAAAGTCAATTTCATGTCAATTTATAAAAATCGTCTTTGTTTTATTCCATTTCTAAGTTCTATACCTCGAAAAAAACACCCTGTATCATTATTGTGTACTTTACTTTCAAAATTTCTCTTACTCTGAAGTTTGTGACTTTTTCATTCTTAGCCTTCTTGTTGACCTTTTCCTCCTGAGTAGCTTTCAGCGTTTTTTGACTTTTGTGTCGGCTTTTAATAGCTATACCTCTGATCTATAATAATATTACTTCCAACCATGGTCCTGTAGATTATTGCCTTATTTTCTCAATTTGATATTTCTATCCCATATTACTCCATTAAGTAATGATATGCCTTTTTCGTTGTGTATTTCGGCCCTTAATAATTTCGTCTTCGAGAGTGTTGTTCCTAAGTGATTGTAGTCTATGTAGTGTTTTATCATTGTCGATTATTTAGTTGTAGGTATCTCTGTTATTGCCTAATATAGAGAACATGCCTAAAGAAGAGAGAACATGGCCACAAAGACAGAAAATATTGCCTTACCGCTGAGAGAAAAGAGCTTCTCCCTACCCTGGCCCATCAAAAACCACTACGTATCTCAAGGTCAGAGATACAGTGGATTTGAGCAGCATGTACTCAGTGTTTTTCAGATTTACCTCTAATGTCTATTTGTCCTATTGTTCAATCATATCACTTTCTTGTCATGCATGTTCAACGTTTTCGTAGTATAGCTATATAACTACTTGATCGTCTGCAAAGCTGAGGTTGTTGAGTATTTTCACCGGGTGGTAATCCCATTGTTGTATATTTCTGTTTTCATTCTATAGACAACATCCTAGTTTAAATCCTTTAGTACGCTTAAAGACACCTCTAATGAATTTTCCATGCTTTATCTAAGTTCTTAAGCCACTATATAAAGTTTTAATAGATTTATAATATTCTCCTTCTCCTTTTCTCTTATTTCGATGCCTCTCCCTCCATAATGTATATATCGTATACAACATATATAGCATACAGCGCTTTCGTTCGTGTCGTGACGTTATTCTGTGACGCCGTGTCGTGGCACTACTTCCGTGACGCTCGCCTCAGCATTTTAGTATAGAGAGAAAGTAACACAACGCCAGTATACATGGTTCGCTTCAAAAATATCGGAGATAAGAAATTACCATAATGTCCGATAGACAAGCAACTTAGCAATTCTTTATCTTTATTGACCCTCCTTTTTACTTTATCATTAGTTTTTTTTGCTGTCCAAGGTATCTTCAGCATCCGTCTATGAATCCACATTACTAATGCTTTAATTTTGCTCATACATATGGAATAAAGATCAACGGGGAAGTACTTAATATCATAAGATACCCGAACGATACGGAAATTTGGTCAGAACTTATAGAAGGACTCCAAATTCTGCTTAATCGTGCTCACAAAGTGGGAGAGGAAATGGGCATTAAAATAAACTCAAACAAAACCAAATTTGTAGTCTCTAGTCAGAGTTTAGAAAAAGTTCACAAAATTACATATTTGGGAACTGTCATAACGGAAAAACTAGATCCAGAATAGAAATAAAACGAAGAAGAGCAATTACTAAAACTACTCTTATGAAAATGAAGACATTTATTTGCAATAATCATCTCAATTTAGAACTAAGACAAAGAATGGTTATGTGCTACATTTGGTCTGTACTTTTATATGGAGCAGAAGTGTGGACACTAAAAGCATCAAGTATGAACAGAATTGAAGCATTGGGAATGTGAATTCATAGACGGATGCTAAAGATACCTTGGCCTGCCAGAAAAACTAATGAGGAAGTACTGAGGAGGATCAACAAAGATAGAGAATTGCTAAAACTGTTAAACATCGGAAAATGTCTTATCAGAAGCATATAAATTTAAAATCAAATCTATATCAGTAACAATTTTTCATAAAATTAGACAATTTACAGCATTAAAAATTTATAATATTAATTCGCCCATTAATAATAATTGTGGGTATTAATTAATATTTATTAAACTTTGGAGGGGAAGAGAAAGATGCATATTTAAAGACTTAGAATACAATCCGGCAACGTAGAGTCTCGTGGGGTGAATGGACAGTTTTGTGACTACTCCTCGCTAGACTCCAGTTCGCCGCTTAGCGCGGCGCGTTCACCAGTATTTGTTTGCCACGGACATGATAACTTCGCCTTTGCCGAGCCACTGTTTACTGCCTAACAATAGTGCTCTATCTCCTAGTGTACCGAACAAGTTTTTAAAACGCTTCTTGTGGAACCAGCAGTGTTTTTTGTCCATTAAACAAGTTGTGACTCCGTATGTTGGGTTTTGGAATAGTTTTTTGTTCTTCCATCAATCCGTTCCAGTACAAATTATGGAAACAAGGTATTTTTTTTAGTTTCGTATTGTTATTTAGAAGCGTGTAGAAGTAGTGGTAGTTAGATTGATCCTTCGGGGTAGCTAATTGGTCTTTGTATTCAGTAGACATGTATGGTAGCTCGCTTTGTGTATGGTTTCCATACCCCTTGCGTAGCCGCAAGGTCTCGTCGAAAATATTCTCGTGTCTGAATCGGAACGCCCAATCGTCCATAAGGTTCGTAACCCTAAATCCGACAGTCTCTCCCCTAGCTGCATATATCGACGATTCCAGTGCAGGCGAGAAGGGTGTGTCGTATTTTCGTTTCTTTTAGAATCGATTTAGGAAGCGAGTTTTTGTTTTTAATTATGTTGATTATACACAAAGCCAAGCTATCCCTACCAGTATAGCTACCTACCGAATTTTTGCAAGGTTATTAATAAACATCTGTCGAAATACTAACACAGTATAGTTAGTTTAAATGTATTAATTTCTAGATAAGATGTCAAATACATTTTCTTTCCTCCAAGGTTAAAATTGTGCAAAATGGAATAATTGCTTGGTGTTTCAGCTGGTAATTATCTTTTTCTTTGACCATATTGTACCATTGTTTACTTTTATCTCTGCAAGCCTTGGCCCCACCATCGCGTTGAATTTTTTCCATTTTCTTTAAATAGAACTTTATGTTTTACCCCACGCATTGAATTCTACAGAAAATAGACATATCGGCATCGTAAACAAACATTGTTGTTTTGATTTATTTTATTTCAATTTTGTACTGTGTACCTACATTGAATGTTTATTTTGTTGTTATCGGCTTTACTATACCTTTGTACCCATATTTCTATGCTTAGATATCACATCTTAGTGCTTGTCTACTTAGTGTTGAATGAATATTATTCCTTTTTTTTTACTAAATTAATGTGAGTACAGATTATTTCTTTTTGTTTTCGCCTTATAATCTAAGTAAAAACTACAAACCGACCATCGTTATAAGGCTTTTGATTTTATTCCACTGTTTTATTTTTATATTTCGTGATTTTTAGTAGTTATTTACTAGCGTTCTTCAAATTGTCAATAAATATTATTTCTGCCATTTGAAATAATGTAGGTATAACACAAATTAACACATTTTTCATTTCATTTTAATTCTACTTTTCATCTTTCTTTTAGTTCTTGATCTCTACACAAACACTTATATCCATTTTGGTTCAAGTATGATAATATATGTATTTGTTATTATTTTTATTTCTTATTTAGCTTTATTTAATTTGTATTCTTCATGTTTTCAGTTTCCAGTTTTATATTTTTATTTATTAAGGCGTTTAGATATAAAGATACCATACTTCCATACTGTTTATATTCAAAAATAATCTCATAGAGTTTGCAGTATTTTCTTTGTTGAAACTTAAATATGATGATTAATGATATTCCTATGCCTAGTTATCACGTTTTAGTCGTTCTATGCTACTGTTGATTATTATTTCCTTTCTTTACTGCAGTTTTTTTGGTATCGGGAGTTATAAACTCAAATTATGTATGCAAAACATTTACCTCTGTGTAAAGTGTATACCTCTGTAATGTTCACACCAAAAAAGGTCAAAATACAATAGAAATGGATTTCTACAATTATTATTATTTAAAGACATAGACGTGCTTTTGGGTCAGCCAGTTGATTAGCGTTTTGTCCCTAAAGCACGAAGGAAATAGAAAAATAACTCTATATTATCGGCATAATCTTTTTATTTCAAGCGCATTGATAAAATATTTCTATATTTCGCATATATATTTATATTTAGATATTATATCTACGAGCGTGAATAAGTCTTGATACAGTAGAAAGGTTATAATACAAATAGAAATGGATTTTTGCATCTATTGGTATTGACAGACATATGCCTGCCTTCCGGTCAGAAGATTGATTAGCGAGACGCAGGAAGCAAAAAATAATTTCAAGCGCATTTCATTTAATATGTATATTTATATTTAGATGTATCTCTTTACTGGCGTGAATAAGTCTTAATAATCAGTTTTACCAAAAATGGAAAGATCTGATCAACTGCCGTCTTCCCCTTTAATTCCCGTTAATTCTACTGAACATCGCCTAAAACAATTACGGAATATGTTGGCATTAGCTCTACCATTTGCTCAAAGTATTTAAAAAAAGCAGCTTTCATATCTTCACCTATGTGAGCTGACTTAATTGTTAATAAACCAACATCAAAAAGTCATTTGCACTACCATTTTTCTCTGTTTTTCCTCTAACGTTTTAATTCCTGTAGCATTTTCTAATGCCTGTCTCTTCCTATTTCAGGAATGCATTCTTTTACTGTTGACAAAGTTTTATCCAAAGTAGGAATTTCATTATTAAAATAGAATTTCATTTAAATTTGTTAAGCCTTTTTAAAAAAATCTAAAATACGTCGATTTTTAAATTTAATGTTCTACATTTTACAATAAAATTTTATTATACAAGGTGATACACATTACAGTGATGACGTCATCGGCTCTTTTTTTAAATGTAACACCCTGTATTTTAGGACATTTTTAGTCGATAAAAATGAGCTGATTTCCAAAAAGTATAATACTCGGGTCTAATGGATATAATTTGAAAGATATGCGCTTGGAAAATAAATTATTTATTATCAATTGCAAAAAAGTAGCCTACTTATAGTTTTTGGTAAACTGTAATTATTTTTAGTAACGTTCAATAACAATTAAGTAGTACAATAATTATTGTATTAATTCGTGAATGTTCTGTATTATTGCTTAGAATTAATTTTAAGTAGAAATGAATTTGAGTGTAAAGCAAAGAATTGAAATACTCATGATGATTGGGTATGGAGACAAATCGCGAACTCAGATGGAAGTGTGTAATTTATTTAATGATAACCAGAAATACCCATCACGCAGTCAACAGTAAGTGAGATTGAAAAGAAGTTTCGAGAAACTGGTACGGTTGAAAATACAGGTCGTCCCTCTGTAAATTATGTTACATTAGATGTTGTACTTGCTTTTGAAGAAGATGCGCACACTTCTGTTCGTAAGGTTAGTAGTGATCTCGATGTTTGCAAAACAACGGTACACAAAGTAAACGGTAAAGTAAGTAAAATGCATAGTTGTACAGGAATTAAACGAGGATGATCCAGATAAAAGAATACAATTTTGCGAAATAATGATGGATAACAGCCTCCGAAACCCTCTCTTGGTTCAAAATATTATTTTTTCTAATGAGGCTACATTCAAATTATATGGCGAGATCAACCGTCAGAATTGTAGATACTGGGCAAAAGAAAATTCCAACTGGATGCGGGAACATCATACACAATACCCGCAAAAGGTAAACGTATGGGCTGGCATTGTAAGAAATAAAATCATTGGACCCTACTATTTCGAAGGTAATTTAAACGGGCCAGCATACCTTCAGTTTTTAAATGGGTATCTCGTACCTACTTTAGTTAATTTATTCTCCAGTACAATTAATCTTGAAGGTTTTGATAAAAGTTTATTGTTTCAACAGGATGGTGCGCCTCCGCATTATGCTTTAGATGTTCGAAGGTACCTGAACGAAATTTTTCCGAACAGGTGCATTGGAAGACATGGACATATTGAATGGCCAGCGAGGTTGCCAGACCTCAATCCTTTGGATTATTTTATGTGGGGTCATTTAAAGAATGTTGTTTATAAAACGAAACCTGCAAATATTGGAGACTTAAAAACAAGAATTCGTAAAGATATAAATAATATTTCTCAAGAAAGCATAAACAAGGTTCTACAAGAATTTGTACAACGTTTGGGTTACTGTCAAATACAACAAGGGCTACAATTCGAACATTTAAGATTAAGTCATGTATTAATTACTGGATTACTTTCAAGTTATTTATTATAATTTATTTATAATTTATTAATATTATAAATCAATAAAAATGAATTTTCTAAGCGCATATCTTTCACATTATATCCGTTAGACCACCCAGTATTATACTTTTTTGGAATCAGCTCATTTTTATCGATCTAAAAATGTCCTAAAATACAGGGTGTTTGTTACATTTAAAAAAAGAGCCGATGACGTCATCACTGTAATTTGTATCACCTTGTATAATGAAATTTTATTGTAAAATGTAGAACATTAAATTTAAAAATCGACGTATTTTAGATTTTTTTAAAAAGGCTTTTCATTTAGGAAATATCGAATTTATTCCATACTTTACGGACACACTGTATATATAGTGTATGGTATTTAAATGTGGCTTACTCCCATTAAAATATTAATTGCTTTAAGATGTCACAAGAAAATAGCTCCAGAACAATATAAAGTAGAAGGAATGCACTTTTCTTCTTATAATATTTTTTGTCTTGATTAATAGATTTTCTAATCCTTCCTGGAGATGGTACTGGTTACTTCATGGTTCCATTTTGTTCTTTTATTACTTTTCTTCCCCTTTTTTCTACTTTCTTTATTTTTAGATGTAGTTTAGGATAAAATCCACAAATTTTCACTAACGTTTTTTGATCCTTTTAAAATAGTATAAACAAAACCAATAAACTAACATATATATATTGTGTGCTTTTCCATTTAGGTTTCCTTTAATTAATAAGTTTTAATTTTTTATGGTTTTTCTCAATTGACAATAATTAATGTTAATCACTGTCCTCATCCTATTATTATGTAATATCTATATTTATGTTATGCTTAAAACGTGAATATCGCATAATACTAGAATTACCTGGATAGAGTTAGAATTATCCAAGCATATTGGATAAAGTATTTGTGAATATTTCATTTTATTCTGGATGTATCCGTTTGATTCTATATTATCCTCTTCAAATAAATAACCGTTTCTAATTTGGAGTAAAAATGAATATAATTTTTATCATTCTTAGTTAAATCAAGTTCTCGATGCTTAGTTATATCTTTTGGACAGTCATTCTGTAGTAGATTCTTAATAAAGAAAAGAAAGCAAATAAAATTTAAACCTAGAATGACCCAGATAAATCAAGAAGCTATCAATCTTCTTTGCTGTTTATCCAGCCAATTTGGATAATACACAATTTCAGGATTTACCCATACATAATATATAATAATAAATGCTGAAAACAGTTTTCTAGTTACTCTCTTTCCCATTGTTATCTAGACAAAAGCTATAGCTCCATTTTGGTTGAAATAAAAGATATGTTTTAATTTCTTGTACAATTTTAAGCTATCACTGTTTTTAACAATCTTCAGTTTCATACCAAGAATTAAAGTACCTTCTGGATACATATAATTTCTGGTTGATATTTAAATTTTTTCTATATTGTTCGCTAAAATGAAAATCAAACAGACAAATTATTGCACCAAATAAATATTTCTGGAAAAAACACAAATTTGTAGAAAGAAATTGCCTCTAAAAGCAGTAATTTCTGAATTTAACTTTGAAAGGAATCATCTTCTTGACAAAACCAAAATTGGAGCATTGTATTCATCTCTGCAATCTCATTTTCCACTGGTCTGTTCACGCAAGAAGAAAACCCTCAAATCTCACTCAACTAATTCTCTCCAATCAATGATCTTATGGTATATTTTTCTCAATAAGTATAAATTTGTCACCATCTATTTTTTGAAAAAATGCTGTATTTTTCCTTATAATGTATATATAAGTTAAGTCTTGTTAAGTGTTTAAACTCTTGGCTTTCCTTCCTGTTATCCTTTTTATTTTTGTTTCAATATTTTTTACCTATTTTATGCAATACCTTAGGATTCTGTTCTCTTAATGCAATGTTCATACCTTTCATAACTTGCCATAGTAGCTTCAGTTCTTCAATGCTTTCTTTTTCAGCATTTTCCTGTTTGATTTTTGATAGACAAACATTTAAAACCTAATATTGGTTAGCCCCATTCTCATTATATTATCTACCAATGATCTTTAATTTAAACAGGTGGAAAGCATGTTTTAAATGATTTTTTAAACACTGTTGAAATAGCTGATGTAAAATATTCATTATGAGATATTAATTACCCCGTTACTGTCATGTTTCATATTTTGTTTGGATTTCCACTTAACACTAACCAAATTTCATGATGCTTATTTGTAAATGATTTGTTTAAATAGTCCTGATCTCTACTATTTCGGAATATTCTCCACTGTGCTGCTTTTTTTACAGCATTTAATTTTTATAACATCCCTTATTCTGACAAAAACTGAATTAGTTTTTCTACAGGGACATATTTTAGGGATTTACAAAAAGAAATATGACTGTCAATTTAAGTACAATATGTAGATTAGTGGAAGTGGTGGGTTTCAGTAAAAAGTTGGAGAATAACAGAATGCCAGCTACTTCATCGTTTTATTGAAAACGTTTCATATATGAATCACACAACTAACACTTCAATCTAGTAGCATGGCGCGCTAGCTGTCTTTGATCATTTTTTTCTCTATATTAGGAAAGAAAATAGCTTTAATTTGATATAAAAACATGCATATACGTCATCTTCTTCTTCTCATTGCGCCGTCTCCTTTCGAAGGTTGGCGATCCAAATGGCAATTGTAGTTTTGGAAACTGCTGCGCGAAAGATCTCTGCGGATGAGCGGTCGAACCATCTCCTCAGGCCTTTCAGCCACGAGTTCTGGCGTCTTCCTACTGATCTTTTGCTCTGTACTTTTCCTTCCAGTATAACTTGAAGTAATTCATATCTTTCGCCTCTCAACACATGACCCAAGTATTGCATTTTCCTCTCTTTGATTATTCTTAGTAATTCTTTTTGTTTACACATGCGACAAAGTACCTCAACATTAGTAACTCTTTGTACCCATGGAATCCTCAACATTCGTCTGTATATATACATCTCAAAGGCATCTATTCTTTTTTCTATTTCAGAGTCCATTGTCCAACTTTCACAGCCATACAGTAAGACAGAAAAAACGTAACATCTGATCATTCGGATTCTAAGCTGTAGACTAAGGTCTGATCTTGTAAAAAATGATTTCATGCTCATGAATGTTTTCCTTGCTTGTTCGATTCTTGATCGGATTTCATATACGTCATGAGCAGTGTATTTTATTTAAAAAATAAACAAAATAAAAGTTTTGTCAAAAATTAATTACTTAATTGAATTAACAATATTTGCAGCCACTTTTTGATTGGCAACCCATTATCAATGTATTTTCCTAATTTTAAATGTATGTAAAAATATGAGTGTGATTAGCTACGTTATGAACGAAGTTATCCTGCAGTGGGATGTTGGGCTATTAAGATATTTTGTGCTGAAAATTATACTAAATGTAGAAAACATGAGTTGGTGTTTTTGAATTATTTTTATTAGCCTCCCTCGCTGTATAATATATTCTCAATTTTATACAGAATACATAGACATAACTTTTATTTGAGAAATTTATGGCACGACACTGTTCCAACTATCATAGTTGCCCAAACGGTTTTTTTCCATTTTGCGTTAATTTGTAATTTGACATTAATTGGATGTATTCGTTAAGGTCAACTGATGTGAAAAATAATGTGAACGTATTTGAATTTCAAACAGATATCTAATATTGTTCCTTTAATTTGAAATGGTAGTAAACCGAGTGAAACGTTGCATAATATATGCATGCTTTATGAAACACCACAAGGACGAAAAAATTCCCCAAATTATTTAAAAGTAAAAATTTCACAATCTCCAGTAGGTAATGGAAAATCTACTTATGCTAATAATCTAGGCATTAGACGAAAGTCAATGAAATACATTCAGGGTCGAAAATATTGCGAATTTTACTTAAAATCTGTTTTTTTTTAACGTCAGAAAGAAATTTATTACATACAGTTTTATGTTTCACTATATTCCAAGTTTTATGAGCATTTGATTCTGTTATTTTAACATTTTTTCAAATATTTTTATTTGCATTATATCATATTTTATAAAAGTTTGCTTTTTATGTTTCATTTATCTGTCGTTTCATTCTCGCGTCTTTCATAGCTGGTCTTAACGTAGCTTCGTCTACTTCGTTATTCCAAGATTTTGTCTCTTCCTTCTACCAATTGAGCTTCTCTGGTAATATTTTCTTTGCTATATAAATATGTTACATTTTTTTTTTCTATATAAATATGTTACATTTTCTTTACCATGTCATGGCACTATTGTTTTATTATATATACTAGGCTATTCAATAAGTTTTGAAATTTGATTTTGATAAGAAAAACACAATTTTATGGTTTGAAAAACACTTTATTATTCAGTATAATTATTAGTCACCATAAACATCAATACACTTGTTCCAACGCATTGCAATAGTATTACCGCTATCTTCTTTGACTCTTGTCTGCCTTTTAATAGCCGTACCGGGTCGCCGTTGATGAGATCCAGTCTCAAGAAATCGTTGGTAAGTTCTCTGCACAGTTGAACGACCAACATTCAATTGTCTTGCCACTCCCTTTGGCTTGCTTCATCTTCCAGCAATGTAACAATCTGAACAGACTTTTGACATCTTTCCATCGTTATTAAGAAATACACTTTACTGGAAGGAGCCAGTGTAATACTAAGATATCTCAGACACTTAGAACACTACAATAGTTCTCAAAACAATTAATTTCGTGAAGCATCGTTGATTCGTAAATAATGACTTCTGAGAATTTTATGGCTTAATAGGTTTTGTGATTTTGTTTATTCTCTTAACAGGCTCGGTGTAGCTTCTCAATACACGTGATAATTCATTTAATTTAATTAACATAAAACAAATTAAAAGAAAATGGAGAAATATATAAAAAAAGCATTAATCATTGGGAAGTAGCAAATCGTTGCTCTAACAAACAAAAACACCAGAATTGCGGACAGAAATAATACAACTCGTGACTAAATTCTACAGCGAACTATACAAAGCTCCTGACACACTTGAAGAAGTAATCGGTAACCAAGAAGCTGTACCAGAAGTCCTTCTGGAAGAAGTAGAATCGACAATTACTGCTTAAATATGCTGGCAATAAAACCTGGAAAATCTTAGCAGGCATATTTACGAACTGCCTAAGATCGAGATGCATACCAGACCACTGAAATACAGCAAACATTATTCTCATTCACAAGAGAGGTAGCAAATAGGATATCAAAAACTATAGGCCTAGAACAACCACTTCGGAACTAATGAGTAGAGCTAAAGAATATGAAATACCGCTGTGATTAACCTTCATAGATTTCGAGAAGGCTTTTGTTTCTATATATCCCAAGGCAGTAATAGAAGCTTTGACCAACCAAGGTATTGACAAACTGTACATAAAAACTTTAGCAAACATATACAGACACGCAAAGGCTAAGGTAAAAAGTTATGAAAACACTCTAGAATTTCCCACTACCAGAGGCGTCCGACAAGGAGACGCAATATCACCAATGCTCTTCACTGCAACTCTAGAAAATATATCCAGCAAAATGAACTGGCAGAACAAAGGAACATCCAGACATCGTTCTGATTGCTAATAATCCTGCAGAACTACAAGAACTTGTAAGCGACCTAAATGCAGCTAGCAATGAAGTTGGCCTAAAAATGAACTTGACAAAAACAAAACCGATGTATAACGAGCTAGTGGATGTCCAAGATGTAATAATAAACAACACTGCACTTGAGACAGTAGACGAGTATGTATACCTGGGACAATTAATACATAAATATGGCTCCTTACTTCCAGAAATCAACAAAAAAGTGAAACTGGCTTGGGCATCTTTTAGTACAAATGCAGTTATATTCAATGCAGTCATAATATCGATACGAAAAATCACACAAAGGTCAATAGAGCGATGCTTGATAGGTAAAAAGAGAGATCGAAAAAGAATAGAATGGATCAGACAGAAAACCAAGGTTACGGATGTAATCCATAGAATTAAATCTTTAAACGGCAGTGGGCGGGACATTTAGCGAGAAGAATTGACAATAGGTAGTCCACTAGAATTACACTGTGTTATCCAATAGGCGTTAAGAGACCAAGAAAACGTCCAAATTTAAGATGGGACTATGACATAAGGATGACATGAAATGAGAATTGGACAAGCTAGAGCAACATTTAATAAGATGAGAAAAGTATTATGCAGTAGAAACCTTAGTTTGCAACTCAAAATAAGATTATAACGTTCATATGTGTTTTCGGTGCTGCTGTATCGGGTGGAGGCCTGGACTTAAAGAAAGAGGTGGGCGATCGACTTAAAGCATTTGAGATGTGGACCTACCGAAGAATATTAAAAATAAGTGGGGTAGACCGAATAACAAATGTTGAGGTCCTCAGAAAGATGACAAAGGAAGTGGAAATCATGAATACGATTAAGATAAGAAAGTTACAATATCTCGGCCACGTTATGAGAGGGGATAAATATGTGTTGCTACAAACCATAATGCAGGGAAAACGAAGTATTGGAAGAAGACGCATCTCCTGGCTCAACAATCTGAGAAAGTGGTATAATTGCAGTTCCGTCGACTTGTTCAGAGCTGCAATCTCAAAAGTGAAAATAGCTGTGATGATTACCAACCTCCTTAGAGGAGACGGTACCTAAAGAAGAAGATGACATAAGGAAACAATCCTGTACAACATGGCACAGTAAAGCGAATTTTATACAATCATGGGCAGAAATGAAGAATGAATATGTAAGGGAGGCTGCACCATAATCTGTAGAATATGCTGAGAATGATGATTGATATATATATATATATATATATATATATATATATATTGTTATGATTGTTTATTGTGACTTTAATCTTAGTTTATTGAGCCAATAAAAAAATATAACTTATTTGTTATCAAAAGTAAAATAAACTCCTTATATTACCTGTGTTCGATGGATTCAAAGATTTTCTAGTTGTCTTTTATCGGGATAGAGAAGAAGGATAAGAATAAAAAAAAATATTATATTACAAAAATTTACGTTTCTTTATTTTATATGAACGAATAAAACAATTATCAAATTCTGTCGTTATCTTATCAATCAGCATACAAGAAAATAAATCAAATTTTTATAATAATAAGATTTTAAATCTACATACATTTATATTAAGTGAAAACCAATTTTACTTAAATTTTTCTTTACTTGAAACAAGAAACAACAAAACTTTAAACTTTTGATTAGCCTAACAAAACCTCAGTTCTTAAATTTGAATGCTAATGACCATGATGTCAAACCGATCCTTCACAGATATAAAATTCAATTGTACAAAATTGTACAGCTTATTTTCTTATTGAGTTGTATGTTGGAACATATCCAGAAAAATCCAGTCTCCTCAACGATGTGATCTCTCCTTTTTGGCACCTAGGCTCCTTCCTAACGTCTCTGCAAACCTGCTGCACTAACCAAAAACACCTGATGCACTTCTCCAAAAACTCAACTACTTATTAATGACACAAGGACCTCCTTTTGTCAACTTGATGCCGTAAAACTACTTTCACAAATCTTCACAAAATGCCAACGGTAGATACAAGGACCTCTTTCAATCTACTTGCTATCTCCTTCTGCAAAACTATTCAATTCTTTTTTCTATGCCGGTATCCAACTCACGAACCACACCCTATCTTGAGACAAACGACTGTTTCCTTCGATGACCAAATTATAACTGACGTCTCCCGTTTTTATGATCGGCTCACAAATTCCCATTTAAAAACGACCGTCCAATCAAAAGCTCAAATTGTGTTTACCATGGTTTTGGAAAAGCCTAATTTCGGTTTCAGAGAAAAACTAAATAGCTTACTTTAAAATTGGTTTTGTCAATACACAATTTATACATATTTCAAAAGATTAGAATATGGTCCTTTAATACTCGATTATACAAACAATGAAAAGATTAACTTACAGGTAAAATGTCTTCTAATTCTAAACAAAGGTTTTTTGATAATTTTGTTTGAAACGGAAAAAGGTCGTTTGCCAAACAAACTCTTAAAATTTTATTTCGATGGATTTTTTTATTTATTTTTCTTTGGTTGGGAAAGAAGAAACAACAATATATATATATATATATATATATATATATATATATATATATATATATATATATATATATATATATATAATGTAATGGGACTTATGACTGAAGAAAGTAGTGTTAGAAGTAGAGTTCTAATTCTCGAAGAGTCAACGATCACTGAAAATTTGCTCAACTTTAATTTTGTTAATTCAACATCCAATTAAATATTGTTTATGACAGAACAAGGTGTTCACTTACAATTGCCGATACATGATTATCCTCTAAAATGCGTAGGGTTCCAAAAATAAACACAAATTAAACCAAATTCGTTTTATCCCATTGCAACCCTCGTTTGTATAAACAACTGACCATTAATGGAACTACCAATTCAACGTGTCACATCGTTCAAATATTTGATCACCGTGGTAATAGGAGGTCTAGGCACGTTGTTAATTCCACTCAACAAAAAAATAAATGTGGAAAATACACAGCGTTTAGGATAACCAGAATTTGTTGCCTTTGATCTAGAAACATTATATCGTAGGTATTACCTAACAAGCGTTGTAAGTAATATAAATATTTTGTACGAGTGAGAAAAGTTACGCAAGCAGTCGTGTAGCGACAAAAAATGTCTAATTGCATTGTGTCTAAAACATTGTGCTTATCATCATTATCAGCCGTTTTGAGTCCACTGCTGGACATAGGCCTCCCGTAAATAATTCCATTGCATTCTATCTTGAGCACCCTGAATCCAGTTGTGCTGAATGCGCTTGATGTCATCTGACTACGTTGTTGGAGGACATCCTCGATTACGATAAGCATCGTGTCATAAGTCTCCATTCCAGAATTTTCTTCGTCCACCTTCCATCTTTTAATGTGCGTGTAATTAATTGTGCTTAATGTACGCCCTAATAATGCTCTGTAGTTATTTTCTTGTAGCGTTTTAAGACAATTTACTATTTTTACTAGGAATTAACCACAAATTTAGGTTCTCTTTTCAATCCTGACCCCCGGAGAGAATCTATTGCTCATCGTGATGTCGTGTATTGTCCGTCTCCAAAGATCTCTGTCTGTGGTCATTTTTTAACTCATGCTCAAGTCTTTTGCAAATTTAATTTGGTGGATCCAGCTTGTTGAGCATCTTTCTCGTGATCTTCGGCATTCTACCTTTCCTTGGATGTTTCTTTCCATGTTTTTTCTGCCTGCTCTCACAACATGTCCAAAGTGTTTTAATTGCTGGAGACGGACTTTGCTGGACTTTTAGCTCATTTAAACTTGAAATATTTGTCCTGTAGTCGATCCACGGAATTCGTAATATTATTCTCCAACAGAACATTTCAGTGGCGTCTATCTTTCTTCTTTCCGCTTGTCGCGGGGTCCAAGATTCACATCCGTATGTCAGTATTGGGAATATTAAGCAATTGATCAACCTCATTTTTAGTGACCCTGTGTTTGTGATTAATGATCCCAGATAGATATAAATGAGCTCACAACATCAAACCGGCCAATCGTGGGTTATGTGTGGATGATTGTTATGTAGTCTATCCACCATCATGATCTTTGTCTTTGACATGTTTAACTGCAGACCAAATATTTGACTTTCGTTTTGAACCAGTCATATGAGATGGGCTGTGTCCTCTGCAAAACGTAGGTTGTTTATTTTTCGGCCATTTATTGAGATACTCTCTTCCTATCCTTCAAGCGCTCTTCTCATAATATGCTCCCCACATATATTAAATAATTGTGGTGATAGTATATATCCTTGTCTGACACTTTGTTCTGGATGGAATTCGTTTGAGAGTATTTCAAGCACTTTAACTGCTCCAGGAGTGTTTTCGTATAGTGCAGTTAAAAGCGAAATTAAGTGCTGTGGTACAGCTACTTCTTTTAGTATGTGCCATAAGTGTTGCAATTTGACCCTGTCGAACGATTTGCGATAATCTATGAAACAAATTTATAGTGGGATATTAAATTCCCTACATTTTTCCATTATTTGTCTTATGTTCAGAAGATGTTCTTGAGTATCTTTACCTTTGGTAAATCCAGTTTGCTCTTGGGCATTTCTCTTTGTAGGAAAGTTTTCGGTCTCCCATTGATTATGTGTAGCATTATTTTGCTGGCATGTGAGATAAGAGAGATGATTCTATAGTAGTCGCATTTATGAAAGTGCCTTTTTCTTTTAAAGTAGGGATAAATATGTTTATTTTTAAGTTTGAGGTGAAAGCATTATTAAACTTGGAATGCCGTGTCAGTGCCAGTGCATTTCGGTGCATTCGACATCTGTTTGTTTTATAACGTTTTGACAACACAGATTTGGGCCGAATCCTGAATTCGATTTCCGATTTATATTCTCGTTAGTACATGTCGCTCTAGCGCAGGGATGCTCAAACTTGCAGTGTCTGCGATCTATCACAAAATATTTTAAAGACAAGCGATCGACGACCGACTACTACAACTAGACTGGAGCCTAGATACTAAAATATGTAGATTTCTGAAAACACTTTATAATTGTTTTGTAAAATGTTGTGTAATTACTGAGTGTCAACCATAAGCATGATGTGAGATATTTATCGTACCCATTTCGTGTTTTAAATGTTGCTATTTTAATTCTTCAACTTCTACTTGTCATAATTTAATAAAGACTCAAGACTAATAAATGCTCTGTCACTGCAGTCACAATCGGTAACAGTCGCCAAACGTCGTGCGGCAACATTGCCTCAGAAGCATGGAATATTTCGATCAGGATCTGAATCTTTTGCGGTCGACTCCAGAAGCTGTGACGATCGACCGGTCGATCGCGATCGACTGTTTGGGCACCGCTGCCCTAGCGTCTCTCGGTAAATATTTTAAATATTTACTTTTAGGGATGGAAAAGGTTTTATTTCGTAGAGCTTACCATGAGTTCGCTCTGAGGACCCCAAGAGGCAGAAAGATGCATATCGGCGAATAGTGGTACGCTGAACAAAATCAAACGTTAACTGCCTATTTTATGTTCATTATTAAACTATTTAGCCAGCTGTTTTTTCTCTCTGGTATGAGTTTGCACTGCATCTTACCATTTCCTATTTTTCCTGTCTCTCTCAGTTTTTGAGCATATGTGTTTAGTTCTGATTGAGTTATTACCAATTCTGGCATTTTTATACTGGCGACAAAACTATTCTTTGTTATTTTCATATCACTTGTCTCTTATGTCTGTTGTTATTGCTTTTCGTTGACTCCATTTTTTTATTTCTGATCTACTTTATCTTTGAAATATGTTTTATATTTGTAATATTTAATTTTCTTCTTCTTGTAGTGCCTATCCGTTTCGTATGTTGGCGACCACCATGGCAATCTGTATTTTGCAAACTGCGACTCTGAAAAGATTTGTGGTTGTTGAGTTGAACCACGTACGTAGATTTTTTAGCCAGGAAATCCTTCGCCTTCCTGGTCCACGGTTTCTTTCTACTTTTCCTTGTAGCATTAATTGCAGCAACCCATATCTTTCGCTGTTCCTCATGATGTGACCGAGGTATTCGATTTTGGTTGTTTTTATTTTGGTTAACTCTTTTCCTTTTTGAATTCTTAATAAAACGTCCTTGCTAGTAAGATGGTCGGTATAAGATATCTTCAGGATTCGACGATAAAGCCATATTTCGAAAGCCTCAATTTTCTTGCAGGTAGCGTCTGTGAGAGTCCACGACTCAACTCCGTACAACACTAGGTATAGGAAAGATATAACATCGTAGTAACCTGATTTTTATGAGTACTGATAAATCGTAGCATTTGAATAGCTAAGCCATTTTTTGAAATGCAGATCTTACTTTCTCTATCCTACTTTTTATTTCTAGGGAATGGTCCCAATTTTCATTGACGTTCGTACCAAGGTAGGTGTATGTTTTGACTCTTTCTATTGGTTGACCATTTACACTGATTCTTTCAATTCGATGTTCCTTCTTAGAGATCATCATACATTTTGTTTTCTTAATGTTCAGTGAAGGTCCATATCTCTGACTCACTTCTGTGATTCTATTCATTAACTCCTGGAGGGCTTCATAACTGTCAGCGAATACCACCGTTTAATCCGTGATACTATACATCCCTGTCGGACCCCACGTTTGATTTTGATATCATCGGATTCTCCTGCGTCTGTACGGATAGACGATATTTGATTCCAGTAAAGATTGCTAATAATTCTTAGACCACAGGTGTTGCATGCATAAATATCGCAATTCACATCTCTACATCATTGAAGTAGCCCTTGTATGCTAAAGAGAGCCTCTCTCGTACCCACTGCGTTCCGAAAACCAAACTGTGTACGGCTGATTTTTTCTTTGCATGGTCTATATATCCTTTGATGTACGATTTTTATAAATAACTTTAAAATGTTGCTCATTAAGCTGATGGTCCGGAAATCATTGCAGGATACGGATTTTGTTTTCTTTGGTAGAGCAATAAACTTCATCCATGATCTTGGTATTACTCCGTTTAACTATATGTCATTGAATATTTTTATTCGTCTTTGAGTACCGTCGGTGTTAAATAGCTTTATGAGTTCAGCATATGCATCGTCAGGTCCAGGAGCTCTGCTATCTTTTAGTTGTGATATTGTTTTTACCACTTCATCTGATCATTACATATAGGACGGAGATTGTTCAGACCTCATGTATCATCAAATAGTAGTGACCGACCGATTAATCGGCTTCGGCAACCTTCGGTCAATATTTAAACCTTCGGCCAAAATTCGGCTTCGGCCAAAACAAAACCGAAGGTTTCGCCAAAGGTGGAATAATAAAATGCTGTGTCAGTATACTATACGATAGAAATGAAATAATCTCTGAACAATATGCTTCGGCGAGTCTTTGATAATTTGAATAGTATTTACACCCTATTTTATACCCTTAACTAAAACGTTTTACAAACTTTCAGGTCAGGTAGTAGGTAGGAATAAATTTTAACAATAGACCAAGATCATCATTTGTCTCAAAGATCATCATTTGAATATTTCTCACGTAGTAAAATTCTGATAATAATAATTTTATTGTATTTGTTAAAACTTACGATTACTGGTGTTTTGACTAGATACCTATAAATGGCAAAACATCGACCATCGACTATAAATGTTTCGACTTTAATGTTTGTTAATGTTATTTATTTTTATTATCGCTTCTATTACCAAATAATGTATAAATGTTTGAGTTTTTTATCTCATAATTTCATATTTTTGTTTATCACATATCAGGTAATAAAAAGATAATGCACATTATTTAAATTATTAACATAATATAACAGGTATATTTTTAGTCACCTTCGGCTTCGGCCGAAGGTATCCTACAGGCCGAACTTCGGCATCGGCTTCGGCCAAAAAAATCACATTCTTTCGGTCTCTATCAAATAGTTCATGTACATGTATTTGGTCCATATGCATATTTCTTGATTTTTACCTGTGATGAATTTTATAAACTATTAAATCTCCATCCACAATTCCAGCTTTTTCAAGTAAATATTTTTAGGCACAATGGAAAACAAGACATCAGAAAATACAACTGAAATAAAGTAGAACAGTTAATGTAACGAAACATATGATATACTTCTAAATACAGTGAAACTTGTATAAAACAAAATCTTATGACCTTGAACCTTTAACTCTTTTACATTACAATGTGCAGGTCATGCACAGGATTTCGAGTTAGCCCCCTTTCAGACGAGGATACTGTATCCGAGATACGCGTATCCGAGACGCAGATATTACATAGACTCAAATGGAGCTTTTCACACGAGACGCGCGAGAGATACAGTATGCGAGATACCGAATTCAGTATCTCGGATACAGAAGAAACATTACGTTAAATGAACGCTTTCAGACACGAATTCTGTATCTCGCATACAGTATCTCGGATACAGTATCCTCGTCTGAAAGGGGGCTTAAATGGGTTCCGGATTCTAAAACGCCGTCTACACTCTCGATCGAAGTTTTCGGACGAAGTGTTGAAGTGAAGTTAATCGAGTGGAGGTGACTCTCTACATACCCGTGAAGTCGAGTAATACTTCGTATTCGAACTTGGGCCCTTAGACTCAAACGCGAAAAACCGACACAGAACGGAAGTAGAACAAGGCGAAGCGAACTCGCATGAAGTACCTGTCTACACTTTCGTTCTCGCTAAACTTCGATCAACTTCGCGAGAATTGTCATCTCCTGACGAACTCCTGAGTTATAGTTGACCACCCTGTATATCACGTTTATTGAAAGTGATAAAAAGTTATATTCAAAAACGATTTTCTCACTAATTCTAGGCATTATATACTAATATTGAAAATACCGAAACACATTTACGTATAAAAGATTATCTGCAATACAACTTTCACTTATGTGAGTCATTAAATCCATTCATGATTGGAAATATTGTTTCAACCGACCTTTCAATATCATCTATTACGTGTAAACAATTTATTAATGATGTTTAATATTTATTTCCCTGACGTTTTAGATAGAGACAAATCATTGTTCAGAATGTTTACTATTTTTCCTGTTTAATGTAACGATTACTCAAACGAATATACGGCAATAAATAAAAAGAAACCGACTATTACGAACATTAAAATAAGTTGAAAGATCGAGAAATTTTTTATAGTAAAACGAACATAAAAAGGATTTAGTTCATGCGAATTTGAATGATTTATGCCAAGTACATCTTCAAACCAGAGCATATAGTAAAAATCAAAAAATTTCGACAAATGATGCAAAATATGCAAAAATGGTCTAATCACCAGAAAAATAAAGAAAAGACCAAGGAGAAATTGGTTAGACATTGTGCGAGAGGACTTATAATATGAATGTTCTTCTTCTACTCCATCTTCCTCTTTATAAGCAATTTGGCTTGTTCATTGGCAGATTAATACCTCTATGGAAGCTGTCATTCCATCTTTTGCGCGGTCGTCCGATACTTCTGCCGATTGGTGACTTATCTCTTGCTATTTTGACGACACCTTTCTCCCCCATTCTGCTTATGTGGGTATTCCATTCTTTTTTTCTATTTAGTTTCCATTCGTTTATACAGTGTACGTTACATTTTCTTCTAATGTCTTCACTTCTCTTTCGATCTCTCAGTGTATTTCCTGTAATTCTTCTCAGTACTCTCATCTCTGCCGTTTCCAGTAGCCTTTGTGTTGTGGCTGTGTCAGGTCTTGTTTCGGAGGCATACGTCATTATTGGTCTTACATTGGCTTTATAATTCCTTGACTTCATCTGTGTTAAGCCTATTCGCTTATTGTACATAATATCTCACTTCTTTGTCCAGGTCTCCATAGTTGGACAGTGTAATTCCAAGGTATTTTATTTTCATTACTAGTTCAATACTGATGCCATATATTTCTATTTTACATCTGATTGGTTCTCTGCTGATTACTATGGTTTTAGTTTTCCTAAATGAGATTGTCATATTGAATTCTTTTGCTCTTATGTTAAATCTGTGGACCAGTCTTTGCAGACTGTCTCATCTTGGGCTATCAATATTGCGCCGTCCGCGTAACAGAGTATTTTTGTGCAAGTGCAAGAGAAATCATTAGAATTCAACAAACCGACTTATCTATGTTTCGTGGACCTTAAGAAGGCATTTGACTGGGTAAAATTACAGGACGTTATTCACTTATTGTACGCAAGAGTGATACCTCTAGAAATAATCAAAACGATCGAAAATATCTATCATAACAACACAATAAAATAAATGTAGAAGAAGAACTTACTGACCAATTTGAAGCTAGTAATGGGATAAGACAGGGAGATTCCCTGAGTCCTTCTTTGTTCAACCTAATTATGAATGAAATAATAAAAAAGGTAAGAACTAAGAAGGGATACCAAACGAGAGAAAAACAACTTAAAATAATCTGCTACGCAGACGACGCAATACTACTCAAAGTGAAGATGATTTACAACTTATGCTGCACCAATTTAATATAACCGCCAGAAAATTTAACATGTTAATTTCCCCAAAAAAGACAAAATGTATGGTTATAACAGCAAATTTACTACTATGTAAATTGGAGCTGGACGGTCAGATAATAGAACAAGCGATGGAGTTTAAATATCCAGGCATCACATTATCTATCTGCGGAAAGCTCGAAACAAAAGTGAAAGATCAAGTGAATAGAGAAAACAGAGCCGCAGGCTGCCTGAATGAAACAACATGGAGAAATAAAAATATCTGGAAAGAAATGAAAGGTATAATTTACAAAACAGTCATCAGACCAATAATGACATACGCGGCAGAAACACGACCTGGCACAAAGAAGACAAAAAGGATGTTAGAAACAGCAGTGATAAAAACACAGAAAAATTGATGGTAAAAGACTATGAGACTGAGCAAGAAATACAGAAATACGACGTAGGTGCAAGGTGGAGAACATCAAGGACTGGGTAAGAAATAGAAGAGTAGAATGGAACGATCATATAAGCCGAATGACAACAAATATAGTAGTAACGACGGTTTCCCAATAGGAAGATCACGAAAACGGTGGAACGAAAACTTACTGAAGGCACATTGAAAAACAGACTTGTCTACATGCAACGAAGAAGAGAAAAACGAACAATAATGTTGAAGTATAAAAAGACCTTTATTTAACTTCATCAAACGCTATTAAAGCATACTTTGATTTACGTTACAACTAGTTTTATTCAATTTTGTCAATAACGGATAGTTTTCACCCCTAAAAAATAATAAGCATATTATAGTTAAATAGAGCCTATTCCCAAAATTTCGTCAAAATCGATGAATTACGATACAATCGGAGATAATATGCTATTATTACATATTACATATATGTCTTTATTGGACTAAAGGTATGTATAAATAAATTGGTAACCGTCGAAGTCGAAAGAGCTTTTACTATATATATATATATATATATATATATATATATATATATATATATATATATATATATATATATATATATATATATATATATATATAAACTCTTAAATATTGGGGAAATCTGCAAGAAATACTCTAATGTGTATCAATTGTTTCGCCGAACGTTTTCGCCAAAGAGAATTAATTTGGCTTCTTCAGGGCTGAAAGAGAATAAATTATAATTAGCTACCATATATTATCTATTAAAACATTATTGATCTTACCGTAACTTAGAATTGTAGAGTTAGAATATTAAAAAACTTTGCTAGTAACATAGTGGTGTTTTTTTTGTTACTATGTGCAAAAAAAAAAGTTTTTTTATAAGAATTGAAATGTATGGTAGCTTCGAACTTGACACGTAAAGGCTTACCCAAGGTTAATCGAAAAACCCAATGCAACTACATTTAAAAGGAGGTAATTCTTTGAAATGTCGGCAATAACTAAATTTTTGATTTTTAGATAGTTAAAAGTGAGGTTCTGTTTAAGCCAGAACGCAAGCGCTGACAACTTCATTATCGTTGGTATGAATCTTTATGTCGTTAAGGTTCATTGGTAAAAAACGAATGAATTTAAATCCCAGTAAAGGGAAATATTATTTTGATTTTCTTTATTTAATTATATTATATTGTTCATGTATTATTGAATCTTATTGAGACGTATCTAAGAAAAGCAAGGGAATGTTATATATTTTTTGTTAATGAAAATTAATTATAAAGGTATGTTAGTTGTTGATGGATATATCAGTCAAGTTAGTAATCTGTGATATAGTATTGTTCTTGGTATCTGATTTAAGTAACAGGTGGTATATATCGCTTAGATTCTTGATGTCACTCTTAACATTAATGGAGAAATCGTTAAGAAAAATATAAGACATTTCAATGAACTCTCTTTTAGATTTATTGTTCTCACGGTGGAGAATTGTGGTGTTGGTATAGTCCATGAGATGACCAGTGGAATGGACATATTTGGCTAATGCACAACGGTCAGGGTGAAGTCGAGAATCACTTTTGTGTAGTGTAATACGTGATTTCAATAATTGAGATGTTTGACCGATGTAGGAATTGTTGCAAGAGAGACATGGAATGTTGTAGACAATATTACTAAGCCTATCTATGGGAGTCTTATCTTTTATCTTAGAATAAAGATTATTAATTGTTAGGGCTGATCTACAAGCTACATTAAGTTTAATGTTGTTATTATTATTGCCAAAGCTATTTTCAACACTTTTCAGAATCCTTGTTAACCCCGGAGTGATATCTCTGAAATATGGTAATGAAAAATATTTGTTTATAGGAGTATCAGAGACTGGGCTCCCACTTAAGACATCAGGATCAGCATTGTTAGTCGCGAAGGAAGGTGAAATATCTTCGTCATGGATAGTATTAAACAAAATCTTATTAACTAATGGTGTTGGATAAGCGTTTGAAATAAAAAGTTTCTGTAGGATTTGTAGGTTTTTTGTATGAAATGAAGGATCTGATAGTTTTGTTACTTCATTTCATACAAAAAACCTACAAATCCTACAGAAACTTTTTATTTCAAACGCTTATCCAACACCATTAGTTAATAAGATTTTGTTTAATACTATCCATGACGAAGATATTTCACCTTCCTTCGCGACTAACAATGCTGATCCTGATGTCTTAAGTGGGAGCCCAGTCTCTGATACTCCTATAAACAAATATTTTTCATTACCATATTTCAGAGATATCACTCCGGGGTTAACAAGGATTCTGAAAAGTGTTGAAAATAGCTTTGGCAATAATAATAACAACATTAAACTTAATGTAGCTTGTAGATCAGCCCTAACAATTAATAATCTTTATTCTAAGATAAAAGATAAGACTCCCATAGATAAGCTTAGTAATATTGTCTACAACATTCCATGTCTCTCTTGCAACAATTCCTACATCGGTCAAACATCTCAATTATTGAAATCACGTATTACACTACACAAAAGTGATTCTCGACTTCACCCTGACCGTTGTGCATTAGCCAAACATGTCCATTCCACTGGTCATCTCATGGACTGTACCAACACCACAATTCTCCACCGTGAGAACAATAAATCTAAAAGAGAGTTCATTGAAATGTCTTATATTTTTCTTAACGATTTCTCCATTAATGTTAAGAGTGACATCAAGAATCTAAGCGATATATACCACCTGTTACTTAAATCAGATACCAAGAACAATACTATATCACAGATTACTAACTTGACTGATATATCCATTAACAACTAACATACCTTTATAATTAATTTTCATTAACAAAAAATATATAACATTCCCTTGCTTTTCTTAGATACGTCTCAATAAGATTCAATAATACATGAACAATATAATATAATTAAATAAAGAAAATCAAAATAATATTTCCCTTTACTGGGATTTAAATTCATTCGTTTTTTACCAATGAACCTTAACGACATAAAGATTCATACCAACGATAATGAAGTTGTCAGCGCTTGCGTTCTGGCTTAAACAGAACCTCACTTTTAACTATCTAAAAATCAAAAATTTAGTTATTGCCGACATTTCAAAGAATTACCTCCTTTTAAATGTAGTTGCATTGGGTTTTTCGATTAACCTTGGGTAAGCCTTTACGTGTCAAGTTCGAAGCTACCATACATTTCAATTCTTATAAAAAAACTTTTTTTTTTGCACATAGTAACAAAAAAAACACCACTATGTTACTAGCAAAGTTTTTTAATATTCTAACTCTACAATTCTAAGTTACGGTAAGATCAATAATGTTTTAATAGATAATATATGGTAGCTAATTATAATTTATTCTCTTTCAGCCCTGAAGAAGCCAAATTAATTCTCTTTGGCGAAAACGTTCGGCGAAACAATTGATACACATTAGAGTATTTCTTGCAGATTTCCCCAATATTTAAGAGTTTACTATTTAACTAATCTGCAAAGATTAAATTTCTTTTCTATATATATATATATATATATATATATATATATATATATATATATATATATATATATATATATATATATATATATATATATATATATATATATATATAACAAGCGAGTCTTCTACAGCTGGCGCCGCTTCTCGCATCCTAATTTCCAGTTAAATCTCTGGCGGTCATTCCATCGTCGACATCGTCTCTCCAGGATCGTCTTGGTCTACCTCGTTTTCTTCTAGTTGGCGGAGTCCATTCTTCTATTTTTTTTGGCCATCTATTTTCAGGCATTATATGAAGGTGTCCATACCAGTTAAGTCTTTTGGCTTCGATTGTGTCTATTATGTCTAGATCGATTTCCATTTCTCTCCGAATATCTTCGTTTCTCACCCTATCAAGTCTAGTGAGCTGGCAACATCGTCTCCAGTAGTTCATTTCCATGGCCTTAATTTTTGATTTGTTTCTTTGGTTTATTTCTCAGAGTTCGGCGCCGTACAGCCCAATACTTTCTATTATTGTTTTATAGATTCTTCTTTTATTTTCTTTTGTTATTTTTTATTCCATAATAGTCCGTGTAGCTGTCTGGTGGCTGATCTTGCTTGGCCAATCCTGGAGTGTATTTCTTCGCTACTTCCTGCTTTTGATGTTATTTGGACTCCCAAGTATTTGAAATTGTCTGTTGGTTTTATAGTTCCCATTTCGAGTTTTAGGCTTTCTGGTTTTTCTCCTACAACTAAGTACTCAGTTTTTTGTATATTAATTGTGAGGCCCCATTTGGTATACTCATCTTCTAGTTTTCTAAGCATGTAGCCTACATCACTCTCGTCTTCAGCTAGAATGGCTTGGTCGTCAGCGAAGTGTATCGTGTTCAATCTATCATCTCTGATTGGGATGCCCATATTGCAGCACTTTCTTCTCCACACTGAGAGTGCCTCATTTAGATATATTTTGAAGAGTGTAGGTGCTATGCAGCAGCCTTGCTTTAGGCCCTTACTAATAGGAATTTCTCTAGTTAATCTATTTCCAGTTTTAACGTTTGCAGTCATATTTTTGTAGAGTTGTTGTACTGCTTGTATATTTTTTTTGCTTATTCCTTGTTTTTCCATTGCTACCCAAAGCATTGAAAGTGGTACACTATCGTATGCCTTTGTCAGATCTATAAAGACTATATGAGTTGAAAGGTTGTGGGCTAATCTTTTCTCGATAACTTGCTTTAGAGAGAATATACTGTCCATACAGGATCTGCCTGCACGAAAGCCATTCTGTTCTTCAATTCTTCATCTCTTTTTCAATTTTGTTTTTTATTATTTTTCCATACAGTCTTGAGAGTGAATTTATGACACTTAGCCCCCTGTAGTTAGAGCTTTTACTGTACTCCAAAAACTGAAGAAAAATATTAAGATCGATGATAATTATGTATTATATAGATCGTACAACGTGGATAACGTTTTAAACCAAGATTATATAACATACCAGACACACTCCATTCTCTTCATCTCAATAAAAAATTACCCATGTATCGAGAAAAATCAAAAGGTTTTCCCACTAGACAAAATGACGATGAATGTGCATAAAACACCCATTACGTATTTTGCTTTTGTTTGTTTGAGACAGATTCCCGGGAATAATGTATTATTCAGCGACTTGATTATTCATAAAGTTGTTACACTACTTTCATGTATATATTTATGACTTAACGCCCACATCAACGTTAGTATCGGATAGAACTAGAACAAATGGAACGGGAAAATTTGTTACTTTTAATACATAAAGAATTCGTCGATCTTTCAAAATTCATTTTCAATATTGTAATTTTATCAAGGTAAGATTTTATTTCTTAAAGATGTGCTGAAACTGCTTTATCATTTGGCATTTTCAAGTTAATACTGTATTTATATGGAGTAAACCATAATTTTAGGCTTGTTTTTAACGTTTCGATTTCCACTACTACGGAAATCTGTGTCAAAAAACATTATTTTAGAATTTGTTAAGAGTTTTTATAACATACATAGTTGTTTATTATTGGCTCTTTTGTTTAGCCAAAATTTGACAGGTGACTTACTTGGCCACGATCTTGTTGACAAATAACCATGCTTTTAGTTGAAAATTCTAAGGGTGATGTTTGTACCCTCAGGATGATATCAAATTTAAATTTTTTTCTGTGTATTATGTGTTTGTATATTATATATAATTTATTTTATATTTTTTATTATATATTATATATAATTGTAGATTATTTGTCTATGACCTTCTATTAATCTCTGAATGTTGGCATATTCTTGTTACCGACTTCTTTTAGTATTGTTAATCAGAGTGCTAGATTCTGTTAATGGATTTGCTATACATTTTTCTTTTAATGACGGCTGCTTCTTTGATTTTTCTCTTTTTGTTGTCTTTTTCTCTTATAAATATTGATGCATCTTTTCATTGTGCTCATTGTCCCAGTGTTGCTTTCTGCATATTATACGATGACTTCTATATAACATATGACGACATCAGAAAGTGAGTATGAATGTATACGTTCAATATAGAACTCGCTAGTTTCTCTCTTTCGCGTTGAGTATTTATATTACAAATATACATATTATAAGCAGGAAGACTATAATTATAAACTATATTTAAAACAAGTGAAATAAAACAGAATATACATAGATTTAATTCTAAATAATTAATATCTATAAGTTTACAAAAGGTGTCTATACAAGCGACCATATTACAAACGATTAAAATCTTACAAAATGCAACACTAGATCAACCATCACAGGTCGTGTCTAAAGCTATACAAGAAAATAGAAATCTGAATTGTGGACAAACGCATTAATGACAGAGGAATTTGAGAATTCTACAAATGGTTACGTATTATACAAATAAATTTACACAACATGCAATCGAACACAAAATAATGAATTTATAATATATCTATAAGTATTAATAAATACAATTCAAAAGTAAAATTAGGATAAAACTACACATTCAATTAATGGTGAAATCAATACAATTGTCAAATTAGCACGTGAATTTTACGCAATAAAGTTGCAAAAATGCAACACCCATTTGTTTGCATATCTAGGATTTGTCGAAGTCTCTATCTCTCGTTTTTATGTACCTATGCTTCATGCTCGTTTATTCTGATTCTTAGTATTCTTGCGGTTTCTCCCACATAAAAATTGTTGCATTCGCAAGGTATTTTATAGAAGCAATTCTTTGATCTCTGTTTTGTGTTGTTTGGTTTGTTTTTTAACAGAAGAGGTCTCAATGTATTGGTTGTTCTGAATGTTGTTATTCTTTTTTAATTTTCTAGTAGCCAGGTAGCCCTTTTAATAATATGGTATTGTTGTCGTCTTCAAATCTCTTTTTGTGATCATTTCTGGATTGCTTACGGTCTTGCCGTTTCTTTTGGAGCAGGTTATTTGGGCTCTATCATATAGTGATTTGGTGATTCACTTTTATATGTTTATGTTATGGGAAATGCCTCCAAGAAGACGGTTTTCGGTATAATTTATAGCAGAAGTAAGTACTTTTGAAAAACGTACTAGTGTTATTAAAAAAGGGTTTAAATTCAGGCTACTATGGATACACCATAGTAGCCGGTCAATGAAAGGTATACATTGTATTGATCTCACGAGAATCATAAAAAGTCGTCACGTTTATTTATTTATAACATATTTATAAAAACTGAGTTCATTTGCAGCAAAATGTAAAAAGTGCATACAAAAGCTGCACTCTTTTCCTTTAAAACGCATCTTGATTTTTGTCGATAGGACACTCGGATCTAAAGATATTGAATTTTTACCGTCGAGCTTATACAAATTTTATTGAGCATTGATTTCGCGCGCGTAACTGACATTCAAAATCGTCAATCGCTTCAATCATTGCTTCTGAGAGAACGGTTCATTCTACACAAAAAATGCTAATATAAACGTTTTTTTTTCAAAATTATCATTTTCAATTTTCAATGATAATTTTCAAATTTACATCAATACATTTTTTATTTGAAACATTATATACGTGGGGGGTTTAAGGGAAAGCCCGGGGGGTAAAAGTGGTAAACTTTTTTGCATCTTTTTTAGCGTCCTAAAATTGACATTTTCGGCAAAGTTCAGCTTGTTCGTATGATTCTTATAGGTTTAGAAACATTTTCGTCTCTGACGACTGGAGTATGTTGTTTCGTCTTTACTTTTACACATAGTTAGTCTAAGGATAATTTTTCTCGCATTTCTTTTCTGGAAGAATTTTGTCGCCTTCGGTTTTTGGTTATTTCAGGATATTAACCTTCACAAGTTCTCATTAAGTTTCCTCATTCGTTTATGTATTTTTTGCTTGTCTTCCAGTATTGCTGTATGCCCTTCTTTGTCATTATTTTATGTGTTTACTCTTGTTTTTCTGTATACTCATTCGCTTTTTGCAAATTTCTAAGTTTAATCTTGATTTTTAGAATGGTTTTTACATGATGTTATCATAGTTTATTTTAATCATTTTATTATCGAAACGTTTGAAACCTTGTTTTTTAACCATTTATCTATTGTAAGATTATGGCAAAACATTAAAAGTTAATAAAAAAAATACAAAAGCTTACCCAATGACGTGTTGATGTTATTCATTTAAATTCTGTTAATTGGATTTAATTTTTTGCACGTTCGCTCGTCTTAATCATCAGAAACTATCTAAAATAGTAACCAATTTTTATTTTAGTTTATTTTCATTGCAAGCTTATTTCCGTTTATAAAAATAACTAGCAATAAAAATCCTTCAAGGTTACTAAACGATGTTCTATTAATTACCTATTAAATTGTAATTATTTATGGCCTATTTTTAAGTCAAAGGTTGTAAGGAAATACTTTTGTTCTGCAAGTTATTTTTGGATTGCCATCTAAATTCTTGTGTATGGAGTATAATCAGTATAATCCAGGCAGTATCTGTTTTGAGTTGGGTGTGAAGCACATAATCGCAGTTTTGTGCATAAATCGCTCCAAAATATATCTACAAATGATAATTTCACTACGCGTGATTTATAAAATGTGGGCTTAACTTTTTATTAAACAAAATTTGAAAGAAATTAAAAAAATTCGATATTTTTCCTCCTGTTTTTGCTTTAAATAACTTTATTAATTGCTGATGAATTTTAATTTTCAAACCTGATATTAAAAGTGTTTCGAAAGACGATCAAAAGAAAGAAATAATAAGATGATCGGTTCATTAGTTCCGGAGTTGTGATAGGTCAAATTTGACTGCGATTTAGAATACAAGGATAAGGTCCTCAGATCTGTTTTTTTTAATATTCAAAGCACTAATTGGGTACAAATTTATAGACAATTGAAATTTTTAACCGCGACGCGATTTTGAGCGCGTAAAATCAATTTTGATTCTGCCGACACGGCCGCGCTCCCGTCAATTTTTTTGACGGGCGGACTACTTTTAATTGACATTTTAACCAACTTTTACAGGTTTGTAGTTAATAGTTTCGTTCGCGGTACGAGTAATGGACGCGTTCAGGATCAATTCAGAATCCACTTAGTAAGTGTTCGGGTTGTACGCAAGCGTGGTTCATAATCACTTCAGGATTGATTTACACCGCGAACGAATTTCGAACAACCTTCAATTCAATCTTTAGTGAAACATGAAAAATACATGTTTATTACATTCTGCGCTTGCTGGATGGCCCAAATTTGACGAAATTCCCCTGATGATGCCGTAGAAAGCCAAAGTACTTGGGCAAGATTTGATTATTAAAATTGTGCTCGATATTTGCCTTTAATTTTTCAAAGTTTAATTATTGATGAAGCTATTTAAATTGTTTATAAGCCCAAAATTTAAACAATTTAAAAAAAAATCTGTAGGCTCTTCTGATCCACCGATTTTAATTTTTCAAAATGATTTTTAAAATCTTGAATGCTCTTCCATATGTAAAAAATCTTTCAAGTATCTTAAAGCTTTAGTTTTTCACCTGCATAATTTTGAAAATTATTCATTTAAAAAAAATTAGATCGCAAAATTATTTTGCAAAAACTATAAATCGATTTTAATGAAATTTTGTGTGATGATTAAACATATTAAAAAGTTTTTTTTCTCGGAATATGAAGGTCCTAAGTAGGTTTAATTTTAGTCTGGTAAATGAACTCTAAAAAAAAAACCTTTTTTAAACTGTTTTTTTTTTGTTTTTTAGAATTTTTTCAATAATAATTCTTAAGATTTGAAACTAGTATTGTCTTACGTAAAATTTAATTACAAAATTTTTATGTCCGATACAAAATTATACTAAAACTATTAGTTCCTGAGAGATATGCAAAAAAAAAGAGGAAAAATACCGAATTTTTTTCATATTTCGTTTAATAAAAAGTTAAGCCCACATTTTCACACCCAAAAATCGTTATTTTAAACAGATACCGTCTGGACTAGTAACAGTACTTAAAATTAAAATATTCCACACGAACTACAGTGGCTATAATTATGCCCAATCAGGAATTTTCTCTGTCCGTGAATATTATTTTTTGGCCAATTTTGTCTTATTTAATTTAACCGTAACAATAAATGAGCTCTAGTTAACTTATTTCAAATTTATCTATTTTATATTTAGAAGCGCATAAAATAAAGAGTGTATTTTGTTAGATCAACATACTCGTTTACTAGATACCGCAACTTAAAAATAAAGCACTAAAAACGCAACTCAAAATTTATAGAGCAGCAGTCAGAGTAATAATTATATCATATGGAACTGTATGAGTTATTGAATGCTATGGTTTTAAAGGGGACACATCTTTAATATCGGCAACGGCGCTACGTTAGCTTGTTAGGAAAGGCACCGAATACATCTGTTTATTCGAGGCTTAAGAAGTTACGAATACAAGGGCTGTACCTGACGAATATTTAGATCGGGTATTGCAATTTATGCAATTGTAAAATAAAGACATACATTTCTTTATCAAGAGTGCTTCGAATACTTAGACAAACTTAAATAGTAAATATTAATTTAAATTAACCAAACTCTTTTTTGTCTTATCTTATACAAGCAAAGTAATACAGACATCACAAATTGTGTTCTTATGATGTTTTGTTTTTATTTTTTAAATTAGTTCGATATCTTCCCGCAGAGATTCGCCACAAATATTCTTGTAAGTTTAGTTCGTCGTCTGAGCAGCTGTTTCTTCACTGTCCTGGGGGCCACACGTGTTGCGCACAAATTACACCAAGCTGTCAACTTTAATTGGAATTAACGTGAAATTTCATACAATAAACGTTTCGTCAATTCAGTTATATTGCAATGCGTTTGTTGGTCTGCAAATACTTTAATAGGTTTTTAATATTAAAATATGTCAGTAATGTAAGAACTTCAAATATATATAAAACGAATGGTTCAAGTTTTCAATCTGATGATAGTCGTCAAGAAGAGAAGTCAATTTTACAACACATTGCGTAAATATTCTCCATTATCCATTTAATTTAAGGTAATTTGTTTTAAGACATCCAAATTTTATATTCAACATTTGCCTTTCTATTGATCTTTGCACCTTATTAATTTCAACAATATTTACCTTTTCGAGTGAAGAGACTGGTGATCTATAAGCCAAAACGGTAGTACTATACACTAGGTAAATGTTCTCGTTTTAAGATATTGTGTACAATTGTTTTGTTTTTAAATGTATAGTTTAATTACCTTTCTATTTCTAATGTTTAATTTTCATCGTATTATTTATAAAGACGATCGTATTATTCTATTTTCGTGGAATAAAGATGGCGCCACCTGTCAAATGTCTTATGTCACTTCTTAAATAGTCCACTCGTCTTCGTCTGGGATGTCTTCTGTAACGGTGCGTTTGCCAATTCTTCTTGTCTATCATCTGGCACTTCTTAATTATTTGTGTTAATTCTATCTGTCGTATGTCTTCTTGTTTCTTGTCTGTTGTATAGTCAGAAAGTCCATATTTGGTTTCTCTTAGCTGTGCTACATATATTTGAGATTTATGGTAGAATTTCACAGAAATAACTTAAACTGTCAGCTGCGTCAACTTAACTAATGACAAGTACGGTCCCTTTTGGAGTTTTACTTTCGTTTGCAGTTAAAATATTAACATTGATACGCGATAATTACTATACAGATTTTAAAATGTTAAGAGTAGTTAGTAAACTATGTATAAGGATTTTATACTTACTTCATGAGCACTCGCAACTACATGGTTTTGTAAATGCACTTTAACGCTATCAAGAATCACAGAATACCTACTGAGTATCCCATTTTCGATTTATTTTTTAATGACCTTGTCAATTTCAGCCATTTGTGCCTCAGTATACACCTTTATATATTGTGAGAAAGGATATTTTTTGCCAGCTCTTTGACTAGACCCCTTTTATTCGACCTTCAGGAAAATTTGTTCCTGGCAGCACTAAACGTATGGGTGCATTAATATAAGGAGTTCTTCCCTGCAAACATGTACATCAGCCCTTGAATAAATAATAAAGGGCGGGTAATGTACGGGAACCCGCGGATTGTATTAAAGGCGGGAACAAATGCGCGCTTAGTAGCCTGCATATTATACTTCACCGGGACAGGTAATAAAGGCATGTAGTGAAATGGATATTACTGAAATTCTTTTCAATTATTAATTTCAAGTAATTAAAACTTATTACTAGGAACAAGGCTTTGCTTTATGATGTCTAGTCTAATTGAATTCTTCCAGAAAGACATAGGCAATAATTGATTGTGTTTTATCTACTAGAGCAAAAATTGAAAAAACATTCAAAATAACTCTAAATTCTTATTCTCGTATCTTTACATTGTCATGTGAGGCGATCATAGATGTTTTGGAATGTGTTAGGAAGACTTTCTTATTTTTGTGGTCGTACTGCAGACAAACCTCAGTAAGATAAAGCTCTTACTACTGCTTTTTTGAAGATGTATAAATAACCTATCGAAAAAGAATCTTTAAGCAATACTGTGATTCCATTATTGATATTAATTTTTTCGCGCAATCTTTCATCCTACAACTTGTAATCCTTCTTGTTGTACCACTCCTACCGGAAATTGGAAATGATCAAGGCTATCCTGATAAAGAGCTCATTCGTGGTGAGGCCTGGATCCTTTTTTCTTTCTATTTTTCCCTGCATTATATTTTGAAATAATGCGTATTTTTGTTCTCGCATTAGGTGGATCAAATATTCGAGCTTTCTTCGCTTTATAGTTAATATAACCTCAGACTCTCTTCCTATACGATGTAGCACTTCTTTGTTTGTGGATCTATCAATTCAAATTATCTTTAGTATTCCGGGATAGCACCACATCTCGAAGCCTTCAATATTTTTTATGTTGCTCTGTTTAAGAGTCCAAGCCTCTACTCCGTATAATAGGGTATTAAATAAATAGCCTCTCAACATTCTTAATCATAGACAGAAGCGTATATCCCGTTGACAGAAGAATTTTTTCATCTTAATGAAAGTGTCCCTGACAATTTCGAAACGTCTTTTTATTTCACTGTTTTGTTTTACCGTTTCATTTATTAAAGTTCCCAAGTACTTGAAGTTTGATACTTTCTCAATTTGAGTGTCAATTATACTAATTCGCGTTGGTTGTATCATGTTCTTACTGAAGACCATATCTACTTGGTTTTTTGGACATTGATTTTTATGCCGTAATTATTTATCATCATTCTGACTTTACAACCCTGCGTGGGTCCTAGCCTCCTCAAGAATTTCTCTCCAGTCGTCCCCATCCATCGCCTTTCTTCGCCAAGCACGTATTCCCATATTTCTTATGTCTTCATCGATGTCATCAAGGGACCTTTGTCTTCCTCTTCTTCTCTGACCAATGGGTCTATCAAGGAGCGTTTTTCTAGCTGAGTCATTTTGTTCCATCCGCATTACCGTCCTATCCACCTCAGACGTCCTATCTTAATATGTTTTAGGATATCTGGTTCCTGGTATAGTCTGGTATAGACGAAGTTGTATCGTCTTCTCCACACTCCATTGTCATTCACTGCTCCATAGATTCGCCTTAGTACTCTTGTTTCGAAACATCCTAACAGGTTTTCAATATTTTTTGTTAGAGTCCAGGTCTCTGAACCATATGTTAGGACTGGACGTATTATTGTTTTGTAAAGTTTTATTTTTGTACTTTTCTCGATATAATTGTGGATTTAAGGAAGAGATTGAACCCAAAATAGCATCTGTTGGCCGCGCAAATTCTGCGGTAGTATTATTTTTAGTGTTAATTAGCGCTCTCAAGTATACAAATTCGTTCACTGCTTCGATGACGTTGTTTTCTATAACAAGTGGCCGTAGTATTTGTGGTTGCGTGCTTATTTTCATACACTTCGTTTTGTTGGTGTTTATTATTACACCCATTTTTGTAGCTGATTCTTTTAATGCTACATACGCCTCTCGTACAGCGTTTTCCGTTCTCCCAACAATATTGATATCATCAGTATAGGCCAAAATTTGCACTGATTTATTATAATTAACCAGTGGTTGTGATTTGTGACATACGTATTACTTTTTCCAGAACCAGATTGAACAGTATACAGGAGAGAGGGTCTTCCTGGCGCAGCCCATTATTTGTTTTAAAAGGTTCAGACAGCTCCCCTCGAATTCGTACTCTACATTTAACTTTTTAAGAGTTAGTTTTGTTAAATGTACCAACTGATTTGGTATTCCTAGCTCTTTCATTGCTTTAAATATTTCTCTTCTATTCACAGAGTCGTAGGCTGATTTGTAGTCTATAAATATGTGATGAGTATCAATGCCATATTCCAGTGTTTTTTCAAAAATTTGTCTCAGGGTTGCAAACTGATGAATTGTTGATTTATCACCTACCAGCCTGGTATTTTGCTACTATCCGTTCTGCATATGGTACCATACGGTGACATAGTACTGTGGAAAATATTTTATCCGCTGCATTTAGAAGCGTAATTCCTCTGTGGTTAGAGCATTAAAAGATATCTCGTTTTTTGTGTATGGTGCAAAGTATTCCAATATTCCAATCATTGGGCAGGGATTTCTGTTACCATATTTCTTTTATACGCTGCTGTAATGCCATAATGGTATCATGGCCACCTTCTTTATATAGTTCAGCTGGGAGATTATCGATTCCGGGTGATTTATTTCTGGCTAGTTTTTTATCTGCATCGCCGTAATTATTACAAGCAATATTTATATTTGTAAGCAGTCGTTGTAAGGCTACTGCTATTCTTGTGACTAGGTCAGTATTGTTTGCACATAGAATATTATTTACAACCTCTCCGTTGATTACAATTCCTTCGTTTGCTTCTAAAAGAGCTTCTTGACAGATGCTTTCATTATAAACATTAACTAGCAATGGTGACAAGACACAACCTTGTCGTACTCTCGATTTTTCTTTTTCAATTTTGATATTAGGCCTGCTGATTCCAATACAAATTCAGGAGTATTCGCAGGTGTTTATTATCTATGTTTTTTTCTTTTAAGAATACTTCTTCAGGTTCCTTCTCCTATCGGAGGTTGGAAATCATCATCGCTATTTTAATTTTATTGACCGCGCTTCTGAATAATTCTAATGAGCTGCAACCGAACCACTCTCTCGAATTTCTCAGCCAGGATATTTTGCGTCGTCCTGGGTTTCTCTTCCCTTGCATAATTAACCTAAGTAATATGTACTTCTCGCCCCTCATTATATGACCCAGATATTGAATCTTTCTACTTTTAACAGTTTTTATGACTTCACATTCTTTCTTCATTCTTTCAAGAATAAAATTGTCCCCAAATAAAAGAAAATGTTACTTGAAATGATTCTTTAAAAACGTCACAGATTTTTACATATTTTATTTTCATACATGCAAATTTTTTGAGCTATTTTCTATGGGGGTTGTGAATTTCATCGAGATTGGGTGAGTCAAGAAGAATATAATCGATATACGTTTTCACTCCATATGGTAGTCCCTTAAAACTCAGTCAAAATAGTGGACGACAATCGCTGGCGGACTTTAGAGATGCTGAAAAATGGAATACGTTGTATTTGCTGTGTCTGTCTCCGGCATTCGCTCATATCTGCTATAAAATAACAGCTCGTCTGCACACATGGTACAACACCATGGTATTTAACCACATATTTCACACATTATGATATTTAACCTACAACGACTTTCATTGTCAACGAACGCCGAACCACAATAATCGACCGTCTGTTTGTACCCTTTATCTAACAAATCCGCATCTGTTTTTTATTGTAGCCGATTGTATGGCCTATCGTTTGTTCTATATATCATTTTTTTCTAGGGTTTTGACAATCCATGTAAAAACGGCAGATCTCTTTAAATCATCTGTCAATCAACTTTTCAATTTTTGATATTTTGATATTTACTGCATTATACACAGTGTAACTCTTTCAAATAATTTTGTTAATTTTTCTGGTTTAATGTTCTTATAAACTCAGTTCGCTATTCCCAGTCCTAACTGTCTAGTGAATTTAGTGATTATTTTTTTGCGAAGTTAGTTACTTTTTGACAGACTAAAAGTGGCTGGAAATTACTATACAACCAAGCACACGTACTCATAGCCAATATTAATAGTAAACAAACTAAATATTAAATAAAATAGAACTTTGCGAATTACCGACAATCAATATTTATTTATCTGCACCATATAATAAATAGTTATGTTAAATTATAACAACTAAAATATATTTTTTAAATATATACTACCCAAAATTTGATGGGTTTAGTATACACTTCCACTATTTAGAATAATTCTTTTTTTAAAGAAAGAAGTCTGCAATAGTAGGATACTTGAGCTATTAATACTGAGAAGTAGGAATTGTTGTGTTGTAGGTTTCCGACAATGAATCTGTCAAAATATGCCCGAGCTAAGCGAATGGAGTACATTAACATTTTTATATTCAGAAATCAACAAATTAAAAATAAGCCGTTATTCATAATTATTACTTGAAATGTAAGTAAGTAAATTTTATGAAAATGTTGTTTATGAAATACTGCACTCAGTTTTCATTTTTTAATTTATAAAATAAATTTTTAATTATTCACAAACACGAACACTATACAAAGAATGGAGGAACACTAAATTTTGCAAAATATATTTACGACTCACATGCATGTGGATCACTGCATTTACAAAAGTTTTTAATATGTTCATAAATAACATCCATTCTGAAAGCAAGGTACTATAGAAATTTGACACCAGCTGAAGCAACCCAACATACAAAAAGTTTCTGTAACATTGTGGCGAAGGCAGACGAGGTTAGGTATACCATACCTAAATTTCTTTGAAATGCGAGCTGGTAGTCTGACTAGCGTGAATACCTGCGAAGTGAATCAAATGTTTATCTATTAAATAAGTAGCAGATGGGCGACCTAAACCATGTGGGAAAATACAGTGTCGTCCTTAAAAACGCGTTGTCGCTGCGAGTCCTTGCTTTGCCGTGTTTTCTCGTTGAGGTTCGTCGACAGATATTTCAAATGTTTCCGTTTGTGCTGCTCGGCATACAAGGGTTATTGACAGGAAAATTAGGCAGGCAAAAAAATGTACAGGGTGTTCCTGTACAATTTGTGTTTCTAATACAATTTGTATTAGGTGGAAGTACACTAATTCGTGGAGTGAAGCAACAAGAAACCAATACAAATCAAACTATACAAAACGTTTGTATTTATTTGAACATTTGGTGAATTGTTTAGTAAATAGAAAAGAAAAAAATCGGTATACTCCGTTTGATTACATCTGCAATTACAGTGTCCTGACTTATGCATAATTTACACAGTGGGGGTTTAAAAAGAAGTTACTCTAGCTTTTAAAAGGTTCGTGCTAAGCCCAAGGACTTTACTAATTATAAAATCATGTTTGGTGTCATGTAATTCATATTTTCGGGAACTTTATTTTTGTTTCATTGTTGCTGTTACTTTCTGTTTCTCTGTTATTTACACATTCTTCTTTATGTACTTTGATCTGATGAGTAAGTGTTGTATTCATGTGTCCATGATTTTGTATATGGTACAATTATAATAACTCGTCATTTAATATAATATATTATCCCATTTAAATTTATCAGATTTTACGAAAGAATATGAGGCAGAATGTTCAATATATCCGCTTAAAGATACTTGAGACATTAAAATAAAAATATCTTGAATGCACAGAAATAAAACTAGCGCATAATTCATCGTTTACATTGGAGAGTTCATTCATCTGTCAAAATTGGCGTGCCGCCAATGAAATATCACTTGTTATAAATATTTTCGGCCAATCAGAGCAAATTTACGTACGATAAGTATGTCCGTTATTTGTTTCTTAATGTAGCAGGACAGCATAGTGTGTTCATTCAACTTGAACTATAAATAAAAATGTGTGCAAAACATGATTGGTTGCGTTTGGCTGAAATAATTAAGACAATTTCGGAAAATAGTTAATGGATTCGGCTGATAGTTGATGAAAAACATTTGTCATAAATAAAACATCAAAAAACTATTTCAGAATTTTCATCAAATTTATTAATACAGTTACGATTTACGATAGTGATTCTCTGTCAAGGCACGCGTCTCCAATAAAAAAATTGCTCATATATACGGTTATTATTTATGAATAGACAAGTTTTAAATGTTGTACAAATGAAGCAGTTTAGAAAAAGTACAGGGAAAACAAAATTGGTCTAAAAGGTATCGTAAAATAAGGAAGAGGAAAAAATGGATAGACCAGATCGTAGATATAGGAAGAGAGAAAAGAGAAAGCATGTCAACAGATGAAATACAATCGAAATACCGGAAGAACTTAAAGAGGGGGATAGAAAATAAATAAAAATAGAACTGCATATCTGATTTCCCTAATCTAAATACCGAAGAACTGAACGAGAAGGATAGAAAAGAAATAAAAATAGGAACTGTATCTCCGATTGCCCTGAAGGGTTTCGAAAAATAAGAGAAAATTTGGAAAACAACCGTTTTCTGGTTTGATTTATAATCCTTACTTACTTTATTAATATTGTTACGTTTTTCTGTGGATTCAGTGATTAAGTGAAGCACAACGTGGTTTAGCTAACTTTGTTTAACTTCAAAAATACACTTAATTACAAATATAAAAAATTCTAATTACATTAATGATTATCGCTTACAATGCGCACTGATATCGCTTATAAAACAATTCGCCAATACTAATAATTACAGGCCGCCGCAGCGGGCTTATATAACGAGAATAAATGTTCTCGAAATAGCTAGCGGAGGGACGGCGGCCGAATTCACGCGATAATACAAAATTCCTGTAGGAACATGTCCGCATCGATAGAAATGGATCTTGCAATACTGCGACGGACGACGGTGAAGAGAGAATTCTGGCTGTCGCTAAAGACAGGACCGCAATCAGGGACACAACAATATGTTATATTTTTTTGCATATATTTAATTCATTGAAATGAGATCAACTATGTATTGTTTGTTTGCGATATCATGATTTTTTTTGGTGTTTATATTCCCGTCGGGTATTGCCAACTAGCACATCAATTTCCAATTTATTTGCTACTTCTTGGAATAGCTTTTTTTTGCTAGTTTTTCCTGTAAATATTTTCTCCAGGTATTCTTTATACATTGTCTCTTTCCCTTTATTATCAATTCAACATTTGTTATACAATTATACGAACATTAATCTTTAATATATTCACAACTAAGAACAAGCATGTGAAATACAACACACACAAACACAGTGATCAACCCTGTCCCTAAGGAACATGTAATAAATTAAGGTAGATAAATAGATAAATTATAATAACATTGTAAAGTGGGATCCACATGCGCAAATATCAAACCGGTCACACTTCGTTATTGAAGTTGTTACTTATCTGACCCCCCAGGCTTTTCCTCCACCCCTCCTCAGCGTGTGACTTACGTGAGAAGGCTTATGATCTGAATGTTACTTTGGGTGCCCTGGGTAATGGAACACCCTTTGTTTTTCATGACTGGTTATTGGCAAAATAAATTTTGTTCTCACCGGCTGAGCATCCGAGAGAGGTCCAGCCACCGAGCCCATGTATGCCACACATGACCTGTTCCCGAAAAGATCTACATTTGATCTGCCTGAGGGACCTAGTCCACCATTGCGGTTGTTCTAACTGACGGGTCTTTTGTACGTTTATATATTTATATGGGTCTTTTATCATCATCAATCAGCCAATCCCGTCCACTGCTGGACATAGGCCTCCCTCAGTTCTTTCCAGTGTTCTCTACACTGGGCCGCTTGTAGCCAGTTTCCCGCTACTCTTTTTATGTCGTCGGTCCATCTAGTCGGTGGTCGTCCTCGGCTTCTTTTATAATTTCTGGGCCTCCATTCCATAATTCCTCTTTTCCATCGTCCATCTTGTGTTCTGGCTAAGTGTCCTGCCCAGTTCCACTTAAGTCTCGTGGTTCTTTCGATGACGTCTTGAACTCCTGATCTTTGCCTGATTTGTCGGTTTGTTATGTGGTCTCGGAGGCTCACATTCAGCATTGCACGTTCCATGGCTCGTTGTGTAACTCTTAGTTTATTCGCAGATTTCTGCGTGAGTGTTAAAGTCTCTGCTCCATAAGTTTGTACAGGCAAAACACATTGGTTATAAACTTTTCGCTTGAGACACATGGGAATTGAACTTTTTAGAATATGGCTTAGTTTGCCAAATGCTGCCCATGTCAGGCCTATTCGCCTCTGTATTCATGGGTCTTTTATACGTGTCCTTATATTTTCGTTGTAGTTCGTCAGCTCTCTTAACATTCTGCTTGGGTGATTTCTTAGTACATTGAAGATTTCATATGCTCTTTCATACATTGTTCTTAAGATCCTTTTTTGTCCAGAGTCTCTAAATACGTATCTCAGTGGTACATATCTAGGTATTTTTAGCGCATCTCTTATAATTTGGTTTTGTGTGGTCTGGATTTTTTCCTGTTAGTTTTGTAGTTGTGTCCCCAAGTAGCGGAGGCGTATATTAGGGACTGGTAAGATTATACTATTCGCAACTCTAATTTTAGTTTTAAATATTAACTTGCTTCTTCTGCATAAGTGTTGAGAGCTGACTTTTCAGGACTTTCGCTTTGTATACCATTTGGTTAACGTGCTCGATGAATGTTAGCTTTTTGTCGAGTATCAGCCCGAGGTACTTTGGTTGATTAGTCCATTCTACGGGGGTGTTTCGTATCGTGATTTCTAGATTTGGTACACTTCTGGGATGTGAAATACAAGAACATTACGTGATTCTCTTTCCGACAGCATATTTCGTTGGGCGAATGATCGGAAAATAGCGGTAGAGGTATTCAAGGATCACGATCTGTTCACTGTAATTGTTTAGATTCACTTTTTTTGGATGTTAATAAGATTATAACCTAACACAACGCACGATGTTTATGATATTTTCTTATTTTTAAACATTGCCTCCCTTTTCTTCCTACATAATAATACAATACATATTTTGTTCAAACCCAAAATAGTGTGAATTTTCGGCTATGAGCTAATAGTTCGTTGCGAAAGGGCCTCCGTACAAAAAATCTGGTCAATACGGTGGGTGTCCGAGCAAGTTATATCCTATTTGGTATAGTTTTGCCGGTGCACGGCTACTATGTAAGCCTTGTTGGAAACTAGTTTTTTTTTGTGAGAAAAACTAAGGCATATTTTCCTCAAAATCGGCGTGAAAACACCTGCATAGTACACGCCAGTTATTGCTGTTTCTTCTTTCTTCAAGTATCAATAAGATAAAGTATTTTTCGCATTACAAAAAATAGTTCACAAGGAAATTAAATTCATGCAGCTGGCTGTATACCATGTATCACAAAAAGAGGTTTAATTCTTTGGAAGTAGGTATATTTAAAAAAACCCTTAGAAGGGCTACATTAAAATAACAAACGTTTTCGGAATAATAATTCCATCATCAGGTTAAAAGCCTAAAATAAGTATGAACCATTTAATTAAAGCAAACGTGATTGAAATTTTGACTAAGGTTAAAAACACAATGGTTATACAGGTTAACATGCCTGAGCCACCAAAATATTAGGGTAAAACCCTTTACATAAGTTAAAGTTGTGATTCGAGTGGACTTGCCTGTCTTAGTTAGGCTTTTGCTGCACTTTATCCACTGCTTTGACTGTTCTTTGTGTCCGGAATGTAGAAATGGACCCAGGGTTTATCAGTAGTTACGTAATAGCATATATATATATATATATATATATATATATATATATATATATATATATATATATATATATATATATATATATATATATATACAAAATATAATGTGCTAGAATGGCAGAAGATAGAAAAACGTGGAGGAACATTGGGAAATTTAGCTAATAGCTTCATGATATCACGATACCTGCATTAGGTTAACGACTAAGAAGAAGAAGAAGATATATATATTAGTTTTCACTGATTTCCCCCACACAACAACATTTTCTATAGTTCCTCGTTTCTTTTTATCACGAATGACGGGTTCGTTTTTCATCTCCAAATGTTCTTGTATGGTGTTATGCACACATGTTTAGAACCTTATTATTGCTATATAACGAATTTTGATTCTATAATCTGTCATGATCATGTCCTGGACTTTGTTAATGATTTGTGGAACACTTGGGAGGTTCATCATCTCTCGACAACTCTTACGACAACGAACAAAAATGTAGTTTTCCAAAATTTCCTTGTTACTAATGACTGTGCACACTCTTCATATACAGAATTCTTTTCTCCTTTAATTTCTGAGATTGTTTTCCATTTTAGGTGAAGGTCTTTAATAATAACAATATACGGCCTTTTTTATTTTTCATGCAACACAAAAGTTACTTGATTTCGATGACTATTAAAACAAAACTGACAGATGTGATGTGTTGGATGACAAATGTAAAAGTCGAGAGCAATTCATTCTCATTTTCACATCCTCTATGGAAGGCTGAATAAAATGTCGTACAATGATTTGCTGGTTTTCTTATTGTTTTCATATTTTTTTGTATATAAATATATTTCATATATTTAACAATAACTATGATATCCGACTAAAAATAAGGGAAGTAACAAATACTGTGTATTTTTTGTCCCAGTTATAATAGATAGCAAAAATATGAAAATTTCCTGATTTCCATACTAATATGTGCTTTATCTAGAAGGTCGGTAGGCATTTTGTCACTACTCAAATTACACATACAAACAGATACGTCAGTAGTATTGGATAATTTCAATAATGATAACAATAACAGTCAAATATTTGTCCGTGATATTTACGAATCATTGTCACATGCGTTGCGTATTGTTAATTAAAAATTTAAACAGGAACTAAAACAACATCCTTGTACACCATCACTATATTAGCGATTTGCCATTCAAACTTTAATTACCTAAAAAAACATATATTATAATTATGGATATATCGTTCACTGACTTCCATGGCAAAAGTTGTATTTGAAATTAAAATTAGGTGATTTACAAATGTCTAGAGGCCACGTTAAATATTATATGTTATTAAATATTTTGTTTTTCTTTCAAACCTGTCTATAATTCAATTAGAGTTGTTTGAACATCGGCATTTATCTTGATCGTTAAAGAGACGTCTGTGTTGGATATAGACATCGAATGTTATTTAACTTTCGTATTAAAATTTTAAAATTTCCTCTCGTATATAGATGTCACAAAACAATATGTACTTTTCTCAAAAAAAAAAAAAAACTATAAAAAGGTCATTTTACACAGATTTGCTTAATCATTCTTTCTAAAAATGTTCAAAGGAGCTCATCCTTTAGTTTACTCGACGAAAGATAAATACATTCAAAGCTGTTTTAAGTTATTTCTTAGCATTATTGCATAATATTTTTTATAATCTCCTGAGACTCTTGCGCTTATCGCTTTGCAGATGCCTGCCGTCCAAACAGCTTTTACTATCTTTCTTAGTATGTTCAGTAAATTGCAGTTCCAGATATGATTTCTATGATTTCTTTGACGGGTATTCTTAAGAGCGTAGGTCCCTTAGAATAAACAAAAAGTTTTTTTGAATGAGATATTTGAAATTAAAAATTACACTAAATTTTCTCTTCTTTTTCACCCCTGTAACTTATTAAAATAAACATTATAGAAGTTTTCAGGGACTTGCGGCCCTCAGTAATAATGTATTCTTTCATTCTGCGTTTAAATTTTTCAAAAATACTGTTATATTTTTTTATTAAATCTAATTTATTGTCTTTATTTATTATCAAAGGTTCTATTTATAACACTTACAAATATTAAAGTCTTTATTACTAATTTATTTCACAATATTTATTTATATTTATTTCCGCGTACAATTATTTTTTTGGGACTCAAACTAACTCGATATTCAAAAATTAACTGTTTACAACAAAATTCCTCTTTAAATATAAAATGCTGGTATTCGAGAATTGCGGCGATTCCCCATCGAAGAGCCGAGAAGGTCACTCATTCTGGTTTTATTCGGCCTGCTTCTGGAAATTTCGAATCGTGGGTGACTCATCAGAATTCAGGTTGGCAAACAGGTCTTTCAACTGAGCGGCGAAATCAATAGAGTAGAAAAGAATAAGAAACAATATATTTACAGTTTTATGCGCCATACTATTTATCGTAACAATACTTATTAGTTTTCTAAGGATTAAAAAAAAATGAATGCATTTAAAAAGCATTGGCCCGAAATTTTTCGCCTACACTCTTAGGTTGATTTCATGTAAATGAATGAACTCTTTCTCTCCAATGGCGCTACATCCCAAATCGACCCTTGGCCTCCTCCAAACAATGCCTCTAACTTCTCCAGGTTCTCACATCTAGCAAATTTTGCGCGTCAGCTGCCACTTCATCCTTCCACTTTTTCCGTGACCTTCCTTTTGGTCCTGTGCCCTGTATTTTACTATCTAGGGTTCTTTTTGGCAATCATCCGGTCTCCATTCTCACTAGATGACCAGACCATCGAAGTCTCTGAAGTTTAAAGAATTCTGAGACAGTTGGTAGAGTTCAAGGTTGTACCTATACTCCGTTTTCGTTCATTGGTCCAAATATCTTCCTTAGGACCTTTCTTTCGAACACTTCCAGCTTTCGTTTTAAGTCTTCTGTCGTCACCCAAGTCTTGCATCCATAACATACATACTATTGGTCTGATAATAGTCTTGTAGACCCTGATTTTCGATCCCCAGTTTTGTTTTTTGGGGCGGAACACATGGGCGAGTAAAAAGTAAGCTTTGTTTCTCTTTACTATTCTTCTTTGAATGTCTGGTTCTTCTGTTCCATCCGTGTTTAATGTAACTCCCAGATATGTGAAACTTTCTACAATTTCAATATCGTCCTCTAATTGAACTATGCTTTGTTGTTTTTTGAATAATTATTTCTAGTCCAGTCTCTTCTGTCCCCGTTTTTAATCGTGAATATATTTCTGCCATAGCTTACAAATATCTAGGGCATGAGATTCGCTTAGACCGAGATAATCAGACAACTGAAATACAAAGAAGGATAGGTCTCACATGGGCTGCCTTTGGTAGATTGAATAACACTTTCAAGGCTATTATCCCAGTTTGTTTAAAAAGAAAGGTTTTTAACCAGTGCTTGTAACCGAGTTACACAACGTGCTATGGAAAGATCAATATTAGGTATTACCATCAGAGATAAAGTACCAAACCTAGAAATAAGAAGAAGAACAGGAGTCACAGATGCAGTTGAAAAAATAGCCATGGTTAAATGGGCTTGGGCCGGACATGTTGCCAGATTAACGGATGATAGATGGACCAGAAAGATTCTGGAATGGCGACCAAGGCAAGAAGCATATCGAAGCAGAGGACGACCACCGACTAGATGAAGAGATGATATCAAGCGCATCACCACCAACTGGATACAAGAAGCTCAAGATAGAAATAGGTGCAAAATTTTACGGGAGGCCTACGTTCAGCAGTGGACAAATATAGGCTAATTGATGATGATGATGATATTTCTACCGCCTCTTCTGTTCCGCGAGACAATGCTAATGTCATCGGCATAGGCGGCAATCGGTATTGATTAATCGAATGAACTTCCAACGAAATCTTCCAATAAACTCATCCCGGGAACGGAACTCAAAAAATTGACAACGTAATTCTAAGCTCATCTACTCTAAAATATATGTCTGAATTTTGAGAACGATTTCAGAAGTGGAAATCGAAACGTCAAAATAGAGATATTTTAACTAAATTTGTGGTTAATTCTCAGACTTCTTCTTCTTCTTCTTAATCAGCTTTTCAGGGGTCGCTATTCCTTACCTTCTTCGCCACTCATTTTCGGCCATGGTGGCTTCTTCATTTAAATTTTTCTCTGCCACAAAGTCCTTCTATCTTATCCTCAGTTTTCCTCTAGGTACCTATCTTTCCCTCAACTTCTAATATATGTATCCTTCGTCCCACATAGTTCTCATTTATACGTTGTAGAAAAACCTAAAAGTTTATTAATTGAGTATTAACTAAGAATTAACTATTAATGGTCTTGAAGGCCTTCATCATCATCATTCTGGTTTTACAACCCTGCGAGAGTCCTAGCCTCCTCAAGAATTTCTCTCCAGTCGTCCCTATCCATCGCCTTTCTCCGCCAAGCACATATTCCCATATTTCTGATGTATTCATCGATGTTATCAAGGAACGTTGTTCTGCCCTATCATTACATGCCCTATCCACATCAGACGTCCTACCTTAATATATTTTAAGATATCTGGTTCCTGGTATATTCTATAAAGTTTTAAGTTTTATCGTCTTCTCCACACTTCATTGTCATTCACTGCTCCACAAATTCGCCTTGGTACTTTTCTTTCGAAACATTCTAACATGTCTTCATTACTTTTTGTTAGAGTCCAGATCTCTGAACCATATGTTGGGACTGGGCGTATTATTGTTTTGTATAGTTTTATTTTTGTATTTCTGGACATAATTGTGGATTTAAGGAGGAGATTGAGCCCAAAATAGCATCTGCTGGCCGTGAAAATTCTGCCTCTTGAAGGTCTTGCCACTTTTAATTAAATGTTTTCACTGATGATGATCTGATAGGACTGAAAATGTTCTGAAATTTTTAATCCTTTTAGGTTGGATAATTAAAATTTTATTTTATTTAAATTGGACATCAGTAAAATCTTAAAAAGCAGCAGCCTATTGTGGAACAGAGATACAAAATCATAAGTATCGTCTTCTGCAATTAATACCTCAGAGTTAGATGTTAATTGCGCAGAAAATAAAAGAATAATCGTGGCTAAAAAATCATAAGTAAAGTTATCAATGTAACTGTTCAGAATAGCAGTCGATAAAATTATTTCCATCAATGCTATAGCAAACATCCAAAGAGGATAATCACTGAAAGAAGAACTGCACGATGAAAATTATCCTATATTAATAGAAAAATAGTATAGAGAGAAATAGATAAAGATAGAAAGAGCAAGTGCTCCCTCCAATACTTTAAAATGTAAAAAGACCGCTATTATAACAAGAAAAACACAGGAAAACTATACATTGATTTTATCAACGATCCTCGTATATTTTTAATTAGTATGTACCCACAACCTTGTAACGCATACAATATAATACTAATACTTGTAAATACTTTGTCTACACCTGATTTCAAGGTACTTTTTAGTACTTGAAAGTTATTTCTACGTGACGTTATTCTGACTCAATCGTATAATTTTTAAATTAAAAAAATTAATTATTTTAGAATATTCTGCAAAGTTCAAATCATCAATATAATAAGCAGAAAAAATTCATAGTGCAACTGGGATTGTTCTACATAATGTATTTCAGCGATACTCCAAATTATTAATACCTTTATTTTATATCGATAAATTCACTTAATTTCCAAAATAACTATGTACTTATAGTCTAAGATCTCACTGCAAGATAATTGGACGCTACCTGAATATTAGGCGTGATGCCTAATGAACTGGAAGGCATCAAATAGTAAATAATATTGAAATGCCACAAAAAAATAGCTTCCGAACGATGACATTTATCTGTTTTTACCACAAAGTATTTGCAACTAATTGGCCAATACTCACAATTTATTGGTTTTCCCTCGTTTTTAGTCGTGAACTAAGAAAATTCGTTCCTGTTGATCTGTAGTTTGCACTGATTATAACAGTCGATAAAATCTAGGGCTAGCATTATACTCCAGACAACAAACAATAGTCCAAATAATGAAGTTTTTCGCTACCAATGAAGTGATTTGTTGCAAACATTTCAAGATCAAAGCCATTTCAATTCATCAATTTTTATTCATCAACTTATAGAAAAGGGAGGCATTGCTAGTTCAGTGAGCAAGGGAATTATAGTACAAGATCCCACTGCAGGATCACTACGTTAATAATGTAGTAGTTAATCAAACTCACATTTTTACACACGTTTAAAATTAGGAAAATATATTGATAATAGGTTGAGAGCCAAAAAATGGCCTCAAATATTTTTAATTCAATTAATAGTAATTAGTTTTTAAACAAAAATTTTATTTCGTTCATTTATTTTTTAAATAAAATACTCTGCTCATGACGGATATTCATGTTTTTTATATCAAATTAAAGTTAATTTTTTTCTTAAAGTTGCCTCAGAAAGGATGATCGCTAATTAGGATTGTCAGCTGTTAAAAACGCGAGGTATCAAAGATAAAGTAAAATAGAGTTAGCGCGCAACGGCACTGGATTGACAAGTGATAATATGTATACAGTACATCCTGGATACTCCGACGTTTTGCAATCCGACATGCTCGGTAGTCCGACGCACCTTCCTTCAAGGTCGCCGCCGTGTCTGCTTGTACTGAAACCTGTCACGACATGAATCTCATTCTTACCTGATGCTTCATTTCGTGTGTTTTCCGTGAGCAGTTCGGTTCGATAGGGTTTTTAGATACAGTCATACGTAGTGCCAAACTTTTATTTAATTCGTTTAGAAAGTTCAGTTCAATGGCGAACCCAAGTTCAAAACGAAAGCAAAAACGCTGACCTTAAAAGATACATGAGATATTATTAAGAGATGCGAGTGTGGTGAAACTCCGACTGCGATATCTAGATTCTATGATATTGAACGAGCTACAGTGTATGACATGAAAAACAAAGACAAACATTCTAAGGCAGAAAAACCCTTAAAATTAGTAAATTTTCTGATTTTGAAGAAGCTCTGCACATCTAGTTTAAGCAACAATGAAGCAGACAAGCTCCTATTTCAGGTGGCATTTTAAAAAATAAAGCTTAGTTTTTTTATCAGGAATTAACAAAGAAAACTGTTTTTCGTTCTAGTCAAGGTTGGTTCGAAAACTTCAAAAAACGGTACGGAATACGATTTTTGAAATAACGTCTCACTCTCATGGTATGCGCGAATGCATCAGGATCCCACAAATTTAAATTGCTAATCGTGGGTTACGTCCAAAAAACCTCGTGCCTTCAAAAATGTTAAAATTGAGAAGATACCAATTACGTACATGTGGCAAAGCCGTGTCTGGGTGACAAAAGAAGTTTTTCTGATTTGGTACAAGAAGAGCTTTTTCCCACAAGTTAAAGATGAGCTAAGAAAAAAGAAACTGCCAGTGAAAACCTTCAGGACATCCTGATAAGGACGAATTAAAAATCAAAACTTCCGATGGATATATCGAGGCAATGTACTTACCGAAAAATACTACTAATACTAGTGATAAATACTACTGATTCAGCCCATGGATCAAAACGTTATTAAAACTCTCAAGGCACACTACAAGAAACAACTTCTTGTAGATATTGTAAGTCAACCTAATACTGACATCACTTCAATTTTGAAAAACTTTAACATCAAAGATGCGGTTATCAATGTTGAGTTTGCCTGGCAGCAAGTAAAGCCTACTACATTGATTAAATCGTGGAAGAATATTTGGCCCAACAACCCACTCCTTCCAATAGAAGTTAACAAAGAATCCAATGACTAACCTGTGCAAGTTGTACTAAATGCTTCCCTTTAAATTTGCAACGATATGACTTTACAAGAGTGAAAAGAAGCTTTACAAGAGTGGATTTTAGATGATAATCTCAATGCTGACTTAGATGAAGCAATAATTAAAGAAAATTATAGAATCTGATGAACACGTGACCCAGGAAGCACAGGATGAAAAATGTTTCACCGTCAACTATGATGATGCTATATTGGCTACAAACACTTCGATGCGTTGGAGCGAGGAGAGAACATATGACTTTGAAAAAAAATTTATGTTAAAGATGATACAATAACAAGCAATGGCAGACTGTCTAAACAAGAAAAAGCAAGAGACAAAGATTTCTTCAAATGCAAGCACAGTATGTATTTACATACGTCCGTAATTAATCTATCTTAGTTGCGACCTTAATGTTATTATTTACACACTGTATGTACATTAAATTTATTAGCTTCCATATTTCTTTTAACAAACTGTTTTAGTTAGCGGAAATGGGTGGTTCATTTGCATATTATTCTGGGTAGCATTTTACTCATAAAATTTAAGAATATTGTAGGCTACTGCTAGCAAAACAATGCCAAATATATAATCACTTTCGGTAATCCGACGCTCCTTTGGTTCCATACCTGTCGGATTATCAAGGGACAACTGTAATATTATAATATATCTATCGACGTCTGCTTTAAAAACTCACACAACTGACACTTCAAACCGTTAGTTGCCTTTTACTTTATCTTTGATACCTCGCTTTTTTAACAGCTGGCAACCTTAATTTGTGACCATTTTTTCTTAGGCAAACTTTTATCATTATTATTAAGAAAAAATTTAGGTTTAATTTGATTTAAAAAACATGCAAATACGTCATGAGCAGCATATTTTATTTAAAAAATAAATGAACGAAATTTTTGTTCAAAAATTAATTACTATTACATAATTGAATTAAAGATATTTGCGGCCACTTTTTGACTGGCAAACTATTATCAATGTATGCAAAAATGTGATTTTGATTAACTACGTTATAAGTATTGATCCTGCATTGGGATTTTAGACTAAAAGATTGAAAAATGTTTTTCGAAAATTGAAATCGAAAAAAGCTGGTTTTAACGTTTAACGCTAGAATGTATAGTTTTATCAAGCTTTATTTATACTGTAAGTGCCTACTTTTGTAAAATATCTATTATCCTTCGTAAAAAAAAAATAGAGCTTGGTGCTGCCAAATGCGGTTTATGTCTCAATTAATACAAAATTGCAAATATAATTACGCATAAATAAAGAAATATATCAAATATGAATAATCTGACATTAAGTATAAAGTAAACATTTCGATATTATTAACACAATTTGTTTTACGGCAAAACATGCTTATGTCGAATAAAAACGTATTATTTTTTCGTGAATTTGTCTTCTTTATGTAATATTACTTGAATTTCCTCCAATTACTCTACCCTTCCACTAAATGAAGTCCATCGTAAAATAATTCCGTTTCATAATGTTTTACGATCTGAAATCTGTATTTCAACATTCGCGTGCGAAAAAATCTGAAGCACTCTTTATTCCACTATTATGCAAACAGCTAAATTTGTATCATAATTGTTATAAAGTCTCTTGACTTAAAATGGTTTATTTTAAATTGTTTTCAGTTAAAAATAATTTTTAATTCAACCACCATTGCACATGGTCTTGTAACAATGTGGTTAACCTTGCAGGAACAGTACGGTCAATACACAATGCGCTTAAAAGTTTCTGTTTACCATCTTCAAGATGTTTGACTGTCTTGTGGCCATACGAGGATAAAGAAGCTTTTCACATGCACAAAGAGAAACCAAAACTTAATCTTCATACACAATCTACAGATACTTTCGAACACTTATTCGTTGATTAATTCAGCAACAAATAATCACGAAAGAGCTACGTAATAAGTATGCCATATCAACAAAAAAACTTTATCAACTTTACTTTGATGAAACTAACAAAATTGTTACGACAAAACACATTTACTAGATTAATATAGCAAAATTAAACTCAAGCTTCCAAAGTATTTAAGTTATCCAATTTGTAAAGGCGCATATCACAAGAATCCTCGCAATTTGGATCGGGATTTAAAGATCCAACAAGAATCTTTTCATTTTTTGTCATTTAGCCGCAAGTCACACTAAAGACGACCAAAAGTTGTTTAAGAAAAATATTCTTGTAATCCTAAAAACTATATTAATAATTAGTCCAGTCGTCAGAGTTGATCCCTAAAAATCATACGAACAAGTTGAATTTTGCAGAGAATATTAATTTTGGGACCACAAAAAAGATGCAAAAAAGTTTACCACTTTTACCCCCGGGCTTCCCCCTAAAACCTCCCTCGCAGAGGGGTAAAAACGTGAAAAAAATAGATTTACCAAGAATCTGTGCACCGTAGAAAAAAATGTTTCAAATAAAAAATTTAGCTAAGATAATTCTAAACAAAAATGTTTATAAGAATTTTTTATGTAGAATGAACCGTTCTCTTAGAAACAACGTTTGAAGCGACCGTCAATTTTGCCTGTGTTACGCGCGCGAAATCAATGATCAATAAAATTTATATAAGCTGGACGGTAAAAATTCGATATCTTTTGATCCAAATGACCTATCGACAAAAATCAAGGTGCATTTTAAAGGCAAAGAGTGCAGCTTTTGTATGCAGTTTTTGTATTTTGCCGAAAAGAAACTCAGTTTTTATAAAGGTGTAATAAATTAACGTCGCGCGATTTTTGCTATTTTTTACGATTCTCGTGAGATCAATAAAATTGATCACTTTCATTGATCAGCTGTAGTAAACTTTTCATTTTTAGAGATAAATCTTTAAAACCTATGACATGAAGTTTCAATTTTGAGTTGTGGTAACAAATATGAGGTATTTGAAATATAAATAAAAAACGCAGAATTTAATGTTTTATATTACAAACGGTCACGGAAAATGCATTTAAGAAGACTGTTTTGGGTGTAGATTATTGCAGTAGTTTTGTTCTTTTGAAAAACGTACTAGTGTAATTAAAAAAAAAGTTTTAAATGTTTTAGATCGTTTGTTGTGTGAAAGTTTAAATCCAACGTTTTTAAGCATATTTCAAATTACTCACATTTGTTGTTAAAACGCAAAACTAAAATTTCATGCTATAGCTTTTAACGGTTAGGCTCTAGTAATCAAAACTTGAGAGTGGCCAGTCAATGAAAGGGGTCGAATTGTATTTATATCGCCACGTTTATTTATTTAACACCTGTATAAAATCTGAGTTTATTTGCGACAAAATACAAAAACTACAAAATCTTTAAAACGCATGTTGATTTTTGTCGATAGGTCACTTAAATCAAAAGATATCGAATTTTTACCGTCGAGCTGATAAAATTTTTATTGAATATTGATTTCGCGCTTAACTGACATGCAAACTCGACGGTCGCTTCAAGCGTTGTTTCTAAGAGAACGGTTTATTCTACACAAAAAATGCTTATAAACATTTTTGTTTAAAATTATCTCAGTTACATTTTTTATTTGAAACATTTTTTTCTGCGGTGTACAGATTCTGTGTAAATCGATTTTTTTGCGTTTTTGCGTTTTTGCTTCTCCCTAAAACCCCCTGCGAAGGGGGTTTTAGGGAGAAGCCTCAGGGTAAAAGTGGTAGTAAACTTTTTAGCATCTTTTTTGGGATTCCAAAATTAACGTTCTCAGAAAAATTCAGCTTGTTCGTATAATTTTTAGAGGTTCAGTGGCATTTTCATCTCTGACGACTGGAGTAAATGTGCGAATTAAATATTGTATTTATATGTGATTAAACAACAATAATTGACTGTAATGAGAATTACATTTGTTTTGAGGTTTCAATTTCCAATCTATTTTCAAAAAATTTTACAAATCAAGAATTTATTGTTAACGTGTAAATATTTATCAATTGGCGCTTTTTGGCCTCCAATTTGACAGTTAACTTACTTAGCCTCTACCTTGTAGGCAAATAACCATATTTTGAGTGAAATTCAGAGGGTGGTATTGACAGAATACAGTTAGTACAGGAAAATAAGAAAAAAAAGGACCCTGTTCGGTACTGTGACGAATCCACGTATAGTTCGTCCCAAACCTTTCTTTCACTGCGTCATAGTTGATCGAATTCTCTCTAACACATTAAGCTAGAAGTGACAGAAAAAAACGTGAGTCTGTGATTATTATACATAGAACTTAGAAAATTATTTATCGTAAAGCTAATTCTACTTACGGATGTATAATTGGTTGGAGTTTAGAATACGCTAAATAGATATCCAATCAACGATGCGCATAAATATAATTTGACGCAGATTGTCTCGATCGTGACAGTACTTTCACAATGTCAACTGATAAAATAATAATTGTCATTCCAGGTTAGTATTATCAGACATTTTACAGTGAAAATTTAATTTTGTATTTATTTTATTGTCATAAAAATATTTTAAATATGCCGGAATATATCGAGAAAGAACAAAGACTAATATTAAATTATTTTCAATTAGAAAAAGAGAGATTACGATCCTACAACTGTCAAATTTAACTAAAATGTCATGCAATAATTCTCGACATTCTTAAAATCCTATATGACGTCAAAATTAGTGACGCACGGAAAGAAGGGTTTGGGACAGACTGTATCTGAATTTTTTTAGTTATTATCGGCCTAATTAAAGAAATTCGGTACGTTTTCTGCAAATATTTCGTCGTATTTTTTAACTATTAACAATTTAGATTTTTTCCTTACCATTAAAAAGCTTAATATTTGAGGTAGAATTACAAAACTTTATCTTTTAAAACAAAAAAAGCTTTAAAATGGCGGTTGCTAAAAGTTGTAAAAATAATTTGTTGCTTCGAAAACTGCAAAATAAAACAAATAGTTTATTTATATCTATTGTAAAAATCAATCAAGATATTTGTTTTTCATCCAAAGTTGTATATTGTGGTCTATAAAACCCTCAAAATTTCAGATCGATCCATCAATGAGTTCTATGTGTTTATCCCAGAGACCTTTTTTTTCAATAACATGAATCAGAAAATAATGAAGATACTGTAATTCTACGCATACCAAATGAAAGTTTAAGAGTTAAAGGGGATATGGATAGGATATTTTTTTATTCGATAGTATACCTCTTCGAGAGTATCCAGTTAAAATTTCAGAGTGATCGGAGCAAAATTGATGGAGTTATAGACATTTAGGAGTGGGTAAATTTGTCGTCAAGTGCTCGGTCAGAGTCAGAGTGACCAATGAGCACTCTTGGCGCGCCTTCCTTCTTTTTCCAGATTTTTCATTGGTCTTTTGATTTGGAATCTTGTAAAATATTATGTATAAATATTAGTTGATTTCCAAGCCAAAGACACGTCCTGAAGAGGTGGAAAACCTATAACAGGACACAAAAACTCCAGATTAAAAGAAAACACCCACAGCAAGTATTAACTGACAATGGACTAAGCCAAAGACAGTTCACTTCAGTCTCTCCTCGAGCCCTAAACTCTATGGAGATGATCAGCGGGGCTCTGCTCCACCTACCTGCCTTAGACTCTGTGGCTTTGTTTTTATATCTTACAAATTGGATTTTATTTCATCATTCTGCGATGAAAGTGCATGTAGGAAACCAAATATCTTCTAGTACATGTAAGAAATTCGGAAGATACCGATATAGGTCCCGACCTGAAGAGGGATAAGTGCCTAGGGTATTTCGTATACGAATATCCTAGAGTAGATAGACCTATTGGTCAAAGAAGAAGAAGACCCAGAACAATATTCCTAAATAACATAGATATGAGAAATATGGAAATACGGATGATATCCTAGACCAGAGCGTACGGCGTGGGAGACGGTTTCTCACCGTCTTGTTAGCCCTACCCCCTCTCCCCCCCCCCGAGACGACAAGTTGAGTGGGTAATTGAGATGAGTGTGTGAGTAAGTAAGGTGAGGGAGTGACATAAGTGAGTGAGGTAAGAGAACACTCACATAGAAATTAGAATAAGTATATTGTCAAATTCTCATAATTATGCACTCGCAGCAGATAACAATCGAATTACTAGAGGAGATAAAATGGCTGCAGATGCAACAAAAAAGGCAGAGTTCGGCGAAATCAGGAGCAAAAAGATGCTCTAGATATTTTAGCAGGAAGCACGTTGTTATACGTTATAATTAATTTTACAACATGAAATTACAAATTTTAACACATTTTCATCTTTTTTGCTTAAAACAATAAAATGAGCAATATATCGACGTTGCGACCTAGGAAAATTCATAAACTAACGAAATCTTTTTGATTTTTTGGCAACAGATAATTTACGATGAACACCGAAAGGTATCTCCTTTTTTAATCTTGGAAAATTAGCTCTCATTTTCTTTTTTAATTTTTTTGTAGCAAAATTTCAGGTAATACTCTTGAAATATTGTACCATAATGTACTAATGCTATAAATAAATTTATATTAAACAATTTTTCAAAAAAAATCTTAAATATGTCTTTATAATAATCTTTTAAAGTATCAATATTGTAGTATTTGAATCCTTAAACCCAACTTACAACAAGTAATTTCTCTCTTAGTGCTTGTTCATACTTAAAAATTTTTTTACTTCACAAACCGGACTATCATACACTTTAAACTTATTTTAGAATAGTCACCTTCAACTTTCAATTTGAACGTTCGCTCCTTTGTTCAACGTACACAGGATTTTGCACTTTGCCGCAGTAAATACTTAATTAGTTCCCTGTACCCAACTTGAATTTGTAAAAGTGTAGATCTTTATCGATATCTATGCAGATAACAAAGCAAGTATAAATAAAACATCCTGTAGAATCCCGAATTAATTTCATTGAAGCTATATTTGTGAAGGCTCTCAATCTTGTTTGTATTTTATTAATAAACATGTGTATACATAAAACAAGTGTATTAATAAAGAGTCATTTGTCTCTCTCATTATCTAGTCATTTATGTTCACTTCAAATGCTCTTCCTTTATTTTCGCGCATTGCCTTGTCCTTGAATTTTGTTGAATATATAGCCATTTCGTTATTTCTCACATATTTTTAATTGTTTTTATTGTCTACTATCTGTAGACTGGCTATTTGACTTTTGTTTTTATGTGTAGATCATCTTGTACTTTTTAGACACGTTATATTATTGGTTTTGTGACTGTTCTTCTCATCATAAGAAATTTCCTGTTGCATTATTTGTTCTTCTTCAACCGTTTTAAAACTAAAAATATTTATTTACATTGTTCTTCCATTAAAAACTAACTCCAGTCGTCAGAGACGAAAATGCCACCCCTACTCCCTAGCTTTTTCCTAAAACCCCACTCGTTAAGGGAGGGACATCGATTTACCAAGAATCTGTACGTCGTGGAAAAAAATGTTTCAAATAAAAAATATAGCTAAGGTAATGTTAAACAAAAATAATAATTAACATTTTTTGGTCCATCTACGGTGTTAAGAGTTTGGAGGAGATGGTCCAATGATGAGACATATCGGCGTTGTGGAGTATCGTGACGTCCTAGAATAGTACAAGGCCCTGATTTGCGCCATCTTAGACTTCTTGCTCTCAGAAATAGACGGTACAGTGTACATCAAGCAAGAGATGATTTAGTTGCAGCTACAGGAAGGGTAGTTTGCAGAAGAAAAGTTGAATCAAAGATTACTTGGAATAGGACTGAGGGTTTACCGTCCGCTTTTGTTGTTACCTTTGACACCACATCATAAGTCTCGACGCTTAGAATGGTGTAGAGCTCGGTAAAACTGGTATGGCCAATGGAATTTTTTCTGCTTCAGTGATGAATTTAGGTTTTGTTTGGGTGGCTCTGATGGGCACATAAGAGTAAGACGTTTTCGAGGTGAGAGATGAAATATAAACTTGGCTGTTGTATCATACAGCAAGACAACCAAGCATTTTGATATGGGGTGCTATATCTTTGGGAAGCAGATCACCTCTACTTCTTATTAACGGCACTAGCAAGTCGATATTCTTGAAGTACGACGATCTTTCAACAGGATAACTCAAGATCTCATATTGCTTGTGAAACCATGGAGTTCATGCCAGAATCTGGTATAGAGACCTTGAAGTGGCCATCAAGATCACCTGATTTGTCACCCATCAAACATATGTGAAATATCGCAGGTCGAAACCTAAATCGATTGCCACGTCCTCCAGCAAACTTACAAGACCTGTGGCATGCCATAAGAAGAATATGGATGAGTATTTCGCAATATGATGTAGGCCACTTAATTCGATCAACGCCCCATACTAACTGTATACGCCCCAGTATCATCATCATCATCATTGGCGTTACAGCTCTTTATGAGCCAAAGCCTTCTTCAGAACAATCCTCCATTCGCCCCTGTCTCTGGCAACTCTTCTTCATGCTCTAATTCCGATAGACTTCAAATCATTTTCTAGGTTGTCTTGGTACCTAAGTCTCGGTCTTCCTCTTCTTCGTTGTCCGATCGGCCCTCTTCGGTCAAAAACTTTTCTGACTATGGCATCTTCCTCTCGTCTGATTACATGACCTATCCATCTGAGGCGTGCTACCTTAATGAATTTTACAACGTCAGGTTCTCCAAATCTTCTATACAACTCAAAATTGTAACACCTGCGCCACAAACCTTGTTCTTTTATGCCTCCATATATTCGTCTTAGTAACTGAGTGTATTCGTGTAGTCATTATTTATTTTTTTTTCGAAAATTACGTTGCAAATTTGTTTATGTTATCAAATATAATATTACCTATAATGTAAGTACACTTCCATAAATAAAATTAAAAAAAAAAATAGGTGTCCTTCGTGGTGTTGCATTTTTTAGCTATCAGTACAATAGTACTGATACTATAGTACTGTACTATACAATAGTACAATAGTACATCAGTACAGTCATACAAGCAGGATATTTGCATTTTTTGCAGTCACTATTTAATTCGGTCAGAACAGTGTAAAAAACGTGTTTTCTCCCATCATTAGTCCAGCATTTTGGCATCCTTAAATTTGGTTAGTGATAAACTGCAACATTGACTTTAATAAAACCTATTTTTTTAATGTGGTGATTTCCAATGGTTATTTTTTTCATTTCCTTTCTAAATTTTTCATTTCCTTTTCCTTCCATATTTGTGATTGTATTGTAATAGCCATATTTAGACTTCGAACTTTTTACTAGTACTCTGACGGGAGCTTTTATTGAAAGTTTATTTAATTTTCTTTGAAATTAAAGTATAAAATAGATATAAATAAACATATAAACGGTGTTTAAACCATAAAAATACCATTTTTGTTATAAATTTCAAATAAAGAAATGCCTATAAATCGATCGTTTGTTCCAGCCACAGAGACTAATATTTTACGTCGTGATCCACAGACTGCGTCTGTTTTCATATTGTCGGTTCGCTTTATATAGGAGATAAACTGAGATCCTTTCTTCAACGCTATATAAACGATCTTAAAGGTAACGTTGGCCTGAATATTTGCCCTTGAATGTACCTGGCCTACCTGGATAAAAAAACTCGTAAGTCGACAACACCGTGAATGTTAATGTCTGTTTATAATAAGGTTGAGGTCGTTTGTTTCAATACCTAGCTTTAAAAGATGAATCGACTATCAAGAAAATACTAATAAAGAACCTTGCAGGCGCTATACGAATTCAGTTGTACATTATATTCCTAGATAACTAGCGGTTTTTCAATGTCGAATTTAAACGTTCTTAATATGCGTGATGTTCGATCGAGTGAGTGGTCTTTGTTCTAAAAGTTACCGATTTCGTAAAAAACAAATAACATTTCCTTGCTAGTATGATTATTATGATTAAGTTTATGTTTATTGAGACACTAAGTATCAGATGCAAAACGATTTATTTCGTCTATGCAATATCACATACAGGGTGAGTCAATTGTTCACTAAATGTTCGCACTCGTGACAAAATTGTCGGTACAATAATAGTCATATTTAACTAAATCAAACATTCTGAAACTGTTTTCTTGTGGCATGTCTAAATTACATATTACGTTTAGGTTGAGTTTACCGAAAGTACAAGCTGATTATAGCCGCAAATGTCAAAAATCAAACAAATTTCGGTTTAGCAGACGGGTTTTTATAATGTATATGCTGTATGCTTCAAATATAATGAGATAAAGCTTTAGAAAAGCATTTTGATTATATTATGTTATGAATTCTGCAATTTTTGATTTATATAAAACAAGAATGAGTAAATATTTGTTTCTTTGGAATTAATTATTAGAATTTTTTTTTGACAATTGCCCTTTAATAGATTAGGGGATAGATTTTGCAATCGTCAAATCAGCAGTGCCAGTTTACTCGTTATTGTTTCACAAAAATAAAGATTGCAGAATTCCTAAAATAGTTTAATCAAAATGTACTTTTTAAAAGCTTTCTGTCTTTATATTTGAAGCATACAACATTTATGAATTATAAAAACATCCCAATACTGCCAAACCGAAATATTTTATTTCGTGGTTGACATTTGCCGCTATATTCAGCTTATACTTTCGGTAAACTCAACATTTATGTTTATATGGGGTTAAGCCACAATTGTTTGTAATGAAAATTTCATTTTTAAATGACGTTTGACGTTTAAATTTCCATTCCGGAAATTGTTTTCAACAAAGATTCTTTTAAAAAATTGCAGGAAAATGTATAAAAACCAAATTTATAGTAGGTTATGTTTTTTAAAATTGATGGTTTACTTACTTGGCTTCGATCTTGTAGACAATAGATTTCGTTTGGTTCTGGTTGACTAAAATCTGAGAGTGGTATTTTTACCCTCGGAATATCAAATTCTGACTGTTTTGTATGATTTATTTGTTTGTATAATCTGTGTTTAACGTAGATTATTATGTTTCTGTATTGTGTGTTGCATATTTGTATTGTGTATAATTGTAGATGATGTCTGTGACTTGCTTTAATCCGCTTTTGTTGGTCTGTTCTTGTTGCTGACTTCTTCTTTTAGTATTCGCACCAAAGCCTGCTAGGATTCTGTTTGCATATCTGAGTTTTGTTAAAGTATCTGTTCTTGATGTATGTTTCATGCTAGTTTATACTGACACTTAATGGTCTTACGGTTTCTCCCACATAGAAATTGTTGCATTCACAGGTTATTTTATATATGCAGTATTTTATATATGCAGTCCTTCGATCTTTCTTCTGTGCTGTTGGGTTTTGTTTTAAGCAGGATAGATCTCGGTGTGTTGGTTGTTTTGAGTATTGTTGTGATGTACTTATTTCCGATCCTTTTCAATTTTTGTGATAATCATATGGTATTGTTGTCATCTTTGAATCGTTTGTTGTGAGTGTTCCTACATTGCTTGTGTTTTTTTGTTGTTTCCTTTTTTCAATCTTGTGAAATTCCTTGTTTATAAATGACAATGGGTAGTCAATTTTTGTCAAAACCGTGGTTAGCAGCTTTTTTCTTCCTCAAGTGTATTTTAATTGAAGCAGGTGTTTCGCGTTCTATCAAATAATGATTTGATAATTCCTTTTTTGATGTTTACGTTGTGGTTGGAGTAGTAATTTAAATATCCGTTGGTATGGGTTGGCTTTCTGTAAACTTTGGTTGCATATCCTGCGCCTTCTTTACAACAACTCTATAATTTTAATAAATTGGTTATAATTTGATTATCACGATGTACTTATTAACTGAATTATTCTTTGTGTTTATTTTTTTAATTATTGATTTATTTTTTACACCATATTCTCTTCAGTGTTCTTCCCTACTTTTCTTTATCTCCATCTTTTCCGTTTACTCCGTTTTCTTCTCTCATGCTCTGGTTTTCACTGTATTTTTAATTATGGCATTATTTCATTTCCATTATTTATAAATGTCTTTATATATGCAACCAACTTACTCTTTCTGACATCATAAAGCAGGAGTGAAACCTTATCATCGAGCAAAAAGACAAAAGAGGGAATCTAATCGTTATGAAAAGGAGACCAAAATTCATAAAAGTGGCCTCTTAATATGTCGGACATATCCGGAAATGCAAAGGCGCCAAATTTAAATTTTAAGACACTTCACAATAATCATACAGTAGTGTAGGGGTTCTAATGTATCTAATGGAATTAGTACAAAGTTTGAAAATTTTAATATGATTGTTTTAATTAGAAAAATATTTTATGTTTTTTTATAAGGTCATAAAACAGTAGCTATAAAATATTTTTCACAATGTGTCTTAGACGAGAAAGTTTTAATTAAATAATTACGATAATAGTCTAAAATGTGACACAATTGTTAAAAAACTTCAATATAAATAAGCTTTCATGTGACAGTTGAGACAAAGAATAACATAACCCAACTAAATTTGATTTCATAAACAAGGAAAGAAGACTCTCTTTCCTTGTTTAATGTGTCCTCTCAAAATGGCACTTCCCGTCTAACAATATTTTTGCCCCCACTACCATTACATTCCCTCTTCTGTCTTTTTGCTCGATGAACCTGATTGATAGTCCGAGCCATTCTTCAAAATGTGAAATTCTGTGCTAGCTTTATAATTTTATAGTCATGATATTTTTAAAAGAACTGGAAATAACGTTTTGTGTTATTCGATTTATAGTTAAATTACCAAAAATACCATTATATCCAAATATAAAAAAATTATATCCGTAGAAATAGTGACACAAACCGGTCTAGAGTCGGTCTATTAATGAATTTTATATAGCGCCACTGCTTGTGTTTGTTCGCGTAGTTTTCAATGTGTCATATCATTCTTAACTTGAACGCAAATGGAATTTGTTACAACATTGCACTTATTCTCCCATATTTGTTGTCAGTACCTACTTTAAAAGACATTTTGAAATACATACGGAACAATAATATTTTTTTTTAAATATAATAACACAGAAATGAAAAGAAACTCGGGTACATTTATCGAGAGCAACATGTGGCTCGCGAGCCGCAGTTTGGCTGCCATAAAGCCTGTTATTTTCCATCTTCGTATAGAATTTTTGTTTCATCGTTTTTCTTCTAATCTATCCCATTTCTGTGCTAGTTCCCGTGTAAATTGATGTTACCATGTTTGCCTCCATATACCAAATCTTATTACTAACTGTACTATAGATTCTTATTTTTAATTTTCTATTTTATAATTTTGACCTTTATCTCTTATTAATCATTGTCGGTTTCTTCTATTTTTAGTGCCAAATAGGTAAACTGCTTCTTCCTTTGAAATCTGTAGTCAATTTTCTGCAATAAATTCCTGGTTATCCTTTGAAGTTTTCTTTTTTTGTATTCCTATTATTTTCACATCATATGTAGACGATAATCATTGTTCGTTTTTAAAATCACCTTGTCTCAGCCCTTGTGTTCAGTCCAAATTCGTTTAAGCTAAATAAATAATAAGTTATTTCGTTTTAGTTGCTTCTAATCTTATTTTACCAACTGGATCATCCTTCTCAGCATTCCTAGTTTTGTCATTGGTTGGAATATTTTATTTGCTTTTATTGTATGGCGTCGATCCAGCCTCGAACGTCCATTGCTGCACATAGACCTCCTCCCTTTGTTTACAACCCTATCTATCATGCGTCGCTCTTATCCAGTTTTTATTCATTATCATGGCTTCTTTGTCCATCGATCATCTGTCATTTTCGCTGCGTGAAATACTCGTCTATACGAGGGTTGTCTATTTAATTTTGTATATAGTCATAAAGAAAAAACATATATAGACTTAAAGTACTGTATTGCTTTTCAAAATATGTCCCACCAAGATCGATACACTTTTGCATATGTTCAAACCAATTGGTAAACAGTTACTTCAGTCTTAAGTTGACACATGCAAAATCGCTGTTTTAAAGGCTTCGATGGCTTCTTCTGGCGACTGGAATCGCTGCCCACGCATTGAATTCTCGATCTTCGGGAACGTGAAAAAGTCTTTGGGACTGAGGTCGGGGCCATATGGTGGATGGTTTAATAATTAGATCTTTTGAAGTTCTAGAAACTCGTCATCGTGAAACATCCACATAGCGGATTGGCGTTTATTTTCCGGTTCGTAGGAAAATCTAAGATTCATCGCCACTAATAATACTATAAACGTTTTATGAGCTTCCTTTGTTGAAGCGTTCCAATGTTTTTCGACACCAATTGACGCGAACCGCTTTTTGCTCTTCTGTGAGCAAATGAGGTATCCAATGGGAAACCAACCTCGTAACACCCAGTTCTTCATGTAGAATCTTTTGGATAGAGGTCTTTGAAATGCTGAAAGATGCCTCTATCTCCCAGTATGTTACATGGCGTTCATCATTAATTAGCTGACGAACCGCATCAATTTTTGCTGTGTGACTGCTGTTTTGGGTGGACCTGGCCTGGATTCGTCGCTGAGACTGGAGTGACACGTTGAAATTCGCAATACCAGCAGGAAATAGTTGACTGGTGTGATACTTCATTACCAAGCACAGAAACCATTTCAGCGAGACATTGTTGTTGGAATAATCCTCTCCGAAAATTGTAAACAATTATTGTTCTAAAATGTTCTCGGCTAAGATCAATTTTTCGACCGGCTTGCTAATTTCAAAAATTCACTGTATCTACACGACTTGTATCGCAATGAAACTCTCGATTTATGTCAACGAAAGATTGAGGTTAAATTTGTGACAGAAGGTCTTATTGGTGGCGCCCTCTAGCGGCTATGTGCAAAACTAAAAAACAAACCTCATAGTTTTAACTGGATAAATCCAGAATACAACGAAATATTCACAAATATGTAGCTTTATCCACTTTGTTTGGATAATTCTAACTATCCGGGTAATTCTAGTATTATCCGATATTTGCGTTTTAACCGTAACATATATCTACAAGTTCTATTTCTTTTCATTGTTCTTAATTTGTCTGTTGGATACTAAATTTGTCATCATGATAGTCTTCGATATCTTTACTTTTTCAGTTGTTTGTCTCAATGAGTTCATATCCATCTCTTTTGCTGTTCCTAAAGCTTCAGCGACAATCACTATATCACCGTCTATTTTTATAACTTATTTTCGAATCTAAAATCTTAAAAACATATTCCAAGATAGTACCGGTCGAATTCATCACATATTCCAAGATCGTATTACAAAGTTTAGGTGACATTGGATCCCCTTGTCTGACTTCTCGTTCTATTTTTGTATGCTTACAGTTTATATATAATTTAACAGTGGTTGTTGCTTGGTGGTTTTTATATTGTTTTTTATACCTATAATCTAACCTGCGCTACTTCAGGGCCTTATTGTATCGTGGGTTTGTGTAAAGCCTATCAAAACTGCATATAATGTGATTTTACGTTCATATCAGGAAATTTGTATTTCTTTTAGTACGAAAAATTTGGTCCGTAACCGATTATAACTTTTAGAATCTGCTTAGTATTCTCCTATTTCTTTTTTACTTTTGGATTAGTCATTTTCTCATGCACTCCAATAGTATTTTATTGCATACTTCTAAAAGTACTATGCCCCTATAATTATAGCACGGTATGCTTCGCTTTTTAAGTATTGGACATATTCTCGCCCTTTTTCGGGTAATTTTCAGGTAATTTCTCGTTTTTCCAAATTGCATATTCAAGTAAGTAGTATCTAGATCCTTGCCATGCTGATTTTACCTCTACTTCCTAGCACTTTCGTTGTCCTTTAAATATTTTATTCTACTACTACTACTTCTTATGTGTATTTCTATTATTTCTAAAATTTCTTGTTAATCTTCTTTTAGTAGCGGTGCGAAAAAACTTTTTCATGTTTTCTTTATTTTTCTTCAATAACTAATCGGTATTTTAAAACCTTTCTTCAATTTCTTTTAGTTTAGTTTCATTGTATTCACAATTTTTTCTTCTAGTTGTTGCTTTTCAATATTTTTCTTCGTTCTTTATACTTTTGTGTTTGTTAAAATTCGTTGAGTTTTATATCATTATTTACATTATTTACTTCATTTCTTGTATTAAAATTTCGCACTCTTTGTCAAAGCATTATTGTTTTATTAATGGTAAAACTATTTATAAAACTCTGCCCAACCGCCATTTGCTTTTTTTATATAACGAAACAGGTTTTTGTTCCTTAGGGTGTTCGGAAAACGAATTCATTCATTTTTAAAAGCTTTAATAATTAATTTTATTGTATAATAAATACATTTTAAAAGATTCCCCTAATAAGCTTTGACTTTTTCACACGTTTCCAGTGGGGTGTAAAATGCCTGTCTCTACTTAGATGATCTTTTAAAAATCCTTAAAAATTACATCAACACATTAGTCAGTTTCCGCAATCTGTTCATAAAAATGCTAACAAATATACACATATTTCTGTGCATATAGAAAATAATTTTCTCAGTGATCATAATGGTGTTCCATTGATTGGTTTAATTAACCTATTTAAAAATGAGGTAAATATGCAATTTAATGCTTTGTTCGTATTTTGAATTCTTTGTTTTTTAGTTAAAACACTGCTAGGTATATCACTTAAAAGGTATATATATTCAGGGATTCTACAGTATTCACTGCCTTCCCTCGCTCAACCGTTTCCATCTCTCTCTGTTGTTCCATTCTCTATCGTTTAGGCCTCTCTTACTCATGGCGTCGCCTACTTCGTTCCTCCAGGATTTTCGGGGTCGTCCTCTTTTCCTCCTTCCTATGGGGCTCCATTCAGTTATTCTCTTTATCCATCTGCTGTCACTAGTTCTTCTTACATGTCCATATCACTTTAGTCTTTTTTGTTCTATGTATTTTAGTATGTCTGTTTCTATTGATGTTCTTTGCTTTATTTCGTCATTACTTCTATCCATTCTTGTTACTCTGCAGCATATTCGCAGGTATTCCATCTCTGTTGCTACTATCTTACTTCTACTTAAAAGGTATAACCTCATAATAAAACGGTCATATTATTTCAGAATCATTAAGAACCATCCTCCATAGAGACAGATACTATTCAATTTAATATACATTACCTCAGTGCCAAGTAAATTATTTTCAATTCGTGGATAATTCCCAGAATACAACACAGAATAGAATTCAAAATAAACGATTTGTGGTTATGTAAAATATACCAATTTATTTTTAGGCACAGGCCAGCTACGATCAAGCCATTATAGCAAAAGCTACGAAGATATGGAATACATGATAAGTTGGCCGAAGAATATCAGAAATGAAGACGAATACTTAATACCAAAAAAACCAAATATCTCCGCATTGGAGACTACTCAGCAAATCTTGTATTCGATAACAAGGAAATAGGGACTGTTGACGAATACAAATATCTAGAAACAATATTCAATCGAAAGGGAACAGAGGATAAAGAAATTAACACCAGAATTATACAAGTCGGAAAAGCTATAGATGCCTTAACGGAATTCGCTGGAACATGAATATAACAAAGAAGAGAAAGATAATATCTATGAACCTCTGGTAAAAAAAGGCTATTATACAGATGTGAAACGTGGCTATTAACAGAGAGAAATCGTAGAAATATATGAACCCCGGAAATTGATGTAATAAAGCCAACGCTAAGGATTTCGAGAAGGGAGAGGATAAGAAATGAAGAAATCACGGAACGCATGGGTATGGAAGGTACAATAATGGATGTCATACAAGAAAAGCAACTAATGTGATACTGGCATGTACAGAGAATGGAAAACAATATATTTCCGAAACAAGTACTCGCATGGACATCTACAGGAATACAGAAGAGAGGAAAGTCGAAAAAAACATGAATGGAAGGATTTAGAAAATCAATGAGCTCCAGAGAAATTAGAGGAGGACAATAAAACAACCGACATGAATAGAAATTGGTCATTTGTGCATCGAACAACGTTGAAAGACGTTATGAACCGATTGTATATATATTTATTTTTAGATTGGCCTAATTCATTTCACAATCTCACGATTTTTGTCAAATCACAGTATGTTTTGATAAAATTATTAGTTTTCTTATTTCTTTGCTGTATTTAAAAGTTTAATAGTCTGGAGGTAGCACCAGCTTGTGCTGCAAAATTGATGCTAACCAAATAAAATCATAAATTATGTTATGAAGCTCTTTGTCTCCGTCGTTACATAAATTGTAGTAGATTTTTTTTATTAATAAAAAGATTACTACTTTATATCATATATTTTAATCAATCCACTGAATTATATGGGTCCTCGTTTCGACCGCTAGGAATAGTATCGCAAGGTGGCGATAGAACGTAACCTTGTCTTAGACCTTGTTAGATTACCATTTTAATCGTACTTTATGAGCATCTGTACATCGTTTTTTGATTCAAATGTAAATTGTGTTTAAAATTTCAATACCGATTGTGACATTTTAGCAGTTTGAATAAATAAAATATTGCAAATATTTAAGTGAATAGTTACTAAAGTCCATCACTAAATTACAAAGACCGTTAATCCTTTAAGTTATAGGAGAGCAAAACATACTTACACTAAAATATGTCGAAATTGTGAGGTTTCCTAGGAAAATCTGTGTGAAAATTGAATTTTTGCGATTTTAAAGGAAATCGAATGTGCTGCGACGATTTTTTCTCTTATGCCATTTTATGCATCGATAGAGGAGTATTGATTCTATTTTTAAAAATTTTGGCATAAGGGCTACTGGTGCCCTAATGGTGTTATTATGACCTAAACATGCACTGTTTTTAATTCAATGTCCGTAATTTTCTCATTCTTGCTACGTGAAAGTGTGTTAGTTTTCACGATAAGGAACTTGCAAAAAAGGCATAACAGCAGGTCGTGAAAACGAAACATTTTACCTTGGAAAAATTGCGGAAAATAAGAAAAATTCGATTTTCAGAAAAACGAACCCGGTTCAACTCTAAATTTTCTTTTCTTTTTGCTTATCTCATATGACATTTTCTGGACACAAAAACTTCGTTGGACTTTGTATTGAAATCCGGCGGTATAATACTCGTAGTAGATTCTATGTTTGTAAACAGATAAACCTATTTACGCAACTTACTTAATTATGGAAACAAAACTGAAAGTAATGTACCTATTAATGCTCTAGATAAACAATGTCTACTGGTTCATAAATAAATTAAATTTTAATCAGCAATAGAGAATCGATTATTGTTAAATATTTATGTTTTCCAGTTCTTGTTTGTTTCTTTTTTTCATATTGGTTGTTTTTCTGCCACAGAAAAAATGTATTTATTTAGAAAGTATTATTGTCTCCAGGGTGTGCAATGTACATCCCTGTACATATTATTGTTCTAGATAAATATTGTCGACCGGTTTGTAAATAAATTAGATGTTTCCTTTCCGTTTGTTTTTTTGTTGTAATTCTACAAACAAATAGTTTGAGTATGTTACAACAGGTGTAAGTGAGTGCTTCTATTAGATACATAAATTTGAAATTAGGTACCTTCTAAAAAGTTGCAACAAGAATCGGAGTTCGTACAGTTTACGGTGTGGAAGGGGATAATACAAAGAGGGGTGCTGGATAGGTTTAATCAGATGAAGCTATTTTTATAGTACAAACGTGAGTGATTGTTCTTTTTTATACTATATAATATTATACAGGGAAGTTCCAATTATACATTTTATTTTCCTTCCTGAAAACTTCTTTATTTCGAGTATAACTGGCTGCATATTATTACGCATTTCGATAGAATTTCTTTGAAGAATTCTCTCAATTATTCATTCATCATCATTCTGGCTTTACAACCCTGCGTGGGTCATAGCCTCCTCAAGAATTTCTCTCCAGTCGTCCCTATCCATCACCTTTCTCCGCCAAACACGTATTCCCATATTTCTCATGTCCTTATCGATGTTATCAAGGAACCTTGTTCTGGGTATTCCTCTTCTTCACTGACCAATGGGTCTATCAAGGAGCGTTTTTCTAACTGGGTCATTTTGTTCCATCCGCATTACATGCCCTATCCACCCCAGATATCCTAATATTTTTTACGATATCCTCAGTTATTCATTACACCTGTTATTTTACGAAATATGACCAATTCAAAAACGCGTACTTCTCAAACTTCACAACTTACTTAAAGGGATCACATTATCATATGTAATGACATCAGAAAGAACTGTAACTGTTCTGTAAGTTTCGTTAAGTACTTCGTATATCTAAATCTAACAGTTATTCAGATATTTAGCTTATAGTCTATGGATTAAATGTTTGTATTGACGTCGTTCAATAAGTCCCGGGCCTAACCATGAGATGGCAACTCTAATAAATTATCCACATGACGTTTCGGTAGTGCCAACCTTCAAAAGTATACTTCAAACTTGCATGTCATTTGGATTATTATGGGACCCGCAAGAAATTATTTTATTGACTATTTGAACCATGAAGAAACAATCCACAGCGACTACTACATGTGTTTATTGAAGCGTTTGATCACCGAAATCGCAAAGACAGCGACTCATTTATTGAAGAAAAAATTGTTGTTTCACCAAGACAATGCACGTGTCAGAAGTTGGCAGAAAATGAGGCAAACATGAAAAAATTGGGCTGTGAATTGCTTCCCCATCCACCGTTTAGTCCAGATCTGACCTCCAGTGACAAGCAGGCAAGAGATATTGCTCAGATGAGGATCTAATCACCGACACTGAAGCCTATTTTGAAGGCACCAAAGATGTTTAACAAGAGCGACATCAAAAAATTAGAAAAGCATTGGAATGATTGTTGTATCGCTAAAGGAGATAATATTGATGAATAAAGAATAATTTTTACAAAAAATGTATTACTAGTTAGGTCCAGTTAATTACTTAGTTGTTTTTCCTTCCCATATTTGTTCTTCCTTGCGCATTTCTTTGTATTATTCTCACAGAGCAGTTTTTCAAAATGGCTGATTTATTTTTGGTAACTTCACAAATCTGATGATTGCCTGCACTTTGCATTTGTCAAGCTCATAGAGTATTTTAATTGTCCAGGTACTCTCATTACATAGGTCATTACATATTTTGCGCTCAAACATTCTTAATTTATTTTCATCGGTGCTTGAAAGAGTATACGGTTCCCTTTCATATGCGAGTACTGCTTTTTAATTTAGACTCACGATTTAGTAGCTTGCTCTTCATTTAATCTTTGTATGGATAGAAATGCAGGAAAATTATTCCATATCCATGTGACCGAAGGTCGAGAAGCCAACGAATGGTGATCGCCAACGATGGGTAATTCTGATGATGGTCATGGCACGTGAAGAAGAAACGATGGATAGAAATAGAAATACTTATTACCGCTGATAAGCTTGATGTGATCGGTCGACCTTCACGAAATTACTAAGGCTACTCCGACTAAAATTAAATTCTTGATACCATCGAAACACGTTCTTGACTTTTTTATATAAACCATCATCATTATATCACCAAATGCAGTTTTTAAATAATCGAGGAGCATTCACTCCTTTTCATTTTTTTGCAATCGAAAGTAAAACAAAATTATTGCTCAAAAATGTTCACAATTTAAATTTATTGTTTATTGTTTAGTATTATTTATTGTTTACGTAAAGTGATACTATAATTGAACAGCTTTAATATCATTATACTTGGTCAGTTTTCATTGACAGAACAAAGATCAAACTTTATTTTTATATTGAAAAGACATAACTTTAATGTTAATATTCTGATTAAGGACAGGCTTGCCACATCCCGAAATAAACGGAACAACCCTTATTATATAATCAGTTTTATTTGGTTAGTCGTATTAATTTCCAACATCAGACGAAGCAAAATAGAAAGATAGTAAGGTATAACTGAAAAATATTAATATATATATTTTTTACTTTTTATATATACTTTTTATTTTATCCATATTTATGGTTCTAATTATTATAGTTTTTATTAAAAATTGAATATAGAATCAGTTTAGAAGATGGCGATGCCTACGGATGTATATCTTAGTTTTATTAGCGCCCTTAAGTTATGTAAAAAAGGACTGGAATAATATTTTGTCAGTGTTATTAATGCAGTAAAACGTGTCTGTACATAAATTGACTTTAAAGCCCCAAGGGTCAATTCTAGGTTGAAAGAGCATTGCCCTCCTCGTATTGTGGGGTTGTTTACTGTGTAAATACAGAACAGCTGCTACCATATGTTAATTTCAATAATTATATTTCTACTAACGGTTTTTAACTGATTTCATTTATAATGACATGTATTTTTGTTGTAGATACAAAAGTGGAAACCGTGGAGGTAGTACTCTGAGGAACGTAGGCGGAGGGGTAATAAGCACTGGTGGAGGCGGGGGCGCAGGTGGTGGAGGTGTCGGACGGGTCTGCGAAGTGAGACGTGTATACAAAGCGGCCTTGGTGCCGTGTAAAACGGCCCGCAGACGGGCTCGTGGAATGAGCATGGGTCAGAAGGTGTCAACAGGAGTTAAAATTGTCAACAGAGATACAGCAGCACCATACAAACCGGTCATTCCAAGAGAATTGGCACAGGTAAGTTATACTATGTAAGCTATCACAAATACTTGCTTCCAATCCAAGTAAGTGCTGTATGACACAAAAACCAATGTGTCATACTTGCACCGAACTAGCATTTGTCAGCAAATTCCGCAAATTTTACCTCATTTGTATACATTTTTAATAACATGGATTTAAAAAGCATGGTTGGCTGTCATTTCTAAAGTTATCTTTCTACTTTTTTTCTCTATAAGCAATTCTCCTTGTTTAGTGGAAGATTGTTACCTCTATGGAAGGTTGTTTTTTGGTGCCTTATTTTTCTGTTTAATATCCACTTGTTTCTATTATGAAAGTTACATTTTCTTTACTCCTCTTTCAGTTTCTTAGCGTATTTCTTATAAGTCTTCTCTAGGTCTTGGCTTTATGTGTTCTTGATCTCAATATTATGTCACGACTGAAGACTGAAGATCACTATGTTAAGTATAGTAGCGGATGAAGAGTAAGTCAGATAGATTATATGTTGTGTAAAAGTCAGCTAAAAATGGTTAACAACTGTAAAGTGATAAAGGATGAGTGTGTAGCTAGTCAACACCGACTGGTGATAGTGGATACGGAGATAAAGGTGAGGCAGAAAGGAAAGAAAGTATGACACCAGAAATTAAAGTGATGGAAGATAAAGGATAAGGACTTGTCAAGTCTCTAAGAGTAGAATGCTGGAAGAGCTTGAGGAAACAAAAATACAGCAAATAACTGGTAGGAAGCCAACAGAAAAGTTGTGGTGCGAGTGGAAAAGGAAGTGCTAAGAAAAACTTCTGGTAAAGAGCCTCCTAGAGACAAAGAATCTTGGTGGTGAAACTATGAGGGTCGTTAGAGAAGGTTAGAGAGAAGAAAGAGGTATGACACGTCTAAAAGAGAGGAAGATAAGGATTTATACAAGGTAGCAAAGCGCGCGCTGTAGCTAATGCTAAGGAAATATCATCTGCACAGCTGTATGAAGAGTTAAAAACTGAAGGGAGAAAAAGATTATACGTCATTGCTAAATCATGGGACAAATCATCTAAGGACTTGACCCACGCAAGGCAGATTAAGAGTGAGGATGGAAGAGTCTTAAGAACTGATATTGAAATAAAGTAAAGATGGTATGATAGGAGAGACCGAGAATGGAGGATGGAGCATCAGGAGTTACAGTACAACAGGATTAAGAATGGTAAGGTAGTAGGGCCTGATGGAATACTTGTGGAGGTGTGGAAGGCTTTAGGAGAGGAAGGAATTCATATTTTGTAGCAAATGGTGAGCAGGATGTAGCATGGAGACAGAGAGAGAGAGTGTGTGATGGTATCATTGTATAAAGATAAAGGGAACATTCAGGACTGTAAGAACTGTAGAGGGATAAATTTAATGTCACGTAACAAAAATTTGGGAGAAAACCTTACTGCGAAGGTTATGTAACGAGACATCGATAGTAGAAGAAAAGTTTGCGTTTATGCTAGGGAGGAGGACAACAGCGTGTTTGATTTGAGACAGTTGGTAGAGAAATAGGGCGAGAAGAAAAGAGAGATACATTTCGTATTTGTAGATCTTGAGAAGGCGTACGACACAGTTTCTAGACAAAAGCTATAGATATGTATGAAGGATAAATGGGTTCCTGAGAAGTACGTAACGCTCGTGAACGATATGTATGAGAGAGCGTACACCAAAGTAAGGACTTATATCGGATTGACTGAAAGTTTTCCAGTGACGGTTGGTTTTCATTAAGGCTCTTCATTGAGTCCCTACCTGTTTAATCTTATTATGAATATACTGACAGAGAAAGTAAAGGTGGGGGCTCCTTGGTCAATGGTTTTTGCTGATAATATCGTGTTAGTAGAGGTAAGGAAGGATATGTTGGAGGAGAAGTTGGAGGGTTGGAGAAGGTCTATTGAATAGGCAGGACTTAAGATTAGCAGGTCGAAAACGGAATATATGTGGTTAGGAAGTAGAGGAATCCTTGGAAATATTGACAGTCTGTTTAGTTTCTGTAAATTGGATTATAAAACGTTAATGAATAAAACACATGTGGTCGGATTAGTTTTTAATGCTACATTGCCAGACGTTAATTTAATAAGACTCTCTTATTAAATAAAGTAGCTGCTGAATAGTAGTCGATTATTTATAAAATAATGTAATGAAAGAATCTTACTTTTATTTAACAGAAATCCTTTCTTGAGAATTAAGAAACTTCTCTTTCGAAACCAGATCGTTGGCTCTGAACAATTTTGAATAAAACAAGTTCAGCTTTGTGTATTTATTTAATTATTAGGAAGCCACAGTTCCTTAGAGAGTGTACTGATTTATGAGAATTGTGAATAAAACAGGAAGCAAGGTTTAGATATCTGGGAATAGATACAACTAGTTACGGAGATGTTGAAGTAGAAATACGACAACAAAGCTTAAAAGCAAGAAAAGCGGCGGGATCTCTTAATGACACAACCTGGAAGAACAAAAACCTAAGACAAGACGCAAAAACAAGAATATATAATGCAGCAATTAGACCTATATTAACATACACTGCGGAAACAAGACCTGACACATCTAAAACGAGACCACTACTAGAAACAACAGAGATGAAAATACTTCGACGAATATCAGGGAAAAGTCTGTTGGATAGAGAGAGATGTGAAAACATAAGAAGAGCATGCAATATAGAAGATATAAATGGATGGGTGACAAAACGGAAACAGGAGTGGAACGAACACATTAGTAGAATGGCAGAGGATAGAATAGAACGAATAGCACGAGATAAGTCACCAAATGAACGAAGAAGTTTTGGCAGACCAAGAAAAAAATGTTGCGATAATTTAAACAAATTAGGAGGCTAATATTGAAGAAGAAACAAGCTTTAAAGCCTACATACGAGAAGGAAGAAAAAGTTAAGAAAAGGACAACAATAAGCCGCGCACAATTTTAAACGAAAAAATTAAAGAATCTTTCGAATGGAAACTCATGTTAGGTCTAACAGCATAGATATATTGGAAACCTTTAATTCGGTAGGTTTACTCTTAAATGACTTGGTTGTGTGAGCCACGGTATCGGCTCAGCTGAAAGAAAATCGGGCCCTTGCCACCAGGAAGCAGATGAAAGAAAGGAGGAAGGATCCAACCTCGTGTAAGTAAGTAGGCTGTATTTCTGTTTTTTGGTCCCGACGTGAGCAATTCGCTTTTGAGTCCCCAAGTTTACTTGATGAGTCATAACCATGGGATGGTCACGACAAATTTATCATTAGAATCTCTCTAGAACGTTGAAGCAAAATGATCTTCACACATTTTTGCTTCAGCAGACAGTAGAGGTTTCGTATTGAACATGAAATCGTGACATTCCAAATTATATGAGAGATTGCAATGGTAAATGATCCAGCCGCACTGAGTTTTATAAAGAATAGGTAAATTATGACCTAGACGTATTTGAAGCTTCCAAAATAAACAAATCAATTCTGGAAGGTTTAAAAAATGTAGGATCCGCCAACGTTATGTTTGAAGGGGTTTGAAACGAACAATTATTTTAATGACTTTTGCCACCATGACAGTGAAATTGAGAAATTTGAAGAAGTTGATTTAATATTAACACAACCTTTTGAATTAATTAGAAACTGCAATATCCAAATGCTCAAAAGGAAGATCATTGATGCCTTTATTCTAACTGTAGATGATAAATATTCCATTATCCCAAAAATTGTCGTTCTGTGGTTAGTTTTTTTTATTTATATACACTCCGCCAAAAAAGTATCGCATCACCTATGAAACTGCAAATTTTGTATTAAAAATAATTTAAAACATGGATTTTTTACTGTTGTTTTTTTTTGTTTTGTAAGTACGTAATAAGTATTAAAAGAAAAATGCAGAATGTACGAAAAAATGTTTTATTTAATTTATTTCATAAATTTGAAGTAAGCCCACAAACAGCATTGAATAAAAAAAAATCAAAAGTAATGATATTTTAGTAAGACGTATTGCCTCCTCTAGCTCTTATACCATCTAGACAACGTTGTGGCATACTTCCAATTAATCTTCTTAGATAATCTTGATCGATATTATCCCATTCTGCGGTTAACAACCGTTGCAGGTCCTGAAGATTAGATGGCGTCACATTACCAGATCTCACCCTTTTGTAAAGATGGTCCCAAACATGTTCTATTGGATTTAAGTCCGGGCTGTGTGCTGGCCAATTCAAAACTTGTAAATTTACCTCTTAAAGGTACTCGGTAACGATTCTTGCGACGTGTGGGCGTGCATTGTCATGCATTAAAACAAAGTCATTACCAATAAATGGGTCGTAAGGAACAACATGCATCTCCAAAATTTCTCTAATGTACCTATCAGCAGTTAAGGATCCTCCATCTAGCTGTACCAATTCGGTTTGACCCCTAAGAGATATTCCGCCCCAGAGCATAATAGATCCTCCTCCAAAGTTTGTCGCCGGTCTTAGATTGCATTGAAAATAACGCTCGCCATTTCGTATATAAACTGGTATTCTTCGATCCGAAGTGTATAAACAAAATCTTGACTCATCCGTAAAGAGTATGTTACCCCAGTCGTCGATATTCCAGTTTACGTGCTCTCTTCCAAATGCTAGACGTGCTATACGGTGTTCCCTTGTAAGTCTCGGGGCAGTGGCAGTTACTCTGGCCCTAATTCCAGACGACTGTCTTAAGATGTGCTTTACAGTTTCTGAAGACACACGTACATTTCGAATCTCGGCTAAGTCATGTTGAAGTTGACTTGCAGTCACATGTCTTCGACGCAAAGCCTGAAGGACTAAAAATGTATTGTTCACATGCGTAGTTGCTCTTGGCCGACCGGTTACAGCTCGTCTTTCATAAAGACCAGTCTCTCGGTACTTAACTACCACTCGTGATACTGTCGACTGATTTACACCCACTAAATTTGCCACATATCTTCGACTCCTTCCGTCTTCAATGAGAGAAATTATTCTAACCACTTGATCTCTCGTTAAATTTAAATTTATATTGTCACGACCTTCCATACTCAATATTTAATACGAAATTTTAAATTACAAAAGTAACATAAAGACTGATTATAAAAACCAGACAAAATACCAATTAACATTTTTTTATCTTAAACAGTAAGCTGTATTTACAAATTTCTTTTTAATATTTATTCTAGCCTTAATATTCTTAAGGGTCAGAAAGAAATCATTTAAATTAACCAAATGCTGTCAGAAATAATTTTAAAAGTGATGTGATACTTTTTTGGCGGAATATATTATAGAAACGAAGTATTTTTTATTATAATTAAAACATCATATCGTTTTTTTTGTGTTGATTATTTTACAAATTATCAGTGTACGGCTACTTTTAAGTACAAAAGTACTGATAAAGAACCGAAAGCAAAAACTATACTATGTACTTTGGAGACGTCAGTTTTTGTCACTCTAACTACACAATGTTTGTTAAATATTTAAAATCCAAAACGTGTATGACTTTCATCAATCATGTTTTAATATCCCATTGTATTCGCAAAAGTCGGACACATATGTTTTTATAAACTACATGACTACTGATTAGGCATCTTTTAATATTTTTGTGATGGTGTTTTTGTGGATTAGTGGCAGAACTTTTTAATGGATGTTTTTGAACAGTTTCAACGAGCTTGTGAAGTTTATTTTATTATAAAACGGATTATAATCGCTTACAGAATAGTGAGTAACTATTTGATTACGCATAACAACTTTTTCCAAATAAATCTTAATAAGTTACTATTCTGGGAAACTAATCTGTGAAAGTTTTTAAAGGTTAAGAAAGTTTATTTATAAAAGGTCTATAATTTAAAATCCCTTTCGGATTACATCACAGAACATTTTAGGACTAAGAAGACCATCATCAGTGTTTTATTACTTGGTTAAGTACCTAAATATCTGGGTAAAAACCATTTAGATGGTACAAAATTAAATTTTTCTTACATTTTATTTACAAAACTATGTTGTGATGTTTTGAGTATTTCTCAGATAATCTACATGACAACGTAAGACTCACACAAGGGGTTGCTGCTGATCCTCAGACGATGTCTGAATGGGTTCTAGATGGCAACTGGAGTTGTTCACCCTATATATAAATCAATTTACATAAACATAACATTTGAATGCAAATTCTTTAAATGTTTAAATATACTTCCGCTATTTTAAGGATTGTTTGTAATTAGATTTTTTATATAGACAATCATTTAGACTTTAAACAATTGTAATAAAATATAATGCTTTTTTATAGGACTTTGCGCGTCCACCCCGACTGGACATGTTACTCGATATGCCGCCAGCGATGAGAGAAACTCAGTTGAAATATAGTTGGAATCAAGACGATCGTTCTCTCAACATATTCGTTAAAGAAGATGATAGACTCACGTTTCACAGACATCCCGTAGCCCAAAGCACTGACTGTATAAGAGGCAAAGTGGGCTTTACGAAGGGGATGCATTGTTGGGAAGTTTGTTGGTCGACAAGGCAACGAGGAACTCACGCGGTCGTTGGCGTCGCTACTGCAGAAGCGCCTCTCCATTCTGTAGGTTATCAAAGTCTGGTTGGTAGTACGGATACTTCGTGGGGATGGGATTTAGGTAAGTCTTCCTTTAGAAAATATAAAATCAATTCAACACAATGTAACAATGAATATAAGAGCACTAAAGAATAATTCCCTGTGCCTGGCTGCATTATACTATAATATTAAATAAAAAAAGTATACAAACTTCTTTTTTGTAGTAGGTTTTTTTATATAAAAATATACTTACTACAAAAAGTTTATATAATTCCTTTTTTATGTAACAATAAATAATCCACGGTACACCGAAGATAAATTTTAATCCATCTTGATAATACGAGGGCGACTCAAATGTGAACCGGACTTTTAGAACATTTATTTGCACAGTGTAGCCTCTGTAACCAGTTGAGCACGAACGTTTATACACCGTCGTCGTCGTTAAAGTGATGGCCCCTCCCAGTTCTGCTTTGGGTGACCCAAGCATGTGTTAATCACACGGCGACAGATCGCGACTCGGAGAATGTTCCAATGAATTTTATCTAATTGTTATTTTTATATTAATTGGACCGCCGTTTTCGTTGGTCTAATTGTACACCTTTTATAGAGAAAATCAACGAGCAATATGCCTCTGCAATCGCAACAAATCGTTACAAAAACTTTTCGAACAGAAATATGACGGGTACTATTTTTCCGCGGTGTTTTCGCCACTCCATGCTTGTCTCCTTATACTCCGGGATGTAATGATGTACCCACGATTGATCACACGTGACAATGTGCCTCAAGAAGATGACAAGACTATTTACTTTTTGATTTTTTGGTCAAGAGGCGAGGGACGTGTCGGCGGTCGACATACATGGGTCTCATTTTTCACTAACTCTCTTCTTATTCTCCTTCTCTTCTTCAGCCTTAAGTAATCCAACTTTGGACATAGGCCTCTCCCAAATCAATCCAGTGTTTTCTATTTTGCACCACTTGCTTCCGATCTTCTTAATGTCATCAGCTCATCTCATTTGTGGACTTCCTGTGCTTCTCTTTCCTAACCATGGCCTCCACTGTTGTATTTCGTGGTTCCGTCTTTTATCCTTCAGTCGAGCATTGTGTCCTGCAAAGCTCCATTTTAATTTGGGAGCATGTTCTCCTCCGTCTTTTACTTTGGTTTTGCTTCAAATCAATTTGTTTGTTTTTTATCTATAAGTCTCATCCCGAGCATTGATCTTTCCATCGCTATTTGTGCGTTTACTATTTTATCCATATTAGACTTGGTGAACGTTCACGTCTGTGAACCATACTTGAGTATAGGGAGGATACACTGATAGTAAATTCTAGTTTTCAAGTATTATTTTATTTTAGTGCTTTTCAAGATCCAACTTAGTTTTCCAAATCCTGCTTACGCTAACCTTATTTTCCTGGTAATTTCGGCAGTTTGATTTTTTTGTTAACTTTCATTATCTGTCCCAGGTAGATGTATTCGCTTACTGTTTCTAAATTTATGTCGGTTAACGTTATTTCTCTAATATTCGGTGTAGTTGTCATTATTTTTGTTTTCTCCAAGTTCATCTTAAGACCTACTTTTTCCGTAGCTTGAAATAGTTGCGTCATCATAGTCTGTAGTTCTTAGAAACTTGTAGTGAAAATTACAATGTCATCAGTGTATCTCAAATGACTCAGTTTTCTTCCATTAACATTTATTCCTTTATCTGCCCAGTTAATGTCTTTCAACACGTCTTCCAGTTCAAGTGTAGATAGCTTCTGGTGAGATAACATCTCCCTGGCGAACTCCTCTGTTGATTGGTATAGCTTTGATTTTCGCATCTATTTGTATTTTTATTGTAGCTTTCTTGAAAATATTATGTATGAGCATTCTGTATGGGGAGTCTATCCTGCAGTTGTTCATAGCTGTCTCTATTGCCCAAAGATCTATAAAGTCGAATGCCTTTTCATAATCAACGAAGCCAATGTATAAGTTCAAGTGATATTCATTGGCTTTCTCTATTAGCGTTCTGGCTGTAAGAAGATGATCCACTGTACTGTAACCCTTTCGGAATCTTTCCTGCTCTACCGGTCAATAGCTATCGAGCTTCTGGCTGTAAGAAGATGATCCACTGTACTGTAACCCTTTCGGAATCTTGCCTGCTCTACCGGTCAATAGCTATCGAGCTTCGACGTTAACCTGTTAGTTATTACTTTCAAAAAAAAATTTTTCTTTTGGGACAGGAGGGGGATTGGCCTATAGTTCTTCAGATCTTCCGTGTCTCCTTTTTTGAAGAGAAGTATTGTCAAACTTTCATTCCAATCATCTGGAACTTCTCCTTTGTGAAGACATTCGTTGAAAAATTTTTTCAATTCTTCGAGAATAATTTCACTCCCCTCCTTCAACATTTCTACAAGTATCCCATCTGGAATATCTCTTTTATTTCGAAGGATTCTATGTTAGGGAGTATTTCTGAGTTGACATTCGTTATCTTTCTTTAACTAACTCTCAGCCATCGGAAAATATGTTGTGCCAGATTTTCCGTATACTTGGGTCTTTGAAACAATTTTTGAGCTGTATAGGAAGTTGACGCAAAATTTCGAAAGCATTGTTTTGACGTCCTTTCACGACAAAAATTTAGTAATGCGTTGCTGATCATAGTGATCATACGTGCGCACTTCTTGCTCAGACATGACGGTACGAACAGCAACAGCCTCTGGTGAACCGAACTGATTTACTCCCCTTATCCCCACCCAACGCATATCAAGGTTACTTCAGTATACTTATTTCATCGGGGGAGCGTTAAAAAGAAAAGTCCGGTTCATATTAATTTGATTCGCCCTTATATATTATGTAATTCTACAAATTTAAAATCGGTAAAAGACTTTTACCTATTTGAAATGGACTCACACAAGCAACACATTCATGATTTTCTACAAATTTAATTTGACATTTACAGCAATTAAATAAATGTAAGCGTAATTAGAATTTTCTCTACCAAAGAGGAAAAATAGATAATAAATCTGTCACTGCGAAACCAGGAGAATTCGAAACGTGCAAACTTTAATTACAGAAAACCGAATTCTTGAAATGCATCCAGGATACGAGAGAAAAAAAAGAGGATTCCAGACAAAATCAAATGTAAAATGATCGATCCTCCTAAAGTACTTGAAAGATACTTATTCTGAGGAACTCGTTAACGTAAATCATACTGAAGAAAAAACTGATACTTCAATAGTAATATAAAAATTAGATTCGGATCGGCAGAGAAGCGAGAAATAAAAAAATAAAGAAGAGAGTTATAATGTAACTTAACCAATTAAAAAAAGGAATCTCCCAAATAATAGAAATGGTGTTTACGTTTACATCTTGCTGCAGAACGGAAAATAACAAGATTTGAGGATTTGGGTATATTTTAATTGACAAAAAACTACCTACATGATGTACCGTTTGATTTTTAACCCTTGGTGGTTGAAATCTAGCGTATTTTACCACATCTTTAAAAGGAATTATTTAGAATATTTCCAAAAAATACCTAATGGAATTTTTTATATCGGCTGAAATTTTGAAAAGCGGTCATAAAATAATGTCGTGAAAAATATTCGAAGAGAAATGAAGGTGTTTCAGAAATTTATCAAAATAAAAAAGAAAATAAAGTGCAACGTGGCGGTTTTTTAACACGTTACAATGTGAAATTAATGTGGGTATATTAGTGTGCACCGGGTTATTGTAGAATATAATGTACCTATTTAGTCTTGTCAGCTGAAAAATTATATCTGCTCTATTGTAACAACTTTTTTCTGTATTTTCTTTAAAGTATATTAAATACTTATGTATTGTTTTAGTTTAATGTAAATAAATTTTTTAGGTCGTAATAAATTATACCACGATTCAAAGAACTGCCCAGGTGTTACCTATCCGGCTCTACTAAAGCCAGACGAGACTTTCATAGTGCCGGACAAATTCTTAGTTGTACTGGATATGGACGAAGGTACTTTAAGTTTCGTTGTCGACGGACAGTATTTGGGAGTTGCATTCCGTGGCTTAAAAGGAAGAAAGTTATATCCTATCGTCAGTGCTGTTTGGGGTCATTGTGAGATTAGCATGAGATATATCGGTGGATTGGATCGTAAGTATTCATTGTAATTTTGATATATAGACCTTTGTTGTGTACCCTAGTTTAAATAGTCTTTTCATTTAATAAAACTTGCATATTGTTATCTAAATAGTAATATGAATTGGGCTATTTGATCTGTGTATTTTATTATAAAAGTGAATTAACTCTAACTGAAATAACAAACATCTTGCAAAGTGATACGTTAAAAAATATAATTTTCTATTTCTGTATGGAAGGAGATGATTTTAAAGTTAATTAAAGACTGTGCACTAGATAATAGTTCAATTATACCCAGTGGCGGCTGGTGATAATTTTGTTCAGGGGTGCGCTGATTCGAGAATACAAAAAAATCGATAGGTACTTACCAAAAGCCTACTTTTTAAAACGGAACTCAGTCTTTTTGATTTTATCGGAGATAAACATTTCCATCATGTTTTCGTTGAGGTCAGAAATTTCTCCAACTAAAGTTTTGCCGGTGGATAACAACACCAGCGTCGTCAGTCTTTCTTCCGACATTGTCTTTCAAGAAGAAATTTCAAAGTAGAGAAATACCTTTCTCTTTATGCAGTTGTCATTAGCATCGTTATTAAAATAATCAAAACTTTACTTGTTTTACAAAATGTTGAATCTAAACCATATGAAACCATTAAATTTATAGTACGTAATAAACCGATTACATTTTCGTTTTCTTTTTTTATAAATATTTATATTTTATAAATGTAGTTCCTTTCTATAATGTTCATAATTTTGCCTTTGAAACAATTTCGATCCTTCATTTTGTAGCAAACAAACGTTTTAGTCAAAACTGGTTTAGAGTTCTTACGCCAGAAAATTTGGCTCGTCTCGTGAATACTATGCCTTGCAGAATCGAGTAGAAAGGATATCCCATCAATTTTCTTCATAATAACTATTGTGCCCTTTTATTAATACAGGGTGACCGGAAAGTCTCTTTACAGTAATAATAATAATGTTTCCACACCGCGCCAATGTTTGTTGGCGTTCCAGCGCATGCGCGCATCGTCAAGCGCACCTGTCTGGTTACGCAGAAGAATTAAGCAATGGACGACATTATGAATGACTTTGTTGTTGCTGGCGCTCCACCAAATTTGACGAGGTTCTCCAAACTGTTCTGCACCAATGCCTTGGCCTCCAAGAAGTCCAGATTTGACAAAGCCGGACAACGCACTGTGGGGTTTCATTAAAGAAGAGGTTAGAAAACGAATATGTTGCGAATGACGACTTGCGAAATGTAGTTCTGTCAAGCATTTACATCAGTAACTCCGGAGGTGCTAAGACGGATGAACATACGAACATGGCGTCGCAGTTCTGTTCAAGTTCTGTAGTGGCAATGGAGGTATGCATACCGATGTTTTAGATAAATAAATACTAAATAACTCACAAAGTTGTGTTATTATTGTTTCCCTCTGTAGAATAACAAAAACAATTCGTTACTGTAAAGGGACTTTTCGGCCATCCTGTATATCTACTAATAGCTAACGGCTGTTGCTTGATTTATTTTTAAATTTTTCTTCTTTAAAAGGGTTTTCCTCTTAAAATAGACGATAAATATTAAGTAGAAGCATAAAACGATGCAATAAAATTATAGTTAAGCTTGTAAAAAACATTTTTGTAAAGTTTCCAGAATTTTTTTCTCGGGGCTACTTTCTGAACGCCGATATAATCGCTTTAGCTTATGATAGAATGAAGAGAGATGTATACTTCTAAAAGATTTTAGTTACTGCGTGTCATTTTCATGGTAACCGCATGCATTTATCAGGAAATCAACTTTGAATATAGTGCGGCGCTTAAAACAAATCAGAAAAGCTTTTCTAGCTATCCCTAAAATCAGGTGGCTTAACCGCATTAAGTAAAACAAGAGGATGTCCCATTACCTAGGGCATCCAAAGTAACTCCAACTCTTCATTCGTTATGTCCTCCGATGGGGGAGGGGTGGTTGGTTATAGCTTGGGGGGTCAGATAGGTACCACGCCATTACGGAGTGTGACCGGTTTGATCTTCGGACATGTGGGTCCCACTGTTCCATTAGAGCACACATGTCACTCGGATCTGGGGTTCTACAAAAATTGTTGTGTGTGTGTAAAACAAATGTAATTATTGACAAATTTAGTTCAGTAAATATGATATATTTTTATTTAATAATGTTTCAACAGAAAAGTCTGAATATGAAATATGAAATACAATTGTTTGTACACAACAAACCATTTTTCTAGGTTAGATAACTATATTTCAATTTAATAAAGTTTCAACAGAAAAGTAAACGGAGTTTACAAAAGTGTGAATATGAAATACAATTAACTGTTTGTACATCATTTTTTGTAGGGTGCGGCGCCTTGTAGTCCTCCCTCACTAGCCGCCACTGAATTTATAAAATTTGTTAACATGAAGTATATAAACATAATCTGTCTTAAGAAATTTTAAATATGTGTTAAAGAAAAATATGATCTAAGATTTCTAATATATACTTGTTTTATTTTAGCCGAGCCTTTGCCTCTAATGGACTTGTGCCGTCGCATAATAAGACAACGCCTCGGCAAGCAACTTCTCGAAGAAAAAGTGATGAATCTTCAGCTTCCGCAAGCCTTACAAACTTACCTCTTATACAGAGATCGAAGATAATACGATGAAGTTTGATATAGTGAAGTGTACTGTTTTTAAAATACTATGTGGTGTAGACAATTAACTGTTTATAGGTCAGGCAGTTTACTCACAATTCGGTTGAAATGACCGCGTGCTAAGCAATAATAAGAGTGGCTTCGGAGATCTTTATAATGACGAAGTAGATTGAATATTTATTATTTATACTAGCAAATTATTTACATTACTGATTGTATATGAATTGTTTTATTAGACAATTTTAAATGGTGATCTAGATTCACGGATAGAGAAAAAAATAACTTGTTAATTTGTTGTCGTAATTGATGTTTTTGACCACCACTGTGATCTATATCAGGGATTAAAATCTTAACAAGTTACGTAACTTCAAATTCATACTTCATCCGAAATGAAATGTTTATGAGCCGAAATCACCAAAAATGAATTAGGTATATTGATAATTTTTTTAATTGAAATTGTGGTTTTGTAAATTAATTTAATATTCTCCGAAGGCGTTCTTATTACTCGTGTACATATTAATGTTAATCCGACTTTTTATAAAAGACTTTTTTGCTTGGCCTAGAAAAGTTTTCCAGTTCGGACTGACAGTTATAGTCAACAAACTTGTAACATAACATAGACAAGAAAAGGCTCCTAGTCTTTTGAATTTGCAATTATTGCTCTGTGATGTGATGGTAGTTGATTGTGAAAGACTTGAGTGAACTTTTAGTATTGATATCGGAAGGAATTTTTAAGCGGTTTTAGTGAGTTTTTTAGGGTAGCTCCCCAAACAGGCATGTAAAGTGAGTCAAACGAAAATAAGTGTACTGTTACTTTTTGTATGCATTTAAACGATGATTTTATATGTCTATTCGTCAGGACACAGTGCAAAATGGAATGTTTTAATTGTTGAAATGGTCCAACATTTAATTATTAATTTTCACAAATGTAGCCATACTTAATATGAGGTTGTATATAAATATTTTTATGCACAACAATGTCTTCCTTGGAATTATCTTGAAATCATTTGAATCTACAAATATATATCTCAATACACATTAATGGTTACCAGATAGATATATCTGCTTTTTTTGAAAGTAGTGGTTATTGAAAGTTTCCTTTCACTGTATCCATTTTCAATCAATTTTCTTAATAAATGTATATTTAATATTTTTTCAGCGTTTTCTATTCTTTTTTAATTTTATTCACCGACTTATCAAATTATTTGATTTGTACATCAATTATCCATAGATATACAGTGCCGGCAAAAAATCTTTACACAGTAAATAAAACACATAAATCAGGATAATTGTTATTTTAATTTTACAAATTAATACCATGTCATATCACTCTTGTAGACGATAACAAGCTGGATTCTCTTGGGCTTAAATTGAGCAAGGTTTAAGAAATATTCTTCTTCCATGGTCACCCACAACCTCTTCATCTCCTTTTTCAGCTGATTTATGTTGCTCGGTCGACACTCTTAAACCTTATTTTTCATCATATTCCATGCGTTCTCGATGGGATTAAGGTCGGGTGAGTTACCTGGCCATTCCAATACGTTGAAATTTATATCATTCAAGAACTTTGACACTGTCTTGGTCTTGTGAGCAGGGGCACCATCCTGCATAAAGAAGTCACATTGGTGAATTTCCCACAAGTTCAATAAATGTTGTTCTAGAACAGTCACATAGTTGCTTGCCCCCATTGTAACATTCTATGGCAAGAAATACAACCCTGCCTTCCTTTATTTCCACTAAACGCACCCCATACCATTACACTTTCAGGATGTTTGACTGTTTTAACTGTTTGACGCGGTGTGTGGACGACGAACAAATTTGGAGCTTCCTCTTACTAACTTAAACGTAATTTCGTCACGGAACCTAACTTTTTTCCATTGTTCGGATGTCCAATGCTAATACCTTTTACAAAAATCGTTGTTATTGAAACATTCTAAAGGAGATCAGGATGTTTATTTTTGAGTTCTGTGGCAGATATGGAATGGTTCAACATTATTTCATGCCTGACGATGGTGTCAGTTCTAGATGATGTTTTTATAGGAGCTCCAGAACCAGCTTTTCTTTCCGGTTGGCAACGACGCAGTCGATCGTTTCAATTGATAAATTACCTCTCTTGAAACACCAATATCACGTGCTACGGTAATTACAGAGTCCCCTTTCTCAAGTAACTTTAAAGCACGAATTTTCTCCTGTTGTGTGCGTTTCTTTCGACCCATATTTTCACTTCAATTTAGAATTTAATGATCCCAAATTTTACTAAGTAAATAAAAAGATGTTTAACAGTGACTACTCGCACAAATCCAACTGTATACAGTACAAATACAAAGTAAATAAGCGCAGACGAACGCATGCAATTTTTCTTCGAATTTAGTGATTTATTTGGCAATGTAAAAATTTTTTTTGTCGGCACTGTAATCTATGTTTAAAATGATTATATTTCTATTGATTCTTTATTATCTTTAAATGAAATATGGGGCGTGTTTTTTTAAATGGGTGTCGTTTTGAAAAAAAAACAAGAAAACTTTTTATAACAAGTTTACATTTACGTCTACAGTTTTATTGATTTTACCACACATATTAAGGCTCTTATACCGGAGAACAAGCTTTTGTATTCCGGCGTCACAAAAGTTTGTCGCCATCGTGGCGTTGACCTTACGAGATGCTTCTTCTAATGAAAGAACACGTGATAATCACTGCTAGATCGAGTCTGTATGGAGAATGATTAAATTTTTCTCAGCCAAATGACAAGAGCTGACCAAATCGTAAGAAATCACTGAGGTTCGTTCACTTCGTTCCTTTTCATGAAAATTGTTTTCATTTGCGTACGTTTTCATCACCGATTATGTCTTTGGCACTAAGAAATTGAATAACACCGCGAATTTAACAATTGGCGGAGGTATTTTAAATACGCAAAATAAATTCATAATCGATTTCTGCCGTAATGGCGTCTGAGACTTGCCAAAATATGTAGAAACACAGTGCCCATGTGCAGGTGCACCAACCGAAAAGCTGTGGCGGCGGATTTTCAAAACGACACTAAAAACACGTCTCCTAATATAATCATTGAAGGTTTCCACAGAGGGACGTAAATATTTTAATAATAGATTCGTTTAATTGTAAACTTAACTAATGACTAAACCAAATTTTCTCTGCTAGAATATCAAACCTTACTGTCTTCCTTTAATGGTCACAACAATTTAGAATTAAAGCTTTTGGTTTTTTAGATAAAAGTTGCTTCCTATTATTAATTATTATTTAAAACATTTGAAAAATTTGTTTGAAGGTGATAAGGTAGCTCAGATAATTTTTGAGATTATAAAATTCAGAAATTATTGTACGACGATGACCTAGTGATCTGTTCCCACTCAAAAATTAAAAGATAAACGACAATAACAGGAAAAATAAGCGATTTGCAATGCAGTATTTAATTTGTCCTGCTGGCTGTCAATTTAGGAAGATCAAACTGTAGTCGACGTATTGGCAACTATACGTCACCTGGTCTTCTAATTCTTGGTCTAGATCGTAGATGTTTTCCTTATTGTACTTTCAGATATTTTCCTGTATATATTATAGAGTATTCGCTCCAGATATCCAAGTTCTCTTATTCTTGCTCTTTACACCTCTGTCACAAAACTTTTCTTTAAAAAAAAAATTATTATGGTCCTGTCAAATTTGGTCAAAACAGCGCCAACTAATAAACGACAGCAGGTGTATAACCTTCTTATTTTATAATTTTTAAAATTCTTTCTTTTTTGAAAACGATTTCCGGAGTGGAAATCGAAATGTCAAAAACAAATATAAAATGTAATTTTTATTACAATCAATTATTGCTTAATCCCATATAAATATAATTTTTGAAACGTTGTTGACTTAAATTTTCAACTAAAAAGTTGAAAATTTAATTTAAGTAGAAGATTATAAGGTTATACTGTTCCAAAAATGCATCATAATGCATCAGTGGTAGACCATCTACACCTTCCTTTCATGTCATATCTTCACATGCCTCTATTCCGATTTCCCACAAATAATTGATTAATATTGTTCGTCTGGGAGGGTAGTTTTCATTCGCTGTTGATGAATGGCCTGTCCATCTTTTCCCATACCTATTTTTATAAAAGATATTATATCTCTCCCATCCTGCTATTTTTATATATTTCTTATAGATCTCAAAGTTATATTGCCTTCTCCAGATACCGTTTTCTTGGTTGCATTAGATATTATTCTTAGGATATTGTATCAGGATACAGTAGATGCTTATATCGACGCGTCATTACTTTGGTTTTTTTTGCTTTTATCCTGAGGTCTATAAGTGTATTCAATTGGTTGGTGTATTAAAGATAGTTCCCGTATTTTATAACAAAAACTGCTTCCAGAGTGGTATGTTGAGAAGAAGATATGCCAGAAAGTCTTCAAAAACTTTTTCAAAAACTTATTTTGTATTTGTAATTCTAGAAATTATGGGAGCTAAAGAAGAGGAAGAAAATATTAAATAATGAATGTAGATCTAAGCATACACAAAATGGAAAGTTTAAAAAATACTATTTTTACAATGGATCTTTCAGAAAGTTAAAAGCACAAACTAAAATAAAACGCTTCCACATTTTTGCTCATGTCCTAAAGCAACATATTTGTTTAATGTGCGTGCTTCCATCAATCACAAAGTATTGTAGCTGAATCTAAAAAAATCCCAAAATTAAAGAGATAAGTTTATGTTAGGCCACGTGTGGTAGATAAATCAATTGTGTTGACCTAATTTAATAGATACATTTTATAATGATACACTGTTTTCAGGTTTATAGGCCGTGATCTGGAAATATTTTTTCTAAGTTTCGTCTTCAATTGCGTAAGATATTTACGAATGCAATGTGACAACAGTCCTAACTGAAAATAATGTATGATTACAAAACAATATCCATGAAAGCCAGTTAAATTCTTGGTAGATGCAATTTATTAATAATAGAAGATATTCTTAATTAATAAATTTTAGATTCTATGTGGTATTGCTTCATAACATTGATAAACTCTTAACACGCAAGTCCTTTTGAATATTGACATTACCCTTCCACTTTTTCAGTAAGTTAAATATATTTCAAAATGTAACTGTACACTTGCAAACACTCATTTCTGAAGTTATTGGGGATTTGCCTACTTAGGTTTAATGTAACTCAGGCAAAAAAAAGGAATAAAAAACTCGAATTATAATCGAACCAAAATGAGATTATACTTTTAATTGCATTGACATTTTTTAATATTATTTTATAAAAGAGTAACATAAATAGTCTGGAATTTTTGTGTGATGACATACTTTGTTGAAATGTTAATTTCCAAAGAGATTGTTCATTTTGTAATTAAGATGTGTTAATTGAACAGCTTTTCGTACAAATTGTTTTGAAGTAAGATACAAAAAAATACTTAAGAATGTTCAATATATACAAAAAAATAATAATAAACAAGCACATTTCTTAGAAAAATATGATTCCACATGTTGTCTTCTTTTATTTTAAAGAGGTAAGTTTTAGCTGTAATAATATGATGTAATAATTGGTTATGAATATTGTAAATTATATTTGAATTCCTTTTGACTAGTAAAATACATTTTCTTATTTTGGTAATAAAGATTCGAAATAAATGAAGAGAACAATTGAAATGTCATGGAGAGTTGATTTTTTGAATATTTTTTCAACCATTTGTCTCGTCTTTGGCATTTGTGCAAATAGTGCAGCTATCTATAATAAAAAAGCATACCAAACGTTGCAATAAAGTAGACAATTTATTTTGATGAATATTACCTTACTGTATGTACATATGCCAATTTTAAAATTAAAAGAATCATGAAAGTGTATCAATAAGTGTTTAGTTATTTCATCCAAAGAGACTACTACTAATAGTCGAAATAATTTTATACGTAGGGGTTTATTCCAAACCAACAAACGATAATGACGTGTTGTGGCACAAACTACATTAAAAAGTAATTATTGGAAATTTAAAAGTATAAAAAACCAAGTGAAAGTGACCTATGTACAAAAGATTGGAATCATGAGTAGATACAACCCATTATTATCATCTGTCTTGATTTAAGTATTTAATTTAAATTACTACAAATAATAAACTGATAAAATTATTCAACTTCACATGAATGAACCGGGCTACGGCCGTAAACTGTGAAACAGAACCAATAGCGAAGTACTTTAATTCCAAACTAGAGTAAAGTACCACTATTGTAGTAAGTGACTCGCGTTTTAATGATTTTTTACAGGCCAGTTAAATTGGACGTTTATCTTTTAGAAAAAACTATTTTTGTTCCGATAAAAGCTGAAAATTTAATTATTATTTAATAAACAAATTACTGGATTATTGTAGAATCTGTTTAATCTCTTAAAAATTGACAAAAACCTTCTTATGACTGTTCAAATTTTTTGGCAAAGATTTCGGTTCTAGGGAAAATGTAACGTTGTCAGCGTGTATGATTTGTCTGCAATGTTGTAGTTTATATCTTTCTCTAACGGTAGATAATGTCTGAGATCTCAACAACGTAGTCGCAAATTGAGGCGATGTAACTGGCAACAACGCCATTGTTCGGGTACCTATTTTATTGTCTTATTATCTTAAAGTCGGTTTCATAAGCGCATTGACAGGGGTTTCATAAAGCAGAGAACATAATTGTTTGTCTAATTTAGTCTAATTCAGTTTGGTGACAAATAACAGACAGTGTATGACAGACAGTAGTAATAGTGAACGGTATATCAAAACGAAACATCACAATTTAACACCAGAAGAAAAAACTATGAGCGGAAATGTGTTTGAAGGACTTGGAGCCAGAGAACAAATGATGAAATAAAGGATAATAATACTTTAAAGGTTGAAACAAAAGGAAGGAAACAAAATTGGATGATATAACCAAATAGGCCATTCGTCGTGCAGTACATGAATTTTATTTTAAAAAGGAATTACCAACTATAAAAAACATCGCTTCTTCTCTTCAATCTAATGAAACTATTCCAAAAATATCAAGACATGGTTTTTTACGTACTTTACGTGAAATGAACTTTAGGTATTTAAAGAAAAAGAGGAATAGTACGCTTATTGAAAAAAAAAATATGGCGCAGAAAGTATCTGAAGCAAATAGCAGAATTTCGAAGAGATGGAAAACAAGACAGATGGAACATGGTTAAATGAAGAACATACTGTGACAAAAATTTGGCAGGATATAAATGTGAATCGCTCTTAAAAAAAGACAAGCTTTCGTAGATGGTTTATCGAAAGGTTTCAAAACCTCATCTGGAAAGGGAAAACGCCTATTATTGGCCATATACGTAGCTACTCAGAATTTGTTAAAAGGAGGTTTAAATGCATTTGTTTCTAAAAAGACTGGAGATTACCATGAGGAAATGGATGCAGATCATTATGAAAAATGTTTTTCAGATATTCTGTTAAAAAATATTGTTATGGATAACGCTCCATATAACTGCCGGCGTGTAGAACAGTTAGCAACCATTAAATGGAGAGAAGCAGAGATTGCGGATTCACTAGATAAAAAAATATATTAAATTCAATGAACCAATTTTGAAAATGGAGTTACTAAACTTAGCACGGTGTTATAAAGATAAATATATTAAATATGTAATAGATGAAATAGTGCGAGAACGAGGCGTAATTATTGCCGTTCGAATGCCGCCATACCATTGTGAGTTAAACCCGATATAACTTTTGTGAGCTCAAATAACAGTGAAGTAGCAAGGAACAATATTACTTTCAAATTCAGTGGTAAAAAATCTGCTTAAATAAAATATATCAAGCATGTAGTGAAAGAAGAGCATAATATGTGGAACCTAGATAACTTCATTGAGATTACCATGGAACCAGTAGTTGTGGATCTAGGCGAAGATACTACTCATGAATCTGAAGTTACTAGAATCTTTTACCTCTGCTAAAAGTTACTAGACGATACTTTTTCTAATCCCATGTCATTAAATCTCATTTAACAATAGGAATTAAATTTAATCCTTGAATCAGTCATAAGTTTGTTAATTTAAACGGATAAAATGTTTTTCCCAAAAAAATATATTTAACAAGGATTAGTTTTCTATACCTAAGGCATCTATAAAATAATAAAATATTTTTTATAACAATCACTTAGTTCTAAAATCCTGATTATTTTTTAAATAATAACCGCACGACTATGACTAGTCGATTTACTTTCCCCTCAAACCCGCAAAGGTCTACATTGAAAATATGAGTCACTTGCTACAATTTTGGTACTGTGGTATATTTAATTTAATACTTTGGAATATTGTATACTTAATGATTATCTCAAATGATTGGGTCGACCTGAAGATCCGAAAAATATAATCTTCGCATTCCATATATCAAACGGTAGAATATCCAAAGATTTAGTAGATAAATTCATAGCGAAAAGAAGAAATATAAACCTAAATGGAAATATTCTAGAAGCAAGAAGATTAATAACCTTATCAGCCCGCTTAATTCTGTCTAATGTATGTCCAAGCATACCTCCCAACATAATTAAAGACGAATTAATAAAACTAGGTCTAAATCATGCTTCAGAAATCTCATACTTACCCATAGAACTAATCCTGCTTTCAGTCACAGTTTAGTGACTTAGATAGAGCTTACTCAGTTTCCGAAGACAAATTTTCATATCACCTTTGCCAGAAAATCTTGTACTATTCCCAGTAAAAGTAGTAAATTGTATTAACATGCCACAAGAAAATAGCTTCAGAACCATTGTGTTTTAATTTTTTCGCTCATTTGACACTTTGGTTTCTTAACGTTTTTTTATTTCACAAGGTAAAGGTAAGTAATCAAAGGTAATAATGATGAAGCTAGTGCATTAATGTACTTTGGAGTGGTTCAGGTTCTTTTTAATGGTAGGTAGTTAAGACACATCTTTTCTCGACTAAATCTACATTGATTCTGAATTACCAATTGAATGTAAAAATTAATTTTTGCTACTACACTTTAAAGTTTCAATTACAGAACAAATAAACAATTATAATGAAAAATCTCTATTTAATACTAATTCACTGTTATTGAATTTTCTTTTATATAAAAATCTATATAATTATTCTCAGTACACTACGGCAGTGTCGTGTTGTGTGGAGCAAAAAATTAATAGTTTAAGGTTACACAGGAAACCATGATCTCATGATATTTTTTAATAGGATTTGTGGTTGCGTGCTTATTTTGATATACTTCGTTTTGTTGGTGTTTATTAAACCCAATTTTGTAGCTGATTCTTTTAATGCTACATACGCCTCTCGTACAGTGTTTTCCGTTATCCCAATAATATTGATATCATCAGCATAGGCAAGGATTTGCACCTATTTATTATATATTGAACCAATGTTTGTGATTTGTGACATACGTATTACTTTTCCAGAGCCAAATTGAACAGTATAAAGGAGAGCTTCCCTGGCGCAGCCCTTGGTTTTTTAGTTTAAAAAGTTCAGACAGTTCCCCCTGAATTCGTACTCTATATTCAACTTTTTCAAGAGTTAGTTTTGTTAAATTTACCAACTGATTTGGTATTCCTAGCTCTTTCATTGCTTTGAACATATCTCTTCTATTCACAGAGTCTTAGGCTGCTTCGTAGTCTATAAATATGTGATGAGTATCAATGCCATATTCCAGTGTTTTATTTTCTGACTTAACAACGACGAATTTATAACACCAACTGAAACTACATCTAAATTCTTTCTGTATTTATATCATTTGGGGCCAGTTCCATGTTGTTCTCGAGAGTTCCAACGAATGTACCAGAAGGAGGTAGACTCTTCGATGTCGTTACGCACATACCTGTTTCACGGCTTCTACAAATACTTGTTTACATTTAGGCTGGCGTCGGTAATATTTACTTTGGGTGTGCGTCAGACAGATAGGGTTACATTATACCCTCCTTAAGAGATAATACCTCGCTCCGTACCATTAACTATGCGGATTGCAATGGACTAGTACCTGGACCTCGGTAACTTTAAAGATCTTCACTACCTTATTTCGGACAACATTCCAATCTAATTGGCGGCACTCTAGCTTTAGCATGGCAAACTTTTGCACGTTGGACTCCAGTACATGCTCTCTCAAATTGAAGTAATGCTTTCCACACATCTTGGTAGGTAGGTTGGTCATGGGCAGTGTCTTTTGTTATCAGATAGAAAAGGTAACGTGATGCATCTTGGAGTTTCAAAACTTTTCCAAGGGTTGGTAGTTGGCATTGAAGCAACTCTACCAAACTTCTTTCGAAAGACGGATGCCAACCCTGATGTGTCTTTAATATTGACCAGGATGGTATGGGCCAGTGAGTAGTCATCTGGAAGTGCGAGTAGATCTTGCTTTTCTTCAGTGGTAACACCATGTACTGCTTTATCGGTACCATAGGACCCCATGAATTCCTCAAATGTGAGGTCAAGTACTTCATGGGCTTGGTTTACTTCCACTTCTTCATCTACGTCGTGGTCTCCTTCGAATGGCGCCAGCGGGTTATGGTGTACTATCATCGGCTTTCACCTCGGAATCTTGCTTATTCGGTAGATAACATATACTATCGTTAATCTTTTCTATAATGAGGTACGGACCTTCCCAGAACTGCTGTAACTTGTGAGATTAACTCTTACGCTTCTTTGGATTATAGAGCCAGACTTTTTCGTTCTTCTTAAAAACATCCCTTTTCGGCTTGGGTATCGTGCCGTTTCTTCATTCAGTCGCTAGCGATCTGAAGATGGGAACGGACCAACTCGTATATATCGTCCTTTCTTCTTCGCAATTCGTTCACATAATCTTCACCAGTTACATCTTCTCCACGTCGACATCTAAACTCTAGATCACAAGGTAGGCGTATCTCATGTCCAAATAGCACTTTTGCTGGTGTTAGGCCCGTTGAGATTCATTAACAGCTGATATGTAGGCTATTGTGAAGAACGGAAGGTATTCGTCCCAGTCTCACTCATGATTAGACACCATTTTTGTCTTGCCAACGGTCTTATTCATTCGCTCTATCATTCCATCCGATTGTCGGTGATAGGCTGTAGTTCTTGTTTTCTTCATGCCTAGTCTATTACATATTTCCTGGAATAGATCACTTTCGAATTTCCTTCCTTGGTCACTATGGATCCCCAAATCGACTGATATAATCTATGATCAACGCATCTGCAATAGTGGCGGCCTCCTGGTCTGGAATTGCGTAGATCTAGACCCACTTTGTGAAATAATCTATTACCACCAGCATGTACTTGCCCCCATTCTCACTTTTTGGAAATGGCCCAGCAATATCCAAAGCTATTCTTTCAAACGAACTTCCAACATTGTATTGTCTCATAGAAGCCTTTCTTTTTCGGTAAGGTCCGTTACTCGTAGCACAGGTAGTACAGATAACGTTACATAGAGTTTAAATAAAATTTTTCTTTATAAAAAATAATTTGATAAAAAATTTTGTGCAAAACTTTTAGGACATACATTATGAAACATAATTTTATTTTTCTGAACTAGAATTGAGTCAACTATTATAAATTAAACTGATATGATTACGCTTATTTTACTCTACAATAATTATACAATAAATAAAAAAGAAAAAGTAATGCTTGGCGCAAATTAATTGGATTTCGAAATGGATATTGGTAATAATATCATCGAATAATTTAAGTGTAATTGCACACACACCGTTTTTGGACGGCCAACATAAAATCGGCCGTTATTTTACTGGTAGCAGATGCTTGCAAACGCACCGGATTTTTACCGGTCAAACAATTAGTTGCTTTGTTGTCGTGACACGAGGTTGTTGAATAATAATGAATCCTAAACGAGTTGTTGTTATTACATATTTGTATCGCCGTATTAAGCGCCGTAGGATTAAACGCAAGTGGTAGATTCACCCTATCAATCAAAGCAGAGAAAAGACGGGAACATTCTACACTCTTTTTGAAGACCTAACGCGTGATGGTAGTATGTTTTTCAACTTCTTTAGAATGTCTATTGCATCCCTTGATAAAGTCCATGAGAAGTTAAAAAATGAAATCCAACATCAGAATACAAAAATGAGAAACTATTCATTACCAACACTACCAAAACTAAAATTAAAATGTACCAAAATTTCACCGATTAGTCGAATTGGCCGATAAAAAATCGATGTGTGTGCAATACTGTATTTAGTCACGTACGCCAATACGTCCCGGTCGTGCCGGCGATACAGTGGCAGTGGACGGCCGCTTACCGGCATTTTACCGGCACCGATCAGCGGTCGGCCTGTGTGCAATGTCCCGTTCTCACATATGGTTCACTATTGGAATTTGGACGGCCGGTAAAAAATCAACCGTCTAAAATCGGTGTGTGTGCAATTAGCGTAAAGAGTCGAAAAATGCTGTTAAGAATCACGAACGACTAGGTGCATCCTCTTCCTTAATATCATAAATCTGGTTAAACAACTCGAGAGAAAAAAGCCCTTTGATTTAGTTAAGTGAAAAGTTGAAACCTGAGCATACAGTGATTGTAAACAGTAATAAATTGGTAGAATCTAAGGAATACCAGTCTGTACTTTTTGGGAGTGATTAGATTTAGATTAGATTAGATTAGGTTAGAGAAAAATTGTAAGGTAAGGAAAAACAGTTTAGTAAGTATCTATAATAAAAAAAAACAAAACTGTAACAAAAATAAAATTAACATCAAAATAATTTACGAAAAACATAAACAATAACAGTGGTCGTGGTAACCAGAAATATATCATTTTCAACGTTATATAGATTTTGTTCTATGGTAGAACAATAAAAGAAAAATACAGAGAAATGGTATCAGAAAACAATGTTGAGTTCCTGAATGTATTTTTTCAGTAAGAACGTTGCACGTCACGATTTATATGAAGAGTGACGTCATTTGTATCTAAAATTTCCATAACATCAACATTAGAGTTCAAATTTCCCTAACACAGCTAATAATACGACACTTATACGGAACTGCTCAATCTTTCATAGGCGTTAACATGTTATAATAAGAAAAATGTAATCGTGTTTATATTGCGAATTTTAGGGCCGATTGTTCGAACGCTAATCAAAACTTGATTGTAATCAAATATTTAATTACAATCAAATACGTCATATGAAATATGATTTATTTTATTCAATTTTATTATTTGGTGTTTTAATTTAAAATAAACCATAATTAAACTCTTTCTGATGTTAATTTCATGTTTTTATTTACAAATCAATAATAATAATAAGCAATTTTTAATAATTTTGACAGCTGCTGTGACGGATTTGCTTGTAATTAAATATTTGACTACAATCAAGTTTTGATTAGCGTTCGAACAATCGCCCCTTATAATTATATTGATTAAATAATCAAAAACATTTTTTTATTATTAATAATATAAATTTTATGAAATAACTGTTTAAGTTTAATACTCCCCAAAATAATAATTTTAATTTAGTCAATCGTACACCACTGATACGGAAATACTTCAAATTTCAATGACAGTTCAGCGTTCGGCAACATTGTTTACAGTGTTGTCACCTTTATAGAGTAAGAATTTGGTTTACGTTTTGATTTCTTATACAAATTGATTCACAATATATTATATATTAATAAATAATTGTATTTATAAATACATATTAAATTTAGCGTAATATGCTATGCCGAAAACAACTGAATATTCTGCTGAGAGCTGATTGCTTGTTTAAATAGATTATTGTGAACAAGAACGAAATAATTACGGGCGGTTTTTACTACTTAATGCTCTTCTAAAAGAGGTAAGTTAAAGAATTTTGTATTAAAATGTTTTCTTATTGTTTTTTAGTGTGTTTCAGTATTTTTAAAACTAAGTGTACTTACTGTTAATAATATTTCTCAAGATATTAAAAATAATGAACTTTTAAAATCAACTTAACACAAAAGTGAAAAAACATTTTTGGAAACGTGATTATTTCCTTCATTTTAAAAATCCAATTGATTAGTTATTGTATTCTTAAATAGTTGACATTTTAAAAATTCCTCACTTATTAACTATTTTGAGGTTTTGGCAACGTTGTGGGGTTCTGATGTCATAAATCTTGAATGACGTGCATTAATTTTTATATGAAAAATTTTATAATAATATTCAAGTTAAACTTAAACATGATACTTAAACGCGTTACAAATATGAAGGCGTTCTGGTTACATGCTGAATATAGCCGCAAATGTCAACCATGAAATAAAATATTTCGTTTTGGCTGAGTTTACCGAAAGTACAAGCTGAATATAGCCGCAAATGTCAAAAATATTTCGGTTTGGCAGTGTTGGCATGTTTTTATAATGCATATGTTGTATGCTTCAACTATAAAGAAATAAAGCTTTTAAAAAGTACATTTTGATTATACTATTTTATGAATTCTGCAATTTTTAATGTATATGAAGCAATAACGAGTAAATATTTGTCTCTTTCGAGATTAATTGTAAACATCTGTTGTAATCTGGCAACTGCTGATTTGACGATTGCCAAATCTATCCCCTAATCTATCAAAGGGTAATTACTAAAAAAATTTCTAATATACTCCATTCGCTTAGCTCGGGCATATTTTGACAGATTCATTGTCGGAAACCTACAACACAACAATTCCTACTTCTCGGTATTAATAGCTCAAGTATACTACTATTGCAAACTTCTGTCGTTGAAAAAAGAAAAAATTATTCTAAATAGTGGAAGTGCATACTAAACCCATAACATTTTGGGTAGTATATATTAAAAAATATATTTTAGTTCTTATAATTTAACATAACTATTTATTACATATGGTGCAAATAAATAAATATTGATTGTCGGTAATTTGTAAAGTTCTATTTTATATACTATTTAATTTGTTTACTATTAATATTGGCTATAAATACGTGTGCTTGGTTGTATAGTAATTTCCAGCCACTTCGAGTCTGTCAAAAATTAACTAACTTCGCAAAAAAATAATTACTAAATTCACTAGACAGTTCGGACTGGAGATAGCGAACCGAATACAACATCGCCAAACCGAAATATTTTGTTTCATAGTTGACATTTGCGGCTATACTCAGCTTGTACTTTTATTAAAGTTAACCGCGTTCTTCGAATTTTTTATTGAGCTGTATATAATAAATTGTAAAAGGATTGTAGTAATTTACTTCACAATATGTTTACGTCAAGCATTAAGGTAAACTAGCCTTCTTAAAGTGGTTTTAACAGCCGTATGCATTGTGGGAATTTATAGGCACACAATTTCTAAAAAAGACCACAAATAAATTAAACCTGTGTTTGGTGGTGGGAGGTTGCTGTGAAAAAGACCTTATAATTGACGTTTTGAAAATCAATAAAAGTGTCCTGTTTTATATTTACAAGTTGGTAGCACCATCTATTAGGAAATGGAAATAATAAGGTAACATTTCTTTAGTAGGTACCTAAAAAATTTCTTATAATTCTGTTTTTCAATAAAATAAATAATTTTAATCAATCAGTTTACATATTTCCTAACTAAAATATTAAATCTTTAAGAGATAAAAGTTTAGGAAGATACCAAATGGATATTGCTAGAGAAAATCGAAAAAAATTAAATAAAACAAAGCATTAATTTGTTGCTTTACAACTGCTGCGTAAAGGCGCGTTTTCACGGGTCGATCTGGATTGAACGATTTAGGTCGATTATAAAATCGAAAGCAAATTGAATATGTAAACCTTAAATCGACTTGGCCGTTCGGCGGAGTGAGTCGATTCACAAACCATACATACAGTATGTATGGTTTGTGAGTCGATTCGACGGAAGTAGAAAGACTGTCTACTTTTGACGGGTGATTGCCGCCGAATCGATATCGAACGACTGGAATCGAATGTGTAAACACCTGGTCGAACGAAAACACAACGTACCCAAAGCCGAGTAGAGTACTTCTAGCGTGTATAAAGTTGTTGTTTTTAGTACGAAAAGCTGTAATTTTCGGAAAAAATGACTGAAAAATGATCAGATGCAGACATGGCAAGATTTTTGGATGCTTATCAAAACTATAATGTATTATGGAATCCACAAACCGAGCTTTATCGCAATATACAAGCGAGGCGAGAGGCATTGTAAGCAATTCTACAACATATGAATAAACTCAATATGTCTGAAAATGACTTGAAAAATAAAATAAAATATATTAGAACAACATACAATCGTGAATTGAGCAAAGTATTGAAATCACTAAAGAGTGGCTCTGGACCTGATGACTTATATGTACCGGTTCTAATTTGGCTTTTTATTTTTAAAAACATTCATTTTGTTGTACTAGTCCTTAATAAATCATTTACACACAGCTGTCTCCAGTGGCTAGAAATCGACGAACTATTTGCAATTTCAGCCCTGCTGGTAATGCTTCACGCATATTTGTATCGTTTTTTGACTTGTCTCAGCAGTTTTTTTCTAAAAGTTCTCTAAAATGAGCATTATCCATTCTTAAATGATTTCTATAAGCCTCTGGATCTTCCACAACCATTTCTTGAAGCAGGATTTGTGATGCACCATGTGTATTTCGTCTCACAATCCACGGTCGGGTCCACCACGTTCGTTTTTTTTCTTTTTGTTTGATTTAGCGATTTCTTCCCAAATTGCACAACAAATTAATTGCACACCTACATTAATCATTTCACGTGACGCCATTTTGTACCACAATTAATTTAACATTCATCGCCTGTCGTGTAAACCTTTTTGCTTTCCACACAGATCGACTTATGCTCAACCTAGATCGACCCGTGAAAACGCGCCTTTACATATCAGTAACCTAGTATCTACTATATTGCATGAAAATGTAAAAATTTCCCGTGTATTATAGCAAAAAACAAAAGATTTTGATCATACAATGCGGATAGATGCCTTCAAAGTAAGAACAAATTAACGACGTTAAAGGCGCGTTTTCACGGGTCGATCTGGATTGAACGATTTAGGTCGATTATAAAATCGAAAGCAAATTGAATATGTAAACCTTAAATCGACTTGGCCGTTCGGCGGAGTGAGTCGATTCGACGGAAGTAGAAAGACTGTCTACTTTTGACGGGTGATTGCCGCCGAATCGATATCGAAAGACTGGAATCGAATGTGTAAACACCTGGTCGAACGAAAACACAACGTACCCAAAGCCGAGTAGAGTACTTCTAGCGTGTATAAAGTTGTTGTTTTTAGTACGAAAAGCTGTAATTTTCGAAAAAAATGACTGAAAAATGATCAGATGCAGACATGGCAAGATTTTTGGATGCTTATCAAAACTATAATGTATTATGGAATCCACAAACCGAGCTTTATCGCAATCTACAAGCGAGGCGAGAGGCATTGTAAGCAATTCTACAACATATGAATAAACTCAATATGTCTGAAAATGACTTGAAAAATAAAATAAAATATATTAGAACAACATACAATCGTGAATTGAGCAAAGTATTGAAATCACTAAAGAGTGGCTCTGGACCTGATGACTTATATGTACTGGTTCTAATTTGGCTTTTTATTTTTAAAAACATTCATTTTGTTGTACTAGTCCTTAATAAATCATTTACACACAGCTGTCTCCAGTGGCTAGAAATCGACGAACTATTTGCAATTTCAGCCCTGCTGGTAATGCTTCACGCATATTTGTATCGTTTTTTGACTTCGTCTCAGCAGTTTTTTTCTAAAAGTTCTCTAAAATGAGCATTATCCATTCTTAAATGATTTCTATAAGCCTCTGGATCTTCCACAACCATTTCTTGGAGCAGGATTTGTGATGCACCATGTGTATTTCGTCTCACAATCCACGGTCGGGTCCACCACGTTCGTTTTTTTAGCGATTTCTTCCCAAATTGCACAACAAATTAATTGCACACCTACATTAATCATTTCACGTGACGCCATTTTGTACCACAATTAATTTAACATTCATCGCCTGTCGTGTAAACCTTTTTGCTTTCCACACAGATCGAATTATGCTCGAACGATCCAAATCGTTCAACCTAGATCGACCCGTGAAAACGCGCCTTAACAAAAATGTAAATAAAAACCTTCTCGAAGCCGGACTATAGGTGGTAAAGAACTAAAGAACATAAAATAAGCATCGAAACTAAACAACTAATTAAAGAAAGAAGACATTTACTAGCGGAAAACAAACGCCATACTCAAGAATACGCAGAAATAAATAAAACAATTAGAAAAGAATTAAAATGTGACATAAAAAAATGGAACGAGTACTTAATAATTGAAAACGAGGCTTAAAATATCTAAGACCAACACTGGGTGTTCGAAAAATTATCAAAATTAAAGACACCAATAATAAGGAAGATAAGGATAAAAATAAAATAAAGATAGTCGAAGACTTCTACAAAACCTTGTACATCTCGTAAAGCCAGCCTAATGAATTAACAAAAGGAAACGTAAGAAAAAAGTGTAAGAAAAGTAAAATAAGAGGTACCAAATAGAAAGAGATTCGAAGTAAAAAAAAAACTTTAAAAGAGGTAAAAAATAATAAAGCTCCAGGACACGACGGTATAATTGCCGAACTTTTACTCTAGTCGTGAGAGACGAAAATGCCACTGAACCTCTACACAAAAAATTCTTATAAAAATTTTTGTTTAAAAATATCTCAGGTACAATTTTTATTTGAAACATTTTTTTCTACGATGTACAGATTCTTGGTAAATCGATTTTACCCCTGCGAGGGGGCTTTTAGGGGGAAGCCCCGGGGGAAAAGTGGTAAATTTCTTGGCATCTTTTTTGTGGTCACAAAATTAATATTCTTGGTAAAATTCAGCTTGTTCGTATGATTTTTGGGGGTCAACTATCTGACGACTGATCTATTTTGAAAACATGTAAGACAATAACAATCCTTATACTATTTAATAGAAGTCCCCATAATATCAAAATCCCTAAAGACTGGGACTAGAGAGTATTAATATTCTTACACAAAAAAAGGACACATGTGACCTAAAGATCGTTGCTCAGTCAAGTGTATAAACAGTTTATGAGAGTTATTAACAATCCTTTGAGTTACAAAATGAATAATTACCAACAGGTAGAACAACAGGCTGACTTCAGCAAAGGATATAGTACATAAGATCATCTGTTGACAATGAGAACATTGATATAGAAGCAAATGAATACCAACTGCCCATTAGGTATATATGAAAACGCAAGTATTACCGTACAACTAGACGTGAATACAAATCCAATGCCCATTAAGAGAGGAGTTGTACAAGGCGACATAATATAGCCAAAACTGTTTCATCTAGCCCTAGAATACGTCTTCCAAACTACAAATTGGTCAACATATGGCATCAACGTTAATAGCAACAAGTTAAACCACCTCAGATTCACTGACGACATCGTGATAACAACGATCACATTCGAGGAAATACAAACTATGATATAGGAACTCGCAGACGGCTCCCAATACGTCGGCCTCAAAAAGGATTTGAGTCCAAGAATATATCTACCTAGACCAAATTCTGAAACTTTTCAAAGAAACAAAGTGCGGAAATCACAAGAAGAACAAGACTGGCATGGGTAGGATTTGGAAAATTTAGTTAGATACTTAAGAACCGCAAAATACCTCAATTCTCTAGGAGCAAATCGTTCAACCAGTGCTTCCTTCCTATTATGACATGTGCATGTCAAACCTGGACTCTAACCTATGAGTTAACTCTAAGATAAATATGAATAAACTAACCACAACAGAAAGGGCAATGTTAGATATACCACTGTCAGAAAGAAAGAGAAAAGACTGGGTAAGATCAAAACCAAAAGTCAAGGATATCACAACAAAAATTGGCAAACTTAAATGGAGTTTCGCAGGCCATACTGCTAGATAAAAAGACCAACGTTGGAACGCCACAATACAACATTCTAGACCTTACAAAGGTAGACGACCAAGAGGAAGATCACATATGAGATGAGTAGATGATATAAAAAAATATCCAGAACAAATTAGAAGTATGATGATCAGGTTAGAGATCGATGGAAATAGTTGGTAGAGGCCTATGTCCGAACATGGACGGTAGAAGGCTAAGAAGATGAAACCGAGATAAAATAGTGCCATAAATTGATGCAAAATAGTACTGAAAGAAATAATTTAATTAAATTAATAAAAGAAGAGCTTTTAAAAACACCACTAAAAGTGGCTGATGAAGTGTTGAATATAACATACCTATTTACAACTTGTATATCGATTTCAAACAGGCGTTTGATGGAGTAGATCGACAAAAGATGTTAAAGCAACTATCTATGTTAGGGATACCCAATAAGTTGGTTAAACTTATACGAATGACTCTGGAGGGTTCCAAAGCTATGGTGAGAATAGATGGAGATATGACGCAGGCCTTTGATATTGAAAATGGAGTTAGACAAGGGGATGCCTTATCAACAACACTTTTTAATCTAACTTTAGAAGCTGTTGTTAGAAAACTGGATGTAAACGGCTGTATTAATACAAGATCTATGCAAATATGCGCATATGCGGATGATGTTGCCATAATAAGCCGCAACAAAAGGGTATTGAGCGAAAAAGTTATAGAACTGAAACGAGAAGCTGCTACGTTTGGTCTACATATAAATGAAAGCAAAACAAAATATATGGAGTGCACAAAATCGAATGAACATGAGAATCTGAAGGTAGACAACCATACCTACAAATATGCCTCCACTTTCCCCTACCTAGGCTCAATAATAAATGACAACAACAACATCAGTCAAGAAATACAAGCACGGATTCTTAGCGGCAATAAGTGCTTTTATGCATACAAAGACTTAATGAAAAGTAAGTTACTGAATCGTGAGTCTAAGCTGAGAATCTACAAAACAGTAATTAGACCAGTGGTCACATATGGATGTGAAACGTGGACCCTCTCAACCACTGATGAAAATCAACTGAGAATATTTGAGCGCAAAATACTAAGGAAGATATTTGGACCAACCCAATGTAGCGATAGTTCGTGGAGAATGGACCACGAGCTGGATGAACTAATGCAGAGCGCAGATATTGTCAGATTTGTAAAATCACAAAGACTAAACTGGCTTGGTCACCTAGAAAGAATGCCAGATAATCGAGCTGTAAAAGTAATCCAGAGATGGAAGCCCCAAGGAAACAGAACAAGAGGAAGGCCCCGTAAAAGATGGATAGACGACGTAGAGAGGGATCTTAAAACCATGAACATCAGGCAGTGGCGAAGGAAAGTATCCGACAGGGCAGAATGGAAGAACATTGTTAAGCAGGCCAAGACTCACAAAGGGTTGTAGCGCCATTAGAAGAAGAAGAAGACTAAAACTGGCTGTTTGATGAGATGGAGGGAAGTTTGCCCCTAGAAGTATGGATAGTATCATGACAAAAAGGAATTAGTTAACCTGTTTATCATCCTAACTTTTCCATTCGTCAACGTCGGATTTGTATGCATCTAGAACATATGTTGTAGATATAGACATTCCTTATATATTGTTTATAATTATATAACAGCAAGTTTTTAATTTTATGTTTCAGTGTAATCTCTGACAGTAAGAAGTAATCTTTTGTCACGAATATATAAATACATTCTGTAAGAGTAATAAATAAACAGTGTACATAAATCAAACAAGTGGGTTTAATTTCCTGTTACATTACTTATTCATTACAAAAGATCTTTGAGTGTCTTGGAAGGAGCAGAGGAGGAAGATAAAAGAACATCTACTGGAGGAAGATTAACCAAAACAAAATACAAAACATATTTTAATATAAAAAGCCAATGGATAGGCAAAGCAAGTGAAAGATGTAAATTACATAAGAAATGCAATTGATATATAAGCGATAATCCCACTTTTTAGTATGCTAATATTTTTAAGCTTCACGAATGGACTACTAAGCTCTGACGTCACAATGGGTGGGGGTTTTAAAAACCTTTCCAAAAATTTCCAATATGTATTTTATAATTGTATTTTCCCGATAAGAAGTTGGAACTATTGGTTTTTTTAATTGTTTGAAGAATAAATAAGGACTTTTGGTTAACAAAATTCATTCTGTGCGATTAGTATTATTTGTGGTTCGTGAATTAGTGAGGTAAGAATATCAAAGTATTAAGATATTTTATTTACTATGAATGTTCATATTTTAAGGTTATGCCATTGTTTGATTAAAACTTTACTGATTTTTTTACTGCCTTTCAAGATATTTTGTTGTTGTTTTTATCAGGGATATTTCAAAATTAATCAATAAATCATTGAATTTATTTACGAAGTCAAAAAATATTTAAATTAATCTCTTATTCTTTTTTAAGTGTTAGTGATTTTATCCCTTAAAATATAAACATTCATAGTAGATATCTCAATACTTTGATATTCTTACCTCACAAATTCATGAACAACAAATAATACCAATCGCACAGAATGAATGTTCAGAACCAAAAGTCCTTATTTATTCTTCAAACAATTAAAGAACCAATATTTCCAACTTCTTGTGGGACAACTACACACAAATTGGAAATGTTTGGAAAGGTTTTTAAAACCCCCGCCCATTGTGACGCCAGACTTAAGTAGTCCATAGAAAACATATTTTTTAGGGAAATTTGAATAAAAAATATTGTGTTTATCCAACGCACTGCAGGTTTCGAATAAAAAAAAACTTATAACAGCCATGGAAATACGTTTTATTAACAATGTCTTTTAATTAATAATGTTTTAGCAAATTACACCTAAACTTAATTATTCCATTGTTTAGAAAAATATACACTTTTAAGCACAATTAACTGAAACAGCTATTCTTTATTTAATTCCATAATTATTTTAAGGATCTATTCGTATTAAAAATGACTAGGTTGATTATTTGGATAATTCTAATTCGATGATTTTTATAAAATTCGTGATTTTACGATACAGAAATAAATATGGAGCATTGTGTACCTGCGACCAATTATAAAAATATATAAAATAACAGTGCTTTACTTAAGTTTATCATCTTATAGCTTTAATGCACACGTTCAACAAAATAATCAATAAAGTAGATACGAAAATAGTAAAATTCCAAATTTAGTTTAGTAAACTTCTTCATATATTAATATCATTTTAACATTAATTCAAGATGGAACATGAAAAATCGTTTAGACTATTAGTAAGGCTCCGTATCAATATTTACATGTCATCAGAAGTTTTTATTTTATGTTATGTTGACCACTATATTATATTGACACTATCAGCCATTTTGCACTTAAATTATGCTAGGTATAGGTATGCTTGACCCTTTTGTGCGATTGAAAAAAAAATGGATCAAATGGTATTGTGCGGAAAAGAAAAATATGTTTTCCCAAGCACTTAAAATGTTGACTGTAAGCTTTTCACAGAGGCCAGAGAAGATGTTAATGACGACGCCCACCCTGGATTCACCACCACGTTGAAGCAGTAAAGAAAATGATTATGGGATATCTTCAAATCACTATTAGAATACACATTTTTGTAGGAAGGTTTGCTCATGAAAACTCATGGGTATTGTACAACGAATAACGTGCCAGCTCTCACGTAATTGTTTGTGGCAAACTAACACCTCTATGGAAGGTAGTTACTTCATCTTTTGCACGGATTGCACAGTCTGAGAGGCTTGCACCCCCTTAAATTGACATTCAGGTATATAATTCATTGGGGTGAGAGAGAATGATCATTGTATATCAGGGACCATTCCCTCAATGCTTCAGGCGCCAAATTGCTTGTCATGTGGAAGTCCCGGGTACAAGGACTTATATCCTATTCCAAATTTTGCAGAACAGCGTCAGGCGCAATCTCTACTTAGCATCTACGCAGCATACTTCTAACGTTTGATGATATATCTCTTGATATTTTGACCACTCTGGTCTCTTCCGTTCTATTTATGTGACTCCATTCTCTTTAATATCCATTCGTTTATATTTTATATAATACATCGTTTTGTCTTCATTGCTCTTTCGGCCTCTCAAAATATTTCCAGTAATTCTTATCAATATTCCCATCTCCTCCATTTCTAATAGCCGTTGTGTTATAGCTGTGTCGAGTATTGTTTCAGATGCATACATCATTATTCGTCATATACTGACTTTATAAATTTTCGATTTCATCTTAGTGTTAATATGACAGTTTCGCCATATATTGTCGTTAAGACTCTCACCTCTCCCTCACCAGGTCTTCATAACTGGAAAGTGTAATCCAGCCGATAATATAGCCAATGGGCAACGTGTTGGGACACCGTATATACTTAAAATAAAGAAAACACTATATATGTGAATCAATCAATCAAAATAAAGAAAACACTATATATGTGAATCAAAATATATTACTGTATTTCAATTTAAAAGCTTAATTACAAAACACAATTTGGTGAATGTTGGTTACAGGTACACAAGGTCCAAGTAAAAAAACTAATGCATATTTTATATACTGGGTGTCTCGTAGTATGCAAACGCGCTCATATTTGTGTACTCAATTAAGAAAAAAAATAAAAATCATGGTTTAGTACTAGATAAAAAGCTTTTCTGAAAAAGTATGAACAACAAATGATAAAAAAAACCAGAACACATCAAGAGCAGAAAAGTTAAGGGAACAAGGAACTCTCTCTCTCCAATGGCACTACATTCCAAATCGAGCCCTGGCCTCCTCTAAACTATGCCTCCAAACTTGCCGGGTCCGCCCTGATCCTCTGCAGGTTCTCACTTCATCATCCCACCTTTTCCGTGACCTCTCTTTTGGTCTTGCGCCCTGCATTTTACTACCTAGGCCTCCATTATCACTACATGATCAATTGGAATAAAATTTTCATGATTTCTCCTCGTTGGTTAGTAGAGACCACATAAAATTGTAAGTCATTCCAGGCAGCAGTTGACTAAAGTATTTGTTTGAATCTATTAATATGCGCATCGTAATGTGTCGGTAAAATCTTACACCAGGAATTCAACATTACAGAGTTTTTCACAAGGTGGAAAATGGATTCACCCATCATATCCTCCCGAAACCAAATAGCAGTTTAAGCAGTTGACAAAAGACATTTCTTTAACCTAAAAGAATGCAAGGACGGTGCCATCGGCGGAAAGCTCATGAAATGATCATCAATACTTTTCCATCAGAACAATGAAACTGCCCACAAAAAGTTTTGCTGGAACACCCACCTAAATCCTAGATTTGACACCCTTAGACTTCCATCTGTTTTCAAAACTGAAGCCATTCCTTGCTGGTCGCCGCTTTTCGTCCAAGAAGCTATTGCGACAGAGAAATTTGCAACACTTTCATATGAACACACTAAAAAAACGGGATAAGGGCATTGGAAGACCGTTGAATAAAATATATTGATATTAGAGAACTGAATTTCACCTTTACATTCATTAAATAAATTAAAAAATCCCCCCAACATTTTTATAACTAGCATAAGTAATATTGGCACCTTTTGTACTATACCTGATGTAAGGTTTGTTTAAATTGGTAAAATTACAATATGTATTTTTTTCAGCATTCAAAAGATTGTACTTTACCGGTAACCTGATGCTGACCAGAAAACTGTAGTGGTCAAAACCGGTCGTCGCTTACTAACTACAGAGATTGTGAGTTAGTTTGTCATTTATTTCTACTACATAGTTTTTCTTCAAAAAATTAATAATTGTTTTCACTAACAGGCCATGAACTTTTCATACAAACAACGTGTTATTCAATTGAAACACTTTTAGCTTTGTTTATACAGTCAAAGGGATGTTGACGGAATTGGAATAAAAAGCAAATAACAGTTTTCATAAAAGAAAACCTGAACAGTGTAGCTAAGCCGACTCTGTGCGCGACATCTACGCGCCCACTCGTAGCAAGTGTCAACGAGAGACAGATCCATGATGGCGAACAAAAATGGACAGTTTTTACGTTTTTAGTTTTTATTAGTTTTTGCCTGGTAACGACTGACAAACGATTTTCGGACTTGCATCGTAACAAACGTCAAGGTGGCCTCCTTTTTCCTTGGTTCAATGTTTATCTACTTTTCTTACAGTTACTACGATTCACTTATTTTCTGACTTCAGAATCCCCTGTTCCGTTTAGCGATCTGTAGACCCACGTCTCAAAGCTCGCCGTTGTGTCCTTGAAAACACCTGAGTGCATGGTGAACGTATTTAGACCTCGAAATCTTCGTCTAACTTATAATTCTAAGACAAATCTTTCCCTTTGGTTAATTTTTTGTTACCCACAGTAATACCCAACTTCTGGGTATCCTTTTTTTTTCATCCAGGTTCAATTTACATTAGGATATTATGTTTCGAATGTAGAATATGAATATTTTTAGAAGTTTTGCTAATAGTACTTACACACTGAGGCACCGCAAAAGTTATAGAAGTTATAGAATTTATTACAAATTAAAAAAACTTTATATCACTTGAACTGTTTTCCAGCTTTTAGAACGTATGACGTCACAACGATCACGTGACAAGTAGTGGATTTCTGGAGCAAAATTTTAAACAGAATATAAAATAAATATTTTTTACTATATTAGTTGTATTAAAAAGATAATCAACATTCCTATTATCAACAATTTGCTTAGATTGTCTTGCAACTGTCTACCTTTTGCAAACCCTTACATCGATTTGAGGACTTTTTCAACTCGGAGTTTACCCTTAAGCTTCTCCGACTTATCGTAGCATGATAATATTTTCATTTAATCTACAGCTGCTTTACATAGCTGTCTGGATCTCTACAAACCAGCCTCCCAAAGTAAGTAGATACGCTGCGTTTCCTTAGATTTGTGCTCAATTATAATTATCAGGTGTATGACCTATTACTGCATTTTAACGCTACTGGTCAATTATCTTCAGTCAAGTACTTCCCCATTCGCAAGGATTTCCCTCAATCATGATATAGTCCATGATATCCTTAATATTCTCTAAGAGTTTTATATTACCATAAGAAAACCGTGTAGTTTCACAAAAGTACACTCTTTGCAAACTGTCAAAAAACCTACAGAAACAAATCTCGCTATACTAACAACCAGTTTCAATCTGAAAACAGCATATAGGAATTGTTACAATAATTTATACAACATACCCTGTATGTGTATGGGCGACGGGAGAGATCACAGAATCACAAACGCCAGAGATTATAATCAGATGAACAAAAACCACAGGAGAGGCATGTATCAAAACATTTTTATAGCAGCTTAAAGATATATAGACGCAATTAAATGGACCATAGTAATAAAGAAATTTGTATTTTTTTGTTGGCATAAGAAATCTTTGTTATATAAACAGTTAAAAAAACTTAAAAGTTATAACATATTCTGAGATACCCAATATATTCCGATTTATCTTTACCAAGATCTTTAATTAAATGAGACAAAGAGCACTCATAATATTTTGCTTTATCACACCATTTTTTGAGTTATACAATATTTTTAACAAATTACAATGAAAAAATGTTACTACCTTGTATAAAAATAAAATTAAGGTGCTTCTAAACCCAATATTAAAACCGTTAGTAATAGCATACATATACCTATTTACACAATTTCAAAAAATATTCTTATGCCAACTTTAAGGAAAGTTTTTTTTAATAAATTCACGTAGAATTCTCACACCCTTTTATTCAAATTTATAAAACGTTTGGTTGAACTATAACTATAAAAGAAATCTTTCCTTAAAGCGCAAATATACAATATATAGAGAATTCTAAATTATCAACATTTTTTGCAAGACGCCTTTTCAGGAAAAGCTTGATCTACATTGAAACGTTTTTAGCTGTTATTACCTATATATTTATAATTTTTTCATCTTAGATGGGTGATTACGTTTAAAAATTTCCAGATTTCAGGAATTTTATGAGGCCCAGGCTTCCAATTCTTTCATATCGTCATCATCTTCAACTTTTCCTGAAAAAGAAGAAAATATATATTTATAGCAACAATACTTGACACATTTCTTTAAACAAAACGCGTTAAGATATAGAACAGAGGACAAGAAAAACATAATAAAAGTTTTGTCTATTGTAGAATTTTTTTTGTCCCTTCTGTGTATTACAAAAATTTCCTTTCCTATTCCCACTGATCCACTGTTCAGCCTTGCTTAGAGTTTGCTCTGATACTGTGAGGAGTGTTTCTAATGTTTTTCCCAGAACAGCGCATTTGAGTCATTAGCTAAATTTACAATGTTTGAGAAACCACTATTTTTTATATAACTATAACAACACTGGTTAGAATTACCCTTCTTGAGCATATTACACGGTTGTCATTAGTGTCATTTCTTGTTGTTTCGTGGTGTGCAATGACGGCGGCTTTTAAAAACAAGACATTTTAAATGTTAAAATGTAAATTACATAAAAAACAATATTGAGCACCCAATAAAAATCATTTATTGTAATTGTACGATAATTAGTAAGTGAAGCAGAATTCATTGATATTACTACGGACTTAAGGTCCGTAGAAGTCGTACCGTCTTACTCCAGAAATGTCCCACGTTTTTTATTTAACATTTAGAATTGAGTATAAGATCTTTGAAAAAGCATAAACATTCCAATTGTATATTTATATTGGCAAATGCCACGAAGCGAAACGAATTGCTGTTTCTTTCTTATACCACAAATTCTCTCTTCCTTTGACAGGATTTTAAAACAATATACGAAAAAAATATTCAAACAGGCGTTAAGCGCGGAGAGAGAGAGCGTTTGGACACTAATAGCGAAGGAACGTAGGGACTTCACTTTCGTCTTTCGACACTTTTCAATGTCGGGAAGACATCTTGACCTCTAGCGGGCGAACAATTTCGTTAGTCCGCCAGAAAAAAAAAGGAGTGGAGTTTTTGTGCTTTTCTTTTTGACGAAGCTATATTATGATTTTCTGGTTTATCTCTTTAAATTATCTCGTTAATCTCATTAAATGAATTCGTATAGACTAAGAAGCGTATAGTGAAGTAAACATAATCTACTGTAAGATTTTTTTATTAAATTTTTGGTATTTCTATTAAAGAAAATTAACAAAAGCAAAAATTTTCTTAATGTATGCGTTCATGTATTACCAGTGGCCAGTGAGTTCTCCGACATACATCATATGACCATGAGCAAGATAAATTCTTATTTTATTTTCTGTTTCTGTATTAGCTAATTTAAGATCTGTCCAATTTGTTATCATACTAAGTTTTTGATCCAGCAATAAACATATTTAGTAAGTAACCACTTTGTATCATTTCTTTCCCTTGTAAAAACAAAGTAAAGAATGGAGAAAAATAATGAAAGATACACCCGAAATTGTAAAGTAAACCCAGAATGAGCGTAGCAGTTTCATAGTGAGATCTAATCGACCTTAAAAAAGTAATGCGGCACAACTCGTTATTTTAACGGTGTAAATCACTTTTTTAAGTACCGGGTGGTCCAATAAGAAGCTATCAACATGCGGTTTGCGCCATTTTGTTACGAATTTAATCCAGTTCCATTATAATTTACAATAAATAGGTGTTTCCATTAAACATTTTGAAGAAAAACAAATTTTAATTTTTTCTATTCGAAAGTACCCTCTACCCATGACAATTAAAACTAAATGCAATTGTTTTATAGTAGATGTAAATTAAATCATCCACACTCTTTCTAATGACACTAATTTCGTTAAAATCGGTTGATCCAAATCAAAGTTATTGGTATATATCCACAAATTCTTTCCCACTCTCCCCCGCCCTTTATTTGAAAAAATAAAAAAAAAGTACTTGAACAACTTTGTGCGGAATTTAAGCCTCTTTCTAGTCTACTTATTTAACACTTGGTATATTTGGGCATATTTCACAAAAAACTGGTTTTCAAATTTTTCTTCACAGGTTACACCCCCTAGCGGTTAACCCAGAAACTTGAAAGTTATTTCCAGCGATTTCTCTTGGCCACTTTTACTAAGGAATTTTTTATAACATGAATAGTTTCTGATATATAGCCGAGAGATCGGCTTATTGGACCACCCCGTATATACATTAACACAAATACTTACTAGCTGCTGGTTTAATTGGTTTATTAGCAACTGCATCAGTAGGCACAGCCGGCAGTTGAGTTGGACCTGGCACTTGAAGCAGGTCTTCTTCCAATCCTTCTTGTTCGAGCTCTTCTAATTCTTTCTCTAATTCATCATCGTCCAGATCGTCGGTGAATCCAACAGGATTGCTAATAGCGTTTGTGATTTCGTTGGCTATGTCGTGTTGTTCGGCTATGTCATCCATGATGTCGTGAACATCATCCACATTCCTGTAAACAACAAATTGGGTAATTTTATAATTAATAAAATAAGAGTTTTAATTTTCAGAAGATTGTCGCTTTATAAATATAAATGATAAAGACATGTTCAATTCTAAAGTCGGTTCGCTATATTTACGCGGGTTTCGGATTAAAAATTTTATTGTAAGTACCCAGTTTTAATTACCTGCTCTTTGGGGAAATATCAACTGGTCAAATGAAATGAAAAATAATCCATAACTTTTTTTAATTAAATAATAATGGAAAATCTTTTATATAATTGACAGTATAATAAGGAGAATTACTTCATTAATGGAGTCTAATGTGGCTAATATAAACCTAATAATAATTTTATATTACACTTCACACAGAAAATATGGTCTATGTATATTTGTTCCATGGAGAGAATTTCTAATGAAAAATAAAAAAATTTAACTTGCCAACAAAAATGAAAATCAGTCATTATCATCAAAAATATCATAATCGTTATCATCATCACTGTCATCACCATTAATTGTTATTATGATTGGACTTCTTTCGTTTATTTTATTTTCACGAGTCCACCAATCTTCTATTAGTTTCTCGCACTTGAATATACAGTTGCACCACACTTCTGGAGTTACAATTGAAAGTGCCTTTCGCCAAGTTTTCCGAACTGCGTCGTCGCTATAACCGTTAGGCCCAATATGGTTGTCATAATATTGTTTTGCTATTCCCCATATATATTCGATGGGATTAAACTGGCAATGATACGGTGGCAGACGTAAAACTTGATGACCCTAACTTTCAATAATCTGATCCACAACAAAGGTTTTTGGTTTTGCGTGGATATTTGCCAAGCGTAATAATTCTGATTTTAAAATATGTTGTGTAAATGGTATATGTTCCTTTGTCAACCATTCTTTAATTTTATTAACAGTCCAAGAATTCGTTGGACTTTTGTTTAATACTTCAGAATGGTAAGGTGCATTGTCTAAAATAATTAAGCTGGGCTCACTTAAACCTGGGAGAAGTTTTTCATGTAACCATTTTACAAACATTTCTGTGTTCATATTATCGTGATAGTCACTTGATTTTGATTTAGATGAAAATATTAAATCAGCACCTTCTATAAAACCCGATTTCCCTCCTGCATGTAAAATTATGTGTCGCTTCCCTTCTCCATCAGTATGTTTGATAGACTTTACGTTATCATCTTGCCATATTCTCTTGGTTGCACCCCTAGAAAATATCCATGTTTCGTCTAAATATATAAAATTTTCCCTTTCTTCTTTTAATTTAGAATATTTTCTTAGAAAGTTAATTCTTTTATGCACAACAGAACTTCTTTCACAAAGGGCTTTTCTGTTATCCTCCTTTTGAAATTTGAAACCCAAATTATGTATCACTTGCCATAGACTTGTTCTGCCAATTTCGTCAAATTTTCTATCTTTTAATTCCGAGAGAATTGTATTTAAGGTCACATGTTCCTTGTTGGCTCGCATTCGATAAATGGTATCACGAATTTCAAATTTTTTTCCATCTGGAATATCTTTCGTTTTCAATGATAGGCGAGTTTTTCGGTGATCTTCTTTCGGCCGTTCATTATTGCGATTTTGTAATACTCCTCTTAGTTTGGTTTCACTAATTCCTAGAGCATCACATACGCGTTGTTGAACAGACATTACCGATTTTAAAGGACCGCCATTTTCTTTTTCATCCGTAAAATACTTATGTACACTATAAATTAGACTATCTACATCTACCACACGTCTAAGCATTTTTAAATATTTCCACCAAACATACAATGTCAACACTGGCAAAGAATCAATTCAACTGCAATATTGTAACAAATTTATACCTACCCTAATGTTATTTTAATATATTTTAAAATATGACCATTAATGCAGTTTTTACCTAATTTTCTGGGAAGTCGTTTACTGCAACTGGTTATCAATGAGTCATTAGCATAATTTTGTTAATCCGAAACCCGCGTAAATATAGCGAACCGACTATAATGTTTAGGGTAAGGATATTTCAAAACTTCATGAAACTTTGAAATACGCATGTTTGAACAACAAAAAAAATGATTCCTAAAACATTAACCATTTTAATTTCATACTGAATTCAATATGAAGTATTAAAAACGACTGTCAAAAGAAACACAATAAATACTCAAACTATTTTACTAATGCAAAAATTAGTTTGAGTCTGTCTTGCTAAGAGAATGCACTGCAGACAATTAAATGTTTTCAGTAATGTCGGATTTCATAGTTTCGTTTGTAGATTGATGTCACCAAATGAGTCAGGTCCTAAGACCAATACTTTAGGACAGAAGGTAACTAAGGTGATGAACAATATTTAAACCATAAAAAAATATTATAAATTAAAGTAAAACTTAGATTAAGTGTTATTGTCCAGACCAAGGAAGACTATTGAAGATTCAATACAGGCCCTCTAACATGAACCTCAGCAAATATCATCATTGGGAAATTTTAACTCCCAAACTCGGACAGGCTACAGTTGAGAATGTTGTGAAAGACCCGTCTTAGAACAAGAAATGAAAGGGGAGGAAGGTTAATCCAGTTCTGTCAAAGACGGACATGGATTCCACGAATCCATTTTTTGAATTCCTTTATCAACATAAACAAAAGGTTCTCTCGAGAGAGCAGGCAGGATGCCGATCAAATTATGGTACCAATGATCACCTCCATACAGTAAAGACACTCATTGAAAAATCCATAGAATACAACAAACCTCTTGTCCTTACTTTCATAGATTTTCATAAAACGTTCGACACGATCGAAATAGACAGTTAAAATATGACTGTTAAGATACACGATAAAACCCGACCAATAAAAATAAAACGTGGGAAAAGGCAAGGAGATACATTGTCACCGAAATTATTCATAACGGCATTAGAGTATGCCTTTAAGATGGTCAAATGGGACCACAGAGGAGTAACAATAGACGACGAAAAGCTTAACCATCTCCGTTTCGCAGATGATATTGTTCTTATCACAGATAATTTAGGAAAAGCCACAGATATGTTAAATGAATTGGACTTTGCATGTTCGAAGGTGGGTCTCAGAATCAACTTGATAAACTAAGTTTATGACAAATGTGGTTCCCAATAACCATTTTACTATTCAAGACAAAGTAGTAGAACTGGTGGAGAAATATATGTATTTGGGTCATGAAATAAGAATCAACAGGTTAGCCTCAAAAGAAAAGTATTTGACCAATGCGTATTACCGATCATGACCTATGGGGCGGAAACTATGACTCTAACCAAGACTATGGCTTCGAAATTGAGAGTAGCACAGAGACGAATGGAACGGTCTATGCTGGGAGTGACGTTGCGGGACCGATTAAGAAACGAAGATCTGCGAAGAAGGACGAGTATTGCTGATGTTGTGGAATGCATAGAGGAAATGGAACTGGGCAGGTCATCTACACGTTGGGCTGACGACGTCAGGCGTATCACCAAAAATTGGCAACAAAGAGCACAAAATCGTAAAGAATGGAGGAGTTTAAGGGAGGCCTATGTCCAGCAGTGGACGTGATAAATGAAGGCTGGATGATAATGATGATGATGAAACAAAAGGTTGATACATTCTAGCACCTTTTGCAAAAACGTATCCAGGCGCAGATGTATTTTGTTATTTCTTTAAACACCTTTTGATACACTAATTCTATTGTTATGTGTCATTTTTCTCTATAAATAAAATAAATTTTTATGGTCAACTTTACGAATCAAACTAGGAACATGAATTAATTATAGTAATACTTACAAGTTCTTATGAGCTTTCTTAAGGGCATCTGCAGCATTTTTCATAGAATCTAATACAGCAGTATTTGTGCTAGCTCCTTCGAGGGCTTCCCTCTGCATTTCAATAGTTGTAAGGGTTCCATCTATTTGTAGTTGGGTCTTTTCCAATCGTTTCTTCTTTTTGAGGGCTTGGAGTGCAACTATAAATTATGATGTTATTGTATTAGTACAGTTGAAATCAAATTTTTGAACATTTAGTCATCCAATAGAGATAGATGAAGACAATAACAAATATATAGAAACGCTACGGTGCAAACTAAGTAAGTACATAATGGAAGATTATATAAAAACAAAGAGTCACAAATGGTATCAATGGTCAAGTACTCCATTCTAAGACATGGAGAATCAAGGAAGATAGTGTAAGATCAAGGTAAAGTTTTTGCCAAAAATTTGCCCATTATTACATATTGAACAACTAAATTCCACAGCATATTATGAAACTGTTCTTCTTCTTATTGCGCCGTCTCTTTATAAACTGCAACATGAAAGATTTCTGTGGATGAACAGTCAAATCATCTCCTCAGGTATTTCAGCCACGAGTTCTGGCATCTTCCAACTGAACTTTTTTATTCATGTGACCATATAGTCATAGAAAAGGAAGATACGAGAGTCACAATTTATAAAGAAGGAAAAATAATATAAGTTCATAAAAAATGAGCTAAATTTCAACTTAAGCCTTTCAAAAAGATATTGACACTATGTAGTAGAATAGAATAGAAAACTTCCAATAAACTTGTACTAGAACCAAAATACCAGAGTAAGGATCGAAATCGATGTTATATATTTCCTATACTGTTGTACGGAGTTGAGTCGTGGACTCTCACAGACGCTACCTGCAAGAAAATTGAGGCTTTCGAAATGTGGTTTTATTGTCGAATCATGAAGATACCCTATACCGACCAAGTTACTAACACGGACATTTTATTAAGAATGCAAAAAGGAAAAGAGTTGTTAACCCCAATAAAAACAGCCAAAATCGAATACCTCGGTCACATCATGAGGAACAGCGAAAGATATGGGTTGCTGCAATTAATTCTGTAAGGAAAAGTAGAAGGAAAACGCGGACAGGAAAGCGAAAGAATTCCTGGCTGAAAAATCTACGTACGTGTTTCAACACAAGAGCCATAAATCTTTTCAGAGCAGCAGTACGCAAAGTATAGATTACCATGATGGTCGATAACATCCGAAACAGATAGGTACTACAAGAAGAAGAATCGAAAGTTCCATGTCTGCAGAAGTAGAAATTAGGAAAGGAGTTAGGCAAGGATGTATTTTGTCACCTTTGCTATTTAATTTTTATTCCAAGTTTCTATTTCAAGAGGCACTGGAGGATTGCAAGGATGAATGGAGTAAATATCAACAGCTTCAGATACCCGGATGATATGGTGTTGATTGCAGATTCTGACTTGGGTCTATGAAGACTCATCAAGAGGAACAACTGGATCTGTGAGCAATTTCGTATGAAATTAAACATTAAGAAAACCAAAGTGATGTCAATCTGAAAAAACCAAAATGTACCTCAACCTTGCACAATAAATGGGCACATTTTAGAACAGGACAACAAGTTCAAGTACCTGGGATATTGGATCGATAGCAGTCTAAATTCTAGTCTAAAGTCTAATTAACCACATTTCGAAGGCATACACCAAGGTTATTTACAACAGAATAAGCAAAAAATGCGAGGATAACATTGGAGATTCGCAGTTTGGGTTTCGGAATTCTCTTGGGAAAAGAGAAGCACTTTTTAGTCTACAGGTACTTATCCAGCGCTGCAGAGATATGAACAAAGACGTGTACATATGCTTTATAGACTACGCAAAAGCATTCGATAACGTAAAGCACGAAAAGATAATTGAAGTTCTCCATAAGATCGGAGTCGACTACAGAGACATTCGAACAATAGCGAGTCTCTATTGGGGCCAAACAGCTAAAGTGAAAGTAGGATCTACATTTACCAATAAAATTGAGATCAAGAAAGGGGTACGACAGGGCTGTATCTTGTCTCCTATTCTCTTTAATATATACTCAGAAGAAGTATTTAAGACAGCGCTGGAGGAAAGCACAGAAGGCATAAAGATAAACGGAGAAATAATTAATAACATAAGGTATGCTGATGACACTGTGATTCTAGCAGGTAGCATGGAGGAACTGAGTTGCCTAATGAGTAAGATACAAAAAACAAGTGCACAATAAGGACTCAGACTAAATATCACAAAAACCAAATGGATGTTAGTAAGCAAAACCCAACAACCACCACAGCAACTGATATTAGACGATGAAAGAATTGAACACGTGGATTCGTACATCTACTTGGGAACAACAGTTAACTCAAATTGGGATCAAGCGAAGGAAATCCGTATAAGAGTAGAAAAGGCAAGAGCATCGTTCACTAGCATGAAGCAAATTTTCACCTCTAAAAGCCTCACCCTACCTCTCAAAATTCGACTTCTGAAATGTTATGTATTCCCGGTTTTGTTATATGGAATGGAGGCGTGGACAATGACCGCAACATTGATGAAAAAAGTAGAGGCCTTCGAAATGTGGGCTTACCGACGTATATTACGTATATCCTGGACTGAGCACGTGACCAACGAAGAGGTACTACGCCGGATAGGTAAAGAGAGAGAGGTAGGAATAAGTATAAAGAAAAGAAAGTTGGAATACTTGGGTCACGTTATGAGACACAATAAATATAGAGTACTACAACTGATCGTCCAAGGGAAAATAGACAGCAGAAGGGGTCCAGGGAGGAGAAGACACTCGTGGCTCCAAAACTTGCGGCAATGGTTCGGATTGTCATCTGCTGAACTATTCAGATCTGCCGCAAACAAAGTCAGAATAGCCATGTTGATTGCCAACGTTCGGAACGGACAAGGCACATGAAGAAGAAGAAGCAGTCTAAAACTGAAAATTCGACTACATTTATCAAAATACTACATCTGGTCAACTCTTTTCTAAGCATTTGAAACATGGACCCTTAAAACATCAATGGTAAATAAATTGGAGGACTTTGAAATGTGGATCTACCAGAGAATCCTCAAGATTTCATGGACATTGCATAGCTCAAATGAAGAAGTACAGATTAGAATAGGCAAAGAACAAGAATTTTTCAACACCGTAAAAGTTAGAAAAACATCATACCTAGGTCACATGCTGAGAAATAATAAGTATCAATATGCTCACCCGATGAAAGTGACAGAAAAAGTGGCTAAAAAACATCTGACAACGGACAGTGTTAAATTTCGAAAATAATTGAATACAGAGGAGAGTTTGCAATTGAAGTAGCCTAAATCCATTGGGGGCAGGGATTTTAAGAGGAAGAAGATGAAGAATAGAAAATGAAGATACCCTGAATTCACCATTCTAGAGATAATACATTATCATAGGCAATAAAATTATATACAGTAGACTCCCTCTATAACGAGAACTGAAATGACAGACTAATTACCTCGTTATAAGCCGATCTCGTTATATCAGACAATAATAATACTGTGCATACATATGAATCTGTAGTTTTCTAAACCATTAGTTCCTATAGTGAAGCCATTCGAAGCAATATAAGATGCTAATAAATATTGTTTGAATAGCGTTTTTGAAAAAAAGTTATTTACTTTTATTGTCAATGAAATATATTAAAACATAAAAGAGTTGTTTACTTTTATTATCAATCATATACGTTAAAACAAAAAATCTGTACTTATATTTTTTTCCAACTACATAATGTATAAAGCGTATTTTCAAGGATAACATGAATTATTGCTTCTGCAATTTTAAGAACTCTGTCATTTTTAACTGCTTTAAATGGTCCAGTATCATTCTATCATATATTTTCTATGTGAAACAGTTGTATTTATTCATTGTAAAGAAGTTTATTGCGGGCTGCAGTTAAGTTTATTGAGGGGCTGTTTGAAAAGGTATTTATTTATTTCACGGGGCATCTAATGTATCTCGTTATAAGCGAAACCTCGTAATAACCGTGTTCGTTATAGAGGGAGTATACTGTATTTTAATTGTACATAAAATAAATGTCAATTGTAATTATTATGGGCAGAAATACTCTGAAAGCCCTCTTGGAGCACCCAATAAACATGTTTCTCTCTGTTGAACCAAATTATTGTGTGAATAAAGACATCTAGTACAATCTAGACAAATGTATATATTTGTATACTTATATATTTTTTTGGTTTTTGTCTAAGTAGTAATATAAAATTTTTTTAATAATAACACAAATTTTTTTCAACCTACAGGCAGATGTAGTACTGTGTAATTGCCCTGTAGAAGTAATAAATGCAAAATCTAATAATTATTAGATTCAATCACCTCTAGAATACACAAACTATTTCGCAAAGCAGAAAAACGATGTGTTATCGTTTCTGTATTGCAAAATTGACAATCATTACATATGTTCTTTCTTTGTAAAAGGCTTTTCTTTAATCACAATAAATTAGACTATTGTAAAGACCACACGGAAATGAACAGTTTTTAAGATAATTACCTGGACTGTTATTAGTTGTTATTCTCCTGTAAAATCCTAATAAGAATTGTGATGTCAACCTACTTATGACAAATGTCCTTCAACCTGTCCTATGCCAATTCCAAGATAAAGAGAGAATAATATCGAAATATTTATAAAATGAAATAACAGGTGTAACATATAAAGGCAATTCAACTAAAGTCACACAAGAATATTTTATGACCTGAGCTGTTTATGACCTTATCTTAATCCTCCCACTGTGCTACCAGATAAAACTAAGATAAAATGTATTATGAATTGGTTATATACTCCATTTTAAAAATGTACAATTAGGTAAAGAAAATTATGGAAAGAAATGGGGAATCATAAATATATGCCAAGATAATACATAGTAAATATTACTACACTGCCCTATTAAGAAAGAACCCTGTATCTCCACTATAGCGAGTTTTGAGAAAAACGCGATTAAAGATTTTTGTTTAATCCCTTGTGCTTTTGGTACAATAATAACACAAAATCATTTAGGGTAGAGTGTGTAGCGTAGTTAACTTTTTTCAAAAAAAAAAAAAATTGCAAAATTAGCATATGGACATTAGTTATGCAACATACGGACTAACAAAGCAAAGAATTATGTCAAGTTTACTTAGCTAAAACCACTTATTATCCAAATTTGTCTTAAGCTTGGTTTTAACTATGTAATTATTATAAAATTTATATAACTGCCTCGAAAGGCAAAACATTTGTTAACATAAGTATTTACGAAAAACATTTATTTAAAAATACAAAATGAAAATTATTAATCGGAAGTTGGCAATTCTTCCCAAAATTGATGGCGGTTCGCCTGTATAATTTGACCTAAGTTTTTTAATATTTGTTCTTTTCTCTTCTTAACAATACCAAAAGGTTTTCTCACAGGTGTGAGGTCCTTTATCCCAGATTTTAACACTCTGGCCTGCAAAAAGTCCATCTCTATTAACTCATCGCTAACGTCAATCTTAACGTGTAAAATCTTGCTCTCTCTCTTCACAATTACTTTAACAATTTGTGATAGGTAAATACGTGACTCTGTTTTCTTTAATTTTGACTGTGATGATAAGTCTTTCCAGAAAAGAAAATCGGAAACCCCCATTTCTTTCACCACCACACGATTCAAATTACACGTTTTAACGGCCTCGACGAAATCATGATACTCATAAACTTTCTTCTTTTTCTTTAACGATAGTTCCACTTGGTGCTGGAAACTATTAGCGGTGTTGCTTTATTGCTTAGAAAAAACCTCACATATCGTTTTATCCTACGTTAAAAACCCATATCTGCTGAGCATATACCAGGTTTTTACTACGAAGCGTTAAATGCCTGGTTTATACTAAGCATAATAAATGCCTAGTAAAATACCTCTATATGGGTTTTTCTCTATGTGAAATTGTTATATAATTCATAATTATTCATATGGTGCAAATATCCCAATTTTTCAAATTTTGGAGATACGGGGTTCATTCTTAGTAGGGCAGTACACTAATATGATAATTTTAAAAGGAAGACAGTCATATCATAAAGAGATAGATGTATAAAAATCAGGGGAAGCTAAGGCAGGAAATAAAATATCTCAATATAACAAAGTGAGAAGTGGAATGTTTGAATGAAACTTAAAAAAACACACACAGATCACAGGACAATATTACATAACCAAAATGGGAACACATAATATTCACCATGGTAATTGTCAGAAGCAGCTTTATTAAGACTACTACTACTACTATAAACATTAAAAAAAAAACGTTTATTATCATATACAGCGACAGATTACTCAAAATGCATATTCAAAATACTCCATGTTTTGATAAAATCCATTTATCCCTGTCAAAATATTCTTACTTGTAGTTGAAGGTTTCAAGATTATAAAGCTTTTTATAGAATTGCAATTAATTAAGTAGTTTTTTAGAAAAAAATTCTCAAAAATCACTAATTAAGGAATTTTTTTCAACAAAAAATTGCAAATAACTCGAAAAGGAAGCATTTTTCGAGAGATTACCAAGATAGAAAAAGTATTTATTTCAATGAGATACACCTAAAATTTTACTCAAGGTGATTCAGAAAATGGTTTTTTTGTTATAAATTATTTGTTAATATCAATTTCCGGCTCACAAAAATAGAAAAAAATACATTTGAACTTGAAAAAATATATAAAATTAAATAAAAAAGGTTTGGTGCAAGAGAAATGCAAAAAAAATTAGTCAGTTTATACTCTGCTTATAGGGGTAAACCGCTCGCCTATATAGCTTACAAACACTTACAATGAAGTAAAAACTTGTGATGTTTGATGGCATATATTTTTATTAAAATAAATGTTTTAGATTTATCCAAAGGGATTCCTATTATCTCCAAAACGTTTTTGGTCCAGTAGGACCATCATTAATGAAACATCTTAGAAGTAGTTGAAACTAGCCACTTATATAGGTGTAATAACCTTTAGATTACATGATAAACTTATTAGATTATAATCATATAGTCACATGGTCAATGTCATAGGATATCACTTTAGGGAACTTACATCTCCCTCCTCGAGAAATGGATGTTCACATCCAACGATTAAAACCAGCCAACTCAGCTGGTTGGCAGATTATACCTATATAAGTGACTAGTTTCAACTACTTCTAAGATTTTTCACTGATGATGGACCTACTGAACCAAAAATGTTTTGGAAATAATTTTAATGTTTGAATTTTTTAATAAAAATATATACCATCATATATCTGAAGTTTTCTTCACAGTACCTAAGTCTTTAATATAAAAATAATCTGCATAATAGAGAATATTAATCAGTAAAAGAAGAATCTATAGACAAAAAATGGCAGCAGAATGATTCATGACAATTGAAATATAACATGAAGAGCAGCAAAACTCAAATCATTGTATAAAACCAAAAATATGCCATTTTTCTTACAAAAAAAAAGGAGAAATATGGTATTGAGCATTTCACCTAAAACAGAAATCATTCAAATCTATAAAACATTCAAAAACATGAACATAACAAATAAAAAATAAATAAAACTTTCAGTTTAGCTAATTAATTATAAATATGGAAGAAAAGTGCAAAAGAAAGAAGAATATAAAATAAAAACTACAGTATGACTTCTACAGGTGTCCGTCAGGGGTTTATATTATCCTCACTCCTATTCAATATTTATTCCGAAGAAATATTTAACAAATGTATGGAAAATGCAAATGAGAGCATAAAAATAAACGGTGAGTTAACGAACAATATAAGATATGCCGACGACACGGTGATCCTTGTCAGTACCATAGACGAATTACAGCAGGTAATGGAAAGAGTTTATTCAGTTAGTGAGGAATACGGCCTGAGCCTCAATTTCAAGAAGACAAAGTGGATGCTGATAAGCAGGAAGCAACAGCCTGCTCGAAAGTTACGGATAAGTAACATACTACTTGACCATGTAGAATCTTATGTGTACCTTGGCACCAACGTAAATGCAAAATGGGAACTAGCCACAGAAATTAAGGCGAGAATAGAACGAGCTAGAGCAGCATTTAGCAATATGAAAAAGCTCCTCATAAGCAGGGATTTGTCTCTTCCCCTAAAACTATGTCTAGTTAAATGCTACATTTTTCCGATCTTACTGTATGGTGTGGAGGCCTGGACGCTGACGGAGACGCTCACGAGAAAACTAGAAGCATTCGAAATGTGGGTGTACTGACGCATTCTTCATATATCCTGGACCGAACATGTCACCAACATAGAGGTAATCCAAAGAATCGGAAAGGAGAAAGAAATCGTGAATACAATTAAACAAAGAAAGCTTGAATATCTAGGCCACATATTGAGAAACGATAGGTACCGTCTACTGCAATTGATTGTCCAGGGAAAAATAGACAGTAAGCGAGGGCCAGGCAGGAGAAGACACTCGTGGCTCCAAAATCTGAGGAAGTGGTTCGGGCTCACATAGATCTAACTATTCAGAAGCGCTGCAAACAAGATCAGAATTGCCATGTTAACCCTTTCGGTCACGCTTTTTTTTAGTGTAATGAAATATATTTTGGTAATAATTCCAAATTATTCCTAGTTATGGTACTCTTTTGTAAGGTAATGTCTTTTGGTAGGAATATTAGCATTTTTTTTTAATAAAATAGGGCCCGTTTTTGATATTGTCAATTGACAAAATTGTGACTAACTGTAATATTTACTTAAAGGAAGTTAAAATTCTTATGTCGTCAATTGACGACACAGTGACTGAAAGGGTTAATAGCCAACATTCGCAACGGACAGGGCACTTGAAGAAGAAGAGAAGATGACTTCTGCAACATGTTAGAATTAAAAAAGGAATTCAGATTAGATACAGTAAACAAGTTAAATGAGAGAAATCTTACAAAAAACTCATATCAGATACTTAACCAAATTAAATAAAATTATTCATATAATTATTTGTGTTACATGAATATTACAAACACAGATAAACTTGTTTAAAAATGTCTTGTTATATCTGTCTATTTCCATTTTTACATAGTTTATATGAAAAGTAGATGATATCATTAATGAACTTCCTATATAATATTATAAAATAGTATCATATCAATGGAAAGGGGACACAAACCTTGGTAAATAATTGCAAATGAGCAATACTCCTTCCATACTCAATATTATACAATTTTTACTTGCTTTATACTTTGCCACCTCTATACAAAAAGCCCAATGGGTTTTCAGTTACACTAAGAAACATATTAGCATTACATGCATAATGATTTATGTAAGTGTATAATATGTAGTAGGAAAAAAGCACTTTATGTGAAAAGCCGTCTGATGTTGCCAGAATTTATTTATTGATGAATCTTCTTATAGTTGATAGGTTTTGTCATGACTGAGTAAGTAGCCCAAGGATTAATGTTTCTCTAAATGTGGCAAACACGAAAACAATTGAACTTTCATGCAAGTATGTGTCAGTAAGTGTAGGAGTACAAAGTCTTTTGGATAATAGAAAATTTATCATATATTAAGAACTCTTTGGTACACAAGTAACAGTAAACAATATTTCATTTTTATGTTCGTATGGAAGATGTGTCTTTAGTAACTATAACTAATTATATAGTGTTTATTCATTATTTATTATTATCTGTAGACCAAGCTTTCAGAATGTAGATAAAATATCCCATGATATCTGGCACAAGTGACCTATTGTTCTGACACAAGTGACAACATCTGTAATAAACATACTTAGTAGAGCTATTACAGCCAAACACTTCTAAGTAATTTTTCTTTTGATGTCCATACAAAGGGCATATACTTATAAAGCTTGTAAACTCTTCTTTTGATCTTGTATTCGCTAGTAACATTCTTTTAAACATATTTTGAAAGATAATTCTGTTAAAGTATAGCAAAAAAAGAATATTTACTTAATCAATATGTTTGTGTGAAATTAAAAATATTTTCACTACTGATACTACCATATTTATCACAATGGTGACTCATTTATCACATCTCTTAGTGATTGTATGCAATAAACAATTTTTTTGTAGTCTAATTACCAATTTTCACATTATTACAACTGATAGGAAACAACTAATTTACTATTTAGAGAAATTTACAATAACTTGAAAAATCCCAGTGAGAATAGTACTTAATAAGGTCATTGATATTTTTTCAATCAATGTTATTAACGTGTGGAATATTAAAACAATACGAATGGAATGGTAAAAGTTATCCTTGAATAAGACTTGTTCATTAAGTATACAAGATCATATGAAATGATTTGTCCTTTAAGTGAGTAATAAGTAGTTTCTCAAAGGACATCCTTCTCTTGCACAATATCATTAATTTATCTTTTGCCAAAAAACCTTTAAATAATAAATGTATACACACCTCTTTTATTTTTCGACGCATTTTTCTTTGCTACTAAGGTAAATTCTTCTATCTTCTTCTCTAAAAAATCCTGTTTTTTTATTAACATTTCTTCAGTCTCTCTGAGTTTTTGAATAGCCTCCCCAGGACTGGGGGCCACTTCTTCCTTTTTCCCCCCGAACAGTTTTCCAAAAAAGCTCATTTTGCCCTTTTGTTAAGAAAAAAATATGAAACAAATTACTAATTCTTAAAAATTAGTCACCAGTGAAAATAGACAACTTCTGACGTTATCTGTCAGATGTGACAGTTACATCATCCTAAAGCCAGGTTTATTGTAATCACTGTCATTCAAAAGTCTACTTTTTTCTTGCTAAATATAGGTTTACACATCTCTTCTGTAACCAATGTTTATTATTTATTTCTTCTTGTGTATCAATTATTATATTTAGTTTTGGCCTTCAAACAATTGTTTCTTTATTTATTTTTAATGGGATTGATTTTATATTTTTAATGGGAATTAATCACAATTTCAGTTAAAAATACGTTTATTTTGACATTTCGATTTCCAATCTGGAAATTATTCAAGAGAGTGGAAATCGAAACGTCAAAACAAACGTATGTATTTTCAACTAAAACTGTGATTAATTCTGACTAAATATAGCAAATAATATTAAGTTGCCCCAAGAAAATGGCTACAGAATAGTATTAAGGCTGATTTATAAACTTTACGTTGGCGTTGGCGTTCGCCGTTGACCTTGACGCTGGCTATCATATACTGGATACTGGATTTGCATTTATAAACTTTCGGTTGGCGTTGGCGTTAAAGATCATTTCTACCCTTACATTTTTGAGTTGGTGTTATTAATTTTTGCTTGAAAATTAATACAATGGAAAATGAAAATGCTCCGTCTTTGTTAGGTGCAGTGGCACTTATACACGATACTTTGTATTAGAGCAGCACTGAGCCTTCCAAATAAAAGACAACGTCTATACAAACGGAGGCCCATTAACCAGAACAGAAAGACAAGAGGTAATTTTAATTATTATACAAATATAAAAACTGGAATACATAGCAGTTTTTAAATATACCAGGATGCAGGTTCCAGTATTTGAAAAATTACTGCAAATGGTAAAATCAAAAATAAATGTAAACTATCGCTCTGATGGAATTTCTAATACATAGGGAATATAAATTAAATTATCTAAACTATTTCATTTCACCAGCACGTGGAAATACAAACATAAACAAATAATTAGGTTACTTTTTCGGTATCGCTATTGGCTGCGATGACAAAGATACAGTTTTTTTTATGTTCTGTGATCGTGACTACAACCCAGAGATATGATATATTCTTTATCTATGGAGATATGTGTCTTACATATCTCTGCTACAACCACAGAAGGGTTGGTGTGTATTCTGTGCTACAACGGCCAACGGCAAAAGATAAAGTTGGTTCATCTTGAACGGAACCGAACGCCAACGCCAACGGGAACGATGTTTATAAATAGACATACGAGTTTCCGATTTGACCATGTTATAACGCTAACGTCAGCGCCAACGCCAACGTAAAGTTTATAAATCAGCCTTTATAAGTATTGCTTTCTTGACTGCTTCCGATCTGTAAACTTAAAAGCCAAATTAAGAATATATTTGCAAATGTAGTTATATAATTGATAGAAACTAAAAAGCCACAAGACATAGTTTCATATGAATTGTTTTTATTATTTTTAAAGTTTGTTTTTATCTTTCTTTATTTAATAAATAATACATAGTTCATTTTCATTCTTGAAGAGGCTACTTCAATTTTAAGTTTGTTTCACAAGATTTTCTGTATAGAATATACAAAGGTCTGGAATTAGTCTTTTGATTGGATAATATAAGAAGAGTTTAATCCTACGGTTCGTAGACTTACTACGGTTGCCTCTTCCGACTAACCAATGAACATTAAGCCCGAAATTACGTCACGAGAGTACAGTAATTTGAATCGTAACATTGTTAATCGTCGTTTTTATGCCTTTGATGTGTGGAAAATAGTAAAGATAGTTATAAAATAAAGATGTCTAGTGGATTATAATACCTCTCTTTCTCTTTGTCAACCATTTTACATCCACTCCTGAATGTAGGTCTCTCCCAATTGCTTCCATCTTTCTCTATCTTGCGCCAATCTAATCCACTGTTTGCCTGCCACTGTTCTTATGTCATCTACCCATCTTTTTTGAGGTCTTCCCATGCTTCTTGTTGTCGTCCTTGGTCTCCATTCTAGAATTCTCCGTGTCCATCTGTTGTCATTATATCGGGCTACGTGACCTGCCCAGCGCCATTTCATTTTTGCAATTTTTTCCACAATTACACAATATCCCTAATCTTCGTTCTACGTCTTATCTCGGTGTTTCTAATCTATATATAATACCTAATTGTGAAAAACTGTTGATATGTAGGCAGTTTGGTACTTAAAATTAATCAAAACCGGAGGTTAACGTTTATCCAATGTTAATGCAGGATTTACGTAAATCTAGGACTTCAATCTCCATTTTACACTGAAAATTTGTCGCGTATACTGAATTTACATCAATACTGCATTCACTATTGGATGAATTACCGAATTACATAACTATTTTTTCCATTTTTTTAATATCTTTCCTTCACACTACAACCTGTGCCTGGCATTCTAAAATTTCATCAATATTATTATTACGTTAATACACAATGAAATTTTAAAGTTTTAACCTACCTTATAAAAAGATACGAAGACAATAGATACGATGTACAACTACAATAAATAACGTTTCTTCGATAATTCAAAATAAGTTTTTATAGAAAACAACACCAAAATTTCAAATACAAAAATATAAAGTAAACTGAGATATTTAAGAAACGATAAATAATAAAGCAAATAATAAACTGAAAGATAATTACCACGAACAAACTCTGATAATAAATGGGTTTTGTATTCTTGTGTACTCTGGTGACGTAACTCAAGCATCCCCACCCCAGTCGGAAGAGGCAACCGTAGTAAGTCTACGAACCGTGAGTTTAATCACAGAATAAAAATCAAAGTTTTGTGTTTCGTCTTATGCTATGGTTGAATGTCATTCTTGACACTTTATGTCTTTTTTTCAATCATATTTTTTTTATCCTAACCTTAAATTTTTGCATTTTTTTTTATATCCTTCTGAGAGGCTTTTTAAATGTATACAGTTCAATCTAATGTAAATCATAATTTAAGGCAGTTGGTAATTTAACACATTTGAAAGGAAGGTGTAATTATTTTCTAGTATTCAAACGAGTAAATAAATGTGGTAAGTTTTTATTTATGAATGTAAATATTAAGCCTTGCATTGGTATCCTTTTCGAGAAGTTCTACCAATTTTTTATGAAGAATAAATTTTTTTTATTGTTTCTAGAACATAATAATTTAATATCCACTAACTTTAAAAATATTGATAAATGTTCATTTTTCTTTACAACTAATTTGATAAGTAATTGAAGCATAACTTTTAAACCAAGTCAGTTCTTTATTCCTGTTTATTATTGTTTGTTATTTCAGGCATACGATTTTTAGTCACGTAGAAATGTAAGTCTAAATCAATAAATACCATGAACTGAAAATATGTTCCTAAGTTCATATGAAAGAAACTAAGTCCTTTGTATTTGTTAGGCTATCTAAATATTTATTTTAGATTTATTTAACAAAACTATTCTATTTTTAGTGATGTCTCGAGCAACCAAAAGGAAGCATGTACTCCTAGAAGTACTTCAAGATGACTTTTCCCCGCCAACTGAAAACCAACAAATTGTGCGAGTTCTCAATAGTAGAGGAAATAACTTACATGAAGTTGAAGCTGCTGACAAGTCTGTTTTCCTTGCGTCCATGCCAACAAAGTTTAGGAAAAATGTTTGGGTGAAGAGAGGTGATTATGTTCTTACAGAACCAATTGAAGAAGGTGATAAAGTTAAAGCTGAAATGGTTAGGATTCTGACACCAGAACATATAAAGTATTTTAAAAAAGACAATGTGTGGCCCAAAGAATTTGATGATAAGAAAGAGGACAGTGATGATGAGGATGACCTTTTTGTGAATAGAAATAGACCTGTTTTTGATGAAGAGGAATCTAGTGGTTCTGATTCCGATGATGAATCTAGTGAAAGTGAAAACAATGATTGATCTTTAATATATATGTTTTTTTTTAATATGTTATTAGATGATTAAAATAAGTTTATTTTACAATAAATGAATCTTTACATAATAATTTTAGTTTGCAAGGAATTTAAATAATAAACAAGATTTCTTTGGCCAAATTTAAATTCTTGTTTTATATTTAAATAGATATTAATTATGACATTATGCCAAACATGCACAATATTTGGATTTTGTTGATATGGCTGTGGATAAAAATACTTTGGGTTTATTAGAAACCACATTTTAAAGTGTTTTAGTTGTAGACTTATCTGTAAATTTCTACTAGCTGTGCATTATCTTTAATAATGCCAGATACTTATGTCTATTAAGTTTCAATCATTTGAACATACAAAATTATTAGTTTATTTGTTGTAGTACTGGGACGTTTCCTATTAAGTTTTAAACCTTTTTCTTCAAGAGCTTGCCCTCATTGTTTTTGTTCTAAATTCTTTTCAATATTTACTACTAACACTGCATCATAATCAATCACCAGGAATTGTTACCCTGTAGTTTCCTTGCTATATGATCCAAAATTAATGAGAATAAATAAGGACTTAAGCACTGGAGTAGTTTTAGTTAAGTTAATGGATTAAGTCCTCAATCAAAGAAACAATCTAATAGTACAGACAAGAACCTAGCACATAATCGTTTTGAGAGCTGAGGACTCTTTATCATTATCATATGTGTTCTCAAGATGAGTATTTGTTTTATTATTCCCATATTTTTCCTTCAGCTGCCTTATAATGAAAATGACATATTTTGTTAATTTCCATTGCATATATTCCAACCTCTTTTGTTGTGTTACAATATCACTGCTATGACTTTACAGAAATTCGCCAAATTTAAAAATAGTTTTGTCATCTTTTGTATGTGATACTGATAAGTTGATTTTTTATATTTTGCTATTACTGTTAGTTCTAATATATCAACTCACCATTTCTAGTGCCAAAGTTTAGTTTTCTATATATTCTCTTTTGGATTGACTTACATATGAAGGGTATAGGGAAAAACCAGATATGTCATTTCTTTTCACAACTGAGTTAATTAAATTTTAATGTTCAAAACCAATTATTTTTATTTCAAAAAGGGATTATAAGCAGTAGTTTACATAAAATAGAAGTTAACATTATTATAAGTAAAGTATTATAACTACAGTTTTTTGGTTTACAAAAACTAAAGTCAGCTTTATTGCCAAAAAATCTGCATCATTCATGGTTCTGCGTCACCTATGTCACCTAAAATAGGCAAAAACCAGCCATTTTTATTCTTGAACTAAAAAAGAAAATTAATGTATTTTTAATGTTTATTTATTTATCAACATATAAATATTTTAAACTTACTGTTAGAGATGAGCCAGGTTCTGGAAAAATGTCACTGCTTTTGGACTGCAAAACCACATAAGACTCATTAGGTAGTTAAACTTAGCCTTTAGAATTGGTAAAGGACCTGTAGCTAAAAATTAAAAAAAAATAAATACATCTCATTTTTATTTAAAAGTTTCTTATAACTTACCATATAAAGAACATATCATATACCAGTACAGGCAGCAAAAATTCTTCACATCTTAAAGCTGAGTTTTGGTCAAAGTGTTTTCGTATTAATCCAGATAGTACTGGTCTATTGTATGTTAAATGGTAGACGATAATTTGCTGTTTCCTTTAAACTCTGTGTTTTAAATGGGCATTTTTGTAAATATATTGTGTCTAAAAATGATTTCCAATCCAGTACCATGTTTTGTGACACACTCACTAGGACAAACAGCGATGATTTGAAACAAGAATGCCTAATGACTTCTTCAAACTCTTCCGGGACCTCACAGGTGCTCTACAAATTCCACAATCCTACATTTTTCTCACGCTCCAAATAGGAATGTCCTATTACAGGGAATGTGATTTTTTTTTTCAAATCATGAATTTTGTTGTTATCTACAAAATGAATAAATCGAAAAATAGTAAAGTTTTTATTTTGTCTTCCGGCAGAGTTACAGAAGATTTGCAGTTCTTCAACATGATCTTGTAATTAATTATTGGTAAAATAGACAAGAAAAGATACAACTTCGTTTGATCCTTTTTTAGCCATTCCTTCATGATAGGAATAAAAAATAGACTGACTAGAAGAGAGGACATGTACATTAAAGGCATACATAGACAATTGGCGTTTATAGTATAGTTTGTTTCACGAAAAATGGTTGAGTGCTTAATGATTACCTGAGTTGATCCTATTGTGTATACAAGAGTCTCTCAATAAACTACCGAAGTACACAGGGTCGCACTTCACAAAGTTTGTTATTTAATACATTTCATTGGTAGCTGTGTAATACACGATTATAAAAATTTATTAAATTATTTCATATGGTATTTTCAGGTTGTTCAAGTGAATATACTTGATAATTGAACAATTTTTAACATGAAGAAAATAGTTTTTTTGTTCTACGTGAATAATTGTAGTATATGGATCTAAATTCAGAAAGGTACTTTCCTCCACACTTTTTTCAGGCTTAGGACTGTCAGCAAAAAACTGGCGTGTTTAAAAGTTTTTACTCTTCCTAATCGGATATCGTTAAAAGTTAAAAAGTTAATATTTACAAAAAATACCCAAAATAACCAAAATATATTTATGAATTCCTAAATACCTAATTCTGTTTCGCTGTCGCTATCCTGTTCAACATTAATAACAATTGGTTTAATTATGTGATACAAAGTAACATATGAATTTTCTACGTTCATTACATGGCGTACTGAATTTTTCCAACTTTCTAGGGAAATATCATCAACACATTTCCTTATTAATTCGACTACACTACCACTTAAAGTCGGAGAAACATTTTGTGACCTAACATTTGACTTTAGTTGGTGCCACATATTATGCTCTATGGGATTAAATAAACAATAGTAGGGCGGAAGCCGTAACACTGTATGTCCCATGTCCTCGGCCAATGCGTCACAAACATATACTTTTTTAATAGAAAATGATTTTAACACTTCTAACAGTTCATTTTTTAAATAACTTTCTTCAAAATATATATCGTTTTCTAACAGGTAGTTTTGAATTTCAATTTTCGTGTTATTTGCACTTGGAGACTTATGTAATTGACGACTGTGCTAACTTGCATTGTCCATTACTATCACACTATTTTGAGGAAGGTTAGGTATAAGACAATTCTTAAACCATTGCTCAAAAAGCTCTGCCGTTGTATCCTCATGGTAGTCCACGCAGAAGTCTTTAATGTTCTTTGCAGAGAGCCATAAGGCATTTGGGACCCAACTATTTTCTGATCCTGCATGTAAAATTGTTATTCTTTTCCCTTTGTTTGATGGAGCTTTTGTTTGACACCTGTTGGAAGAATCGGACCATCCTTTGGATGGTGTTTCATGAGTGTCAAACGGATGTAGATATAGAACAGGGAACCAACCGCCAAATTTTGAAATATTCAGTTCTGTCGTTAAATAGATTTACAAAATACTCCTGCACCCAGCTCCAGAATATAAATCTTAAATAATACCCCTAGCGCCATCTATTGACAAAAGGTCCATGTTCTTGTACAGTTTCGCGAAATAATAATTTTAGAACAAAGATCCACAGTTTTTGGACCACGTTTTAGTGATTTCGAAATAGTCTGAAAGGTTATAAGAATGTCGCGTGGAAAACAAATATTAAATCTTTTAAAAGCCTCTGAAGTATTGCCAGAACCATCCAATGCACATAATAAACAGCAGGTAAGATTACTATTTATATGGATTTTATAACCTCAAATATGTTACGTGGTTCCTTTTTCAATAATGAAGTTAAGTGAAATATGGGGGTTTGGTACTTTTTATTGTTGTTTGGTTCCATGTTCTAAAATGTCTAGTAGGAATAATATGGATTCTCTTCTTATTGGTTCTTTGTTCAGAAATGTGATATTTAAGGAATCTGACGTGATGTGCACATAGGTAGGTACCTAGATGTTTTCGTATTTTGCTAAGATGTTTTTTGAAGTAGGATTTGCTCGATAATATTCCTAATCATCTTTTCGATGCACACAAATTTGGTAGTCAGACATAATTACTTTGGTGTTTTGTAATAAATCAAAATATATTTAGATAGATACCATTTTTTTACAGTCAGTTTGAAAAAAATACTGGTTACTGTGTAAATACCTCACTTATCTATTATAACTTTGTTTCAGGATAATAATAGCTTAGATAACGACAAAGATAGTTATCCAAATGGTAAGCAACATGGTGCAAGTGAGGACAATAGTGCAGCTAGTACAGCACATAATACAACTGTGGAAGGCCGGAACACCGATTTATCTGAGGAGAGTGACTTTGACGACAATATTGCAGATCCTGATTTTCAAAATGATGAAGCCCCATATCCAGAAAGTACCGATGATTCGTCAGACAGCAGTGCCAATACGGGACACTATTCTAACAACGAAAATGATCCTCAACAAGTAAACCAAGAAGAGCATAGGAAAGGAAGACCAAGAAAAGGAAGAAAACGGAAGTACATTGGACAAACAGAAGCAATTCGGAAAACTTTAAAAAACACCAATAAACCATATATTTCTAAAAGAGGATTACACATAGATTCTAAACAGTTTATTGACTATAAATGTAACTGTAAAGAAAAATGTTACACAAAAATTAATAGTGACATCCGCAGAGAAATTTTTGAGAAATACTGGAATGTTGGTAGTTATGATCTTCAAACATCATTTATTACCGCCTTGGTTCAAGAAAATTCAGTTAAAAGACGAAGAAATCATATTCAAGGTAGTCATTTAAGATTGCATTCAAGAACATACACGATGAATAGGTTTACGGTGTGCCGCGATATGTTTGTAAAAACCCTAGGAATATCCACGAAACGCGTAAATACAGCACTTAAAAAATCAAGAGTATTAGACTTAAAAGATAACCGCGGTAAGCATCAACATCATAAAAGGTTGTCTGAAATGAAAAAGGAAGAGGTTAAGGCACATATTAACAAAATTCCAAGGTATAAATCTCATTACCGACGAACTCAAACAGATAGAGAATATTTACCTACTGATATGACACTTGAAAAAATGTATAACTTATATAAATCAGAAAACAATAGTCCTGTAAGCTTCTCATATTATAGGCGTATTTTCTACACAGAGTTTAACATTACACGTAAACCTTTAAAAAAGGATACATGTAATAAATGTGATACTTTTTCTGCAAAATCAGCGGCTTCAAATATCGTTAGTGATGTAGAAAATTTTAACCAACAACATTATGAACACTTGGAAGCAGCCGAAAAAGCTAGAAAGCAAATGAAAGAAGATTTTAATGAAGCAAAATCTAATCAACTTGTGGAAACTATAACATTTGATCTTGAGAAAACGTTACCAATGCCAAAAATTCCAACCAACATTATTTTCTACAAGCGACAGATTTGGTTGTACAACCTCGGGATACATACAGCCACCACCAACAAAGTCCACTGTTTTATTTGGCCAGAAGGTGTCGCTGGACGAGGATCGCAGGAGGTTGGATCTTGTTTAAAAAAGTTTATAGATCTCTATCTAGGCCCCGAGATCAAAGAAATTCGTTTTTGGTGCGATTCATGCGGCGGCCAAAACCGCAACATTAAAATATGTTTGTTACTGAAGCATGCCTTACATAATCACCGTACATTAAACAAGATAACAATAAATTTTTTGGAATCGGGCCACAGTTTTTTGCCCAATGACGCTGATTTTAGCGATATAGAAAAAGCCATAAAATTTCAGCAAAGATTGTATGGGCCAGAAGATTATGCAAATGTCATGAGAAGCTGCAGGAAAAAAAATGCAATAACAGTGAACACCATGACTACCAATGACTTCTTAAGTTCAAGTAGTCTAGAAAAAATGATTGTCAACAGAAAAACCGATATTATAGGACAAAAAGTAAACTGGTTGTTGGTTCGAAAAATTAAAATCGAGAAGGAACGTCCATTTAGTTTATTTTTTAAATTCTCACATAATGATGATGAACAGTTTACGGAAGTTGATTTAAAACCAAAAGCTAAAGGTAAACCACAGCTGTCATTAACAACTGACTTGGAGCTATCATGGCCGACTGGAAAACCTATTTCTACGCCCAAGTTAAATGATATTAAATCTATTATGCATTTGATTCCTGAAAACGAGCAAAACTTTTTTACATCATTGCTTGCTAATGACGCTATTATAGATGATGTAGATGGTTATGATGGTGACGTTGATTTTGAGTTTGAAACTGAAAGTGAATAATGAAGCAGATTTTGTTAAAAAGTTCTATCAAAAATACTAATTACCATTTTTTTCTTTTCTTTTACCTTTATTGATACCTGTTTGTAGCATTAAATATTGTTTTTACGTTTTTGTACAAGGAACCACATTACTTTGTTGGAAAATAAACGTGTTTTATTTGGTGACTTGACATTTTCTTGTGTTTCCTGAAACCCACTCGTTGTTACTTTATCAATAAAAATATTTTGTGTTTCTTTATAAAAAAAATATTCCTATTTATACATGGAACCAAGTGACTGGTTCTTTTTAAAATTGTATAAAAATATTGAAATTAAATTTTTAAAAAAGGAACCAAGTAGCATATTTATTTTATGAATGATATTTTTTAAACAACTTTCAGACAACAGAAGTATAAATTACCTATACTAATATTGGACGTGACCTACAATATCTTAAAATAACCGTTGTTCAAAATAATCGATTCTAACTGATGACAAACAATTTTGTTGATTTTCTCAGCTGTTACTTGATGGTGCTTGGTTCCCTGTTCTATATCTACATCCAAACCATGTCTCGTCCAGATAAATTATTGGTCAATCTTCTGTACGGTACTTTCTTATGGAAGTTATATATTCAGTACGCCACTTTTGTAAACGATGGGACTTCATAAGCACTTGCCTTTTGTCAATTGTACGATATCTGAAGCCCATTTTAGACAAAATCCTCCAAAGACTAATGCGGCTACAGTTTATTTGTGTATCATCATTAGTAAGCCGTTGTTTTAAAGCATCTAATGTAGGTATCCGTTGCTCTTCGTACATTGTGTAAATTTTTTGTCTTATTAAGTCCTTATCACTTTCGTCAATACATTTGGTAGAACCGGCATCCTTACGCTTCCTTCTTGACTTAATGGGATTTGATGTAATTCTTTTCACTGTGGTTAGAGGTATTTTCGTTAAATCAGATATTTCACTGGCAGCAGTATTAGCAGTAAGTCCTCTTGTAAGTAAAGAACTATATATTGTTTTTACGATTTCACTAGCGTCAGCAGATAAATGCTTTTTCTTTGCTGGAACACTGGAAGAAGCACCGTCAATGTTTTTCCACGGACGCCACAAAATGCTGTTTTATAGGTATAAATAGGTATAACACTGGTAACACTTGTAACACTTTCAACTAAATGAAACAAAATTTAAAAATTTCTCATCGGTTTTATATATACAAAGTGACATAGAAATCCGAACACCCAGTTTAAATGATTTTATTTTAATAAAATTTTGTATAAGTACTTAATGAAGCATAATAAGTAAATGATTAAAATTTCAAAATGATTACATTGCTTTAAAGCCCTTTTACCTTTAATAATGTATCAATGCACCCCGATGTGTTACGCATTCTCCAACGCGCCTAGACATGCTTCTGATCAGGTGGTCAATGTCCTCTTGTGTATCTCATTCCAGGCAATCACCAACTCCTCTCGAAGGGCTTGTAGAGTCTGAGGAGGACGTTGCAAATTGAGCAATCTCCTACCCATCATATCCCACACGTGCTCAATTGGGGATAAGTCGGGAGATCTTGGTGGCCATGCTAACAATGTGACATCATTATGTTGAAAGAAGTCTACTGTGGCTCTTGCAACATGTGGCCGGGCATTATCTTGTTGGAAAGTTGGATTTGCTAGGGTGTCAAGATAGGGAAAAAGGTGGGGTTCTAGAACTTCTTGGATATAACGCTGCGCGTTCATGTTACCTCTGATGAAGATTAAAGGTGACCTGGAACCATAAGGTATAGCACCCCAAACCATAACTCCAACAGTGTGATGAACATGTCTTTCAACAAAAAACTCTGGATTCCTCCTTTCACCACGTCGCCTTCTAACCCTCGCTCGACCATCGTGCATGCCTAAACAAAATCGAGACTCGTCACTAAAGACAATACTGTTCCATTCCTGATTCCAGAGTGACCGTTCTCTGCACCACTGAAGGCGATTACGGCGGTGTTCTGGAGTTAAAGGGAGGACCCAGTGTGGTCGGTATGAAAACAGGCCAAAACTTCTCATTCGTCGGTAAACACTTCGCATGCCAATAGGTCTTCCGTGTTCTGCAAACCATTCATTTGCAATGGAGCTGGTAGTGGAGAAACGGTCTCTTAAGGACAATAATCTTAGGCGGCGATCTTCACGGTCTGTTGTTCTACGGCGGCGTCCAGTGCCCCTTGCTCTTTACGTACGGCCTTCTTGAAGCTATGCCTGACAACATCTAACCACGGTGTATACACTTCTTTGCACTATAACTGCAACTTCCCGAAAAGAAACTCCAGCTTCCCGAAGTCCCATTATACGGCCCCTATCTAACTCACTAAGTTGACGAAATCGTACAGGTCTCCGTACTCTAGGCATCGTAACCAATCGTAAAGAATGTCAAGAACAACAATCCGCCAAATTTGGATCTTTACTGCGGCTGAAATATTCAATTTTAGATTGTTAGTGAATTTAAAAACAAAAAGTATAAAAACCGGAATCTCCAACTGATAAGGCTAAATACTTTATCACTTGTTTTTTTCAGTAAGATAAATAAATTACACCAAATTTTATTGAAATAAAATCATTTAAACTGAGTGTTCGGATTTCTATGTCACTTAGTATACTTTTACAAATTATACAGAATAGAGGAACCCTGTATAATTATTCCAGGAAATATTTAACGATTAACAAATTTATTGTGGTCATTAAAAGATCAACCATTGATAGTGAAACTCACTGTTAAAATGTTTACAACTTTATGAAATAAAATGTATTCTAATCGTTTTTATAATTTTATACGATTTTTTAATCGTTTTTATATTACCAGGAATTTATTATACAAACAAGATAACGACACTCCACAGTAGCTTCAATTTTACCTGACTACTTACCTGCTCAACTAATGTTGACTAAGCTGGGGTACTTGCGGTACTATAGACTAGGTTACTATATATATAGGTTTATATATATATATATATATATATATATATATATATATATATATATATATATATATATAAACTATACCAGTGTTACAAAGAATTAAATAATGTCATAAAATAAAAATCCATGTATAATACATTTAAATAAGTATAGGTGAAATATAAAAATAGCCTTAAATGTTAAATAAAACTTGGAAATACGCCACCTGCCAATTATGTGAAGATTTAAACATAAGTAATGACACCGACATATGAAGCACGTGTCTATTTTAAAGTTAAATTGAAAACCAATGTAGTTAAAAACGCAACATTTAATAGTAAAATTATCACATGATTATTAAAAAGCAATTAATAATTACTTATTAGAAAGCATTTAAAAGTGCATAACTGCAAAATTGATGATTTAAGGCATGTTTTCGATATTAATTGCCAGTCGCCGTTGTGGCATTAATTCATATAAATTGAAGTTAGTTCACCTTGCAAACTGGCGCTCAGGTGTTTTGTTAAGACTTCAAGGGAAGTTCGCTAATATTAGCATTACTAGCATCCATGCTCCAACGGAAGAAAAAGAGGATGATAAAAAGTCATGTTCTAGGAGGCACTAGACCGAGAGTACGATGAGTGCCCAAAAAATAACATCAAAATAATAGCAGGAGACTTAAATGCCAAAGTCGGAAGAGAGAATATATTTTCGCCCACCATCGGAAAAGAGAGCCTACACGTAGACTCTAATGATAACGGTCTCAAAATCATAAACTTTGCGATGTCTAAGAACATGGTACTAGGGACATGGGACACGATTTTCCCATAAAGATATACATAAGGGAACTTGGAAATTTCCTGATAATGAAACTATTAACCAAATACAGTAAAACCTCCCTTAACCGAAACCTTTTTAACCGAAACATCGATTAACCGAAACGGCTGAGAGTTTCAATAATTTCGTCAATAAAAAGTAAATGTTTATCGCAAAACGTAAACAATTCCATTAATTTCAGTCACCGATTGATGTCTATGTGTGTTGAGAAATCACAAAAACCAAGAGCTCTAAAAGATATTTCCGAAAAAGCACTTTCAGTTATAGAAGCCAAAAAAGGTCATGGATGTCGACCACTTTATTTTCAGAATGGTTCAAAAATGAATTCCTCTCAAGTGTAAAATCCTTTTTAAAATCAAAAAAACTTCCCATCAATGCATTGTTCCTTGTTGATAATGCGCCAACTAACCCTCAAAATCTACAAAATGGTAACAATTGTCAAATTTTTGCCACCGAATGTCACAAGCTTAATTCAGCCGTTAGACCAGGGAGTCATAGAGACATTCAAGAGACATTATAGAGGAGCATTCTTAAGACATCTGATATTACAGCTTCCCGAAATTCTCAAATCTTTAACAATGAAACACGTTTATTGGTGAGCTGAGTCGTGGGCCAAGATCAAATCTTCAACTTTGGAGAAATGCTGGAACAAACTTTTTGATGGGATTTTGATTGACGATCCTGAAGAAGAAAATGGTAAGGAAACGACAGAAGAAATTAAACCTTTTATAAAAAATTTGCCGGGATGTGACAATATTAACCAAGAAGAGATACGTGAGTGGTTAGCAGCCGATGACATGGAAAGTGAATTCATCGACTAGGACATCATTGATATGGTTCTTTATCCAGATAACCTGAGCATATCAGATGACGACCCAAGAGGCAACAGGCAGCACGAGACCGCCGACGAGATTTTCAACGACTTAGAGCTAAGAATTTTATACAGTAGGCCTAATTAGTTAGGGACACGACTAGGTTCTTAATTTTTGTTGTTATTGCATAAAGTTTTGTCCTTTTCAGATAGCTTTCGTTTCGTCGAACAATCGAATGACGCAAACTCATGACTTTCTGCAAATGAACGATGGAGAGAGAGAAAAACATCGTTGTCAAACGAAAACGCAAAAGAAAATAGAAGATTTCTTTAAAAAAGTATTTTAAACTTGTTCATTTTCCTTAATTTTATTACTTTATTCTGGATTTACTTATTCAAAAACATTACGAAATCAACTCATAGTATTTTTTAATACCAATACTTTGATCAAGAATATTATAAAAAACAATGTTATTTTTAACCGAAATTCTTGTTATCCGAAACGGCCTCCCCCCCAATTATTTCGGTTAACGGAGGTTTTACTGTAGATCATACAATCATCGATGCAAGACACTGCTCTAACTTATTAGATGTTAGGTCTTTTAGGGAGCAAACATACATAGTGATCACTATTTAGTTAAAACACGATTTAAAGAGAGAATATCCAATTTAAAAAAGGAGATCCTGAGAAAGAGAGAAAAAAACGACATTAATAAACTAAACGATTCCGACATTGCAAATGTATACAGACAGCAAATAGAAGATCAAATAAGTACAATAAACTTAGAAGAAGAAGAAGAAGACATCAACCAACTATAGATAAATATACGAGATATTGTGTTACAGGAATCGATTGAAATATTGTCAGAAAAAAGAAATCATTGGTTTGATCATGAGTGCGAAATGGTCACAAATAGAAACATACACGGAGAAAAAAAAGAAGAGTATAGACGTCTTAGAAGAGAGGAAAAACGTATCCATCGACGTAAGAAGAGGGAATACGAACAGAACACTCTTAATGAGATACAAAGTTTATTCGATAAAAATGAAACGAGGAAATACTACAAATCCATAAATAATAGCCGTCTAGAATTTAAACCACGATTAAAAATTTGTAAGACACCAACGGTGAAATTCTACCTGATAAAAACTCAGTTCTTAGCAGATGGGCACAACATTTGAGCGAACAACACAAGAAGTGTCAAATGCCATCCTAAAACTCAAAGAAAAAAACGGGTGTGGCAGTCCAGTGGGACTGCCGGTAGAAGTTATACTTCTATACACGCGTTCGCCTTTACAAATTTATATGGGAGTCAATCTGCACAATCATTACATATGTAATGCTATAGGTAAGAGAGAGCAGAAAGAGAAAAATAATTAGGTATACAGGTACATGGTGCATCGTTTGCTGTATATAAACATTTGACTTTTAATGGGAGTATAGTAAGTAAATGAAGGAATGAATCAATATTTTAATGAAAATATATATTTTTATTTTTATATATGTATAAAAGGGGTTGAATGCAAAAAAATTTTTTACACATACTCTGCAGTAAAATTTATTGTTAATTTTGTTATTAATATAAAAATACAATACAATACACTGCCACATAATTCAATATTATAATACAATACAAATTAAAATGCAATATTCATAAGTATTTAAAAATGACAATATAAATAATTTACGCATATGTTTAATTTACCATGATAATAATATTAATAAAAAAATAATAATATTAAATATGTTTACAAAAGGAACATTTTTATTCTCGAGAGGGAAAGAGAGAGAAAATATATCTTCTGTCTCTCTCTTACTTATGTCTTACATATGTAATGATTTTGCCGATTCACTCATTCCAACGTCGGACGCGCGTATAGAAGTATAACTTCAAAAAACGTTTGTGGAAGATAAAAATAAAAAACCAACAACTCGGATTATGTTGTAAATTTTCATTTTATTCTAAAATTTAGCATTTTCGCGTATGTTACATATATTTAATAAGACTAACGTGGAGTTTTTAAATATTTCAAAAATAAAAAGGGAAATTAATATTGGGATTCGAACTCACATACACCAGCGTATGAACCAAACACGTAAAATATTTGCCAATTAGACATGACACAAACGTATTTCAAAATTGACAGTTTTCGGTCATACAGTGATTTATTGAGATTATTATTTTGAAATACAAAAGGCTAAAATAATTATGAACATTTAATAAATAACACAAAACATATCACATAAATAATAATATTAATAAATATTATATATTATTATTATATTACAAAAGGAACATTTTTATTCTCCAGAGAGGAAGAGGGAGAAAATATATCTTCTGTCTCTCTCTTACTCATTATCTTACATATGTAATGATTTCACCGATTCACATTCAAATATATGTCTGTTTCTAAAAACCCCCTAAATATCCAAGAGAGAATTCAAATTAACAACCATAACTTTTAAGGATGTCAAAGAATTCATATATCTTGATCGCTCGTAAGCGCAACAAATATGACAAGCGACGAAATAAAAAGACGCATAGCAATAGCAAACAGAACTGTTCACGATCTTCAGAAACATTTAAAAAATAAAAATATAAAATGTGCAGTAAAGCTCAATATATACAATTGATAAGACCGGTTTTGATATATGGGGCTGAAACGTGTACCTTATCTCAAAATATGAAAGACTTCTTGGTATTTTTAAGAGAAAAATTCTTAGAAAGATTTTTAGATGGGCTGAACACATTGCTAGGATGTCAGATCACGAATACATGAATAGATTAACATTTTCAAAACCAGAGGGCACAAGAAGCAGAGGACGACCACGAATAAGATAGATTGATGATGTGGAAGAAGTCCTACAGATTCTAGGGGTTAGAAGATGGAGGGAAGTTGTCAGGAATCGACAGGAGTGGCGACTTCTTTGTGAGCAGGCCAAGATCCACAACGGATGGTTGAACCACTTATGATGATGATATTAATGTTTGAGTTATAACACAAAGAAATTCACCAAAAATACTTACTTTTGGTTGACAAAATACAATAGGCATCACTGTAAGCGTAATTACCGCACGAAAGGTGGCGCAGCACTGGAAATCATGTCGGGGCACGTTGTCTGCGTACCCCTTCCCTTGTTCCTTCACATATTGTACACAGTTTAGATAATATTCGAGTTGTTACAACCGTACCCACGAATGGCAACAAATAGAGTGGTAAAAACGGCAAGAGACGGTTCCCCAATAGGAAGACGATCAGTAGGAAGACCACAAAAACGATGGAACGACAACTTACTGGAGGCACACTGAAAAACAGACAGAATCACGTCTACATAAAAACAAGAAGAATAACTATCTACTGTTGCACATATTAGGTATATTATTAACTAACTAATTCTTTAATTATAACCCCAGACTTATGAAACCAAGAAAAGTACAAACTGCCAAGTCGATCTCCTATTCATATTGAAAACCAATAAAATATCTAATTCATCTGCTATCTTGTTCTCTGTTCATTTGAATAATTAAATAAAATCTAAAATTATTGATTGGACCTCGTATATTTAAGAAATTCATTGGGCTTTAGTAAGGTTACAAGTTTTTGTTGTGTCATTAGTGGTTTTTTATTTATGTTAAAAAAAAAATTAAGTAAATAAAAATTTTAATCAATATGAACTCAAAAAATTTATAGTAAAATGAACTTTTTTAGTTCATTAAGTATTTCCTTCAAAATTTTACTAAAATAACTAAGTACTTATAAGTGTAGTAAACTTTTTCTTCAACCAATTTCTTATTTAATAGAGTACGTAGTAGCTGAAGGCTTTAAAATAAATGTTCAGTTATTTATAGATCTCTGAATAGTCTGAATACTATTTATATACTACAACATCTATTTACACATGTCACATTATTACTAAAAATAGAAATCTTCTGGTGCGCCATTTTGTTTAGGACAAAGGCGTGGTGATGAGACACTTATCTCTGCTCATCCGACTATCCGATCGAAGCACGGTTTTGGTAGTAGGGCGGTGAAGACACAAAACATGCGCGTATAAACGGAATCATCCTCTTATCATTCGATTCGTTGGTTGTATTTCCTTTTTCGCGTTGACGCAATAAACACAATAGCCTGATAAATTTGTTATGTAAAAAATATATTTATCTAGACGACTTAAATCTTTTATAAAATATGTACTTACAAAATTCGGTGACAGGGCCTGGAAATACCCTATCTGATTGTATTTTTAATTGAATAGATATAAATATTTCTCCCCCTTTGACAATTAACGAAGTAGATAGGTATATTTCTAGGTACCTGACACTCCACGTGTAGGAGTGTAGGTACCTTATGATAGGATGATAATTAGAGCGATTGAATAATAACATGCAATAATAGATATTGATTATTAACTTTTAAAGTTATATTGAAAGGATATAAGTACGTACCTACTTTCATTTAAAAAACTGCAATTTAAATTATCAAAATACTAAAATTATGTTTAAAAATTTACATTAAACTTAATAATAATTGTGGATGACACAGTATAAGAATACAGCTCAATGTTAAGTGAACTTAAACTGGCACAATCAAGACTCTGTCCAAAAACTAAAGAGATATGAACAGATTACTTTAAGATTACGTATATTCTAGACGCAATTTGAAAAAAGACGGGAAAGAGACGAAAAATATTAAAAAAATAGACCAGAAGTTTTTCAGCTAGGGTTTAAATATGGTAAGTAATGTGATAACAGACAAAGAGAAAATCTTAAAAATAGTTGACTATTTCTACACGACATTGTATAAACAACAAACCAAAAATCATCACACATCAGATCCACAAAACCAAGGGTTTGGTATACCCGATATGTATCACCGCTATATTTATTCTTTATGAGGAAGACAGAGCGCTCTTTTGTCGTTTAGTGGAATTAGTTAGGTGAGTGCTGAAGTTTTACAACGTTCATATTTGTCGATTTTGTTTTATCGAATTTTTTGTAAGTAGGTATTTCATGGTGTTTAAGAATAGTTTTCTAGTTTCATATGCAAGGTTACAGCATCTTTAAAGGAATGTGCAAACCATTTTGATTCATAAATACAAGAAAAGCATGTATTTAGGATTTAGGTATATAAAACTAAGTTGTTTCCCTTTGCCGGACCATTTTTAGGTTAGGAATCGTACTTAGTTTATCTACATAAAGTGCAAGTTTCCCATATTGTACCGGTACAATTTTAGATACCATTCGGTATTTAAGACCTACTTATTTTCAAAAATAAATAAATAAATAACACACACCGTTCTTGTGTGTTTTAGATGCCCAAACGAAAATATGGGACTAGGAATGTGGACGACATGAGCCGGGCTCCTCAAACATTTCATAATGGAGATAAGGGATTAAATGAATGCTGCAGGCAGTAGTGCTGCTGCAGTAGCACGACTACTGAAAATAAGCTGGGTCGACAGAGTTAGAAATGAGGAGGTCCTTAGACGGCTGAACCAAACAACACGACTGGTCAATATAATAAAGAAACGCAAGCTGAAATACTTTGGTCACATTATGAGACACCCTGAAAAATATGATCTTTTACATCTGATCATTCAGGGAAAGACCCAAGGTAATCGTGGTCCTGGTAGAAGAAGAACATCATGGCTGAAAAATCTAAGGCAATGGTATGGAAAATCAACTACATCGTTATTTAGAGCTGCTGTCAATAAAGTCACGATAACGAATATGGTAGCCAACATGATATCCAACGATCGATAACGGTCATGGAACTAGAACAAGAAGCAGGCAGTATGGAGTCCCTAAGCCTACCTGAAGCCCTCACAAACCTAGACATGGGAATCCGAGTGAACGGTGAATACATCAATAATATCCGCTACGCCGATGACACTGTGTTACTAGCAACCAGCCTAAACGATCTGCAGGCCTTACTAGACCGTAATAGAACTGAATATTAAGAACTGAACCTTAATATTAAGAAAACTAACTTCATGGTTGTCAGCCGTACAAATTTAGATCCCGGGGCACTAATGGCAGGTAGCGAAGAGATCCAGAGAGTCGACAGATTCACTTACCTCGGAACTACCCTCAACGTACAATGGGACTACGCTCAAGAGATTAGATCCAGAATTAAAATGGCACGGTCTGCATTTATTAAGTTGAGATCCTTGCTGTGCTGCAGTGATCTCAGTTTGGGAACCAAGATGCGGATAGTGAGGTGCTACGTTCTTCCAGTGTTACTATATGGAGTTGAAGCCACTGAAAAACGAATCGAAGCCTTCGAGATGTGGATATACAGAAGGATACTAAAAATATCTTATGTGACCATGTCACCAACGTTGAGGTCCTACAGCGCATGACAAAAGAAAAAGAAGTGCTTAATTTAATTAAACAACGTAAGCTTGAGTACCTCGGCCACGTGATGCGGAACGAAGAAAAATATCGAATTCTTCAACTCGTTATGCAGGGTAAAGTATTTGGCAGAAGAGGACCGGGACGCCGTCGTATCTCGTGGTTGAAAAATCTCCGACAATGGTTTGGGATGACCTCAGCGGAGCTGTTTCGCGGAGCAGTCAACAAAACCATGATAGCCTTGATGATCGCCAACATCCGGACCGGATAAGGCACTGAAGAAGAAGAAGCCTACCTTAATCCGTCATCTTAAGGAGAACTATGTCAAGTCAAATGAAGAAACGAAGGCTTCTGGCCGAGGCAGTATGTTACCAATAGCAGTGGAGAAGGAGCTAGTTGATCACATCTTAAAACTGGAGACGTTGATGTTTGGCCTAACGATCAATGATTTTCGACGGCTTGCAATTCAAATCGTCGAGAGAAATCAAGTACCACATAATTTTGTTGATGAGAATACTATTGATGGAACTCGCAAGTTGGGTCAGTGTTCAGTGGAGAACGTGGAGTCAACGCAACAGTTGTTTGCTGTGCGAGTGCTTCAGGAATTTACGTTCCACCTATGCTTATATTTAAGCGTATGCGAATGAACAATATTTAAGGGTTGGTGCTCCACTAGGGAGTATGGTTCAGATATCAGAATCAGGCTACATGGCTAGTGATCTCTTTGTAAAATGGTTCCAGCATTTTATTAATTCAGTAAACACAACAGTAAAAAAAAAATTCTTTTGGTGCTGGATGGATGGGCATACAACGCACTCCAAGAATCTTGAAGCAATTTTACGTGCTAGATAGTACGGTATAATAATGCTACAATTGCCTGGGCATACGACTCATCGCGTGCAGCGATGATGTCTGATGATTACTTTAAATAGATCATTCTTTAAGCCTTTCAAAGGCTACTACGCTCAATCAGTTGAAAAGTGGCATAGTTCTAACCCCGGATTATGTGTCACACAACTTCACGCAGCTGGTTTGATATATGAAGCTTATGGGAGAGCGGCAAGCATTGAAATTGCAGTCAATGGTTTCCGAACTAGTTGATCGTATGGTGAAAATTTAAATGACCATAAAGGCAGTGAAACGCGGGAAAATGATGAAAATGAAGAGTCTAATGAGACAAAAAAGGAACCACTTAGGTTTACAACAGGAGCTAATGTAGAGTATGAAATAATCTGGTCTAAACTACCTAGTCCTAAAAAGAGTTTAGCTATGACTACTACACCCACTAGGCCTACTAAAAAAACTCATGAAGCAAGTCCAAAACTTAACATTTCAATTGATTCAATTTCCCCGATACCGAAGCCGCATCCAAAATCCAAGAAGGGAACAGCACAAAAGGCAATGGTTTTGACGGGAAGTCCTTATAAAAAAAACAGAATTAGCTAAACAGCTACAGTTAGCGCAGGAACAGATAAAACAAATAAAATCGATTCGTCCAAGAAACTTGTAAGTGCTCCAAAAATAAAACTAGAAGGTAAAACTAGTCTTAAAAGGAACACAGAAGCTATCAAGAAAACCTTGAAAAAAGAAATGTGAAAAGCCTACAGAGTCTGTTCTTCTAAATGCCGCGTGTGCTGTTAAGTGTGTTGATGAGGACCATGCAACTGGTTGTCAACGTTTTGGGAGGATATGATACTTGGAGAATAAGAAAAGACTTAAATACCTTGCCATTACATGCACTATCCAAGCTCAGACGTCGTATCTTAATATATTTTACGATATCTGGTTCCTGGTATATTCTATAACGTTTGAAGTTGTACCGTGATCTCCACACTCCATTCTCATTCACTGCTCGGTAGATTTGTCTTAGTATTTTTCTTTCGAAACATCCTAACATGTTTTCATTAATTTTTGTTAGAGTCCAGATCTCTGAACCAGAATACCAAGACAAAATTCTTGAATGGCAACCAAGAGGTAGGTGAAGACCAGGAAGGCCTAGAAGAAGTTGGAGAGAAAAAGATGATAAAGAAATCAGAGAAAGAGAACTGGAGGACGATCTATGGAACGATAGAATGAGATGGAGATTGGAAATCGGAAGACGTCGAAGGACGTTGTAAACTTCTTCTTCTTCTTCAAGTGCCATCTTCGTTCCGAAGGTTGGCGATCATCAGGGCTATACGTATTTTCGAAACTGCTGACCAAAACAATTCGTTGCTGCTACAGCTATACCATTCCCGTAGATTCTTTAGCCAGGAGTTTCGTCTTCTTCCTATGGACCTTTTTCCTGCTATTTTCCCTTGCATAATTATTCGAAGCAGTTGTAAACTGACATTATATATATATATATATATATATATATATATATATATTTAGGTATATATATATATATATATTTATATATATATTTTTCAAATTATTTTTTCGACCGTACTGTTTTAAATATTGATTTAGAGTATCAGCAATCGGTCAGGAAATAAAACTCTATTTGTTCAGTCTCTCAATATTTCGTCACGATTTTGTGACTTCTTCAGGAGAAAACTGTAAATTTATTAGAATAATTAATGATTATATGTAAACAAAATGAATATTTTAATACTTACAACTATAAGAATGAAAATTTAAATTTTTCTAGCATATCTAAATAAATGACATATTTTTGTTTGATTTTATTAAGGAGTTATGGTAACCATAACTCTTAAGTTATTGCGGTTACCATAACTCCTTAATAAAATCAAACAAAAATATGTCATTTATTTAGATATGCTAGAAAAATTTAAATTTTCATTCTTATAGTTGTAAGTATTAAAATATTCATTTTGTTTACATATAATCATTAATTATTCTAATAAATTTACAGTTTTCTCCTGAAGAAGTCACAAAATCGTGACGAAATATTGAGAGACTGAACAAATAGAGTTTTATTTCCTGACCGATTGCTGATACTCTAAATCAATATTTATATATATATATATATATATATATATTTATATATATATATATATATATATATTTATATATATATATATATATATATTTATATATATATATATATATATATATATATATATATATATATATATATATATATATATATATATATATACTACAGAGTTTTATTTTTGTATTTGTCGGTAGTATTATTTTTAGTGTTAAGGAGCGCTCCTAGGTATATAAATTCGTTCACTGCTTCGATGACATCGTTTTCTATAACAGGTAAGAAATCAATTTAGAGGTTAATTTGTTTATTATTTTTTAAGCAATTTAAATAGACGACACAGTAAACTGAAGGACGATAATTTTCTATGTTCTGTGTTACTTTTCTAAAATAATATAAAAGTATCTGTAAAAGTCTGGGACAAATCTATAATTTCATCATGAATCACTTTTTATTGGTATTAAGTTAATAAATAAATTAGATTGATGTTTTCACTTTAAATTTATTATATTATTGCATGCACCCTTTTAACGAGACGCCGGTGATTTTAGAAAAGTTTTCTTGCTTTTCTTTATGTAAAACCTTTGAGAAGAGCACCATTCTCTTTCACCGGCATGAAAGCAAAAATAATAAATTAACTTATTCTTCGAAGCAAACATCAATTCCAAAGAAGACCTTCAAGAGCGAGCGTTTCCTATAGACACAAAGTTAATCAACGTCATTGTTTCTGTTAACTCAAAATGATATTGGAGGTTTTCCGAGGGCATGAGACAACCTATTTCTAAACATCAAAGAGACACAGATTTGCAACAAAGGGGGTAACTGATTCCTTTAAATATCATAGAGTACATGCATACATAACTAAATCAGAAATGTTGGGAAAAATGGGCAAGCGAAGATATTTTCTAGTGATTTTTATTTCTTTATTCATTATAATTTTGTATAGGTAAATAAGGTGTAAATAATATTATTATAAAAAAAGTGGTACAGTACTTGGTACTGTCGACTAGCGCGAGGCTTCATACTACGGTTTCTGCATTTTTTAATTTTAGTAAGTAATTTTATTATTTATTTATTATTGTTTTTATTTTACGATTTTTTTACAATCATCCTGTTTTTATTGTGGTTAACTTTGCTATAGATTTTAATAAAATTCAAAAAGTTTACATGTTGTTTAACGGACTGTCCTTGTCTCGTAAATTGACTCTTCCAACTATTTCATGACGCTATTTTCATGACGATCGCCTCAGAATTTTACTAGAGAGAAAAAGTAATACAAGTGTGTGTGTGTGTGTGTGTGTGTTTATATATATAAGAACATAGCATTAGGACTACATGTAGTACCTGGTATGTTGGACTCGTATGTTATAATAGCGACTAAACCCTTTCCTTCTATTGCCTCTGTTTTCCCCACGGAACTGCCATAAGCCATTACTTCACGGTGGGAGAATCTAGCTATTGCTCTTCCTTAAGGTTGTTGAAGTCATTGCTTTTCTACTTCTAACCGACTCTATAAAAGCTCGTTTCCTTTGAATGCGACGAAGATCTTGGATGACTTCTATCACAAATGTGCTGGTTGCATCCCAAGCTGCCTTCGATGAAAGCATTTCTCCTACTAAGGTTTCAGAGTATGGCGTAGCAAGCAGGGCCTGGCACTCTGGAAAATCGTCATATTTCAAGTGATAAAGATATGCTCGAAAGAAGCCATATTCTGAGAGCAATTGCGTCAGATAGTAGTGGACATCGCCATGTTTGCGGTTTAGCCAAACATTCACCTTTTGCTTCATTCACCATGCTGTTTTGCTGTTCTGTTTTTCTGAGTTCATTTAGGCACAATTATAAAGGACTTTCCTTTCTTTAGCTAGCACTCCAATAGGTAACATCCATAGAAATATAATACAAGATAGACTGAGCGTTGCAATACCAGCCCGTTCCCCTAGTGCGACAGCGAAAACTGACGCAAAGCAATCCCTGCATTCCTTTCTAATTTACCGACTTTCGGCTATGTTTCCTAGGTTCCGAGTAAATGTATATTCCGGTTTGATTTAATAGTGATAAGGTTGTCTTTACTACTGATGATTTAGCACTGATATGCTCCACATGCTACTTGAAACTGAGTCGGGCATCAATAAAACTGAATTAATTTTTATTATCAATGGCTTACATTAGACACATGTTGACCTGGCAGGGTTTTTAGATATACAGGACTGGCCCTGCCATAGGGTTTAGGTTTAGAGTCCACAGTTTTTTCTTTAATTTCGAAGTTGTTGAGATTTTTTTGTTTGCCTATTTTTGTTGCTTCCCTTAGTATCCTTATTTTGTAATGTAGAAGTGTGGAATAACTGCAATCTGTTTGCACGAGCTGATTCTGATTGTGTGACCTCAAGACTATGCAAACCTACTGTACTAGATGTTTTCTAATGTTGCAGGAGTTGCTTTTATTTTTAGGGCTTTAAATAAAATTGATTTTTCACTTATTCTTTGTAGTGGTTGTAATCAGGTGCAAAATAAATATTTCAAAAAAGTTTTCTCTATATTTATATGGATGGTCTATACAGTGACAGATCTAGAGATTTGCCCTGGGGGAAACTTCCAACTAGGGGTAGAACTTGCAATGAAATATCAACCAAAAGACATGTACCCACAGATAAACCCAAACTACATAAAAGACATATATAACGGGTTTTCTTTAATTTTGGACCTCTTTTAAGTAACAGGAAACTAATATAGTTTGACCTACAGACAATTAATTACAATTTAAGGATAAAAGGATATAGTATATTGGTTACTGTGTGACGGATAACTCTTTTAGACAGCAGACTCAGTAAAACACAGGTTTAAATTAAATAAAAATATATTCGAAATAAATAAATAATAAAATAAAATTAGATCCTAGGTAATATATACAAAAAAAATTAAAACGTTAATGCTGACAATGATGGCATTGACGACGATATGACCCTCTGCTTAGTATATGCGAAAAATAAAATACAATTACTGACATAAAATCTAAATAGCAATTACGGTGCGTTAATACACACAGATGGTAGGGAACGGGTCGAAGGAATGGAGATAAAACCGGCCAATAAACACTCGGTCCGGCGAGGAACAGACGGTGACCAATCAGTACTTGGGCACAGGAGAGAATAGGTATGTTTCAGATCATTACTCCAATATCGGGTACGGAACTGCCACTAGATCAGTACTCTAGCAGAAACAGTTGACCTTCAGTCAATTCCCTAGGGCCAGTGGAGTTGTCAGATCAATACTCTGATGGAAGTCTCTTTCTCTTGCGACGGCTGTCCAAGATACCAGACCGTTCTCCCAGTGCGACAGAGAAAACTGACACAAAGCAGTCCCTGCATCTCTTTCTAATTTGCCAGGTTTATCGACCACGTGGCCTAAATGACCAATGTGAAGGTCACGTGGTCGATAAACCCGGCCTATTAGACAGAGATGCAGGGACTGTATTGCAACAGTCAGTCTATCTTGTATTATATGTCTATGGCTAAAACCCACAAATTTTTATTGCAGCGCTTAGGAAGGAAGAACAAAAATAATCACAAAAATATGCAAGCAAAAAAGTGGAATCATATTATGACTAAAAGATCTAAAAAATACAACAATCATGTACATATGAATTAAATTGTAGGTATAGAGGAAGGTCGCCTAATATTAGGATAACGCCTAATATTGGATAGCTAAATATTTCAAAAACAAATGCAATAACAGGTACCATATATCCACGGAAGCCTAGATTATGTAAAAGCCTACTTATTGTAAAAGTCGTTGTAGAATCTAACGATAAACCATCATAGCATACTTGCAAATTTATTGAACCACACATCCCTATTTTTTTATGTTTACCTATTTTTAGTGCTGAAAATATTTCAAATAAGGAAAGAACTTTAAATGGTTTTAATCGGTAGTGTAATGCATGTTAAAGTTTACATATTTATGTAGTTTTATTAATGAAATCTTTGTCTGTTTATCTTAGAAAAATTGTAAACTGCAATTAAGAAATGTGCTTAATATTGGACATAGAAGTATTCTCAATATTCATATCAATAATCATGTATCTACATTAAAGAACGTATTTGTTAATGTCCCCTAAAAAAAGAAAGCATAGAAATAAAGCAAACTAAGGAGATGGGATATTTGAAAGTGGCAAAGCATACGATGCACCAAAAGCTTTATTAGAATTTTATTGTAAGAAATAAAATCCACTGGAATACCTCAAAAATTCAGCTCTATGTCGTAAGCCATTGCTTTCCGAAGCATTAGAGAAAGAGTTGGTTGCATTCTGCATTTGAAATGAGGGTTTATAGTTTAACGTCAATAGATATTGACCATTTAGCCTTTCAGTTGGCTTTAGCCAATAATTTATCACATCCATTTTCTAAAGCGAAGGCTACTGTAAGCAGAAAATGGCTGTAGAATTTTTTAAAGCGTTACAAGAATATTTCTTTTCGAATGCCACAAGGTGTATCTGAAGCTAGAATCAAAGGATTTACTAAAGAAAATCTTTATGATATTCTTGAACCAAAACTAAAAAAATACAATTTAATCCAATCGGGATCTATAATGTTGAGTCGGGATAACAGAAGTTCAACACAAGTATACTAAAGTTATAGGCTTGACAGGAAAAAGCAGATTGGAGTATTTACAACTTCGGAAAAAGGTTAGCTTGTCACAGTTGTAATATGCATGAATACAAATGGGCATTACATTCCTCCAATGGTGGTCTTTTCGAGAAAAAAATTTAAAGCAGAGCTGATGGATGAAGCACCTCCTAGAGCAATTGGAAGATATTATCTTCTGGATTTAATCCTATTTATTTACGCAGTGAATGGATCATATTATTTTCTATACTAAGCCATTCGCCTTCTGTTAGGTTAATTTTAGACGGACAATACTCGCACACAAGAAACTTGGATGTCATTAATAAGGCTCGAGAAAATAATATTATTGTAATATGTTTACCTCCACACTCAACTCATAAGACACAACCTTTAGGTTTAGATGTAGCTTTCGTGGGACTTTCAAAGACCATGGAAAAACATTATCCTGGAAGAAACAATTTCCCCGTACCAGATTGCGGGTTTGTTTGGAAAGGCATATTCAAGGACAGCATCAATAGAAATTTCTTTGCATGATTTTCGAAAATTTGGCATTATGTCATTTGATAGAGATTTGTTTCGTGACCAAGATTTTGCAATTAATGACACATTAGAAACTTTCCTTGTTGATTACAATAGTAGCTTTCATGGGACTTTCAAAGACCATGGAAAAACATTATCCTGGAAGAAACAATTTCCCCGAACCAGATACCTGGTTTGTTTGGAAAGGCATATTCACGGACAGCATCAATAGAAATTTCTTTGCATGATTTTCGAAAATTTGGCATTATGTCATTTGATAGAGATTTGTTTCGTGACCAAGATTTTGCAATTAATGACACATTAGAAACTTTCCTTGTCGATTACAATAGTAGCTTTCATGGGACTTTCAAAGACCATAGAAAAACATTATCCTGGAAGAAACAATTTCCCCGTACCAGATTACGGGTTTGTTTGGAAAGGCATATTCACGGACAGCATCAATAGAAATTTCTTTGCATGATTTTCGAAAATTTGGCATTATGTCATTTGATAGAGATTTGTTTCGTGACCAAGATTTTGCAATTAATGACAAATTAGAAACTTCCCTTGTTGATTACAATAGTAGCAATGAAACTAAATCTCCAATTAGTATCGAAAAACCAAAACAAATTATCATTCGACAAGGCGTTTCTGTACAACCTGGCGAAATAACTGCCAGGGTTGGTAAAATAAGCAACCTTATCTGTTTCACCTGGTCCATAAGGAATTAAACGAAATAACTCATGCAATAATGGTGCAACTACTTTAATTACTGGATCGCCTTATAAAAAGCTCTTGAAGAAGCATAATCGCCTAAAACTGCAAGTAGAGTTAACAAAGTGGTAAACTTTGACTATAATCCATTCAGAGAATTAATAAAAACGAAAGAAAACATAAACGCTGGCATTAGTTTACGCAAAGAACTCAAGCAAAAAATAAAAGGAAAATAGAAGTCGTGTCTTCGGATTCATCAGAGTCTGAGCAAGAAATGTCAGTTGTTGATTATCAAGATGACATGGATCAAGAAGAAGAGGATGTGGAATGTATCTACTGCTTTGAAGTTTTTTTTTCCGATAAAGCTGGACAACAATGATAAAGCTGCTATAAATGCTATTTATACAGATGGTGTCATGAAGCATGCTGTGGGTCTGAAGGCAACAATAATTTCATTTGAGAATTTTGTATGGATGGATAGTCACTATTAACCTGTATTAATTATTTTTGTACCTTTCAGAATAATAAATATCGTTTACTGATATTTTGTAGTCACTAAAATAAGAATTAAATTGTTTACATTGTAGGATAAAGTAAGGTGTATTCGTGAATATTCGTATAATTATAGGTTATTTAATTAATGCGGTTAAAGGTTTTAATTTTATACCGTAAAAATTATACCGTTTTAAAATTTTGTTCAGGTAAGATAATTTCGTGATATGGATATTCAATTTCGAGATAGAGGTAAGGTAAATTCGTGACAATCCAATTTGTGCGCATAAAATTTGTTTAATAATAAAAATTCAGAAACCACTTTCTTAGGTTTTTGATTGGTTGGGGCTAGAACACAGGATGATGACGTAGATGGTGCATAAATTGGTGAAGAAGGAACACTTTCAGGATTGAGGCCTAATATACATGGTGATGACGTAGATGGTGTATCTTATTGAAGAAGGCACAACACTTTTACAATGAAGGCACTTTGCTCTTGAATCGCGTTTCTTTCTATTCGGATTTACAGCAACTGGCTTTGTTGGAAGAGACAATATGTTGCCAAATGGATTTTGTTGAGTAGGAGCTCCTACACATTGATTAGGTATCTCATTAGAAGTGAGTAAAGAAGGTGCAAGAGCTTTCTTAGGAATAGCATTTCTATCAAAGGGGCATATTCCAGATATTCTGAACGCATTTGTAATGTTTGATGCGGAAAAACTTGAAAGGTATGCCGGATTCAATGAGCCTTTAATGACTTACAAACGCCTACATCAAGTGGCTGTAACAGATGGCTAGTAGTAGAAAAAGATCTCACTTTTGATCCATCCTTTTTGGAGAAAGTTTTACTTGTGTATTTGGTAGGCAATCTTTCTTTAAATTATCGTTCCATCGAACCCCTTTGAAAATAATAAACGGTGCAATCCATGTTCCATTGGCACAAATACATCCCATCATGGTTTAAGATTCGCCTCTACCTGGATATGCTCTTTTGTAGACATAACGTTTTCCAACAGAGGTAACGACTTTACTTGGTTTGACCACATAAGTTAGTCCGGTTTCATCGCAATTCCAGAGACGATCGGGATTATTCTGAACTCCAAGTCTAACCATTATTGTTTCTAATTTTGTATAAAAACCCCCAGTATTTCATTATTTGACATTGAAGCCCTGTATGCAGCCAAATTTTCAGGAACACGCAGTGTTAGATTGAATCGCTTTTTGTACTGAGCCCACCACCATTTACTAGCAGACTCGTTTTCTTTATTGAAGAAGTGATCTCTCTCCGTACGTTGTGCAAGTTGAAAGGCTATCTTTCTTATCATCTGCACCGTCAAACCAAAACCCAATTGTTGCATTTTTATAATGTAATTAAACAACTGAGTTTCAACTTCTGCAGTAAGAGCAAACGGCCTTCCTAGTTTGGCAACTTGGTGATTGTCATCTTCATTTCTACTTAAAAAATCTTTCAGTGTACTCCAGGCTATTCCACTTTGTTTACTTGCCCTGTAGATGGATAGTTTCTCTACTCTTACAAGTCTTGAGGCTTCTAATAAATCGGAGATTTCATATTGGCGATATTTTCCTTTGGATATTTTAGGCATTTTGAATTCTGAAAAAAAAAGACACAGGTAAGTTCGTGATACCCTGGATGTTAGAAAATCTTCATAATATTTATTATTTAATATTTATAGTTCACGTTTTTATTATATCTATGATAAAAATCCAAATAAAACTAGAGTAAATACACCGCGAATAATTAGCTACATTTTACCACGCAAACAAACGTTAAAATTCGTAAGAAAACCGTCTCACAACTTATAAACTATAAATAATAAAACACCGAATGCACTTCCGATTTCAAGCTCTCGTCAACACAAGGAATAACACTGAAAAATAAGTTTTATCCCGGTTCAACAGAGCTTCGCAATTTGACTTGCAGTGATGGGGAAGGTTGTCGAGTCTTTCCGCTAGAGACTGCAACAAAACTGCTGTTATAATGCAATAGGCTAGATCGTGACGAATTATTAGAAATTTATCACAAACTTACCTATATCACGAATATTCCTTACTTTACCCTACATGTACACGAAATATGAGTTACCCTTATATCGGATACCCTATCCAATATTAGGCGACTATTTTGTAAACTGCCTAATTTGGGTTTTCTTTATTAACATTTCATTATCGCCTAAAAGTATCTTCTAGAATTATTTCAATCCTACCAGAACATAATACAAAGTTATACCAGCAAATTATTAAGAACAAAACAAAATTAGTATAATTATTTTTTTGTAAAAAGTAGCGTTTGGAAAAAATGTATCTAATAGTAGGCGACTCTCCTCTATCTACTACAGTATATTTTAAATAATGTTTAATCGTAATAATTCTTTTTAAAACCCAATACATTATGTATAGTTTAACTTAAAAACAGGAAAAATATGAATTCTCAGTAAGATAGATAAAATTCTTGTCGGAGAGTGTATTAACAAAATCATCACCTGTCGACAAACGTAGATATTTTTAGCAAGTTGTAAGTGGTGTGAAGCATTGAGTTAATAGCTTTCTAAACATCAAAGCTTTTGCGGTTAAAATGGCTCTGTCACAAACAGTCACCGAGCGTGACCGCACAAAGCAAAAGTTAGCTGGACATGCACATTCAACTGTCCTCGTTTTCACAGAACACTATTGGCAACTTTATAAATTTTCAATTCACTGTCACAGCAGAGTTCTGTGCTGCCCTTTATATACCAAGTATGGATATGAAAATTAGATTGATCACTGAATTTGGCAGTACATTTATAATATAAATAACATTCGACAATTACCAATTCATAGAATGTATTTACCAATTATATTAAAAGGAATCTACATAATTTTATTCAAATTTAAATTTGTTATTGCTTAATTTGAAATATATTTATTTACTTTTTAGAAAGCCTTGGAAAATAAAAAAAACAGCTATTAGAGGGCACGCTATAAATAGAGGAATTAATAGATCCGAAACATAAGAGAATGCATGGATTGACTATTTAAAGAAGTTATACACAGAGAAACAATAAATGACGTTGGAACCACATATACTAGAAACTACCATAAACGAAGAATAACAAGTAGTAAAATGGAAGTCGATGGAGCTAGCATTGAGCAAGTTACGGAAATGAAGTACCCAGGAATGAGAGACGTCACTTTCCAGCTATGGAGACGTTTTAAAAGAAATAAGAGATCAAGAACAAAAAGCAAATACATCAGCAGGATTCCTTATTAACTCTACATGGCGTAACTGACATATTAACTGTGAGATTAAATCAAGAATCTATGGGGCCAGTACAAGACCAATGACGTACGCATCAGAAACAAGATGTGACTCAGCTGAAACACAGCGAGGACTGGAAAATGTAGAAATACTCTCGTATCAGATTGTACTTATGACCAACAAATAGTCAGAAATAAGTATTTAAGGTTGCCTTCTATCGATATTTCGTTTTTTATTTTCCTGTTTTGCAAGATATGCCATTACATTTTACCTTTATATGTGGATCATCATCATCATCATCATCATCATTGGTGCTATAGCCCTATAAAAGAGCCTCGACCTTCCCAAGTCTATTACGCCAGTCAGTTCTATCCATTGCCAACTGTTGCCAGTTTGCTGCGCCTATTTGTCTACCATCCTCATCTACACCATCCCTCCATCTGAGTTTTGGCCTACCCCTACTTCTACTTCCCACAGGTTGCGACATAAGGATTCTTCTAGGAGGGTTGTTCTGCTGTGATCTTGCCAGATGTCCTGCCCATCTTAGTCTTCCTATTTTTATAAAGGATACTACGTCTTTACCACCAAATATATGTTTATATCTGTGATATATCTCGTAGTTGTACCTCCTTCTGCAAACACCATTTTCACAGATGCCACCGAATATTCTTCTCAGGATCCTTCGTTCAAATATAAGCAGGAAATTTTCATCTGCCTTGGAAATGGTCCATGTCTCCGACCCATATAATAATAGATAAGGGTCGCGGACCCTTAGCCTTCCTGATTATCCAATATGCTGTACTCTGTTGAGAATGCCACTGAAATTAGTTTATGCTTTCGCCCCTAAGTACCTATTGGAGCGCTTGCGTCACTCGGTCAAACTGTCGCACAATGAGATAACAACAAACGTTTTGGGGATCATCAAACAATTAAAATCGACCTATTTCTTGATTGTTACTGACAGGAAACTGGAAGGTAAGTGATAATCTTAATATACATTCTTTAATGGGAAGGATTGGGATCATTTTTAGTTAGATCAAAGTTATTTTATTTCGGCTTTTGTCGAAAAAGTTATTTTAATTATAAATCTGATAGTATGGCTGCTCAAATTGGATCCCATGTTTGTTCCTAAATCGGACCCCGCATTTTTAATGTAGAAATGTCAGTTTCCATCGCATATAACGTATCCTTTTGGTTTTCTGTTTCAGAATGCCAAAAACAGAAGGGGTGGAGTCCATCAAAAATGAAAGATGGGTTGGAAAAAAGTAAGTAAGCATTATAATGTACCGAAAACTACGCTGATGAGATTATCCAACCTGATATACTGCGTTTCAGAGGAAACAATGAATGTTAAAAGGGGCAGACGTACAGTTTTAAGCAATAGTCCTGAGACTGAGCTGGTCAATTATTGTCTTGCTATGAAGGCTTCGTTTTTAAGCTTACTCGTAGTGACCTGAGGAGAATGGCTGTTCAGTTGGCAGAAAAGAACGGTATCGAACTTCCGTTTAAAAATGACTTCGCAGGAAGGAAGTGAATTCGACTTTTTTTAAAACATTATTAAGCTAAATATTCAGAAAGGAAACCGTCTGGTACATCTAACAGCAGCGCCGTTGGTTAGCAAAGAAAATACAGAGAAGTTCTACAACCTTTTAGAGGATGTTTACGATAAAGAAAAGTTTACCCCAGGCAAAATTTATTATATGGACGAAATCGGAATCACTGGTATATTCCAAATTTGCGAAAGTAATCGGCATGAAGGGGAAAAACAAATGGGTGCTTTGACTTCAAGAGACAGAGGAGTTCTTCTAACTATTGTCTGCTGTATGAAGGCTGCAGGTTCTTTTGTACCTCCTCTAGTAATTTTTCCGCGCAAAAACATGAGTGAACAATTAAAGAAAGGTGCAACGCCCGGGACGATATTTGCAGTACAACCTTCTGGTTGGATACAATCCGATCTTTTCAGCCAATGAATTCAAAATTTCATATACTGGTATCATTCTACAGAGGAAAAGCCTGCATTACTCATTTTGGAAGGACACTTTACCCACACACAGAACATTGACGTCATTAATCTAGCTTGAGCAAACCAAGTTACCGTAGTGCCACTGCCTCCCTGTTGTTTATACAAATTGCAGCCTTTGGATAGGACGTGAATGAGTCCTTTGAAAACCTACTATAGCGAAGAAGTGAGGCTGTGGCTGAGGCAAAATCAACGTGCTCTCTGCGCTTATGATATAATGGACCTATTTGGGAGAGCCCATGCTAAATGCCAAATAGCTCAAATTGCTATTAATGGATTTGATGTGACGGGGATATACCCTCTTAACAGACATGTGTTCTCAGATGCAGAATATATTGAAGAGGCGAACAAAAAACCATTATCTTCTTTGTATGAAACCGGTAAAAGACAACCATTAACATCAGGCGAGCGATCGACATTTTCTGCAGCACACGAAGGCGAATCGTCAACATTTTTGGGGTTGACCTGTCGAACATCACCAAAAATTAGCTCCTCTAACGCAACAGGGCCACAACTAGGGGCAGAAAGCTTGTCAGTCTACAGTCATTACTGCGTCGTCCTACAAGGCACAACTAATTGAAACCAAAAAATGCAGAGAAGATAAAGAAGCTCGGCGTGGTCAAGATCAAAAGAGCAGACGTGGTCGCGTTTCCGCATCAGGGATCTCTTCGGGAAAAGGGAAGCAACTAGCGATTTCAAGAAAGAAGATGATCATCTATCTAGCAGTAGTAAAGAAGAAGCGAGTATTTCTAGCGGAATGTCAGATGTGATGGAAGTAATTCCAAGAATTTTAGTACCTAATGATGATGACGCGGAATGCATCTTTTGTCTCGGTAAATTTTCCAATGACACGAGAGGAGAATTGTGGGCAATCTGCATCATGTGCAGTTTGTGGGCCCAAACAGACTGCGCAGGGGTTGAAAAAGATATATAAATCTGTGACATTGATTGTGTTTTATTTCGCTGTGTCATTGCTTTGACTCATTTTCATTGCTAATTAGAATATTTTTATAGGTGGTTCGAATTAGGCACCAATTCTTTAAAATGTAAAAGTGTAAACTACTTTTGATTTTTTTTTTAAATAAGAAAGGGATTTCAAACTCTTGAAAATATCAGTTAAAGCCATGGAATACATGAAATGCTCATAGAGCGTGAATTTTCTGAGTCTACCTATTTTAAATATATCTATAATCTATATAAGGATTTTTACAGCTTTCGCCGCCTTACTTCTTTAAGCCGACGTCTCCAGTCCTTTCTGTTCTGCCATTCTCCATCTCTAAGGTCTCGTCTTTCCATGGCCTCGTCCACTTCATCCCTCCATGATCTTCGGGGTCTACCTTTTTTCCTCCTTCCTATTGGGCTCCAATCCGCAATCTTTGCTATCCACCTTGTATAATCTGTTCTTCTCACATGTCCATACAAAATTAAACGTTTTTCTTCAATGTAGCTGAGTATGTCTTGTTCTACTGCCATTCTTCGTTTTATCTCCTCATTTCTGATGCGATCCATTTTTGTCACTCTACAGCTTCTTCTCATGAACTCCATTTCAGTTGCTGTGATTTTGGACCTGTTTCGTTTATTTATTACCCAATTCTCTACTCCATAGGTCATTATACTGCGTACCAAGGTGTTATAAATTCTCTTCTTTGTATTTCTGGTAATCTGTCTATCCCACAGTACCCCATTCATTTGTTTAATACATGTTCTTGTCTGTGCTAATCGGCTGGTTATCTCTTGCTGGGTGGTTCCATTTTTTGAGAGCATGAATCCTAAATATTTGAATTTGTCAGTGCCGTTAATTTCCCTATTATAGTCTATTTCCAAGTTTCTCACTGGTTCTTGCTCTGTTGTTAAATATTCGGTATTTTCTAGATTTATTTCCAGTCCATTTTTTGTGTATTCCTTTTCTAACGGAGCATATAGCACAGATCTTCTTCATATTGAGCCGTTACCACTTGGTATATGTGGTCTATACAAGATCTTCCTGCCGTGAACCCCGCCTGATCTTCTCCGATTTTATTTGAAATAGATTTTTCCAGTTTTTCTTACAGTATATTTCCATATAACCTGCCCATACATACTATCACACTGATGCCTCTGTAGTTCCCGCATTTCTTCTTATCTCCCTTTTTATGTATCGAGGTTATATATGCTTCGGAGCATTCATCTGGTATTTCGTTCAGGTTTATGTCGTTACTGAATATTTCGTGTATAATTCTGTGTAGTTTGTCCATTCCGTACTTAATTAGTTTATTAACGATTCCTCCAGGTCCCCCTGATTTTTTGTTCTTTAAAGTCTTTATGGCATTCTTTACTTCAATTAATGTTATCTCAATCTGTTCTTCATTCTGATTTTGTTGATGTTCCTGTTCTGTGTCTGTCTCTATGAAATCTGAGCGGTATTCTGTGAGTAGTTCTTTATAGTAGTCTCCCCCCCCCTCCGAATTCCTTGTTTCTCCTATGTATTGTTCAATTTGTGCACATGTTTTTTCCCATTCTTCATTCTTTTCTTTTGCCCTTCTTCGTTTTACTTCTCTGTTTTTCTCTTTGTACTTCTGTGTGTCTTCTGGGGATTGGGTGCTCATACTTTTCATATATAGAATTTTCTTTTCCTCAATATATTTTTTGGTTTCTTTGTTTATTTTTACTTTGTGTTGGGTATTTCTTTTCTCAAGTTTCCCCAAAGCTTCTAATGCCGCCTTTTTTATGCTGTGTTTGACGTGCTCGTACGTTTCTTTGACGTTTCTGAAACCGAAATTCTGTAACTTCTGGTCCAGTCTTCTCTTTTATAGGTCCCTTATGGATTCCTCTTGAAGTAAATTTATGTTGAACTTCATTTCTTCTTCTTTCTGTTCATTTTCTACTTGGTCTTCTTCGTGTTCTTTCTTCCTTCTAGTTTGGGTGTTCAACGTGTAGGGAAACCCAATTTGTAAAATTATTAATCGGTGGTCAGTGCCACATTCGGCTCCTCTCTTTACTCGTGTATCTCTAATTTTGATAGTACTACTTTTGCTGACAATTATGTAATCGATAATGGATCTGATGTTTCTCGTTGTTTGTACATACGTGTATTTATGTATGTCCTTATGTCTGAAAAAGCCGTTAGTTATTTTCAGATTGTTCAGTTCGCACATCAATTAGTCTTTCTCCATTATCGTTTGTCACATCTTCTCCAAAACGGCCTATCGTGCTATCATTTTGTCGTTTCCCTGTTCTTCCATTTAGGTCCCCTGCTATTATTATTTCTTGTGTTGGTCTCACTTTTCTGATCTCTAATTGTAAGGTATCCATGAACTAATCCTTTTCTGAATATATATATATTAAATATATATATACATTGATTTTGTCGTTGGTTCATACTTTAACTCCTATTGGCCACCATATTTCTTAATCAATGATTATGCGAAGACCAATTTTCATGATAAAGTGCCTGATTTGAATAATCACAGAACAATAAAAAACCCGCTAATAAAATATAAGAAGGACAATAATTATCTTCAGTAGTGAATATGGAAATTAGTTTTTGACACTGTCACGATATCTCATTTGCATTTATGACGAACAGGAAATTAGAACGTGTGTCAAAATAACTACATGGCTAGAACGTACTTATAGCTATCCACATTAACTGCAAACAAAAAGCAGTGGCGCATACAAATTTCCATTGAAAATGTAGGTGACAAAAATACATAAAGAAAATGGTGATAAAGAAAATTAGTCTGTCAAAAAATTATTGTTTTATTAATTGACGATACTATTATTTTCTTAGCACATTAAATTCATCTATAAATCCAAAAATTACACTTTTAATACCACATTCACGATTTCTAAATGAAGATATAACTGAAAGAACGTCGATATGTAAAAGCCTTGCCTTGTGGTTTACCCATTTGTCAAAAAGAATCTTAGTTTGCTGTCGGTTTTTGGTATCGTCAAAATTGTTAGCTCTTGGATTTTTGTAAAACCAATATATTAACAGGTGGGAATTAATAACCAAGACATCAAAAATAAAATTGATAATTACTTTAATGTTAAACAAATAGCCAGAGGCACTCATGGAAAACTGTGGGTTTAAAACCTGACATGTTATATTACAAGATATAGAAAAAAGTGCCATCCTCAAACTAGGCAAGGAGCAAAGACTTGCGGAATCACACGGGCTCTAAGGTGCATATTAACACCAGATATGCAAGCCCAATTGGACTTCCCTCTTTTGCATATCGTTATAGGGGGGACGCGACAATAGACTGCGAGAAAACCTGAACAATGTATTAGTTATATCGAACATAGTAACATCATAAATGAAATCAGAGATACCGAATGGACGCTAGATAAAGGTCTAAACTACCTTTATTAATTCGATCTATGCAGACGAGAGGGAAGGAGCAGGAAAAACACTCGACCCAAACTGCAGGGTTATACCTGGTATACAGACAGGTCTAAAATTGTAGAAGGTTAGGGTGTAGGAATATTCAGTGATGGTGAAAATGTAAACATTTGGATTCACTAGGAGAATATAGCTGTGTATTCCAGGCAGATATTTATGTAATTCTGCACAGCGCAAGATCAAACTGAAGCGGATCAATATATGGATAGTTCATCGGTCATCGGGCAAATTAGCTGGTGGTATTGTCAGAAGAGGATCAGTGACAAATTACTTCGGTCCAGAGTCCCCAGAAGCTCCACCTACGATCGGAAAAAAGCCAGGATCCGGAGACAACATAGCTCTCAGTAAGAAAGTATACTCGGTCAAGCACATGGTAAAATGTGTATTCGACGGATCTACGCTTCTTCTTCTTAAAGTGCCGTGCATTTCTGCGTAGGCGTCCACCGTACATCGTCTTGTCAGGTGAGATGTTAAATAGTCAGGATTAAATAATTCTGTTTTTAGCAGCATTAAGAAGCATTTCATAGCTGTGGATTCCTGTCCATTGTCGAATATTGCACAGCCATGACATTTTTTTACGTTCCAGACCTCTGCTACCCTCTATCTTCTCTTCGAGTATCAGTTGCTGAAAAGTATATCTTTCTCCTCGTAATATGTGTCCCAAGTATGCAGTCTTCTTACTTTTTACATAACTAAAAAGTTCCCTATCCTGTAAGCCCGCTCTTCTGAGTACCTCATTTCTGACCCTGTCCGTCCATGATATTCTAAGCATTCGACGCAGGCACCACATTTCATCAGTCAGAAACTTACGAAGCCTCGAAAAAGCATTTCTGGCTTGTCCAACTCTGCTCTTTATTTTATTCTCGGGGTCCCAACTCTCGTTCAGAAAACAACCCAAGTATTTAAATTGCCTGACCTGCTCGATTTCTTCTCCAGAGACATATATCTTTGCGTTGGGGTAATCATTTCTACTTATAATCATTGTTTTTGTCTTCTTGATATTTATTTTCATACCCCGAGCTTCTACGCTAATAGGGCTGAAGTACTGTAGAAAACAAGCAAGAGTTAGCTTAGAGTCATAACAGATTTCCTTAGAGGACACGCACTAATCATGGGACACCTGCATTCAATAAGGCTACTTTATTTAACCTTAAACTACAGAATCAGTAGCAGAGAACCTGAAACAGTCAACCATATCTTGAATCACTGCGATTTATTAGATCACAGGCAGCAAACACCTTTGTGAGACTACCAAGTGACTCTAAAAACATGTAGTATCCATCCACTAGACCTGTACAATCTAATACAGGATCCCAGAATTTTAGAATGGGTTTTATGAAGGTATGGTAGAAATACAATAAGACGCTTAATTGCAGTACAATCAATTTACAATGGACACTAATGAAACAATTGAAAAGTTTGAGATGGGATCTACCAAAAAATTTACTGAAAGATACTTTCTAATTGAATACCTGCCACAGAACTTCTCTGGGACCCTATTGTACTCTTTCTTAAGACCAATGAAAACTAGTTAAGTCTTTGTTTCTTTATTCCTAGAGATTTTCATCAGATCTCATAATAAAAATTTTATATATTATTGATGTGTCTTGCATATAATGCACGTATCCTCAAGTATCCGTCTATTCATTATTACTCTCTCTCATAGTTTTATGGTCTGGCTAAGGAGATTTATGGTCCTTTGTGCATCTCTGAATCTTTCTTTATTGTTGTTCTTTGTTTTTGAACTAAGACACTGCTTTCCTACTTATCTGGCATTTGACTCACTACCACAATTCTTTTAAACAAACCTATAATAATTTCTTTCAAATTGTTCATTTAAGAAACTGTAAAAAGTATTTTTTTCTATCTGCATCAATATTTTAATATTTTCGTTTCAGATCCATCTAATCTAATATATCTTCTCATTTCTTGAACACTTATCGGGGCGTGGTGACAATACAAATATTATCAGATTGCTGTTTCCATTGGCTGCGATCATGTGCCAGATGGACTGCTTCATATAGGGATTTTTCCACCAGAGTCTTCATTTGGTTTGCCCATCGGAGATTTTCCTGTCGGTCTTCGGCCTTTTACCTTTCCTTCTACTATCAATAGTTCCAAAGTCTCCGTACTTCTGGATATTGTGCCGAAGTAATTTATGCTCAGTTTACTTATTGTAATAGTCTGTTTTTTATGAGAAGCTCTCCCAGAATTGACAGGATAGTTCTGCTGTGTGCTGTCTGGCCAATGTCAGACTTGTACTGATTTAAATGGGAATGCTTATTATCACACATCGAAGATCTGTGGGTGGTAAAAACTCTCCCAGCTGGTTTTTAGAAAAAACACTTTTAAATATAGCATATATACTCATCACATCAATATTAATGGCGTACCAATAAGTAATTTTCGATATGCAGATGATACTGTTTACTGGCCCATAATATCGAGGATTTACAGATGATGCTAAATAGAGTAAATACAACTGGCAACCAATTAGAAAACTAAATTTATGGTGATCAGTAAAAAGAACATTCAACATATCGACCTGAATATTGAAGCCGAACGTATTGAAAGAGTACACCGATTTAAATATCTGGGATATACAGTAATTGATAAGTGGGACCCAGACGTAGAGATTAAGATCCGAATTGAAATAGCCAGATCCAAATTCATCAAAATGAGAAAGCTTTTAAGCAACTACCATCTAAGCGTTAACCTCCGATGGCGCGCCACGAAATGCTACGTACTCTCTACGCTACTTTACGGAGTTGAAGGGTGGACGTTAACAGCAGCAACTATAAAGAAGTTAGCGGCTCTAAAATGTGTCTGTATCGACGCATACTGAGAATACCTTGGACAGACAGAGTGACCAACACAGAGGAATTAAGACGAATGGGTAAAGAGGTGGAATTGTTAACAACTGTCAAAAGGAGGAAAGCGTCATACCTGGGCCATGTGTTCCGTAATGATAAGTACAGTCTGCTACAGCTTATCTTGGAAGGTAAGATTTAAGGTGGAAGAAGAGGTTTGGGCAGAGAGAAGAAATCCTGGCTAAGAAACTTGAGAGAATGGTTTCAAATACCAGAAGCTGCAAACATAATACATGCGGCACAAAACAGAGAAACCTATCGTTTGATGGTCGCCAACCTTCGGTAGAGGACGGCACATAAAGAAGACTCTTCACATATTTATACACTACAAAGCAGCCTACGACTCTGTGAATAGAAGAGAAATGTTCAAAGCAATGAAAGAGCTAGGAATCAGTTGGTAAATTTAATAAAATTAACTCTTGAAAAATTTGAATATAGAGTAAGAATTCAGGGGGAACTTTCTGAACCTTCTAAAACAAATAACGGGTTGCGCAAAGGAGACCCTCTCTCCTGTATACTGTTCAATCACGCTCTGGAAAAAGTAATACGTATGTCACAAATCACAACCATTGATTCAATATATAACAAATCAGTGCAATTCCTTGCCTATGCTGATGATATCAATACTGTTGGGAGAACGGAGAACGCTGTAAGATAGGAGTATGTAGCATTAAAAGATTCAGCTACAAAAATGAGTTTAAGAATAAACACCAACAAAACGAAGTATATAAAAATAAGCACGCAACCACAACTCCTACGACCACTAGTTATAGAAAACGACGCCATCGAAGCAGTGAACGAATTTGTATACCTGGGAGTGTGCCTTAATAATGAAAATAATACTACCGCAGAGATAAACTGCAGAATTTGCACGGCCAACAGATGCTATTTTGTGCTCAATCTCTTTCTTAAATCCACAATTATATCGAGAAATACAAAAATAAAACTCTACAAAACAATAAAACGCCCAGTCCTAACATATGGTTCAAAGAAATGGACCCTAACAAAAATTAATGAAAACATGTAAGGATGTTTCGAAAAAAAGTACTAAGGCGAATCTATGGAGCAGTCAATGACAATGAAGTGTGGAGAAGACGATACAACTTCGAACTTTATAGAATATACCAGGAACCAGACATCGTAAAACATATTAAAATAGGACGTCTGAGGTGGATAGGGCATGTAATGTGGATGGAACGAAATGACCCAGCTACAAAAACGCTCTTTGATAAACCCATTAGTAAGAGAAGAAGAGGAAGACCCAGAACAAGCTTCCTTGATAACATCGATGAAGACATGAGAAATATTGGAATACGTACTTGGCGGAGGAAGGCGCTGGATATTGACGACTGGGGAGAAATTCTTGAGGACGCTAGGACCCACGCAGAGTTGTAAAAGCAGAATGATGATGACTTAGTTGTCGATTGGATTTCACTTCTCGGCGTTTGTCAATTTAGATAAACAATTGGATTATGTTTATTCTACTCGAAGATTTTAAGACGCAATTCTTGTTTCTTTTTCGAAGATTTGTAAGATATAAATTAAAATCTCATAAAGAGAGGAAGAAAAAAATGATACAAACTTTTAACCTACTCCATTTGAAACTTTGTTTTCCCTTCAGTTCATTTAATTTTGTCTCACTAACTATTACCTTGCAGTGTAGTCCTTACATTGAAGTATATTTTCTTTTCTTGTCATAAACTAATTTATTTGATATTTACGTTGTATATTTTTGTATGTAATAAGACGGAATTTTTACAGAATAGCTGTACATGAACTTGTATACCATCTGAGTGGACATACAATTTAAATATATAAAGAGTAAACTAAAAGAACTCATAGTTCAATTGAAAAGATCAAAGCAGTGATATTAAATAATCTGGATTTTAAAAGAAAGATAAAATGCATAATTTATGTCAATAAATTAGTATGATTTAGTGCATTATTATTAGCTCGAATATATATCATAGATAGGCTATAAAATACAGTAAAAGAAAAATGATCTTATAATATTTTACCAGCTTTCTTTACAACGGTATTCTGTGAACGTCTACCCCGTCTTTATAAATTTACGAGCGTATTGATTTCCTTGTCTTTCAAGTAACGTATGCTCGAGGTCGCTTATAAAACTAGTGATAATAATTTTACCCTCGATTCCGAGAGCTGACAATATTCGTTACATAATTCAATAATCGAACTTTAATTATAGAATAAATAACGATAGGTGTCTTATTTGTATGTTATGGTATCAATTTGTACCGTTTTGAAGGAGTATCGCCTATTTATGGTATTTACATTGAATGTTTGGAATTAATTTATCATGTTTCAACCGAGTGTTGCGTACGGACTAAAAATATAGCCGATGGGGTTAATTATCTAGCACGAACTAAACGTCAGTCAAATAAATAACTCTTCTCATCCCTTTGTAGATTAACTAGGTAAACATTACGGTATTACTTGTTTGCACTTTATCGGCATTTACTTTAATTTGTAAAAGGTATGAATATTTAAATTAAAATTAAAATAATGTAAATTATTTAAATGGTAAAAATAAATGGGATGTTATAGGTATCAGCGAAGTTAGAAAGGGAGGTGAAACTTTGAAACACTGAAATCGGGCATATATTCTGATCAGATTTGCCCTGAAACTACATCAGTTGAATACATCGGTTTCGTTGTCCATAAAAACCACGCGAACAAGATAGTAAACATCCAAAGTATATCATCTAGAGTGGCATATCCTATTCTGAAGCCGAACAGTAGATATTAACTCAAAATTATCCAAAAGTATACGGTATACTCCAACAACAAACCATACAGACGAAGAAATCAAAATGTTTTATGACGATATATCTACTGCGCTTAATGACTTTCGTACTCAGTTCACAATTTTATATGGTGATTTCAAAGCAAAAATAGGTGTAAAAAAAGCAGAGCTAGAAATATCCTTGGAAAAATTCAGTTTCCCAGGAAGAAATAACCGAGGAGAAAGGCTACTAGAATTCCTACTCCAGAATAATTTATTCAACATGAACAAAAAGATGCACAGAAGATGGACCTGGGAAAGTCCAAACGGTAGAACAAGGAACAAAATCGACTACATCATAAGTGACAAAAACAAATAATTAAAGATGTAACAGTACTCAACAAGTTCACCACAAGCAGTGACTACAGAATAATATGCTAAAGTCCAAATTAATATAAAAAGAGAAAGCATCATAATGATTAAAAATAAATCTTATTGTATCTGGATACCCCCACTAGATATCAACCAATATCAGGTACATATCAATAATAAGCTACTACTGCATGAAACCCTGAGAACGATCTTAACGACTAGAATAATTGAATCACAAACGCCTTACAAGGAAGTCACCGAGTGCACTGTCCTAAAAGAAAATCAGATAGTAACATAAGTCCATATACTAAAACGACGCTGGATCAAAGAAGACAAATGAGAAGCGATATACAGACAGCCACACTCTAAGAGAAATAAATAAAAGTATTTCGAAGGAAATCAGGAGAGACTTAGTTCTACATAGATCTTTTAGGCTGCTCACAAATGGGAAATGCGAAATTCATAAATTAAGAAACAAACAAAATGAAATAATAATAGATACGAGTTAATACAGGTCGTCGAAGAGTTTTACGAAGAATTATATGGAAGTAGACGAGAAGATCAAACAGGAATACAAACAGCCATTTCAAAGAAGATCATGAATTAAGGTTCCGAACTTATGCCAGAGATAAAGGTAGATGATATTCGACAAGCATTAGGAAAAATAAAAAATAACAAAGCGCCAGGAGATGATGGAATTGTAATAGAAGCTATCGTAAATGGAGGAGATATGCTATTAAATAAATTAAGGAAACTGTTTAATCTATGTTTGCAGCAAATAGAGTGCCCAAAGAATGAAACAATGCTATAACCATCCTTTTGCATAAAAAAGGAGATAGAACGGATCTAGAAAATTATATACCTATTAGCCTGTTGAACCACATATGCAAGCTCTTCACTAGGTTAGTGACATTAAGATTGGAAAAAAATTAGATTTCTACCAACCGAGAGAGCAGGCAGGATTCCGATCAAATTATGGTACCAATGATCACCTCCATACCGTAAAGGCGCTCATTGAAAAATCTATAGAATACAACAAATCTCTTGTCCTCACTTTCATAGATTTTCATAAATCGTTCGACACGATCGAAATAGACAGCCTTATAGAAAAAATGAATGACAGCAGTATTGACGATAGGTATAGTGAACTTATTTACAATATTTACAAAAATTGCTGATGTTGTGGAATTTTGGAAAGCATAGTAGAACTGAAATGGAACTGAGCAGGCCATGTAGTGAGAAGGCACGACTCACGATGGTCGAGAAAAAATTACAAATTGGAGGCCAAGAGCAGCCACACGTAGTAGAGGAACACCACCTACACGTTGGGGTGACGATATTAGGCGTATCACCAAAAATTGACAACAAAGAGCACACAATCGTAAAGAATGGAGGAGTTTAAGGGAGGCATATGTCCAGCAGTGGACGTGATAAATGAAGGCTGGATGATGACGACGATGATGATGAATATTTATGTTGCTGTTATATTTTACTTCATCTCTTCATCAGTATTATTCTAATTCTCTGAAAATTAGTAATTTTTGTAAATCGAATTCTATTCTTTCAGAAACTCCTCTAGATTCTTCTTGTATTTAGAACCACTTCACACAGGGACATATTTAAACCAGTAGTGTTTAAAAAATTCAAAAGATTCGTGATTATTTATATGTCACTAATGTCAGTTGTTGTATAAACGACACTTATAACACAGAATGCAAAGCTTGGATATGAAAAAAATTTCCATAATTTAATCGTATTTTTCCATAATTTTAATGCCTATTTAAGAGATTTTGATGAACTGTAATAATTATAAATATTAAAAGGGCACAATTCTACAAATTTTAATTCGTTAAAATTTTGAAATCGAGAATTCATTTGTTATAGAATATTATCAAACATTTCGACGTAAATCGTCGATAGGTCACTGTGTCGCGACGTTATTAAGTTTCATTTTTTTTCTTTCAAGTTTTAACCCCATATTTTCAATTATATCCCAAATATTTTTACAATGCTATCGTTTTTTAATTATTGTATTTCGAAAGTCATCAATTTGTCTTACACAAAATGCAATGTCATTTGACTTTGTCTGTAAAATATCAAATAAAATTCAGTAAAAGAAAAAATCTCTACAAAAATATTAAGAAAAAATTGAAATCGAAATTTTCTTTAAACCAATGTAAATACCCCTTAGAGGCATAAAGGTCTTAGCATCCCATTTTTCTCCATTATCCCAAACGTCTTAAAAAAAAGTCTATCAGCGAAACACGGTGTTGAAACACTGTTTGCACTAAACGTCCATTGTAGTTCCATCTCGTCTGAGCAACTTTGGAAGCCTTTTCTGAACGTGCATATCCAAAACATGTATTATTTTTGATGATTTTGAAAAATAGGAAGCCAAGTCATTTAGCGTCGAGAAGAAAACTTTAAGATTATCCTTGCCTTGAGATAAAACCAAATTAAGTTTGTGTGCTAAACAGTGAACGAAAAGTTCCTGTTTAAATTTTTCCTTTCCTTATATCAATTAAATCTTTCCTTTAGCTGGAAGACTTGCTAACTGACCAGCCATTACCGCAGTACCATCGTAACTCTGCGCGACAAACTTGGGATCATATTCTAACTTCGAAATAGTATCACAAACAACTTTAAACATAGCCTCTGCAGTTCGATCGCTAGTTATGTTAAAAAATTCTAAGAATCGCTCTTGAGGAATGCCATCAACCACATATCGCACAACAATGGATAACTGACAAAAATTAGTTAAGTACATCTGTTGTTTCATCAAGTGAAGTTAAAACAAAGAGTGGTTTTTGAATCTCATTTTCAATGTGATCCATTACAACTTCAGGAGTACATTCAATTGAATCGTTTTGGATTCTATCTGTGAGGTGACTAAGAAAACTGTCAAATTAATAAAATGATTTTTTAGGGTGTCATCATATTTTGTAAATAATTTACAAGGTCTATACAATTTGACCCCTTTACTAAAAATTTAATTTTTGCTCTCCCAAGAAACAAGTTATATCAATTAATCATTTTAACACATCTCTTTGTTTTACTCTTTCATTCTGAAGTCTGTGGTATATTTTCAAATCTTTGTCCAAACTATGTTCATTGTGATATGTCTCGAATGTCTCTTACTATTTACATGGCGTTTACACTTTTGTGAAAATTCTTTAAATCTGTAATGCTGACTGAGTTTCAATTTCCAATTTTTTGCTGGTATTAAAAAGTAAAAGTAAGGCCAGCAATATAATTTTGATACAATTTTGCAGCCGGTTAACCATTTATACTTCTTATAAAATCCCACGTGAAAATGTCTGGTAAATTTCAACTTTTGACTTATTTTGTTTTGTAAATTAATAGGGTCCTTTGACCTACTAGACTTCATAACTTGCAGTTTCTCCTGATAACCTCGACTTGAAAATTCTTTTTTTTAATAAACAACACACAATACAAACACAGTTTTCTACAGTGTTCACAAAACCACACGAAAGTCCTTCACTCGCTCCTTCCATTGCGGAAAAAGATAAACAAAAAAGAAGAACAGCAGCACAAAATTTACAACTTTTTTTTATCTCAATGAATGACCCTTATTCTTTTTTTAAATGTAAATTCAAAATTTTTTATCAGACTCCACCTCTAGAGTTGCACGTAATTTAGTAGTTTAAGTGACGTTTAACAAACGTCATTTAATTTTTTTATAACTTTGTTATAACAACTCGAGAACAGCTGGGCCAATTTGATCAGTTTTGTAAAACCAATATTTGTAAAACTAAAAGGAAGGTTTAAAAGGCGAGAAAATATAATGTCATTGTAAGGAAAATAGTAAAAACAACAATTTTATTTTCATATATAGTATTTTTCATATAAAAATGCGTGCACGTCATTTAAGATTTACGACGTCAGAACCCCACAGCGTTGCCAAAACATCAGAATAGTTAGTAAGTGAGGAATTTTTAAAATGTCAACTATTTGTCAAACTATTAAATATCAGTAAATACACTTAGTTTTAAGACTATTGCAACACACTAAAATAAATAAGAAAACATTTTAATACAAAATTATATATTCTAAATCTTAAATTTACCTCTATTTAGAGCATTAATAGTAAAAACGTCCCGCCATTATTTCTTGTTCAAAATAATCTATCTTATATGAAAGCTTATCAGCTTTCTACAGACTATTTAGTTGTTTTGGCATAGCACAATCACAATACGTAACAATAATTAGTTTTTAAAGCTATTAATCCAAATTTAATATGTATTTATAAATACAATTTATTAATATTTAATATATTATGACCAAATTGTGTAAGAAATCAAAATATAAACAAAATTCTTACTCTAAAAAAGCGGCAACACTTTAAACAATTTTGCCACACGCTGAACTGTCAAAAAATTTGAAGAATTCCCATATCAGTTGCGTACAATTGTCTAATATATTTAATTAAAGTTTTTATTTTGCGGAATATTAGACTTAAAGAGTTCTTTCATAAAATTTATATTATTAATAATAAATAATGTTTTTGGTTATTTAATCAATATAATTCTAAAATTCCCAATATAATGATGATTACATTTTTCTGTAAGTTATTATACCATGTTGACGCCTATGAAAGATCGAACAGTTCCGTATGTGTTTCGTATTATTAGCCGTGAGGGAAATTTGAACTCTAAGGTTGACGTTCTGGAAATTTTAAATATAAGTGATGTCACTTTATATAAATTGTGACGTTCACGCATTTTTATATGAAAAATACTATACAAACAGGTATATAAATACTGTTTTGGATTGACGTCACTAAAACCGTGGCTATCTTCACATCTATTTACTTTTTTATGTTGCGTTTTCATCTTTTACTACTTTAAATCTTAAAAATAGTTTAACAATCAATAAAATTAAAATGAAATAAGTAACCAGTGTATATCTTCCACGTCTAATTCATATTTAACATAGCCTGTAATTTTTTTGTCTTTTGGTTTTGAAATCTATACCTATATGTAAAAATACAATGCTGTTTGTTAGCCTCACTTAGACTCGAGAAAATATGATGAAATTGTAAGAAAAATAGTAAAACAGCAATCTTATTTTCCCATGCACACAGTTTGTATACTCGGTTCGCTATTCCCAGTCCCAACTGTATAGTGAATTTAGTAATTATTTTTTTGCGAAGTTAGTTAATTTTTGACAGACTAAAAGTGGCTGGAAATAACTATACAATCAAGCATACGTACTCATAGCCAATATTAATAGTAAACAAACTAAATAGTAAATAAAATACAACTTTGCGAATTACCGACAATCAATATTTATTTGTCTGCACCATATAATAAATAGTTATGTTAAATTATAACAACTAAAATATATTTTTTAAATATATACTACACACAATTTGACGGGTTTAGTATACATTTCCACTATTTAGAATAATTCTTCTTTTTTTTAAGAAAGAAGTCTGCAATAGTAGGATACTTGAGCTATTAATACTGAGAAGTAGGAATTGTTGTGTTGTAGGTTTCCGACAATGAATCTGTCAAAATATGCCCGAGCTAAGCGAATGGAGTATACCTGTCAAATAGGGTGCAGTGCTTTCAGAAACGCACATAAATGTTAAGTAAGAAAGATAGTTTGGACTATGGGATATTAAAAGACCCGTAGTATGCTCATTTCATTGTTTGGTCTGTCATTTACTCTTTTATTTTTTTATTTTAGTTTATTATCAAGACATAGTTTTTTATGCAGCTTGATATATCTTTCTAAGAAAATTTCTAAACGTTCGACTAATATTTAACAGTAAACAAATATGTTATTGATTTTTTTTGTGACTCAATGAAAGTACTGTCATTTACCATTTTTTGTAGTGTGATTAGTGAAATAGTTTAGTTGTTAGTGTAGAATTTATTACCTTGATGCCATGAGAGTGACGAAAAAACATTTCTAATTTCAGTGATATTGGCGAGGATCAGATCGCAAAATCAAGTAGCCCTAACGTTGACTTCATCTGGAATAGCTGCAACTTTAGGTATTAGAAAGCGGATGAACTGCACATTTTTAACAGCGCAATGGCGAAGATTTTACCGGTATGCATACAGATCGTTTCAGACGAATGTCTTAAGACGTCCTCACAAGAGGTCATTGGAAGCACTGGACAGAACTTCAAAAGGTATTCGTGACAATCAAAACATTTTTGGTGGAGCCATGATTCTATCGTCAGGTGATTTTCGTCAGACTCTTGCAATTATTCTCCGATCAACTGCTGCGGACTAACTAAACTCATGCCTAAATCATCCAATTTGTGGTGGTACTTAAAGACAATTATTGACAACTAACATGCGAATATTTTGTAACAAGATCAAAGTGAAATTGTGTTTTCGAAGTAGTTGTTAGACATTGGAAACCTTAAAGTTGCTATTGATATTTAAATGGGAATAAGCCACAATTAAAAGTTAAAGTACGTTTGTTGACGTTTCAATTTCCATATAATAGCTTCAGAACAATATAAAGTCGCTATTGATACGACCAGCACATTACCTAAACATTTCCGTTACTTTACAGACTCGATAGAGGAGCTTGCTAATTCAGCGTATTTTTCTGGACATAGCGCAACCGTTCATTAACCATAATTGCCTGATTCAATGAGTAATATTGGCGTAATGAGTAATATCAAAAAATGCATATGTCGAATTTTCTTTCCGGAAAGTTGTTTTTGTTCAAATCAGTTGACTAACCAGGATGACGTAGTTAACTATCCCACACGGAGTTTTTGAATTCATCGGAATTGCCTAGACTCACTAAAAGTAGGATCAGTTGTCATAATACTGCGTAACATTAATCATTCTCGACTGTGCAATGGAATGAGACAGACTGTAAAAAAGCTAATGAATAATGTCATTGAGGCAACAATCATCAAGGGAAAATATAAAGTCTTGATACCGCGTATAACGATAATTCCAACGGACTTAGAATTTGATTTTAAGTTTCTACAATTTCTCGTGCTTTTGGCTTTTGCAATGACGATAAACAAATGAAGTTTTCATGAAGTTTCCATGTTTCACGTATGGAAAATAATACGTCGCGTATTTGTCAGCAAGAATTAAATTGATTCAACTTTTTCATTTATACTATTAATTTTTTGGTTTTCTGTTAATTTTAAGTTATTTAATATTGACCCATTATTTAATTCCAAGGCAGTACGAAGCAAAAAAAAATAAAAATGAAAATATATTATGGAACTTTTCTGTCTCTAGGTATACTGCATAATTTGAAATATTTATATTATACTACTGCTATTTATATTTCATACTTGAATATATGAGTGGTTCAAATCTGTTTTCTTAGTGTAGACTAATCAATTTTGCTACGGAATTACAAATTGGTTATAAAGTGTTGCAGCCGCTGTCTTCAAATATGTATGAAGGGCAATTGTTAAAAAGAGCAATCTTATCGGAAGGAATATCGGAATATATGATCTCCAAATAAAGCAAAACAAAAAGAATCTGTTTTGTTTAATGCAAACATCCAACAAGCAGCAGGCCAAAATAAACAAATTTCATATGCATCAATCTAGTAGGATTTGTACACAGCCGAAGGGCAGTGTACGTTGTGCTTGTGATAGGAATCCGGGAGAATACCAGGATTGTCCCGGAGTATCGACCGAGATGTTCTTATCTACCCACCACTGGCGGGGCATCTTTGTAGGCGTGACCATGCGCTAATGGATGCGCAACCCAATAATAAAAACTTGCGACTTACGCTGTATTGATATCTGTCCTGTCAGGTAAAAACAAACGAGAGAGACAAAAAAAAGATCCTTTTCCATTATTGTGCCGGTAGCTGAGCTTCATCCAAAATAAAAATTACAGCACAGTCGCCCCGGTGAAGTGATAAAACATGACATCCAACAACGGTTTCTGATTGGTCTACTCTATAAAAAAGACTATTCAGATTCTTCTTGTCTCGATCTATACTGTCTTGATTCCGTTTTTCGTATGATGTGCTAGTTGATGACATGAAGACGGTAGAAATTTTAGTGATTTTTCCCGGTTGTCTACAATGAGATTTAAATCTGTAGCGCGAAAGAGGAAACTCTCGGAAAAAGGTAGGATTCCTACAATTTTTCTCATAGCACTTTCAATAATAAAAAACGCACTATACTTATGAATATTTCGACATCCTTAATTTTATCTATTATTTTTTAAAATAAGTTATAATTTTTTTAACGTAAATTATGTTAAAATAAAAAATACTGTTAGGACAATTAAGGAAAACAACTACATTTTTCCGAATCCATCCTCAAATCGCCTTCATTTCTATATTTAAAGTTAATCGCAAAAAAGAAAAGAATAAAGAATAGTTTAGAATTTCCGATGCATTTGTAAACTTAGAGGTTATGATTTTCTCCTATTTATCATTTCTTTTCAATGTATACCATTTTCACTTTGGTTTATATTTGGCTTTAGAATTAAATTAAATTAAAATTACTGAAGATGGTTTTAAAATATGATCAACACTGTCTATTTTATTTCCTAAATCTACTAAAACTGTTATCATCATAATTTCTGTGCCTTTATCTCTGTTATTAATAGATATTGATATATTAGTTTTAAAAAGTAAGAAAAATAATGCTTAAACCGATAAAATGACATGGATATCTTTACAAAAAAACCACAGACGTTGCTCAGTAAAATAATTTAAAACATAGACATGATCTATTATATTTTAAGGATTTTTCGTTCAATTTTTTAACTATAAAGAAGACTCCATAGCAACATCCAATTTTTCAGTTATGACTTTTGTTGTTATTTTGAGTACTATCCTCGGTATGAAATAAGTCAAACCACCTTGTTCCTGGATTTTTTTATCTTTTTTAAACGATTGTGTTTCGTTGTTTTGAAGTGCTGAGGAAACATTGCTTTTTTATCTTCTTTATGTTCCTCTTCTATCAGAGATTTGCTGTATTGGTTATAGAGGCTATTCTGTTTTGTTCAGAGCTTCTTTAAATAATTCGTTTGTGGTGCAGCCAAATAATTCATCTATCAAGGATATAGTTGTACGGCTAGGTTTCCTTCGCCCTTCAATTTTTCCTTACACTATATTTATGGAGAAATGTGTATTTTTGTTCAGTACTACTTCGGGTTTCCAATCACTCGAGGTAGTACTTCTGCATTTGTAAACCGTCTTACTTTTACTTCGTCTGATATTTGACCATCTATTCTTATATTTGCTCTCTAATTGCTATATAAATTTAGATTATTCGCAGATATTTATTAACAATGCCTTTACTCGCAAATATATCTGAATGAATCGTGGTGTACACTATCGAAAGCTTTTATAAAGTCTGTGAAACAATGAGAAGAAATACATAAACTCTCTATAGAGCAAACATAACCTCTCTACTATCAAACATTTCCTGAATACCATCTGTATTTTGCTAATATCAAGTTCTAGCTTCTGGTAAATGTGGCTATGAATGATTTTAGAAAAGATCTTCAGCATCTTCTTCTTCTTTCAGTACCCTGTCCGATTATCGAACGTTGGCGATAATAATAATCGGCAAATAATATATACAATGTAAATATATAATTGGCAATAATAACTTTGTTTACGGCGGCTCTAAATAAATTAGCGGTGGTCTCTTAATACCAGTTTGGGAGATTTCGGAGCTAGGATGTTCTTCTTCGGCCTGGGCCTCTCCTTCTGGCGATCTTACCCTGTATTATGATGTGTAGAAGGTTATACATCTCTTGATGTCTCATTACATGACCGAAATATTGTAACTTTCCAATTTTTATCGTGTTTGTTATTTCTGTGCTTTTTTTCGTTCGATGTAAAACTATTTCATTTCTTATTCGATCAACCAAACTTATCCGCGATACTCGTCGATAAATCCACATCTCAAAGGCCTCCAATTTTTTCATTAATGTCTCCGTAAGGGTCCAGCTCTCCATACCATACAGCAATGTGGAGAATATGTAACAGCGTATTAATCTGATTTTAAGGTTTAACGTAATATCTCTATTAATTAGAATTTTCTTTAATTTATATTCTTACTTCTTTATTTATATACTAGTTATCGTTAACGTTTGCGCCCAAATAGGTAATATTGTGGACTCTTTCTAACTCTAACAACCATAAATGGCTGACAACCCATTAAAGTTTTGTCTTAGAAGTATTAAGTTTTAGCCCATATTCATCACATGTTTCGGTTACCCTGTTTATAAGTCGTCACAGGTCTTCCTTAATGGAGGCAATATGTACCGTGTCGTCTGCATATCTCAGATTGTTGACATTAATTCCGTTGATCTGAATGCCTGTATCTTCAACTAAGGCTTCTTTGAAAATAAATTCGGAGTAAATATTAAAAAGTAGAGGCGATAGAATACATCCTTGCCTCACTCCACGTCGTATTTTCACTGCTTCCGTCGTGTTGTGTCCAATTCGTATGTTTGCACATTGATGCCAATACAAATTTTTGATAATACGGAGGTCTCGGTCATCAATTCCCACCTGTTGCAAAACAACCATAAGTTTGTCATGGTTTACTCGGTCAAAGGTCATTTCAAAGTCGATAAAACACATACATACCGATTGTTCGATATCACCGCATCTTTGAACCATGACCTGCAAATTGAAGAGTGCTTCTCCGGTTCCAAGGTTGTTTATGAAACCAAATTGTGTTTCACTTAGTTGTACTTCTATTTTGTTGTAAATTCTCGAGTACAGTATTCTTAGGAAAATTTTCATTACATGATTCATCAGACTGATCGCTACACTGTTTGGCATTTATTTTTTTCGGTATCATTACAAATGTTGACAGTAGTCTGTTGGTATATGTCCTGTTTGGTATATTTTATTGAAGAGGCTTATAAGAGAATGTTTACCCTATCGTCGAGTAGTTTGATTATTTCGCTTGGAATTTCTTTTGGACCGGTTCCTTTCCTATTCTTTGATAGCTTTATAGCTCTTTTCTTCAGCATATGACCAATTAACGAATGTGTTCGATGAATGTGGCTATGAATGATTTTAGAAAATATCTTCAGCATATGACCAATACCAATAAACGAATGAGTTCGGTGATAGGTGATTTAAGCTGCTGTAGGTGTTGTGATGAATGTGGACAGCAACCATTCTTGAGGCATTATGCCATTTTTATATATAGTGTTAATAAGTTTTAAGAGTGCTACATTGATTTTGCAGACTCCACTTGTTTTTTCAATTCTAATATTTTTATTGCATTTTCTATTTCTGCCTTTAATATCTCTGGTCCCGTTTCACTTTTTACCTCTAGAAGGTTGTTTTTGTTATCTGCAAATAGTTCATGTGTCTATTGAGTCCATCTTTACAATTAGTTTTTTAGACCTATGATTATTTTACCATTTCTATCCTTAAGTACACCGGTCTGACTTTTCTTCTCTACTCCTGATATCTCTTGTACTTTTTTACACATATTGAAGATGTCATTTTTACTGATATAATTTTGTATTTATTAACATTGTTCTGCAGATTTATTTTTCTGTCTAGTTCTTTGAACTTCTGTGTATATGTTGTTATATCTTGTATTTGCTCGATTAACTTCGTTATCGCTTTTGTTATCCAGACTTTGTTTCTCTTAGTAGACTTTTTGTTTGGGTACTTGTGATATGCTGCTTTTATCGGTGTATTTATACAATTTAGCTCTTATCTGTGTCACTACTTTGTAGCTTTTTTTTTTTAAATGTGCTTATTCTTAATATAGATAGATAGATTCAACGAGGTGGCGTTTGGCCTATTTCACTGCGACCTTTTCAGATCTAGTGTGGTTCTTCCAGTCCGAGATTAAATTCTCAAGCCTTATTCTTTTTAAAAGGTCTAATAACTTCCAGACTGAACATATAGCTCCTTGTCGGTGCATTTTCTTCGCCTAATGTGAAGAACCGTACATTTACCAGGCTCTCACACTGATATAAAATGTGCTCTGCTGTTTCTTCTTCTAGGTGACATAATCAGCTTTAACAGCTTGTTCAGCTTACAGTGCCCTGTTAGCAAACCTACTATTGCTTTGACTGCTTTCCAGTCTTTATTTTTAGGTCTGCCGCAAATTTTGGCAAATGTTCTGGAATAAACTGTTTCCCGTATCTTTGTCCTGGTGAATTCCTTCACTATTCTAGAGATTTGTGATCTACCCACTTTCTTGTCATCATCATCATAAGTTGCTCGACAATCCGTTGTGGATCTTGGCCTGCTTACAAAAAAGTCGCTACTCCTGTCGATTCCTGGCAACTTCTCTCCATCTTCTAACCCTTAGAATCTGTAGGTCTTCGTTCATATCATCAATCCATCTCATTCGTGGTTCTCTGTTTCTTGTGCCCTCTGGTTTTGAAAATGTTAATCTCTTCGTATATTCGTGATTTGACATCCTGGCAATGTGTCCAGCCCATCTAAGTCTCTGCACTTAACGAATTTCACAATATCTGGATCGGTGTATAACTGATATAGTTCAAAGTTGTGTCTTCGACGCCATAGCCCATTTCAACCCATAGACAAGAAGTCTTTTATCATTTTGAGATAAGGTCCACGTTTCAGCCCCATATATCAAAACCGGTCTTATTAAGGTCCTGTTCATGCTTTACTGCAAGTTTTATATTTTTATTTTTTAAATGTTTCTGGAGACCGTGAACAGTTCTGTTTGCTATTACTATGCGTTTTTTTATTTCGTCGCTTGTCGTTTTTGTTGCGTTTACTAGCGATCCAAGATATGTAAATTCTTTGACTTGATCAAAGGTATGGTTGTTAATTTGAATTCTCTGTTGGATATTTTGGGGGTTTTTAGAAACCAACATATATTTGGTTTTTTCCTTGTTTACCACAAGTCCTAATTCACTTGCTGCGTTCTGCGTAAAACACTGCACCATGTCTCTCATACTTCTGCCTACTATAACTGCATCTTCAGCGAATGCGAGAATTTGCGTCGATCTATTAAAAATAGTTCCATTCATTCTAATATTTAATTGTCTGATTAAGCGTCTAATTAACAGCGTCCCCTTGTCTTAGAACATTATTAATGTCAAAGAACGTAGAGTTTTCTCCTTCAATTCTAACGCATGAGCTTACGTTTTGCATTGTTAGTTGGGTCAACTTAACTAACTTAGGTATAATTCCAAAGTCTATCATTGCATACTATAATGCAATTCTTTTCACACTGTCATAGGCTGCCTTGAAATCAATGAAGAGATGGTGTGTTTCTATGTTATATTCTAGTGACTTTTTTAGAATCTGCCTATGTGCTTGAATGTGATGTGTAACCCACTTTCTTGTAGCCGTTGTAAAAAGAAACTACCGAGGAATAACCCTTGTGAATACTGTCTATAAAATATTGTCAAACATCTTATATACAATATTGAAATTCTACACAGAAGTCTGTCTGGGAGAATATCAAGCAGGTTTTGGGCCTGGATATTCAACCATTATCCAGGTTTTTACTGTACACTAAATTCTCGTAAAAACTTAAGAGTTCAACATCGATACATCAAGGGCGACTCATCAACTCTCTTTGAAATATACAAAAGACTTAGACAAGGCGACACGCTGGCATGCCAGCTCTTTAACACAGCCTTGGAAAATATCATTCACTACGCCAACTTAGACAACAGAGGAACTATATTTAAAAAAATCAGTCCAGACTTTAGCATAATCTGATGACGTAGACATTATAACAAGAACCAGGGCAAGAGTCACAGAAGTTTTAACAGAACTAAGGGAAGTAGCAGATAAAAATATTACATACAACTCTGAGTTATACAAGAGCTAGTAATGTTCATGCAAATCTTACTAATAATGACCAAAATTTCGAACGAGCTAGTTTATCTATCTGCGTATATATTTCCTTAACAACAACAGACAGGAGAAATAAACAAACGTTTATATGTTTTCTTTAAACGTTTTAAAATGCAAGATTAATAAGAGTGTGATAGTCCCGGTCTTCTTATATGGATTAAGGGTATTCTTCTTCTTCTTGTATTACCTATCCGTTTTGGATGTTGACGATCATCATGCCAGTCTGTATTTTACACACTGCTGCTCTGAAAAGTTTGTGGTTGTTGTGTTAAACCACATACGTAGATTTTTCAGCCAAGAAATCTTTCGCCCTCCTGATCCTCATTTTCCTTCTCCTTTTCCTTTTAGAATTAATTGCAGCAAGCCATATCTTTAGCTGTTCTTCATGATGTGACGTCCTGGTTAGTAACGTGGTAGGTAAAGGATATCTTCAGGATTTGACGATAAAGCCATATTTCGAAAATCTCAATTTTCTTGCTGCTAGCGTCTGTCAGAGTCCACGACTCATCTTCGTACAATAGTATAGAAAAGATATAACATTGTAGTAACCTGATGTGCCCTGCCCAGTTCCACTTAAGCGTCGTGGTTCTTTCGATGACGTCTTGAACCCCTGATCTTTGCCTAATTTGTTGGTGTGTTACGTGGTCTTGAAGGCTCACGTTCAGCATTGCACGTTCCATGGCTCATTGTGTAACTCTGAGTTTATTCGCAGATTTTGCCGTGAGTGTTCTCTGCTTCATAAGTTTGTACAGGCACAACACATCGGTTATAAACCTTTCGCTTGAGACACATGGGAATTGAACTTTTTAGAATATGGCTTAATTTGCCAAATGCTGCCCATGTCAGGCCTATTCGCCTCTGTATTTCACGTGTTTGATTCTCTCTGCTTATTTTGATCTCGTGTCCCAGATATTTGTAAGTGTCTGTTTGTTGTATGGTGTTATTGTCGATAGTTATATTTCCACTCATTACGAGATTTGTTATAGAAGTTTAGTTTTCTCAAAGTTTATCTTTAATCCTGCTCTTTCAGACAGACTTTTAAGCGAATGTATCATAGAAACTGTATCCTGTAAGTTATCTGCGATTAATACGACATCATCTGCAAACCTTAGATGATTTAATCTTTCTCCATATATATTGATGCCCATATCTTGCCATTGAGTGTTCTTAAATATTGACTCTAGAGCTGCCGTGAACAATTTTGGTGAAATATTGTCTCATTGTCTAACTCCTCGACCTAAGCTAAGCTGAATTTTTATGTGTCTTCGTGTTGTCGTATACTTGATGTAGCGTTCTCGTAGATGTTTTTGATTAGTGTCGTGTACCTGTAATCTATTCGGCTTTGATTTAGGGCTTCCAGTACTGTTTCAAACTCTACAGAATCAAAAGCCTTCTCGTAATCGACAAATGCAAGAACCAGTGGTATGTTGTACTCGATGCACTTTTCTATTAAGATCTTTATGGTATGCAAATGGTCATTTGTGCCATATCCTGCCCTGAAGCCTGCCTGTTCCTTGGGCTGATAGAAATCAAATTTAGGTGTTAGTCTCTCTTTGTTAAGATTTTCATAAAGAGTTTGTACATATGTGTCAAGAGGCTGATGGGTCTATAATTTTCTAATTTAGTAATATCGCCTTTTTTGTTTAACAAGACTATCACTTCATTGTTCCAGTCTTTTGGAATCCAAAATCAAGTAATTTACTATCCAATTTAGATGATCAGCTATTAATTTATCAAGACCAGGAGATTTATGATTTTTAAATTCATAATTATCTGTTTAACTTCCTCTTCTGTGGTGGGTAATAAGACAATGGAATTTTCTATATCAGTATGTAGACATTTTCTGTTTGATTTTTCCATTTTTTTTTGTTAGTTTGGTTTTATTTTTAAATAAGTTATAAATACATATTTTACTTTTAAATCCCATATCGATGCAATAAAATTAAATATTTATATAATTTTATTTGTGTAAAATACAAAAATATACAAATAATAAGATAATAAATAATTTTATAAGACCCAACTGTAAAATCTAATCTAATCTACGAAATGAATAAGAAAAAATGATGCAATTTTATGAGTGAAAATTCATTTAAACGTAAAAATATGGAAAATAAATAACTATAAGCTTTTAAAAGTCTCATATTTAAAGGGTTTAGCTCAATGGACGCCAGTTTAAAAAAAAAAATTATCAAAATTGGTAGACTAGAAGTTAGAAGGCGCACCACCGCCTCTCATCGATTTTTCTATATTTTTAAAGTCGCATAAAAGAAACAAGGTGAAAATTTATATCTACGTAACTTTGACACAGCAAAGGTATTTGTGTAAAAAACAGACCTCAAAATTGAAAAAGTTATTCTATTTATTTATTAGCTTAAAAATTGTACAGTTCTTTAAAACGTCTTTAGACTCTTCTATTCAACGGATTTGAATGATTGGAATTTTGTTTGAAAGCATGAATGCCCTTTTATATGTAAAAAAAATTCAAGAAGAAGAATTTAGAACTTTTTTCTTGGTTCTGCATAATTTTGAAAACTTTTTTTTCAAAAATTCACATTTCAAAATTATTTTGCGAAAACTTTTTATTTTTAAATTTAAAAATATTTTTGAAGGGGGTAGAGGGAGATTGAAGACTACATTTGAATGGTTAATGGTTTTAGCTAATTTTGTAATAATAATAATAATTTTTTCAATTTGGAATCAATTCTGTCTTATAAGAAATTTAATTGTAAAGCTTTTTTGTCTTTAAAAATCTTTTATAAAATGTATAGGTGCCGAGATCGCAACCACAAGGAGAAAAAAAATTTTAATTTTTGAACAGATTGTTTAATAAACAATTAAGCCCACCATTTGAAATGTTGCATAGTGAAATTATCATTTCTAAATACGATTTACCTATGTGTATGAGGGTGTTCTAGAACAGATACCACCTGGACTATTATATTCAGGATAAAATACTCTTTTTACCTAATTATTCTTAATATATATATATATATATATATATATATATATATATATATATATATATATATATATATACTTATATATTCTTAACATTATCGTTTTTAATAAAATGTGTTAGCTGTATTGGCGAATTAGCTTAGAAAGGCCCGCAGTCATATAACAAAAGAAAATTTAGTTTCGCCCACCAGAGGTAGATAAAACGAACTAGGTTTTAAAGTATACTGCCAATATATCTTCTAGTCTAGATTAGAATTCTTGCACAGTTCCGCCACTGTAACCTGTGACCCTAAATAAATCGGCAACCAAAGTAACCAACTTGATTTACCGAACTCACACGGACAGTAATTATTCTCCTTTGAATCGCGAAGACCCTTTCCGCATCAGCCACACTATTTTCCCCTTAACACAAAAGCCCCTGTCCTTCGTGTTATGTTTTAATGGAGATTTCAAACAGCTTTAATGCGTGCGATGATAAAAGCGCATCGGGCTTTGCTAAAAAATATTGTGCTGCTCTATATTGCTTTTCTTTATTTAGCAAGAGTGTGATTTTTTGTTTTCGATTTTTTTATGTCGATATGAAAAAACTGGATATGGGTTAAAATTTAGCTAATTAAAATATTAAAATATAAAACAAAGCAGAGGCATTGTTAGGAACTAAGACAATATTTTAAAAAACCCAGCGGCAGGCCAATTTTTGATTAAAGGGAGACACATGTTTCCTGAATTTTTAAAATTATTTTACTTTCACCTCTAAGCCAGGACAATATATATATATATATATATATATATATATATATATATATATATATATATAAGGTTCTTGAACTCCTAAGTGGAGCATAGAGCTTCAGTGAAAACGCGCCATCGGGTTCTATTTTGCGCTAAGGCCTTCACCTCATTACAAGACTTTCCTTGGCCTCTTATCTCGTCCATGATGGATCTTCTCCAAGTTTGTAGTGGGCGACCTTTTTTTCTTTGCCTTTGGGGATTTCACTCTAGGGCAGTCTTTGCGATACTGGAACTATTTTTTCGGAGTGTGTAACCGATCCAACCCCACTTTCTGGACTTAATTTCATTTTGTACCCTCTTTTGTTCGGTCAGGTAAAGCAGATCTTCGTTTCTGATGGTGTTAGGCCAGAATATACGAACAATTCTTCGTAGACATTTGTTAACAAAGACCTGCAGTTTGTCTGTGAGGGTGTTTGTCACTTTCCAGGTTTCACATCCGTAGAGTAAAACAGACATGACATTTGATCGGAATATTCGGATCTTTGTCCTTGTAGTATACTTGCCAGATCTCCAAACAGGGTTGAGCGTGCTGAAAGGTTGTTGGGCTTTTCGTATCCTCATATGAATATCGTCTTCTGTATCTCCGTTTTCTGTTATGACACTTCCAAGATACGTAAAGTTTTCCACATTTTCAATCTGCATATTGTCGATAGTAAATAGCGTGTTGTTCCTTGCATTTATTCTCATGAACTTGGTTTTACTAATATTGATTTTCAAACCTATTTTATTGGCTTCAGTGGAAAGTGTTTCCAATTGGTAAGCCAGATCTTGGAACCTTTGACTTAATAGGAAGATATCGTCCGCGTATTCTAGATCGATTAGGCGTATGGTTGACGTTCATTGTATCCCTCTTATGTCGGAGTCTAGTTTGGAGAGAACATAGTCTATAGCTATGTTAAAAAGAAACGGAGAAAGCACGCATCCCTGTCTAACTCCAGTAAGTACGTCGAATTTGTCACTGTTGATCCCATTGTGTGTCACGCTGCATTTCGCATCAGTATATAGTGACTATATAATAGAAATTATTTTTTGCGGGATGTTTCTTAGCTCTAAAATTTTCCATACAGCAGCGTGAGACAAGCTATCAAAGGCACGTTCAAAATCAACAAAAACCATGTATAAAGGTGTGTTCCATTCAACCTATTGTTCCATTATTATCCTCACAGTATTAATGTGGTCTATGCAGGAGTATTCTGGTCTAAAGCCTACTTGATTAGCTCGAACCTCAACCTTGTTTGTTATTCTTTTCACAATGATGGTCGTGAAAATTTTATTTATGACAGTAAGTACAATTTTTGCACAGTGTGAGGTTGCCTATTTTTGGAAGCTTGATAATGTTACCTTTTTTCCAGCCCGCTGGAATGTGGTTTGTTTCCCAGACCTCTCGGATTATGGGGAGCAAAAATTCAGCAGTTAGATGCCGATCAGCTTTAAGTATTTCAGCAGCAATGTTATCGATTCCCGGTGACTTGTTGTTTCTCAGAGATTTGATAGCTGCTAAGCCAGGACAAGAATCACCCCAAATTTTTTTAATAACAGTGTATGTCAAATAACATTGTTTTAAAGCCCTTACAATTCCCTATGCACTAGTATTTAAATTTTTAAATTCAATTAAATCGAAAGTATAAAATCGATTTAAATTCGAAAGAGGGACATTACGATAAATATCCCTGAAGTATACATCCGTCATTAAAAAAAAAAAAAAAAATTATATTATTTATTTTACTTTATTTATTTGTCATAATTCTGTCTTCCACCCATCGTAAAAGTACCATTTTCACAATCTATAGTAGTTCTTTGTAATGTCCCTGTGAAGAGATATTGTGTTTTGGTAAATCAAAATAATACAAAACTTTATTCACGAAATATTTAAGAAATTTAGAAATATTTACTTACATAAAAATACTAAAAAAAACATTATTTTGAATGAAATTTTGAGAAACAGTTCCTTCCCTTCATCAGACACAGATGAACTTCACATTTTTAACAAAATATATGAGTCTTATTTTTGCATCACTCCAATTTGCACCTAGAATTGTTTTTTTCATCTACATTGGGAGTATGATTGTAGCCGTCATATCTCATTTCTACAAAAGGTCTTGCTTCACACTTTTTTTTTGCTTGAACTGGCGAATCTGGCCTTACTTGGCCTTCCTCTCTTAGATGTATTTTTAAATAGTATTAGATGCTCTGCTACACCTTCGTGAAATGCCAGAAGGTCAATTATCTTGTTTTTGGTGATTCCTAACGCAAGATCTTGGTGTTTGTATTCTAGCCATGAATTCACTGAAGCCAGACCAATTGCATGAAATATCATCCTAATAGTCCATTTTCTAGATCTGACGAATGAACGATAAATGCTTAACAAAAAGTCAACCTCATCCACCCTTCCCATATTTTCATTATACATTTTTATTGCTTCTGGTCTTGGGATGTGGAGGTAACTATTTGTTTTTCTGTCCCATCTAGTACAACAGTCCTCTTTTCCGATTCCAATGAAACTGGACGCTGTGATAGAATTCCGTCTTTACTAAGTGCAATAGAAGAAGAGCCACGTCCTTTTTTCTTTAATTCTTTATCAGTGGATAGTTGAGCATTTAAAAAGCGGTTTACTCTTATCGTACCCACTGCAAAAATTGATATTGTCAACAAAAATTGGAAAAGATGGTATTTTCCGAAATAGTTGTCGAAGTAAAGACCATGATTTTCTTCACTCATTCTTTCTGTGAATTGCATGACAACCCCGGCGGCACTGCCAAAATGTTTGTAGACCGGCTGTATTTCAGTAGTGCTACCTTGATATATTAAAAAGCCATACATTATACTACTTTGTCCTGCCAAAACATAAATTTTAATTCCTTACTTTTTCCGCTTATTTTTGAAGTACTGTTTGATGTTCAGTTAGCCTTTAAATGGAACTATTTGTTCATCAACACAGAGACTAGTTTCTAGAGGAAGCTCCTGACATCTCTTCTAATACAATCATATAGGTCCCGAACTTTCCAAATTCGGTCTGTGTTATTTTGGGGACGACTAGAAATATCCACTAAATGTAATGCAGGTCTCAACTTGAAAAATCGGTGTAGGCTAATGGAATGGAATCTTTTATTAGCGATTGCCAATTGCGATATGTACACCAATAAATTTTTTATTTCCTCCAATGTGGTTGGACACATTCGTGGTATATTCTTTTGAGTTATATATAAATTAGTCATGTTCACCATCTGCTGCATTACTTCTTCTGGAATATATCTGATGAAAAAAACAATAGGAGGAGGTATTTCATAAAGAAGGTCTGGAATAGGTTTATATCACTTAATATGTCTTGTTTTATATGTAATATTTCTGTTTTATAACTATTTCCTATTTTAGATCATCAACATTTTCTTCTAGTTCCGTTTCATTTTCATTTGGTACTTCTAAGCATGTTTTGCCTAGTTCTCTATTTTCTACATCATCTGCAACCAGGATTGAAAAAATTTTATCTTTGACAGTTGTGTCTTCTTTATTGTCGTACTCTTCGTCAGACAACAACGGAAGAGTCGTCTTTATTTTCTAAATAGTACAAAAGTTCCTGTTCAGTAATGGACTTTTTCTTTTTCACATTTCCTGAAATAAAAAAGATACCATAACTAGCAACAAGTACAGTTATATTAAAAAAAAGGGTACAAGTATTAGAAAGAGAAGTTAACGTCATCCTATTTGTGTAAAACCGGCTGGGATTTTTGGAGGTTATCAAATGTCACAGGTTATTAAAAATATAAATCATTGGCGTTGAGAATTAATTAGACGAAACCATTTATTCAACAATTATATAAAGAATAATTTTAATGACTGTTACAAATAGAATTTAGTACTTGGTGATAGAACCGTCTGCTTCTATAACTTTATTTAGTCTATTTGGCATACTTTGAATTATATTAGATATCATATTTGGATCAAGATCTTCCCAGCACTCTAAGATTGTATCCCACAATTGATCTGAATTTTGTGGCATAAAATTTCTTTTATATATTTTTTTAACAATTATGCCCCAAATGTTTTCAATTGGATTTATATCTGGACTGTGCGCAAGCCATGGCAATACTTCCAGGTTTTGCGTTTGAAACCAATTCCTTACGGCATGGGCAGTGTGGACTAAACAATTATCTTGTTGATATATAAAAGTATTATTAGGATACAATTGCTCAATAGAAGGGAGCATTACGTGTTCCAAAACGTTAATGTAATTGTCGGCAGTAAATCTTCCCTCTAATCGCCAACAAACACCAGGTCTCTGTATACTAATCCAACCCCATACATTTACAGAAAAACGTCCAGATTTATTATGAGAGTGAATATATCGTTCTTCAAACCTAGTATTGGCTGGACGATAAACACGGATTTGACCGTTATAGGTCGACTGAAAAGTCTTTTCATCAGTAAAAATGACGTTGTTCCAAAATTGTGGGTTGCGGTAAATATAGTTTAGTGCAAATATTACTCTTGCTTGCCGATGTTCAACAGTTACTAATGGTTTTTTAGCAGCTGGTCGGTTTTTTAATTCAGATTCATTGATCCTTCTGCTTACAGTAGGTTGGGCACCAGGAAATCCCGTATGAATCCTTAAATCCTTCGACGTCGCAAATGGATTATCTCTTAAGAATTGAACTAAAGCAGCATCTTGTTGAGGAGTGGATACTTTGGAACGCCCTGAACCAACTTTTCTTTTTAATGATTGTTGTTGGACCCATCGTTGCTTAATTCTGAAGATTGTTTTCAAATTTCTATTATAGAAATTTGCTAGCGCACGAATTGACCATCCTTCTTCCATTTTCGTAATTATTTGAGCCTTTTCAATCTCACTTAAATGACGAGGCATATTAATTTTTTTGTTGTACGTAACGTTAAACCTTCTATCAAATTAAACGTCTTTGACGTCTATGAGTTGCATTTTTGATCACTTATGACATTTGATAACCTCCAAAAATCCCAGCCGGTTTTACACAAATAGGATGACGTTAACTTCTCTTTCTAATACTTGTACCCTTTTTTTTGAATATAACTGTACCTAAGTCAAAAGGTCCAAATCATAAAAATAGTAAACGCAGCCAAGACTCACATAGAATTGTAGAGCCAAATGATGATGATCAATGAGTATCTCCTGAAAGGTTGATTTAAATGGAATAATAAAATCTAGTTCCAAATTTAACAGTACTTATTGAACCTAAACCCAAGAAATACTGATTTTATATTAAATCTAGTATGGTTCAAGAAACTCAATTTAAAGTTAATCGAAGGTTAATTTTGCAAAAACAAATAAATTAATTTTAATTAAAATTAGATCTCAGGGCTTCTTTTATCGTTAATTATAATATTCAAAGTATTCTTTAAGCAGTTGGCTTTGAGAAAAGGATGGACAATAGGAAAATACATTGAACTAAATAATTTTGTGATACTAAACTATTAAATAATTTAGTAAAACACAATAAAAAAAATAAAGTCAATTTTACAATTAATCAAAATCATATATCATATGCGCTAATCTGAAGAAAAACTAATGTTGTATCACCACCTGTTCCTTTGAATGACCCCTTCTTTAATTGGGTAAGATTTATTATAATTATTTTCTTAATATCCCTTCATTATTTTATTATTTTTCTTTTTTCCGCCGATCCGAATATCAATGTTACTATTTGTAACTACTTTACAGGGTCCCAAGTTCGACCGGTGTCGCAATCAAAATCATTCTTAATAACGAACCGTATTTTGTACGACCACAGTAATTTTTTAGATCCATTACAACTTCTTCAGAGAATTCTACAGTGTCGAAGTACTTAGTGAGCCGTAATTCGATCACCCAATCGTGCACTAGTTGTCAGTATCATTCATTTATCTATACTAAGGCAGCCAGATCAAGTTGTATGTTTCAGTTATTTTAAGAAAATCTAATAAGCGATCTAAAGACACTGCATTTTAATAACGACGTAGCCCGTAGTAGCATTTAGCATTTAATATTTAAAATCTTTTTAACGCTTAAACAATACATATTTTATTATTATTATTTAAAGTTAGTAGCATTTTTTTTGTACCGTCTCTATTTTAATCATGATTAAAGGTAAAATGGAATTATTAAAGATATTTTTTTTGCTCTTTTTTTTTGATGGTATGTTTATTTATTTATTTCGATATACAGTTAATCAGTTCCAAAGGAGACTTAGGAGTAGGAGTAAGTTAGGGCCTTTTTTATTTTCATAATATACACCTGAGTTTATATATAGGATTTTGCTATATTAAATATACTTGTTTATAAAGTGAATTTTACAATTTTTTATTTTAATTTTATTTGTTCTTTACTTACAGCATTATAAGATTTACTTAAATCCGTCTATATATTGCTAATATTTTTATTTCATTTTGACATTCATGTCTTTCTTTTATTCTCATTTTACTGTAGCATGGGCATCCTATTTCTGTTTTTGGGGATTCGAATATCTAAAACCAGTAGCGCAAATTTTGTGTGAAGAATTGTTCTTTTCATTTTTCTTTTTGTTTTTGTTTTATGAACGACTTTCGCGTGCTTTTTACCTTCCTAAACGACCTAGCCCATCATCTACAACGTCTGAGCTGCGGTGCCTTCGAGTGCAGTGTATCCAGTGTCCTGTGCTTACTTCTTAGTAGTTCAGTTCACTGTGTATGTAGTACAGTATAATACAGTTGTCCCTTGATAATCCGACCAGGTATGGGACCAAAGGTGCATACATACAGTGTTTTGAAGAAATCTTTGATTGTCTTTTGCTTTTTCTTGTTTAGACAGTATGTCATAGCTTGTTCTTGTATCTCCTTTAACATCAACATTTTTTCAAAGTCATATGCTCTCTCCTCGCACCAACGCATCAAAGTGTTTGTAGCCAATATAGTATCATCACAGTTGAAAGTGAAGGTCTCACAGCATTGAGATTGTCATCGACAATCCACTCTTGTAAAGCTTCTCTTGATTCTGATGAATTGGTCATCGTTGCAAATTTGAAGAGCGTCATCTAGTACAACTTACACAGGTTGGTCATTGATTCTTTGTTAAATTCGATTGGAAGGAGTGGGTTGTTGAGCCAAATATTCTCCCACGATTTAATCAGTCTAGTAGGCTTGACTTGCTGCCAGGCAAAGGTAGCATTGGTAATCGCTTCTTTGATGTAAATTTTTTTTAAAACTGAAGTGATGTCAGTATTAGGTTGACTTACAATATACACAAGGAATTGTTTCTTGTAGTGTGCCTTGAGAGTTTTTATAATGTTTTGATCCATGGGCTGAATCAATGCAGTAGTATTTTTCGATAAGTACATTGCCTCGATATATCCATGGGCAGTTTCGATCTTTAATTCGTCCTTATCAGGATGTCCTGGAGCATTGTCTAACAAGAAGAGAGCTTTGACTGACAGTTTCTTTTTTCTTAGCTTATCTTTAACTTGTGTGACAAAGCTGTTCTTGCACCAATCCAGAAAAACTTCTTTTGTCACCCAAGCACGGCTTTGCCACATGTACGTAGTTGGTAGCTTCTCAATTAAAACATTTTTGAAGGCAGGAGGTTTTTTGGACTTACCAACGATTAGCAATTTCAATTTGTGGGATCCTGATGCATTTGCGCATACCATGAGAGTGAGAAGTTCTTGCTGAAGTTTTCTACCAAAAACTTTTTTTCGTCTGAAGTAGCAAATGCCTGTATTGGAAGTTGCCGCCAGTTTAGACCGGTTTCATCATTATAAACTGGTTCGGGAATTAGGTCTAATTCGGTGATCTTTTTGCTCAAATTCTGAATAAATTCAGATATCTCAGACTCATCTGCACTCAACTTCACTCCACTCATCTACAAAAATCGTATTTCGTACCGTTTTTTGAACGTTTGAAACCAACCCTGACTAGCACGAAAATCAGTTTTCTTTGTTAATTCCTGATAAAAAAAACTGAGCTTTATTTTTTAAAATGTCAGCTGAAATAGGAGCTTGTCTGCTTACTGGTTCGTTGTTGCTTAAACCAGATGTGCAGAGCTTCTTCATGCCAAAATTGTAATTCACTCATTGTAAGAGTTTTTATGTCCTTACTCCTTTGAATCATGCTCTACAGATTTTATAAATTTTTCGATTTTGTCTTTGTTTTTCATAATGTCGTACACTGCAGCTCCTCCAATATCTTAGAATCTAGATATCGCAGTCGGAGTTTCACCACACTCGCATCTCTTAATAATAAACCATTTATATTTTAGACAGCGTTTCGTGCTTTCGTTTTGAACTTGTGCTTGCCATTGAACTGAATCTTCTAAACAAATTAAATAAAAGTTTGGCATTATGTATTACTGTATCTAAAAACCCTATCGAACCGAACTGCTCACGGAAAACACACGAAATGAAGCATCCGGTAAGAATGAGATTCATGTCGCGACAGGTTCAGTACAAGCAGACACGGCGGCAACCTTGACGGGAGGTGCGTCGGACTACCGAGAGTGTCGAATTGCAAAACGTCGGAGTATCAAGGGTGTATTGTATTATTATTTATATTCTTTATATTTATTGGAAGTTACAAAACACATTCTCAAAAACCAGCTAAACGAAAATTTACTCATTTTTATAAGATCCTTAACTAACTTTAACAGGAGCCCGAAAATAATAAATTAAAAAGCACAAACATCGTTGACTGACATTTGACTTGATAAAAGTATTTTAACGGAGTTGTTGTCATTGTTGTTTATCATTATTTTTAAAAAATATTAAAAAATGTCCTGCAAATTACATTTTACTCCCTCGCATCAATATATGTCAAACTGAGTATATTTAATAGCCGAGAATTACCTGGATTACCACTTCAATATCCCCTATCCTGTTTCTATACTATAAAATCAGTTAGGGAGTGACTAGGGAAGCGTGATGCATATCGCGTTTAGTAGCTAAGCGACCGCCTGTCCGCATCCCCTTTGCTCGATGCACTTCAAAAAGCTCGTCCACAAATCCGTTGTTAAGGAAAAAGTATGTTTTCTAAAAGGCTTTTTATTTCTATAAAGGGTCTTAATAATACAAATTCGAGATTCAATCTAACTTGAAGATCCATATACAGTAGCAGAAACAACCAAAGTTATCAGATTTGGTTGTTTCAATTGACTTAATAGTACTAGCTAAAGTTAAAGGAACTGCAAGTGCTTGTTTGACGATCAAAGCAAACTATTAGTACAAATTTAGTACAAAACACACGTAGGTAAATGAAATCTGTAGAAACAAACATTTCAAGTCAACCGAAATATCACCGCACTCTACACATCGAACTTGGGAATATTTTAACAGAGTAATACTTTTGAAAACATACAACAAAAAAATTTCTACCACTCATTATTAAAAGCTGAAATAAACTTAGTGTTGCGAACTTCTTTAAATGAAAAAAATAAATATTTAAACCTTTGTTTTATTATTTTAATTCATTTAGTTTTTTTCGTTGATAAACAGCATGTGAATATTTTTTTACTTTTAAATTACAATTAAAATTGGCTATGAATACATGTGCTTGCAGCCACATCCAGTGGAAGTCAACATTTTACCAACATAAAACAAGATAATTACTAAGTGAAGTATAGTAAGGTCCTTTCGTTTAACACGGGCATATTTTGACAGATTCATAGGCATACAAACAACAAACAAGGCGACTACCAAAAGAGCACTACAGAGTATCTTCATTATTAATGAACGTATAGCAACATACGAAATATCATAGGGCACTATAGATGAAAATGGATTTACTATAAGACAAATTTTGATTTATTGACTTAAAGAAGGCCTCTGGCTGTATACAAAAATAAACAACTGATCGAATCCTAACATGTCACATAGCAAATGAAAAAAGAGGATATAACGAATATATTTAGATACAAAAAAGAAACAAAGCGACTACCAAAAGGGTACTACAGAGTATATTCATTATTAATGAACATATAGCAACATACGAGATATCATAGGGCACTATAGATGAAAATAAATTTACTATGACAAATTTTGATTTATTGACTTAAAAAAGGCCTGTGGCTGTATAAAAAAAATAAACAACTAATCGAATCCTAACATGGCAAAACAAGGCAACTACTAAAATGGCACTACAAAGTATCTTCATTATAAATGAATGTATAGCGACATAGGGCACTATGGATAAAAATTGATTTACCATAAGACAAATTTTGATTTATTGACTTACAGAAAGCCTCAGGCTGAGTACAAAATAAACAACTGATCGAATCCTAAAATGCGACATGACAAATAAAAGGGAGGATATATAACAAATAAATTTAGATAGAAAAAAAAAACGGGTATGGCAGTCCAGTGGGACTGCCGGTAGAAGTTACACTTCTATACACGCATTCGCCGTTACAAATTTATTTGGGAGTCAATCTGCACAATCATTACATGTGTAATGCTATAGGTAAGACATAGCAGAAAGAGAAACAGAATTAATAACAACTTACTAACAATTAATAAACAACATTTGACCTGTAATAGGAGTATAGTAAATGAATCAATATTTTGATGAAAATGTATATTTTTATTTTCATATATGTATGAAAGGAGTCGAATGCAAAAATTTTTTTACACATACTCTGCACTAAAATTCATTGTTTATTTTGTTATTAATATAAAAATACAATACAATACACTGCAACATAATTCAATATAATAATACAATACAAATTAAAATGCAATATTCATAAATATTTAAAAATGACAATAATATACATAACTTTTCTACTTACGCATATGTTTAATTTACGATGTAATAATATTAATAAAAAAGTCCTCCCCGACTGGGAATCGAACCCCGGTCTCCCGCGTGGCAGGCTGGGATACTGACTACTGTACTACCGAGGACATGACAATAACGTATTTCAAAATTGACAGTTCTGGATCATACAGTGATTTATTGAGATTATTATTTTAAAATACAAAAGACTAATATAATTTAATAACATTTAATAAATAATACAAAACATATCACATAAATAATAATATTAATAAATATTTTATTATATATATATATATATATATAATATTATATGTACATATATAATATATAATATAATATTAAATACAAAAGGAACATTTTTATATTCGAGAGAGGAAGAGAGAGAAAATATATCTTCTGTCTTTCTCTTACTCATTATCTTACATATGTAATGATTTCACAGATTCACTCCCATATAAATTTCCAACGTGGAGCGCGCATATAGAAGTATAACTTCAAAAACAAACAAAGAGACTACTAAAAGGGCACTACACATCGTCTTTGTTATTATTAGACATATAGCGACATACGACATATCACGTGACACTATGAATGATTGATTTATATATAAAGCATAAGGTAAATATAACGTAAATTCGCTTTATTGACCTGAAAAGGGCCTCTGAATAATTACAAAATAAACTCTCGCCACTCAGGGCGTTAGGTCCCTTTTTGAGCTGGGAATTTATATGTTGCCTTAAAACATGTAATCTATGATGATGATCTAATAGGATTGAAAACGTTCTGTAAATTTATAAATCCATTTTGGATAATTTTAAAATTTTAACAAAAATTTTATACCATTTTACAAAGGAAGTTTTTACTTAATTTTAATATATTTTAATCTGAAATAGTACCATACTGTATTTTACCTGATGGTATGCAATTATTACTTGAACTTATACATCTGCTATGGGCCATATTATTCAACCAATTAGCGAACGTATCTAAGCAGTCGAATCGCCTTTATCGGAACTATATGGGTCAGCTCTATTCACGCAACATAACATGGCAATTCTTGCATGGAAAAGCGACTAAGTTAATGTCACTTGCGGGTGGAGAGATAAGGGCGGATTAAGGGGGCTATTAGTTCTCGTCTGGATGTTCGTGTTAGAAGTTCTTAAAGGATTTATGGAGGAAAAATAATAAATTTGGTAATAACTTTATGATAAAGATTTAAAATATTTAGTCATATTTTATAGAATACTATCAATATGAAAGAAAATATATTTACGAAAACGTCATTATACATTTTGGTCAACAAAAAAATTTTGGTTTCATGAACACTTTTAATAGGTCCTACATTTTTAAAAGCACCAATCACAAGTCCATTGTTTTACCTTTGCTTCTTGACAATCCATTCCAGTGCATTCAGCGTGAGCCCATTCCCTACACCTGCTGCAGCAATACCATAGCTCATCTTTTCCTCTTTCATTGCAGATTATGCAATCTCTTTCTTCCTCTGAATCGTTATTAGTGTCAGCATATTCCATATCTACTGACGAGTTAGACGAGTCGTCAAATTTTATTTTTCTCTTAGTCATTTTTCCTTTGCCTTTATTGAGAGTGAATTTCCTATTTTTTTGCTGAAAATTAAAGTCTTTGCTTCTATTTTGTTTTTCAATTTTCTTCTGTTCTTTTATATCCCTTTTCCTCTCTTTTGCTAATTTCGCAGCTTCCTTTTCTTCTAAAATCTTTACTATTGGTGTACTAGAAATAACGAGAGATGGTAATTTCTTTCTGGGTCGTTTTGCTCTCACTTCAGCAACAGGTAATTTAGGTAGACCATTATTCAATATATGATTTGATACATGAGGGGGTGTCTGGCCAGCTATTCCTGATGTAGATGGACCTGGCATATTTGGAATAGAAATATCTGAAATTTCGTCAGATATTTGAACAGATTCTTGAGGTACTGTTTCTTTTAAAACAGATATCGGTAACATTCCTTGAATATCTGGCATTTCCTCTTCGACCTCTACATTTTCCAAAGCAGAGGTAGTTTGAACTTCCGTTGAAATTGGTTTGTCTTTATTTGTTGTTAAAGATGCCTCAAAATAAGTATATCAAATACCTGGCTATCAACAGGATATATGCCAGTGGCTCGAAAACCACTAAGAGCATTTGAAACAGTTGCTGCTTTTAAGTACGCTTTCCCAAATAGGGTTGCAATGTCATACAATATTATAAGACGACTCGGATTACTAATAAAAAAAATCTTCGCAAGCTCGTGAGTATGCTGTTTTCAGAGGTCCATATATTGACACATCCAATGGTTGCATACGATGACTGGTATGCGGTGGGAAACCAAGTAGAGTAATGTGATTTTTCCGGCATAGCTTAATGACTTCCAAAGAAACGTGACTGGTGTGATTATCCATTAACACTAACACAGGTTTGTTTTCTCTTGGACAAGCGTGTTGAATGAAATGTTCCAAATATTTAACAAAATTTTCAGAAGTCATCCATCCAGAAGGATAAGTTACTGCCATGGTCCCTTCGGGCGCTCCATTTTTAAGAGCTGGTTGCATTTTTACTCTTGGAAATATTAGGAACGGTGGTATAAAATTTCCAACGGCATTCATGCCACAAACAGCAGTCACGTTAACTCCTCTTTCTGCCGAAGAAATTTTCACAACTCGACGGTTGCCTCTTGGGGTTAATATTTTAGGATCCTTGGTAGGTACTGAAGAAAAACCGGTTTTGTCAATATTGTAAATTTGATAAGCAGAATATGAATATTTTTGATGCAATTCTTTGTATACCTTAAAGAAAATTTCCACATTTACTTTATTAAAAGCCATTAATCTAGCAGCGGAAGTTGTTTCTGGTTTACGGAGTGATAGATTAAATTTCTTTATAAAGGATTGTGCAAAGTCTTTACCAACCATTTTCTTTGTAGTGTTAAATCTATCAGCAACACCACAATGAACGGCAAAGTCGAAAGCAATTTTTCTAAACTGATCCGTGGTTAATCCAAATACCCGTTTATCTATATCTATCACATATTTTTTAAGTTGATTTAGTTGTTCTTCATTAAATGTTGGTTTAAAGCGGCCAGCATTTTCAGGAAAATTCTGAAATATAAAAGTTGACTTTTAAAAATGAAAATAACTAGGATACACAAGTTACCTCATTAGGATATTTTTTAACATATCTTCTCAGAGTAGGTTCTGGAATATTATATGCTTTTGAGGCTGCATTGACACTTAACTGTTGAGCAGTTATTTCAGCCATTGCTCTTTTCATACTTTCTTTCGACCAAGATTGTCTGTCTGTCTTTCTTTTGTATATTTTGCCCATATTTAAATCTGAAATTGAAAATAGGTATGACTTACTGTTAATTTTAGTTAATTCGGTAAGATGACGAATAACTCGTCATCTTACCCACAAGTGTCATCTGAACAAATTCCCTTCGTTGGCTCAGTGAAGATGTTCGTTCTGTTGTAATGGAAACACCAAATAATAGTAACAGAGTTTATTGTTGAGACGTACACTATGGGTGTAGACCCGGGATTACTTTGAGTAGAGACTGATGAAGTTGATCGTTGAAGACTATATGTTCGTTGAGTGAATATTGATTGAATGCTTCTCTAGTCAAGAGATATTAGTTTTATATAAATTCTATTTGGGTCAATATTTTTCGCGTACCTAGCGTGATATGTGTATTTAATTTATGTAAATTGTTTAACTTTGTCAGTACTTTTGACTGATGTCCAAATTATTATTTATAATTGACCAAATGTGTATGTAACCTAATTAACTACGTGTGTGTATTTAATAACAAATAGATTCATTCGGTCTACTGGGTGATAAAATTATACTGTCCAATTTCGGATATGAATTCTGAAGATTTGATATTGGACACATCTTTTTTTCTAAAAATCGTAAAGTCAAATTTATTATTCATAATGAATATTTTCTGTAAGTAATTTATTCGTAAAAGATATTAGTTTCGAACAAAAAATACAACAGTTATCCAATACTTACTAAAAACCTTTAACACCTTATTTTCGAAAACAATAATATTGTTAGCACTAACAGAATATCGGTACCAACACTTGTATCATACTAAACTCTGGCCGCTAACGTATTTGTAGTCAAAGGCGAGAAACCTTGGAACATCTGTTCGGTCCTGACTGAAGACAGTGTTGCCAGAGTTGTATGTTGGAAAACTATCGGGAATTCGTCATCTTACCTGATTCGTAATCTTACCTGATTCGTAATCTTACCCCCTTTACCCTACATCTACGAAACAAATTCAATTTATGATATATATTGGAGAGATCTTTAACATCACTCTTATTATTGATAGAATTTTGATCTTTCTTTATCATACAATATAAAGGTTTATTATTTACCGCCGATATACACATACGACTATTTTGTTTTCTTGATATTTTCGTCAGTATCTTCATACTTTCCTTGATAATTAACACACTTCAGTCTTTTCTTTGCCAATCCGTTTCAGTAAGGAAGCCGAAACAACAATGCTCCGTAAATACCTGATTCAGATGATGGTTTACTCCGCGTATTCACGGCCGACCCACATATTGAGATTAGAGATGAGATGCCGGGTCCAGTCAGCTAATCATCATCGACCGCGCACTCTCCTCGCACTCACCCTGGATCCCACACATTCGCCATCATCTATTCATGACGCCTAATACCGTTCTTGCATTCTTCTCAACGTACGCAGACATCCTAAGGTTCTGCTGTAAACTCAACCATAGGTAACGCAGACACTCATTCGTCACAACCTGCACTGCTTTTAGATTGATCTCTAACTCCCTCAGTTTTTGCCGCCTTATTAACAAAATTGCTTATCACAGTCATTTTTCATTCTTCTAAAGTACAATCTACTCAATAGCTCTATTTACCCTTCCTTTTCCTTCTAACTATGACTCCCAGATATTGTGGGTAAAAAGCTGGAGACCTGACGTCATCGAACCAGATTGGCAGTCACTCCTTCCGCTTATCTTCCATGGATGTTGCCGGACCATAGTAATATCCAAGGGGCTGAGCTGAAAGCTTTCTTTACTTCCAGTGTCACTTCTGGCATGTAGTGATTCAGCTTTACGGTACCTCGGGTAGTTCTCCCACACTGTTCAACTTTTCCATCAGTCTCTTATATAACAAGCCTTCAAATACATTTGCCATCACGTTTAGCTAGCACAGTAATCTATATTTTGATTTCTTTTTCCTTCTTTCGTTTCTTTTCGATCATAATAAGCATTACCTCCTGCACATTCGAAAAAATACTACCCGACATTAAGTTGCTATACAAATGCATCATCGGTTTCACACATATCTCCATAAATACTCTTCCTAGTTAAGGTAGTAACACATCTGGTAATGGTGCCTTTATTATCTTTGATATTAATTTTCTCTGTTTTTGACTAGTCTTTCTTTGTATGTCTTCTGTTCTATCCATTATATCTATTGTGTCGGTTATATCTACTGCCATATTTGCAAATTTATCGATTAGCTTGAAGTAAGTTTAGTGACTAAGATATAATTTTATTACAATCTGCTCCTAGATCTATATGGTTAATCTTTAACTCCTATTCATTTAGTGAGTAGGTACTTAATAGAAGATTTGTTGGACTCAAATTTGATTACTAAGTTCCCTACTTCCCTATTTAAGCTGGAAATGGGATAAGACAGGGAGATTCCCTGAGTCCTCTATTGTTCAACCTGATTATGGATGAAATAATAAAAAAAGTAAGAACTAAAAAAGGATACCAAATGGGAGAAAAACAACTTAAAATAATCTGCTATACAGACGACGCAATACTACTCTCTCAAAGTGAAGATGATTTACAACGTATGCTGCACCAATTTAATATAACCGCCAAAAAATTTAACATGTTAATTTCCCCAGCAAAGACAAAATGCATGGTTATAACAGCAAATTTACTAAGATGTAAATTGGAGCTGGAAGGTCAGATCTTAGAACAAGTGATGGAGTTTAAATATCTAGGCATCACATAAAGTGGAAGATCAAGTGAATTGAGCAAACAGAGCCGCAGGCTGCCTAAACGAAACAATATGGAGAAATAAAAATATCGGGAAAGAAACGAAAGGCAGAATTTACAAAACAGTCATCAGACCAATAATGACATACGCGGCAGAAACAAGACCTGACACAGAGAGAACAAAAAGGATGTTAGAAACAGCAGAGATGAAAACACTTAGAAAAATTGATGGTAAGACACTATGGGACAGAGCTAGAAGTACAGATATACGACATAGATGCAAGGTGGAGAACATCAAAAACTGGGTAAGAAATAGAAGAGTAGAATGGAATGCCCATATAAGCCGAATGACAACAAATAGAGTAGTAAAGACGGCAAGAGACGGTTCCACAATAGGAAGACGATCAGTAGGAAGACCGCGCAAACGATGGAATGACAACTTACTGGAGGCACATTGAAAAACAGACAGAGTCATGTCTATATAAAAAGAAGAAGAGAAGAAGAATTTTCCAAATTTTCACTAAAATTATGTTCACGAAATTTAAACAACCAGTCATTATTTTTTTTAATTTTAAAAGATTCCGAATGGGCTTTTTTGAATAACAAATCTAAAAAATCCATAAACAGTTATATATTATAGCCATTATATCTAATATTCATCTTAAAAGAGCGCTAAAAACATTCTACATGCTCTTTCTTGAATTCGAACTTATTAACATCGTTGATGTTCTATCTGTTAAATTAACTGTCTCTATTTCAATCTGTTTTGCCAAATCACATTGGATGGATATAGCGCACAACAAGTGCAAATGATAAAATTGTTTTATCCAAATGGGTGTTCTGTTAGGGCGACGTTTCACACGCTTCGGCCATTTTGCGGTCACCATAATCTTCCTGCAGAAAGATGTATTCGCAGTGTAATGGATAAATTTGAGACCACTGGTCAGTAAACAATCATCCTACATTAACGAAATCAAATGCAAGATCTGCCCAAAACATTACTACTGTCTTTCACAGACCACTATTTGGCAAATTTTTCGTCGTGACTTAGAACTATCTCTGTACAAGATTCAACTGCCCAGGAGCTGAAGGTAAAGAACTATAGACAACGACGTGCCTTCTCTGAATGGGCTCTGTAGCGGTTGAACACTAATCTAAATAATTATCTTTAGCGATGAGGCCCATTTTTGGATGAATGGGTATGACAACAAACGGATTTATCGAATTTAGAACGATACCAAACCAGATGAGATCCAGCACATCTCGAAAAGTCACTGTTTGGTGTGAACTGTGGATTGGCTGCATCATCGTTTCATATGTTTTTTTGGAAACTGAGGTTAACCAGGTTGTCAACTGCGAGCGCTATAGGTCTGTGATAACCAACTTTTTTTGACCTGAATTGGATGATATGGACACCAACGACATGTGGTTTTAAGAGGACGTCGCTATATGCTATACAGCTCCGGCCACATTCTGTATGAGAGATTTGAGGGTATGACTGTTTCACGTTGAGATAATGTGAACTGGCCACCAATAACTTGCGATTTGACCCCATCAGACTCTTTCTTGTACGATTTTCTTAAGTAGTAAGTCTATGTCTCATGTAAAATTGGACAGTTCGGATGCAGTGAAATACGTCGAAGGTTTAAATATTTCATACATAATGGCATCGAGAGACCTTTCAACCGAATTAAACATTTCTTTATCTCAACTTTATTTTATTTAAATTTAAAAATCCAAAATCGACAAAACGATTGAAAATATCTACCAAAACAACACAATAAAAGTAAAAGTAGAAGAAGAACTAACTGACCCTATTAAAGCTGGCAATGGGATAAGACAGAGAGATTGCCTGAGTCCTCTATTGTTCAACCTGATTATGGATGAAATAATAAAAAAGGTAAGAACTAAAAAGGATACCAAATGGGAGAAAAACAACTTAACTCTCTCAAAGTGAAGATGATTTACAACTTATGCTGCATCAATTTAATATAACCGCCAGAAAATTTAACATGTTAATTTCCCCAAAAAAGATGCATGGTTATAACAGCAAATTTACTAAGATGTAAATTGGAGCTGAAAGGTCAGATAATAGAACAAGTGATGAAGTTTAAATATCTGGGCATCACATTATCTAGCTACGAAACTGAAAGTGGAAGATCAAGTGAACAGAGCAAACGAAAGGCAGAATTTACAAAACAGTCATCAGACCAATATTGACATGCGCGGCAGAAAGAAGACCTGACACAGAGGGGACCAAAAGGATGTTAGAAAGAGAAGAGATGAAAACACTTAGAAAAATTGATGATAAGACACTATGGGACAGAGCTAGAAGTACAGATATCCGACGTAGATGCAAGGTGGAGAACATCAAGAACTGGATAAGCAAGAAAAGAGTAGAATGGAACGATCATATAAGGCGAATGACAACAAATATAGTAGTAAAGACGGCAAGAGACGGTTCCCCAATAGAAAGACGATCAGTAGGAAGACCACGAAAACGATGGAACGACAACTTACTGGGGGCACATTGAAAAACAGACAGAGTCATGTCTATATAAAAAGAAGAAGAAGAAGACTTTTGATCGTCTTCTTATGTCTTCATTGGATTTGCGATAGCTGAGCTTAATGTCGAGCATTCTCTGTTTTACAGCTCTCTGAGTCACTTGAAGTTTGTGGACTATGTTATTATTAAAAACCCATGTTTCAGTTCCATGTTTTAGAACCGGCAATACATACTTATCAAAACACAAACTTTTTTATTTATAGTATTTGGTAAGCTTGATTTAAATACTGATTGTTATCTTCCAAATGCTGACCATGCCAAGGAACATCTATTATTTTTGTCAGCCTTTAGGTAAACCTTTGTCAGTTCGATTTTTTATCCTAAGTATATATACTACTCAACCTTTTCTATATTATTATTTTCCAGAGTTATATTATCAGTTTTGTCTGGAGATTTGTTTGTTAGACATTTTGTTTTTGCTAAATTTTTCTTAATCCTATTCCTTTTGATTTTGTATTAAATTAAAGACAGGTTTAATTAAGGATCCTTTATAACATTTATATATTTTTCGTGTTTTTCGAGCATTTTTTCGATTTTCATCAAAGAAAATAAATAAAGTATAAAAATATTAAAATTTTTGAAAATATACTCGATAATTTTTTCTGGTTTAGCTAAAATCTGTTTTAAATGAACCCCGGTAGCAGGGTGCGGTTTATGAACAGCTTGTTTTCTGCGGGAAGGGATGATCTCTGTGAGTGATTTTGGATCGATGAAGCCGTATGTTTCACTACCAGGGTGACAACAAAGTGCCTAACAGGAAGATTTAATCTTTGCGGGAAAGCCGGAAGAGACTGCTTTTACTTTAAAGTGTTATAAACGTAATTAGTGCTTTCTACAAACCGATATTTGATTGCAACCAGGGCAATAGAAATGTAAGCGTAATTACATAGGATGTAACATTGAAATAGGAAACTCTTCAAATATGCGATAATAAGAGAGAAAACAAGAAAAGAGCTATAATTTTTTATTTAGAAACTGCTAAAGAAAGTTGAAGAATTGGCGGTAATAAAATAATTAAAAAAAAATGCAAAAGTTTAATCCTAGTTTATTTTTCAATCTATTCATATCACTGGACAGAAAAAGATAGTAAATCCGAAATTCAAATATTGGTTTTTATATTTCCTGTATTTCTCCCGTTTACCTAAAGTACATTATTGCTCTCGCCTGAGTTTTCATTTTGTTTTCAATTTTTTTTATTGAATAAAATTATCCATAGTCAATATCAAAACTCCACGTGCGTAATTAAACAAACAAATGCTCAACACTTAATTTTAAACACGTTGGACAGAAGGTAACGTGTGGCAGGGAGAGGTCCAATGCGCTGGACGGTAGTAGCGGCCCGCTGCCGCCCGCGATATATGTAAGAATAAGAATGCGCACGGGCCGCACGGCGCTCACTCGACTCAGTCGCATCGACACGCGACGCCCTAGGATAATGCTGCGACGGTCCAGGGCGTCACGACGCACAGTTAAGGGAAGTGCAGAATTGGATGTTAACCTGAAAATATGGTACTGTGTGCTTGTTTGTGTGACATAATCCTTAACATGAAATATAGAGCCATCTAAAAAAATAGTTATTTAAGAAGGCCATGAAATTATTTATTTATACGGCTCATTAGTAACCTAGTAAGGCTTCTTTCCGATTTACGATGTACTGCTGAGTTAAGTACGAAGGAGAACTATGTGAACAAATAAATATTAAAAAAGAAGTTAGACAGAGATGCATTCTGTCAACTACGCTGTTCATAGTAATAATAGATTGGATAATGAAGCAGGCCGAAAGTACAAGAACATGAGTACAATGGGGATTATTTAACAAACTAGAGACTCATAACATCAAATAAACAACATATGCAGAATACAACGACCAGACTAAAACACATAACAAAACCTTTTGGATTAAAAATAAATGTAAAGAAAACGAAAATATCTCAAGCAAAAAAAAAACAATGACGAATATATACGATACTGGGGGATACTGGATACCTGGAGGACAAACAAACAGAAGAAGTAGAAGAGTTCTGCTATCTGGGTAGTCTAGTAAATACAAATACAACAGCTGGCACGAAAAAAGACATACCAAGGAGAATAGGCTTAGCACAAAGCGTATTCAAAACATTACGTAAGACATGTGCCTCGCCAAGTATTAGAAAAAACTAAACTGCGCCATTTCCAGACAAATATTAAATCAGCTTTCATATATGGAGCTGATACATGGAAATATAACAAAAATTTAAAAAGAAATGCAATTCTTTGTGAACAAAACAAACAAAATCACAAATGAAGAACTATGGCGAAAGGTGGATATATCACACGTTACGGAAACCCCTGTCAAATATAGCGAGACAAGCTTTACGTCAGTCTACCAAGTAAAAGAAAACAAGGAAGACCACTCGCCACATGAAAGAGAACGATAGAAAAAGAACTTGGACAAGTTGTTAACTTGGAACGAAGTAGGGATGGTCTCAAGCCGAGCCAAGCAGAGCTTTGGACAAGCTTGGAAGAGCTATGGAAAGCGGCGAGAAAGTTTAAAGGGCCACAAGACGCCATACCTCCTTTAAAAAATGCAAAAGGTAAATGGGCAAGAACAGATACAGAGAAATCCGAGACATTTGCAGAGAAGTGCCTGCAGAACAAGATGAACCACTTCATTCTTTTCTTGACGCTCCATATGAAATGGAACTACCAATCTCCCAATTTAACATTAAAGAAGTAAAGCAGATAATAAAAATAAGATAAAACCCAACAAGGCACCAGGATACGATCTCATTACAAGTAAGGTCCTTCAAGAACTAACCCATGATTGGTACAAAATAATTACTATGATTTTCAACGCTATGTTAAGTCTGTACCACTTCCCTCTGCAATGGACACAGATGGCACAGATTATACTTATTTAAAAACCTGGTGATCCAAAAGATGTCAACTCATACCGACCAATTAGTTTACTCCCAGTCATTTCTAAGGTTTTTGAAAAACCGCTGTTGAGAAAAATCAAACCAATATTGGACAAAAAGGGTCTTATACCTGACCATCAATTTGTATTTCGTAAGCAACACGCTACAATACAACAAGTTTACAGATTATACACAACAGTAAGAACTAGTCTCGTAAACAAGCAATACTGTAATGCAGATTTTTAGATGCCTCTCAAGCATTTGACAAGGTGTAGCACACAGGATTTCTGTACCAGTTAAAGAAAAACCTACCTTATACTTATTTCAAACTGCTTAAATCAATCATACCTTACAGAAAGAAGATATTTAGTAAGGTATAGTGAAGCCTATACAAAACTCTTCCCCATCATATCTGATGTACGAGGTACCTCAGGGTAGTGTGCTCGGACCGATCTTTTACCTGTTATATACGGCTGACTTACCAACAAGCAATAACCTTACGCTTGCAACATTTGCAGATGATACTGCTTTCCTCACGTTTCATAGTAATCCAGTAAGAGCATCCGAGATACTGCAACTACATCTAAACAAAACTAATGAATGGAAACTCTGGAGAATTAAAGTAAATCCCTTAAAATTCACACATATTACACTTACTCTAAGAAGAGGTATATGTCCACAAGTTAACCTCGATGGACATCCTTTACTCCAAAAGGATGACGTAAAATATCTAGGCATTCATTTGAATAGACGATTAACATGGACCTAACTTATATGGACAAAAGACTACAACTAGGAATTGTATACAGAAAACTTTACTGGATGCTGGGAAAAAACTCACACCTATCGATAGACAACAAGCTGCTGATATACAAAGTTATAATAAGACCCGTTTGGTCATATGGTTCTCAGCTCTGGAAATCAGCTAGAAAATGTAATGTTATAAAAATACAAAGATTTCTATCTAAAACTTTAAGAACAATAGCTAATGCCCCTTGGTATATCCAGAATGACGCCTTGCATAGAGATCTGCAGGTACTAACAGTCTCTGAAGAGTGCGAAAGAATTTCTGAACAATATCAAAACAGGTTGCGCGTGCATTCTAACACTATGACATACAATCTTCTCCACAACCAACAAGCGAATAGATTGAAGCGGTATGATCCCTTGGACTTACCAAACCGTTCCTGACAGTATCTACAGTATTGGAAGCTATGCCTTCAACAGCTCCCAGCCATTGTGATCTGCGCCGCTTTTAGTATTCGTGTTCGCGTATCTGTGTATGTGCGCATCCCACCAGTAAACAAACCAATATTTGTGTCATGATGCTTTGGTCACTGGACCTTATATCTCTCCGACATTGTAAAGACAAACAATTTTACTTATTGTTTTTTATTGTGAAACAGATTGTAAAAAATCTTAGATGTTATTAAAACAATATATCTATTCAGTATTATATTTTTAAAAGTTTCTATTTTTTTTGTTCCAGTCTTTCTTTAAAACCATTATTTTTTCTTTATTTCCGCTTTGATTTTTTTTTTTTCAAAAACGCTTTTTGTAAAAATTTATTTCTTTGTTCTCGAATCGCATAAATTCTTCGAATGTATTATTATTTCCTAAATTTTATTAATTCTCTGTAAAGAGTGCAATTGCTTTCGTAGAACAAATCGATTACAACAGACCTACAAAATCAACTTTATGGTTTTGCTTGCGGTGATTATTTATTATAACAACGAACGCTCGGACCCAACGGCAGGAATTGAATACCAGAAAGGACAAACGGTGGTCGTCATAAAACACACATTAGTCCGTGGTTCTTCATGCGACGCGGCATGAAAAGCATAACGGCCGAGCTTTCGCAAAAGGTTTTTGGAGGAAAATCTAAGACGACACGCAATCTAGCTATCGCACGCGAGTTACGCCATATTGTCCTTTATGTCACCGATAAGACTGTCCACTTGCATGTCCGGTGATTTAGTGCTTACCCCTGTTTCTGTTAGAATCTCGCATATGAGGGGAAAGAAAAAATTCTCCTCGGGCTTAGATACGCTGCCAGATAAGGCCAAGACAAAGAACAACTACTATGTCACGAAATCTGCTCGCTATTGCAGTAATATTAGTAGTAGCAGTTAAATTATATTTTCTCTAGATATTATTTAAGCGTGCTTTACCGTACATTGATTGATGAAACATTTTATCTATACAGTGTGGACAAGAAAAATATTTTTTAACTAAATTATTTTTTATTGCTCTTTATATAACATCGAAAGTGGTTCATCATACGTGGTATTTATTGCTCATCAAACTATATCTGTATGTACAATTATTTTTACGACCATTTATTAAAAACACTTTGCTTTCCAAAATTCAATAAATTGTTCATTAGCGACGATAAATCTTATAGAAGACCTTTTGCCATATTTTCAAACTTTGAATAATACTCAGGAGTCTGGTATAACAAAATTAACAATATAAAAAAGAATAAATGAATACTACATAAAAGGTATTCCTTAAGCTTTTGTAAACTTATCATCACTTCATTTCTCTCCTTAACAAACCAAACGTTAAGAAATGTAGCAATTGAAGACTCGTTAGTTTGATGAGCCATGCCGTTAAAATACTCTTGCATGACCTTCTAAACAGAACAATAACTGTGAGGAAATAATTTGCCAAGAGAAGTTTGAGTACTATTTTCAGTAATCTGTATTTAGTGCCGTTTCTCATTATGTGTTCAAGATATTCTAACTTACTCCTTTTAATCCTATACATCACTTCGCATTTCACAATTTTCCAAGGCTTCACTAAATATTTCCTCTGAATATAGGTTGAATAAGATAGGTGAAAGTATACATCCTTGTCTAACTCCTCGCAGAATCTGGATCGCTTCCGTCGGTTCATCTTCAAGATTTGTTCTTATTGTGGCTGATTGGTTCCAGTATAAATTTTGTATTATACGCCGGTATATATCATCTATTTGGGCTTTTGTTAGAACATCCATCATTTTTCGGTGTTGAACTGTCTCAAATGCTTTTTGGTAGTCCACAAAGCAGGTGTAGATATCGCAAGTCATATCTCTGCATCTTTGGAATATTACCTGTAGACTAAACGGTGCATCACTTGTACCTACGCCTTTCATGAATTCAAACTGTGTATCTTGTATTTTCTCTTCGCATAGCTTGTATATTCTGCGATGTATAATTGTAAGAAAAAGTTTTAGTGTATGACTCATTAGACATATTAGCCTATATTCTCCGTACTTTTTCGCTTCCTATTTCTTTGGTAACGTAATAAATTTTGATTGAAGATTTTACATAGTATTCTTAAAGATTCATCATAAAGAAGTTTAAGAAATTCAGACTGTACTCCATCTGGTCTTTTAGCTCTCCTTTTAGTGATATTATGCCTGCTCTTATTTCTGCCACTAGTATAGGTGGTCCTATTTCCGTAGGTATTGGGGACTGGTTCTCCCTCTCATCAAAATAAACTTCCTGAAAATTAACGTAAAGGCGTCGAACTGCCGGCATGATCTCATTCTGTAAAAGTTGTAAATATTTGGGCCCGTTTAGGTTTCTATCGATAAAAAATGGACCGACAATATAGTCGCCTAACATCCCAGTCCAAATATTTAACTTTCGCGTATGATGCGTTCGCACTGCAAGACTGAGGTGCTTATTTTTCCGAGAATAATACCTTGCAACGAATGGATTGTGTTTTTTATGTAATGAAAATGAAGATTCGTCAGAAAATAAAATATTTTTTAAAAAGTGTACATTTTAATTCTGTTTATCTAACATAATTTCACAAAACTCCATCCACCTAAAGTTATCTTCTGGAAACAGTTCTTGTGTTGTATCTTAAAACAGTTATACCCATTCCTTTTGACAACTCGTTGGACAGTTCGAGCATTCACGTTAACTTCCCTAGCAATTTGTACACTATTGCACGGTTCACTAGCTTCCACATAATTACAAATATCAATATCCCTGTTTTGACGCTCCTCGTCGACAGGTCTAACACGTGATTCATTACCCTCATAACACTTTTTACAACTGTTTACACATCCCGAAGTTTGAAAATGTTTAATGGTATTTTTAACTGTTGTAACACTTGGTGGGGGTCTATTTTCGAGGGCAACAATAAATAAATCAATTACTTCGCATATCGAATGACCCTAAAAGTACCATGTTACAAGTTGCACTTTTTCTTGGACGGTATACAACGTAATAGACATTTTATTAATTATTTGTTTATTCTTTCAGAACTTCGTTTGAAATTTTAATGTCAATGTGACAATTACGACAATTTGTACCTACTGTGAAATGAATATAGAGGTGAAAAGTAGGTTTTAACACTGTCGAAACTATTTCGATATCTTTTGTTAACAAGTATAGAGTCTATTTGGTTTCTTATAATAACGTCTTCTCCGTTGTCTCTAGGTGATTTCCACGTATACAGCCGTCTAGGTGGTAGTTTATAAAATGTGTTTAGCACGATTAACTCATGTTCAGCTGCAAAGATACTTATTGTTTCTCCTCGTTGATATCTCTCTCCTAATCCATAAGGACCAATATGTTGCCCTTCTTTTCCATTACCTATTTTAGCATTGAAATCTTCCATGACTATAAGTAATTCATGTCTCGTTATATCTCTTATAAGGTTGCTTGTTTATTTGTAAAATTCTGATATTTCCTCATCACTGTGGTCTGCCGTGGGTGCATAGACTTGTACAACGTGTATATTGTTCACGGGTATAAAGTTGTTGACATGTTTAGCATTACTTTTATGTGCGATAATTTTGACTTCATTTTCATATTTACCATTTTCTGATCCTGAATAGTATACTCTGTATTTTTTTATGTCATAATCACTTCAGTCCGGCCACCTTATTTTGCTTGTGTCTATTATTGCTATTTTCATGCGTTACATTTCTTTGATTGCGCATTGGATTTTTCCTGATTGAGCCATAGTCCTAACGTTCCAAGTGGATATTCCCTTCAGACAATTCGTGTTGATTTTTCTTATAGGTCACAGGGATTTTGCATATTAACGACCCAAGAGGCCCTATGGTTATGGAAATCACCTCCATGATCATGATCAGTAAGCGAGTTTGTGTTGTGTTTTACAGCCATTATGATTGTACTAGAGATGTCCATAGGGATCTTTAATATAGTGGTTTCTCGTTGTCTTCTATATTATTATGCTGTTGATCAAACCACTGATTCTTCCGCCTTTGGGGCCGGTTTCTCAGCACCAGGACAAAAGTGTACCCTATCACCTACCAACTCGTCCGCCCGAACCCGTTGGTCAGTAAGTGGGGGATTGCTTATACCGGCAATCATTCGGTGAATTACCTGTTGGTCCACGGGATGTATTTTATTTCTCTCCTACCCACCAATAAATCGGGTCGGGCATTCCCCTAGCCGCCACCTGGGAACGCGTTCTCTAGGAGTTACTGGTTCTCCTGAGAGTCCTGTAAGTAATTAAAAAATAAGGACAGTGTCTTAACGAAAATGATGAGAAAAAGAAGATAGCTGATATTTGTATTACCTGTAAGTAATGTGCGTGTAGACTGGATGTTACAGTCATTTGTAGGTACTAAAAAGTTATAAGCGAAACAGTAAAAAAAGCAGAATGCTTACAATCCGGCCTATAGTTATTATACTCTTCCCTCATCTATTTATTTGGACGTTTAAAATCCGACACTATTTCTGTGTTGTGGATCATTGTTAGCTGAGTATTAGATTGTGCTATTACTTTCTTAACAAAAAATGCCATTATCTTTCCATCTTGTCTTCTAAATATCAAATATATTAAGGTTCACTCAAGCAATTATGCCGCATAGTAAAATATACTGATCGAAAATTAGTAAACAAATCGAAGGTAAACAAAATATTCCATAAATTTAAAGAGGTTGTTAATGTTAATAAATATACGATAGGGAGAGGTTGCCGTAAACTGACCGGATACATTTTTATTATCCGCATTGTTTTAAAAAGTAAAACATGAATGTCATTCGAAACTGCATATACGTTTTAACAATCACACGTCATAAAACTTCATGAGATATGTCACGTCGCAAAACTGGTGAGCATATATAATTAGCTTGTGCCTGACTGAATTCTTTTCGAAGACAACTGCACACACCCATACGCATATACACAAGTCAATTTTAGGGCAACCGCATCATTGCTGTTTATTGCGGAGGAACAAATTCTTTTAAACCTCCACGGTGCTCATTCTTGTCTATAGACAAAACAAAATAAAAGAGATGACCCAAACATAAGACAGGATGTTCTTTGAAAGATGTTACGGAGAGACAAGTAAATGAGTTTTGAAAAATAATACGAGTGCATACACAAAAATTAATCACTTTACATTACGGCGGAAATATGTAGAAACTTAAGAATGATGAAGACGATTGCTCGGAATTGTTTGTTTGATAACGGACCGGTAGTGCATGAGCTTTTATTCCCGATGACTGAAAAGCTGTCGCCAGGGACGGCTTTATGTGCAATTCATAACAGGATTTCATCAGACCTTTGAATTAGTGTATTTCATATCAATGCGTCCATCATTTTTATAGTTAAAATCGATTTCGACATGATAACAATTTCTGCAAACAGGTTTCCCAAATGTTTAAATGTTGAACAAAAGATTGTAAATGTAGAAGCATCGTGTTCTATCTCTGCTAACTGTTTGAAAGACTTCCATATCTTTATGCAGTCTTCTTAATACTTCTTTGTCAGATATATAATCGTTTTAGAGAATCCTAAGGATCTATGTTTCAGCACCGCAGATAAGTACCAGAAAACACAAGTTTTAAGTAGCTGAACTCCATTTTTTTTAAAGGCACGAATTCTGAAAATGTTGAACCTTTCTTAAATCTGTGGCAAAGCCATGATTATTCATTTAGATATTTGTTTTATAGTAAATTGCTCGCCAAACGTAAGGGATATTGTTAAGTATTTAAAACCAAATTTAATTTTTGTCATTCCTACATTATTGTTATCTGAAATTGTGGTTATTTTCCATTAAAGATGGTAAATAAAATAAAAATTCTACAAAACATAGCTTTAGAAACAACCATTAATATTATAAAAATGTTAAAGAACCTTGATTGTGAAATACATTTAAATCAAACAACCAACAACAAATTTCATAAAAAAATTTTCATAAAAAATGAAAAAAGGTTTCATAAAAAATGAAAAAGTTCTTCTTCTTTTAAGGGTGCCTGTCCGTTCCGAACGTTGGCGATCATTCTGGCTACAATGACTATGTTGGTTGCTATACGGAATAGCTGTGTTGAAGTCTTCCGATACCATGCTCTCAGGTTAGCAAGCCACGATATTCTTCTTCGTCCTGGCGACCTTTTTCCTTCAATTGTTCCTTGCAAAATGCATTGAGGTAGCTCATATCTGCCTTGATTTCTCGTTATATGTCCCAAGTACTGCAGCTTACGGCCCTTCACGATGTTGACTAAATCCGCGGTTGCGTTCATCCTCCGTAGTACTTCTTTATTGGTGACATAGCTCATAAGCCTGAAGTTTTGATAGAGTCTCCGCCTTCAATGTCCACGTTTCTACTCCGTACAGAAGTACTGAGTACACGTAACATTTAAGGAGCCTTATTTTTGTTTCTAGGGTAAGGTCATGGCTCTTGAATACAGAGCTCATAGTCAAGAATGCACTTTTTGCCTTTCCGGAGCGACATTTAATCTTTTGGGTATTGTCCTACGACTCATTGATTATAGTTCCCAAGTAGTTGTACTGTGAGACACGTTCAATTCTCATTTGAATCACATACAGATTTGCTTCAGTTATGTTTTCCTTGCTGATTATCATTAGCTTGGTTTTGCTGGTGTTTATATCCAGTCCATATGTTCTACTTGTTTACGTTATTTTGTTCATTAAGTTTTGCAGCCCTTCTATATTTTTGGAAAATACTATTGTATCATCTTATACCGCAGCTTATTGATCGTGACTCCATTTGAATTATGCATCCCTCACTACTCACTCGCCTTGAGATTTTGACCTGATCTATATATTATCCATCTATTCGGAGCACCGCTGATTGATTACAGTACAGGTTAGCTATTATTTTTAGGTCTCTTCCGTCAATCCCTGTCCTCTTCAACACTTACATGATTTGTTCATGCCTGACTCTATCTAATTCCTTCTTGTACTCAATCAGGCATGTAAAAACATCACAGCTGACATCTCTACATTTCTGAAGTAATACCTGCACGCTAAATAAAGCTTCCCTCGTACCAACGGCGTTCACAAATCCAAACTGGTTGGGCTCAATTTGTTCCAGGAATTTCCGGTAAATTCTTTTGTGGATGACTTTTAAAAACAGCTTCAACAGATGGCTCATTAGGCTTATGGTCCTAAAGTCTTCACAAACTTTTACTCCTAGTTTTTTGGGCAATGGTACGAACTCAGATTTGAGCAACTCTACTGGTATTTTTCCTGCCTTTTATATTTCATTAAATATTTCAGTTATTATTTTTATTTGTTCTGCATCTAATAGCTTCAGCAGTTCTGCAGGAATTTCATCAAGTCCCGGTGTCTTTCCATCTTTCATTTGTCTGACGACTGCCGTTATTTCTTCTGATAGGATTTCGGGACCTGCATTTTCTTCAATGGTGGGTTATTGTATTGCTTTAAGATCGTGGAAAAGTTTATATGTTAAGTCAATATTTTTTTTTAAAAACAAACGTTGGTTTAAGGAATGTGACACATCTCAAGGAAAGTTCGTTTAAAATAATTATTTTCAGTGGCTTAAATTTCTGTATTCTCAAAATCAGCCTGGTGAATTGTTGATAAAACGTGTGTAGATAGAGCACACGTATGTTTAGAGCAATTTCTATCACTTTCATGAAAAATGGGGCGTCTTTTTAACGGAACGACCAGTTTGTCCAATATAAAACAATTCACAGTTCTGATTAGGGAACCTATTGACTATATTAGGTTTTTCCTGTTTGTATAAGGGAGTCTTAGTGTTGGAGAATAATTTTCCTATCGACCTAATATTCTTTATCCCAATCTTGACAGGCACAATCCGGAGAAGCCCTGAAATGTCGTAAGGAAATTGTGGGAAAAAAGGTAATGAGCAATAAATGTTTGATGTCAGGACAACTCTGAGAGATAGCTCCTGGTGGACCATTTGAATGTAATAATAAAGCATCTGATTCTCCAGCATCAGCCAGTTGGTAAATGTCTCTAATATGAGACAGTAAACAAATATTTATTAATAAAACGTAGAGAATATGAGTTCTGTAACACACTATCATTTAGCATTAAGAGGGAATCGATTCTGTGAAAAGCATGTGTCAGCCTGTGAACTCTAAAGCTAAGAAATTGGAGTAGGTTGTGTTTAAACCTCGTGGGATGGTATGAGTAGTAATTCAGACCATATCTTTTCTATACCAGGAGATCCTTAATATTTGATCACAACTCCAAATTATATTGTTTATTTCAAGCTCATATGTGAATTGTAGGTGGAGATGATAGGAATTGAAAATTTCTAAGGTAGTTTGGACTTTGTCCGGTGGCAAGGCCAAACAGAGGTCGTCTACATATCTCTTAACAAAAGGGATGTAAAAATCCAATAGTTTAAGTCTATTTAAGATCAAATCGTCAAGTACAAAATTTTATTGAAGATATAGATGACCCCATCTCCAATACATTTTCAATTTGTGTACTTTTGTAATAAATAATGCCTCACTTATGTTATCGTATGGTACATTTATTTAAAACACTAGATACTCATGATTTGGTTTATTAGTTATCAAAGTACAATACTGGATAGTACTCAGTTGACGTTGACAATGTTAACTTAGACCGTTCTCTTGATTCTCAATTCTTAACAATAATGATAATGCTCATAATCCCGTGATTTCCAGCTATTTAACACACGTGAGTTTGTTATCATAATACGTTTGTTATTTGTTAATTGATACAAGTTATTTAATAATCTTTCGACTACATTGCAAATTTCACTAGGTCAGAGTGTGTCCTCGTTACAACGATATTTTCAATGTCGTAAACAAATAATATATTTTCGCAAATGTGTATCACGTTATTAAAAAGATTACTTGAATCTGATGCTTAATTAAATCCCGTTACACTTTCAATACGTTAGAATACAATATACCCACATTCGTATGTTTGATCGACTTTAAGAAGACATTTGACAGAGTAAGATTTAAAGATGTGTCATACATCTCTTGAATAGTAAATAGAATCGCTGGATATTCTAAAAACAATTTAAAATGTCTATCAAAACAATAAGATGGAAGTCAGAATATATGGACAACTCACAAAACCTATAGATACAGGCAATGGAATAAGACAATGGGATTCACTAAGCCCTATGCTATTCAATCTAGGCATGGATGAAGTCATAAAGAGTGTCAGAAGAGAATCATCATCATCATCAACTAGCCTCTAATGTCCACTGCTGAACATAGGCCTCTCGCATGCTTTTCCACTTAGTCCGATTTTGCGCCATCTGAATCCAATTTGTAGTCACTCATTTCATGTTATCTGTCCATCTCGTTGGGGGTCGACCTCTATTTCTGTTAGCTTGTATTCGGGGTCTCCATTCCTAAATTCTTTTTATCCACCGGTCATCAACTGATCTTGCTACATGACCTGCCCAATTCCACTTTAGTGTTGTTATCCTTTCAATAACGTCTGCTACTCCTGATCGGTTTCGTATAGTAGCATTGGGTATTCTATCACGTAGAGAAATCCCTAACATTATTCTCTCCACTGCCCTTTCCGCAACTTGTAGTTTACTCACTGTTGTTCTTCTGAGTGTTAGGGTTTCTGCGCCGTAGGTCATCTGGCAAAATACACTAATACTTTTCTTTTCAGATACATTGGAATCTTAGACCTAAAAATATCCTTCATCTTTCCAAATGCAGCCCAAGCGAGTCAACTGGCTCAATATCTTTGTCTTCTACTGAGATGTTTTTGTTGTGGACTAAATTTGTCATAAATTGTGTTTTTGAAAAATTTATTTTAAGACCAACTCTTTTTGTGGCAGTATGGAGTTCTTGGAGCATTATCTGTGCCTGACAAAGCTGTCTGCCATAAGAACAATAAGAACGTCAGAAGAGAATACAGAATGGTAAACACCGAAATTAAAATTCTCTGTTAGGCAGGCGATGCAATATTAATAGCCTAAAATAAAGATAGTCTTCAAAGACTACTTCACAGATTTAATACAAGAGCAAACGAATTTAATATGACGATTTAAACTCAGAAAACTAGTACAATATTATTCAGTAAAGAGCCATTAAGAAGTTAACTGGAAGTCGATAGAGTTAGCATTGAACAAGTATATATATACACCGGTATTTAGGCGCCACGCCCTTCCGGAAGGGATCTTGTGGAGGAGTATCACTGAGCCGCAAGCCCTTATCTCTTGCCGTACTGCTCCACCATAGGCCGATCAGACACCAGAATATTCTAGTCTAAGCCGCAGATTCATCTAGAATTTTAAACTGCTGCGTAAAGATGGGTACACATATTCGAGCCGAACTGTTCGCGAACTGCTCGTGAGCTGTTCGCAAACAATTCGTTGAAAATATGTTTATGTTCGTTACTATCCAATACCCTAAGTATCTAATAACAAACCGAGAATTAATTTACTTCGTTATTCTAAATATTTTGGTATTTTGTTTACACGGTAGGCGTCATTTTGTTTAACCGAATGATCTCATCGCACACTTAGCAGAAACAATTTATAGTCTCGAATACCGTCCGAATTTAACTGCGAACATTCTTTGTGTTCGTTTCAAAAACCGACAGGCCGTGGTTCCTGACGAGCAACGAACGAACAGTTCGCAAGCGGTTCGTCCGTCGTACAAATTAACGAATATAGCGTTCACAAACGGTAAGCGAACAGTTCTGCTCGCATATGTGTACCCACCTTAAGCCTTTTTTATTTTTCTGTACACCGAGCTGCGGCTCGAACTCACATCCACTGAACCATTCGACAGTTAAGCGAATGAGAATCGGTCGCCTAGCCCGCTTGACTATCTGACCGACCGATTGAACAAGTAATGAGAATTAAGTACATTGTCGACATTTAAAAAAAAGTAAGGTTTCAAGTACAAAGAGCAAATAGATCGGCAGTATATCTTAATGACACTATATGACGTAATCAATATATTAACTGTGAAATGAAATCAAGGATCTATAAGGCCAGTATAAGACCAATAATGACGTACGTATCGGAAACAAGACCCGACACAGTCAAAACACAGAGTGCTGGAAACAGCAGAAATGAGAATACTTTAGAAGCATTACAGGAAACAACTAAGAAACCGAATAAGGAGTGACAATATTAGAAGAAAATGTAATGTACAGGGTATAAACGACTGGAGAATAAATAGAAGAAGGTCTCGGTCGACTGTGCAAGAGATGGAGTGACAAACTTCCGTAGAGGCAACAACCCACCAATGAACAAGCAAAATTGCTTCTGTAGAGGAAGAAGAAGAAGAAGAAGAAGAAGAAGGATATTCATTGGTTGCTCTATTTTCAATCGTACTTCCTATATTCTTCGACATATTTGTCTTTCTATAATTTTCTTCTTTGTTAAGGATATTTTGAGTTTTTTTTATTTACACTTTTTGTTGTCAACTCAAATGACAAATGTAGATTTTTGTTTGTAATTATGTTATTGATATAAAAAATCAAGTGTCGATATGTCGATATTATTAAATTACTATAAAGGATCTGTAAAGTCGAAATTTATTTCTTTATTAGTATAACTGTGGTGTTAAATTAACCCATTTGGAAATCAACCCTTTCCTCCGAACCTAATCTGATTCTACCCATCAGTTTTGTAGTGAGCTACCACGCAACATTAAATAGATAACCCATTGATTGTTTTATTAGGTCCCTATCTCGGATATTTCGAACAAGAGACGTAACTTTTAAATTAGAATCGCTGCGATCCATTCAGAAATAAACAAATTCCAATTAGATAGTTATTTCCACTTGAAAATGAAATGTAGACACGCGATCACGTGACCTCTAACACATCCTAAATTGCACCTTGATATTGAAGGCATTAAACAGACTGAAGAGTATCAATTTGATATGTAATGATTGTGAAGTATACGTCGAACACTACACAAAAGAAAATCACAGTCATTAGTTTAGTGATTCACTGCTAACGAGGGATGGGATTGACTTTTGTAATAGAAAATATTCCAATATCTTTTGGGATCATGCAAAGACGAAATTGTATGTTTTTGAAATATGAATATTTATGTTTAAGGTCCAAGTGAGTGTATTAAGGTCATTTACCCTTAATTATTAAATAAAAAAAACACTCGACACGACACGTCACTCGACACTGAGGAGTAGGCAGATTGAGACCTCAGTGCCGAGAGACAGTTCTTGCAATATAGAACACGATACTGGTGCGTCTCGAGTGAGGGGAGTAGGCAGATTGAGACCCCGAACTCGAACCGAACCGTATCACTCTTGATAATGGCTCCAAAATGGGTGCCGAAACGTCGAGTTTTAAATTCTCAACGCGGTTCTTCCCGAGAACTCAGTAATTTTCATTTATCTGACCGCGGAAACTTATCCGAACATTATATATATATATATATATATATATATATATATATATATATATATATATATATATATATATATATAAACATTTAATACCTAATAATCTTAATAACCCAGTTAAACTTGAACTAAAAAAGGATACCAAATGGGAGAAAAACAACTTAAAATAATCTGCTATGTAGACGACGCAATACCACTCTCTCAAAGTGAAGATGATTTACAACGTATGCTGCACCAATTTAATATAATCGCCAAAAAATGTTGATGTTAACAGGTTAATTTCCCCAAAAAAGACAAAATGCATGGTTACAACAGCAAATTTACTAAGATGTAAATTGAAGCTGGAAGGTCAGATAATAGAACAAGTGATGGAGTTTAAATATCTAGGCATCACATTATGTAGCTACGGAAAGCTCGAAACTGAAGTGAAAGATCAAGTAAATAAAGCAAACAGAGCCGCAGGCTGCCTAAATGAAACAATATGGAGAAATAAAAATATCGGGAAAGAAACAAAAAGCAGAATTTATAAAGCAGTCATCAGACCAATAATGACATACGCGGCAAAAACAAGACCTGGCACAGAGAGGACAAAAAGGATGTTAGAAACAGCAGAGATGAAAACACTTGAGAAAAATTGATGGTAAGACACTATGGGACAGAGAAGAAGATATACGACGTAGATGCAAGATGGAGAACATCAAGAACTGTGTAAGAAATAGAAGAGTAGAATGGAGCGATCATAAAAGTCGAATGACAACAAATAGAGTAATAAAAACGGCAAGAGACGGTATACCAATAGGAAGACGATCAGTAAGAAGACCACGAAAACGATGGAACGACAACTTACTGAAGGCACATTGAAAAACAGTCAGAGTCATGTCTATATAAAAATAAGAAGAAGAAGAATCTTGAACTGTCGCTGACATTGTTATAGCTAAATGTTTTTTAGCGGCTGTTTACCATAATTAGATATACAGTACGTAAAACTTTCAGCTGGACTTAGGTAGTATACATTAAGGTAAGTGTGACAACGCGCTTTCTCGAGTCTATCCTGGAGCTGATACACATTCTGATCATACTCCACTTGTAGCCCAATTACGAGTTCGACTAAAATCCTTAATGCAAAAACAGATTAAAATGGTCAATGCAAAAGATTAGATATGGATCAACTCAGATATCCCGAGATAAAAGTCAAGTTTACAAAAAGCATTAAAATAATGTCGCATTAACAGTCACTATCAATGATATTGAAAGATACTTATTCAACTTAAGAGGCTCTCTATGCAACGGTGTGAATAAAATTATTGGTTACTCTAAACGGAAAGAGAAGAATGAGTGTATCACAGACACGAAATATTACAACTTTATAAGTTATAAATAATTATAAAAATATATTTTCTTGATCTCTCAGCAAACTTCCCAGATCGATCTTCTTCAGGAATATGTGCATAAGCATTACATCCAAATGTAACCGGTAACCTTACCATACTTCAGCTGGTGTACAGTCATTAGGCAACGTACTTGCAGGAATTAGCCAATACAGCTTCTCCCCAAAATGACTTGTCAAGACCACTGTCCAAAATCAAAGATCTAGATTTATCTAAAATGGTACGATTGTATTTTTCCGCAAATTCGTTCTGGTCTGGATTCCTGGGTACAAAATATTGAATAGGTATTCTTTTACTAGTACAAAAATCTTTAAAGCATTTAGAACTATTCTCCCCAACATTATCATATCTTAAATACTCTATTTTCAGGTTGAATTTTGATTCAATTATGGCTACAAAATTCATGAAGCATGTTTCCACTTCATTCTTTTCTTTAATAAGGTATAACATTTAAAAATAACTGTAATAATCAATGAATGAAACATATTAAACTCAAAAGAAATCTATAAAAGTGTCCCATCCACTTATGCCACAATTCAGGTGTATTACGAACAATGTTAACCACATCTTAATACAATTGCTATTCTATAAAATACAAATTACCAATCAATTTTCCAGTAATAACTGCAGTATCATCCCCTATTGTTTTTTACTTTTCAAAAATCACACGAAAATCTTTTTCTTCTATTTGTCTTACTGATAATAAGTTGTAAAAAAGATTGTCACAAACAAAAACATCATTCAAAGTAACTGAAAGCCCTTATTTAGATTTAGCTGAGAAACTACCTTGAAATTTTGCTGCTACAGTTTCACGAACCTTTACTACATTTATTTGTCTATCCACTGTTTTGGAATTAGTCAAAAGTTAAATGTATTTTGACATAAACACGCGATTTGTACAACCACTATCCACAACCAGATGTACACTATTTATTACATTTGAAACACAGCAGCATTTGAATCTACACAGGTAAAATCCATAATACAATACAAGAAATGGCACACATGAAATTAAATATTCTGGGAATAAGCGAAATGAGTTAGCCAGATTCAGGAACCGCAAATATCGGGGAACACCGCGTTTACTATTCTAGAACAGATAACGGCAAATATTAATTCGGTGTCGGCATTATATTGACAAAAGAAGTGGCAAAATCTGTTGAGAACTTTATCGCAATCGACATCAATATAATTCAAATGTATGCACCTACATACATATCCTAGAAAGAACAGAAGAAGAGGTAGAAGAACTATAAAATAGCATTAATCAAATCGTGAAAAGGTTGAAAAAGCAAGACCTAAACAATTGTTATGGGTGACTTCAACGCCAGCAAAACATCATCTGCAGGTGGACCATTTGAACTAGGAAAGCGGAACGATCAAGGAGATATATTGGAGATTTGTGGAAGCACATTAATTAGTAATAATGAACACCTGGTTTAAGCTACACCCAAGGAAATTGTACATCTGGAAATCTCCACAGGATTCTGTGGGAAGGATTGTAAGAAATCAGATTGATTACTGGTTAGTAAATAAGAGGTATAGCTCTGTATTCAAGAGCCATGACCTGAAACTCACCCTAGAAACAAACATAAGGCTCCTTAAATGTTATGTGTACTCAGTGCTTCTGTACGGAGTAGAAACGTGGCGGACATTGAAGGCGGAAACTCTATCAAAACTTTAGGCTTCTAAGCTATGGTTATACAGAAGGATCCTGAAGATACCATGGACAGACAAAGTCACAAATAAAGAAGTACTACGGAGGATGAACACAACCGCGGATTTGGTCGACAACGTGAAGGGCCGTAAGCTGCAGTGCTTGCGATAAATAATTAGAAATCAAGGCATTCTGCAAGGTAACATTGAAGGAAAAAGGACACGAGGACGAAGAAGAATATCTTGGCTTGCTGAGAGCATGGTATAGAAAGACCTCAACACAGCTATTCCGTATAGCAACCAACAAAGTCATCATAGCCAGAATGATCGCCAACTTTCGGAACGGACAGGCACCCTAAGAAGAAGAATCGCAGCTGACTGCAATTTCCTGTTTTGTGTGACTACTAAGTTTATTTTCAACATTACTCATATTAGCGATTAGTTTCACGATTTTTAAACAATCTTTTTGGACATTTCGAGCGAATATGCCCCATATCATGACAATGATAACAACAAACTTTAAAAGCATGTTTGATCTCATGTTTATATTTATCATGACCAACAAAGGTATGCGAAAGAACAGGAGCTCTAGTAAATTCCTTTGTTTTTAAACGAATATCTTCTGCCATTAAACTATTGTTCACAAAATCTACAGTTACTTTGGATGGATCAGAACAAATTAAAATATCAATGGATGTTACAACTGAACTAAATTTGTCAGACATTGCAGATAAAAGTATGGTAATCTTTTCACTATCATCTATTTTACCTCTTGCATAATTTAATTCTCTTAATGTTCTTATCTTCTTTAAGTACTAAGTTATGCAACTTTTTCTGGATTTGTACTCGAGACTGAAGTCCTGTCTTTTCGTAAACAGGTTTAAGAGCTTCCATCATTCCCATCGAAGTTTCTTGAGCTTTAAGTATTTCCAAAACGTTATCCCCAACTAACTGAACAATAATATCCTTTGCAGTCGAATCACTTTTAACAGTCTTTGTACTTATCGTCAGTGCTAGCAGGTTTCTCTTAAGAAATGACATCAAGAACACCATGTTCCAATGTTCTTTCCAATCAAAATTTCCACGAATCAAAACCGGCTCCTTTAAATTGTTTTACATTAGCCATAAACAATTAATTGCTGGACAAAGCCATAACTAAATGACACACGTGCAAAAATTGTGAACACAATTTTTCCTGCAAAGTACACTTTTAGCAGAACAAATTTTACTTTGTTTAAAAACACAAACTTAAACAACTCAAAAACACTTCCAAATTTTTGCAGCTGTGAACATAACCTGTTTACGCAGGTTAATAATAATAACACTATTATTATATTTAATTAGAAAAGAAATACGTTTTATTGTTTTACAAGTAGGTACAAGTGTAAGGTGAACAGAGACAGGTGACAAGTGACAAGTAAGTCATCAGACATGAATAAAAATAAAGCGTGTTGCCAACTTACATAAAATAATTATAGTACTGAATTGTACAGCAACAACTTAAACAAAGTATTAAATCCTGGCAAACATGTATTGGTCGATTACCTCGTTCATTTCTTGTTCCCAAGATATACTTGATAACGTTACTCATTTCGCCTCTTTCTATTCTGGAGTTAAAATCCCCATTAAATGAAATTATTAGTTAAAAATTGATTTGTTGTTAAAAATTGTTAAAATTTTTTTTTTAAAATTTGCTGAATACTTTTTTCAAATAAAATTCAAATTTTTAACTAGATAATAAAATATCTAGATAGATAATAGATAATAAATGTTATAATTAATTTGCTACCGAAAAACTCATTTGCACATAGTATTCCACTGTTTGCTTTTAGTAATAAAGACATTTCCAAAATAATGATAACTGTATGATTGTCGTAATTTTATTTCCGTTCGTTTAATGAAGTTTTTCGCAAACGAGGAGACCAGGAAAAGTGAATTCGCTTATTAGTTATGAGGCAAGTTATGGGCCGTATCTTTAGCAGGATTTAATTAGAGTTAATTAAGTGAGTGAAGTCTCGTAATTGTTCCGAGTTATTGAAGGCGTTCAGATATCCCAAGTTGGCACCACTTGTCTCCTCAATCTTTAGGGTCGTTCTTTGTTTAACTACACCCCGTCATTACTTACTAATTGTATACTGAAGTGGGTCTTAAATTTGTAAAATTTTAATTTTAACTTTATCTTCCAGATGGTTGGATTATTTAAAGTTACGTCTTTTAAATAAAAGCCACCGGTTTTATTATTAATAACTATACGAGAATAACCATTCACTGCTAGATAGAGTAGATACAGAGTATCCCCAAAAATAAACTTTAACAATAATTTAAAACAAATATACAAACGAATTAGTTTATTAAACTTAAAATGAAATGAAGAATACAGGAAGGTAAATACAGGATTTCTTAAAGTATTCTGAAATAATTTTAGCCTTATAAACTGCTCGTCAAAAGGATTTTGCTAGTATTTTTAAAAGTTTTTTTTTTATGAAACTTTTTATGGTAGTCTGTTCCTGAATAGAAAATAATAAAATCTTTAGCATATTAAAACTTCTCTAGTGTGGAACCATACTATAAATAAAATAAAATATAATACACGAAAGGTTGTCTTTCGATCTTTCGATTATCTAATCATTACAACGATAATAAAACTGCTGCAGAACGGCTTAAAACTGGTAGGCTAAGCTTTACTAGCCCCCCTCAGAATTGTTACAGTTATTCTTTGTTTGTTATTTTTGTTATTTATGTATGTATTTATGTTTGTTGTTTGTATTGTTAGATTTCATCGTAACTATATCCACAGCATGGTTCCCATACAAATGTAATTTTCGTTTTGCCAAGTGTGCATAAAGCTTTTAGCGCCGCTCGTGTTTGGAAGCTTAATTCTAAATATTTAGCGGCAAATTCAAACTATATGTTATAAACATCTTAGATCTAGTGACACATCATCCAAAATATCACTAAATTTGCCGTAAGAACATATTGCTCTATTATATGGACGCCTATAATACAACTCACGTTGTATTATAGGTGTATGTAACACCTATTTATAATACAACAAATATTATATTTCAGTTTAAACATTCAGCTTAAACTCACACTGAAAATTTATGTTTTTAATTGCATGCGGGTTTTCTTCTTCTAAGTAATGGGCTTAGAAATTCCGTGTTAATAAAAAATCGGTAAAAATATTTTCCCAAATTAGTGGCATATAGACTATTGATTGATGAGATAAAGAGTAAAATATATCTAATATTAAAAAATAATAACATTAGAATGACTTTAAATTCCTTAACATAAGTCAACTTTGCCCACTCTCTCAAAGTTGCCTAAATCTCATCCCATCTCCCTATCTCCTTACCGAAGTGCGCCCAATTCGCAATATGAATGTGGCTAAAATATAAAATTCACTCAGAGCTGACTCCCAGATAGGTGGGAGTCAGTTGAGCATATCTTTAAGTGACTGATTTTTTTATCCAAGCTATGTACCGGTTTCGCTAAGTGACTAGAAATAAAATTAAGTCATATAGACAAGCGATGCTGTTTCGCTTGGCTGATCTGTAAGTGAAGGGTACACGGTTATATGCATAAATGGAAACCACAAAAATCATATCAATAGGAGCATCTCATCATCAATCTTTGCTTGTCCACAGCTGGACATAGATCTCCCTCATAATTTTCCATCTGTTTCGATCTTGGGCCTCTTTAATCCAATTTCTATGGCAATGTTTTTGATCTTCAGTCCGACGTGTTATTGGACGACCTTAGGTCGTCTCTTAGTGAATCGTAGTAGATCTCGTCGTGCTTAGGTAGGCATCATCTCTTGGTCTATAATCCAGTATCCGCGTTGTCCATATGTTATCTGTCGTTCGAGCCACGTGACCTGCCCAGTTCCACTTCAGTGTTGCTATGCTCTCTACAGTATCAGCCACTTCTGATATTGTAAGTGTATACAATCATGGCATATAGACAGTACACATTCTTTCTCGCGATATGCTTCTCTACAGCCTTTAATCTGAAGTGATTATGGGTTTAAAAACTATTCTGTTCCACGAAGGTATATAACAACAAAAATTGTAAATTCAAATTTATGGCCAGATTGTCAAAAAGAATAAAAAATTTTTATCCATACAATATGTGCTATCTGCTCTCTTCAAATATGAAAATTGTAAATGAATGTTTAACTATTTGTGGAAGGACTTTTTTTTTTGTTTATATTAAATGGTGAATAATTTGTTTTTAGGACATATTAGAGCAAAAAGTAGACAAAAATAGAGGTTTTTTCTATCCTATTTTTGTAATAATTATTAGAAAAAAAAGGTGGTACCATGCGCAACCACTAGGCCAAAACGAAAAAAATATTTAGCGTGAAATGGAATGAAAAAATTTTTGTTTTCGGATAGGCATAAACCTACATCACATGTAGTACAGTGTTGTCTTGTACGATGCCTTGATACTGCAGTATGCACAACGTGCTTTAGCTCCAAGCTGAGGCATATCTGCTTTGTCAGTTCTTATTTCTAGAGGTACTTTTTTTTAAATCTGTTACTGGTACTTGGTTTGTTCATGGTTCTTCTTCCAAACTTAGGCATTTGGGGATGTGCTCCAATCAAACCAGTGGTTACAGCAAGCTTAAATTCTTTAATTGTTAAAAGACATTCCCGTACCAGTTGTAGAGTGTTTGAACATTATACATGAATTTAGTATTGTAAGCTCAACAAAATAAAAAAAAAATGCTATTCTACCACTTTTTGGATTTCCTACCCAATTCGTAGCAAGACATTAACATATCAGATTTATCTACAAAGCCCATATATTTTTTGTAATATTTTACTAATTGTTTGCTTCTTTCCTCTTCACAGTAACATTTTCTTCAAGTTTGTGAAAATTGCTTAGACAATCAATGGGTTTTTATCATCCATTGCAAAGATAGCACGCCATCTTCAATCATTCTCCAGTTTGAGTCATCCCTTTTCATTTTTTATTTGTTTTATGTATATTTGGAAAACCTTTTTAATCTTTTCGATTCGTTCAACATGCGTAGATCTTGTCTCTTAGCAAGTCGCCTTGTAATGCAACAGAATTATAATAGTTATCGAAATAAACTTCATAACTAAATCAATTAACTAAATCTCTTGTAAGATCTTTTATTACTCTTGTCCAGAGGTGTTGCTTCCTTAAATCTTTTACGTTTCTGGTGTATATTTGGCACGCACCCATACCTTATAACCTTTTTATGGGCTTAATCGACATATATTGGCGTAAACTACTTTGTTCCTTAAACCCCATCCTCGATTCGTCTATTGATTGTTGCCTGCTGGGATAAAATTAACTTTTGTGAGTGGTTGAAAGTTCCTCTAGTAATGGCCGCACTTTGTAGAGTTGATCATAATCGCCATTACCTTTCTTAGGTTCTAATGAATTGTCATTTATGTGAAGATTAGTAAGTAGCTATTCAAGTATGTCACGCGAGATGCATGAAGAAATAAACTGATCCCTGAGAGCAAAATTGGCAAACCAGAAATTTCTATAACTGGTCAACTTTTTCACTCCCATCAAAGGTTTATTTCCACAAAACACCTAATTTCTTCAACTGTTGTGGGAGTGTTGTTTTTGTTATTTTTTGGTCTACGTATAAATTCCGTTATTTCGGTCATGTAATGAGACATCCAGAGAGGTATAACCTTCTACACCTCATAATACAGGATAAGATCGCCGGAAGAAGAGACCCAGGCCGACGAAGAACATCCTGGTTCCGAAATCTCCAAGAATGGTATCAAGAGACCACCGCTAATTTATTTAGAGCCGCCGTAAACAAAGCTATTATTGCCAATATGATCGCTAACGTTCGATAATCGGACAGGGTACTGAAAGAAGAAGATAAATTCGTTTGGAAAACAAGTGTATTTAACAGGTTCTTCCTCAACAAATGAAAGCAAAAATGAAGAGGAGTCTGCAAAGTATCGGGAATATTTGGTCCAACGTTTTCTGAGAAAGGACGGAGTTGAGGGGTATTATTTGGGCCGGTGGTTCATTTTAACTCATCAAAAATAATAACTGATACCTGTCTTCACTATCACAGTCACTGCCATGCACATTGTCTTCATTGTCTGTAATATAGTTTTGTTCATCTAAAACAGCTGGCTCCAAAGTCAGGTCGATATCTTCATCCTCGTTCTCATCAGAATCGGATACGTCATATTCTTCGATGGGATATCTCTTAGTAAATCGTAAGCGTCATTACTTGTTATTTTACTCAAATTAAGACGTCTTTTCATTTTGGAAATCTGTAACAAAACATACCTATTAGTTACTCGGCCTAGTGGCACCTATTGGAACCACCAAACAAAATATTAAAATTCACTTAGTTATTTACATAGTTCATAAAGACCCAATACGGTAATACATAAATACATCTATTTATCAACAAATTAACATAATGCATTCTAGTGAAAGAATATTTGTTTATTTACAAGAGTAAATAACCTCACTTTTATTCACTTGTGAGCGCGCCAAATGTATGATTACACTGTGCATAACTCCTCCTAGAATTTTGTACTCGCGTTGTAGGTGAAATATACAACGTATACATCGCTTTCCGTCTAATGGTCCCAGCGTACGACTACTCGGGCAGTAGGAGAAATTGTTTAAAGGTGGTTCCACCGTGGAGCCACTAAGAGGCAAAGGGTTAATGGAATTTATCTGCAGAAGCAAGCTTAATATTTAAGTGTAATTAGAATCCTAACCAGGAGAATACAAGAACCAAATCGACTACATATTGATAAACAATAGAGGTAGACATGTTTTACAAACGTAAAAACTAGACCATGAGCTGAATGTGGATCCGATCATAAATTGTTATGAGCTTGCTTCAAGATAAAGCTAAAAATAACAATGCCGCACCAAAATCAAAACAGGCATGGAGATTTCAAATCCGAAAACATTTAGAGATGCATTAAAGAAAACTACAAGACAACCCAGAAGAAATGTGGAAAGGTTTCAGAAATGCCATAGAAACCTCTGCAGAAAGAACCGGAACCGAAAAAAAGATCATCAAGAGAAAACACTGGATGACAGACAGAACGCTGCAACTTCTCGAAGAGCGAAGGATAATTAAATCTCTCATGTATTAAAGCGACAGCAACAAAAACGAATTAGCAAGGTTAAATAGAGAAATTAAAAGAGCATGTAGGGATGATAAAAATACATATATAAATAAAAAATGCGAAGAACTAGAGAGACATGCAAACTGGTATGAATCCCATGAGCTATTTAACAAAGTCCGATATCTATCCAGTGAATTTAAACCAATCACACAAACAATAATGGAACAAAACCAACATATTATAAATGACGAGAAAGGGATTGCGGAGGTATGGAGAAAATATTGTCAAAGTCTATATGCAGATGATCCCCAGAATGCAAATCACGACGAGTTCACTGCAAAGAGAGAACCAAACATTCTAAAGTCAGAGGTAGAAAAAGCAATCAAAAAGTTAAAAAATAGAAAATCTCCTGGCGCAGACCAGATCACCGCAGAAGTTTTAAAAGAGACTGGAGATGTTGGAGTAAATGTTATGCATATGACCTGCAAAAAGATTTGGGAAACCGGAGAGTGGCCCAACGACTGGACAACATCCACTTCCATCTCTATATTCAAAAAAGGAACAACGCTAGATTGCAGCAACTACAGAACAGTAACCCTAATATCCTACGCAAGCAAAGTTCTACTTCATGTAGTACATGAAAGACTAAAAGCTTTTCTATTGCCTCAGATATCAGAAGAACAAGCGGGATTTGTCCCAGGAAAAGGCACAAGAGAACATATCCTTAATGTCAGACAGCTATAGTCTATAGAAGTCTATATGAAAATAATAAGTGCACAGTAAAAATAAAAAACACCCATTCTGATCATTTCAGAACAGAGGCAGGTGTCAGGCAGGGATGCATAATTTCGCCAACTCTGTTTAATATCTACAGCGAACACATTATGCGAAAGGTACTAGACGGATGGAAGGGTGGAATATTAGTAGGAGGTCAAAAAATCAGTAACTTGAGATATGCTGATAACACTTTAATAATCGCAGCAAATCAAGAACAAATGGAAGACATAATGAGATGTCTGGAGGAGAAAAGCAAAACATGGACTAAAGCTAAATAGAAGTAAGATAAAGATCATGATAGTAGACAAAGCTTGGAATAATCTTTAACACATTAAAGAAATTGGGGGCTTTGAAGTAGTAAATAGTTTCATATACCTGGGATCCCTAATAGCAAATGACGGAGGGTGTGACAGAGAGATACGTAGAAGGTTGACTATTGCTAGAACAGCTATGATGAAACTGGTAACAATTTGGAAAATTCTAGCAAAACAATACACACAAAACTAAGGCTGGTAAGGACACTCATTTTTCCCATAGCCACATATGCATCCGAAACGTGGATCTTACAGAAAGCGGATAAAAATAAACTAGACTCTTTTGAAATTTGGGTATACCGACGCATGTTAAGAATATCCTGGATTAATCATCGCACTAACGTATCGATATTAGAACAACTTAAAGTAAAGGATATATTGCTTAAACAAATACAACAGAGATATTTGCAGTATTTTGGACATATTGCTAGAAGAACAGGTACGATGGAAAAACTGATAGTCGAGAGTAGAGTTGAAGGAAAGAGACCTAGGGGAAGATCTCCAAGCCGTTGGGTAGATCAAACAAAAATATTGATTAACCAAGGGTTACATGAAGCCGAACAACTAGCCTAGGACAGGGAAGCATGGAAGAAAATTGTGAAAAAACTGTAAAGGCCTGATGGGATCTGGACTGAGGAGGAGGAGAATCCTAACCTCTGTTTTATCCCATTTGTCTCTTGTTTATCATTGTTATCTCCTGTTCGTGACCTAGTTTAGTTTGTCTTAAAAAACAATGTCTTGATGAGTGCTTAGACGAGAAACGAGTGTCTATGTTTTATTCTTATCTTAATTTATTTATATTATAGTTTTTTATTATACTGGACTTCCTTCTATTGTTTAGAAAATGTTGTAGCAAGTTATAACTGGTTGTATGTCACTTCTTGCCTATGCCAATTAAAAAAAACTATAAAGTTAAAACAAACTAACAACAAATTTAAATAATCAGTGTTCTGCTCCCTGTAAAATTTTTATATTGGTTTTAATTCTCAGGACCTCAATTACTAAATAGACATTAAAGATCGATTCCTTTCTACTCGGTTCTGTTTTGTCGATAACATATGAATATCGTAAAATTATATTTGTTTTTCAGTAAAAGTAAATACGCGGAACACTAAAAATTTTCAAAAAAGATTCACCGCAAGGGCCACGCAAGATGATGGGTGTCTGGCGTTAATCCTCATTTTATTGCTGTGAAAACAGGACTGAAAGGCGATAAAAGTGAACACCAGTTTGCGAACATATCGGATAACCAAAGGATACGCCTACTTCGGCAATAGTAAAAAGTCGATTTCATTTGACTAGAGTTTAATGTTTGTCTAAATTAAAAAGATCGAAAAAAGGCGATAAATCTCAAACATAAAAATTTCATGGGTAAGATTAAAAGACTGAAGTGTTACAAATTTTAGCGGTTGTTTCTTAACTGCCAGCTGGCTGTAAAGGGTGCCGTGTTCGAGTTATTAATTACACACAAAATCAATGTATCAAAGTTCCTTCTACGTAAGGATGAAAAACGATGTGGTCCGGAAAATAGAACACGTTGCATTTTATTGCAGTACGTATTGATATGACAAATAACTGCAAAATGAATTTTATATGGTGTAATTACTGTTGCTGTGTTAAATTATCTTTATACTGTAGTGACAAGGTTGTAAATAGTTCGTCCTTTAAAACAAAAACACATTTGTAATTGAACTTAAATTAGGGTTGATATTTTTTAATTATTATGTCCAAAAGAAAATTTTTCCGATTTTCGAAAACGAATTCTTTCTATTAACATATAACATATAACATTTCTTCGTAGGTCTATATTTTGGGTAATACCAATATGATTGCTGTTCACAGCCATGTCTTGTCTAAGGGCCTTCCACTTCTTTTTCTTGCGGTGCGTATCCGTTCCGGATATTGACGATGTTGAACTACTTTTTCAGGTTTTTGAAGCAAAAATATTCTTCTCTCTGATCCTCCCTTCTTAAATGCCTTGCCCTGACGAATGAGTTGTAACAAGCCATATATCTGTTGATTTCTTATAACATGGCTAAGATATTCTAATTTGCGCTCTTTGATTGTGTTAATCATCTCGCATTCCTTTCCCAGTTTACGTAGGACTTCAACATTAGTCACACGATCCTCTCTTAAAATTCTTAGGATGTGTCTGAAACACCACATCTCGAAGACCTCAAGATTTCCTAAAGAAGCTTCAGAAAGTGTCCAAGCCTCTACTCCTTATACATAGAAAATACATAGCCTCTGATGATGGAGATTTTAGTACCAAGTGGTAAATCGTGACGTCTGAAAGAGACTTACTCTTGACGAACGCTGATCTTGCTTTCTTTATGCGTTGTTTTATTTCAGAAAGGTGATCCCATTGGCTGTTTATGTTGGTAACGAGATATATGTAGGTGTTTTTTCTGTCAATTGGCTGTTGATTACTCAAAAGCCGTGCATTTATTATTCCGCGCTTACTGACTACTATGTAATACATAGTGAGACAAGGATGCATTATGTCCCCAGTTTTATTTAAAATGTACTCTGAATATATCTTCAAGCAAACACTGGCAGCAGGAAGGCGTATTAGTCAAACAATAATGTCGCGCATGTTAGATAAGTAGAGAATATGGACTAGATCTCAATACAAAAAAAAACAAAATACATACCTACTATGTATGACTAAAATGTATGGCTAAATCACAGAACGTTTTCGGAATAAATATTCCATCTTTAGTGTTGCTGCTAGGTATACATGTTTAAAGCCCCTACATACATGGATAAAATCAGTGATAGTCAGTGATATTATAGACATTACTTTACATATCGTGTTATTCTAATAAGAATAAGAAACTCTTCTATAATTGCTACATATGTATTTGCCTCACTTTTTATGGATGGACTATATGGCCTTTATGCCACTGTTTGGCATTTCTTCTCTTTGTCACACTTCGCTTGTGAGACGATATATCTTCCGATATATCAATTTTCTCCCCATTTTTGGAAGTAATTCCTCCCAATGCTATTTGTACCTAGAGCTTTATGATTTTTAGAGACAGAATTTGTGTCTTTGTCCAGTGGTGGTATTGCTATCTCAGATTCAGATGACTGATAGTGTCTTTGTTCACATTTCGTTGTTGGCTTCTCGGTATTTGACAGTTGCTTGAAGTATTCTCTCCATGGATGACTTATCTCCTCATCGTCTGAAGCAATTTTTCTGTTACTCAGAATTTCATACATCCATAATTTTACAAATAAGACGGTGATCCAACGTATTAAAATAGATCTGGTAGTTATATATACTGTGAAAATCAGAAAAATATCATACTTAGAGCGTATGACGTATAATTAGTAGAACCAGCTAATTCAGCTGATTTTACAAACGAAGATAAAAGAAAAAAGAATTTAGGAGCATCGAAGGACATCGATGGCTGAAGAATATCAGACAGTGGGCGGGAATGAAAAATGTGTATTTGTTCAGAGCAGCTGTCAACAAGTTAACTGGAACAACGTGATCTTCAACAGAGAAGCTTTAACAGAAGAAGACTAGAAACATTCTGCCGCATGTACTATCTTTGGTAGTGTTACGAAGATGGATAGCAACAATTCTTGGGGATTAATGCTGTTATATAGATCGTTTCGAATAGGCTTAAGTAGGCCAGGGAAATAAGCAAAAAAAGTACCCTGTTTTTGACACTCGTCCGGCCAGGCAAACGACAGTTGTTTTTAGTAGTATGGACCTCTGTAACAAAAACCTATATGTTTCCTGCAGTCGATTTTTTGGACTTAATTAGTTATTAACAAATTAAGGTCAAAAAACAGAAAAATTTTGCTTTTTTCGTCTATCACCAAAAAGTGAAGCATTTTAAACAAATTTTACAAGAGAAGAAACTTTTAAGTCATATAAAAACCTTCAAAATGGCGTTTACTAAATGTTTCCATCCTTATTTGTTGCTTAGGAAATTGCAAAATAGGTCAAAAATTTCGGTTTTTTATAAATGTTAATAACTTTTTTGAAAATAAACTTATAACATTTATATTTCACAGAATGCTGTGTCTATAAGTGATTAAAATATTGTTAAAATTTCAAAATGATCGGTCAAATAGTTTAAGAGTTATTTTATTTGTTTATCCCAAATTAATTTTTTTTGCAACAATATAAGTCAGAAAATTATATAGTTTTAGTAATTGTAATGATAGTTTCTTGAAGAAAAAGACTTGTTCTATTATTAACATTAAAAAAAAATTAAGAAAATTAATTTTAAATATTGCAAAATAATTTTGCAAAAACATGTAGATTTTTTGCTTATAAACAATTAGAATAACTTTTTAGCCATTGCCTGTAAGAACATTATTTTTTATATTTTGAAAAGCCTAATTTTGTTTACAAATTTAAAAGAAAAAAAATTTGTCCTAAAATAATTTGAGACAAAGTTAGCCTCTTTTTTTATTTAATTCATAGCAGCTTTGTTTATTTATAACAATTAAGAAATCTCAGTAAATCTGTTATAGTAAGAATTACAAAAAACAGTTGTTGACAAAAATTGTAGGCAGCTTTAAACTCCACATTTTAAAATTAGTTAAAATCTTACAGGGTGTTCCATAAGATGGTGGCAGACCAAACTTATGTTTTTTTAAATGGAACACCCTGTATTTTATTTTAAATTTAAAATCTGCTTGACTTCCACATCACAACAATGTAAAGTTTTATTATGTTATACCAGGTATTTAAAAAGTTATAACCAATATTATCTGAAAATCGTATCAAGTTTAACTCTCTGTATAATTACAAAGAAGTATAGGAACATTGATCTATTGCAACCATAGTTTTTTAATAATTGTTAAAACTTATAAAACATATTCGTTTTTATAATATTCGTTAAATCAAATACAGGGTAAGTCAAAATGCAAGTACATTATTTTCTTGGTAATTTTAAATAGAACACCCTGTATTTTATATCACTATCAAAAAGTACTAATATCCTACTTCAAATTTTATAAAGTATTCCCTATACCTAAAGTTATCAGTTTTCTAGATATTTTTATTTTTCTATCAAAGTATTAATTTGGTAGATATTTTAACGTTTACCAATAATAATTATCAAATATAATTATTAATTCAGTAACGAAATAGCGACACATAAAAGAAAACAATTTATTTGAAATAAAATTTATAAAAAATAACAGACGGAAAATTTAAAAAAAAAAACAATAACAACAAATAGAAAAATAAAAAACAACAGTAATTTTAACTTATCTTACTTAGGTAAGGTGTTCAAAATGACCTCCCAAAACAACTGTGCATACTTGAAAGCGGTCATTGAAAGAGTTGCTTACATTACCTACTAAGCATTTGTAAAGAAATATTTTGAAATGCAATTCGGATTCTATTTTTCATAATCCATTCTTCTTGGTGGTATTTTATATACTTCGTTTTTAACGTAACCCCCGAAAAATGCGTCCATTTTATTGAATTCCGGTGACCTTGGGACAACCTTACCAGTGCGGTTAAATCGATCTTTCAATTTTTCAAATGTATCTTGTATTTCCTTACACTAATCAATCACCATGTATATATATATATATATATATATATATATATATATATATATATATATATATATATATATATATTTTAAAGTAGATGACTTTAAAATTATCTTGCCAATATTACTGAGTTGCACTCTTGGGACGACTTTATTGTAGGATAGTTCATTCGATAACATGAAATTAATTCTAACTTGAAAAGAATAATTATAAAATAATAAAGAATAGACATTAGAAAAATTATTAATTAATATTATTTATTAATTATTTGAATTAATATTTCCAAAGCAATACTATTTTTAGAAACAATTGAATAGGACAATTTGTTGTTTTCATAAAATCTATTATAAATAAATTATTTACAATTTTATTAAAGAGGTATAACTTAATTATAAATATTTATGTTTTTAAATAAAAATTATATCAAATATTATAATAAAAATTGAAAAAAAAAAATTGAAGCAAATTAGATAGTTTATTTACCAATTTATTGAAATAATGCATATTCGTAATGTACGCAAACAGTACATACAAATTAAAAAAGGAACGTTGAAACCCATAAATAAGAACCAGATATACAGCTAACAGCTCCTTCCTCCTCCCTTCGGCTTCCGTGAGTTTCGAAGCCAGCCGATTTTAAGGACCACATTTTGAAGCTTTGTGGACGATTTCGTTGAAAGGCAATCTTTTTAGAATTTGGTACGTTAAAACTATAAAGTATTTTCTTTTAAATAACGCTAATTAGATTTCTTAATTATTATAAACAAAGCTGCTATAAATAAAATAAAAAAAGAGGCTAACTTTGTCCCAAATTATTTTAGGACAAATTTTTTTTCTTTTAAATTTGTGAAAAAATTCAGGCTTCTTAAATATAAAAAAATATTAATCTTGCAGGCAATGGTTAAAAAGTTATTCTAATTGTTTATAAGCAAAAAAGCGACATGTTTTTGCAAAATTATTTTGCAATATTTAAAATTAATTTTCTTAATTTTTTTTAATGTTAATAATAGAACAAGTCTTCTTCTTCTAGAAACTATCCTTACAATTACTAAAACTATATAATTTTCTGACTTATATTGTTGCAAAAAAAATTAATTTGGGATAAACAAATAAAATAACTTTTAAACTATTTGACTGATCACTTTGAAATTTTAACCATATTTTAAGCACTACAAGGTACAACATTCCATGAAATATAAAGGTTATAAGTTTATTTTCAAAAAAGTTATTAACATTTATAAAAAACCGAAATTTTTGACTTATTTTGCAACTTTTTAAGCAACAAATAAGGATAGAAATATTTAGAAAACGCCATTTTAAAGGTTTGTATATGACTTATAAGTTTCTTCTCTTCTAAAATTTGTCTAAAATGCTTCACTTTTTGCTGATGGACGAAAAAAGCAAAAATTTTCCGTTTTTTGACCTTAATTTGTTAATAACTAATTAAGTCCAAAAAATCGACTGCAGGAAACATATAGGTTTTTGTTACAGAGGACCATACTACTCAAAACAACTGTCGTTTGCCTGGCCGGACGAGTGTCATGAAAAAATGCTTATTTCCCTGGGCTATAAGAGTTTACGCAGGGCTTCAGCATCAATGCACTTAATTTACCTGAAGGTATCTATTTCTTGCAAAATAGTTATTAAATATTTATCTATTCATGAGATTATTTATATTCTTATGGTTTATGTAGGTATACCCAGTCGCTAAATTCAGAAAAGTATATCGACCGTTTTTATTATGAATGGTTTAAACAGTATCGGTAAAAGATATAGAAAAATCCAATACCCACTGACGCCAGACAGCAGCCTATTTTTCTAACCTTAAGTGACTAAAAACACACCATTGATACAGTCAATAATGTTTGTGGAAGAAGACACAAGCACTAGTAGTGTCTTATAAGTACTTACTTGTATCTGGTTAACGACGTAGAAAGTACCACACCAATAATTTTTGTTACGGTTTGTATTGTGATAAGTGATTCCTCGCGGTCAATTAGTGGATGCTGCCAGATCGAGCTGCAAGCCTCTACTGCGTATACTAAAAGCGCATAGTTGCGCATAGTTGACTAAAAACTAATAACTCTTCCAGGTTGCAAAGCAATACTACTCTTAAAACGGAATTTAAGGAAAACGTTAAGTTGGTACGCCTCTATAAAGGTTTGGGTTTTAATTTCAGGGAATTGAAAAAGTTTGCTTAGCAGGTGATTACAATTTTTGGTAGTACATACATATCTGTATGAGCATACTTTTTCAATCCTTAATTATGGAAAAAATGAGCATTGTTCTGGATTGACCGATGAACATTTAGATCTGAGGCTGCCTGTTTCTATGTCTAAAATGGAAACAGACATTAAAACACTTTCAAGTCAACTACAACCTCAAAAATTACATTAGATTTTTTACTTAAAAGTCTTACTTAATTTTGTACCTATTGCAATAAATTAGAGTAACAATAAATATGGATAAGAATGGAAAAATTAGTTTTATCTAAAAGAAGTGTTTGACGAAATTTGTCCCGCCGCAATATCCTCTTACATTTATATTTGTGGCCCTTATATCAGAAAAGGTTGCCGATCTGTGGTAGTAGGTTATCATATGTACTATGGTTAGTACATTTTCGTAGACAGCTGTCAAAATTTCAGCCGAATCGGAATCTTAGTTTTGTTTTGTCCGCATGTGGAGATATTGGGCCGATTTGATGCCAACAATGCAGAAAAATGTCCCCATTTGGCGAAAGAAGTGCTCTTTCACCATGACAACGCACCGACTCATATCTCTGTCATCGCCACGACGAAAATAATCAACTAGATCTAGTCCCGCGCGACTTGGAAAGGAAACTATGTTGAGAAATAAATCACCACTTTTCAAAAAAGTTTCGTTTGTTTTGTGGGCTAAGTACTTCTCGGACCGCCGTATGGGGAAGCTTATCTCGTTTGACTTATTATGTATAAACTGAGCATTTAGATATATAAGTCTCTTGCCGCCATTGCTTCATCAATATCGTTGCGCCAACTTCTTCGTGGTCGTTTCACGACCACGACCACGACCACGACCACGACCTTTGACACACACGGATCTTTTGAACTGTTCTCCTTGTCATGGTCAAAGTTTCCGCACCGTAAGTTAACACTGGCAAAACACACTGATTAAACATTTTTCTTTTAAGGCATATTGGTATATCAGAAGATTTGAAATATGGTTCAGCTTGCCAAGTCAGTCTTATACGATACTATAGAATAGAATATTCTTTATTAATCCCATCAGATCATTGTGATATAGGACAAGTCATATAGTACATAAAGCATGATCAACAAGTTATATAGGACAATTACATAAAACAAAATCAATAAAATATAAAAAAAAGATATGCGATATAGAGCGTCTCTGAACCCGTCGGTCCTCATTCCCTGTAGTCTTTTATTAAGTCAAAATAATTATTTAGGTTGTAAACGCATAATTGGTTCAAGCATGCTTTTAATTTATTTTTGAATTTTTGAATATTATTTTCATTTCTTATATTAAGTGGCAAACAAATGTAAAATTTAGATCCTGCAAAATCAGGGCTAGTTTCAAAGAGAGTTGTGGAGTGTTTACACACGCTTATCAACCTCCCGTGTCTTGTCGGGTAATTATAAAAGTCAGAGTTGAGGGTAAAATTTTAAAATTTAGTTTTGACGTGAATAATACACTTATAAATATATAAAGCATGAAAAGTCAACAGTCTGTGTTCAATAAAATATTTACGACATGATTGTCTATTATCAATATTGAATATCAATCTAAGAATTCTCTTTTGAGTTATAAAAACTCTAGAAGAGTTTCTAGAGTTTCCCCACAAGACAACATTATAGGCCATATATGAATAAACCAATGCATAATACACACTTATCAATTGATTGGTGTTAAATAGAGTTTTCAACTGAAGGATCGCATAGTAACCCTTATTCATTGTTTTGCAGACTTTAGTGACATTTTCATCCCATGTCATACTACTTTCTAGAATCATCATCATCACTGGCTCGACAATCCCTTTTGGGTCTTGGCCTGTTCTAGGATTCTTCTCCATTCCGATCTGTTTCGTGCTTTTTTTTTCCAGTTTTTTATTTTTAAGGTTGTTATATCACTTTCTGGAATGCTACCAAGAAATAGTGTCGTATCACCAACGGGTATTTCCTCAGAACTGACTGTGATTTTATAACCATGGGATGGCTTACAGCGCGAGTAGAACTGCATACAAATAGTTTTCTTTGCATTTACCATTAAAGAGTTCCTTTTAAGAGAGATCGACTTCAGTTGACTATATAAGTTGAATGTTGAATATATAAGATACTTTGGACTATACTACCGTAAATGTGTTTTTTGGTTTCTCGTCGAATTGTTTTTTGCTAGAGAAGAGAGTTTAAGGCACGGATGCTGCTCTGCCCTTGTTTATTCTTTCCCTGATTTCATCTGCGCTATTTCCCTTTTTGTTGAAAATGACCCCCAAATATTTGCAGGATTACACGCCTTTGATTGTGTCGTCTTCCAAGACTAGGTCACATATTTCATCTGTTCCCACTGAGAGATATTCACATTTTGTCATATTCATGTTTAAACCTGCCACCTCATATTCTTCTTGCAGTTTTCTTACCATATACCTAAGATCGTAGCTGTCTTCGGCAATTACTACCTGGTCATCCGCAAAGAAAAGTGTATATAGCTTGTTTTCTTCCACCGTTATTCCCATGTTTCTACATTTTTTTACCTATTTCACTAAGGTTGTGTCCAAATAGATTTTAAATAAGGTGGGTGACAGACAGCAGCCTTGTCTTAGTCCCTTTGTTGTTTGAAAAGGAGAGGTGATTTCTTGTCCCATTTTAATTCTTCTAAAGTTTTGTTCGTAATATTTTGAGTGGTGTTAATAAGAATTGGGTTTTTATTTTTAGATACAATACAGTAAAAGTTCCAGTTCCAGCTTTTTTATGAATATAATCTTTAATGGTATCAAAAACTTCGTATTCTCTCATTATCCTGAGATTTGCGTTTAGATTCGCAAGTGCACCTTGTCTAATTCCAAAACCTTACTGAGTGTTATTTATGTTTTTGCCGATTTTCCCCTTCCCAAAAATATTTTTAGCTTATAGCCCATTAAATTGATTAAAGATGTCACAACGCGTATTGTATTATTTTTTATATGGTAATAAATATTGGGAGCATTCATTACACTAGTATTTTACTGGTAATATATAAACTGATAATTTAACTTTCATAAAAAGCAATTTGATAAGTTTTATATATATTTAATTCATCAACGTCTATTTTGTGCTTTATTATTTTTTTAAATATTTTTTAATAGAAGTTAAACATATTCAGGCAATTTAAAGCCTCTTTTTAATCTATTAAATTTGTTTCACTTTCGATATGGCAGGAAAGTGGAAAAGACATTAAAAGTAATATCTCTCCCGTTTTTATTATCCAATTTATTTTAATAGAAAGCTTTTTTTTCTTCTGACAGCTAAAGTAAACACAACTCAGTACTTTGTCCCTTTCTCTTTTCATAATATGTAAAGTATTAGTCATCCATGGTGCATAATTCCTCAAAATTGTATAGGTTACGTAGGGGGCATGGCCACCCAATAAGCATATTATATTGTTCTGAAGCCATTTTCTTGTGGCATGTTAAAGAAACTACTATTTTAATGGGAATAAGTCATAATTGAAGTTTAAAATAAGTTTATTGGCGTTTAAATTTAAACTTCGGAAATCGTGCTCAAATTACAAACATTAATATTGGTAATACAAAGAATTATTCAGACATATACATGTTAAAGTAGATGTCTTTAAAATGATATTGTTAATATTTTTGAGTTGCGTTTCTGGGACGACTTTATTTAAAGATAGTTCACTCGATTACATGAAATCAACTTAATAATACCCGTCAAAGAAATCATAGCATGTGATTTATATTAAAAAAAGGCAAATACACCCAATCATGAGGGTAAAAGTCTCTCATTGGTTATTATATTGTAAATTATGAGCAAAACCCTTTTATTTTAAACTGAGATTGTTGTTAATTTGTTGGATTACTGTATATACAGTTAGGTTATTGTAAGAAAATAGCTTCAGGACTTTTATTAGTTATTTGATATTTATGAAAATTTGTAATAAAACAATTTTAAAACCCTAAATGTTGACGATCAATCAATACAGATCACCATTTCTTCTTATGGTTTCATGTAAGTTTCAAGTTCAATTGCATGCTAAAATCAAATCGCAATGTGCAAACGAAAACAATAAAGTTTTCTTATACTATTATTTCACGTTCGCTATTAAAGTGAAGAGAGGGTGGATAAAAAATGAAGTAACAGACAGACAGCTAAGGAACTGGAGCGGAAATAGGACTGTCATGAATCCGGAAGACGCAACGAACACCAGCACTGTTTTCAAGAGAGGCGTACGCAAGGAACCGTTTATTGAATAGGAAATTGTTAGATTGAAGTCTGATTTTCTTTTGTTGATGATATATTTAGTTTCGGGGCTTGGTTAACTAAATACAGAAGGCAGATGTGCATGTCTAAATGGTGATTTTTGTCTTTAGCACGCGAGGGCATTTAACCCGGCATTTATATAGATTGGAATACTATCGGCATGAAAACAAATATTTATTAGTAAGATAAAATAATTAATTAGCAAGATAACGAATGGACATAAAATTGGACGCCTAAAAAAGTTATTGTAAAGACAAGTCTTGATATGAAAAAAAAAAAAAATAGTTTTAAATGTAAATAAAATTGAATTAGAATTGGATAAAATTGAATTGAATATTTAGATACTGTCCAATAAAGAACTAAATTACTTGTATAGAAATGTGTTATGGTAAACCTCCAAACAGGTAGGTATGGCTCTATGCATGTATCTCCATATATTTCCTGAACACTCTGTAGTACCCATCTAATAGATATTTTTCGTCATTTATGAAGGGATGTACAAAATATTGAAAACATATCCCGGTTCTAGAAGGTTGGCAGATCCGCCTTCCAGCGTCATTTATGCTCAGAGGCCTGTGATGGATTGTTTTCTTGCCTAAAGGGAAAGTCATCATTTCACTGATTTCCACAAATAGATATGAACTCTGTACACTGGTCGAAAAACAAAAAATAACAAATTATTCTAAAATGAACTCTGCACACTGGTAAAAAAAAATAACAAATTATTCTAAAAACATTATGAAAATACTATAGGGAAACCTATTTAATTGGTTTTCTATAAATATGCTCGCACCAATCTAGTGATTTGTTTTTCATTTTTACACAAACCTTAAGTCCATGCATCATAGTTTGGATTTGATCGAAGACATCGATCGTTTTTGGCATTTATGAATTTAATGGCTTTTATGACTCTCTTGATCTAGAGAACTTCTCAACTTTATTTATAAGAAAATAATTTCTCTAGAACCAAAATACCGAAAGGGTTGTTTACCGAAAATACTATAAACAATTAGACTACAATAAAATTAACATTGAAGAAATTGACTTAATAATTGTCTTAAATATTTATAGGAAATAATTAGGATTAATCAATGTAATAAGAACATATTCAAATAAGATTTTAAAATAAATTTATTCTTTATTCTTATTTTCGCTACATGTATTCGTTGTTCTTCTTTAGGTACTTTTCATTGCCTAATATTTAGTTGGAAACTCAATCATTATAGCTAATCTTATGACAGTTTTATAGAATTTTTCATTTGGTCATTTATATAGAAGTGTAAAGTTTTTGTTTCAGAAATTTATCGAAACAGGCGTGTATCACTTAGTAGAATATTGTAGGCATCAGAATTAACGTTAACGCGAATATTAACATACATAATAAAAGTGGCTGTGCAATAGGAAAATTTCTATTTTTTAAAATAACCAAAAACAATACAAATACATTACAAAAATAATAGGTACAACTGGTACCTACAAAAAAAGTTACAAACTACAGAAATAGATTACAAAGCATTGGTGTATACAACATTTCTCGTGAACACTTTGTTTCTGTATTTTAACAGTTTTCCTTATAGTGGTGTGTTCAAAACTTGAACTTTGATATTGAAGCTCTATCTAAACACAAAAAAGCTACGTAAAGCTGTCTTGACCAAACACAGGTTTCGGTAAATAGATCCCAAAACGTTGCAAAGACCGTCACTTGCTACAGGCATATAAGTTTTTTTGTGGATAGATGGTGCTGGTGTTTTCGTTACGGACAGATAGACAGACAGAATAAGCAAATTTATATATTGATATTTAAAATTTATCCAAAAGAATTACAAATCAACGTCAACGCCAAAGACATATCTGCTACCCTCCGGCACGGCATTCCACCAGTTCCGTGACTAACTGCCTCTCAAGTAGGCTCCTTTTAGCTATTCATCTATCACATAACAACAGAGTGTATCAAGTACTGTTCGATATTTAGTTCGCAATTGCCTTTTCTGCCTTTTCGAATCTGTAATGGTGTGCTCTGAAACAACCATGTTTTGTATGCATTATTTTAAGAAGTAATCCAAACGCCGATGCTCGCAGTCGACCCATCTTCTCTGTGTTCTTTTTTCTCTCGTACATTCTTTCTCTTTTCTTCACTAGTACGTGCATCAAAATATACCCGGTGATAACTCCCAGCAGACACTGCTCTGTATGTACTGTAACGATAAGACTACCAAAGAGAATTGAAATACTATTATAAAAATAATACCTCAATCAACCATGGGAGCTTATCGTCTATGGTTTGTTTGGCTCAGACCCTCAAGTGTGAATTCGTCTTGTCTTAAACTATGAATTAAACCATGAACCCTTAGCTGGTAGCAAATAAAACAATTATTTAACTAATCATGTTTATTTAACACATGAACATATTTAAATAGCAAAAACAAACCTGCCAATGCTTTACATTAAGCAAATTTGAACGATATGGCATCGATGGGCTGCTTGCTATTATACTTATGTGACCTCCCAATAAGGTGGTTAGGTCCTCCTGACAGCTGCAGTTATTCCATATTATATTTTGTGTGGCCTCCCAATTAGGTGGTTAGGTCCTCCAATAAAGTGTTTCGGAAATATCCCATAAAACCAATAAAATTATCAATACTGCCAATAAACTTGAATATTAAACAGCCTGTGTTAGAGAAACATCAAAGGGGGCTTAACTTCCTTGTCAAATATTTTACAAAATTATAATGAAACAAATAGCAAATGGCAAGGATGAAACGAAATAGAATTACTATTAAAATTAGCTACATTTTGTTAGATTCCTACATACATAAAATTGAAAACGTGGTTTCGACAGAAGTGAGGCTACGAATATTGAAAATGCTGTCAGAATTATAGAATATAGATTACAATGAAAGTACTCACCCCAAGAGAATTCTGCAGACAATAAAATGAACCTTATAATAATTTTTGCCTTCTTTTATAAATTTCAATTATAGACAAAAAAATAATATCCCACCATGTCAGAAAAGCTGATGGACAGAAAGTAAGTGAGAGACTGCAATGAAGTTAGCACATATGTCATTGGAGGTATGCCTATGATGGAATTAGCTCTTCTGTCAACATAGAACAGAAAATTATTTAGTCTACCGGACAGAGAGAGAGAAGGCAAATATTTATTCTACCGAAAAGAAAGAGAAAGAGAGGGCGCCAACTACTTTTTAAAGAAAAAATAGTTAAAAAGAAACTGAAGGTAAACGAATTAATAAATTAATAAAGAAATTAAAATTAAATAGTTATTTAAATATAAACTAATAAAGATGTGACGTTTATAACGTTACAGTACATGCCATCCTCAATAGGCTTATCCTGTCTGCTTGGGTAAGTTGCCTTCCGTAGAAAAATAGGTGCCACGTAGGGGCTGTAGGGGGTTTTCACTCAGAGTCACATCTAAATATCTTCCACATTTCTTTGAAATCACTGTTGTTTCTGCACATTCGAATTTTAATCTGTCCCTTTTCCATGTTCCCTTGAACTATGGCCCCTAGTTCATGATTTAGTTTTTGGTCCATGATTTAATTTAGTCACGCAAAGTTATCGTCTTGGTTTTTGTTCTCTACATTTTAAAATTCTTTCGTTAAAAACTGGTTCTCACTCATGAAATGATCGCTTTCAGTAGGTATGTATTTCCTACTATACTTCGGTCTCCAGAGACGAAAATGCTAGTTACGCGCGTGAAATTATTTTTTTTAGTAAAATTGGTATCAATTCGACGGTAAAAATTTTTTTCTACGGCGTACAGATTCTTTGTAAATTGATGATTTCCGTTTTCCCCCCTGGGAGGCGGTTTTTAGGGGAAAGGCCAGGGGTAGGGGAGGCAATTATTTGGATCTCTTTGGGGTCCCAAATTAACATTCTTAGCTAAATTCTGTTTGTTCGTATGATTTATAGAGGTCAAATCTCTGAGGATTTAATTACTAACTCTACAATATCAACAGCCAATGAGCTCTAGTGAATGTAATCCCACAATTTTGGGTGTTGTCTGATCCGATGCTAATGAAAATAAATAAGGACTAAGCACTGAATTTTGAAAAGATCCTAAGTTCACATGGAATTTATCAGTCTCTCATACATATGTTCTAACAATTGCTATTACTTCTCTATACATATCTCTTAAAATCTTCTCATACCGACTACTACTTTCTTGTTAACAGCCCATCACAGAACGTCTCGAGAAACTATATCATGATTTTTTAAGACCTATAAAAACAATATCAGCATAACGTCTTAACTAATAAAAAACGAAAGGGGCCATCCACCAAAGTGTCAACTTTTGAAATGCTATGAAAGTTTTGTAATTCCTGATAATGCTATAAAAGTTTTTCAAGCTTTCAAGAATTATATCACAGTTAATTACAACGTAGCTAAAAAATATAAAGTGGCTAAAAAGTTACACCATTCATTAAAAATATTTAAAACTTGCCACTGCTACTGAATATTTTATACAAACGAAATCAAATGCATCCATATGATCTGCCAAGTTAGCCTCTAGCACATCGTCGTCTGGCTCTCCAAAACGTACTTTAGGCTTTGCTGAAAATCAGATGCTTAGAGAATGAAATAAACCAAAAATTGTTAAAAGTTAAAATCTGTAAATAAAAGACAAAAAAGCTGCATACTAGATGGAGAAAGACCTGCTAAACCTAAGGAAGGTAAAAAGAAATTCGCACCTACAACTGTATCATCTTTGCTGTAAGTAAAATTTTCCTAAATGTCAAATACAAACAAAAACTAAAACGAATAAACGAAATAAAGCCAATCATACCAAAAAAATATGCAGTAAGCCAAGAACAACCAAAGCTGTCGAAAGTTTACCGAAAGTTGTTGTCGCCAAGAAGTCCTGGGACATTTAATATCTTTAAAATTATAATCATACTTTTTAATATCTTTAAGATCTTTATTAAAAAAAAAATATTCTTTGTCTTATTAGTTATAAAGTAGCTTGCGTAATTTTTTTATAGAACTCTTTTAAAAAATCATTTATGATGATGGAATTTACTCAAGATCGCAGTGGTTATATACATTCTATTAACATTAACTGTATATAGGTTTTAATGATGTAAGTGTCTCTCAGTATCGTTTATGGGAGATTATCTTTTATCAACGATCTCCCGTTCTCAGCAGGAAATAGAGTAAAGCGCGTCGACCACGCGCTATGGGGCTATAACGTGATTGATTTAAAGTATCCTATACATAGAAAACAGCTTATTCTATCATCAAGTAACTTACATTGTCCCGGTGATAATAACATTGTTACATTACTTTTTGTATGCCAGGGTTTAGTAAGTTATTGTATGTTTGTTTTGTGATAATAAAATATTGTATGTTTTGTTGTTTCCTTAAAATACTTTTATGCACTTTTACAACGTTTAAAGCCATCCGAGCATATGCTGTATATCTTACGCTGTGACATAACTTTTCTAATTACATTTGTTGTTAAAATCTGATTCATGTGTTAAAACTAGTGTTCTTCTTCTGTCTCTTTATAAGCAATTCTGCTAGTTCATTGGCGGATTAATACCTCTATGTGGTTATTCTATTCTTTTTTTTCCATTCAATTCCATTTCCATTCATTTTTCTTTCTATCAATTTCTATTTTACACCTGGTTGGATCTTTGCTGACGAATATTGTTTTAGTTTTCTGAGATGAGATTGTCATATTAAATTCTTTTGCTCTTATGTTAAATCTGTGGACCAGTCTTTGCAGACTATCTTTATCTTGGGCTATCAATATTGCGTCGTCTGCATAACAGAGTATTTTTATTTCTTTGTTTCCCATTCTGTATACTTTTCCTTTGTTAACCCTTTTGATGATTTCATCCACGATGAAATTGAAGAGCATGGGACTCAATGAATTCCCTTGTATTACGCGGCCTATTTCTGTAGGTTCTGTAAGTTGTCCATCAATTCTGACTTCCGTTTTGTTGTTTTGGTAAATGTTTTCGATAGTTATTATATTATTTAGGGGAACTTCTCTATTATTGATATGTTATTGATATATACTTGTATATTAGGAGCTTATTTTCCAGTGACAACGTTGAGTTGCAGCCCATAAGCCAGTACATTCTGCCAGTGGTGGATCTAGACATTTGCCCTTTGAGGGGAACTTGCAATTTGGCGCTGGGGAAGAACTTCCAATGAAACACCAATCAAAAGACATAAAAAGATAAAAAAAACTACCCAAAAGACATAAATAATGAAGGAAAATTTCGCTATTTCCTCCACCCGTGTATCCTCACGCCCCTGCATTTTGCTGAGTGTGAGTTACAGTTGCTCCCTTTTTGTGAAAATATGTTTTTCCATGTAAGTCATTTGTCCAGATGCATACTTAGGTATTTGCCATCTTCTTTATGGGGAAGTTGCTGATTGTTAAGGATAGCTGGTGGATAATTGTCTCTGCGGTTTGTAAATGTAACATGTTCCGACTTACTTTTATTTACTTTGTTTCGTCATTTCTTTAGCCATTGTTGGGTATCATATACCATTCTCTGGAGTCGATGTGAAGCGATAATTGGATTGGAGTGTGATGTTAAAATGGAAGTATCATCAGCATATGTGGCTATGGTAGAGTTAACTGTCATTGGTAAGTCGGCAGTGTATAAAAGCTACAAAACGGGTCCAAGCATACTCTCCTGAGGAACTCCAGTCTGGACTGGACGGACGCTAGAGTATTCTTTATTCTTCAATTGTCGGTTTTGTAGGTAGGATTCGACAATCAAGAAATGATTAACAGGTAGAAGTTTTTTGATTGTATGAGAAGACCAGTATGCCAGATTTTATCATTTGCCTATGGAATTTCTAAAAATGCCGCAGAATAATACAGTTTGTCTGGATTTATCCTTTTTGTTACTCGATGTATTTGTTCGATATTAGCGTCTTGCGGCCTGAAACCGAATTGATGATTTGGTCTTAACCGAAGATTTTTTATTACAAGTTCTAATTTTACGAGCAAGAACTATTTTAGTTTTTATGGAATTACCAACAGACTAACTGGTCTACAGAAGGTGGCACTATTTAGAGGTTTCCCAGTTTTTGGGATGAGTATTCTTCTTCTTTAGGTGCCGTCTTCTTAGCGAAGGTTGGCGATGACCTCTGCAAAGTCTTCTCTATTTTGGGCTTTCCTTATTAAACTTTGAAAGTCTAATCCTGTCCAATCTTTGATGTTGCGCAGCCAGGTCATTTGTCGTCTACCCGGGCCGCGTCTGCCTTCTATTTTCCCTTCTATAATAAGCTGAAGGAAGTTATACCTGTCGTGTCTAAATATGTGTCCAAGATAAGACGTTTTACGCTTCTTGACAATTTCTGTGAGTTCACGTTCTCTATTCATACGCCTTAAAACTTCTTCATTTCATACCACGAAATACCCACATCTCAAAGCTCTCTAAACGTCGTAACGAGCTGACTGTTAACGTCCAAGCTTCCACGCCGTGTAATAGTACATTATATACATCACTTTATCATGCGGTATCGTAGGGACAAATCAAGATTACGGGTAGTGAGTGACTGTCGCATCTTTAAAAAGGTGTTTCTTGCCTGTTCTATTCTACATTTAACCTCTTGTTCTTGGTCTAAGGTTTCATGTATTCAACAGCCTAGATACTTAAACTTTTTCACTTGTTCAACTAGATTGTTGTTGACTAGTATGTTTATAAGTGGTGTGTTTTTTTTAAATTACCATTGTTTTGGTTTTTTTACATTCACCTTAAGGCCGTATAGTTCTCCTTCTCGCACTACTTTGGTTAACAGAATTTGTAGTTCTTCTTCACTGCCAGCAATTAGTACTGTATCATCGGCATACCTGATATTTTTCACGATTTTTGATCGTGAATTATTTGAAGTGACCGGTCCTTAAAACGGAATTAGAGATTTGTGCTAAAAACTTTAGTCATTTGGTGGATAATTCTTTAAGTATTGTAGTTATAATGAGATGGTGACCAGGAGACTACTTTGGGTTACTTGTATTAAATTGTTTTTTTTTCAATTCTTTAATGGCAACTAAGTAAGATTTTCTCTCGTAAAGAAGTTTTCGTTCAAAATTCTAATTAATAAATTAGCTATATACTTGCCGCATACATCTCTCGTTTCAGAGAGATTTTTGAAGTACATTCTGCATACACAACAAAACTAAACTCTGATACAGTAACCGACTGTACAACTAATAATTGTTTATTGAATAAGGAAAAAAGGTTAGAGACATCCTAATAGTCAAGTCTCAAGTCTACCAGGTAAATTTTCCTAGAAATATAATATAAACAAACAATTGATATTTTATTAATGGCCCAAAATTTTATTATAGAAAGCTTTAGTAATAGTAGTATGGATAATATCATGGGTAGTATACAATTTAAAAAAAGACACAAACAAGCTGAATTTGCGAAAAAGGCGAAATGTACAAAAAACCGCTAGAATAGGCAAAATAGGAAAAAAATATATTTTTCCTACACTCCTAGCTTTATTGATAACACAAATGGTAGAAAATCATTTATATGATAATTATGAATTACAGTTAATCCACAGTTGGCCTTCTTCTTAAGTGGTTACCAGTACGCTTTAGTATTCTTGAGTTAAAGTACATATACATAAACATGCTCTTTTATACTACGATCATTAGAGAGGCTTTCGACAAACTGAAAAAAGTATTCTGTAGCAGGGACAATTACAATTCTTTTAAAGATAAGACTTCTAAACTCGGATTCACCAGTAGATTTCAGCGTTGGCTCTTACGGACAATGTTAATCAAATGGAATAGAACGCTGCAGCGTTGCTAGTTCATCGTCGGCCTCAACGTGGCAGAGCCGGCTTCGAACTTAACTCTCCCTTACACATGGAGCACTTGCAATTTTGCACTAACATTCACTGATTTGCTCTAATGACTGTTCCAGAAAATATTCGGACGTCGTCGTAATATAGTGCTCAACAATTGATCATAATTAGGATTTCAAATATTTTAAAAGTTTTTTGACATCCTAGTATGATGACTTAAATAGAATAAATGAAAATAGACGACTTTAATATTCAACTTTTTGCTGACCCTAGTAAAAAATGGCCATAATGGCAAAATTTATTTTATTTCGTTTAAAATTGATAATAAAATCGGGGTATTAATATTACTTTAATTATATTAAATTTTTACAAACTTCGGGTATTTCTGGAGTAAAATATTACTTCGATCCTTATCAATTGTTGAGCACTGTTTTATTTGACGATTAGAAAATTTCTTACATCTCTTGTCATATTTACGGAAATGGATGTTTCGAGACCTTTTGAATAGAATTGAAATGAATAGAAAGAAAATGCCACGATTATCATTTATATTTTAGTATTATTTATACAGGGTGTTTCATTAACAGTTATCCATATAGTAACTGGAGATACCTTAGCACAAAATACGAAGATTCAACCTAAAACACTAATCACGTGCTATGATTTTTGTGACTGATGTTTTTAAGTTAAAGTTGATTTCATATATACTCTATATCGACTATTGCGAGAGATGGGGTTTGTACATGAAAAAAGTGGAAAGAAAGCAGTAATGATGGAACGTCCTGACATAATAAATTGGAGGCATATATTTCTTGGAAAAATACTGAATTATCCATAAAGGATTGTCGAGTCAAAGATGGGAGGCTTGGACAATAAAAGAAGACGTTTCGGACAGATTGGAAGCCTTTGTATTACAGACCTACAGAAGAATATTACGAATAAGTTGAGTGGATGGAGTCGCTAATGCCGAGGTGTTGAGCAGAGTTGGTAAAGAGAATGTTTTAAATACTACAATATCTGGGACATGTCATGAGGGTAGTAAGAATACACGGCAGAAGGAGTCGTAAAAGAAGACGCATCTCCTAGTTAAACAATTTGAGAGCTTTAGAACAGCGGTATTAAAAGTGCGAATTGCCATGATAATTGATGATTGCCCACCTCCTTAGAGGAGGATAGGATAGAAAAATTTAATTTTCTACTATATATTGAAATTGCTATCAGTGAATTGCAAATTCTTTTTTGCCAGTGATCACAAGTTGCCAGTGATGTCATTACTGAAAGGAGGTTGATCCTGTATATTTTCTTGTAGCGCAAGACCAATTAAAATTAAAAGTAGAAATCTATATTTTTGAGGCATTTTTTTACAAATAGTCTGTTTGTCTATTATCGACAATATTCCAAACTTTTGCCTCTCTCTGTATAACACTGGTACTGATCCCTCTATACGGTATGAAGTACACTAACTGGTAAAAAACGTGGCAACCCTATAAATTTCCGAAAATAAAAATTCATTGAAAGTTTTATGCACTGTTCCATGTTGTATACTTAACATCTTTCATTTTTAAAACAAAAAATGGCCATTATTGCTTGATTCCTTAGCATGATATATTTAATTAGAAAGCTACAAAAGAAAATAGTATAATATCGAAACGAATTACAAATAATAAAAATTACGAATGAACTTAAACAAAATTGTCTAATATCGGATATTATGCCCCAAAACATAAATAACCGTTTGCATACGATTTGGAAGAGACAGGAACAAATTTTTGAATAACAACTTGAGAAATACGTTCATATTCTTCATGAAGCATGTTTTAAAGTTCTGCAAGACTTACTGGTTGGCCTGGTTGACTTCTAACTCTGCGATGAATTTCATCCCGAAGATGTTCGATGATATTCAGATCGGGTCTGCAGGCTGGCCATTTTAGAGTAATAATTCCTACTTCCTTTAAGTAATTTTTCACGATTCTTGTAGTATGCGACCGTGCATTACCATGCATAAAGACGAAATTGTCCGCAATAAATAGACCAAATGGAACTACTGCTTCTGTCAAAACATTCTCTATACCGGTGAGCATTTAGAGGACCATTGATGAAAATAAGTTCAGTTCGAGCTTCAAATGAGATTTCAGCCCAAACCATGACATCACCACCGCCAAACTTTCTTCTCTGTATATGCTAGTGTTGATGTTTTCGAACAAAAATTAATCGATTTCTACAGTGTCTGCGTTGTAATTCGAGAACAATAGCCGGTCTTATTGCCATTAGTCCTCTTTAATTGAGGCGTCAATGGGAAGCGATGGAAAGCTCTCCGCACTGTAGTTCTCGGAATACCTAACGTTTCAGATACATAAACTTGACTTCTTCCATCTTGTAGCAATGCAATAATTCGAGTAGCATCTTTTGTAGATAACACCAAATCTTAATTATTCACTTAGTCGAAATCCACGTTTGAAAAGCTAAATTACTGTTTGGTTAAATGTTTTCAAGTTCAGAATATAAGCAGCGACTACGGAAAACAATAACATAAATGTCAAAACTGGCAAAAAATGCATACATGATCGCAATAAATATTTAAATTGAGACGCAATATGAGACAGTGTATAAAACTCCCAATGGATTTTTACTTTCCGAAATTTATAGGCGGCCACTTTTTTGCCGTTCAGTGTATATAATTTCATTTACTCATCGATTTCCTTAATTATTTTTGTTTACTTTTACTGTTAATTACATGACTCTCAATTTATTCAAATATTTACTCTTATAAATTGAGTATAAAACAAAGCATATTTTATTACCACCCTTTTTTATTAAAAATATTTATATGACTTTTTATACACGTGACCATGGAGGACCTAATGACTAAACGAGTGTCTCCCTTTGGACTTTTAGAGGACATCGAGTCCTTAATGTCTTGGCGTATCGTGCTGATTTCAGGAAGTGATACATTTTTTTATGGTTGATATTCCGTGCAGTCCTCTAATAACTTTGATTTTCTTCGCATGATCAATATTTTTATGCTGATAAGACAACTGGACATATTCTCAATACAGGGTGGTTTACGTATATTAATTAAGAATTCAAACTGGCTTCAAATAAACAAGACGATTAAATATCTTAATAAGGTATTATAAGAATATCATTTAATTTATAACTCATTTTCCAATTATGTGCCTTGAAAATAAATTAAACAATATTATATATTATTACAAATCATTGCCAATATAAAGGTAATGGTACTTCATTCTACATTAATTTTGAGTATAATTCTACATGAAAATTTGAGACCTTAAAGTATTGACAAATCACCTGTACAGCCAATGAAATAAACAAATATAATTGTTTAAAAACTACTTGACCGAGTGTGCCCATCTTTTGCAAATGTAGTAATGACATAAAAACTCACATTATGAAATATTTTTTAAATGTTTTTACTGTTTATTTTATTAATCATAAACAATTGAAAAACATGCTTAATTTTTGGTTTAATTTGCAATAACTATCTGTTAATAAACATTTTTAATTTAATAAATCTCATTTTAGAGAGCAAGTATTTTCAAGAAAGTCCTGTCTTGAACGTTTTTATCTAGAATGCGTAGTTTTTCACAATAGTAAAAATAAAAGTAAACAATAAAAATTTCGATAACCACGAGATAATACACTTTTTCTATTGACTTTCGCTAGATAATCCAGAAAATAATAGCGCCCAGTAATTTTTCGACGATTCAAGTGATTTTTCTACTTCGTTTCCTGGGGTAATAAACTAGAAACAACTTAAAAAAACTAGTGTTATTTGTTGATAAAGAAAAGTGACTTAATTGATTTAAAAAATTGTATATTTTGTATTGTTGTTTTTATAATATTAAGCAATATCCCTAACTTATGCCTCGCAGTTTATATAGGGCGAGGCATTATTGCGAGGAAGTCCAATTACTCGTTTGTCGTAAAAGACACGAAAAAAATTATTAGGTTGAAGTTGGAGCACAGGTAGGACTGTACCCTAAAAATATTTTCCAATATTCAGGGCTTCCCTTATTAAAGGGGTGAAATAAACTTCTTTTTTTTTTAATGAAACACCCTGTATATTTGTATATTTTGGACTTTTTGGAATCTTGGTCTCATTTTTGGACTTGATCTTTTCTTTTTTTTAATACTATGTTTGGTAGCGTTATACGTGGTAATTTAAAAGGTAATTACGTTTTTTTATTAATTTATCAGGGTGACCGTGAAAAAATACATAATAATCCAGACTGATCTTTAATTCGTTAATATTTAATAAAATATCAAAATACCTAAGTAGTTCAAAGTAACATGACGTTTAATATGCTGTTTAATCTCATACATTAATTTTTAATTCTCTCATTTATATCTTCTGTAGTTGTAGCTGGTGGTTTATACACCTTATATTTTATTTAACCCCAGAAAATAAAATCTCGCTTGTTTTATTTTGGAAATCGTGAAGACCACCTTCTCGCTCCTTTCCTTGTATATCCACATTCTCACACATTATGTTAAACGGTACTACTTAAAATAATTAAGAAAGTTTCAATCTGTTTCAGAAATGGAATTAGAGGTTCTTTACCAGAAATTTTTTTTAAACCCCATTTATAAAAAGGAACAGACTTAACAGGTGAGGCTGAAGATTGAGAATAATTAAGGTTTACTCTATCACGAGTAGAAGCAACAGGTTGGTCTACAATATCAGGTTGGTCTACAATATCAGACAAAGTACCCTCTAATTTTAACAAATTATAGCGGATAGCTTTATTCAATTTTAATTCATCTACAGAAGTTGGCTGTAGACGGGAGATTCTACCAGACAAATGAGTTAAATGAGAACTAAAAGCTTTAAATCTGCTATCAGATTTTGTACCTGGATAATCAGATATAAGACCTAACAGATCAGAATATAAAGCTAAAGCTTGGTGGTAATCAACATCAAAAGATGAAAGACTTGTGCTTGTGTGTCCCCCAATTAGATGTTAGGTCCTCCGGAGAGTACCCTTGGTACCCTTGTACAATTTGAGTGTAGCCTCCCAATTAAATGGTTAGGTCCTCAAATGGTCAACAAATTTTCATAATAAGGACAATAAACCGTGAATATGGTTAATTAATTCGTCAATAATATGTGGATTTGGTTAATAAACCCAAGAGAATGTTGCAGACCATAAAAATGAAGTTTATAATAATTTTTGCCTTCTTTTATAAATTTTAGAAACAGGCAAAAAAACATATCCCACTATGTCAGAAAAGCTGATTGACAGAAACTAGGAAGGGAGATGAAATGAAGTTAGCACAGATGTCATAGGATGTTCCTATATGATGGAATTAGCTTTTCTGTCAACATAAAACAGAATATTTAGTCTACCGGACAGAAAGAGAGAGGGCGAATATTTATTCTAGGTGACAGAAAAAGAAAGAAAAGAAAGAAGAAGGGCACCAACTACTTTTTGAAGAAAAAATAGTAAAAACGAAACTGAAGGTTAAGGAATTATTAAATTAATTAAGGAATTAAAATAAAATAATTATTTAAATATAAATTAATAAAGATGTGACGTTTACAACGTTACAAGGTGCATGTGTATCGCGAGCCGCAGTTTGGCCACCCCTGATCAAGAAGGTGAGGTGTGTACGTAGAATCGGTTTTTCTATTATTGAAAGCTCTTTTGTGTTCTGCTATACGTTTGTTAAATGTTCTATCCGTTTGACCCATGTAAGTTTTTGGACAGTCGCCACATGTAAGTTTGTATACACTACTGTTGTTGGTATTTTGACTGTATATGTAATCAAGCAGAAAGTACTGGATTTGTTCTCTATTCGTGAAAAGACCAATTTCAGAACTTCTTTATGCAGTTTTTTGTTTAAAATACCAATTATTTACTGCTATTTGTCTAATGATATTCAATCCTATCTCGAAGTTGTTTTTTGACATAAGAATTTCTATTAATCTATTATAGTCTATATATATATATATATATATATATATATATATATATATATATATATATATATATATATATAGATCTATATCAGTTTATAGAGAACTCATGTTTGTTTTCAAGTTTGATAATTTTAAAATCTAGAAAATTTATGGATTGATTCTGTGCTGTTATGTTTTATTGTAAATTCAATATTACTATGGAGTAATTGATATAAGATAAGAATTGGTCAAGTTGTCTGTTAGCTCCTGTAAAGTAAAGTAAAGGTCGTGTTACCTTCTGGCTAAGGTCTAGTGTTAGGGTTTTCAGGTCGCGCAAGCGCCTCTAACATGACTTAACGACTACTTTCGTAGCCGGGACCGACGGCTTTACGTGCCCTCCGAAGCATGATGGCAACTCAGTTAAATTAGAAATTGAAAATTTTGTCGGTGCCGAGATTAGATTTAGTTTCTGTAAAACATACCAGTACAGCGTCCACGTATCTCCATTAATAGATCGGTCAAACGGTTAGAACCTTTAACAGAAGTTTAGGAGAACACAAAAGGGCTTTCAATAATGAAAAAAACAGATTCTACTTACACAGTTCACCATCTGGATCATAGTCATTCTTTTAATATCTAATTTCAAATTATTCACATTCAAAATAAAGGCCTTAAGCTATCTCAATTAGAATCTATGAAAATTAACAAATACCAGTACAGCGTCCATTAATATATAAAAACTTAGATCGGTCAAACGGTTAGAACCTTTAACAGAAGTTTAGAAGAACACAAAAGGGCTTTCAATAATGAAAAAAACAGATTCTACTTACACAGTTCACCATCTGGATCATAGTCATTCTTTTAATATCTAATTTCAAATTATTCACATTCAAAATAAAGGCCTTAAGCTATCTCAATTAGAATCTATGAAAATTAACAAATTAAAAAATACAGATATAATTCTGAATGTCCAACTTGAGACAAATAGCTCTTCCATCCTCAGTTTATTTAGTTAAAGACTATAAAGTGTAGACACATAACAAAAACAGCTCACTTGATAAAGGCATTCTACCGAAAGAGTTGTAGTGATAATAAATTTTGTGAAAGTGTTGATTTGTAATTTGAAAATGTAATACAGTACATGATTTGTATAATTGTTCTAAAAATTGCTGAATTACTAAATTTATCTGAACTTATCTAACTACACACCCCACGCAAATGAGACTGCCGGCAGTGCCGGAGACAATTAAAATTGCCAAATTAAAAAAAAAAAAGTATATTCGCATTCGCGAATGTTTAAAAACTGACATTCGTTACATCACTAATGCAAAACATATTACGATAATCATATTGGCTATAAGGGTTACAGTGACGGGGCAGCCTTGGAAATATGGCAACAACCATTCGATACTGCCACTCCTGCAATTTGGGAAAGAGTGTAAAAAATTACTTTAGTGAAGAATGGTGGATTCATAAAGGTCGCTTATAAACAGTTAATCCTGCTATAATTTATCATCCGAATCTGATGGATGTTAATAGTTTTCTGAGATTAGGAGAATAAGAGAATTTGTAATTGTGTTTTGTTTTTGTACTACTAATTGAATATTTTACTAAACGAATATACACAATTGCGTCACTTATAGCAGTTTTTTTTTATTTAGTTTGTTGTGTCTCAACTACAAGATTATTGACACTGGGTCAATTTTTTGACTATACATTTTACATTACATTATTATAGTTTACATTCAATTTTGTAATACAAATTCGTTTCTCGAAGAAAATCTAGAAAATCTAGCTGAACAACTTCTAATTGGCTGAAGATCACATTATTTGTAAGACCTTGTATGTGGTATTGACTGTAGATTTATTATTTATAATTTTATTGCTTTTGTAGATAAATGAATTTATATCAAGTAATGGTCTAATCCATAACGGGCTACGTCAGGGAGACCCACTCTCCTGTATACTATTCAATCTAGCTCTGGAAAAAGTAATACGTACGTCATAAATCACAACTACCGGTTCAATATATAACAAATCTGTGCAAATCTTAGCATATGCTGATGATATCAATATTGCTGGGAGAACGGAAAACGCAGCACGAGAGGCGTACGTAGCATTAAAGGAAGCGGCTACAATAATGGGTTTAATAATAAACACCAATAAAACAAAATACATGAAAATAGGTACGCAACCACAAACACTACGGCCACTTGTTATAGAAAATGACGTCATCGAAGCAGTTAACGAATTTGTATACCTGGGAACGCTTGTCAATACTGAAAATGACACTACCGCAGAGATAAACCGCAGAATTTGCACGGCTAATAGATGCTATTTTGGGCTTAATCTCCTTTTTAAATCTACAGTTATATCAAGACATACAAAAGTAAAACTCTACAAAACAATAATACGCCCAGTCCTAACATATGGTTCAGAAACCTGGACTTTAACAAAAAGCAATGAAAACATGTTAGGATGTTTCGAAACAAAAATACTAAGGCGCATCTATGGAGCGGTAAATAAAAATGGTGTCTGGAGAAGACGATACAACTTCGAACTCTATAGGATATACCAGGAACCAGATATCGTAAAACACATAAAGATAGGACGTCTGAGGTGGGTAGGCCATGTAATGCGGATGGAGCAAACCGACCCAGCTAGAAAAACGCTCCTTGATAGACCTATTGGTCAAAGAAGAAGAGGAAGACCCAGAACAAGATTCCTAGATAACATCGATGAAGACATGAGAAATATGGAAATACGTGCTTGGCGGAGGAAGGCGATGGATAGGGACGACTGGAGAAAAATTCTTGGGGAGGCTAGGACCCACACAGGGTTGTAAAGCCAAAATGATGATGATGAATGGTCCAATCCGTCATTTACATAATTTTCTCTTCATTTTTTTAAAAGCATTGTACATATTTATATACTTTTTGTAAATTAAGGTATAACAAAATAATTCCAAATCATTCGGTCATTTTCAATTCCAATTAACACATGCCAATGTTATTTGTTTATAAGCATTAATTTTCAGTATCAATATAAGTTATATTTTCCCGATATTAAATAATGTTATTAACAGTTTTATTTATTTCTGTTACAGGTAACAACTCTAATAGACATTATTCAGTCGATAGCAAAGCCATAATGCACATGTACGTAATACGATATTTAAATACGATTAACCATGCTAAATTGATTTGCTAGGAAGTACAGTTGTCAATAGATTTTATTGAGCACGAAACATCTCGGTTTCCGCTGCATGCATCCACAGACATTTGTCATTTTCTCAGAGTAAATAATAATATGCTTCAGTGTTATAATAATATTGCAAATTTTAGTTGTACTTTAAATTTTGTCTGGAATAACATTAGAAATGTACATTTCATTACTCTTTTGACTTAAAATCCTTGTTGATTTATTATTATTAGTAAATTTCAAACACGTAAAAAATTCAATAATTCTCAATTCAATAATTTTTTTAAATTTGAAGAAGCTACATCTTGGGTGACAGCAGGAGAGAGAATCTTTCTCTCTGTTTGTCCTTTGTCTAGTGTTGTGTAAATGTATTTATTTAATGTTTATGACATTCACAAAATTGTTGGATAGCCTATAAATTTGACGAAATGCCTCTCAAGCTCTCAATGCTCTTCAAGCAGCCAAAAACGATTTCTCTCACCATCTGTCTGCTAGACGTCCCATATAGATACCTTTTTAGATCTTTACTGGAATTTATCAACAAGGCGAAAAACAATTTTTAGCGCTTCCCACGATTTTCCGTAACTACCTTGCACAGGAGGCTTTTAATCTATTACAAATTGTTCCAATTGTATATGTACTACCGAAGCGAGTACAAAAACGTTAAGTATTCAACATTTTTAAAATGAATTGTTAATATTATAATAGTACTGAACTGTTACTATTTTGCTATAATAACACCACACATAAATTCTTTAAATTTTAAGAAAACTTATTTTTTTTATTTAAAAATTCTGTTTAATCATTTTAATCATTTTCAAAATTTGTTAAATACCTATATTATAGAATTTATTCATTATTTGCATTTTCATTATTAGCTTGTATTTATATTTAATTACTTCATTTTAATTATGATTGTATTCTAAAAAAAATAATATTCATATGAAGTATGAATATTATTTTTTGAGCATAAGTCGATGAGCAGAGTAATAAATATTTATTTATGTATATTACGCAATAATGAATATTTACTTTAAAAAATATATATAGAATTTAAAGTACAGGGAATACTTGTGATATAGTCGGTTCGCTATTTCCAGTCCGAACTGTGTGGTGAATTTAGTAATTATTTTTTTGCGAAGTAGTTACTTTTTGACAGACTAGAAGTGGCTGGAAATTACTAGACAACCAAACACACGTACTCATAGCCAATATTAATAGTAAACAAACTAAATAGTAAATAAAATGGAACTTTACGAATTACCGACAATCAATGTTTATTTATTTGCACCATATAATAAATAGTTATGTTAAATTACAACAACTGAAATATATTTTTTAAATATATACTACCCAAAATTTTATAGGTTTAGTATATACTTCCACTATTTATAATAATTGTTCTTTTTTCAATGAACGAAGTCTGTAATAAAAGTTTATTTAAGCTGTTAATACTGTGAGCTAGGAACTTTTTTGTTGTAGGTTTCCAGCTATGAATCTGTCAAAATATGCCCGAGTTGAGCGAATGGACCTTACTAAACATTTTTATAGTTTTGGAAACATCGCAGTCATTTCTCATTATGGCCGCCTAAAAACTGTGATAATTTCTATAGGACTTTTCATCAGTCGCCATGTTTTTCGTACAAACAGCTTTGAGAATGACGTATAATAGTATACGTTATACGTCATACGTACTGGTGTGTATTATAAAGTTATTATTTATTGAAGATATATTTTTATTTAATAAAGAATTAACACTGTTTATAACGAAATAAAGGCTTTAGAAAATTTATAAAATAATATATGTATTGTCTTTAATGACTTAGAGCCTGTATCATTCTTACATATTCCATAACAACACTGCTTCGTTGTGACTTTTCGTACAGATATCATAATAATAATAGATTTATAAAATTCATTTGCTAATTGTGGCAATTTATTTATTTTTTTTAACTAGGTTGACTTTCTTTGGGATTTTTTTATTATTTATAATATTTATATTCCTCTTCTTCTTCCTACTTTATAAATGGGCTAAAGACTGTTTTACTTTTAAGCCTCAATTGACATTGTCTGACCATCTTTTCCTCGATCGTCCCAATGATCTTCTTCTATTTGGCGATTTGTCTCTTGTTATTCATACTATTCTATTTTCTGTCATTCTTTCGATGTGTTGATTCCATTCCACTTTTCTTCTTTTGGTCCACACGTTTATTTCCTCTATACCACATCTCGCTCGTATTTCTTCACTTTTTAATCTGTCTCTTAGAGTTTGGCTTGTTATTTTTCGTAAGACTTTCATTTCTGTTGTTTCCAGTAGTCTTTGTATTTTCGCCGTATCTGCTCTTGTTTCCGCTGTGTACGTCATTATCGGTCTTATTGTTGATTTATATATCCTGGTTTTTGTTTCCGTTGTGAGGTATTTGTTTCTCCAGATTGTGTTGTTGAGACATCCTGCTGCTCTGTTTGCCATGTGCACTTGTTTTTGTACTTTTTCTTCCACTTTTCAGTAGCTTGACAGTTTTATTCCCAAGTATTCAGTTTCCATCACTTGTTCTATTATTATGTTATTTACGACTAGTTTACATCGTCTCGGTTCCGCTGATATCACTATCGTTTTAGTTTTCTCTGTTGAGATCTCCAAGCCGTATCTTCGAATTCTTTAATTAATCTTGTAGGTCATCTTCAGTTTCGGCTGTTATTATGGCGTCGTCGGCGTAGCATATTATCCTTATTTCCTTTTTTCCCATTCTATATCCTCTTCTTTTTTTAACTTTATTTATGATTTCATCCATTATCAGATTAAATATTAATGGGCTCAGCGAATCTCCTTGTCTAATGCCAATTTCATATGTGATAGGTTGCGATAGTTTTTCTTTACATCTTACCATAGCTATGTTATCTTTATATATATTCTCAATGGTTTTTACTAAATCCAATGATATTCCCTTTTCATATAATAAATGTATTGCGTCCCGAATTCTCACTCTATCAAATTCTTCAAATCTATCGACACATATATGCTGGTTTGTTGTATTCCAGCGACTTTTCTTTTATTTGTCTTATTACAAAAACTGCATCCGTGCATGATCTTCCTGTCCGAAATCCTTGCTGTTCCTCTTGCAGAGATATCCTTTCGTTTATTTTTATCGCTATTATTCTTGTTGTCAATTTGAGTGTTGTATTTAATAGATTTATTGCTCGATAATTATTGAGGTCTTTCTTATCTCCTTTTTTGAAGAACATCACCATGATCGCTCTCCTCCATTCATCTGGTATTCTGTTCGTGGTGATTGTTTTATTAATAAGAAGTTGCAGTTGTTGTACAAGGTGATCACCTCCATATTTTAAGAGTTCATTTGGTATTTGATCGTCTCCTGGTGACTTTCTGTTTTTTAATTTGTTTATTCCTTCTTTCACATCGTTTTGGAAGATTTCGGTCTTTTCCTTAGTTATTATATTTGGCGTTTCTGGTAAAGGTTCTTCGTTTTGTTTTTTAAACATTTCTGTCAGGAAGGCCACCCATGTATCCTCTTGTATTTCTTCTATTTCAACTAGTTCTTTCATTTCGCTTCTTTGTTGTCTTATGAAGCGCCATACTTGTTTCTGCTTGTTTCTGTAGTCCATAGAAATCCATCTCTAGTACTTTTGTAAATCTTTCCCAGTAATCTGTTTTTGTTTTTCTTACCAATTGATGAGTTTCAGTTCTTATTCTTTTATATTCTTCATATGATTCATTCGTTTTTTCTGACTTATATTTTAGGAAAGCTTTCTTTTTTTGGTGACATTTTTGTTTAACCTCTAGTGTTAACCATGGTGTTTTCGTTGACCACTTTTTGTCGTTATTATTTTCGTTTCAAGGGCTTCTCGGGCAGCATCCAAAATATTTTTCTTAAGTTTTCTCCAGCTAGTCTCTACATTGAGTATCGCTTCCCACATTGAGTGACGTCAAACTTCTCACATCCACTATCTGTTTATGGTGAATATTTCTGTTTGTGATCACATAATCTATCATTGATCTATGTCCTCTTGTATTTTCAAACGTGTATTTGTGTTGAATTTTATGATCAAAAAATGTGTTAGTTATCCTTAGTTCATTTGATGTGCAGAATTTCACCATTCTTTTTCTGTTTTCATTGGTAACTCTTTCATCAAACCTTTGTTTTATTCCTGGTATTACTTCATCTCCTATTCTGGCATTGAAATCTCCCAATAATATAAGTAATTCATTTTGCTTCACTTCTCTTTCCACTAATGTTTGCAGCTCATCATAGAATTCTTCTCTATCGCTGTCAGGTTTGCAGTCTTCTGGTGCATATATCTCTGTTATGTTAATAATTTTGCTGTTGGCCCTAATGTTTACTAAAAGAGTTCTCTGAGATATGTACTGGCACTCTTTAATTTGATCTTTATATTTTGTTTTAATCATTATTGCTAAACCTTCCTTTGCTCTTTCTTGTTTCGGAATCCCACTGTATATTAGTAAATATTCTCCAAGCTGCGTCTTTCCTTTACCTTTCCTCTTTGCTTCCTGTAGGGCGCAGATATCTATTTGATATTCTCTTAACTCTTTTTCTATTTCCTGATCTCGGTTATTTAGGCTTTTTATGTTCCACGTCGCCACTCTCATTATATTTTTAGTTTTCCAGTTCGTCGTCGTTTTTCTCGCTTTTATCGTTACCATATTTTTTGTCCTAGTCCGAGGCTCGTCACCGGTTCTTTGAGTTTTTTTTTATTTTTATATATGGCAGGCTGCTAACCTAACGCTACAACCCTCCTCCTTTATCCGGGCTTGGGAGCGGCAACATCACCCACCAAGCTACTCAATCCACCTAGTGGGCAATGCAGGCGAAGTTATAATATTTATATTGCTAACCTAAACCTAACCTAACATGTTTGTTTACAAAATGTATGTTCGAAAAAAATGGCTGACACTATTTTTTGATGAAAAGTATTATTTTCAGAGTCGTTTGTTATTTAAACAAATGGAAATCCCGCAATGTTTTTTTTTGAAATAGCTTAAAATAATGTATATTCATATTTTCCAAAAATTTTTCCCAAAAGCGTGTGGCTAATAAATGGACCAGAATCGAAAAAGTATCAAATTTGAGTGTTGGAATATTTAGAATGTTATTTAGAAGTTCGCTGTGACAGTTTATTGACAAAGTGATGAAATTGAAAATTTTGAATGAGTTAATGGCCGACAACCGTCACTGATTCAACTGATTGTGTGTAATAGCCAGAAGTGTGTGTCATTCATACCGCGCTATAATAATTGTGGGGTGATCGCGTTTCTGTGCCCATCAAACAATTTGGCGTAGTGTGTGAAATGACAGGAACTAAACTCGGTTTCTTAATACTTCGGCCACGTGTCCTATCCCCGAAATTACTGCGGGGTCGTGTCTAAATTGGGTGCTGCCAGAATCATATCCTCCATGAAAAATGACTTACATCGCTAGAAGGTTTCCAGTATGTGAGCACATTCTGATAGCGAAAAGCATCGCTAAGTAAAAAGCCGTGTCAGGAACAAGTGAATAAAAATCTTTCAAATTTTAATGAGTTCGATTGACGTCCTTTAAAAATATTTATTGAACTTGCGAAAAATTTGAAGAGCTTTGAACATCATCGTATTAAATGCGAGCGAAGTTTAATATTTTAATTTTTAGTGAATTTTAAAGAGCATTACAATTTGCAAACATAGAATGTTTTAAATATGAATAGTCTGGGTGAAATGGATGTCGAATATACAAATAAAAATTTTCAGCTATAACGGAACTATTTTACTTTATGTATATTTTTATTTTCAGTTAAATAGTGATTACAAGAAATAAATTGCATTGGCAATTGATTTTTTCTCTAGTGTTAAACATCATGTTTAAACAAAATTTATTAAACAATATAGTGGCAGTACGGATACGATCAATATGACCACATGAATTGATTTTATTGATTTTCTCGGGGTTACAAATAATGTATAATATATAAGGTACGCGACCTAAATAAGGCAGGTCTTAATTAATTATTTTTAAGTAATTATTTCCAATTTTGAAATAATAATATATAAATAAATAAATAAATTAGAAATAGATGACAAGGTGCTGAAATGGAATGCAAAAGATAATAAACTCAAAGAAATTGAAAATGTTCCAAAAAACTAGAAAAAGAAGAATGGATAAATAAAAAGGAAATAGACAATGCAAACGAAGAGAAAAATGAGTCAAGGTATATTCAGAATAATAAGAGAAATACAAAAAGAGAAAGAGAATTAAGATAGTGACAAAAAACATTAGAACTTGGAACGTGAGGACGCTGCTGAAAATAGGAAAAATGGAAGAACCAGCAACATACTTGAAACAGTACAATATAGATGTTGCATGAATTCAGGAAACCAAATGGAAGGAACATGAAAAATCAAAAAAGAAAATTATGAAGTATGGTATGCAGGCAAAGAAAATCAGGGATATGGAGGAACGGCTTTTATGGTGATAGGGGAAATAAGACATAAACTTATGAAAGTTAAACCCATAAGTGAAAGAATATTGTACATAAGAGTAAACAGCAAACTGAATAAGTTGTACATAATAATTGTCTATGCACCCACAGAAAACAGTGATGACTTGAAAAAACAACAGTTCCACGAAACATTGGAAGAAAACACCAAAAAAATCGCGGGAGGAGATATATTAATCTTTATAGGAGATTTCAACGTCCAAATATGCAAAAAAATTGATTCAGAGAGATTGCATGTGCAAACACATGACACAACAAACAATAATGGAGAAAGACTATAAACTTTAGCAACGACATTAAACATGGTTAAAAGTAACACGAGATATAAACACAAATACATACACAAAATAACATGGATAAAACCAGGAAGACTGGAGGGAAATCAAATAGATCATGTACTGTTTAAAAAGACACACAAACAATCGATAAATAACGTTAGATCTCCTAGAGGAGCCAACATCGATTCGAACCATATACTAGTGATTAAAAAGTGTTAAATAAAAACAACGAAGAATAAAAGGCGAAACGCAAAACAAATGAAGAAACCAAATCAAACAAGGAATAAACAATGCAGCAGAGAAAGTGATGGAAAAATGCAAAATAAAAGAAGAAATAATTGGTTTGATGATGAGTTCAAATTAGCAGTGGAAGACAAGAATAAAACAATATTGAAATGATTAAACACACGCAAAGAAGCGAAACGAGAACAATACAAAGATCAGAGGCAAACGACAAAGAAATTCTTTAAATCGAAAAGAATCAAAAAGTCGAAGAAATTATGAACGAGATAGAAACATAAAATAAAAGACGCAACTCAAAATTATTGTACTCATACTTAAAACTAGGTAACCGAAAAGAGACAGCTAATATACGGATAGCTATAGAAGCAGAAAAACGACAGAAGTATTTCGAAGAAATATATCAAGAAACGGATAGAGAAAAAGAGAGAGAAACAATACGGAACAAAATAAAGAAGAAGAAGAATTGACCTATCCAGAAGTGAAAAAGAAACTATGCAAACTTAAAAAACTTAAACTAAAAAAAATAATGCAGTACAAATAATAGGATATGTGAAAGATATAACCATAGTAACAACAAATAAAAGGGCATTAAAGAAAACCTTCCAAGAAATAGAAAACGAAGCCAAACTGAGGGGACTGGAAGTAAATGAAAATAAAATAAAATTCATGAACGTAAGCAAGAAAAAGAAGACACAAATGACAACTGACAATAGACGCACACAGTTTCGAAGAGGTTGTAACATTCAAATATTTGGGAGTACTAGTCAACAGAAGAAATGAAAGTGTAGATATGAAACGAAGAATTCAAGCGGGAAACACAGCGTTTTATAGAAATAAAAAAATATTTCGAGATAAGAAGGTAAGCCGAAACACAAAAATTAAAATCTACAAAACGACAATAAGATCAATAGTAGTATATGCTGTAGAAACATTTACATTAATAGCAAGAGAAGAAGAGCAACTGAAAGTTTTATAGGGGAAGATTATCAGAAGAAGATTGGGACAAAAGAGGGGAAACGGAGAGGATACTAGAGAATGGATGAATCACGAAATACAAGAATGGATGAGTCAAGAAAACATAGTTAGAGCAATAAAAGCACAAATAATTAGATAGTATAAACACATAATGAGAAGAAAGAAGAGCAATCCGTTAAGAGTTATAACAGAATACGTTATTTCCAGTACACCAATAGTAAAGATTTTAGAAGAAAAGGAAGCTGCAAAATTAGCAAAAGAGAGGAAAAGGGATATAAAAGAACAGAAGAAAATTGAAAACAAAAATTTGCTTCTATTATTTTAATAATAATAGAAGCAAAGACTTTAATTTTCCAGCAAAAAAATAGGAAATTCACTCTCGATAAAGGCAAAGGAAAAATGACTAAGAGAAAACTTGTCAGTAGATATGGAATATGCTGACACTGATAACGATTCAGAGGAAGAAAGAGATTGCATAATCTGCAATGAAAGAGGAAAAGATAAGCTATGGTATTGCTGCAGCAGGTGTAAGGAATGGGCTCACGCTGAATGCACTGGAATGGATAGTCAAGAAGCAAAGGTAAAACAATAGACTTGTGATTGGTGCTTTTAAAAATGTAGGACCTATTACAAGTGTTGCATTAGTTACAGAATAAATGCATTTTACTTTAATTTGTTTACTTTCCTACCTATATATATATATATATATATATATATATATATATATATATATATATATATATATATATATATATATATATATATATATATCTATATAACTTCTTTTTTTTTCTTAGAATAGGCATACCTCGTCATCTTACCCTTCACAATTATTCATCTTACCCTCCACGAAGGGTAAGATGACGAATATGACATAGGTAGATAAATTTTAATTTGAAATATTAACCCTTACGTAATCTAATTTTAATATGTAAAGTACTACTATCAGCCAATTACCTTGTAGTTGCATGCATTCGGTACAAGGAAAAATATCAGTTCTAGTAATTTTTTAAGCTTACTATCGTCATCTTGCCCTCCTTTCCCCTATATATAGGATGAAATAAAATTTCGTTAGTTTATAATAAAATAACGAAAGATTTTTGACACGTTACAATTATACAAATACAGTCGACTCTCGTTAATTCGAAACTCGAGGGACTCTTAAAATATTACGAATTATTGAGTGTTTGAAATATCAAATGATTCAAAATTTGTGAGAGAAAATAAATAAAACTTCGAATTATTAAGTGTTGATCAATTATTATTTATTAACTGCTATTCTATAAGGACGACAAAAGTTTAGAGGCACTTTCGTGTACATACATGTATGCGTTCATAATGTGAATTAATCAATCTTTCAAAAGAACTGTATTATACTGGTTTGTTTCAAAGCACATTACTGCTGCTCAGACTGCTCAATGCTTTTTTTTTGATAGAAAAAGTACCTGAAATGCTTTTTCATCACTTTTGTTTTGTAGACAGAAGGTTTGTAAGATATCGAATGAGGATCTTGCTTTCTTAACTGACACCTCTGCCAAAGGTTCTGATGTATCGTACTCATCTTCATCGTTACTTTTTTCATTCGTATTTGTCGCAGATAAAATTTCGCCATCGGCTAGTGAACCTGAAATAACAACATCTCCATCCACTTGAACAAAGTCAGAAAAACTCACACCGCTGATTTCAACCAATGGTTCTATTGCTGGTTCTTCATGATCCATAAATATTGGAAGATTTTCCCGATCTTATTTTAAGAAACTGGATTTTATGAAGCACTTGAAAATTGTTAGGGGTGTTAAACCTCTCCATGCTTTGTCGATCAGTAAAATAGCTGTCAGAACCGTAATATTTGCAGTTAGCTGCTCGTCCAGAGATTCTAAAACGAGATTAACAATTTCTTTGCGATAGAATGTCTTAAAATTATGGATGATCCCTTGGTCCAATGGTTGCAATTTGGAAGTTGTATTTGTCGGAAAGAAGTAGAGTTCCACGTTGGACAATGTAGAAGGACTGTTGTGGACAGTGCAATCGACTAAAAATAGTAAAATTATATAAAATTATAAATAAAAACTGTTAAAAGACAATTGCTAAAAAAGTTCTGTCGCCATCCAAGCTTTTTTGTTAGCACGATAATTTGTAGGAAACGATTTCATACTTTTGAAACATTGCGGTTTTATTACTTTTCCTGTCACTAAGGGTTTAAGTTTTTCCAATCCGTCTATATTTACTGCAAGTAAAACTGTCAACCTCTCTTTACTATGTTTTCTCCATGACATCTTTAATCTTTAAAAAGCGTCTTGTCCAGTAAACATTTGAAAAATACGCCAGTTTCATCAGTATTAAAAGTGTCTCCGGCATCATAGTTTTCAATCAAAGTCTTCAATTTACCGTGCGAATCTAAGCAAACTGCATCATCAACACTTCAACTTTTGTTTGAGCATCAAAGTTTTTGATGCTTAGGGTAGACGCGAACTCTTTTGCTTTTTCCTTCAACAAGTTTTCGCTAATATACACTTATTGTCCTCTACATTGTCTTAGCCAAATGACCAGACTTTCTTCCAGACGAGGAAATTCACCTTTAGTAGTTCTTTTCCGTACACCAGCAGTTTGAGCAGCACTAATTTTCTCCTTGTGCTTTATTATGGTTAAGAGAGTACTCAGATGAATCTTAAACTCTTTTGCAATATCACTTTTCTTCTCACCTTCCTCTACTTTTTGGATTAACTTCTTCTTTTCAGCAATCGACAAACATTTGATATTGAGAATGTTATATCTTCCTTAAACTATATCAGTTCTGTAGGTATTGACCAAATCCCCACTAAAATAATTAAATACATTTCTTCATATATATCTCCTGTTCTGTCTCACATCATCAACCTATCTGTCAAGGATGGCAAGTTTACAAGTGAACTTAAAACGGGAGTAGTTAGTCCAATTTTCACAAAGGAAGATCCATGTTTGGTTGATAATTACAGGCCAACCACTGTAACAAGTGTACTCTCTAAGATTATCGAAAAGTGTATTTACAATAAAATGTTAAATTTTCTGAATAAATATAATATCTTAAATAAATACCAGCATGGGTTTCTTCCTAATAAATCTACAGAGAGTGCTTCTGTTTCATTATTTAATTATATCCACACTGCTTTGGATCGAAAAAGGTATGTAGGTGCACTCTTTTTTGTCTTAATTAAGGCTTTTGACTCTATCGACATTGAAATTATACTGCATAAACTAGAAGCCCTAGGTTTTCGGGGTCATTTCTTGAACTGGTTAAGGTCATACTTACAACATCATAAATTCCTAGTAAAAGTAGATAATAAGAAGTCATCTGTTTTTAATCCTGATCAAGGTGTACCGCAAGGCTCCGTATTGGGACCCTTAATATTTCTTTTATATGTCAATGATTTGATACATTTTTTAACTGCAGATCATACAGTTCTCTATGCAGATGATTTAACAATTATAGTTGACCTACCAACCTGGTGTAAAAGGAACTCTTTAATGGTAAATGCAAAGAAAACTATTTGTATGCAGTTCTACTCGCGCTGTAAGCCATCCCATGATTATAAGATCACAGTTAGTTCTGAGGAAATACCTTGTAGTGACACAACATTATTTCTTGGTAGCATTCTAGAAAGTAATATGACATGGGATGAAAATGTTACTAAAGTCTGCAATACAATGAATAAGGGTTACTATGCGATCCTTCAATTGAAAACTTTATTTAATACCAATCAATTGATAAGTGTGTACTATGCATTGGTTTATTCATATATGGCCTATAATGTTGTCTTGTGGGGAAACTCTAGGAACTCTTCTAGAGTTTTTATAACTCAGAAGATAATTATTAGATTGATATTCAATATTATATATTATAATAGACAATCATGTCGTAAATATTTTATTGAACACAGACTGTTGACTTTTTATGCTTTATATATTTATAAGTGTATTATTCACGTCAAAACTAAATTTAATAATTTTACCCTTAACTCTGACTTTCATAATTACCCGAGAAGATACGGGAGGTTAATAAGCGTGTGTAAACACTTCACAACTCTTTTTGAAACTAGTCCTGATTTTGCAGGATCTAAATTTTACAATTGTTTGCCGCTTAATATGAGAAATGAAAATAATGCCAGCCAGGATATACGTCTGCGTCCAAGGCCTCTCTTACCCTCAATCTTGCCTTGTAGAATCAACTGTAGAATTTATCATTACGCATGATGTGGCCGAAGTAAGCCAAATCTCTGTTTTTTATGGTGTAAATAATTTCTTTGTGTTTTCTTAGTCTCTGAAAAATAGTTATGTTACTTGTGTGGTGTATATATGGGACCCTCAACATACGTCGGTAGCACCACATTATAACTAATAACAATTGATACGAGTTGGAACTGTACTTACTACAATCTTCCCGCCTCTTTCTCTCTGCAACTTTGAATTGTCGAGTGTTGGAAGCCGATGAGTTCGAATTAACGTGTCGTTTTGTTATATAGTAATGATTTTTTTTTCGTTTTTCGTTCGAATTACCAAGTGCATAAAAATGTATTGATTTAGTTCAAAATATAAAGAGATTTTGTAGTGAACTCGTTATAACTTTGAATTATAAATAGGTTTGATTATCGCAGGTTTGAATTAACGCGAGTCGACTGTAATAAAATATGCAGGGTGATTAATTTTAAAAAACAAAATTTTCTGTATTTTCTGAAAACAGATCTGACAACAATGTAAATACCATATAAAGACCATAATATAAAATCGCTATGAAACAAATTATATAATTTTCTTATTGGATGTTTCTGAAATTATTCAACCGTTCAATAAATTTGCATCTTCATGTATTCTGCGTTAATTAAAAAACTGTTATGTTTTGGTAAAAGTACCTTTGATATTCCTCGCAAGATAACTCATTTTAATTTTACTTTATTTATGCTGATGTTAAGCATGATTTTTTTTCTTTGAGAGAAAGGAGAAGTCTCATCCCCTACGAAGAATTACAAGTGTTTAATGCCTCTCAGAAAGTGTCTATATTGATGCCTGTTCCTGTATTACGACTCGTGACTGACAACATTAAATATAACATGTCTGTAGCATACCTAATTTCTCAGAATAAATAAAACGGAAACAAGATATGACTCTAAATATGACAAAGGTTTAAGTTCTCTTCTTTGGTTTTATTTTCAACAACACTTGCCCTGCAACACCACGACTGAAATGCATCATTGATCAAAAACAAAGGTCGTAAATCTACGTTGAGCTATAACTATTGATGAAAATGATTCTCGAACGTGACTTTGAAGGAATTCTTTTTTCAGATGGCCTCCGTTTCCAGTCGAGCTGAGTGTTATAGCGAGTTTCGACGAGAAATATTATTCATGCTTAATCGCTTAAACAAATTATATGTGCACTAACATCACTGCAATTAAATCTTTTTCTTCCGATTTAAATTACAACTCATTTGTCTCACATATGCAACATTACTTTTCCATTTAGATAAAGGGATACTTTAAAATGTTTACATTTCTACTGGTATCCGTCAATATTATTGATCGAAAAATAGATGAAATTCACTAAATTTGATGGATATGTATTTCAATTTTACTATTTATTTAATTAAGAGTTAATAAAAATTGATAAAGTAAATAAAATAATAAATATATAGGTAGTTAGTTTTGTAAGCACTGATAACGTACACATGCAATGATATTATTTCGAATTAATTTACAGGACTAGTAAGAACTCTTTTTGTGTAAGTCAGACGATCACGAAAACGTCTGCTCAAGTAAAATAAGTTTCTACGGAGGAGTTAGATGTGGTTATGATTAACATAACGTGGATAAAGTGAAAACGTGGTAGACGGAGCGGCGTAACAAAATAATTACTTTTGTTTAGATTCGTCTATCTAAAGGCCTTTATTCGTTCAGTATGGGACATAGGCCTCTGCATCCTGTTTACATGCATCCTACATCTCCCTATTTCTGTGGATCTGTTTGCCAATATTGTTTCTACATGTTCTCTGATGTCACCTATATCCTTACGGCGGTTTTCAAATCAATTTCGGTCATTTTCGGTCAATTTGTGACCCGCAAATTTCCATTTAAGTATAATTATTGTTTGTATAGCATCTTTTACTTTAGTCCTGCTCCTTATTCAATCATTGCTGCTTTTGTATTTTAGTTTGATGTGAATGATATGTCATTTCATGGCTTTATCTGTTTTAACTATTTTTTTAATGTTCTCTTTCGTACGATTCGACTACGATTTCTTCGATGGCTCTTTATATATATTTAAGAAGAAGAAGGAAGTCTTAAAAAAGTCAGCCCAAAAAGCAATTGTTACCATAACAGACAGCAATGCCTAATGTATAAAGTAAATAAAGCAAAGACCTTTGCACTTCTGAAACTGTTGACGGTGAAGTTATGTCATCAATATTTCTGGCCCTATTGTTGGGTATTTCTACGATGCCCTTGGTTTCTTCGACATTCCATTTAGACATTTTTAGATCCATATTTTCAATGCCTGTTCAAACAGCTCTTACTCTTTTAAGAGATTGGCGATGACTTCTGAAAACTCATCTCTACTTTGAGCTTTTCTTATTTAGGATTATAGGTCTAGTTATGTCGTTTGCCAGGACCGCGTCTTTCTTCTATTTTTCCTTCCATGATTAGTTGAAGGGTGTAGAGTTGTGTTGCAGAGATAGCACCTTTTATCGGAACGATCACATCGAGCGTCATAGACGGGAGATGGTTCTTGATAACTGGTCATCAGAAGACAACTAACTCTCACTTATAGCTCCACGTGCCATACCCCGGGCAACTGCGTTGGTCTGCAGGCTAAACTAAGTGAGGGTAGCCAGATATGGCAAAAATTCCATCGAGCGATTGCCACTATAAGCACTCACTTAGTCCTGGAGTTGGAAAATTGGCTTCAAAGGCAAAAGAACCGTCGAAGCGGTAAACGGCATAGAGATGAGAAAGAAAGATTGGGACAAGACACCTCATTAAAGATCCGGATTGGATGAGTCCTAGTAGAATCAAATGACTGTGCTTGCAGCAAAATTCAATTCCGGAGTCAGCACCGCAATCGGATCTCCGGGAGGAGCAGTTACAAGTATAACAAAAAGATTAAAATGCAAAGAAGACATTAGAATAGGCACATGAAACGTAAAAACTATGGCACTCTTCTTCTTCTTATAGTGCCGTGCACCTATACCGCGTTGGCAAATTATCTTAATTCCAGACGTCTGTCTTTGCGGCATGCAAAAGATCGCCAGTGTTATTTATGCCTCTCCAGTTCTTTATGATCCGTAGCCACGACATTTGTTTGCGACCTACTCTTGTCTTACCTTCAATCTTTCTCTGGGTGATTAGTTAAGGGATTGCGTATTTTTTTCCTCTCAGAATATGGCGGAGGTATCCAATTTTTCGTACCTTGATCAAATTGAGTAGTTCTCTCTCAGTATTTGCCTTTCTTAAGACTTCCTCGTTTCTCACCCTATCTGTCCATGGTATGCGGAACATTCTTCGCAACGTCCGCATTTCGAAGGCTTCCAACTTATTAATGGAAGGTACTCTTAACGTCCATGTTTTCCAACGCATGCCTAATTGACTACAAGAAGGCTAAAAATAATAGCGAACCTGTATTGGAATCAATCAGTGGTGCTCCGAATAGATAGAGAATATATAGATCAGGTCAAAATCTTAAGGAGAGTGAGACAGAGGTGCATAATTTCACCACTGATATTCAATTTGTACTTGGAGCAGATTTTTGAAGAGGCTCTAAAATATATTAATGAATGCATCTCAATAAATGTAGTCAAGCTCAATAACCTGCGGTATGCATATGATACAATGGTGTTTTCTAATAACATAGAAAGGCTGCAAAACTTAATGAACGAAATAATAGAAACAAGTAGAACATATGGACTGGATAAAAACTCCAGCAAAACCAAGCTAATTATCATCAGCAAAGAAAACATAAATGTAGCAAATCTGTATGCGAACCAAATGAGAATTGAACGTGTCTCACAGTACAATGACTTGGGAACTATAATCAATGAGTCGAATAATACCCAAGAGATTAAATATCGCGTAAAGACAAAACGTACATTCTTGACTAGGATCTCTGTGTTCAAGAGCCATGATCTCACCCTAGAAACAAAAATAAGGGTCCTTAAATGTTACGTGTACTCAGTGCTTTTGTACGGAGTAGAAACCTGGACATTAAAGGCGAAAACTATATCAAAACTTCAGGCTTTTGAGGTATGGTTATACAGAAGAATCCTGAAGATACCATGGACAGACTAAGTGACCAATGAAGAAGTACTATGGAGAATGAACACATCTGCGGATTTGGTCAACATCGTAAAGGGCCGTAAGCTGCAGTACTTGGGACATATAATCAGAAATCAAGGCAGGTATGAGCTACTTCAATGCATTTTACAAGGTAAAACTGGCTTGCTAACCTGGGAGCATGATATAGAAATACCTCAACACAGCTATTCCGTATAGCAACCAACGAAGTCATCATAGCCAGAATGATCGCCAACGTTCGGAACGGACAAGCACTCTAAGAATAAGAATTAGTTGAAGAAAGTTAATTCTTCCATGTCTGAAGGTAGGTACGTCCAAGATAAGATGTTCCGGTTTTTAATAGGTTGTAAAAGATCACGCTCTCTATTCATACATATTAAAACTTCTTTATTTTTAACTTGTATAGTCCATGAATTTTTTAGAATACGGCGAAATATCTACATCTTAAAGTTTTCCAGGTGTCATAACGAGCTAATTCTGATCGTACAGGCTTTCATGCCATCTAGTAGGATACTATGGTGGGTGGGTATTAGACCTCGGGTGATGAAAAATTGTCTTATGTTTAGAAATGCATTTCTTTCCTATTCTATTTTACATTTTACTTCTTGTTCGTGATTACCATTGTTTTTGTTTTCTTTGCATTCATTTTAATACCATATTTTTTACCCCCGCTTACTATCTTGTGCAGCAGATTTTGTAGTTTTCTTTCGTTGAATTTCATATTTTTTTTGTTTCTCATCCCCTTTGCTCGTGCAAAGATCTCCTCTGAGAATAGGTTAAATAATAACAGAGAAAGTATACAACCTTGTCTACCTCCTCTTTAGATTTTTATGGCCTCATGTCTCCCATCTCCGTTCTAAGAAATACATTTTGGTTCCAATAGAGTTTACATATTATGTGTATATCACTGCAATCGATGTTCGTTTTTTCTAAACATTCTATTAGTTATTGTCCTTTACTTTACTAAACGCCTTCTTGTAATCTATAAAACAAAAATATGTATCTTTTGTTGAATGCGACTCTTTTGCATCGCGTCATTAAACTTGCATGTCATACTAAAAATTGAGCTGTAATTTTTACCGATTTATCAAAAAATAATTCCAATGTTACCTAATTAGGTCTATCTTAGCGCTTTTTCAGAACTATGAAACAGTATCCAAGCGAAGGCAACTCTATATGTCGTAGTCCGATATATGTTTTTGAATGATAAATATTTGTGAATGTACCTTCTAAATTTGTACTTTGCATGTAACTTTATGTATCATAATCCTCACCAGTGTCATTATTTGATAAGAGATAATATTAATGCTAATGCTAGTTTACTTTTAGTGCACTATCGGAAGTTGATTAAATTTTTTCTAAATAGTTTCGAAACTATTTTACGGATTTAATATCAGATGTCGCTATTGCGTCCGTTTTGAAGCCATTTTATCGTTGCTTCCCAAAGACAGAAAAGATCTATTTTTCACGTTGAGAACGCCTATGAATAACTGTTCTGATGAGCTTTATTAAAGCGAAATAAGTATAAACAGATACATAGACGATTTGTACGTGAAATGGAATCTTTACTGTCTTTTTCATTAAATTTTTTCTCTTCATTCATTTAAATATTATTAGAATTATAAACAAGCATAAATTGAATTTCTCTTCAGCATTGTATTTTTGAAAGTCAAAGTGCATTTCACGGATATATGTATTTCGAACATTTACAAAAAGGCAATAAATCCTTTGGAATAAATTTGAAAACAAACCCGGAAACAATTCAGCAATGAAATCATCGCTTACGGAAATTCGTTGCTCTGTGGTGAAATATCCCCGTGTACGCAAACCTCGTTTACATACCCGCTCCCTTTGAAACAATAAAGTCTTATGTCATAAATATCTGGAGGCGATCATGCCAGATACCCGCCAACAATATGCTTTCCTGAATTTGAATTATTAAAAAGGAGGGATCCAGTATCCGCTACAGGGTTTGTTTCCCTAATTAACGTAGATATACTCGTATAATTAAAGTGTAAAATGAAATAGAAGGACTTGTTATCTAAAATTTTGATCAGAATTGTTTTTTATAATTTTGACATTTACATTTAAATACAGAAAATATAATTATATAAAGGGTGTTTCATTGGGAAATAGAAATACTTAAATGGTGAATAGAGGTCATTGAGTCGGTTCTAGATATACCACATTTATTGGCTCTAACGGTTTTTATAAACGAGTTACAGGGGTTGTATCGATTTTGCACATTTCTTTCTAAATCCCTAACAATAGAATTACCCTGTATATTTTTTAATATTTGGTACACATATGTCTCATTTAGAACCCAAACGATCTACTTACTAATCAGAAGAAAAATCCAGCTCCAAATTAACAAAAAATATATAGTAATTATGACCTTGAAACAACGCCCTGTATATTGGAATTTCCAAAATCCGTGTGCGTATTTAAAAAGGGCACAAAAAACTAAGTTTAACGGTTCGCTTCAATTTTTTGCGCAGACAATTTAATGCCTTTAATTTTGAAATTATATTCAAATTTTTAAGTTTTTTTTTTATTATTCATCATCATCATTCTGGCTTTACAACTCTACGTGAGTCCTAGCCTCCTCAAGAATTTCTCATCAGTCGTCTCTATCCATCGCCTTGTTCTCTCGTCCTCTAATTTTTCCTTGCTACTTTTAAGATATTTTTAATCGATTTTCTAATTAGGTTTGGATTGTTCTTTATTTCCCTGACAGCTTCTTTTATTCTTGTAATAAAATGGCTACGAGTATTTATTGTATAAGAATACATTTGTGATTTTAAATGACCCCAGATATAATAATCTACTGGATTAAAATCAGGGGATCTTAAAGGCCAGTTATGAGGGCCGCCTCGGCCAATCCATATATTACCTAAATATTGATTTAGAAAGTAGATATCTATTTAATATCCGCGGATTCTGTAGGATACATCTACTAAAATGTATTCCAGGAATGTTATCCTTATCCTCCAATCTGTGTCGGTATCTACTTGTTGTATATGATAAGAGTGTAGTCTATGTTATTTTATTCTATTTAAAATCTTAGCATAAGGGATATTTATAGCATTACTAATCATTCTACTGCTAATTTCTTCCAGATTGTTCTTCACTCTGTTTTAAGTATGGTCTTTAATTCCAATATGCCTCCTTTCACGGCGGTATTTTAATGGAGGGTAGGTTAGAGTTTATTTTCAATATTTTCAACATATTTTTAAGATTTGTTTTTGAAAAATTCTTAAAATACAACAGTAGAACATTATAGTGCAGAGTAATCTCTGAAATTTTGGTACAAAAATATTAAAAATTAAGAAAATGACAGCAGAAGTTGAAAAAAAAGTTACTTTGCTGTGTTTATTGTAACTTATTATAACTGTATTATCTGTTGACAAAAAACCAAAAAGATTTCATCAGTTTATAAGTTTCTCTTGGTTTGCAACGCCGAGATATTGTTCATTTTATCGTTTTTTCAAATTTTAGAAACAAAAAAAGACGAATTTCTATGAATTTTCGAAAAAAATTTTTGAAATTTGACGTATTTGAAACGAATTGTAAAATTAATTATAATACCAAAATGAACAATATCTCGATGTTACAGCCTTGTAATTTATCTATAAAAGAAATGTGCAAACTTTAAGAATTATCGATCAAGTAGCTTTTGAGATACCGTGAATAAAGACTTAACAAAATTATTCCGAGAAGAACGCGTTTAAAAAAAAAGTATTTTTTTTAATACTGCTTTCGACGAATTCTACCTTTTTTTATGGCATCTGCAGCCATTTTATCCGCTCTAGTAATTCGATCGTTATCTGTCACAAGTGCATAATTATGAGATCTTGACACTATTCTAAATCCTATATCTATGTGAGTGCTCACTTACCTTACTCACTTGCCAAGCTCATTCACCTCACTCACTCACCTCACTCACTCACTTACCTCAATCACTCTTCTTACTCGCTTACCTCGTCAGTTAACTTACTCAGTCCATCAATTCTCTTCCGATGACTCTGAAATGTTAACGGGACACTTTTGAAGAGTTATATTATCGAATAAAACTATAAAAAACGCAAAAATATCCTACCCCCCCTTAATGCTACGGTTGGAAACCGTCTATGGGTTGGTGTATAATTAAACACTAACCCAAATGTTTTGTTATTGGTAATCTTCGACAAGGATTTCGTCTTGCGTACTCTCTCCTTGCAGCTAGCGCATTTATATCACAAAATCCATATATAAAGATAATATATACATATTCTTCACTAGAAAATTAATGAGACATTTTGACATAACGATACTAACAACAATGAAAAGAAATTCGTGAATAATCTGAATTCTCTGACATAAACAATTTTTTTGTTAAAATCAAAGTAATGGGTGTCTCGATTAGAGCTTGGATACAAATGCTAGTATGTACATAGATTCTTACAAAATACTAGCTTGAACTGATTAATCACAAGAAGCATTAGGAAAATTAATAGAAATAATCCAAATTAATCCTGAAATCACTTTAAAATATTTTAAGCGATATCAAGTTTCCTAAATTTCGATTTAACTTTTTTGAATTTATATATAACTCAAATTTGGGAATGCCGAAAAGTATTTTTTTTTTTAATTTATTAGAGCTAAAACAACTAAGATCAGATTCTAAACTGAATAAAATATTAATTAATAATAAGAGATATACAATTGCAATTGTACAATTCACAATATTACGAAAACATAGCGTCAGCACTCTTGAGTTCAATGTCTTTGACCATGTCAGCACTCCTAAGTCCAAGGCCTCAATAAAGTCATAGGCGTGGCTCTATAACTTTTCGCTTTCGACGTTCTCTCTGGTGTCTTTTTCAGGGCTTCCAAGGTATTAGTCTCCCGAGCCCCCAGACACTACTACACTGATCACCAATTAATTCACTACTGCCGCTGAGAACAGAGGACCGTTCATTTATGCCCTCAATGGTGACGTGGTTTGGGTGGAGGTTGGCGTAGGGCTTAGCGTGAGGATTAGCGCGGAGATTGGCGCGGAGATTTTACGAAGAGGTTGGCGCGAACATTTCTGACAGTGGTATTTTGATTCGCGGAGGGAGAGGACGATATTTTTTTTATGAGAGGTCTACGTGTCAAAGGACAATTTGGCCTTTTTTGAATTTCTATGGCTTCTTGGATAATTCTTGGTTTATATAGCCCCTATCCCTATATTTCTTGTATACATCTTTAAACAATAAAAATAATCTTCTTACCCGTGTGTTATGGTCATCATGCCCTGATGTATAATTTCAAATATAATAGATATAACCCGAATATAAATTCGAATGACCTTATGTCCAAACTTCTTATGTAAAAAATGTATATGTAATGTTATGTAAAAAAGTGTAACTACAAAAGATCTTTTTATTACCTACACCTTTGCCATTTAACTTTTTTTCATAGCACTTGTAGTTTTACCGGAAATCGTAATAAACCGTTTTTAACCCCAAAGTGTCACCCCCTTCCACTTCCCGACTTCAGATCGCCCGTAAATTAGTTTTCCTTTAATTATTGTTTTTCTTTTTTTCCAATGGGTTTCATCCTGTTACTGATTTTTTCACTTTTTACCATTTTTAAAGGCTTAGGCCCTGTTCTATATTCAAAAAGAAAATATATAATATTTTCTTATTGGTTGTTTGTTACTTTGATAAGTCGTTGCTTTAATTTTTTAAGAAAAATATTGTTATAAAGGTTATTATTTAGCAATTGAGTGTCATTTGATTCTTTTATTATTGCATATACTGCTTCTTTGCTCACCTCCCAGTCTTCATAGTCAATACCTTTCTAACGAATGAATTGTCGTAAATATTGTAATTCGTTTTATAATTTTTGTTTATATTCAGTGCTTTTATAAAGTAAAGTGGAGGGTACATATCACACACACAAAATTGACCAATAAATATAAACGTCAGATATAATGAAAATCAAAATCCAGTTAGTTGAGAAATAAAAATACTAATACGCTTCCGCAGTAGGGACTCTACTGCATTGGGGAAATCTCTTTAAACAGGGGAAAACAAAATGATCAAAATTAACAAACCGAAAATGAAACCTCTTCACTGCCGTATGCATTTAAACGATTCAGCGCAATCTGCGAGGCAGCGCTCATTTGTCTGCCGTTCAGAGAACACTTGATGAGTGCACTCATCTAAGCGAGCTATTACAGGAGAGGAGCACAAATTGTTAATAATTGAGGGAGCCTTTATAATGTGGCTTTGTTGAGAGCGCCCCTATCATGTTTTTAGGATAACTTTTGAGCTTTGGGGCGCTTCTTATACACGTGTTCTTTTTTACAAATACTGAAGTAGAGGGTGGGACAATTTTTAAATTTTGTTGGTTAACCATGTGAAAAAGTCAAAGTTAACGGTTTGTTTAAGCATAAATATGATATCAGAAGCAAATATACTAGGAGAGTATCACCAAAAGAGTAAATACCAATGTATATGAATTGGTATTGAACAGAAAAAATTAATAATGAAACATATTTTTCCAAGTTAAAAAATATTATGTTTATATGGTGTTAAGCCAAACAATTAATTGCAATGAAAATTATTATTTTAACTGCTGTTTGACGTTTCCATTTCTACTCAGGAAATCGTTTTTAAAAAGATTATTTGAAAAATTTTGCGAAAATGTACAAACTTATAATACAAACAGACTGAGCTCTGCAATCTACGCCCGTTTCCTCAATGTGACTGAGAAAACTGACCCAATGCAGTCTTTGCATCTCTTTCTAATGGGCCGGATTTATCGATCACGTGACCTAAGTGATAGAGGAGCAAACGCGGTCACAGACTATTTTTCTAGTAATAGGAGAAATCAAAATGAAGATAATTAAAGCAGAGAGAACAAGACAAAGAAAAGAAGATGGAATCTGGAGAAGTTAAAAGTACAGGAACTAATAGAACAATATGAGACAACCCTAAAGGAAAATCTAACAGAAGCTAATAACACGGAGGACATATGGAAAAATATAAAAGAATCCATTTTGAATTCAGATGAAGAGGTGCTAGGACAGAGGGAAATAAAAAGAAAGAAAAAGTGGTTTGATGCAGAATGCGAAATCAAAATCAAACAAAAAAACCAAGCAAGAGATAAATGGATATCAATATCCATTTATCTCTTGATAGATAGAACATCATCGAAACGAATATAAAGATAAAATGAAAGCAGTGGATAATTGTTGCAAGAATAAAAAAAAACTGTGGATGGAAGAGCTGTTAAAGGACATAGAAAAGAATAGTAAAGACAGCGCCAAACTATTTGGATACCTAAAAGCTCAACAAAGAAATGGTAAATCAGTAGTTAAAATTGACAATAAATCATGGGAAACACACTTCACAGAACTATATAGATGCAAAGAAAGCCCGGAAGAGGAAGTAGGCGCGATGAAAGACATTAGAGATAATGAAATAGGGATACCAACATATGTTGAATATTTAGACATCATTCAAATAATGAAACAGAAAAGAACACCCGGCCTAGATGAAATTCCCAATGAGCTGATTAAAAACGGAGGGCAAAAGTTATTAACAAGCATCTATAACCTAATAGTTAAAACATGGGAAGCAGAAGAAATGCCCGAGGATTGAAAAGAAGGCAGAATTATACCAATATTTAAGAAAGGAGAAGTAACAAACTGTAACAACTATAGAGCAATATCTCTACTGAGCACAACGTATAAAATTCTAACAGCCCTCATCAAGCAAAAACTCACTCAATTCACAGAGAAAAAATTGGGGACTACCAGCAAGAATTCAGAGAAGGCAGATCCACTACAGATGCGATCCACATAGTTACACAAACAATCTAAAAATGCCACGAACACAACATAGAACTCCACATCCTCTTCGTAGACTTCAGACAAGCCTTTGACAGTATTGGAAGAAATAAATTATTTATTGAAATGAAAAATCAAGATATAGCAGCAAAATTAATCATATTAACAAAAATGACCATGGATGGAGCTCGAGCTAAAGTAACAACAGAAGAAGGTAGCACAAAATCAATTGCAATAGAAACAGGAGTGCGGCAAGGCGATTCCCTGTCAACCACATTATTCAACATAGCAGTAGAAGGAACAGTCAAGGCCAGCAAAATTAAAGGAACTGTAGCCTACTCCTCAACACAAATAGTTGCATATGCAGATGATTTAGTTCTTATGGGAAGAGACAAGGAAAGATTAAAAGAAGCAGTAACAATCCTGGCAAAAGAAGCACGGAAAACAGGTCTAAGAGGTCCAGAAATTAACAAAGAAAAAACAAAATATCTACTCTTCTCTAGAAGAGAAGAAAACAGGACGAGAGAAATCAAAATAGAAAACTACACTTTTGGAAGATTCCAACAATTTAAATAGTTGGGAGTAATAGTGAATGCCCAAAACAAGAGAAGTGAAGAAGTAACGGAACGAATACTAACAGGCAACAAAACATACTGGAGATATCATAGGCTCATGAAGGACAAGAACTTATCCAGAAATACAAATATACAGAGTTGCAATCAGACCAGTAGTTACGTACGCAGCTGAGACAATGTGCCTCACGGAAAAAGATAAAGAAAAATTGAGAATTTTCGAAAGAAAAATCCTCACACGGATTATGGGCCCGATAAGAATGGACAACGGAGAAATGAGAAGAAGAATGAACCATGAACTAAGAGACATAATGACGGGAGAAGATATAGTTAGATTTATTAAAGCACAGAGGCTGAGATGGCTGGGGCACATAGAGAGAAGGAAAAACGACCTACAGATTAAGAAGATCACCAGATGCAAACCAGCAACTGAAAGACCAAGGGGAAGACCCAGAGAGAGATAGGAGGATCAGATCATGAGAGATATCAAAATTCTGGAAGTGAGAAACTGGAGGAAACTATGCACATTTTGAAATAAGTGGAAGAAAATTGTAACGAAAGCCAAATCATACAACAAACTTTGACAACATACCAGTGGAATGCGGAGTGATTCACCGCAATAAGTGAATCAGAGAGCTCTAAGTAAGAGCGGCAAACATTCCACCCGGAATGAAAAGCCCTGATGATGATGACCTAATTGACCAATGAGAAGGTCACGTGATCGATAAAATTGGCCCATTATTATTGATATGCAGAGACTTCTTTGCGTCAGTTTTCTTTGTTGCACTTTGTTGCGTATTGCAACGCTCAGTTTATTAGTATTAATTATATGTATATGAAAATGTATAACAACGACAAATTGTTAATAGGTTATGTAAACAATAGCCTGCTTTTGGTTAAAAATTGTAACGAGATTTTATATATGTTAAACAACAAATCGCAACAAAACTTACGCAAAGAAAAAAATTGCAAGCAACCAGGATAAAAGTAGGCAAAAAATTTAACAAAGCTTACAAAGAACTAAAGAAACTGCTACTTGATATACAAAATCAATCTGTAAATAAATACCTAAGTGAACTGACTACTACAGAAAACACTGATTATTCCCCGTGGAAAGCCAGAAAAGAAATCAAAAGATCTCTACAACATATCTCACCTGTTTAAAAACTTAGAGGTGGATGGGCACACACTGACACCGAAAATACTTGCAAATAATCTCACTTAAATATTTAAACCTCAAGAATCACGAATCGAACACACCTACGGAACATGCGACAACAAAAAATGTTTGATTACATTCAAGCACCTTATCAAATAGACCAATTTATTTTCTAATAAAAGAAATAAATCATAAGAAAAGCCCTGGATGTGATCTAATAACCGGTAAAACTATACAAAAACTACCTGTTCTGTAAAAGTACTCCAGTAAATAATCAATGCAGCATACAGATTAAACTACTTCCCCTATCCCTGGACAATTAGTCAAATAATAATTATATTGAAATCTGGGAAAAAACAAAAGGAGCTAAACTCGTATAGGCCAATAAGTATGTTGGTAATTCTGTTAAAACTACTAGAGAAAAACTTATACGTGACTGACAGACAATGAAAAAAACCTGACCATCAATTTGGTTTCCGAAACAAACATGACGCCTTGGAACTGATTCACGGTGTGGTAGAAAACATCAGCAATGATCTATAAGGCAAAAGACACTGTAGTGCAGCCTTTCCAGACATGAGTAAGGAATTTGATAAAGTATGGCATGAAGCTTTACTTTAAAAAATAAAACAAAACTTACCATACCCTTTCTATGAAATGATAACATCTTATCTGGGTTTGCAAAACTTCCAAGTCAAAATAAACCCAAACCACTCCGAAATTTTTCTCATCTCTTCAGGTGTACCACAATAAAGCATATTGGGTCCAACTCTGTATTTGCTATTTACTGCCGATCTACCAAATCAACGCTAGTTGCACCCTATGCTGATGACACTGTTAGTATGGCGTCACATACCACCTGCCTCTAGAAGCTTACAAGTCGCTCTCGACAAAATACAGAACTGGTTGCACATTTTACATATGGAAGCAAATGCCAGTAAATCTGTTCATGAAACGTTTACTATGAAACTAGATAACTGTCTACCAGTCACTCTTAATGGACTTCAGCTTCAATACTCCGATCACGCTAAATACCTGGGGATGCATCTGAACCACAGATTAATATGGCAAAGCACATCTTTGCTAAAAGGAAACAATTAGGTCTAAACCTACAACAGTATTATTGACCCATAGGAAGAAAATCACAACCCCGTCGGTTAAAACGCTGTTGTGTGGAAATAAGGCGATTAAAACGTTGTTTTAGAAATAAAAAATGTAGTACAAGTGAAATTAAGAAACATAGATATTATTAAAAAATTACTTATAAACATGTTTCACTCTTAAAAATATAGCTAAGCTATTCATGTATGTACTAGTCTGGAAAGAATAGACAATAAATTTTATGAAAGTGGGCATTCATACATTGAATGCGATCGATCGTTTGGCCAAATTGAAAAAAGAAAGAAGAAATACCCATAAGTATTTATACCTGATGATTTTGTTGATATTATTAAAAAGACAAGTAAAAATTTCATTGTCACATGCATAAGTGATACGGATTTTCTGTCATTCCAATATCTTCATGACAACATAAAGGATCCAAAGAAAGACGAAAAAAACCGGATATTCAGACGGCGTGAAAATGTATGGTATATTTATACAAAGAATGACTTCTTAAAGTTTTCTTTTAGGATGTCGAGATATGAATGCTGGACTCCAATTTATATGGAAAGTTGCTCTAAAGTAACAAAGGGAAGACCAACCGTCACACCCCAATAAAAAACTCTACAATGAAGCATTAAAAATTTCATATGAAAGGTATGAAAATTTAAGGACATTATTGTATTATATACCGCCTTGCCATCATCAATTTTATATTGATTTGCCTCATGAAGGTAAAAAAGACAAGAAAGTAAGAAAAACAGCTAAACCAACCCAGTTAGATATACCGACAACTCCCGAGGTAGATGTGAATATACTGCCAACTCAGGCATCAGAAACCGAAGGTGATATTGACAACGATGTTAGGACCTGTTGGACTCCGATTATAATGATTCATTAATTAATGTTCATGTTATTATGTTTATTATCTAAGATGTAAAAATAAGTTTGCTATTTTCACTAATAAAACATTGCGAAATAACAAGTTTTATAAATTTATTTGGAGAAAAAAGGCACAAGTGCACAAAAAAACAAAAACGGACCATTTTTGAAAAAGTATCTTACGCTAACAAAATTTATGAGATTGCAACATAAAAGTTGCTAAAGAAATAAAAAATGCAATACCTCTCTGGATTTTACAATAAAACAAAAACTTTAACATTGAATAACTCTATTTCTCATTTTTGTCACTGGTACCCTTTTGTTTCTAACCCCTTCAATTGAGTTTAAATCTGGTCATTGTGCAGGCCATGGTAAAACCTCAATTTCGTTATCTTCGAGGAATGTTCGCACGACATTGGCAGTATGCAGACGTGCCTTAATAAATAATAATAATAATAATTGAGTTTATTTATAACAATATATATTTATATATTTTATACAATATATAAATAAACCCAGTTTCTCACAGAAGTTGTGTATAACATAGACTACAACTTTTTTTTAACATACTTTTATCGCACAAATTACAATTATAAAAACTTTAAAGTAGTAACATGAACACGGTTGACACATTACAATTAGGAAAATATAAAATTTAAAAATATTGAAATTAGGGACAAACTTGTTGAGTAAACGGGACAACAATAGGTTCGAAAATAATATTGCGGCAGTCTGTTGCATTTAGAAACTGTTCCAGATAAACGAGATTGGTTCCTCCACCAAGAGTGATCCATCCCATACCTGCCGCCCCCATTATACTGCAGCCTTTCTGTCTATGAACCTCCTGTACGGTGGCCAATCATTCACCATTGCCAGATCATCTCCAAATTCTTGTCGGTCTTGTATCTGGTGCAAATCCAAATCAGAACTCATCTGTGAACAAAGTAGAGCATTTTAACTCTTGAGCTCTTCGAGCATTTAACCCTACTTCATGCAACATATTTCTAATGGTTTGGCCACTTATAAACCTGATGGGTCTCTTGCACCCTCATTTATAATTGTGATGCAGTGCGATGTCGCAAAGTCTGCAACCTAATAAAACGGTCTTTAATCTGGTTGGTTAACCTTGTACGGCCTGTATGACGTTTAGAAACATCACCAGTTCATTGACACCTTAACGACAAACGATTAATGACACATCTGTTCACAGCAACAACCTCTTTGACTTCTACCAGCTTGAAGCATCCCGATATCACGCCACTGCATTTCGCGATTTAAATGATGTCTCTCCATTATTGGCAATTGCAAAACTAAATAAAAATCCACATAGACATCTAAAATCAAGTACCAATAAAGAAATATTACTTTTACTTTTTATCAAAAGCATTTTTTTGACAAAAAACGCATATTGAAGTTTTGTTAAATTTTTTATAGCCATTTTTATCAGCATTACCGGCCAAGTTGATACAATAATCGACAAAATAACAAAAACGATTAAAATCAAATTTATTTTTGTATTTGTAGCTAATATTGATTTAAAGCTATTAATATAGATGAACAGTAAATTATTTTGATGTGTGTATAAATCGGTTCGCAAAGAAAAAATTAAATTTTCTTGAAAATATATTTGGAATCGAATAAAGAGCATAAGTAATTTTTTAATATCATAAATCAAAAACTCCCAAACAACGCTTTATATAAAATCTTGATAAAAAATGTGCACTCCATCTTTCTTATATAATTTTATAGCATCCACTTTTAAGACGAATCCCTAAGCGGCTCTGTCTTTAGATCAAATATCAATTTTAAAGCGGGGAATCTAATATACAAAGCGACGGCTTTTCTATACTGTCACTTGTTTCTGACAGGCGGGCTGTTTCCTATATCTCATCGGGAATATAACAGCCGAAACAAGGATGATAAACGCCTGAAGTGATGTTAACTTAAGATTTAATTATCCACGAGTGTTTGGATACTAATTGTTCTTTAAGTGTTTGTTACTGTCTTCTTCATAATGAAGTTACTGTATATCTGTATAAAAAAATAATAATTAGTCTAGAAGTACATAATATGAAAAAGAGCTCTAGCAAGTTTGATGACCTCATTTTATTATTCACAGGTGTCTTCCCGTCTATATGAAAATAATTTCGTTGAAAATGTGTACATCATTTATACATATTGAAATTTATAACATGGGTAACATAAGCGTATACAAGGCACAATCCTTAAAAAATTTTAATAATGATTAAATATGTATATCAAAATTAAAAAAAAACTTTAAAAGTTTATTAATGGATTAAAGTCACTCTTCAATTTCTATCATCAGGTAAGTACCGGTGTGTACACGTGGTGACTACATAGAATCAATTAAAATTCATTTGTAGGCGCTTCTTATAGCAGCCTTCAATATCTATTTCGAACTCCGGTTTGCACAATTGGCAGAATTGTAAAGGAAATAACTTTGGCAGACTATGACATGCTAAAGGAGTCTTACTTAATCATCATCATCATTCTCTTTGCCTTTATCCCTACGCAGGAACTTGCAGATCAGCAATTCTTCGTATTGTGTGATTTACGTCTTTATGTTGAACATGACCAACTCATCTTAACCTATGCTCTCTCATATTGGCAACAATTGGGGCCACCTATAGACTTCCCCTTATATACTCTTCTTCTTCTTATTGCGCCGTCTCCTTGTAAAGGTTGGCGATCCAAATGGAAATTGTAGCTTTGGAAATTGCTGCATAAAAGATTTCTGTGGATGAGCGGTCAAACCATCTCTTCAGGTATTTCAGTCACGAGTTCTGGCGTTTTCCAAGTGATCTTTTGCTTTGCACTTTACCTTCCAATATGATTTGGAGTAATTTATATCTTTCAACTCTCAACACATGACCCAAGTATTGTATTTTTCTCTTTTTGATTGTACTGAGTAATTCTTTTTGTTTACTCATGCGCCGAAGTACCTCACCATTAGTAACTTTTTGTATCCATGGAATTCCCAGCATCCGTCTGTATATATACATTTCATTTCTAGGCATCTATTCTTTTTTCTGTTTCAGAGTCTATTGTCCAACTTTCACAGCCATACAGCAAAACAGAGAAAACGTAACATCTGATCATTCGAATTGTGAGCTCTAGACTAAGGTCTGATCTTATAAAAAATGTTTTCATGTTCATGAGTACTTTCCTCGCTTGTTCGATTCTTGACAGGATTTCTTTTTTTGGGTTTCACTTGCTCCCAAATATTTTATGGAAGTTACCTGTTCTATTATTTGTCTCTTGGCGTACGTGCGTTTGTTGGTATCTTTGAAAATACTAGAATTTTAGTTTTGGAAACATTTAGATGTAAACCGAACATTTTGCTATGATGAACTACCGCATTTATTATATTTTGTAGTTTTTGTGCGTTGTTTGCTATTAGGACAATATCATTAGCGTACTTGATGTTGTTTATGCTGGTTCCGTTAATCTTGATTCCACCTTGAATCTCGTCTAATACTTTTCTGAATATAGATTCCGAATACAGATTAAATAGTGGTGGTGATAAGATGCAACCTTGTCGCACTCCTCGTCCAATTCGTATATCTTCGGATGTTGCATGCCCTTGTTTTGAGATAATTAGTCTTGGTCGTCAATTCCAGTTGTTCTCAGAATTTCGATCATCTTTTGATGGTTAACGCAGTCAAATGCTTTTCGATAATCAATAAAACATGCATCTACATTCATGTCTCTGCATCGTCGCGTCAACATATTTAGGGCAAAAAGAGCTTCTCGTGTTCCCAATCCATTTCGAAATCAGAATTGAGTGTCACTTATCTGAAACTCATACTTCTTGTAAATTCGTGTATGAATAATTTTCAGAAAAGTTTTAAGGACATGAGACATCCTGCTTAATATTCGATTGCCATCGCAGTGTGAGGCATTGCATTTTTTATATACTCATTCCTAATTTTATCTTTTTTTGTCACTCCACTCATCCATCTAAGCATTCTCATTTCCGCCACATGCATTCGTTGTTTCTCTTTCTTTTTTACTGTTCATTCAACATTCAGTTCCGTACATCATAGCTGGTCTTATGACTATTTTATAGAATTTTTTCTTCAGCTTCATTGGAATTTTTCTGTTACACAACATACCAGTTGCTTCCTTCTACTTAATCCGTCCTAATTCTACTCCTACTTCTACTGCATGTACCTCCATCTATTCCCCACTTACTCTGTAACACCGATCCTAGATACTTAAAACTATTACTTTTTATAATCATTTCACCATCCAAATATATAATTCTATTTGTACTAACTCCATCTTTAAATAAACATTCCAAATATTCTGTTTTTGTCCTACCACGTTTTAAACCTTTTTCCCCAAGAGCTTGTCTCCACTGTTCCAATTTTTGCTCTCGCTTTCATTATTGCCTACTAACACTACATCATTAGCATACATTAAACACCACGGAATATTACCCTGTGGTTTTCCTGTTATTTCATCCACAACTAATGAGAATAAATAAGAACTAAGCACCGAGCCTTGGTGCAATCCTACTTTCACACGAAATTTATCAGTCTATCCCACACATGTTCTAACACTAGTTGTTACACCCTCATACATGTCTCTCACAATCTTTACATATTCACCGGGGACTCCTTTCTTATTGAGTGCCCACCAGAGAATCTGCCGAGGAACTCTATCATATGCTTTCTCAAGATCAATGAATACCATATGAGCAAGGAGTCTTACTTAATAGTATAAGTTTATATTACGTGTTTGGGCTTTATTCAAGAAATTTAATATAACAAAGTCCAATTCGCAAATCACTAAATGTTTGCAATAAGTCGGCACATGATGAACTTTGTTGAGTTGGATGAAAACTTTCTGCGTATGCCGGAGATGGCAATTGTGTTAATGACGAGAAAGGCGTAGAAAATACCTGCATATCGTATTCATCTACGATGCGAGCAAAGGACTTTTTAATCTTACTTTTCATTTTTCATTTGTAAAAGTCACTTTTAATCCCTTTTAACTGTGTGGCGATATATTGCCCGTAAGTAATTTCTTCATCTCTAGGTTTTTGGAGAGTTTGAATGGCTGAAGGAAATAGTTAGTTATAAACATCATTTTTGTAACGTTTACGTTTCTTTTGTTTGTTATCAGTTGTAATGTTGGTATTTTCGTTTATACCACCATTTGCTTCCTCATTAAGTTGTGATTCAATCTGAAACAAAAGAAAGAAGAAAACGACATCATTTTATTTTCATGTAAATTTTTCATTTAGCTTTTTTTTCAGATTCCAAACACAAAATATGTGTGGTTGAGCATATTTAACTACAGGGGCACTTTATTATTGTTTTATTGACCGTTGTTGATGCAACTTATAACCTAATATACTTTGACGTTGGATGTAATGGAAGAATTTCGGAGGGGTATTCCAAAATAGTTCTTTGCATCAAGGACTTAAAGATCAAAAAAACCTCTCCCTAAAAGAGAAGAACCTGTTCCATATTGTTTTGTTGATGTCGATGCTTTTACTATGAAACCGTACATGTTGAAGCCGTATTCCTATCAGAATCAACCAGCTCCGAATCGTATTTTTAACTACAGACTATCAAGGGCTTGACGAATAATTGAAAATGTAGTATGTAGTATGTTGGTATAATGGCCAATAAATTTCGTGTTTTGCGAAAGCCTATTGCGCTTACCCCAGAAACAGTTTCAACAACTTTGCAAGCAATTTGCGCATTTAATAATTATTTATTGTCAGAAAAAACTTTGAAAGGATATACTATATCAAGGATTGGTTGAAACAGAAAATACAAAAAGGCAATCTCAGGTTGCAGGAGAGATGACATTCCTAATGATGCATACTTTTCATTGCAAAAAGGAAAACTCTCTAAACTCTAAAATATTCTTTTAATTATCAGATACAGGTACAGTTGGGATAGAGTATGGAACTAAGTAAATATCTTTAAAACAAAAAAGACAGTATTCAGAAAACTGTGCATATAAGTACAATGACAGTGTTTCCAGTTTCACCGGAAATATCCCTAACTTATTTATTTTAAATGGGACATTCTGTATATCTTGCAGATTTTTAAAGAACTTACTAAACCAGTGCATATAGAATGGGAGGCTCTAAATACATATGATTTACCTAAACAGATAAATCAAACATTCGTAGGTATCTTTTTATTTCGTTTAATTAAAAACCTCATTATTAGGTAATATAAATTTGATTTATTGCATTATTTCAATCGATAATGGAAGATTTTTTTTATTAATTAATACAATTCCTCATAAAATTAAACGCACCTACACAATGAATACATTCTTTATTCTAGTTATAATATGGTTCGATTAAATATATATGATAATTTTTGTTTATTTAATCGATTGCCATCCGTGTCGATGTAACGCCATAAGATATTTCGCCATATCAGTGAACCGGATTTTGTTTAGCCTAACACTGATTGAAATGTGCACAAATTAGTAATTCTTAATAATTTTCCTATATACATTTATTTTTTTTACCTTAATTTGCCATCTTTCTGCACAGCTTTGAGATTTTCTGATTGAATTTTGTACTTTTCGATTTATTAAGTTCTTTTATTATTCTACTACTATTTTAATATTTATAATCTTCTTTGGGGGAGATCTTCTAATTTTCATCTTTTTTCCAAATACGTTTGGGGTGTAAATGGGTAGAATGCGAAAAAATGGAGTAGGTTCCAGTTTACTTCATTTAGTCTCTTCTATTTAAATCCAATTATCACCTTCACGCTGGTGCCTCCTGTGAAACCGAGCAACCCAACTGGAGATCCAGTATCCAACCCGGGTGAAAATTTAGGTCGGGAACTACGCCCGGGAGGGTGAAATGGTCCTCTTAAAAGGGGGTTGTACTATGGGCCGGCGTTCCGTATATGTAAAAATTTGGAGCCACGAAACAGAAACTATTGTCTCGGAACAGAATGGATATTCAATATAAACGACACACGCAACGGAATAAGTATATTTGCATAGGAACGTGAAATGTGTTAAGTTGGCCAAGATCTGGAATATAACATGGGTATAATAGCAGTACAGGAAATATGGACAGAAATGAGAAATTTGGTTATGGAAGGTGCTAAAGTCTTTTGGTCTGATAGTGAGAACAGACATGTGGATTTGTCATTGCAAAAAGATTAAAAATAGCAGTGAGAGATTTCAAACCAATAAACGAACGAATCTGCTATATTAAACTCAAAGGTAAGTGGTTCAATCTCACTACATTCCCAATATATACCCCAACAGAAGATGCCAAAGAAGATATGAAGGACAAGTTTTACGAATTATTAGACCAACAGTATAAAGTCGCTCCAAAACGCGATGTCAAAATAGTAATGCGGAATTGTAACGCTAAACTGGGTAAGGAAGACTATTTAAGGGAAGTAATTGGTAAACATAGCCTACACGACACAACAAATGATAATGGATACCGGCTAACACACGGCTCTAATAACATGATTGTTAAATCCACCCAATTTGAAAGAAAGGACATTAACATGGTACATGGGTTTGAAAGGATGGAAAAACAAGTAACTAAATGGATCGTGTCATCGCTGCAAGATACTCTAGTAACATTATTAATTCGAGAAGTATGAAAGGAGCTCACAGTTATAGTAATCAATTTCTGGTAAAATCTAAATTGAGAACACAAATATCAGTACATTAGCTGAAGCCACAAAAATAAAGAGAAAAATGGGAAATAAAAGCTCTTCAAACACTAAATAAAGAACTGGAGTATCAAATTACTATAAGCTACATATTCCAATTGCTGGGAGAGAAGAGTATAATGTAGTGTTGGGGCAAAATCGCTTGTTTGGATAACTCGCTTGCGTAAAAATTGATACATTAGTTTCTACTTTATTTTAACTGAAACAAACTTACAAAAATTGTACATCTACGCTCAAAATTAAAGTCTATAGCTATCTTCATGTTCTTCTTCTTTCTGCGCGTCTGCTGTCACTTTTCAACCAAGGTGTGGACAACTGCACCCACTCTAACCACAACTGCATCATCATGCAACCTCTTCTATCCACTGCTGTACATAGGTCTCTCCCATTTTTCGCCACTCTTCACGGTTCTGTGCTTCTTGTTGCCATTTCTTGGATATTCGTCCAATGTCCTCTATCCAGCGTGTTGGTGATCGTCCTCTGCTGAGTTTGTCTTCTCTTGGGCGCCAGTCAATTAGTTTTCTGGTCCATCTTGTGTCTTTCAGTCTCGCTATGTGACCTGCCCAATTCCATTTCTCACGACATCACTGATAACTGTTCTTTTCCTTAAGTCTTGATTCCTTATTTTATCTTTTTTTTGTCACTGAGAATTGATCTTTCCATGAGCCTTTGTGCCACTCGCATTTTTAGTGCTGTTGTTTTTGTGAGCGTGAGAGTTTCTGCTCCGTATGTCATAATAGGAAGAACGCATTGGTCAAATGTCTTCCGTTTCATAGCTATCGGGATGTTGCTCTTAAATATGTCTCTTAGTGAACCATACGCCACCCAAGCAAGTGTTACTCGTCGTTGAAATTCGCAGGTCAGGTTGTTCTGGCATATTCTGATTTCATGACCAAGATATATGTAGTTTTCTGTTAATTCTACCACTTGATTTTAGATGATTAGGTGTTCGCTGGGAACTAAATTTGTCATAAATTTGGTCTTACTGATGTTCATTTTTAGACCTATTGTTGAAGATACGTTTTCTAATTCTTGTACCATTTGTTGTGCTTCACCCAGATCTTCGGTAATAAGTACTATGTTGTCGGCAAAACGCAGATGATTGAGCATTTCTCCATCTATTTTTATTCCTCTATTTTCCCACTTTAGCATTTTAAATGTGTAATCGAGGACCGTTATAAATAATTTAGGTGAGAGAGTGCCGAACTGTCTCACACCTCGCTTGATATGAATTTCTCTGGTGGTATCATGTAGTTTTACACGCATTGTGACGTTTTGGTATAATGTTTGAACTAGCTTTGTGAGCCGGTAATCTATTCTACTATTGTTCAGAGCAGTTATAATGCTGTCTAATTCCACAGTGTCGAAGGCTTTGTGAAAGTCTACGAAGATAAGTATAAGTGGTCTATTATATTCTAGCGACTTTTTTATTAAGGTTTTTACTGTTTGCAATTGTTCTTGGGGCTGGTAGAAATTTAACTTTTTCTCTAGTCTTGTCGTAATTATTCGGGTAAACATTTTATAGATGTGGTTCAATAGGCTGATTGGCCTATAGTTTTCTAGGTGCGCCTTGTCTCCTTTCTTGTGTAGTAAAATTGTTACTGCATTGTTCCATGTTTTTGGTATGCAACAATCTGTTAGACAAAGGTTAAACAACATTTTTATTTGGTTGAGAAGGGCACGTCCGCCCATCTTTATAGCTTCTATTACGACTCCATCTTCTCCTGGCGCTTTGTTGTTTTTCATCTTTTTCATTGCGTCCTGGATTTCGCTTAGTGTGATCTCTGGCATGAGCTCTGAACCCTGGTTGATAATTTTGCGTGATGCGGCGGCTTCCAAGTTCTTTTGGTCTTCTCTTTGGCTTGTGTATAGTTCTTGATAGAAGTCTTCAACTATGTGTAGTAGTTCTTCTCTATTTGATGTGAGGACTCCTTCTTTGCTCTTCAGTTTGTGTATTTCGCATTTTGCATTGTTTAGTCGTCTTCTCAGGACTTTCAGACTTTTATTGCTTCTATAGTTCGCTGGACTTTTTCATTCTTAAATTTCCTTAAATCTTTCCTTATAGCTTTTGATACTTCTTTGTTTATTTTTCGCAGTTCTTCTTCGTCAATGCTTTCTTTTCCTTTGATTTTTCTTCTAGTTTTCATTAGCTGCTTTGTTTCAATGGTTACTTTTTCGTCTTGGCGTCTTTTAGGGCAGCATTTTACTTGAGCCCCTCGAATAGCTTCTACGATATTTTCGTTTAGGGCATTAACATTATTCATGCATTCATTTTGTTGTAGGATTTTATTGATATTGCCTTGATATTCATTTAAATGTGTTAGGTCGTTCCATATTGGGTTGGCTTTGTTCCTAATAATTTTGGATCTTTCTGTTATTAAGTCTAATTTTAGTTTGGCTCTTACCATTCTCCGTAACATGTAGATTTACGACAAGAATGGCAGCGAGTGGGATCAGCTATAGAACAAGCAGCGAAGAAAACCATTGTAAAAAAGATGACTCGCCCAAAACGGAAATGGTTTGACAAACAATGCAAGGAAGTGCTGGAAATAAAAACTCACGCAAGACCCTGAAAATGCTACAAAACCCTACAGATGAAAACAAAGCAACTATTGACAGCAACTGTTGCTATCAACAAGTCCTCAAAGACACTTCGTTTAAGGACTAGCAACCCCAGTGGAGTCATACGTTACCATGTGACCAATTTCTTTTATAACCTAAACATCATAGTTTTTTAATATCAAAGATGTAATTCAAAGTTAATCTAACTACATTTAAAGGGTTTTTAATCACATTATGTGGCTTCAAACATGTAAATCCTGATAGCACTGATGATGGAATAGTTATTCCGAAAACGTTCTGTCTCGTAACTCGATAGGGTTTTTATATTAATATAAAAGGTTTTATAAAAAACCTTTTATAAAGGAATTTTTTTAAACAAAATTTTTGTGATACATGGTATACAGCCAACTAGAAGAATTTAGTTTGCTTGTAGATCATTATACTCTATATTATTATTAATAAGCTGCTAACATGGACTCTACATCAGCGGGAAATAAATAAGCTGCTGGTATTTGAAGGGAAGGTTCTCAGATTGATATTTAGGCATCAAAGAGATGAATTGACAGGAGAGTGGAGAAGGCGCTGCAGTGCTGAATTGGTGACTCTGTATCGTACTGAAAACGTCGTTAAAAGCTCACTGGATAAGATGGGCAGGTCATGTGATAAGATCAGCGGAAGACATAATGTTAAAGACAATGCTTTTTGACAGACCAAACGGTAGAAGACCAGTAGGCCCCCTGAGAAAGAGATGGAAGAATGATGTTGACGTCGATTTATCTAGAATTGGGGTAAAACAATTGGAAATAGAAGCGCAAGATCGTAGAAGATGGAGGGCTATAGCGGATACGGCGAAGACTCACTCTGAGTTTTAAAGCCAGTCAAGAAGAAGAAGTTAAATATGTTTATATGAGATTAAGAGATAATTGATTGGAATGAACATTACATTTTATAATTGTTTTGACGTTTCGATTTACACTCCGAAAATCGTTTTTAAAAATGATTATTTTCAATTAGGGCCTTGAAAATTAGGAATGAGTAGGGAATCGTAAAAGAGGGCACAAGATATGCAACCAAACTTTATAGAAAACCAACCCACACCAACAGTTTAAAGATAACCATAAATATCTAAAAAGGCATTATTACATCATAATTATATGATAGAGCCCAAACCTGCTCCAATGAAAATGCTTTAAAAAAAAAACCTGCTAACAAAGGATTTAACAAAAAATGATTACTGATTACTGAGTATTTGCGTATTTAGTCAAAATAGAATAGAAAACTTTAGATGTACAATTTGTTAGTCATGCTTAAATTTAAATAATTTATTTTACAAAATTCAAATATCTAATCGAATCAAAAGAGAGTTTCTTTCACAACAAACATTTGTGACACATCCAGATTCGGCGGTTCAGAAACAGATTTTGTGTAAAACTCGTAATTATAGGATCGGCGGGAAGTCGTGTCTTCAAAGTGTTAGAAAATACACACCATAAATTCAATTTGAAATTAAAATAGGGCTCTGCCGTCGCATCGTAGTAGGTCCCTTTGTGCGGACTTGATTTTCGCCCTTTCAGAGGCGTACTTACATATCGTTGACCTCAAATAAATTAATGTCTTAAGACAAACTGGTTTTATGCTCTAATAGACAGTTTTTTCAAAACAGGCTATGGTCAAATATAAATCTTGATTTAAATATAATCCAAATACATTTGTTTTAAGACAATTTTTGGGAATAATTAAAAATAAGAAAATACCTTCATGAAAGGCCAAACATAAAAGTAAAAAATCGGTTGCCTGTAAAGTCGGTTTTACGGGCGAAGATTTTACGTCACAACGTCTTTTTCTCGGTAGAATATTTATTGATATGAATATTATTAAATTGCACAATAGGAACAAGGAATTGAATGAAAATAAGAATTGCACAAATTTTAACTATAGAAATATATTTTGTTTACTAAAACATTGTACATGTAAACTTAAACTTAACTAATTTCTATTTGAGTGATTTTGTTGAGGATAGGACGATGATAGGAGAAATATGAAATGAAAGGAAGTGTTTCTGCTGTAATGTGTCTTGCGAAAGTCAAGTCGATGGTTGTTCCTTTTAACGTAGTTGACTTAGAAACGTTTGATACGCAATCAAGATTATACGTCATTTCATGAAATTTAGAAACGAGTTGTCTGACTTTATAAACTCAGTTTCTCAACTTTTGTGTCAATCTAACAATTAATCAGTTGAACATTTGAAAATATATTAATTTCTAAGACTTGTAAATTAAAATAATTCATTTTAAATTAAAAATGATAATAATATCATTAATATTAATTTAATATTTTTTATTTTATTTAATATTTATTTTATATATTATTTTATATATTATATATTATTATATTATTATTTTATATATTATTTATATTTTATATATTATATTTTTATATATTATTTTATATATTATTTATTTTATATTATATTATTGATCTTATTATTTTCTACAAAATTTATTTGAAAATTTTTTCGATATATCAATTAGTTGCGGAGATATCGATCATTGAAGTTATTGTTTGCTACCAGTATTTTATATATTTATTTTTTTCAGTTATAAAAAATTATTATTTCCAATTGTGTCTACCAAGTATGGTCACATGTATTTGCCTACATATTAAATAATAATAAGTACAGATAATGTTATGTGATGTTCACTTCTGATTATATATATTTTAATATTTTTAATTTTAAAGAATCAATTTGAAAATCAAAACACTTATTCAGATCGAAGGTTCAAATTTTTGCTAAATAAATTTGAAATTAATTAAAATTTGTAAATGTAAATGGTAAAGTTGAAAATTAAAACATTTACTAAAATTGGAATTTGAAATTCTTGCTAAACACAGTTAAATTCTAACTCCGCGCGTGGTGATTGGTCGGTTTAGTTCGTTTGTTTGGTCGCCCTGTTTTGACAGGTTAGAAGTTATAATTTGTTATTTTAAATGTTTGACTAGCAATACGCGCTGTTTCTTCTCAATCGACTGAATTACGATTGATTGCAGAGTGATTTAAACTAATAATTTACTTAACACTATCAACATTTGTCAATAGTATGACATAACCTATAAACTCAGTTTCTCAACTTTTGTGTCAATCTAACAATTAATCAATCAATCATAGTTTACGATAATGAAATATTAGTGTACAATTATTTACCTTTATTGTTGTAGTTGTTGTAAATGACGAATCTAAGCACTCCACATTTTCACTACAGACACAGCTGACGATACTTTCAACGATTTTCAACTTTAGCGATTCAACGCGCCTAATTCTCTAGTGCCGCGCGCAGCGGAGCGATCATGTTTGAGTGGGAGAGAGACGCAAGGCATTCGCCGGTCCGGCGGGCCTCTCTCTCGTTCGGCGACTCACTGTAACAGACGTGAGCGGGCGTTACACTTTTTCTTAAATGACTCCGAGCCACAACCTAATTTAAGACGTTGTCACGTCAAAAACAGTAAAACTATATGATTAAAAAATGTAATACTTACTGTAATAGTAATCTAACTTTTTAATAATTTAATTAATTACTAATTAGTCTAACCATAGATATATAATACAAATAAACTGAGCGCTGAAGTACAGGCCCGTTCCTACAGTGCGATAGAGATAACTCACACAAAGCAGTCCCTGTATCTCTTTCTGCCACACGACCTAAATGACCAATTGGACGATCACGTGGTCCATAAACTCGGCCCATAAAAAGAGATGCGGGGACTGCTTTCCATGATTGTCCAGTTTGTCTACTAAAATTGTCTTGATTGGCCCCTAGACGAGAAGCAAGTGACCCGTATGTTTGCTTATCGTATTTTCTTCTATTAATTATGTGTTAATTTTTTATTAGGGATAAGATTGTGTATTTTTTGTCTGATAAGAGAATCTATTGCAACTGGCTGAATACTAATGTCTATGCCATTTAAAAAGAATGTTCTGAACGTATAGCATAGTTGACAATATCAAATTCAGCCAATAAACAACAAGATATCCATCACGTGACTTAATGTTGATAATGTCATTTTAGTATGCTTGTAAACATAAAAATAGTAATTGTTTCGTGAAAAACACAATTAGAAAATTTATCTTATTATAAAAAGTATTTAGATTTGAGGAATGTTATAACGCATTATAAATTATGGAATTATACTACTGACATCAATTGAGAAAATGTCAGATAGAGACCTTCAAATTCAAAGAATTCTAAAAGAATATTGAGGAAAGAAGCAATTTATATAGGGTACAATTATTATATTTTGACGAAGGTTGTTGCTAAACCGTTAATAAAATTATTAAAACATTGAAACAGATCTAAATAAAAGATATTATAGGGTTTTAGATATAAGTCTACATCCCTTCCAATAAGTCCAAAATGTAGCCATTATTCTGGTGCATTCCAGAGTAGAAATCATACCATGTTTGATATAAAATCATTTCATGATAGATTCTATTCGAGCTGCAACAAACTGAAATAGGATGCTTTAATACTTAAGTTCACCAAGACAGTATGCGTAAAAAGATGTCGACCCAAGAACGAACTGCATTTAAAAAAGGAATTTCAACGTAAATATTTCATTAGCACCAATGAAGGTACTCTGATTCCAGTTTGCCAAGTAGTATTCCTAAATATACTCATATTAAAAGAAGTCGTGTTGAACTTGTTTTACAAAATTTTATATATAGTTGTTCACGCCACTATCTATTTTAAGTTTATTTCATGCATTTTTTCCAACGCGGTAACGCAGCAGTCTATGCAGATATAATATGTTATATGTGAAGATACGAGAAGAGTCACTAAAAGAATCTCCAGGCGACAGCACACATACAAGATAGGAGAATTCGAGGCGGATAGCGAGTGGAACAATACTTCAGCTGAGCGGTCCTCTATTCATGTATTGTGTTAATTCAAATAAAGTCTTTTGTCACACGGAGTTTGACTATTTACCAAAGGCACATTCGAAGTGCAAATCAAGTTACATTCAATAGTGGTAGAGTTCCAGCAGAAAACAGGGAAGCAGATCGTAAATCTAGTAAATATAAAGAAAAACGATAGGCTGTAATTGCTTATATAAAAACATTTAAAAGTAACGTATCATATATTGAAGAAGTTCGTCATACCGACAGTATCTAAGTTCTAAATTAAGCAAAAAACAAGTTCACAAGCTTGTGGCGAAAGCCTTTTTTTGATTTGGCGAAAGAAAAACGTAATAAAATTTTGGTTTGTTTGCAGAAAAAATTTACCTCTTCCTAAAATTCCGGATCAAAGTTGTTATTATAGTCGACAACTCTATCTTTAAAATTTTACAGTTACTGGCGGATGCTCAAACGACAAACTTGAAAAAACAACACGTTTTGTTATAGGTACATGGACGGAGATGAGCACAAAAAGGGCTCGAATGAAATTGCGTCTGCTTTCTACCATCGACTAATACATACACATTTTCAAGGAACAAAGATCATTCGTTTGATTGCTGATGGTTGTGGGGGTCAGAACAAGAATCTAACGGTTATTGCCGCATGTTCATTCTGGTTCCTCCAAAAAGCACTTTAAAATATTGAAACAATTGAGCTTGTGTTTCCTGTAACAGAACATTCATTTATACCACCTGATAGAGTTTTTGGAAATACGAGGGTGGAGTCATATAAAACTAGCCTTTAATAGAAAAAACATGTTTTTTGGAATTAAATCGATTTATTTCTCAACATAATCCCCTTTTAGCTCGATACACTTAGTAAGACAATGTTCCAATTGTTTTATCCCATCCGAATAGTACTTTTGCTCGAGCTCTTTAAAATAGGCCGAAGTTTCAGCGACGACTTCATCATTTGTTACGAAACGGCGTCCTCCGAGCCATTTGTTTAGGTTTGGAAACAGAAAAAAATCGCTAGTGGCAAGATCTGGGAAATACGGTTGGTGTTCAACCAATTTATAGCCCAGTTCGTGTAATTTTGAAATGGCGACGGCCGATCGGTGAGCCGGTGCATTGTCTTGGTGAAAGAGCACTTTTTTGCATTCCAAACCGGGCGTTTTCGACGAAATTCGGCATCGAATCGATCCAATAATGCTGCGTAGTACTTACCATTGATTTGTTTCCTTTTTCCAAGTAGTCGATGTGGATAATGCCCTTCGCATCCCAGAAAACAATCGCCATCACTTTGCCGGCCGAATGTGCACTCTTTGCCTTTTTCGGCAGCCCTTCGCCGCGTTTGCGCCACTGTTTCGACTGTTCTTTGGTTTCCGGTATGTAATAATTCATCCAGGTTTCATCAACGGTGATAAATCGGTGAAAAAAAGCCTTCGGATCGCGCCGTATCATAGCCAAAAGCGTCTCCGAAGTGGTCACATGTTTTTGCATTTGATCGATTGTCAGAAAACGCGGCACCCATCGCGCGGATAGCTTTTTCATGTCCAAATGATGGTGAATGATGTGTACGCATTCGTAGTAAATGTTTAGGACCTCTATTAACTCGCGGAGCTTAATTCGACGATCGGACATGTCCTTGGACTTTGTTGATCATTTCCGGCGTGGTGACTTCATTTAGCCTCCCGGGACGCTCATCATCAAAACACTCGTGACCACGAACAAATTCAGCTTTCCAAAATTTTACTGTTGCTAACGAAGGTGCAACCTCACCATAAACTTCTTCCAGGTCGGCTTTGATTAGCACATTCGTTTTACCCATTTTGTGGAGGAACTTAATCACCGAACGATACTCGACTTTTTCCATTTCTCCGAAAACACAAAATTTGCTTGCTTTTGACGGCTGTAAAAACAAAACTGTTTTTGTAAATTGTTTTTAAAACTTAAAATTTTGACAGACGTCATGTCATGAATGGCAAATGTCAACACCGAAACCAATTCGGTATCAAGTAGCTCCATCTATCAAAGGCTAGTTTAATATCAATCTATCCTCGTATAGAGAAAAAAATCAGAAGTCAGAAAATATTGTAAATCCAGATCAGTACAAAGAAATGATGGCCGAGCATGGAACTTGGAAGCGATTGTGCGCTGTTCGATTTTAAGAAAGCTGCAGACAGTTATAAAATTCACAAATTCGTTACATTTTAAAATCAGTAAGTGTAAAACATTTTATATACTGAAGAGGTCCAGATCTAACAAAATACTAGTAAAAGGGAATCCTGTTTATCGACACGATATAAAGGAATATAAACCAGTCACAAAAAAGAATACAAACATGCCCAGTTTTGTCCTGGTATAATACCAAAATATACTTTACAAGTAAAGCAAGAAAAAGTAGTTTATGTTAGAAAAACATTATGGCTTAAACTGGAAGAGTATTGAAGAATAGCTATTTTAAACACGATTTAGAACGAGACAACTTTGGAAAACATCCACCTGCAGACAAGTCCATAAATAATTAGTTGACTTTCAACAACAATATTAGTAAAATAAACAGGTTCCCTTGGTTTTCTGTTTATCGACACGATATAAATAAATAAAATGGATGGTCTCATGCCAGAGTGTAGTATGTACATTTTCTTCGTTTTTACTTTTTCATTACCAATATGAGGCAAACTTTTGTTTGAAACCTATGCCAAAATGAACAATGTTTATAAAACAAAACATCAGCTGGAAACTAATAAATTCTATTTAGCACAAGGGTGGTGGTATGGTTGTAATACGCCACAGTGAACCATCATCCAGTCCAAGATGGCTTCCCGTGCACATAGTTCACATTGTCATAATATTGTTGATAGAAATTCTAGTGAAGATGAACTCGCTGATTTTGGTAGTTTCAGATGATTACGATCCAAGTTCTGATTTGGATATCATAGAATCAGGTACGATAATAATATTTATTAACATAAAACTTCATTATAAAAGTATGGTTATGTTTTGGAATGTTTCTTTTGTCAAAGTCAACCATGTGAAAATGTATCTCTTTCAGTGTCCGCTGGGATCGCTTGTGAAATATTAGCAGTTGTACCAACGTACAAACATGGTTTTTACCTATCTATATTAGAATAAAGCAATATATCATATCATTTTTGTATTGGAATTGTAAAAAAAAAATTAAAATCACATAGTTCACTTTGGCAAAAGAAATTGTCTGTTGCATAGTAAATGGGAGTTTGAAAGTATTTTTTGTGTATTATAACATAAAAAAGTAATGTTACTTGTATTTACGTATGTAAAATAATAATAATTTTGTGTTTTACAGATGAACAAAATAAAGGAAATGAAGTCCAGAAGACTCCAATGGGCAGGACACCTCAGAAGACACTCTGACGAACGAACAGTAAGACTGGTGTGGGAGGAAGTCCCAACTGGAAGGAGACCACGCGGACGCCCTTATATCAGGTGGCGAGATAATAAAGCAGGAGACCTAAGCACTATGGGCGTGGAGAATTGGATGAAGGTTGCTCAAGACAGAAAACAGTGGAGGCATGTTGTCGAGTCGGCTAAAACCCACGAAGGGTTGTAACGCCCCGAAGTAAGTAAGTAAGTAAGATGAAGAAAATACCAGAGATCAGGAAGAGCCTCAAAACAAGAAAAGAAAATCTAATCCTATGAAGTGGAAAAAAATATTCGCTAGCAAAAAAGGACCCCTGGTAAAGAATACGTCAATACTTCAGGTACTGTCATACAGTCTAAATCTTTTAATGACTATTCTTGCAATTGCAAAATGAAATGCAAAATAAGCTTACAGCACAGCAAAAATAAAGTTTTTTTAATTTGTTTTATAACTAGTCACAGTCGTTTGAAACTCAAACAAGCATAATAAGTGGTGCTGCAAAATGTAGAACGATCATAAGACGTCGTAAAACACTGATATTTAAAAAAAAAGAAAACAGGAAATCGTGAACTTTATATCCTTTCTGAAAACGGAGGGATTAAAGTACGCAAAAAAATGTTTATGGAAATATTAAAAATCAATAGTAGTACAGTACATCGCGCTTTGCTTAAGAAAAAAAGTAAAAATTTAAGTGATTGTAGAGGGAAGAAAGTGCCTCATAACAAAACTTTACCATCCACAATGGATTCAATTAAAAATCACATACAAAGTTTCCCTACCATAGTAAGTCATTACTGTAGAACTTAATCCCAAAAAATACTTGGATTGTAATTTAAATTTGTCACTAATTTACAGACTCTATGTTGATAGTTTAAGAGAAAAAAATGTTGACAAAATTCCAAGCCAATTGCTTTATGAAAAAGTGTTCAGACGTGATTTTAATCTTAGTTTTAAACCTCCACGAAAAGATACCTGTCAAACATGTGATAGGTTGAACATTGAAATATGGGCAGCTGAGAAAAACAAAGATGAAGCAATGTTAAAGGAAACTAAACCAGGAACTACACAACAAAAAATTACAGTTAGCTCGCTTAGAACTAAATGAAGATGTAAAGATTAGTAAAGAAGGGAAAGCTACAGTAATTAGTTTTGATCTTCAGAAAGTAATGCTTCTTCCTAAATTAACCACAGGAGTTGTTTATTCTGCCGTCCTAACATGAAAGGTCCTATCTGCAAAATTTGGTAAAATGACTTTATTGGCTCATGGTATGCGTAAACATATTATCTATGTATGTACAAAATGAAATTGTCCTATAAGCGTCTTAAGTGCCTTATTATATACCTAAATGGTTTGTCCTAACTGACTAAAAAGCAATGTTTACTAACATAAATTGTCCTATCTCACATATGCTAAGAAAAATTGTCCGTTTTAACTTTAAAAATGCAGTTAAGACTATTTAAGGTAGCATTTTATACTGAACGGCATCAGTTAGGACAATTTAGCGTAGTACGACAAAAGCATGTTTGTAACATAACTTCAAATAATTAATTATAAAAGATATTTGTTATGTCAGACATTGGGTGTACGCTCATGTTTTTTGTAATTTAAGTAAATATATATTGTGAGAAATGGATGAAGGGTAAGTTTAATAATGTTACCTTACGTATAAGCAATAACTGATTGTAATTAGTGTTTGTAGTAGTAGCAAAAAATATAGACGCATATGCGTCCATATTCATTGGTAGTAGCAATGTAGCGTTACTTAGCCGGAACAGCGATAGATGTAAACTTATGGTATTTAGCCAAAATAGAGAATGATCCAGATTATATTCCTGGGCCGTCCAATGAATATCCGATATATAACCAGAAGAAAACGAATTTAACTTCGTTCAGGATTTTATTCGAGGTATTCATTTTACAGCTCACAATTATAAACAACACAGTTGATAAAGCTAAGAGTAAACTGTATACAAAAACTGGGAAAATAAGAAAAAGAAAACAAATTGAAGAGCCATTTGTCGAAAGAAAGAAACAAAAAAGAGAGAGTTACATAAGAGCTTATAAAGTTAAAAAGTCACGTAATTTCAAATTCAATTGCCCTTTTCAATTCAATTCAATTCAATTTCGTATACTAGGCAAAAAGACATTAACGCACAATACTGGCTATTGGAAAAGAATACCAAAAACAGTTTTTTTTTGAGCTACCTAAAATAATTTTAGAAAAAAAAGAAGTACATCTCAGAATCAAACATTACCAAGAGTGTATTCCTACAAATACTATCTAACATCAAAGAAAGCCGAAGAGGTGTGTATTTGTACAATGAAAAGCGTGAAAAGATATTTCTTTTGGCGACATTTGGCTACGAAAAAGACAATGATAGAATCATTGCTGTAGAAAATATAATAATCAAATTTTTTGAGCTAGGTCATACTTTTATGGCAGCAGATTCATTTCATCGCCAAGTTGAGCTTGCCCCCAAAAGAAAAAAAAGTATACGATTTTGACGATTTTTTCGAAACGGTAAAACAAGCCAATTCATCAAAAGTTAATTTAATAAAAATGCTACTTTTTAACTTCACTGACTGTACCTCCAAATATAAGTTACAAAAGCTGATTTGTAGCGTTTACTTAAAAGATATAGTTTGTCTACAAAACAGAATTTGAAACCAATTTTATTGATTTAAAAGATATTTTTATAATGAGATACGTTAAGGGTAGACTAACGAGTACCCAAATTCGTAATACATGTCGCGGTGTAACTTCGCGAAAAAAATCTTCTATCCAAATTAAAAGCGCACATTCCTCAAAATCGTATTTTGAAAAGATAATTTAGATATAATTTAAGATATAATTTTGAGAAGATTTGCCGGTTAACAAACATGCTTTTAAGGAAGAAAATGATTATTTGTATTATTTTATTATTTTTGTCGATACATATCATTTATGTTACATATATTACGATGTAAATTATGTATTAAGTGTAAAACTTATTATAATAAAATTAAAAGTGTTCAGTTAATTGAAATTTCAGTTTCATTTAGGACAATTTCAGTAAGTAATGCAAAAAAACGTACTTCATATACACTAAGTTAAATTGTCCTAAGTGACAATATAATCAAAAATCGACTAACCTGGAAAGAATAAATCAAAATTATGACCAGCAACTAAATTCTATTCTCCGACATAATATATAAAATAAAACATAAAAAGTTTCTTAAATTACCAAGCGTTATACAATGGAAAGAAACAAAAACTGGATTTTCTCAAAACCTAAATTTTGCAGATAGGACCTTTCATGTTAGGACGGCAGTATTATAAGAAAAAGTTTTCATGCTACAATATTGGTATACATAATTTTGAAAATGATGTCGGGACAAAGCATGTTTGGGATGATAGCACTGCCTCACGAGGTTCCAAAGAAATGAGATCATGTATTTTAAAATTCATAAATACCCATGATAATAAGGACATATTGGTTGCTTGGTCCGACTCATGTGGCGGCCGGATATTTATATCTACAAAACGATAGCGATTTTGGTGATATAGAAAAAAAGTTAAGATATCATCCTGAAATTTATGTGCCTACACAATGGCATAACAACATAATTTCAAACTCAAGACTTGAAAAAAACAAATTTAAAGGAGTATGTATGGAAAAAAAGGATTTGAAGAGTATGGATGCATTAAAACAAAATCGGGTAAATCGCAAAAAAGACTCAGATGAACAAAAAGTAGAATGGTTAAAAATAAAACAAATGAGATTTACTCAAGACCATCCAGGAGTTATGGAATTCAAATACACACATAACAAAGAACCACAATTTTATTCAGTAAATCTAAATAAAAGATTGAAAGACCGACCTGTAAACCTACCTTCCTTAAACTTAAGCATTCTTTAAGCTGAAGGACGAAAATTAAGTCAAGCAAAACTTAATGATATCAGATCACTTTTGCAATTCATACCACCATGTCATCACAATTTTACAATAAACTTCAACAAAGTGAAGTATTGGAAGATGACATGGAAGAAGAGAACGACAATAACAATGAAGAGGAAAATGAGATGAACAATGCGATCTAAATATTGCTACTATTATTTTTTTATTTTATTCATATGTATTGTTAGTTAAATTTTAATGATGTGTTAATAAACCTGCTTACAAACAAAAAGAACGATTTATTTATACTTCTCATGCAAAACAGAACTAAATGCTAAAAAGTTTGCCAAAGTGAACCATGTGCTGCAAACACTGATAAAAGATCGTTAAAAGTAAACAAAATCATGTGCTGCTACTAAAAAAATTAAAGAAATGTTCTCTTGAATAGGTCCTAGAACCTTTTATACTTCAAACAAGATTATAATATATACATTGTGTATAACTTTACTAATACCAAAGTATAGTTTACAAGTAAGACAAGAAAAAACAGTTGATGTTATGTCGTTTAAATTTAGTTCATAAATAATTTGTTTACTTTCAATGACAATAAATTATAATTTAAGTTAAATGCTAATCATTAATCCGTGTCGTCACTCATAAACGAATTTTAAATTATTTGGTGCAAAGTCACCAATCTTCATATGCAACCACAACAAAATAAACAATCTCCAACGGGTCATATAAAAGTCGCCAATATTACATTAATGTGAATTTCTTTCTTATTACTTAGACTACAAGTTATTTATTCTCTATATTTTAGTTATGAATGTATAATAATAGTAATAAATATGTTAAAATTTCAGATTTTTGTGTCTAAATCGTTTTTATAAATTTGCTGATTGGTTTAGGTGGGGAATTATCACTTTTGGTATGGTACGCCTCAATATACTAATTTCTTTTTTTAGTTTTTGGTACTTTGCCCCCTATTCAATTCTTACACTTCTTATATTGACAACTGTGTATTGCAATAAAAAAATTAATATTTATTATCACATTTTGTATTTTTTGCGGAACTCACTCAATAATAAAAAACCAACAATATCACGTGCGGAATATGAATTGCTGTATAAAAATAATAACTAACGCTGGGGCATGACCAACGATCGTGGCAGCAGGCGCGTGTCTATCTGTTTAATTTAAATCGAGGTCTAGAACATGGGAAAGGCTGTTTTACTAGGGGAAGAAGCTAATTCATAATAAGTGAGTTAATACTTGTCGGGTAATTTGTCATTTTATATATTAGTAACACTTAATATGTATGTATGTTATAATGAAATGCAAAAAAACCTGATTTGTCCATTTGAATGATGCAGATTTAAAAAGAGTACCTAAAGTAATCTATTTTTTATTTAAATTTTTGTATTTTTTTGTAGATTTCTTTTGTTAAAACATAACTAAGTTGTTATTACATACCTAATCATATATGTATGTATATGTTCAAGTTCGCAAATTTTATTTAAAATTACTTTATAGTTGACGTTTTGATTAATATCTCGTATTTAGAAATAAATCAAAACTTCTGGAGAACAAAGCCATGAAAAAATTCTCAATAATTGACGACAAGATGCCCATCCAACAAGTGCTTTTAAAAGAACTCCGAAGTGAACTAGAAACTCACAAAAATAACGGTGAAGATGATTTAACTATGAAATACATTAATGGCACTCTCAGAATCACGAATTTTCGTTTATAATTTTTTTAACGACAAATTTAATGACTGACTGTTTCTATATACTATAATTTTATAATTTAGATTTACTTTCCGCTAAGTTTGACGAATCTGTATGCACAGTGCAACTTCTTAAACCGGACATTATTTGTATTGCCGTATCCTGGCTTAAACCCTCAATTCCTGATCCTTCTGTTAATATAAATGGATATACAATATATCGTAAAGACAGAGAAAATCGTGTGGGTGGCGGTGTATGCATTTATTTATCTAATCTTACCACATTTTTCAAAATTAATATTAAGCTATTAGATATTCCTGGAATAGATGCAATTCACTTACATATCTGTTACTAAAAATTCTTTTTGCCTTAATTTAGTATGTTACACCTGTTACACTACTTGCACATGATAATGTTTTCTTCACAATACTTGAAGAACTATCATCCCAGAGATCACCTGGCCAATAACTTCATTATCTGACGCCGAAAACGCTACACTTCATTATCTGATACAGAACCTACTAGATATAGAATTAATAACCAACCATCTACTTTAGATCTAGTGTTTGTTAATGACGAACAGCTAATTATGCAGTTATAACGGCATTCAGTTTAATCAAATACTATTCTGCAAAAGAAAATATTGTAACATATGCTACTACTGACTTTTCTGAAGTTGACACTGAACTCTCTCTAATCGACTGGCATTTATTTTTTGCAGACTTAAACGACCCCTCATTAATGTGGACTGCATTTCTCGATACCGTCCACAATCTTTTCTACAAATACTACTTCCGTAAGATTTATAAAAACAACCTTAAACCCTGGATAAATTGAACAGCAATAAAACAAATTAATCACAAACGACATCTATCTAACACACCGGGCTTCTTAGTGATTTTCAAAGCCATCGCAGATTTTTTAATAACCAACAAATATATCTAAAATATCTAAGACAAAATGTTGAAGCAAATGTTATTGAAAGTGGTAACATTAAAAAGTCTACAAATACATACCCTCCTCCTTGACGTCTAAAGTTTCTATTACTCTACTTCAAAAATCCAACCTGACTTTATGCTGTTCTGACAAAGAATCTTCCGAAACTTCCTCTTTAGAATCGTCACAGGTTTTTACTAAACAATCGAATGATGGCTATCTACCTGCTATTAACTGTAATCGTGTCGGCTCATCCTTACAGCAAGTTGAATTCACAGTGGATCATGTCAAACAACACTTAATTAAACTTCGCACAGCCGCTTCACCTGGTTTAGATGGTTTAACACCAAAACTGTTAAAAAGATGCGCAAACACGCTTGCACTACCCTTAACGTTAATTATGCAAACTTCTTTCATCCAGAACTTCTTACCCCCTAGTTGGAAATTAGCATCCGTCGCCCCTATTTTTAAAAAAGGCAACAAACTCAACTCAAACAATTATCGTCCGATTATCTTGCTGCCCGTAGTTGACAAAGTTATTGAAACCATTATTTCCGAGGAGATGACCAAATTTGTTCTCCAGAAATATGTTATTCCAACACAACATGGATTTGTCTTTGGTCGTTCTACTCTAACCAATCTCCTACATTGTGTTAACGACTGGACGTCATCCCTTAACAGTTTGCAGCCGGTCGCCATTGTTTGTCTAGATTTCTCTTAAGCCTTTGACCGTATACCTAAGCGCAGACTTCTACATAAGCTACAACATTTCGGAGTTCACGGTACTTTACTTTGCTGGATAGATGATTTCCTGACAGATCGACATTACACAGTTAGAATTGACGAATCTTTCTTACAGGACAGGTTAGTGGAAAGTAAAGTGCCTCAGGGCTCTGTCCTTAGACCTATGCTTTTTACGGTTTATACCAGCGAGGTTCCTTATTATGTCTCAAGTAAAATATCGTTCTCCGCCGATGACACAAAAATATATGCCAATCCAATCAAAAACCAGCAAACCCTCCAAATGGACTTGGACTTTATTTTAACTTGATGTTCCCAGTGGCTACTACCCTTAAATGCGGAAAAATGTATAGTGCTTCGAATTGGTAAAAATAACACACAACGACCTTGGTGTTATCGTAAACAGCAGCCTAACTTGGTCCGACCATATTACCTCTATTTGTAAACGTGCGAACTCCAGACTGTATCTTATTCTGAGGTGTTTCGAAGACATGAAATAACAGAGACTGTGGATATCTCAAGTACAGAAGTTTATTTTGAAGATTGAAGCTCAAAAGTGTTTCTCTTGAAAATTGGTACGTAGTCTTGACAATCCGAAGAACGTTAATACTGAATGTGTTTTACTAGTCAGAAAAGTCATCATATTCTGCCTACTAGTACTCAAAAAACTATAGGGAAATCATGTTTTAAACGTTTTTATCGTGATTCTTCATGCTTCTTTGTCTTGGACAACTAGAAAAGCTTCGTATAAACTATGACCAACAATTTCTGTGACTACAATCACAGAAATTGTTGGTCATCGTTTATACGAAGAAGAAAAAGTGAGAGCAAACAATGACGAGGATGTGCGAGATCTTTCTAATGGTTGTTTGTTATTATTTTTACCTCGACGATCAATTTTTCTTCTTTTTTAAATGTGCCTCCAGTAAGTTGTTGTTCTATCGTTTTCGTAGTCTTCCCAATGATCGTCTTCTTATTAGAGAAGTGTTTTTCACTGTTTTCACTACTCTATTTGTTGTCATTCGGCTCATATAATTGTTCCATTTTACTCTTTTCTTTCTTCAAAGTCCTTGATATTCTCCACCTTGTATATCTACTTCTAGCTTTGTTCTGTAGTATCTTACCATCGATTTTTCAAAGGGTTTTCAACTCTGCTGTTTCTAGTATTACTTTTGTTCTCTCTGTGTCACCGCATGTTGCTGCCGCATATGTCATTAGTGGTCTTATGACTGTTTTGTTTATTCTTTTCTTCTTTATATTTCTTTCCAGATACTTTTAATTCTCATTATTGCTTCATTCAGGCATACTGGTGCTCTGTTTACTTTAATTCCTAGATCTTCCACTTCTGTTTTAAGCTTTCCGTAGCTAGATAATGTCATACCTAGATATTTAAACTCCATGAGTTTGTTCTATTATCTGACCTTCCAGCTCCAATTTACATCTTAGTAAAATGGCGGTTTTTTTTATTTCGCCATAACCTACATCATAAAAAACTACAATAGACACAATTTATCTTCCAGATAACTTATTATTCAATACTTTATTTGGAAAATAAATATTTTACATTTTATGTGTCAGATAAGTTTATTCATGTCAATTGGTAGTTTAGATTTCTTTCCTAGGTGGCGCTAGGTGTTTAAATTTTTTATATTTATTTATATAATTATTTTGTTTATTAAATCTTAAAATTACAGCAACCAATATTTTAACAATTTTTCGAAAAATTTAACCGTATTATTAATTATATTAATATAAAATTAATATTGCTAGTACTATTAATTAAACGTATCGTTTCAAGTACAAAATATGATTGAAATGTCAGATGTTGGTAGTTCAGATTTCTTTAATATATATTGATTTGAAGCTATTTTCTTGTGGCATGTTAAAGTAATTACTATTTAAATGGGAATAAGCCACAATTAAAGGTTAAAGTACGTTTATTGACGTTTCAATTTCCACTTCGTATTTTGAACTATTTTGTATTATTATATACAAAATACAAACATTACGGAACTAATGTTTGTATTTTGAGAACGATTTCCGAAGTGGAAATTGAAACGTTTAATTCTGGCTTATTCCCATTTAAATACAAATTTCTTTCCTATATGGCGTAGTTACCCTACCGGACAAACAGTGTGACTTATCGTCCTAGCCTTTTATATAGACAGATTGAACTTCACGTCGGGAGAGTAGGATTGCGTCGTCTGCGTAGCAGATTATTTTAAGTCGTATTCTACCATTTGGTATCCTTTTTAGTTCTAAATTTTTTTATTATTTCGTCTATGTCAGGTTGAACAATATATGACTCAGGTAATCTTCCCATCTTATCCCATTGCCAGCTTCAATTGGGTCAGTTAGTTTTTCTTCTGCTTTTACTTTTATTGTGTTGTTTTGGTAGATACGTTCATTCGTTTTGATTATTCGTTTTGAGTATTATTTTGTTCATTTGTTATAGAGGTATCTCTCTTACGTACAATAAGTGGATAACATCCTTTAATTTGACCCTGTCAAATGCCTTCCTAAGATCCCCGAAACAGATATGCCGGTTTGTTGTATTCTAATGATTTTGTCTTGCACTTGCCTCATTACAAATATAGCGTTGGTGCATGATCTTCCCGACCTAAAACCTTGTTGTTCTGCTAGTGTTATAATTTCATACAGTTTATCTGTTATCACTTCAGTTGCTAATTTCCGGGTCAGATTTGTCTTCCTTTTTGAAGAGATGTATTGGGATGCGTGATTTCCATTCTTGTGGTATTCTGTTTTATTCTATTATTTTTTGAATTAATTTCAATAGTTATTTGGTCAGATCTGATCCTACTTTTCCAGTTTTTCGTTTGTATTTTTCTAACTAAAGTAATTGTTTCATTTATTGTGACTGTTGTATGTTAGTTGTGTTTGTTGTGTTCTGTATTGTAAAAAGGCTTTCTTGTTCTCTTCACGTTTGGCCTTCACTTCCTTTCTAAACAATGATTTTTTTAGATGTTAGTGTTCGTTAGTTTTGCTGTTTTTGAATCAGGTAATTAATTTGAAAAATTTTCGAATACGCCAGTTTAAACAAAATATAAATGGCTTTTTAATAGTAAGCGAACTTACGAAAAATTTGCATTTTCTCCACAAAATTGTTAATAATTAAAAAATCACCTTAAATTTCTGCAAAAAACCTTTAGGTGGACGCTTAATATAGGTATATGTATTATCAAAAAATCTGGTCACATATCTGGCGATTGAGATGTGCTGAGAAAAACTTATTTCTCTGGACTTATTTGTTAATTTATCGATTCCTTCTTTTACGTCTTTTCGAGATATTTTGGTCTTTATTTTAAAATATAAGCATGCGCAGTTTTGCTTCCTTTACTACAGTCCTGTATAAAGGTCGCCTGTATTTTGAATTAAATAAAGTCCAGAAAGCTTTTATTTAAAGATGCCCTCATTTTGACGTAACATGTCAAATTACAGTTCTGTTTTATTTAATGAATACTATTTTTAGTATTATTATTATTCGCAATTAGTAAATCTTCATGATTATATTTTTGCTCTATATCGATAATATGCAACAGTAAAATAGCTATTTCTAATTGCACTCCCATATTGTAAGGTGAGTATTATGGATTATAGTATTCTTTTATTTATTCAGAAACTAACCGCATTAACCACGAGGGTCATAAGAAATATATGTATAAGAAAATACAATAGGTGTACCGAATACGAGATAGGACTTGGTAAATGTGGGTTCCATGGACCAGTATCTTCTTTTGTCTATCTTAGTTTGCTTGTAGATGTCTTCCATTTTTCTTTCCACAAATTGAGGGTCATCAATTTTAATAGTTGCTTTATATCTGAGGCTGGAATTGATTATTCTGCCAATGCAGCTGTGTAAGCCCTTTGATTCCAGAGTGAGAGGCAACCCATAGAAAAATTATGTTTGACGAAAACTGTGCACTATGTCTTATTAATATGGTATAGTGTTGTTCGTGAATGTTTGCTGTATGAGCCTTAGTGAATTGAGTGAGTCAGACATCATTATGATGTCTGAATGATGTCCGTATGAACAGTAAAGCTTAAATAAATATTTGGTATCGTTGTTTATGCATACTACTGCTCCTGTACCTTTGGAAGACTTAGATGAATTAGTTAAAATTTGGGTGTAATTTTTATAATTCGAAACTATTTGTTTGTCTATTTGATATATAAAATGTGGATTGTTATCATATTTATTATATTGCGTGAATTGGGTCATAAAGCACATCAAAACAAGAAAGCTGGTATATTTAGACCACATTACCAGAGGTGCGAAATATGAGATATTAAGGCTCATAATGCAAGGTAAAATCAAGGGTAAAAGATCCATAGGAAGTCGAAGAATTTCTTGGCTGAGAAACCTAAGAGAGTGGTATAGTTGTAGCTCAGTAGATCTTTTTAGAGCAGCCACCAATAAGGTACGGATAGCTGTGATGATAGCCAACCTCAGGGCCGCCGCTACCATGTGTGCCAAGTGTGCATCGCACACGGGCGGCCAAAAGCAGTCCACTGATGATAATACTTTTTTGAAACGAAAATAAATTCAAATAATTAAATAGTAATGATTCAGATAATTCTGTGAACTCTAATATTCCAAACAATAATAATTATTCAATACGTGATAATACTCAAATGCGTTTCATTTATCATGTATACTTCTTTTTTTCATCCTAATCTAAAAAAAATGTAAGAAAATATTATTTATTGTATGAACTGCCGCCCTTTTGCAGGTACAGTCATAAAGCAGTTTCGGGAATACTTTTTAATTCAAAGTGGCTGGCGGCTTTCGGACTTCAGTTATTTAGGATTTCACACTTCGATACTTTACAAGAATATAGAAAAGTGGTTGTAAAGTTTCTGTTATAATATTGTTCCTATGGTTATGTTTATAGATGGGTTATTATGTCTTATGTTCAGTCTTAGTTGAGAATTCGATGAATTTAGACACCCCTTTGATAAATGATTTTGTTTGTAAAATATAGTAGTGCACCCGTTTATTTTGCATAGTAGGTACTATATTGCGAAGTAACGTCGAGATCAGAGCAATTTTATTCGTATACGCGTTACGGCTACATATTATTTGGAGAAACATTATTTGCACAACTTATTTGAAGTGTTTTTGGATTTATTTTGTTATATTCACCCGGCTTCGTTCTGAAGTGATAATTTCAAAATGTCCGAAAGGACATTTGGCTTTCAGGCTTTCAATATAGAAAAATAAAAGAGGCAAAAACTGAGGAGAAAAAAAAAACTTAGCTGTGCACTGGAATCATTTTTGATGAAAAACATACATGAAAATATAGAAGACTCGGATATAAATTTAGGACCTTCAACTTCAAGCGAAGTCCAAACCATTGAAAAAAGTATAATACCAAACAATTGAATATTCCCGCGGATAGAGACGGAGGATTTGATGACAATAAAAACTTAAGATTATTAAAAACTATTTGCGATCCTTAATAAAGCAAAATAGACTGTCTGCTTTAGCAATGTTATCTATAGAATATGAAGTGTGTGCGACATTGAACATTAAAGATATTATCAAAAAGTTTTCCGAGACGAAAGCTCAAAAAGTGCGTTTTTAGTTTTTTATGTGTTTATGTTTCGATTCAGGGTTTGTTTTAATTAAATGGACGTTTAAATTAGGATATTAGGATAAAAGACATTTAAATTAGGATATTAGAATGGGATATTAGGATATTAGGATATACGTTAAGATATACATTAGGATAATATATGGACGTTGGATCATGGAGATTAGTCTAAATGTCCAAGTAAGTATTTATCTATTTACAAATTATTATTGTTATATTATGCATCTTCTGCACATTTCTTTAAATAATAGTATGTGTGTCTAAAGTGTTGGAAGGGGGGCGGCAAATATTAAGTTGCACAGGGGCGGCCAATACCTTAGCGGCGGCCCTGGCCAACCTCCGATAGGAGAAGGAACTACAAGAAGAAGAAGTTAATTGGGTGTTTACATAGGGGGTTTTAATAATCCACGGAGGAATGCTGTGTCCATTCATTAACCGTATTCTGGAAAAATTTTGGAGATTTAAATTGATATTTAGCAGTGAATTCTAATATAAAAAGGTACAAAAAGTATTTTTGTGAGCAGGAATTTATGAAAGCGATGCTACTCTTGAGACATATGATAAACTGAGAATTTGTCGTCTAAAAGATATTGATGGTTCGCCCAGTTCGCAGTATAGACTTTCTACAGACGTTGTTCTGTAAGCTCCCAGAATTATTTTTAATGCAGTGTTGTGTATAGTATTTAGGCAATTGAATATTGAAAAGCGAGCAGATGTATATGCAGCACATCCGTAATCAATTTTCGTTCGTATAACTCTGCTGTATATTTTTAGTAGCATCAGAGCTTCAGATCCCTCAAGATTTATTTGCTAAGAATTATAATAAATTTAAGCCATTTTGGCATAAAAAAAAGACTTTCGATATGATTTTTCCAGTCAGTTCTGTAGTTCTGTTTATTTTTAGAATAATTTGCAGTTTGTTCTGTTTGGGAAAACATTGTATCCAGACATTATAGACCAACGTTTAAAGAAGATAGATAAGATTAGATTACAGACTGCAGGGTTGAAAGTGACGAGGAAATTTCGACCAGACTAGAACTCGCACGGAAAAACTTTATTAACTGGCGTTCTGTATTATGCAGTAGAAGTCTGTCGTTGACCACACGTCTAAGAGTATTGAAGTGCTACGTCTGGTCTACTTTGTTCTATGGATGTAAAACCTAGACAACAAAAATAAAAAATCTTAACAAATCAGAAGGACAGCACACATATCTAACGAACGCGTGCTAGAGACCGTGCACAAAAAGCGAGAATTGATCAACATCATCAAAATGAGAAAAGTCCAATACTTCGGTCATATAATGAGAGGACCTAAATATCGCTTACTCATTAGACATTAGACAATGGACAAATCGAACGGTCGAGGAACTGTTTTATCTAGCTGCCGATCGAGAATCATTTCATCAGCTTGACAATATGACGATAGCCAACGCTTGAATACAAGCACGGCACACAAAGAAGAAAGAAGTTCAAAGAATGTTATGCATTGCTGAAGTCTTTGAGACATAGTGCTAAGATATTTTCCTTTGATAAATACGATCTGCGTAAAGTCTAGCTACAACTGGTTGTTTTAATTATTTTAAGACGTCGTTCATAGAAATTAAAAATATCGTTGGGCAATAGTATTCTTTAAATGACAAAATAATTAAATTCAACGTTTTACTCTTTTCTTCCATGATCTTATTTTAATTTTTATTATATTATCTTATCGTGAGTAACAAATAGGATATTATAGGTTATTTTATATTATACAAAGATCCCTTTAAAATGTTGGCAATAACTCTCTTCCAGATACTTTATTAAAGTATACTGTAATAAAAGCGTCTTTTATCTTACTGTTTATTATCTTATATATTGGGCGTTCCTGACAAGGATTCTTTATTTTATTTTTTAAACATTTCTGCAAAGAAAGTCACTCATGTATCCTGTTTTATGTGTGTTATTTCCATCAGTTCTTTCATTTCGTTTCTTTGTTGTATTATGAAGCGCCATACTCGTTTTTGTTGTCCGTAGAAATTTATTTCTAGGCTACTTGTATTCTATTAAATATTGTTTTTAGTAATTACAACTGTGTCGTCAGCAATTTGGATTTATTAACCATTTTCCGTTAACTTTTATACCATTTTGTATCTATGTGAAGCTCATACAAATGTATATAATCGAATTTTTTACATTTACATATTATTTTTTACAATGAAACCTAACAAAGCACTATAAAAATTTAAATTCAATTACATATCCGAAAGCTCTAATTTTGAAATCACTAACCGCCATCAACACAATCAACTTGTATACTTCCGATCCTTTTTTCAATAAAAAGAACTAAGTTTAAATCCACCGTTATTTCCCATTCTTGATCTTTGTACCTGTTTTGTATTTCCAAACAAATGTATGCAACTATCTGCTTCCAACCCTATCCGTTAGATCAGTTGCGACTGCTTTTCAAATTTAAAGTAAAGTCAAGCAAAAGTAACAATAGAGTTCATTACAGACATTTTTAATGTAGAGAAACTTGACTTTTTTACTGATAAAGGGTAAAAACGGACATACGGGATGGAGCCCATTTACCTGACCTCTTGTACCTGATTCCGTCAAGAACAGATGAGTAAAATATGACAAAGCAATTTGAAAAGGGGTGGTTGCACGGTGGTAACTCTATTTTCACAAATTCATGAAACTACCTACTTTGATTTGACACTTTTACATGGATCGTGTGAAATCAGTTTTTTAGGGTTTTAGTTCTCAGATATATATTAGACCTAAACAAGATTGGTGTATTTTCCATCAAAGCAAGATTTTCAATAGCTTTTTGATTTTGTGAACATTTAACGCCCAAGTACGGTCAATAGATGCGTTATTTTCATTCAACTTATGTATGTCCTATTTTGTTTTTGAAAATCATCTGCAACATATTTTTTCTGAAATAGAAATAGATATAATTATATTTATATCCTTTTTATCTGAAACATGGCTTTAAATTGCAATAAATTGATTGAATCCAACTTACCTTAGTACAAAAGTGTACACAAAAAATGTTACAGCCCTGTGGAGTTACAAAATAAAAATTGTTTTTTTTTTTGCATTATCTCCTAAACTGCTTAACATTTTGTAATAAAAATTGACACGTTACTTTCTTGTTCTGAAAGCATTTTTCATAAAAAAAACAGCAAAATCTAAGCGCACAGAAAAATTTTAAGGGAGGTGTGCATCCCTAAATCCCCCCAAACTCTTGAGTACATTCAAATCAAATGAATTTTATGGCATCATTAGTTTAACACATTATTTTTGAAACTTTTTTGCCTCACTTTTCCGAAAAACTAGTTTTTTCCTAGTTGGCCATAAAATTACAATTAGTTTCTACGTATACAATAATTACAAACAGTCAATAATAGTCAATAATTTGAAGCTATCATTGTGTGAATAAGAATAATATTAAAAATTTTGATATTACAATGGCCTACACATTTCAGGAAATGGCAGATATGCATTTAACTTTGGGTAAGTTGGATCAGATTAAATTATGATTTCAATACACTATCGGGAATATCGTAGGTGAATGTCAAGGAAATAGTGCAGCAGCCGCAAGGCGTTATGCAGTAAAATACCCCAATCGAAATACACCCGATAGACGATTATTTCTGAACATTGATCGTCGTTTACGGGAAACGGATAGATTCCAACCGCAAGTTGCTGGCAATAGTGGTCGTCCAATAATACATGCAACTGATGAAGACATTTTAGAAATCATTGAAGAAGTCCCTGGAGCAAGTACAAGGGTAATAGCTGCTCAACTAAATGTTCCTCACGTAAGGGTTTGGAGGCGTTTTAAGGATCAGCTGCTTAAACCCTATCACTTAACAACGGTTCAAGAGTTATTGGTTGAATATTATCCTAATAGGATTGGATTTTGCGATTGGTTGTTAATGGAAAACAGTCGAAATGTTAATTTTATTAGAAATATTTTGTTTACCGACGAGGCTACCTTCACTAGAAATGGAATAACAAACCATCATAACGAGCATATTTTGGGCCGACGAAAATCCTCACGCCAAAAAAAAACGAATCATCACCAAAGGACTTTCAAAGTTAGGCATGTTTGGGCAGGAATTGTAGATAACAATCTAATAGGCCCAGTATTTCTTCCCAACAATTTAAATGGTGATAATTATTTGCAGTCCTTAGCAAACGATTCACAAGAGTATTTGGAAGAAGTGAATATTGCAATAAGGCAAAATATGTGGTTTCTACAAGATGGCGCTCCACCGCATTACAGTAATGAAGTCCGGGAATACCTTTGCAGGCAGTATCCTGGTCGGTGGATTGGAAGGGGTCGTGACCCACCTATTTCTTGGCCACCTAGAAGTCCAGGTCTTAACCCCATGGACTATTACTTTTGGGGGTTTATGAAAGAGAAAAAGGTATTCTGTAACAATAGAGGATGAACAACAATTGAGGGTTAGAATAATTGAAGCTGAAAATCAATTTCGTCAGAAAAATATGATTTTTCAACGCATTCGGTTTTTCTTAATAAAACGATACCGAATGTGTATTGAAGAAAATGGAGGTCATTTTGAACATTTATTGTAATATCATATTTATAGGGGTTATAGACATTGTTTGTACTTGTTAATTCAGTTAAGCCATTTATTTAGTTGCACGTAATTTTTTAAAGTTTAATGAAAAGGGCGTAACTCAATTAAAACTGTTTTTAAAAAAAAGTGATAGGAGGCAAAAAAATTTAATAAATAATGTGTTAACCTTAACCCAATAGAACATTTTCGGGATATCGTAGAGAGACGACTATGACAACTACCGAATCTGTCAAACACAAATATATATTGATCAAGACGAAAGAATTAAGAATAGTAATTCTTATTATAGGAGATGACTAGTAAGCCGTAATAAATGCAAAAAATACAATACTCGCCATTAAATTAATTTTTTCGATCGAATATATATATATATATATATATATATATATATATATATATATATATATATATATATATATATATCTTCTCTTCTTCTTCTTTTTATGTAGACATGACTCTGTCTGTTTTTCAATGTGCCTCTGTGTGTATGTATGTATCGAGAATCAATTTACTCATGGGTTTTGAATTTCATAATAATAATGAGCGTAGAATTTAAATAAATAATTTCGTTCCTACTCAGCTGTTCTAACTTTTCGCGTAAGACGTCTTTAGTCTGCTTGACCTTCCTAATGAGTAATGTACGGACACGTACATGTAAAGTCTGCAGTTTTAGGTACACCATTGTTTAGTACTGTAGAAGCGTAGATACAAAAGTGAGGATATTGGGATGAGAATTGTTAAAACGGTTGGGAAAATGGGAATAAAAGGATTCGCATGGATTTGTGGTCCAATGTATATGGCGAGATTGGGATGCCCAAACAGTTAGAGGGAAAAGAGACTTATTATTTATGTAGTTTTGTACCAGTTATTTTCATAAATAAAGGCAGGTTAGGGATATTCGCATGAAATCGTTGACAAAACAATCGCCGACTCGTTCTGAGTCCAAAAATGGCCACCCAAATAAGTGGTGCAGCTACTTGCCGTTGAAATCTCTCCTCTTGTAAGTGGTTCCCATACCAAGTTTAGGGAATTCAAATCAAACCAATTCGCTTCGCAGATGGCCGAACGGCAATTATGGCCTGCATCAAAGTTTCAAAATCCGCCACAAGTCTTGATGGACTTAAAACGACACCATCTTCTCCGGAGTAACTAATTAATTGAGTTAAGACCGTTACGTAGGTTTCTATGCGTTTGCCGGGAAGAGAACAATATAAAAGACACATAATGCCCATTTAATAAGCTATGGATGTTAAATAAAGGCAAGTCAAATTTTGAAGCGTATTGAAATGTACCATCCATGTAATATGCCTCTCCTTTCGCGAAGTATCGTCAATTCTCAAGAATGTCAAAAATAATATTAATATTTTGATTTTAGACTTTTATGACTTTTATCTGTCGGATTGTTTGGCGCGCTTTTCCCTTGTCTTCGCTACACGTGGCATAAAAGGCCAACGATCGTGGCTCATATTCCTTCGAATACAAGAGATGACCGTTGTTGTCAGGTGTTCTTTCGAAATAAGAAGTTAAAATCTTCTGGTGAATGATTTTTGATGGCCGCTCCGATAAGTCCTTTTGTGTTTTCATCTTGCAGGACTTGCTGTTAACTTGACGGCTTGAGTTTTCGAAGGCACGTGATTGTGTCTCAATTCGCAGTGCAGAATATTTTTCGAAACTAAAATAATTCCATTGCAGTCTTATTAATATCCTTGATTCGTTGCGTAGGTAAGGTTAGTAAGACTTGGCCTGGTATTTTAGGTTGAATTCTGCGTAGAGCTGTATCAAAGTTATTCCAATGAGCTCTAGCCATTCCAATGACAAGATTCTAGGATTGACTTTTTAAACTTAGCTTTTAAGGTTTTTGCTTAATTGGATCGTTGTTTGGCTAATTGATGAAGTGCCCAATTGCTGATGATAGCATGGCGATCAGCAGTTTCGTTACCGACAAGGCAAATGCGCGATGGAAGCCAGATAAGTGAGCCTTTTGTTTTTCGAGCATGAAGAGATTGATATATGTCGTGTGTACCCTAAACTAGTGGAATGTTAGTAACTATTGATTTTAATGAGAATATGGAGGAAAAGGACTCAGTGCAAATTGCTAAATTTTTGAATGAAGTGGAATTAAATTTAAATGCTTGGAAGATGCTAAACAGCTCTCCTGTTTGAATGCTGCATGATGAAAGCACTTATAATATATATATATATATATATATATATATATATATATATATATATATATATATATATATATATATATATATAAAGCAGAACTTATAAGATTTTTTAAAGTAGTAACTGCGCAACCTACTCCACAAAAATTTTTGGAAGCACCAGTGTAAAGAACTAAATCAAAAAGGTATTTATTAATTAAGGCTGATATTAAAATTTTAAAATTATCCGTTAATTTTGTCGCGCATTGTAGTAAGTAGGGCCTAAACATTTTCCAAACTTTTAAAGTATTGTATCTTTGCAATTGCAACACACATGTAATTAAACCGAAATTATTAAAATCAATTAATTATAAACAATTAAAGCAAAAACAACTTTATTGTTATTTTCCAAACAATATAAGAAAGATAAAACTTATTAACCAGCTCTAATATTGAAGAAATGATATCTGCGATTGATAATGCAATAAAATAAAAACAATAAGACATCAATCAGACAATCATAAACGTTACTGATTGATTGATTAAAAATATCATTTTGAAAGGCGTAGAAATTAAGTAATAAAAGCACATAATGCTACAATTAAAAGAAACCCACGAACAATAAAACAATAAAAGAGAGAATCTACACATTAATCCTAATTGTTTTAGAGAGGGCTAAAAATTGACTGATAACTATAGGCTATTTAATTATTTTTTAATGTCTTCTTTTAGCAATTTATACGTACCTTTTAGTTGGTACTTTCATTTGCCGTTGCTTTATTTGTTGCTGTTTTTGATCTTTGTTTTTCTGCCCACCAGATATCAATTTTGTCACTATTGTTTTTTCAGATAACAGTCAATTCGTTAAAGATTTTTTTCGTAAAATACCTCATCCGCAATTTAAACTAGCCTTCGGTCCAATTTACTGACGACTTCTAAAACTAATAGCCCATCTTATAACGTTTTCTATAATACACAGGCTATTTCCCAAACTTTTCCCAATAACCAGATCATATATGTTAATAATTCTTCTACACCAAAAATTATTTTTAAACTTAAAGACAAGCCACACAGACCGATTAAAAGGGTAATAATTTTGAAAATTTTCATTTTTTTAAAGCCTACTGTTTACCTTAATAAACTACTACTTACTCTACGGATCTACTCTCGGATGTGAAACCTGGAAAGTGACATAAACCCTTACAGATAAACTGGAGGTCTTTATTAATAAATGTTTACAACGAATTGTTCGTATTTTCTGGCTTAACATCATTAGAAACGAAGATCTACTACACCTGACCGAACAAAAAAGGGTAGAACATCAAATAAAGTCCAGAAAGTGGGGTTGGATTGGTCACACTCTCAGAAAAAAATAATTCCAGTATTGCAAAGATTGCCGTAAAGTGGAATCCACAAGGAAGAAGAAAAAGAGGTCGTCCAGTACAAACTTGGAGCAGATCCATCATTCATGGATGAGATAAGAGGTCAAGGAAAGTCTTGGAATGGGGTGAAGGCCTTAGCGCAAAATAGAATCCGATGGCGCGTTTTCACTGAAGCTCAATGCTCCACTTGGGAGTTCAAGAACCTATATATATATATATATATATATATATATATATACTGTTTAATAATTGCTCATCACAATCGACAGTTATAAACTCATATTTTTACATACATTTAAAATTAAGAAAATTCATTGATAATAGGTTGCCTGACAAAAAGTGATCGAAAATTAGGATTGCAAGCTGTTAAAAACGCACTCACTAGGCTTGTACGTTATTAGGAGGTGAACAGCGAGCATTTTGAATATTTAAAGTGATTTTTTAAAATTCTAATTCTTGTTGGACTTAGTTGGTAAATGAATTAACCTTTAACTATAAAGAGATAAGTTTTTGGGTTTAACAAATTTTTCTACACACTAGGTAGGTATGAATAGAATAAGTTATTTTACAATCTGCAAAAATGTATAGGGTATCTTGTCGACAAATATGTCATTAGATGCATAATGTACATCATAAATGTGCTTTACACAGAATACTAATACTAACATCGAAAATTGTGTCGAGTCGAGTCAATATATATGTATATTGTATATATATATATATATATATATATATATATATATATATATACATATATATATATATATATATATATATAAATATATATATATATATATATATATATATATATATATATATATATATATATATATATATACATAACAGATTTAAGAACTACAGTCCTCTATGCAAATAGATAACAGGAAAGCCCTCTACACAAAAAATGAATGTTCGACACAATAAAATATTGAGAAGAATTTTTGTTGGTATTAAAGAGTGGAAGCTGAAAAATCAATACCAAGATCATGAGTCTTTTTAAAAATCCTGCTATACCAGTAGTTGTAATTGCATCAAGATTGAGATGGATGGGATATTTAGAAAGTATGCAAGAAATAATACGAAAAATAGCAATAAATATAGAAATGGGCGATAAAAGAAGAGTAGCTAGATCAAGAAAAAGATGGTTAGATGAAGCAGAAAAGGACCCTAAAGAGAAAGGTATTGGATATTAAAGGGAAAAAACTAACCACCGTAAAGAATGGCGAGCCTATGTCAAGCTTTTGGTCTATTAAGACAAGCAAGCAATTTAATTTAACCCAGCCTGTGAGACTTGTACACCCCTTAAGAATGACACTCGGCTGTTACAATTCATTGGGGCGAGGAGGATTAACTCTTGTACTCAGTGTATGTCGTGTGGAAGTCCTGGGTACAAGAACTCCAACACGATATTCCATCCCGATCAAAGCAGGTTAGCGAAAGGCGCTCTTTTCCTGCTATCTCTGGTGACTTATTATCGATTGCTTGCTCGGGCCCTCTGCTTCGTATTCGGCGACTTGGCGCTCGAGGATGTGGGCCTCTCGTGCACGGGTTTAGGGTTTTTTGTTAATGTTTTTGGTGGCTTTCGCCTTTTTGTTAGTAGTTTTGTAATTTTTTAGGGGGCCGAAGTCGTTTTTTTAAATTTTTTGTAATTTTTTTTGAGAGAAAAGTTATATCATTAGTTATTATTAAAATTGTCAGTGCTATATGCTGGGTTGTCTTCTGTTGATAGAGCTACGATTTTCTAGACCTTATATATTGGCCATGCTTTGCTGTTTTGGTCTTTTGTGCTTCCATCCATGGAACGCATTATATCTTATTATCTCGCGCAGTATCGGGCTTGAGTGGTTCTCTAGCTCAGCGAACTTTGTTCTGGCTTTTTCTTCCATCGTGTCTGTCACCCTTACTTAGTTCAGTTCTCCGAACAGGAAACGTTCAGAAACGTATCGAGGTATATTAACCGCTTCTCTGAGGCTGTTATTATGTGCTGCTTGTATCCTCGTTTTGTTTGATTTACTTGTGTTTACTCATGCTAAAGATGCATTAGTTATTATTGAAAGTATGATGCTGGTAATCAGTCCTATTTTCGTTTTTAGTCTTAATTTGATTTTTCTACCTATGAGTCCTGTTATTGCCGCTCCGGCTGTGGTAGTTTTTTGGTTTAGTCCACATGTTTCGTGAAGGTTAGTCCTTAATCCATTGTGATTCTTAGATATTTTGCTCCTCTTTTCCACTCGACGGGATTGTTTTTTACTGTAAACTGTTCGTCTGTTGTTTCTCTTCTCTTTTTAAACATGACTGCTTAAGTTTTTTCTGAGTTGATGGCTATTTTCCATTAGATACTCCATTCTTCTATGTTATCCAATGCTGTCTGTCAGTTTTCTATAGCTACGTCAATGTTTTTGTGTTTAGTCGCAATTGCTGTGTCATCAGCATAAAGACTGAGAAGTGTTCTTGGTGTTATTGGAACATCGTCGGTGTATATTATATACAATAGAGGTGTCAGGAACGCTACCTGTGGCGAAGACCTGTAGACTTGTCCTATCCGAATCCTAAACCTCCGGCCGCCCAAGTAAGATAAGATTAGTCCTGTCATGGCTCCGCTGTATCCATAGCTTATTATTTTGTTTGTCAGTCCTTCATGCCAGACTGTCGAAGTCATTGCTTACGTCCAGGAAGGCTGCTCCTGTATACTGGTTGTCGTTGAATCCAGCTGATATATAGGAATGGGTTTTCTGTTGTTACCATGTTACCTAGGTATAAAAAAAGGGTCTAAAAGGTATAAATCATTTATGTTAAATTACACTACAAATATTTATGTTAAATTTTGTTTGTTTAACCATAATTTTTTGGAAATATTGTACTTATATGGGAATAAGCCACAATTTACTGTAAATATTATTACATTTTTAACGAAGAAAATTTGACATTTCGATTTCTACTACGGAAATCGTTTTCAAAAAAAATATATTTAAGAATTGTGTTAAAAAGTGTGTATAACCGCCAAAGTTGTTGACAAGGTTATGTCATTTAAAAATGTAATTATCATTGCAATCAATTATGGCTTAATCTCATATAAACACAATATTTAACTCAGACATGCCACAAAATAACAGTTTTCGAAAACATAATGTTCCTAAATTTACAATACGGTTGACAATTTTTTTTTGGTTTTATCTTACCCAATTCTAGTCCTTAAGAATTTCAAGGTTTATGTTATCGATGGAAACTCCTTTTTTCTTTATTTGGAAATACAATAATTCTTATTTTATCTTCTGATTACCGTAATGTTCGCTTAACTTTGTATTAAAATAACAAAAGTTGCATGCTAGCCTATCATAAACCATAACAGTCTTAAATATATGTAAGTGTAACAAAAAAATAAATACGACTAGCTAAAATATTCACTTTATTTCTTTAATATTAACTCTTATCCAACATCATTAATTTCAATAATCTATTCTCCCTTGAAACGCAATTTGTCAATTTTAGTCATTTCGGTCAGGAGAAAGTTGCAATAAGCGACAATAAACAGTCATTTTTGTTACATTAATCAGTTGTAATAACAGAAATACTTTAGGGCATTGAAGTCAAGTTATTTTTTCTATTTTGACATCTAGTAATTATTGGCAAACTAATAGAATACAAAGTGAATAAAAAATGTCAGTCAGGTTAATGATCTTCAAGAGATATTCTTAAACAAAAGTTGTGTCAGTGAGGATACCATTTGCTATATCATCTTTTTTAAAAATCTTATATTCACGGAGATTAATTTACTTAGAAGGCAATAAGAAAATTTTATCTCCTGGACTGTCTAATACAGGCCTGCCGCAAGGTAGTATTTTAAGTCCACTTTTGTATATTTGATATACTAGAGATATAGAAAAGATTGCACCAAATAACACAAAAATACTCGAATTCGCAGATGATGTACTTTGTATTCCATTTAACAAACAAATCAATTGATCTTTATAAAAATAATTTAAGATCAACTAATTCATCAGTTTACGCATATTATGAATCAAATGGATTAAGGGTATCAGAATCTAAGATAGAAATCTGCCTTTTCTTCTAGAAAACAGAATTCCAGAGAGATATATAAACTGGAGTCAATACAAATTTCCAATTAAAAATTATGTCAGGTATATTGGAACTTTTATGGAAAAATTATTTACAACATATCATGAAAAACCGTAAAATTCTATGAATATCCTAAGGGCTTTGTGTAAAACAAACTAGAGTGCAGATTCCAAAATTAGTTTAATGTTTTATCGATCGATGATACAACCAATTTTGATTAAGTAAATGTCAACACATGTGTCTTGGGCATCTTAAATCTACACCAATCAATCTAATGGAATTTACAACAGTTGATCCACCATTGAATTTGCGGAAGCAGTATCTCACTTATATGTAGCTCGTATCATTAACAAAAACCCAGTATTTCCCAACGATATACACAATTTAGCTATCTTATATTGACCAGAAGACACTGGTTTAAAAAACAATCTCTACTTATAGCGGAAAGCTACAGAAATCTTTCAAAATATAAAGATGTTCTATATAAGAGTTGTCTTTCACCAGTTTATATTAAAAACCCCATGTATTGTTCTTAATAAACATCGAAACAGAACTTCTTTATGATGTCTATGGATCCATGTTTAATGCAAAATTTCAGAAGAAATGGCCTAATTATTATTATGTGTTTACTGGTGATTCGAAAAAAAAAAGAAAATAATACTGGATAAGCAGTATACCAACAGAATTCTGGACAACAGTATCTAAGTAACAGTATATAAGTTATCTGATGAAACCACCATCTATATAGCGAAAATACTGGCAATAAGGTTTGCTTTTTCCCACGTTTTGACAAAGAAAATGAAGGACTGTGTATTAGTTACAGATGGTAAAATTACAGTAGAAAGAATAGGCATAACAATTAAATTCAAGCAATAATAATCTTGACATAAGATGTGAAAATTGTATTAGGTAGCTACGAGGTTTCAAAGCTTAAAGAAGAAGTTATTATTGCTTGGACCAAAGGCCATTCCGAAAAAAAGAATTGCATTATTCCTCATGAAAGAAAATCTTGTTACATATAATCAATTAACAGCTTAAGAACTTAAAGAACTTTCTACTTCCAGAGATAGCCAAAAAACAATGCGGATTCGTACCAGGAAAAGAAACACGTGAGCAGATACTAAACACCAGATAGCTAACAGAAAAAACGATGAAACAAAATATTCCAATGCTGCTCTGTTAAGATTACAACGCTTTCGATTTAGTAAAATGTTATCTCCTTCGGAGTATAATAGAAAATATGGGAGTACCAAAACAGAGAAAGGAACTAGACAGGGCTGTATACTATCACCATTATTATAAAATGTATATTCTGAATATGTAATAGCAAAAGTACTACACGAATGGGATGATGGGATCACCAAAGGAAGCAGAACCATTGACAACCTTATACTAGCGGCGAATGAAGTCAAAAAGACTACCATCACCGAACGGCTAAGGCTGATAAGGTAAGAATTCGGACTTAGGATCAACACCGAATAAACAAAAATAATGATAGTAGAAAGAGCAGATAATTTTCCATCGCACTTACACCAAGTGGCGAATTTTGACGTGGTAGATAGATTTGTATACTTGGCTAATAACCTGGATTTCCTAATAACCAACAATGGCGATAGCTCCTCAGAAATCAAGCAAACACTAGCAATGGCCCAATCGGCAACAGCTAAATTAATTAAAATATAAAAGAACCAAACAATAACAGGAAATACTAAGCTTAAGCTGGTCAGTGCCCTTATTTTTTCCATTGCTACATAAGCAGCTGAAATATGGGCTCTCAAAAAATCTATAAAAGTAACATCGGAGCCTTCGAAATTGGACTACAGAAGAATTCTACGCTTGTCCTGGACAGAACACAGAACAAGCTTGTCAATTTTAGAAGAGTTTCATTTAAAAGACAGACTATTAAAAAAACTAAACCGATCATACTTAAATTACTTCGGCCACATAGCCAGAATAAAAGGAACCATGGAGTTATTGATAGTAAAAGGAAAGGTAGAAGGCCGAAAACCAAGAAAAAAATCTCCTACACGATGAACAGACCAAATGAAGTCTTTGGTAGGAAAATCCTTACATGAAGCCGTCCATTTGGCATAAGATCGCAGCCAATAGAGACAGCAAGCTAATATTTAAAGTGTCATCACGCCCTCACATGCTGTGGTGTGAATAGGAACACCTGACACTTGTATAAATCTCTAACTTAACCAATTTTGAATAATTGCAATAATTCTTGAAAAACAAAACCAAAAAGATAGCTTTATTCTGATTTATATAAACTACGATTTACTGAATCAGATTGTACTAAATAACTAATAACTAATATCTAGTTTTTAACCACATAAATGCTGATTTTAATAGGAAAACCCCATGCTTATATCAAGTTCTAACTTCTCTATAGTTACCAGTAACCAGTAAGAATATACTAACACTTTATGTATTAACCGAAGGTAATAGACACAATATCTGTAATTAACAACAATACAATACACAATATGCAGAGAAAGATCAAAAATTTGATATCAACATTTTTTTCAACTCTAAAAGTGCAAATACGGCTAATAACTTCATGGTCAAGTAAGTTTAAATGTAAAGGTGTTTTTTACCGCCAACTGAAAATAATATTTATAGGCTATACCAATTTTTCAAAATTAAATTTCCAGCAATTTTTTGAAAAAAGATTCCGGAGCTGAAACTTCTAGACCACAAGTGCATTGATAGATCTCAGATATATAAACATGCATATCTGGTTGATAATGAACATGGAAAGATGCGTGAATAGTGTTGAAGCAAACATATTGCAAAAAGTCCAGGATATGACGGTAAAATGTACCTTATGGCAATATGTACTTTTCGTCTAGGGGTCGTTACCACCCTAACTCAGGGGTGGAAAAATCTTATCAAAAAAAAACCACACTAGTCGATAGAATATAGAACTTAAAAATGTTTTGTAGAGTTATTTATATTGTTTTCTGATCATTTAAATAAACGTTAGTAAATATATGTTTTCATTGACAATATGTATATTTTCTAAAAAAAAAAACCACATTGAATGCATATTTTCTAAAAAATGCATATTTAATGCATATTTTTGTGTAAATTAGTGCATATTTATGCTCATACTTTTCACTTTTTTTAGCATATTTAATAAGTATATTTATTATGCTATTCAATCACCCTGTAGATAGTATAAAATGAACTAAATAATAAATATATCAGCACCATTGCGCCCTACGCAAATTTTCGTTCCTATTTTTATTGTCTGTGTGGTGTATTTATCCAAAAATGTACAGACGGTGTTGTTTATTCCGAATAAAGTGTCCAAATAAATAAACGTTAGTACGGATATAAAAGAAGGCCATCAATAAAAAACTTTCATATGTACAAGTCTAATATACATGTATGCTAACAAGAAGCCAACCCCAATATTTTAAGCATATGTGCGAGGGGAGATTCGAGCACAATATCTTCTTATTTATAATAGTCATATTTCAGCTAGTTACAGTAAGATATTTATGTTATGAATACGACTTTTAAAATATATAAAACAAAATTATTAATCCTATAACTATAATTTTTTTAATATAAAAACAAAAAATTGAAATATAAGGAAAGAATAAATACAAAATTCCATATACAAAAGTGTATAATTAATTTTGGAGGAAACGGACAAATCAAATACAAGTCAATAAAAAATAAATAGAATATGAAAGTCTTTATAAGATCAGCTAATATTAGAAATTAAAGGATGGAAGATCAGGAATTAAAAGTAATAAATAAAAATAATGTTAACAAGAAAGAGTCCAAAAATTTAATGAAAGGCAGTAAAGAACCCTAAATACATTGTTGTAACATAAAGAACAGAATATTTTCTTAAACTAATTAATATTATGCAATAGAACTTCACAAGCCATTTATACCATTTTCTTTTTATAAGAAAAAAAGTATCTAAGCGATAACGGGATTCAAGGTAACATACTAGCATTCGTAAACAATTTTTTAAATAATCAATCAATAGAAATTAGGATAAATGTCCTTAAAAGCTCAACAAGTACATTAGATAATGGAATCCCTCAAAGTTCCTTAATAAAACCAACAAACATTATTCTTAATTGCTATCAATAAGGTTATTCATGAAAGTAGGGCACCTACTAAAGCCAGTGTTTATGCAGACGACGTCGTCGTTTATACTAAATCAAACAATATAGAATCGGCAACTAAAATTTTATAAAATTTTTTAACTAGGCTTGAAAACTGGACGTTAAAAATTGGGTTTAACTTCTATACAGAAAAAACCCAATACATAATTTTTAATAAAAACAGATCTCGGTATTCAACTGACCTAACTTTAAATAATTTGTCATTGAAGCAATCAGAAGAAGTTAATTTTCTAGGTTTAACTTTTACCAGAAACTTAAATTGGACCTTGCATATCAACAAACTATAACATTCTTGTCAATCTAAATTAAATATACTCAAAAATTTGTCTAATCAAGTTTGGGACGCAGATACTAAAATATTAATAAACCTATATAAATCACACATTAGGGGTAAACTAGATTACGGTTGCATTTGTTATAACGCCGCAAGCAAAACTACCTTAAAAAAGCTTACCAGTATTTAATCTACAGCTTTTGAGATTGGCACTTGGCGCATTTAGAACTAGTCCCACTAGTAGTCTACAAGTTCTGGCTAAAGAGCCACCTCTAAACATAAGGCGACTACAATTATCACTAAACTACATTGACAAAATTTCAATTCAAAAACAACATCCTCTTTTCTCTCAAAGTTCCACCCTGGCATCTTCTTCTTTAAAAAAATAACAAACTGTATACCTCTAATACAAAGAATAAACTGCATCAACTTAGTCTATTGCTATATACAAATGCAATTTCTCCTCCATGGACAATCCGCCTACTGACCATTGACCTAACACTAAGAAAGTACCCCAACTCAAATAGAAACTTCTCGATAATTAAACATCTTTTTGCAGAAATGATATTCCATTACCCCAACCACTTACAAATCTTTACCGACGCCTTTAAAACCCTAGATGGACATCCTGCTGCTTACTATTCTGATGAAGAAAACTCTTACAGTATACACTTACCTACAAATTGTAGTATACTCACAGGCGAGATCACAGCTATATTAAAAGCCTTAACTTTTTTTAAAACGAGTATACAACAAATCCTATTATACAAGCAATAAAAAATAATTAGAAATACTTCATTTCATGGAAAAGGATACAGCTTTTATTTGGGTACCATCGTACACTGGAATATGGGGAAATCAAAAAGCAGATCGCAATAACATTTGGCAAAATTACAAAATTACTGCGAAAATTCAGCAACCAAATTAAGCCCAATATGCCCAAAGTGAACACTTCTTTTAATAACCACACAAGTGTTGACGAGGTAAAGTAATTATAAACCGTTTAAGAATTGGTCATACTTCCGTGACACACAAATTTTTAAACAGTAAAGATCTACACCAATTTGCATTAACTGCTCCACTTCATTGACAGTGAAACACTTCCTGCTTGACTGCCCATGTTTTCAAAATCAGAGAAGAATGCATGGAATTTCAGACGACCTGACCTATCCTTGCGTGGTTGATGTAAAATAAGTGTTTTACATAAAAAATTTAAAAAAAAAAGAAAAAAAGTAGCATTCACCAAAAGGTGGACGGAACAAAATATAAATAACAAAAGTAAATACAGATTATAAAAAATATTTTTAGATATTAGATATTTAACTATTATTATCATAGGAACACTTTTGACCTAGAGCTTTTGCTAGAGAGTTTAGGATATTCTTACGCTATCTTTCATGATCATATTTACCACAATTTATTAAAAAGTGTTCGACTGTTAATCGAACGTTATACTGATCACATATGGGGGGTTATTCTTTGTCAAAAGGTAAGAGTGCGTTAACTTGGTATGTCCTAAACGTAAACGCGCAAGCACAGTTTGTTCAAGCCTGTTACTACTGCTCATTACGCCACAACCACAACACTTTATTTTTAAAATAAGCTTTTAAGTCACTGGAAACACACTTATCTATAGGCTCCGAATAATCGCTTAAAATTGCCAGTCGTATTTCCCGTTATTCCGACGTGTACCTACAAAAATTGAACTCTTCTTCCACATTGATGAGCCTAGGACATATGGTATTTTAGTAACTTTTCAAAAGGGATGTTTCGGAAAAATATGTTTTAATGTGTTTAGAGAGCTTAGGGAAGCTGTTAAGATCAGGACTTTTGTAAAGGTAAGCTCGTTAACGATATATAGCGTAGAGCTCAGCTGAATATGTGCTACATACTGGGGGTAGAAGGAAAAAAAGATTGTTTTCTAAGGAAACGATTGATGCCCCCACTCCGTCTTCGGACTTGGATGCATCTATGTAGATTTTATGGTGGTCGGGGTATTTTTCTAAGAGGGCTTCGAACTTTAGTTGAAACAGGGAATTATTTGTACTGGACATATCGAAATAGAGATGTACGAGTATGACATATTGGTACATCAATCAGCCAAGGCTTAGGGTATTTAATATTCAAGGAGAAAACATCCAGCAAATTAGTGTTTTAGTTAAAGATTTTGAAGCATGGATTTAATTCTTTCGTAGTGTGGTTGTTTAATGTAGCGAATATCCGTGAATTTGTTTTGATATTTATTTGTGACATTTATACTATTGTATTTGGTCTAGGTGTGACTTTGGTCATTCTAAACATAATCTACGTTAGTTAAACGATTACTTATTTACTCCGTGTTAACCACGACCATAGCTTTAAGGTCTCCTGCTGTATTAGTTCTCCACTGGAATCGAGGTCATCCATGTCTTCTTTCAGTTGAAGCTTCTTCCCATACCAGCCTTACTTTTATTTCTTATGACTGTCTTAGGTTTCTTGACCACTGGAGTCTTCTGGACTTTATTTCTCTTATTATGTTAGCGTCTGGATATAGTTCTTTGAGTCAGTGTTTTCGTCCACGTTTCCCAACCATACATCACTACGGATCCTACGATTCTTTGATATAGTTGTATCTCTGTATGTCTTGTTAGTTGTTACAATTTTATAAAGTTTTGAAGAACATAAAGACATTTGCTGCTGGCTTGTATTCTATTGTTTATTTCTTCTGATCCGTTATTGTCTTCAGTTATAGTTTTGTTTTCATTGATTAGGAACCCCATCTTCTCTGCTTCCTTCTCGAACCTGACGAAAGTCTCCTTAATTCTTAATCTGGTGTTTCCTATTAGATCGATATCGTCTGCAAATTCCAATAGTAGGTTTGGTCTAGGCATTGCAATCCAGCAGCGTTTTCAGACTAGCTGGACTTTTGTTTGGTCTGATTCCAGCTGGATCCAGGGGAATCCACCAAAACGTGGAATCAAAATCAAAATACGATAATAATATTCGCAATCAATCTTATCTCTTTTTTGCTTAAAATGGCTAAAGCAAAATAAAAATTATCTCAGGTATATATAATAAGGACGTAGAATCAGTCGCAATTCGCAATTAATATTATCTCTCTTTAACTTAAAATGGCTAAAGCAAATGCTACAATTATCATGAGATTCCAAAAAAAAAACTCGTCCTCAGTAAGCCATGGAAGTGAAACATAGGGCTTTGCTTGTATCGGCTGAGAATTGTCACGAATGAAATTTTGTCTAAATGAACTTATCTGTTATAAGAATAGGTCATTTAAAGCCAATCTCATTCATGGTAATTTTAAGCTGACACAAGCTAAGTAATATATTTTTCTTCGATGGTTTACTGAGGAAGAGTTTTTTTTGATCTCTTGATTAAAATGAGTCTGTATTCTAAATTTCTAAACAACAGAAACATGAATTACTTAGTTTTTTGGAAGTGAGACCTTAAAAAACATAGTTCATCTATCGTCTTATCGCCTAACCTACTTCGCATAGAACTGCACATATAGCCGGTTGCGCAGGAAGCCCAACGCTGGTCGGTTTTAAGGCCATCAAATTGTAATATATAATATATTATAGAACTACAAACTTTACTAGAAGCAATAAATAGTGAATGCATTCAAATGGGACTTGACATCAACACAGATAAGACCAAATTTATGATAGTATTAAGGAGTCCAATAAATAATAAACAACTAACTCTTGGTGGACAGCAAATAGAGAGAGTGACAAAATATAAATATCTGGGAGCTTACATCAACACAGAATTAGATCCAGACCAAGAGATCCGGGTACGAATAGAAATGGCAAGGGCAGCGTTCTTAAAATTCAAACAATTGTTCTGTGACAAAAATCTGAATACTGCGCTGAGACTGAGGTTTGTTGAATGCTACGTATGGTCGCAACTATTGTACGGGGTAGAAACATGGACACTAAAAGTTAAAAAGATTGAAGCCTTTGAACTTTGGATATACCGGAGAATGTTGAGAATTCCATGGACTGCCAGGGTCACCAATGAGGAAGTGCTGAGAAGGATGGGTCGAGACAAAAAATTGTTGAGAACGATAAAAGTACGCAAGACTGGGGGAAATAGGTAGAAAGAGGAAGTCATGGCTGCGAAATATTCGAGACTGGACAAACATGACTGTAGACGAATTATTCCACGTTGCAAAAGACAGAGAAGCTTTTAAAAATGTGGTCGCCAACCTCCGTTAATGGGGATGGTATAGGAAGAAGAAGAAATTGTAATAAACAATGGACAAATGATCGGCTTCCTCTTCTTCGATCTCATAAACGGTCATGTCCTTTTTCAGAATATTTTCGTAATCTTTTTGAGAACCAGTTTTTTTTTGTTATAAAAGTTTTCTCTCCCTCGTTTCAGTTCTATCTCAAGTTTTTGTTTTAAATTAAATTTCACGGGCTGTGTATAAGCTGGCCCATCTTCTACTTACATTATGCCCTCTTCCACTGGTTCCACAATCACTTGTTTATTTATAGGACTCAACAAATTTTTCATCTATTGTCGCATTGCATTTTTTTTCGGCATGGGGAACTAACCAGGATTGTTTAGTCTCTCGTCATAGGTGTTTGGATTTTGTAAGTACACTAATGTACCTGTAATTTCAGAGAGTCGCCGTTTCGCGATTCTGTTGCGTAATCCTTCTCATAGCTCGGCACTAAGGCTAGAGTCCTGGCTATTTAGTTGAAGCGAAGCTTCTATACTGACGTATCTTACTTTTTCTCTATAGTGAAATGCTGAAGTAAGTGTCACGGAACGACACACAAGATGGCGTCGTCACGAGTAGCGTCATAAAATAGCGGGTCTTTACATAGATTCACTACTCTCGATCAATTCGTTTCTAGTCATCATATCATTACTCTAAGCAGATTTATATTTATATTTCTTTTGATACAGTCGGGTCTTTATTTAAATAGATCGAACATTTAATAAATCTTCGTAACAAAGAGGTAAGTAATATCATTAGGATATAATAAAATTTGTCATCACTAGACTTCGGCAAATATGCAAATAAAAATGTAGAAAATATGCGCATAAATATGCACGTGTTTACCCGAAAATATGCAAATATTTTACAAAATATGCATACAAATAAATAAAAAAATCGTAAAATAGTAACAATTTTATTTAAAAAAAAAAGTGTACATAACTAAATATTTCCTACTATTCATTAAAATTTACATTTATTTTAAGTAACTACATCATTTTTAAGTATGAATAAACTTATTTAGAATTATGGTAACAATAAATGACCAAGTGGTGTTCAAAATTTTCTAACAAAAACTTGTGGCTTCTGTCTGAGTACATATATTTATATATGGAAAAACTTCGTTCAACATCAACTGATGTAACGGGAGCATTTTTCAAACTAACCAAAACATTTGGTTCTAAATTAATTGTTTCCGAAATATTTTCAGCTAGAACACTAACTACTTCAGAAAAAATATGGTAACCTTTATTTTTTTCCATAGTAGCTTCAAATTTTTTAAAAATATCTTTTCCAATATTACCTCTAACGTTCCGACAACATGACGCAAATTCTTTTATTAATGCTGTACTTTCGAACAATGACAGTTTTGGTGATTCTAACTGAGTAATTGTTTTTTGAACAAAACTAAAATTTGATTTTATAAATGAAAGTTCTTGTTGAAGCAAGTTACTCTGAAAAGTTTGTTTAGAATCCAAAAGAGATTGGGAACTTTCATCTGTTAACGTATCAATTATGTTCTTTATTTTAACAAAATGATCTGCATAAAAATTAGCTGCTTCTAACCATGTTCCCCATCGCGTTAAAATAGGTTGTGGTGGAAGAGGAATGTTAGGTAGCATTTCTTTATAAAGTTGAATTCTTATAGGAGATTTAAGAAATACTTTTTTGACACTGGATATCATGGTATTTACAAGAGGAAACTTTTTTCGTATTTCCTCTGCAACTCTGTTTAATCCATGCGCTACACAAGTAACATGTATTAAATCTGGGAAAAATATTTTTAAATTTTGTCCTGCTTTCACCATATAAGGAGCAGCATCCGATAATATAAGCAGTAATTTATTAGAAGGAATAGTTGTCGGAAGAAAAAAAGTTGCTAATGTTTCTTGTATAAAACGCGAAATTGTTAAAGCATTTGTTTTCTCAAGTTGCTGGCATGAAATAAGATGAGATTTTGGTAAGGTATCTTATTTAAGAACACCAATGAATAAATGAGCAATATACTTTCCTGAGGAATCAGTGGTTTCGTCTACAGATATGTAAAAATAATTATCTGCAATTTCTTCCTTAATATTAATTAACACCGACGAGTATAGCCCGTTCACATTATTTCTTCTTAGAGAACAATCACTTGGAACATTAAGTTTGCAATATTTTTTTAGAAACGAACTAAAATTTACATTTGCTAATTTTGAAAGCGGTATGTTTGCAGACACTAATGCGCGACACAAGTCTTCATTAAAAGTTTCTTGCTCATCTAATTTTTTTGAAGTAGATTGGAAACATTTAGCCATTGAAGTTTGATGTTTTCCTCCTATTTTTCCTTTTTTTGCAATGTGTGAAGCAGTTCTCACATGTTGGTCTATCTGAAATTTCTTCTCACATGCTATCTATAAATAAAAATAAAAACCTTTATTTTAACCCAACCTTTAAAATATAAAAATATACAAGGTGTTTTTGGTTAATCAAATAACTGGTTTGGAAAAAAAAACACTCGCTAAGTGTTTTAAATGCAGTATTAATCCACAAATTAGTTTTTGTTACTAACCATTAGTACATCATATAACTTATTTTAAAATTCAACAAAAGTTTTTTTTTGTTAATTCAATTACAATAAAAATAATTGTGTTTTAGAATAGCTGACTTCATAAAAAAAAGTAAAGGTGAAAAATTTTTCTAAATACACACCATTGTATTGTACCATGGACAATTTTTTCTCACTAAAGGAAGCTATTTTTCATTTAAAAACAACCTACGAGTACTAAATTTCAAGTAAATACGTTTATTGGTTTGAAAGTTATTGTTGTTATTAACTAAAAGAATTTAATTTTTTTTAATTTTAACACCCTGTATCTCGAAAAGTAAATAAGTTTGACCCCTCATTAACTATATCGTTTTGTTCAATTTTTCGAGAAGTATCTACAGTCAAACGTTGTAAGTGTCATTTGGAAACACCCTGTATGTATGAAATATTAGATATTTAATAGAAAGTATTAGATACTTACAATTTTGCCACAGACTGAACAGTAGATTTTTCCCATATCCATAGACAGCTCTTTATAAGGTTTAATCCAAGTTGAAGCACTGGTTGTTTTAGGCATTATAAAATCACAATCTTCCTTTTTGTTACGCACAACGAGTGTTTACGCTTTGAATATCAAAACAAAAATGATTTATAAATCTGAGCATCAAATTAGAAATGTTTAGGTACCTAATTCAATAAACTGGGAGATTTTGGAAAATCCCTAAATTAGGAACAAAACTATTAGCCGTTTACCTGCTGTTAAGATACAATAAATTGTAGATAGATTTGGGGATTAGATCATAAAATGCAAATGAGCGAACCCTTAGCGATTATCCAATAACTGAATGCCTCAGTGACCGAGACTTTCTAAGAATGTTGAGGGCTACTTAAATTGATCTTCTTTGAAATTGTAAATGTTTTGTACCTGTAGAGATTACGTACTTCAGATATACTTACGTAGATCATTTCTTGATTAAAATAACTACAAAATTTTATACAAGAATTGAAATAAATTGGTATGTTTAAAAATTTTCAAATACAGTATAAAAATCTGAACTTTTATGCACTTTATGCAAACTTTTATACAAATATGCCAAAATATGAAATATTTGCATAAAATATGCACAATATGCAAAATATGCAATATGCATATTTGCCGAAGTCTAGTCATCACATTAACATTGGTGGATTAAAAATCATTAAAAAGTCAAACCAAATAACATTAATGTTCTAATGTATATAGAGAAAATACTAACCAGCACATATTTTCAGGGGAGAGGCTGTTACACCAGTCCAACAGATATTTTAAACATTAACAGTCGCATACATAGGTAGATTTGAAGCTGGAGACTTTGTTAGGTATTTAATATTTTTTATAGTTGGTCAGTGTGGTTACAGTTTGAAATCATATTTGATGATACGGCTAAACAATATGCCAGAATCTTTATAATGAACGTCACATACAAACTAGGAATGTTGTGGAAAGACAACAGAGGTATGGAAACAACGATTCCCAATTTTTAAAAATCGAATGAGATTAAATTTGAAAGTGACTATGAATGTAATAGAAGCAACAGCAGTATTTCAGAACATCACCATAGAAAATGGAGTCTTTTATCCCGAAAAGGTCTTTTAATTATATACATTTTATAAAAAATTTTTAAATAAAACCTTTGTGATTTATGGTATATAGCCAACTACAAGAATTTTATTTTCCTTGTGAATTTTTTATTTAGTTGAGTGCTAATATTTTCTTTGAATGATTTTTTTAGGTTTTATGTTCGTTATCACTTTAATTTTTGTACGTGTTGTGGAAGCTTTTTTAGATAATATTGACGATACTGTGATTTTAAAAAATCCTGTAACACATCTAACCCCGTTAACTAACCGATCATTCAGGGTGCACGATTTGTATAAATTTCGGTACAGGTTTCACACTTTTAATCAAATATAATCAAAAAGTTGGATCATAGTCGGTTATATATGACAGAATTTTTTTTTTTTTTTTATTAACAAAATCGCATCAGCCAAATTGGCTATTAGCGAAACAATGATAGTGAACAATAATTTGTATTACATTTATAATGTTAGTTTAGATAGCATTTAAAACGTTAATTGAGCTTTTTATGTTTGAAATATTGTACTGTAGACCTAAAATATCACTAAGTTTGTTTGGTATATTGTACAACATGCGCTTTGGCGTTAGTGCTGGACATTTCTCTAATATATGTTTGGTTGTTAATTTTTCATCACAGTTGTCACATCTTGGTTCGCGTTAATATTACCTGGTCTCTCCGACTTGTTGGTAACGTGGGCCAGGGTTTTATCGATTTTTTAACATCGCGTAGCTTGGCCGATGACACTTTCCACTTTTCTTCCTACATGTATCGCACTTTATATTTAACCGCCGCTTTCATGTCCGCACTCGTAAATGTTTTAGTACACTCCGCACTATCACTACTTGCAGCTTCTTTTGCAGCATTGTCTGCCTGTTTATTTCCTGGGATTCCAATATGGGATGGTATCCAGAATAATATAATGTTTTTTCCATTATATGACAGAATTATTTACGCGATATTTCATAGCAAAATAGGTCTGACAATTACTTCTTTTGATCTACACAAGTTATTTTTTAATAAAATATCTAAATTTAGCAACACCTTTGTTGTGGGGGCCACAGCTCCCTAATTGAAAAACGGTATCTGAGCCTATTACTTCTTAATTTTTAGTTTCTCTCTACTTAATGGGTTCAAAATGATTTCCATTTTATTTCCACTTAAATGTATAATTTAACATGATCTTTTCGTAAAATAGAAGTAAAAATCACTGAAGAGGAGATGTGTTTATTGTAACATAAATTCTCTCTTAATTGTGTCTTACCTGTAAGCAGGTAGGTACTTGTCTGTCAATAACATAATTAAAACCACAAAGAATGTCTTGTCTGGCTTAGTCGAGCTTCACATACCTGCTATTGTGCTCATCTTTATTGACCCACAGCATTGCTCGGTGACGCTCAGTGAGAATTCAATTTGGAATTTCTAAAATTTGCAGATATTTCATGAATGTGATGTACGAATTACAAATCTTCTTTGTTACATCACACCCGGTCCTAACGGAAGCAGATTAGGGTTGCGCTGTAAAGACATATGCTTCCTAAAGGATGCCGCACACCGTTGTCCAAATTGCATTAACAATGACATCAAATTAAAGTGAATAGGGGGGTTTGGGTGTGGAATAAACGACTGTGTACGTACACAAGGTCTAAGTTTTAAATATTTTGAATTTGAATTGATGGATAGCTGTAAACTAAAAGGAATTATTCGATGCAAATATTATTTGCTTGGCTTTTTTTATAATAAATTAAACAACATTGTTTTGCATGATAACATTTTACTAATTTTTCTCATTATATTATATTTATATTATCATAACTGAATAAAAGAGATTTCGTTTATTATCCAGAATTCTAAAAACCTTCAGACATTGCTGGTAATTCTTGAAGTAGAGTATTGGCCAATTGATCCAAAGTATTGTTCTAAAACTTTATTAATTATCCAAGAAAAATAAAGCCAGTTATTATTGTCTATTAGAAGTAAATCATTTAATTAAGTGATTGTCAGGAGCACAAAAGGGACAAATAAAGCATAAATAATTTTATACATGCTCTGGAGTGAGCCTTTTACCGCATGAGATATTTAAAAACGATATAGACGACATGAAATGGAACTTCCGTGAAGAGGAAGACTTTTATAATGATTTCCAAGATGCAATGGAGAGAATACAAAGAAATGAAAAATGGTAATTCTGAAAGATCTTAACCTAAGAGTAGGAAATCACGATATCGTTAACGAAGACACAATAAATAGTAACGGAAAATATCTCATTAAATTTGGTGCTTATAACAATCAATCCTTATAAAAGGCTAGGACGACAAGTCACACTGTTTGTCCGGTAGAGATTTGACTGTAGCAATAAAGTAATGAAATCAGTTAAAACTTAGCCAGGTGCGGACATCTGATCACAATCCCATAGTAGTTGTAACCCAATTAAAATTAAAAAAGGTGATCAAAAAGAAGGAAAGAAAATTTAATTTGGGAAAATATTGGTGATAATGTCGATGACGGCTTAAATAAAATCGTAACAAGAGTAAAAGAAATCTGTGTGAGAAATTTACAAGGCAGGTCAAAGCAAAAAAGCAGGTTTGGATGACAGATGACGTAAAATACGAGAAGCAAAGAGTCAACATCTAGCCAAACAGTGTCATGACATTGAAGAACTTGAAAACAGATACCTACGACACAGAAGCGGCTAGTATCTTCAATAAGAAACAAACTGCATTGCTACAGCATGAACATGGTAAAGTAATATTTGAAGTAGAGGCCAAACTCTACGGGGATCTACGAGGGGATCTCGGCTTCCGATTTCCGTGATCGGTAATGTCTACTGGTTTTGTTACCATTGCGATCATTGCCATGATGATTGTTCTAGGGATATCCTTAAGGATCTTTAATGTGGTAGTCATCCCGTGGCTTTCCACATCCTTATGCCGTTGGTTAGTTATTTGTAACTCATCCGCCTGAGCTACCCTTACTTAGTTTAGCCTGCAGACCAATGCAGTTGCTTGGGATGTGGCACGTGGAACCATAAGTGAGAGTTAGTTGACTTACGAGGACCAGTTATCAAGAACCATCTTCCGTCTATGACGCTCGATGTGGTCGTTCCGATAAAAGGTGCTACCTCTATAGCACAACTCTACACCCCATTTTCAATGAAAATCTTTATTCTTCACAACAATAACAAATATAATCAAAAGAAAGAAATATTGGGTTGAAATACATGGTGATTTTATGTAAGTTTGGTTGTGTGTATGTACCTAGGTGGTCTTACGAATGCAACTTGTGGGAAAATATTTATAACAATTAAAATGTATGAACAGGGTGAAATGTAATGCATCGGGATTTTGAAATGTTGCAATAATATAAAATAATACAAAAATAATAAAACATTTGTAAATCTGAAAATAAACTTCCACTTGTACAATCTATGGCTTTGTTGTGAATGGTTTGACAAAAATCCATTCACAACAACTTGCATGGATAAAGCCTAAGGAATGTTTAACAACAAATAAAAAATGGGGTCAACACCTAGAACCATAAACATTTCTTAATGTGAGAGCCGAAAATCGAACTTAAAGAGAACAAAATACAGATAGTTGTACAATATGTAGAAATCGTTTAAAATAAGAAATCTTGTTTTAAACCTTAAAGACAAGATTATTGATAAAACGAATGCTCTTTGCAGAAGTTTGCAAAATTAAATTCTGCGAATTTTAATATATTTATCACAGCTGTGGATCACATAGATAAACAAATATTTAGATAACTATGGTTTATATATGTGTTTTGTCAGAAATTTTGCGAATTAGGGATGAGCTGGAGACGACGCGTCGCGTTTCAAACTGAAAATAACCGGTTATATTGAATTATTAATATTGACATTATCAAAACATCCTTAATACATGGTTAACGGAATCGCTCACTGTAATTAGGTTATCTGTCAATCAAAAAATATTGAAAGTAACGTAACATACTAACTTAATTAGAATATTTTGAGTTTATATTGAAGAATTTAACTAATAAAAATTATATAATATACATATTATATATATAATACAATAAAAAAAGCGGCGACTCATACGCACAAAAAAAGAACAAAGATTTTTTGTCAGAACTTAAAGAAAGAAATCAAAAATGATTTTTAATTTGAAATAGCTCAATGACGTATCATTTTTTTTCTTTTAAAAAATTTAGATTACGCATTACTCGTATGCGCCTCAAATTATCGCGGCTGCAATGGTCATTGATACAAACAATATTAGATATGCAATCATTAGAATGAGGACTTATAACTAATTTATTATAGGTAATCCTAAGTCTTATAACTGTTAAAGATTATAAAAACAAAGTCATATTCTGCTAGATAAATGAATGGTTAAATAATTAGGTTATGAACTAAATGGGATTACAACAATATTGGATTTACAATCATTACACTCGGAACTAACAAAGTAACAACTAATTATTACAGTCTAAATCTTAAATGATAAGTAAAGATTATAAAAACAAAAAGTCATATTTTGTTAAATAACTGAATATCCGTCAAAAACTAATTAGATTATAAATTTGATTGGATGAGTGTAAAATACCCTTAATAATTGGCTTAAGTTTGTGTTAAGTTATTTGTGTTGTATTCCGAGGACACTCGATGGGATGTGTTTCAGGGTTAAAACACTAGAGCAAGATTTGCAGTTGGGCTATGGCTCAGAATTCACTAAATATTTATGTGTTAATCGGGTATATCGAATTCTTAATCTTCGGATGATTGCTTTTTCTTTTTTAGGCATAGTTGGAAGTTCAAATATATTAGCAGTCTGTCTTATCTCGTGTAACGTGCTCTTGATTGTGTTTAAGTTGATTGGCCAAGAATAATGTTGTTGTTGCTTGACCATATATGGTTTAGGTCATTGCAAATTTGAACATGAACTTTTGAATGTTGACCATTTAGGACAGAAGCTAGTTTGGAAGCGTGATCTACTTTTTCATTACCGGGAATGCCGATACGGGAAATTATCTGGATGATATAGACATTACACCTTGAGAAGTGAGTTTATTGTAAGTGTTATGGAATTCTTAAACTAAAGGATGCCGAACATATAAACATTTTATGAAGAAGGGTGTGGAGAATATCGCATAAAATTCTCTAGAGTATACATTATATATAATATATAATGTATATATCTATATATATATATATATATATATATATATATATATATATATATATAGATATATATATATATATATATATATATATATAGATATATACATATATATATATATATATATATATATATATATATATATATATATATATATATATATATATATATATTTTCCATCTCACTCTGTTGTCCCATTCTCCATCGTTTAGGCCTCTCGTACTCATGGCGACGTCTACTTCGTTCCTCCAGAATTTTCGGGGTCGTCCTCTTTTTCTCCTTCCTATGGGGCTTCATTCGGTTATTCCCTTTATCCATCTGCTGTCGCTAGTTCTTCTTACATGTCCATACCACTTTAGTCTTTTTTGTTCTATATATGTTAGTATGTCTGTTTCTATTGATATTCTTTGCTTTATTTCGTTATTACTTCTCCTATCCATTCTTGTTACTCTGCAGCATCTTCGCAGGCATTCCATCTCTGTTGCTACTATCTTACTGCTGTTTTTCTTGTTTTTGATCCAATTTTCAGCCCCATATGTCATAATACTTCGCACTCATGTTTTATAAATATGTGTTTTTGTCTTCATATTTAGTTGTCTATCCCACCATACTGAGTTAAGTTGTCGGATTGCTGTTCTTGTTTGTCCTAATCTTTGTGTAATTTCTTCCTCTATTGTTGCCTTTTTCGTGATTATAAACCGCAAGTATTTGAATTTATCCTTTCCTTTGATTGTTACGTTGTCATCAATCTGTAGATCTTCTATGTCTTCTTCACTTGTAGATAGGTACTCTGTTTTCGCGAGGTTAATATTTAGGCCAGCCTTGGTATATTATTTTTGTAGTTTCTTCATCATGTAGCTGAGGTCGTCCTAGTCTTGTGCAATCACTACTTGATCGTCTGCAAAGCTTAATGTATATAGGTATTCGTTCCGTACCGGTACTCCCATGCCTTCGCATTTTTTTTTCCATGTAGTCAAGGCTTTCTCTAAGTATATTTTAAATAGAGTTGGAGATGTGGAACAACCCTGCAGAAGCCCTTTTGTTGTGGTGAAGTCTCCTATGATTTTTGTTCCTATTTTAATGGACACTTTATTTTCTTTATACAGAGCTTTTGTAGCTTCTATGAGTTCTGTCTGTACTTCTAATTTGTACATTGCCTCCCATAGTTCTGACCTTGGTACAGAGTCATATGCCTTTCTCAGGTCCACAAATGCCAAATGTATATCTCTATTTTTTGCTTTTTTCTTTTCCAACAGTTGTTCCAGTGTGTATATGTGGTCTATGCATGATCTTCCTGCCGTGAAGCCTGCCTGATCCTTCCCGATTTTGCCTTTTATCGCTTTCTCTATCTTTTCTCGCAGTATCTTTCGATGTAATCTTCCTGTTGATGATATTACGCTTATTCCTCTGTAGTTTTCGCATCGTTTTCTATCTCCTTTCTTAAATATAGATGCCATATATGCTTCCTTCCATTCCTTTGGGAGCTGTTCTCCATTTATGGCTTTCTGAAATATCCATTGTATCATCCAGTGTAATTTTTTTGATCCGTATTTTATAAGCTCAGGTGAGATGCCTCCAGGTCCCGGTGCTTTCTTATTTTTGATTGCTTTTATGGCCGTTCTCATTTCCCTATCTGTTATTTCTATTTCTTGTTGTGGGGATCTGCTTCGTCTTCGCCTGTTTTCTTCTCCAATGAATTGTGGTCTTTTTTCTGTTAACAGTTCCTTGTAATAATCCTTCCATTCTTTGTCCTGTATATTTCCCAATTTAATTTTTTCTTTTGAGTTTTGTTTCAATCCTCTCAGTCCTTTCTATGACTCCGAAGTTCTTGTACCTCCTATGTATGTTTCAATATTTAAGCATGTTCTTTCCCATTCTTCATTATTTTGTTGTGTTATTTGTTTTTGCCCTTCTCTTTTTTTTTCTCTATATTCTTTATAAACTTCGTCGTTGTTTGTAGTCAGCCACTTTCTGTATAGTTGCTTTTTTTCTCCAATTATTCTTTTTGTTGGTTCATTTATTTCATAATAGTGCTGTTTATTTGTTATATGTTCTTTTTCTCCAAGGGCTTCAAATGCTGCTTGTTTTATACTTGCCTTTATATGCTCGTATATTTCTTCGATGTTGCCGTATCTAAATCCTATTAATTTTTGGTCTAGACGTTGTTGGTATAGTTCTCTTATTGATTGTTCTTGGAGTAGTTCTATATTGTATTGTTTTTCTCTTATAGTATTCAACGGTTCTTCTGTAGAGGGGGTCTTGTTGTTTCCAATTAATGCCGATTTTTGCTGTAAGTAGTTTATGGTCCGTTCCACATTCTGCTCCTCTTCTGACTTGCACACCTTTGATCTTTATTGTGGTATCTTGTTTGATTATTATGTAGTCTATTATCGATTTCAGCTTTCGTGTTTCTTGAGTCTATGTATATTTATGAATATTTTATGTCTGAAGAATTGGTTGGTAATAAAATCTGTGTATAATTTTTTTTTTGAAATTTTGTATAGGATTTCTTCAAAGCGTTGACATATAAGAATGTTTGAAGATTCGTGTTTTTTATAGGCCAACAGAGAAGCGTTTATATGTGTGATGATGCCCAACATTGATTTTTTAAAAATATCAGATATCAGCCATTTGAAAAATATTGACTTAATTCTCAATAAACAGATATATGTTAAGAGGCTTTCCTTTGTTAGAAGTTAGAAATATAGTTGGCTTTGAAATCCCTTATTTATAAGTCTTGCTGGTAATATAGTAATCACCAATATTCGTCGAAAACTTTTCAAGTGGACAGTGCCCTAAATTTGCAGCTGGGAATAGTCAATATTGTAGAGATGATTCGAGTTTTTGAAGCCACACTTACTGTTGTAAAAGGTGGACTATATTCGAATTTTGCTCTGGACGTTGAGTGTTTCTTTTACTATCGCAATGATCTGTGTTGGTATTAAACTCTCTCAGTGTCTAGTTGAACAATTTTGTCGCAAAATCAGTGAAAAGATGGTTTGTGTATTTATTAAATTCACTAGTTTTTTTCTAAGATCTATCTCAAAACGAATATCTGGTCTATTGTGGATTTCTACCTGCAGAAGCTAGATTGATACACCAACAATTTGTCCGATATACGATATTTCGTAGTATCTTGTGGGGTATATTCAGCAACTTTATTGCCCGATAGTCTTGAATTCTGATATTATAATTTGTTTTAATCAAGCACTTATTCTGCACAAACTAAGGCTTTTGGATATTCTTAAAAATACTAAATTTTTTCTATATCATGTATCGAACCCACATAAAATATTTCGAACTGATATACTAACATTTAAGTAATTTTAATTAAGTTGGCTCACGCATTCCTGGATCGAAAATAGAATGTCTATAATCTATAAATATTTTAAGTATCCTTCAGAAATAACCATATAATCAATATACTACTGAAACAATTCTTCCTAATGCTTGATCTTGATATTGCTGCGAGGCGACGTTCGTTATAAATAGACGTATCTGACTGATACGTCGATATAATCACATTTATGATAGATATTTTACTGAGGATACGGCACCAAATATATACAGGTAATTTAAGTTAACTACTACTTTTGGTATTGTTACGGGTAAAAGTGCTTTATAAAAAAGTGCATAGACTGCTTCTTTTTTAACGAATCGAATAATTGATACCATCTGCGATCTTTAGGCAATTCCATAAGTGAAAAAAGCCACCTTATGCATATGCAAATAATATACAAAATAGATATTTGAAGGAAAAATGAGGAAGAAATTAAGGAAAATTACAAGTTAACATCGTTCTGTTTTATTATGCTATGTGGAATAATTATTTCGTTCACTATAGAAATTTTAGGTATTTGCAAAATGTTCGAAGCACAGTTCATCTTCATTTCAAGAGAATTGTTCGTCCTTTGGCAACTGCGGTAAAGGACGTTTTAATTAAATTTATGACCTTTATATCTGGTTGTAATAATTTTAAATCTTTAGCAATGAGACATTAAATTTTTAAAGAAGTATTTATACTATCTACTTGATTCATAAGTTTGTAAAAGGAAACAAGAAATGGTTGCTTGCGTTTTTGGCCAAAAGATAGGCGCATTTTTATAAACATATCTAATAAGTACAAAGTTTTGATGTTTAAGGAACCATTGGGAACTATCCAATTTTTACTACTGACTACTACTATTTTTACTACAAGTTTTACTACTTACGACCGAAATAAATCAATTTTTTACTAAAATTACAGAGAATATAATTACATCTCTTCCCACTATTAATATCGATGTCCTCTTCAATTAAAGAAATTACCGTTTTTTTGTCCTGTTGTGAAAAAGAGATCTCTCAAATAATAAAGTCTCTTAGTAATTCTAATTGTAGGGACGTTCACGAAATTAATAGCAAAATTTTAAAAGAAACATACCAAATACTCGTAGTTTTAACAGTTTTAACGCATCTTATTAATTTAATTCTATTAACTGGAGTATTTTCGGAAGTACTAAAATACTTAAAAGTACTACCTATTTATAAAAAAGGTGATTCCTCAAAAACTAATAATTACAAACTCATAAGCATTGTTTCTACTTTTGGGAAAGTGTTGAAAAGGTTGTCAAACAACATTGTTATTCCTATTTTGAGATAAATAATTTCTTCAGCAACTCACAATATGGATTCAGCAGTGCTCGTTCTACTACGAACTCGGTATTTAATGTTGTTAGCGAGGTCATTGAGAGGCTTGAACGCGCCAATCGCATAGCAATTTCTCTTTGCGACTTATCGAAGGCTTTTGACTGCGTTTCACATGACATTTTGCTTCACAAATTAAATTACTATGGAATCAGAGGTATCCCCCTTAAGCTTATAACTACTTATCTATGTGACAGACACCAGGCGGTAGTGTCTAAAACTCATCTCTCCGATTTTATATCTCTAAAACATGAAGTCCCACAAAGTTCGGTTTGAGGACTTCTTTTGTTTATTATTTATGTCAACGATTTTCCTAAATTTATGTCTCTGTACAAACCCGTACGATTCGCAGATGATACGACATACGTTATATTAGAAAAAAATATTGATTTAAATATGTCTTATGAGGAAGTTTCTACTAAATCCAGCACTTGATTTTCTGCAAACAAAACATTTTGCTTAAAACTTAACTCTGATAAAACCCAAAATTTAGTTATATCTACAAGTAATTTACATAATGATCAAGATAACATTAGAACAAGATAAACAGCATACCATTTTTGAATCTGCGTGTCATCAGGAGGGCTGATAACAGTTTAATTACAAGTTGGTATAAGAAATTAATGGCTTTCATTTCAACAGGTTACTTAACTACCATTCTTGTCATCCATTTAAATATAAAATCACCCTCATGAAAGCCTTTAGTTTTAGGTTACACAGGTTAAGACATACGTTTTATCTAAGGAAATCTCTTCTTTTATTGAGAAGTATTCTTACTGAAAATTCCTATCCTCCTTCTATAATAAATGAGTACGTTTTTTCTAAGAGATATGGTAACTTACCTAATGACTTACCTACTGGTGACCAATTAAGGTCAATATGAAATAATACAGTTCTGCAAGTGCCAACACTTGAGACACAAGTTAAGGATAAACTATCAAATTGTCTAGAAATTTTATAAAGTAAAGTAGTAAAGAGTACTAAGACTGCCAGGAACTTGTTTTTCTAAACCAAAACTCCTTTGTCTCTCCTTGAAGAAATTAATGTTGTTTATCACATACCTAGTGCAGAATTTAATATGGGTTACATAGGACAAACTAGACGTTTACTAAAGTGTAGATTAAATTCACACTGCAAAGACATTAACTTATGCAAACATTCTTGTGCCTTAGTACAACATTTCATCATAACTAAACATTAGGTAACTTTAAAGAGCTGAAAATTATTTGTAGTGAAAAGAATTATACCAAATGACAACTTTTTAAAATGTGGTATATACTTAAACATCCTACTGCACTTAATAAAAGAACTGACATCAGTAAATTGAGTCAAATATGTCACCCTTTTGTTTTATTTTGATTTACTTTACATATTCCAAATAATAATTATTATCATTACATTAATTATAATTAATGTAATGGTCTTTTGACATATATACTAACTAACTTGATATAATATCATTTATCTTGATATCATTTAAATAAATAAATATATTACAATAAATAAATTATAATATAAATAGTACATATTTTAATTGGTGTAATGAACTTCATTAAGATTGAATGAAAAAGACAGTCAAGATTTGATTTCACGTACAAAGTGTCTATGTATCTGTTTATACGTATTTCGCCCTAATAGGGCTCATCAGAACAGCTATTCACAGGCTTTCTCAACGTGAAAAATAAATCTTTTCTGTCTTTAAGAAGCAACACTAAAATGGCTTCGATATAGACGCAATAGCGACATCTGATAAATTGTGCTTCGAAACTATTTTACGGATTCATTAAGATTATTTTTGTACCCGGTATGTTCTCAATTTTGAAATTGCCGCCTTAATTATTGGAGACAAATGTCATGTTACTTTTTGATTTCTTGAATGTGGGAAAGTTTGTAAAACAGCTTTTAAACACTGAGTTCTTTTTGATTTTTTTTTTGTAAGCCTTTAAAGTTGTAACTACGTTGACAAAAATACACTGGTAACCTTTTTAATTTTTAAAACAACGTGTTCGTAATATGTTACCTAAAGTCAAATATAAGCAGTTTACGAATGGTTACTAATTTTTCCTATTAGAGATGAAAACATTATTCCTATGAAAATATTAAAATTCTGTGGTTCCAGAGTTGAACTTCTTTTCTTTATATAATTACTTTCATCAAAATGACAACTACATATTGATGTAAGTAATTCTCTGAAATTTTTTCTATAAGTGTAAGCTTATTGATTTACTTTTAGAATAAAATGATGATGTATATGGATTCATATAAGAAACACTTTCTTCTTGCTTTTTATTAAAAAGTAATATATTTTTAGGATTAATTGCAAAAGACCCCAGTTGATACTTCTGCTCGCGAAACTGTAAACTTTGCGATGATATTAGAAAAAGTGAAATAAATAAATCATGTGTGTCGTCAAAAGTTCGTTAGACGATAACAAAAAAGTAATAAGTAGTTTCTCCCCTTCGAAATATCTTTAGAATCGGGCGCAGACATAAATTGCATTGTAGTAATGCCGCAACGATCTGACTTGATCTGATCGTATTGAATTCCGCTTTCTTCTACGGAATAAAGGACTTCCGCGCACCTTTTGTGTCACATATTCATCATTCCGAGGGACTTCACTAATTATATGTTAGACTGACTCGTTGATCTTAAAAATTCTGAAGTGCGCCCATAGTGTTTTGTCTGCAAAGACTTCTTGCAGTTTGCTTTTTTCTTGAGGCCCTATATTTTGATTAATTGGGGATTATATTGAAAGGGTGGGGCAGATATTGTGATGGGAGATATATCGGTTGGTACTGAGAGTGTACTTCAAGGCGTTTAAAATTCATGTCGATCTGATGTTTTCTCTAGGGATAAATAATAAACAAAGAGACATTGTTTCGATTAATTTAACGGTCTAGAGTTGAAAAGAGATACCTGCATATCTCCCTCTCATAAATGTATTTGGCTATGATTATTTGTTAGAATGACATATTGCTGAATATTATCATATTTATATAAATTAATTTTTATTTGGTTGTTTATTATTTATTATTAAATGGCAACATAAGACCTATTTTCTCAGATGGCCTCTATTATCGAATAGTTCGACCGATGTGAGCCCGAACCACTTCCGCAGATTTTGGAGCCACGAGTGCCTTCTCCGGCCCTCGCTTACTGTCTAATTTTCCCTGGACAATCAATTGCACTAGACGGTACTTATCGTGTCTCAATATGTGGCCCAGATATTCAAGCTTTCTTTGTTTGATTGTGCTCACGATTTCTTTCTCCTTTCCGATTCTTTGGAGTACCTCTATGTTGGTGACATGTTCGGTCCAGGATATACGAAGCGTCGGTACACCCACATTTCGAATGCTTCTAGTTTTCTCGTGAGCGTCTCTGTCAGTGTCCAGGCCTCCATACTATATAGTAAGATCGGAAAAATGTAGCATTTAACTAGACGTTGTTTTAGGGGAAGAAACAAACCCTTGCTTATGAGGAGCTTTTTCTTATTGTTAAATGCTGCTCTAGCTCGTTCTACTCTCGCCTTAATTTCTGTGGCCTGTTCCCATTTTGCATTTACGTTGGTGCGAAGGTACACATAAGATTCTACATGGTCGATTAGTATGTTACTTATCCGTAATTGTCGAGCAGGTTATTGCTTTTTGCTTATCAGCATCCACTTTGTCTTCTTGAAGTTGAGGCTCAGGCCGTATTTCTCACTAACTGAATAAACTCTTTCCATTACCTGTTGTAATTGGTCTATGGTACTGGCAAGGATCACCGTGTCGTAGGCATATCTTATCTCTCTCTATTATCGTTGCTTGTGAGAAATGGAATTGGGACTAATCTAAAATTGAGGTGAAAGAATAGTGGAATAATGTCGAAAATGAATAATACTTAAAGAGGTACATTTGGATGAATATCGATTTTTAAATAAAAGTAATTCTCAATTCGAAGTGAATTGTTAGTTTATAAAATCATGAAATCAGTCCTTTTAACTTAAATTCCATAGATCGAAGTGATGTACATTACTAATTTAATTTACAGATTATAAAAGGGATGATAAAACTTATCAATAAAGAAAATCTTAAGTCCTTAACACTACTATTTAACAAAATATATACCACTGGAATCTTCCCAGAAGACTGGCTTAGATCGGCATTTATACCTATACCCAAGAAAAATAAAGCAAATAGATGCTCACCGTTCAGATTATTTAGCCTGATGAGCCATTTTCTGAAAATTTACTCAAAATTGTACATCAACGTATATACAGAGAATGCGAAAGAAATCTGAGCGACAATCAATTTGAAGTTCGTATGGGGCTTGGTACGAGGGAGGCATTATTTGGCCACCAGATATTACTACAAAAATGCCGAGATCAACGAAAAGACGTGTTTCTCTGTTTATCGACTACAAAAAAGCATTTGATCGAGTAAAACACACAGAACTCATAGAAACCCTAACACAACATGGTATAGACAATAACACGGTGGCCCTTATTAAAAACCTATATTGGGGTCAAATGGCGTCGATTAAAATAGACAATCGTATGACAGCAGAAATGTCAATAAAAAGTGGAGTTCACCAGGACTATGTACTTTCTCCACTATATTTCAAAATGCCCTCGAAAATATTGAAGAAAGAATCTAAATCAACGGAGAATATGTAAACAACTTAGACGACACCGTCATTATTGCGGACAGTGCTAAGGGTTTGCAATGACTTTTGAATGCCATAACCAGAGAGGGAGCTAGCTTGGGGATGAATATAAATAAAAATAAAATAAAAGTAATGGCCGTTACACGTGCATCAAATGCCGACATTAATATTCGTCTCTACAACAAACAGATAGAACCCGTACAAAAATTTCAGTATCTTGGTTGCTGGATAACAAACGATCTTGACTACGAAGTTGAAATACGTGGTCGTATAGAGTATGCTAGGTCCGCTTTTCAAATAATGAAAAAATTCCTAATAAACTCTACCTGATCGTTGGATGTCCGATACCAATTAGTAAAAACATTCATTTATTCCATATTGCTATACAGAGTGGAAACATTGACTCTAGACGTATAGAAGCCTTGTAAGTTTTTCGAAAGATGCTGAAGAGCACGTGACCAACAACGAGGTGCTGAGAAGAATGGGGACTAAGAGGGAACTCCTAAATATTGTAAAAACCAAAAAAACGAGTTATCTAGGACATATTTACAGAGGAGAAAAATACAACTTCCTACGACTGATTGGAAGAAAAAGTGGAAGGAAGAAGTTGTCCAGAAAGAAGAAAATACTCCTGGCTGAAAAATGTAAGAGACTGGACATGCATGGACAGACATTCGATACTAAGAATAGCTCAAGATATAGAGCAATTTGCTGTAGTTATGGCCAAGGTCAGATTTTTTAATGCGATCCAATTTTATTTTTATAAATAATTCTTTATTGAGGCGCTAGAATCACAATATTCTCTGTTGACATTCCTGTAATGCTTTGAAGAGTACAACCAAATATTTTGCGATTTTTCCAAATATTTTTTCCTTCGTCAATCATCAGAGCCATATATGCAGATACCTAATAAGGTTGAAATACGTATAAGCGGATGGCAGATGCCCTGCATTGAAATTAAATCTAAGACCGTCTTTCTGTTTTAGTTCTTTACTCAGTTTAGAGTACTAGAAACTAAATTCACTAAGAAATTTTATCGTGATGAGCGGCATGTGGAATGCGTATTATGGATTCACTTGTCGACTAATTCATCAATCGGTCTGCTTTGCACGTTGTAGACAGCGCAGTGGTAAACATTTGAATTTAGTTTCGCCAAGTAGGAAATCTTAGGATTTCTAATGTTAGAAACTTTTTTATTTCCTGAATTTGTCGGTTTGTTGTAAATAAAAACACTTGACTATTGCTTAAACGTTTCAAATGCTATTTGAAATTTTCAATAAGCAGTTTATTTTATAAACATTACATTATACGATTATATTTCATGTTTACACTCTTTAGAAGTTTAACATGGATTAAAAAATTGGTATCTGACATTGACAGATGACATCAGGCAGGTATCTTAAAACACGAGTGGTTCAGGGTAGTATCATAAATATCTGCCATCATAGTGCATTTAAAAACAACTCAATTTATTAAATTATGATACATATTGGAAAGATCTTTGATATCAGTCATATTATTGATTAAATTTAGATCTTTTTTATGGCAATCATCTGCAATATGCATCTTTTGTTGTAATTTTGTTCTTTTTTCAAAATCAGTATATTTAAAAAATCAAAAGAATGGCTATTTTCTATAGAATGTTTCGCTAGGGCTGTTGTTTTTAATCCGTTAGTTTGTACACTATGTTTGTGTGTAACAACCCTTCTATGCAGGTATTGGTGTGTTTGCCCAATATATGTTGAATTACTTATTATTAATCTTGGGTTTAAATTTTGAAAAATGATAATAATTTCAGAATTTTGTGATGATTTATGTCCAACAACTAAAAAAAGTTGATAACTGATGGTATAGGGTATAGATCAGTATATTATAACTGTTTTCACGGTAAAATAAAACTGCTTCTACTATTTTCCTTACAATTTCATCATATTTTCCCGAGTTTATGCAAAATAAAAAAAGTAAATAGACCTGAAGTTAGTTTATTAGTACTTTTGCGAGTAGATTGTTTATATTTACACTTTCTAAAGGTATGATTTGTTTTATTACAGTAATGACACTTTACCTCTGCCTTCTCTTTTGATACTCCACTATTTTCTTTCTTTTTCTCTAGGTGTTCCACTTTTGTAAGTTGTTGAAATCTATTAACCTCCACTTTGTTATCTTGTTCCCCCTGCTGCTTCCTTGAATTAATTGAATAATAGAGGTCATGTCCCAAAATACATAGTGACTTGACAAATGGCAGCATCTATTTTAAACTAAACATAGAAATACAAAAGTAACAAAACGCAATTCTTCTTATTCTTAGAACATCATTATCTTACAAATATATAAGTATGGAAAATTTTGTGGATTTACTATACTCAATTGGATTTTTATATTTTTTAATATTTCCAGTGGATTTTAAAATTTAAGTTTATTTAAAATTTTTTCATTAAATTTATAATTGTAAAAATGTATTGAATTAATGCACAAACTTCAATTTTTAACTTTATTGCAGAGAAAATCCTAAAAAATATATTTTTTTTGTAAATAAACAATGTTGAACATTTTAAAATTATTTTCAATTCTAATCATACATAATTCTGACAAAAATAAAAATATTTTACTTTCAAGTAAAAATCATTTTTCTAAAACACTTCATGTACAAGTTATAAAAGTTGATATCTGATATGGTATAGATCAGTATATTGTAACTATTTGCATGGAAAAATAAAACTGCTTTTACTATTTTCCTTAGAATTTCATCATATTTTTTCGAGTTTATGCGAAACGAAAAAAGTAAATAGACGCGAAGTTAGATTGTTAAACGCCATTTTATGTTTAAATGAACTACCACTGTAGTAGAGGTATAGTCTTATAAAACATTTTGTATAAGGGTATAGTGTAACTGTTGTTATGGGAAAATAAAACCGTCGTTTCTAGTATTCTCCTTATAATTTCATCATATGTTTTCACCTATTGGACCTTCCTAGGACGTCAAATCGATTCAGTCGCTCTCGATTTATTATAAAAAAAGTTATAAAATCGTAAAATGACGTGTGTAAAATGACGTGTGTAAAACGTCATTTTATGATATTTTATATGTAGTTATAAAATATCACAAAATGACGTTTAACAAACGGATCAAATGAACTAAAACTGTAGAGGTGAAGTCGTATAAAACATTTTGAATTTACAAGGAAAAAAAATTAAGGGTCATTAATCGAGATAAAAAATATCTCATCTCCTAAGGTGGACCAACAAATACACTTACACCAACTTATATATATATATATATATATATATATATATATATATATATATATATATATATATATGTTCGGAAATATTTCCGCGGTTAGTACAATTAAACTTAGAGCTAAGATTAATACTATTATCAAAATTAATATTAAACTCACCAGTCTTCCGGGTTGAACCGCGTCGATATCCATTTTGCCGAGCTTTCGACATCCTCTCTGATGTCTTCTTCAGGGCTTCCGAGGTCTCAGTCTCCCGAGACCCCAGACACTACTACACTCACTAGTCACTTCTAGTTCATTCACTAGTTCACTGTTCACAGTTCACTAGTTCACTATTTTCCTTACAATTTCATCATATTTTCTCGAGTTTATGCAAAATAAAAAAGTAAATAGACGTGAAGTTAGTTTATTAGTACTTTTTGCGAGTAGATTGTTTATATTTACACTTTCTAAAGGTATAATTTGTTTTATTACAGTAATGACACTTTACCTCTGCCTTCTCTTTTGATACTCCACTATTTTCTTTCTTTTTCTCTCGGTGTTCCACTTTTGTAAGTTGTTGAAATCTATTAACCTCCACTTTGTTATCTTGTTTCCTTACTGCTGCTTCCTTGAATTAATTGAATAATAGAGGTCATGTCCCAAAACTATATAGAGGTTGTTCACTGTTCACAGTGAACTAGTGAGTGAACTAGAAGTGACTAGTGAGTGTAGTAGTGTCTGGGGTCTCGGGAGACTGAGACCTCGGAAGCCCTGAAGAAGACATCCGAGAGGATGTCGAAAGCTCGGCAAAATGGATATCGACGCGGTTCAACCCGGAAGACTGGTGAGTTTAATATTAATTTTGATAATATTATTAATCTTAGCTCTAAGTTTTATATATATATATATATATATATATATATATATATATATATATATATATGTCTATATATATATATATATATATATATATATATATATATATATATATAGACAAATATGAAATTCACGAAACTATAATTTTAAAGAATTTCATATTACAGGCTATTTTTAGATATAAGATATTAGATTAGATATAATATATTATTATTTTAGGTTTTATAAACTATATTTTCATCTCATCGGGGATTAATTTAAATATATTATGCAAAATTTCGGAAAACAAAATTGTTGTAGGTAGTTCTTGCTTTCCAAACACAGATAGGATAGAGTCCAATCTCGACCCATTGATACATACGAATATATTGCATTCGTACAAAAGGACTGGAAAAATAGATGGCCACGTCTTATCTAAATGCGCTTTAAAGTTGGGAGCCATTGCATTTAAATTTGGTCATTTCTCTGACTCCTAACGGCTTTCGCAATAACACAAAGTGATCTTATCAGGTGAAAGATTGATTCATTTTAAACCTAACGTATCATCTATCCCTTAATCGAATGACATCATTTAGAATGAATACGAATGGTTTCTTGTTTGTGTATTTGTGTTTAAAATATGGTTAAAACTAATGGAGTAGAGAGATAAGATGGAAACAATTGTTTTGCTGAGATATGACTAATTTTTTAGTTTATGAATAACTCTAAGCGAGATACATGAGCGTGCATAATAATTTTAGGAAATCCTGTGCTTATGGATACAAGTTATCAACATATTGTATTTATATAGAACTAAACCACGTTGATTGTAAAATTTGCTATTGATTTTTTAATGGTTTTAATGGTTTTCAATAAATATTATAAATTAAGAAATAATGTTAACCTGTAGATGTTTATCAAATGGGACTTTGCGTCAGCTAATTTGACAGTTGACTTACTGGCCTCGAGTTTCAGCAAATAGCCATGTTTTGGATTGAAGTTCTGAGGAGGCTATTGTACCCTCGGGTTGATATCAAATTCTGATTTTTGTGTGCTTATTCTATGCTATTAGAATAGCTAAGAATATACATCTAAGAAAACAGTGTGAGGAAATACAGCAATTGCAACATAAACAAGATTCATTTAATATGCACAAAAAAGTTAAAGAAGCCGCAGGCTTATACAAACCTAGAAGAGTTGGGTGTTTGGCAGATAACCAAGGCAAACCACTGTTAACTGTGGAAGAAAAACTAGACACTTGGAAGAATTATGTGGAAGTAACTTTTGCAGATGAAAGGCAGAATACCATTGAAGACACTGAGTGCCAAACAGGACCCCCGATTACCATTGAAGAAGTCACGTCAGCTATTAAAAGAACTAAAGATGGTAAAGCGGTAGGACCTGACGAATTTTGTGCAGAATTCCTAAAACATGGATGAACAGGGAATAAAATGGATAACAACTGTATTCAACAACATATAAGTAACTGGAAAAATACGCCAAAGCTGGTTAAAGTCGACCTTCGTGACCATACCAAAAAAAGTAAATGCCAAGACATGCGAAGACTACAGAACAATTAGCCTAATTACTTAAGCCACTTACTTAAAACGTTCTTGAAAGTGATACACGGCAGAATATATAAAAAATGCGAAGAACAAGTATCATGGACGCAGTTTGGATTCCCCGATTCCTTAGGCACCCGAGAGGCTCTATTCGCTGTCCAAGTGCTTATGCAAAGATGCAGGGATGTTAACTGTGATGTGTATACTTGTTTTATCGACTACAAAAAGGCATTTAATAGAGTAAAGCATGATAAACTTATAAACATCTTGAAAGAAGTGGGGTTAGATGATAGGGACTTAAGAATCATCTATAATTTATATTACAACCAAACAGCCAATATTAAAGTGGATGACCAATTGACAGAGGCAGTCTCCATAGATAGAGGAGTGAGGCAAGGATGCATTCTTTCCCCGGTGTTATTTAATATATACTCTGAATAGATCTTCGAGCAAGCGCTAGGCGAACTACAAGAAGGCGTATTAGTCAACGGAATACGTCTAAACAACATTAGATATGCCGACAACGCAGTAGTTTTTGCAGATAGTCTGGACGGTTTGCAAAGAATAATGTCGCGTATATCAGATATAAGTAGAGAACACGAACTTGATCTTAATACGAAGAAAACAAAGTACATGGTAATCAGTAAATGCGAAATATTAAATACACAGCTTTTGGTTAACCAACATCCAATTGACAGAGTGGACAGCTACACATACCTTGGTACCAACATTAACAGCCAATGGGATCACTCCAGTGAAATAAAACAACGCATAGGAAAAGCGAGATCGGCGTTCATAATGATGAAGTCTCTTTTCAGAAGTCACGATTTACCACCTGCTACCAAAATCTCTCTCATTAGATGCTATGTATTTTCTACGTTATTATATGGAGTAGAGGCCTGGACACTTTCCGAAGCTTCCTTAAGAAAACTAGAGGCATTCGAGATGTGGTGTTACACACGTATTTTAAGAATTTCATGGGTGGATCGTGTGACTAATGTTGAGGTCCTACGTAGAATAGGCAAGGAATGCGAGATTATTATCACCATCAAAGAGCGCAAACTAGAATATCTTGACCATGTTATGAGGAATGAACAGAGATACGGCATGATGCAACTCATTCTTCAGGGCAAGGTATTTGGAAAGAGAGGACCAGGGAGAAGAAGAATATCTTGGCTTCAAAACCTGAGAAAGTGGTTTAATACATCGACAACCGGACTATTCAGAATAGCAGCAAGCAAAGTTAGGATAGCCATGTTGATCGCCAACATCCGGAACGTATAGGCATAGTAAGAAGAAGAAGATGTAGTTAACCCGTTAATGTTGATATATTCTTATTGCAAGTTTTGGACTAGGGAAATGTTCAGGTATGGAAAATTATAAAAAAAGCTACGCCAATCATGGGTCGATCCTTAGCGAGCAATAGAGAGATAACTCTTCAAAAACTTTCATAACCACATTGTAATAGCGATAAAAGCTTGTAATCAACGGTGGTCAGTCACTACAAACACAATTATTTGGGTATACAGCGGAAGACAGAACAAAGAAGTACTATTTTTAGTTTACCAAGCTTTCGCAAATCTTTATTTGAATCATCAGGGTGCTACACTAAACAAAATTAGTACAAATTACAGAATAAAAATTATTTTGTATCTTACACCAATTGAGGTTAGTTGCCATGGTGTTTAGAAAATGGAATAAACAACTTATCTGGTTTCTAAATCTAGCTTCCTGGCTAGAGAACATCTATCAGGGTGTAAACTAATGTCACTTTTGTGAAGAGTCAAACGGCTGGAAACTTTTTGGGAGGTGTGACCTAAATACCTAATAACTTTCACAGCCTAAATAACTAAGTTTGTATACAACATCACTTTGATCTGAGTTTGGTACTTTGTCTTTCAATGACTTATACAAAGATCCCACAACTAGAGTGCTTTTATAAGTAATTTTTACATTTGGTTAGTATTGAGCAAAAATTTTGGTTAAGCCACACATGCTAACACAACAACACACTCTTTCGATTTTCCAAATGTAAAAATCTTATCCACGGAGAGTAAGTATTTAAAAAGACTGTTTCTCTAGATGGCATTCATTTTTCAAGAGAAAGAAACCATTAATAAACAGACATATGTATACCAGCAATTTGAGCAACTTATGCTGATTATTTATTTTTTTTTTATTTAAAGAAACAAAGTCGCATCCACCCAAAGGTTATTAGCGACATTCCTGTAACATTTGTAATAATATTAAATTAACATTTGTAACAGTCAATCATTGTAACAATTAATTACAATTTGTGAACAATTGAACATTTGTAACAATTAATTAAGTTAAATTTTGTGTAACATATTTATAGATTTTAAGTAACCTAATAAATTGTTCGGAACTAAACTTTTGTTGAGGAGTGTTTTCAGGTTATTTGGCAAATTGTAAGACTGTCTTTGATTTATATATTTAGGACAGTCCATCAAGAAGTGCTTTATACTGTCTACTGTATTGCATGCTTCGCATTTTGGAGGTTCATTATTTGAGAAGAGATAGGCATGAGTATACCTACAGTGTAAAAGTCGTAGACGTGTAATAATAGTTTGGCATCTTCTACTTCTGGCTGTGCACTTCCATGAAAAAATATCACTTTTGATGGTTCTGAGTTCCGAACTAGAGTCATTCCACTCCCGATTCCACGCACTTAACACCTTAATTTTGAAATAAACTTTTAGATCGCCTGCGATACTCCGATACTCTGTTTCTGATACGTCACTGGTGATAGCGTTACGCGCACTAGTATCTGCTTCTTCATTCCCTTCTATGCCTATATGAGATGGTATCCACAGGAAGTGGACTCCTCTGAAATTTTCTTGAGCTTTCATTAATTTGGCCCTGATAATTTTCTCAATGGGGTGTTTAGGATATACATTTTGCATAGCTTTGACTGCGCTGAGAGAGTCAGAAAGGACTAGACAACAAGGGATGTTTTTAATATTTACTTGCTTGATGGCTTTGAGCAAACCAAATAGTTCTGCAGTATAGATGCTTGAATTTAGAGGAAGTTTAAATTGAAAAGTGTCATTTGGGGTTACCACTGCCACTCCAACGCCAAGTTTACCTTTGGACGCATCTGTATAAATTTTAATCCACTCATTGTATTGTTGATCTTGGATTGAATTTAGTTTAACTTTAAAAATAATAGGACTAGTTTCATGTTTATTATATATACTTAACGCTGCAATGACTTTGGGCTGTTCAATAGTCCAAGATAGATAGTTATTGGTATTCGTTTGAAATACTGTTGGGAATTGAATGTTCAGTCTGGAGCTATATAATCGGATTCTCTCGTAATAAGGTTTGGGAGCACGGGGCTTATTATTGTAATAATTAATATATTTGTTACTAAAAGTATTACAGTAGAGGGGTTTTTTTATATTTGAGGCTATAGATGTAGCATGCGCTAGAGCTAAGTATATTCTTCGGTAATTTAGAGGGGGTTCGCCGGCTTCGCTCAGTATGCTTTCGGAGGGAGTTGTTCGGAAGGCTCCGAGTGCAATTCTAATACCAGCGTTGTGTATGCTGTCAAGTTTTTTAAGTAGTTTTTTTGAAGCAGATGCATATGCAATTGATCCATAATCTAATTTAGATCCAATTAGTGTTTTATATATTCTCAACAGAGTTTCCTGATCTGATCCCCGATTTCGGTTTGCCAATGTTTTCATTAGATTCAGTCTTTTGTGACATGTTAAAACTGTTTGTTTTATATGTTCTTGCCAAGTAAGTTTTTGATCAAACCACATACCTAAGAACTTTGCCGTTGGTTTAAATGGTAGCATAGTGTTGTATAATTTTAATGTAGGGGGCATTGATGAGACCTTTTTGGAGAAGAGTATACCTGATGTTTTTGTTACTGAAAATTTGAATCCGGTCGTTAAAGACCATTGTTCTAATTGGTTTAGAAAACACTGCAAAGCGTTTGTCATTGATTCGGTGTTATTTCCTTTGATATAGACAACAAGGTCATCTGCAAAAAGTCGAGCCTTTAGAGGTTTAGTAAGGTTTATGCTGATTATTGTTAAATTTAAATAACCACAAAAAATCTACTAATAATGGCAATTCATTGTTAATAATGTAAGTTTCATAATATTTGTGATATATAATATCCTGTTCTCCTGTCAAACAGGTGTAATATTAAGGTTAGGTTGTATCGCTCCGTGTTTTGTGCCAAATTACAAGCGAAAAAGGTAAGTTTAATTAGAGAATTTTTTTAACTTAGTTTTTAGCTTGCTATTAACACTTTAATAAAATATCCTCATAATAAGAAAGTTTATTTGGAAAAATTGTACTGAAACTTAACCATGGAGTTGGGCGGTATTGTTCTTTGTAACTGACATTACATACGTATCAAAATTCAAGTAGATAAGCAGTATTTATTTAAGTAAAATTAATAATCCAATGAAGACAAATTATAGTAGCTTAAATTTTTGTTTTTATATTTGTATTATATTAGTTCTTGGCATATTATTTAGAATTATGTTCTTCTATATATCTCACAATGCATTAACTTATTTTATGTGAGTTAATTAAAAATAAACAAATATTTTATGTCTGTTTTTATTTCAGATAATATGGACTGGAAACTAGAAGATAGTCAGCAATCTGATAAAATAGAGGATTACGATGGCGTTTTCTCGAATGACGAAGAAAGGTTGTAAAAGTTCCAATATTAAGGATCATAGATAGAAAACTCCTAAATTCCTGTTCTCATCTCCGGGAACTTCAACATCTGCAGATTTTTCTACGTTAGATTTTTTTAAAGGAATTTTAAACATACACAATAAAGAAATCCATACCGAAAATGCATCAATATTATTTGCTGAATTGAAAACCGTTCCTTTGATTTGTAGTATATTTGAAAAAGAAAATGGACCAGCTAATTTATCTTCTGTTCATTTGGACTATTGTATATCAAAGACATTGTAGCTGAAATTGAACGAGAAGACATTGAAGTAGAGGAGACTCCTACAAATAGAACTAATGACCATGAAATGGATGGTACTAATATAGAACCAGCTTGTTCATCTTCTGAAGATGCGAAAGGGACACTTTTTGATGGAAATACACAGGCACTAAAGAAAAGAAAACTTATTAACAAAAAAGGAATGGAAAAAAGCTAAAAACAAAAATTTGAGGGTGCAAGGGGAAGCGTATTTAGGGTATCGAAGCACCAGAGAGAGAAAAATATATCAAGTTGTTGAGAGAAGTCAACCACAAATGAGATCACCCTGTTCTTCTGATGTGCCGAAAATCGAAGGTTAGAGCCTGTAATGAAATTATCGAGCAGAAGGGGCAAGAACTTTTTAGTTCGTTTTGGAAAACCATGATATGCGACCAACGAAAAACATTTATTGTAAATACAGTTGAAAAACACACTATCAAATGACGAAGAAGCCAAGCTGATAATTCTAGACGCCAGCCATCGCTACAATATTTCGTTATTATTAATGGGTGTAGAAGACAAGTTTGTTGTAAAACTTACTTAACTACATTTGGTATTAAAAAATGAACTGTACGCTACTGGCTTGACTTAAAGAAAATAGTGGTGGTATTACTCCTGCTTCTAATGTTACTTACTCAAAATGTACAGAGACTGTTGCAAAACGGCACACACAGGACAAAGATTTCGTAAAAAGTTTTTTCAGTTCTCTACCCAAGATGCCGTCCCATTATTGCAGACAACAACAACAAGGAAGTACTTAGAGCCAATCGTATTATCACTTTCGCAACTGTACAGTCTTTATCTCGAAAGATTGCCACAAGAAAATTTGAAAAAAGTCAGTAGATTTACTTTTGAATCGATTTTTAAAAAAGAGAACTTGTCACTGTTTAATCCGAGGAGAGATCAGTGCGATTTATGCTGTGCTCATAAAAGTGGAAACATTTCTAAAGCTGAGTATAATATACATCTACAACATAAAAGAGAGCACGAATTGAAAAAGGACAAGACAAAGAAAGAGCCTTAAAGGTGAAGCACATGTGATTACGCAAAACCTTCAAGCCACTAAATTAGCTCCGATAACCCAAGCCAGCGTATTTTATTATAAAAAAAAGTTATATTTACATAACTTTACTATGTATAACCTACACACTAAGAACGCGGTTTGTTACTGATTCGACGAAACAGCCACAGAATTGATATCCTCTTCACTTGCTTCTTGCATTATGCGTCATTTGGAAAACACTTTGTAAGAAAAACAGTTACCAGTTATCCTTTGGTCAGATGGCTGTAACTATCAAAACAGAAATACAGGTTTATCTAACGCACTGCTACACTTCAGTAAAAAATGGTATATTACTATCGAGCAAAAATTTTTGACCAACGGACGTACGCAGATGGAAAGGGATTTCGTTCATAGCGCGACTGAAGCAAAATTAAAAAATCGAGATATTTCTCTTCCATCTCAGTATTCTGATATTACAAAAGAGGCCCGACGTAAACCATTTCCATATAGAAGTTACTATCTAGACTATAAGTTTTTTAAATATTATTCTCAGAAATTTTTTTTAATTTATGACTTCATAAGACCAGGTAGATCAGAGTAACGGAGAAATAACTGTAAAAACGAATTTTGATGACTATTTTGACTATTCTGCTTTACCAAGAAGACAAAAAAAATCATTCACGATAATTCACTCGAGAATGCTCGCCCTTGGCCTATTCCAAATGGAACAACCTTCAAGAATTAAAACTTGTTTTGACGCATGATTGTCATTCGTGTTACGATCAGCTGCCACATGATCAAAAGGATAGTTAAAAAATCTTTTTCATTATCAATGTTATTTTCTATTTAACAAATAAATACCTCCTTAATTTTGTAAGTTGTTTATTTATTACGTAGTAAAACCGCCTATCTTATTTTTCTATAAATTTCTAATACAAAGTACGGCCTAAGTAACAAAACAAACCGCAGTTATGTAATTTCGCTAAAATAATAATATTATACCCTTTTAAACAATCAAGAACTTAATCATTTAGGTCAAAATTGTGTTATTTTATTGATTACTTTTATAATTAACTACTTTTTACTGGCTCCTGAGAAATTACCTTTTTAGGCGGTTTTGTCATCAACGACGATATACTTCTTCTTAAAGTGCCCTCTCCTCAATGGAGGTTGGCTACTACAATTTTAAACTCTTCTCTATCTTCAGCTGTTCTTATTAGCTGTTCAAAATTTAGCCCTGTCCATTGTCGGATGTTTCTGAGCCACGATAGTCTTTTCCTTCCTAGGCCTCTCTTTCCCTCGATTTTTCCTTTCACTATAAGTTGGGCATATTGGTACTTATTATTTCTCAGTATGTGGCCTAGGTATGATGTTTTTCTAACTTTTACTGTGTTAAAAAGTTCTCTTTCCTTGCCTATTCTATGCAGCACTTCTTCGTTTGAGGTATGCGATGTCCATGAAATTTTGAGTATTCTACGATATACTACTGCTTCTAAATAAAAACTAAGAAACTGTCCATGACTCAAGCTTTCAGATAATTAACCAAAATAAATGAAACATTTATATTGCAGCAGAATTACAATGTTCACATCTATAGTACTTTACTTAATCAGTAGACCCATTTGTACCTTTCGGTGTTGGGCCTTTTAAAATACAATTCATTAAACTACAATATTTGACAGTCTTTTGAGGTGTCCTAGCTCTTAACGAACTTTCTCCATTCCTTCCTATTGGATGCCATCTGTGTTACTTCCTGCCAAATCTTACCCTTACTCTGCAGTATCTGCGAGATGTCACTGTTCCATTCTTTAATGGGTCTTCCTCTTCTGTTCTTCTCTATTGGTTTGGCGTCCCACACACTTTTTACTTGTCTATTATTGTCCATTCGGGTTAGATGTCCGAACCATGCCAATTTTTTCTCCTTGATTGACTCGAGTATCGGTTTGATTTTCAGTCTTTCTCTTATTTCTTCATTTCTGATTCTATCAGTTTTTTTTACTCCTATCGTTCTTCTGAGGTATTTCATCTCTGCTGTCTGAATTCTGCTCTGATGTCTTTTGTTTAATATCCAATTTTCTGCTCCGTATGTCACTGTAGGTCTATATATTGTTTTGTATATTGTCATCTTGGTCTTTGTTGATATTTCTTGTTGATATTAAGGAATCCTCTATTTAGTGCTTGGAATAGTTTTCCTGTGTTTTCCATTCTGTTGATAAGATCGTCCTCGATGTCTCCTTTGTTGTTGATTACTGTTCCTAAGTATTTGTATGAATTTGTCTGTATTATTTTTTGTTGGTCTATCATTACTTCTATTTGATCTTCCGTCCCTTGTTTCCTTGATATTTTCATTATCTGAGTCTTCTCTTTGTTTACGTTTAAGTTGTATTTGCTTGCTTCTAGGTTCCATTTCTCCAAGTTGTATTTCATTTTTTCTGCAGTTTCCACAATTAATACTATGTCGTCTGCAAATATACACATCTCAGCATTTATCATTTGCATTCTGTTCCAACCGATGCAGTATTTCTTGAATGTTCGCTTACATTCTTTCACTATCTCATCTATCACATGTATGAATAGCACTGGGCTTGTCCTTCCCCTTGTCTAACTCCTTGATTTGTTTCAAATGGTTCTGACTGTATATTTAACATTCTTACTGTATTTGTTGTTTTCATGTATATAGGTACTCTTTGTTACTTCTATCAGTTCTTCACTTACTTGTTTCTTCTTTAGGCTTTTTCCCATATAGCTTTTCTTTTGACTGAGTCAAATGCTTTTTCCATGTCTGTAAAGCTCAGATATATTTCTTTATTTTTCTTTATGGCTTTTTCTATTACTTGTTGCATGGTGAATATATGGTCTTGTGTGTTGTGTCCTTTCCTGAATCCACTTTGTACGTCCTCTAATTTATGTTCTATTTCTTTTCTAATTTTCCTTTCTATTATGGTTTCGTATACTTTTGCTGCTACACATAGTAGTGATATACCTCTATAGTTCCTACAGTCTCTTGTGTTTCCTTTCTTGTATATAGGTATAATTACTGCATTTGTCCATTCTCTGGGTATTACTTTTCTCTTCCATATTAGGTTATATATGTATAACAATTTTTCTTTTGCTTTTACTCCAATATATTTCATCATTTCTGGTGCTACTTCATCGCTTCCTGGTGCTTTTCCAATCTTTATCTTACTTATTGCTTCTTCCAGTTCTTCTTTTTCTATAGTTTCTGGATTTTCCGTATATCTCATGGATACTCTCTTGTTGTGGCTTTTCTTCTCCATTGTATTCGCTTGATTTTCATTCAGTATCAGCTGAAAATGTTCCCTCCATCTTTCCATTATTGTCTTATCGTCGTTTATTATTATTCCTTCCTTGTTCATTATTTGTTTCGGTTTCGTTTCTTTGTTGCTTCTTAGGTTTTTCAGTGTTTTACGTAGTAGTAATTTTACGTTTTCTGTGCTGTTTTCTTCCATTTTTCCCAACTTTTCTTTTTTTCTTTCTCATCTATAGTAAATTGTGAAATTGTATTTTACACTTAATAAAGCTTATTCCTTTTAATATTTGATGCTGTACGATGGAAGGCTAAATAAAAAAACAATATTTCTTTACAAATTTTTAATCAAGACCAAATATCAACGTTCCCTGAAAAAAAAATAAAGTTTGAAATACAATATTATTTTTTAAATGGTTATGCAGAATTTAATGTCGTTAAAATCTTTCGTAGACGAAGAAAACATAAAATCACAATATAACGATGGAAAATGAACAATCCTTTCTACTTTGCTAGTCTCAGTCAGATCTTTCTCGTTCTTATTCTTGGACAATTTAGCTGGGAGCGAGACGATAAGAGAACTGAGAAATCGAATATAATCCAGAGCCGGCTTATACAGAAATATTTTCGACAACAAAGTAGTTACTTTTAACAATATATATACCAAATTTTGCTGGAGGAACTTGAGTTTCCCCGTTAGGTTACTATCTTTCACGTGGACTGAATTCAAGCTGGCCAGCTATATTTTCAAATTTTGGTGCAAGTGTAGATCTTATTGACATTCTTTTGCTTTTGGTCGAGTTATTGTTAAATAAAAATAATATTGTTATACTTAATGTATAAAATTTCAAGAAAGCTACTGCTTTAATATCGGTTTCCAATAATGACAAACTATAAAATATTGAACGTCTTAGAAAGGTCGCAGATATATTGAATTGTTAACTACCTGATATCATTTACGTGACAACATTATATAAAGAAAGCAATTCGTGACTTATCTAAAGAGAACACAACGTAACAAAGGTGTTGTAGACAGTTAAAATGATTTACAGATGATTGTAACTAGACTTTAATTACATTGGAAATATGACAAAACGAGCACACTACATGTGTATATTATATAAGAACGAGAAAAAAATATTTTTTTATATAACTGTTCGATGTTTTGAATAATCGTTGTGAAAAATAATTTGTATACAAAAGATACGAAAAGGAACTTCACGAGCCATTATTTTAAATTCCACAAGGAAACAAAGTTCCTGTATTTGGCTGTATACCATATATTTAAAAAAATTTTTGAATAAAATCCTTTATAAAAAGGTATATAAAAAACCCCGTTGGGCTATGTTGAATTGACAAAACGTTTTCGGAATAAGTATTCCATCATCAGTGTCTAGTTAATACATGGATGTAGCCACTAAATATGTGGGTAAAAACCCTTTCAAAATTATTAAATGAAATTTAGTTTACATTATGTCTAATTTACAGTTAAGATGGTAGAGTTACCGTTGGATTGGTAACATGGCGTAACAACGCCATGTTGCCAATTTGTTTAAAGCTTATGAGAGATATCATTATCATCTAGCCTTCTGAGTACAAAGTTTAACATATGCCTCCCCTTATTTCTTCCAGTTCTATCAGTCTTGAGCTTTCTGCAGTCAATTACTAGCGATTCTTTTGGCGTCGTCTGTCAAAATTTCTGCTTTTTTTGTCTACTTGTAGTCTCTACCTGTAATTTTTTGGGTCCACCACCTGTGATTCTTCTTGATACCTGGCCCGTCTAGATCCACTTCAGCCAAGCTAGGCGCTCTATGATATCTGTGACGTCTGTGCTTTTTTTTGTAACGACCGCTCAATTCTTCTTTGGGCCAGTCTGAGTTTGGTTGCTGTAGCCTGGGTTAAGTAAAGTGTTTCGGCGTCGCAGGTCATGACTGGAAGCACACATTGGTCGAACGCCTTCTTTTTCAAATAATTTGGTATGTTGCTCTTGAAGATGTCTGCTACAGCTCCATATGCGATCTATGCTAAAGTCATTATTCTTTTTAGTTCAGCAGTATGATTGTCCCTGGCAATTTTGATTTTATTTATAAACTAATGCCATTCATGGCAGACGACTTTTGGAGTTTGGCTTGATACCAGATTTGTCATGTATTGTGTTTTTTTAAAATTTATTTTTAAACCAACTTCCTTACAGACGCTACCTACCTCAGTAAGCATAGTTAACTTTCTTTTAAGTTATCTGTTATCAGAACTCTGGATATTCTTAACGTCCCACTCCAATTGTTTGAAAGCATGTGTTAGGACTGCTGTAAAGAGATATTGCTGTATCTTACGGTTATACTTACATTATTGTATATATTGTTGATCAGTTTGGGGTACCGATAATTTATACGACTTTCCTTCTTCTTCTTTTTCTTTAAGTTCCATCTTCTATCGAAGGTTGGAAATCATCATGGTTATGCGGAGGCTGTTAACTGCCATTCTAAATAGTTCTGCACTACTTTATTCAAACTATTCCCTCCATCGTATCGAATCGAATACGTTGCTGAAGTCCACGGCAGCTAGGACCAATGGTCGATTGTATTCGCTGGATTTTTCTATAATCTCTTTAATGCAGTGTAGTTGGTGATTAGCGACAAAGTTTTTCCTAAAAACTGCCTATTTCCTAGGTTCATAAAAGTCTAATTTTGTTTCCAGTCCCTTTGTTATTATTCTTGCGAACAACCTGTAGAAGTGTTTTAACAGGCTCATGGGTTGGTAATTATCGTCTGCTGCACTTTTTGTGTAATAAAATGGTAAGTGCACTGTGACATCTGACCTGAAAACAAATCTTCTCGTCCTCAATCACCATCTATAAAATCATGATATTTGGTAACAAATAAAGTAGAAAATAAGCAGGATACAGGCAATCTCACACTACATCCCAAATGTGACTGGTAGTTTGATAGATTCATAGATCTACTAATATTTTGAATAACTCAAACTTCTGTTCGATCTCTAAAGACGAAATATATAATAAGAATTTTAAATAAATTTACTCGTGATCTTGATACATTTCGTATGGATCTACTAAAGCACTTATCTCTTTCTTAGAATTTTGATTATATAGTATACTACTAAAGTATATTATCAATTATAATTATTTGTAATTCAGTGTAATATACTTATCGACGTTTAAAAATTTTTATTCAGGTCCTGGCGTCAAGCCGCCGATACCACGATGCTCTCCCGATGCTCCTACGAACTTCTATCGTCGTATTTTTCTGAGTGGATGGTGTATTAGGAATCGCTTAGAGTTTTTCCGGATCGATAATAAGTTCACGTTGATAATGTCCCCATAATAAACCGTAATAGCGCAGCTTGACTCTCAAAACTCCACACGGAAAAGTCAGTAAAACTCAATTAATACTATCCCAAGTACTTGAAGACTTTACGATTTTGATTACATGGTGCTCCAAAAGTTAACATTTAAAACTTGTTTGATACATATTACATTTAATGACTAAAAAATATCTATTCAAATAGTATAAAAGCAAGCGTTTGATGAAAAAAATAAGATGATTTTTTTTCTTTGTTTTCTTGTTTTTGTGTTAACTCGTTAAAACTTTGCAAATTTGTTATGTTCAACGTGGAAATTTTATGGGAGGTATCAAGCCTTTCAAAAGAAAACGTACTTGAGGAGGCTTTGAATTTGGTATTTATATACCAAAGGTCGTCAGTGTAGCTATCCATTAAAATTCACCTAATAACATGACCCTTATGATTTGGCATTGTCAAAATAAATTATATTTGTATAATGTTGATTATATAAAATATAAAATATAAAAGATAAAAAGAGGTGTGCGACAGGGATGTATATTGTCCCCATTAGTGTTTAATACATATTCAGACCACATTAGGAATGTAGCGCTAACGGACATAGACGAGGGAATACTTATAAACGGAGAACGATTGAACAACATAAGATACGCTTATGATACTGTCATTTTTGCAGACAGTCTTCAAGGTCTGCAGACACTTGTCTCCAGGGTGGCAGAAGTAAGTAGCAGGTTTGGGCTTGATTTTAACATAAAAAAAACCAAATACATGGTTATAAGCAAAAATAGGATACCACCTAGTCAATTACTAGTTAACCAACAACCTATAACACAAATCACCAACTTTTGTTATCTGGGTGCAAACTTAAATGAACAGTGGGACCAATCGACGGAAATTAAGATAAGGATCGAGAAGGCAAGATCAGCTTTCGTCAAAATGAAAAAAATCTTTAACAGCCACGATATAAAATTGACAATAAAAGTTCGTTTACTAAAATGCTACGTATTCTCCGTTCTTTTATATGGCGTCGAATCATGGACCTTAACTGAAGCATCGCTGAAGAGACTCGAAGCATTTGAGATATGGTGCTATCGACGCATGTTGAGGATTTCCTGGATAGACAGAGTTACCAACGAAGAAGTACTACATAGAATGGATAAAGAGCGTGAACTAGTCATAACCATAAAACGTCGGCGTCGCAAACTAGAATATCTGAGCCATATAATGCGCAATAAACAACAATACAACCTACTTCGGACCATACTTCAAGGTAAAGTGCATGGGAAAAGAGGTCCAGGACGAACAAGAATATCCTGGCTGCATAACCTGCGCAAATGGTTTAATTTAACCACTACCGGACTTTTCAGGGCAGCAGTCAACAAAGTCAGAATAGCCATGTTAGTATCCAACATCCGTAACGGATAGGCACCATAAGAAGAAGAATATAAAATATGTATGTTTTTAAACTTTTAAATTTTATTTAAAAATGGGATTTAACACAGCAAAAATTAAAAATTTATAAATATTACTTCCGTACATTTAAAAAATTATACGGCAAATGGCGATATTTATTTCGGCAATGTTGGGATTTGTTGTTATAAATGTTATAGAATGAATAATGCACCAGTTCTAAGTATGTAGTTTTCCAGACAATTTAATAAACTGAAAACTTGGTTAAGGACAATCTTCTAAATCTAAAGCTAAGTATCGAAAAACTATTTCTACTTGTTCTTCTTTTTTGATTCTATGGATTCCACGCCGTGGTGATGCCAGCTCAATTTGGTGGTGACTACGAAGAGGTCTGGTTCTAAACCAACTAGAATCCAGTTACTTGTGCTAAATAATTTTGTAAAAATCCATTATTATTTGGAGGTTATGTTAGTAAACACAAAAAAAAGTAGTAAACATTGAGCAATGTCAATTATAAATTTTATTTATTAATTGAAAGGAATTTTATCAAGATGCTAACTGAGATCAAGAAGTTTATTCTTTAATTTTTTCGATTGTACTGATTCTTCAGTACCTAAGTTTATTTAAAATGGAGTATATAATAATTGGTGAAATATAATTCATATAAAAGAATTTTACGAATAGGTCAAAGCTCGGAATAATCCTTAGGGATTACTCAAAAAAGCTATTTAACAGCAAAATTCTTTTTCTTTTTCTTCTTCTTTTTGTGTAGAGATGACTGTTTGTTTTTCAATATGCCTCCAGTAAGTTGTCATTTAATCGTTTTCGCGGTCTTCCCATTAATTGTTTTTTTTTTTATTTTGGAACCGTCTCTCGTCATTTTTACTACTCTATTTGTTGTCATTCTGCTTATATGATCATTTCATTCTACTCTTTTTTTTCCAGTCCTTGAAGTTCTCAACTTTGCTTCTCTGTCGTATATCTGTACGTCTAGCTCTGTCTCATAGCATCTTACCAATTTTTCTAAGGGTTTCCATCTTTGTTCGTTCTAGTATTCATTTTGTTTTCTTTGTGTCGTGTAGTGTTTCTTTCGCACATGTCATTATTGGTCTGATGACTGTTTTGTCAATTCTGCTTGTAATTTCTTTCCCGATATTTTTATTTCTTAATATTGTTTCATTCAGGCATCTTGCGGTTCTGTTTGATCCACTTCTGTTTCAAGCTTTCCGTAGCCAAATTGTATGATGCCTAGGTATTTATAAGAAGATAATTCTATTATCTGACACTCCAGCTCAAATTTACTTCGTAGTAGATTTGCAGGTATAACCATCCATTTTGCCTTTGTTGGGGAAATTAACACGTTAAATTTTCTGGTGGTTATATTACATTGCATATTACATAGCAATTACTTTAAGTTGTTTTTCTCTTATTTAGTATCCTTTTTCGTTCTTACTTTTTTTATTATTTCATCCATGATCAGGTTGAACAATAAAGAGGTCAGAAAGAAACACCCTTATAAAATAATTAGTGTTGTATTTAAGCAAAATATTAAAAAAGATCTTCTTTCTTATTCTTTTATTTTTATTTTTCCAATTAACCACTTATCTCGTTGTTTTTCCAACGGGTTTTCTACCTACTCTGTTCCTAACATGTTTTTATTTCTTTTTGTTAGAGTCCAGGTCTCTGAACCGTATGCTAGGACTGGGCGTATTATTGTTTTGTATAGTTTTATTTTTGTATTTCTGGATATAATTTTGGAGCATAGCATCTGTTGGCCGTGCAAATTCTGCATTTTATCTATGCGGTAATATTATTTTTAGTGTTAAGGAGCGCTTCCAGGTATAAAAATTCGTTCACTGCTTCGATGATATCGTTTTCCATAACAAGTGGTGGTAGGATTTGTGGTTCCGTGATTATTTTCATATACTTCGTTTTGTTGGTGTTTATTATTAAACCCATTTTTGTAGCTGATTCTTTTAATGCTACATACGCCTCTCGTACAGCGTTTTCCCTTCTCCCAACAATATTGATATCATCAGCATAGGCAAGGATTTGCATTGATTTATTATATATTGAACCAAAGATTGCGATTTGTGACATATGTAAAACTTTTTCCAGAGCTAGATTGAACAGTATACACGAGAGAGGATCTCCCTGGCGCAGCCCGTTATTTGTTTTAAAAGGTTCAGACAGTTCTCCCTGAATTTGTACTTTACATCCAACTTTTTCAAGAGTTAGTTTTGTTAAATTTACCAACTGATTTGATATTCCTAGCTCTTTCATTGCTTTGAACATTTCCTTTTATTCACAGAGTCGTAGGCTGCTTTGTAGTCTATAAATATGTGATGAGTATCAATGCCATATTCCAGTGTTTTTTCTAAAATTTGTTTCAGGGATGTAATCTGATGAATTGTCGATTTACCACCTCTGATACCAGCTTGGTATTTCCCTACTATCCGTTCTGTATATTGTGTCATACGGTGACATAGAACTGTGGAAAATAATTTATATGCTGCATTTAAAAGCGTAATTTCTCTGTGGTTAGAGCATTCAAAGATATCTCATTTTTGGTGTATGGTGTAAAGTATTCCAATATTCCATTCATTAGGGAGAGATTTCTGTGTCCATATTTCTTGTATAAGCTGCTATAATGCCATTATGGTATCATGGCCAACTTCTTTATATATTTCAGTTGGGAGATTATCTAGTCCGAGTGATATGTTTCTGGTTAGATTTTAACTGCATCTTTAACTTCAACTAAAAGAGACATGTTTAAGAAAAAATGGGATCATTGGAAAACCTTTAGTAATACGTACGTCCAGGAGTGAGTGAATATTGGTTAAAAAATAAGATAAATATCGTCATGGCTCTGATTCATGTACTACTGAAACATATGCATCTGCTATTTTAAATTAAAAAATGATGCAATGATGCACTCGATATGTATATTTTTTTTCATTTATCAACTTATATATGTCAGTATATTTCTTTTTTAGCTAGTTCTTTTTTTTAAGTTCAACATTATGTTTGTATGGGGTTAAGACACGATTTATTGTAATAAAGCTACTTCATACTGCTGATGAGTTTGCTACACATTTTTCTTCATTAAGTAGAATGAAAGTTGCTTCTTTGATTTTTCTCTTTTTCATGTCTGTTTCTTTCATGATTATTGGTGTATCTTTCTATTTTACTCTGTGCTCGTTATCTCACGCATGTTTGCGTATCGGAGATTTGTCAAAGTCTTTGTTCTTGATGTATGTTTCATGCTCGTTTATCCTGATACTTAGTGGTCTTGCGGTTTCTCCCACATAGAAATTGTTTGCCTTCACAGGGTTTTATTTTTGAACATTGGTTTGAACATTTTGTGAGTGGTTCTACATTGCTTGTGGTATTTTGTTTATTTTCTTTCTTCAACCTTGTGAAATTCCTTGTTTTTAAATAACAATGGGTAGTCAGTTTTTGCCAAAACCTTGGTTAGTAGGTCTTTTCTTTCTTAAATGCATTTTTATCGAAGTAGGTGTTTTGGCCTCTATCATATAATGATTTGATAATTCATTTTTTGATGTTTACCTTCTTTGAGTGGTAATTTAATGGTACATTGGTGAATAGACTGGTAATATCAAAGCTGACTAGCATATTGTTGAAATTGTAATCTATTTCTATTAATATTTACAAAAATTGTGGTGGGTTTTTGATTGTGTCCTAAAGGCTGTATTATGTCTAGGAGTAATTTTGACAGTCTGCTGCAAGGAGAACCTATGCTGCTGCAAATTTGTCTGAGGGGTACATTCTCTTTGTGAATTTTTGAAACTTCGTATAGGTGTAGTGTCCTGCTGTAGTGTGGTGTTAATGTTCTTCTTTGGTAGTATGTTAGGTATTCCCTAAATTTGTGTTTTATATACATTTATTTTTCAGTGATTTGGTTGGGTACTTTTTTAGTTTGGTGTAAGATCCTTTTCTGACCAATTCTTGTATTTTAACCTAATATTTGCTTTTGTTCATGATTATTGTTGCGTTGTCCTTGTCGGCTTGTTATATTATTATGGACTCATTTTCTTTAGAGCTTTGATTGCCTTGAGTTCCTCCATTCCTGTGCTGGTACTGGTAGTACCTACTTGACAGACTTTTTTAACTGCACTGATTAGGTCAAGTTTAGGAACTGTTAGGCGTGTTATATCATACGTCAGACCATTTTTTTAAGCTTCAGTTTCTCTGTTGCGTTCAATTGGCTTTTAGATAGATTGACAACTGTTGTGTTGTTTGCATTGTGTCTTTTTAGCTAATTGTATTTGTTGTTTTCGAAAAGTCTCCATAACTCCATATACCTAAACGCAATATTTAACTTACATGCCACTAGAAACCAGTGTAGAAATCTTCTTTTAATGTTGGTATCTAACCAGATCCTTCAAATTTCTAACAAAACGTCAAATAAAGCATAAAAATTAAAAAACACAAAAACATGACCGGTAGAATGTTAATTTGTTAATTGAGTTGATTTGTATAATACAAAACATGTGGACTGACCGAAAACCAAAATATTTTTCGTAGTTCTCGCCAATAATTATTGTTTAGACGCTCTAAAAAAGAAGAACTTTATATGCATTTAAAACAAAACCGTCTATAGACCTAAAAGTTTGCTGTTTTCATTAGTAAACCTTATTTATTTACGTAATTTTTAATGACCTTAAAGAATTAACCATTTCTTTTGTGCATGGGGTTTGTGGACATCCTGTATAAATATACCGTTTTATCAATAATAAATAAAACAGGTACACATAAAGGTTTACAGTTTGTTAACAGAGCGAGATAACGTTCTAATCTGAACGCTTCTCGTTTCACAAGTCGAGCAACGCTCGATATACCTGCATCAAAAACACAAAGATACCCAGCACAGCATCTAGCATCTATACTATTTAAGTATTAAATAGAGGCCACCCCCACCACTAACGCGTCAATCTCTAACTTAATAAAGCTGTTATCAGCCTTGACGACAAACTGTCTTACCCCAAACACGATGGGCCGCTTTATCGAGGAGTGGGGCATTTATCCTGTGGGATAGACCATCCTACTTGCCCCTCCCCGAAACACGCCCCTATCAGGAAGCTCGATTTCCAGGAGCATCTTGATTGCAGTGTCGAAATAGATTTCGTGAATGATATGTTAACTCTGGCGTAAAATGTTTTTCTGTTGTTATGGTACTCAGTGGCTGTGTTGTGCTTAAATGATAACGGTTGCTTGTGATTTATGCTTTGATGGGTGACCTTAAGTGATGCTGCACAAAAATATGACAGGTAAGGGAGTTTGTGTGTGGTTAATTGTCGCATAAAAATATACAACCTATTGTTTTCGAGAGTAGGATTAGAGGCGCATCTTTGCGCAAAATCAGAATGTAGTTTGGGAGTGCGATCTTTTACAAAATATTTAATGAATTTAACTTAATTAATTTTGAAACTGAGAGAAAAATGTATATTTTAAATCAAATATTTATAAACAAATTTAAAATAATAAAATTTGTATAAATATTGAAATCACAGTTGTTTTTCATTCTAATTACACAATAATGTATTATATAATTTATTACATGCCTACACAGGTTGAAATTATTTAGTACAAAAATCAATATCGAGTATTTCGTTAATCAAAGAATTGTTTTACTGTTGATACATGTGCAAAATTCTGGAACATATTTTGACTAAAAGTGAAAAAGCTAACAATTTAAAAATCTAAATTTAATATTATATCAGATTTAGGTAATTTGCAACACTTCTGTAATTGAAAATTAATAAATAAAAATATTTTCTGTACAATTTTCTCAAGAAAAATAAACGAAAAACAAAAAACGGATGCTTATTAAGGATATACTTTTTTGGTGCCTTTTCATGATGTAAATTGAAATTAGCAAGTAATTAGAGGAAGACAGACAGTATTGTTGTAACTACAATTTAATCGTATTTTGACAAATGCGTTTATCCTGAAAGTCAATCATTTAATAAGGTCTTTACGCTTCACTGTAATCAAAACAATAGTTTTCAGATTTTAATAATTTTAATAGTTTCTTGCCCGTATCAAAGATAATACCTATTGCAAAGAAGATAAAATATAGGTAAAAAATAGAAAAATAAAATTGATTTTTGCAATTGGCAATTGGTTTTATAATACAATAATATTATAATATGGACGACCGGTTTCGGACTCCACATTTTCAGTCCATTTTCAGTTGCCCCTTAAAAGTTTGTTTATTCACTAAAAAAGAAAAAATGTTACAGATTTCTGAATATAAATTATGCCAATATCAAGTCTATAATGGGGAATGTTTACATGGGATATAATTTGCAAAATTTATATGGTATACTTATATGAATATAAAGATACAATAACATTGCCGTAGATTATAATTGGAGTGCAAAATTAACCGGACAGTCAAGTTTTTCCTAAAAACTGCCGTTTAAAATAGTATAAGATGTTCCCAATTGAGCATTAAATAATAAACAAACTTTACAAGTAAAATTTATTACAAATCAAGAACTAAATAAACAAAAAAAAAAATAATAAAAAATTCAAAAAGTTTGAAAACCTACAAAGAAACAAAAATTCATTTTTTTAATTTTAAACATCTTTTATTGAAAAACCTTTTATTGAAAAAAACACAAATCTGAATTACGGCTTTCATTCGATAAGGCTTATTTCAGATTAAGGTAGTAAATTCTTCCTGAGGTATGTGCTCCCATTCGTCACGAACTGCTTGCTCCAAGCCATTAATGATTTGAAACTCGACATCGACATTCTTCTTCTTCTTGTAGTGCCTATCCGTTTCGGATGTTGGTGACCATCATGGCAATCTGTATTTTGCAAAATGCGACTCTGAAAAGATTTGTGTTGAACCACGTACGTAGATTTTTCAGCCAGGAAATTCTGGTTAAAACATTATCGTTCGTATCAAGGTAGGTATATGTTTTCACTCTGTCTATTGGTTGACTATTCACACTGATTCTTTCAATTTGCTGTTCCTTCTTAAAGATCATCATACATTTTGTTTTCTTAATGTTCAGTGAAAGTCCATATCTCTGACTCACTTCTGTGATTGTATTCATTAAATCCTGGAGGTCTTCATAACTGTCAGCGAATACCATCGTGTCATCCGCGTATCTGATGTTATTGATACATTCTCCGTTAATTCGAATTCCGGCTTCAACATCTTCTACTGCTTCTTGAAAAATTTCCTCAGAGTATATGTTAAACAGCAAGGGTGATAGTATACATCCCTGTCGGACCCCACGACATCGATATTGTTCATGTCAGATATAAGTCTAGACTCCTTGAGGGCCATGGTTTTAAATAAATCCCAATTTCATCCACGTAATCCCGTATTATTCTTGCAATCTGTGGACGAGTAGCACTACATTATCTTTCAAACATTCTTCAGTATACGTTTGAGTGTTTAAATTGCCTTCTAAAAGTGTAACAAGTTTTTTATGAGCCTCAAGGGAAATGATCTGTTAAATCTTGATTTTCCGAGGAGAGAGTTGTACCTCATTCTTTAACACCTCAATTGAGATGTTTTCGAGCACAGGTTGCGACGTAGCTTCCGATGATCTACTTTTAATAGAGGTCCCGTGACAGGTATTGTTGACCTTAATCAATATTTATTTAAGCGACTTCGAGCGGTATAAACGGAAACTGTGTTTCTATGGGTACACGTAACCTCATCATCAATTAGCATAAATGCACTCGTATATAGTACAAACTGATCACTGTTAGAAAACCAGGGATTTTAAAATAGACTCGAAAAGATTTGCAAACTGATCACTGGTCTACTTGTACCACGTGGCAGGTAAAGATCATAAAATTCTTATAAACAACTAAGATTTAATAATTTAAAAGAATAATACTTTTTATTTGCTTTGGTTTCTTTCAACATTTATAGTGAATTGCTAATTGATTACCTCTAATACGTCTAATAGGCCACTCACCGTCAGACACCCGATATAATTACTAAATTTAATAGATTACCACGTAAACAGGATGAATAACAAATAACAGGCAGTCTATTAGTTCCGCATTAGAAACCAACGACATGGGGCAAAAATGCTAGTGACGAGTTTACCTAAGTATTTGCAGTGACGAGTTTACGGGTCTCCAAAGAATGCCGGTGATCTGTATTCTGTATCTCATAGGGTCTAATAATTTTATGGGGCGCTATAAATTGATGAGACTGTACACGTCTGTGCTCATGAATATGGTTAAATTATCATCATGGACCTCATTAATCGTTAAACAAGTACTGGTGCTGATATTATGCGATCGCATAACGCCTGCAATTTAATAAAGCGATCTTCAACTTGACTTTGCACATCTACCTTGACCTAGACTCCTGGTGTATTAACCTTTTTCTTGAAATCTTAGTATTAAACACTGTACTTCGAGAAATTCCTTCCAAGTCTTTACGGTGTAACGAATGCTCCGCACATAATCCTGTAAAGCAACAGCTTGTGCTGCTTCTTCTGGTGTCATAATTTTTTAATTGTAATTTTTTAAACTAAAAAAAAACTAAATCCAAACTTGTGAGCACTAAACTACCTAGATAAACTTAAAATAATACTGTTTAATTTACAATATTATTTTACACTAATAGAAAAATGATGTGTACAACTGTTGTTTTTCGCAAAAATCATTAGACGTTATTGCTAATAAGGCATTAAAAAATTAGCAAATTTTTACCTAAACACTAAAAAATACATAAGTACATAAAAATCTGAATGTTCAGGTAATTTGGCACTCCAGTGTAGTTGTTAATACCTTTATGTTGGAAATTTCAATTCTAAAACCTTTGATTTTATTATCATTTTTTATATAACTGGGTCTTCAGATCCATTTTTTGCTACTTTTATTTGTTGAAAACGTTACTAACCCGATTCTTCTTTTACTTGTACTTGTCGTATATGTGACGATGTGATATTTTTCCGCTGCTGAAACATTCCTTGAGAGGTAGACTGCCATCTTATCTTTCCATCTCTCTGTCTTTGCTACCCTATCTCAATGCATCTTGTGCATCGCATTATTCTCTGGTGTTGGGTAATAGTAATCGGTAAAGAACGTAATTGGTACTTTACTGATTAGGTACTATTGTGTTAGTATTGTGTTCGTCATTTTAAATTCTTTTGCTCTTCTTTAAACCTGTGAACTGGTATAAGAAGGCTATCTTGATTTTGGTCTATCAATATTGCATCGTATGCGTAGCAGAGAATTTTAATATCATTATTCTCCATTCTGTATCCCTTTATTGACGCTGTTTATTATTTCATTAATGATTAGATTGAAGAACAAAGGGCTTAGTGAATCCCCCTGTCTCATTCCATTACCTGTATCTATGGGTTCCGTTAGTTGTCCATCTATTCTGACTTCCATCCTATTGTGCTGATAGACATTTTCAATTGTCTTTATAATATCCAGCGGGATCTCTTTATATTGGGATATTGCTCTTAGTATCTTCATTTCGGTTGTACGTAGCATACTTTTTGTTTTAATGTTGTCTTTCCGTGGTTATATTCCATAGATATATACAGCTCTTATAAAATTTTAACTATGAAAAGAATAACATTTTTTTAATTTTGTGTGTTCACTACCGACCAGTAGATAACTCAGTTATTGTAAACCTCTGTATTGTGAAGAGTCTTTTTATGGTATTTGCCAAGATTACATATATCTTGTTGATTTATGTTGATAGTATTGCGCTTGTTCATTACATGAATTCAAAGAATGTCAAAACCTCTCTCAATTTTGCTGAGCAATTTTTTATGTTTTCTCCTTACAGTCAATTTTTGTTGTTAATGGGCCAACCACTACCATATACTGTCGTGGCGGCCACAGTTCAGTGGCTAGGTAATGGGTTACTAAACCGGACGGTCCAGCTTAGAACCCGGCAGTGACATCAGAAATTTTTATATATATTTTCTTCTTTGCAAAACTTATCGGTTAAAATTATTCTTCAATCATGAAAAAAGTTGGATAATTTCTGATGATTCCAAATGAATTACATATTTCAGAAACCCCATAATTCCATTTTTATAAAATGTTGAGAAATTAGAAAAAACCTTATTTCATGAAATATTTTAAAAAAACCTGTTGTGCTTCTGTAATAAAATCATGAGATTAATGTATTTTAATTAGTTTGCATAAAAAGTGGTAAATTTTAGCTTTATATATGTTTTTTTTTTCTTTTTTATTTTTTTGGATTTTTGGGGTTTTTGAAGTATACACATTTTCAAGGATGTAAAAATAAGAAATCATGTTTTATATAAACATTTATTCATAAATATGGTCATACAGAATAATATTTCAGTAGTAATCACTCATCTGGTTGTATTATTTCATTTGAATCTACCTCGCATGTTGGCAAATTAAAAATTCCTCTGTAAAAGTCCTTGACTTCTTCATTATCTGGTAGATACTTTTCCAGTTTTCTCAAGTCTTGCATCTTCTTGATATTAATAGGAATATGTCCTTCGGTGTATGCTTTTCTTGTAGAGAAACTAATAACATCCTTGTTGGTGTTTCATAGCCGAAAAAGAATGATCTATCAAGCCATCTATGTACTCTTTTGTAATAACAATTCCATCGTGATCACTCGAATGAATAAAGTGTCGAAAGTTGGATATTTTAAAAGCAATTTTTTGATCTCTTGGAATATTTCTGCCCAAAGATTCATTGGAGAGCATCGTCTTTTTAAAATACATGGGACACCATCCTTTAAAGTTCAATATGTTATCAGAATTCGGCAAAACTACAGTAAATCGGTTTAAACTCTTGTTAGATGTTATGATAAGCTCTACAAACTCTTTTAACGTGTAAATCCTGTCTGATTTTTTAATTTTCCTTTTAAGAACGAATAAATCCCGATCACACGGTAGAAATGAATGTCCTCGTTTGGGATAATATTGTTCAATCTTTTTGAATCTATTGATTGAAACTAATGCAGAAAAAAGTCTAACTATTGTATGGTTCTTGTTCTGGGCGGCACATGCATCAGAAAATATGTAAAAATGGTTAATATTTTTAAATTCTGGATTGTTGGAAAATGTAAAAAAAATGATACGACTTCATTAGGCCCTTTAGTTCCTGTTCCCTCATGATACACATAGAATGTTACCTTATCAATTTTCAAATTATGAATACATAAAACATTAACAGTAAGTTGTCTTAAATATAATGTTTCCTGGACAGGAATAACCGGTAGTTGCAGGTTTTGCATATAATCAATGCAAATACCACCTACATTATCATCTACTTTACAAAGTTCTTAAATGGTTTTAAGTTTGTTATAAAATTTGTTTGCCCGCATCTTATGAACAGTTTTTTCTGCCAGTGCCACTCTTTTTGCTGTTTCATTTAAGAATTTACTTTTTATTTTAGTTTCTAACTCTTCACATGTAGAGCAGGTGTAGACTTGTGGGCGACCGAAAGATAATGAAAATTGTTCTTTAAAAATCTTTTTATAATATGAATATTTAACGTTTTGTTCTGGGTGAACCTCTTTAAACAACTTATACATTATAAAAATATTTAATTTTTCATTTAGATACCTATATTCTCTACTAGTATAATGGGCAGTTTTGACCGGAAACGAAGCAATATGTTGTATGATTGAATCTATAACAAGTCCTAACTTCGTATTGCCAAATTGATTTTTACCTCGTTTATCTATAGGAACTTGCCCCTCTCGTCTTAACGTGGTTAAGCGACGCAACCGATCATTGATAATGCCAAAAATGGCAATACATGATTTTCTACAGATTGTATTTGTACCTATTGGTCCCTGAATTGTATATTCAAAAGAAGCTAGTCTATCAGGCTTGCAAGAAATATCAGCTGGTTTTATGCACCTTCGACGTGCAACTTCAAGGACTGAAATAAGCGATTGTAGCAAACAATCTTGTTCGTTCTTGGTGTTAAGTCTCCTGAAGTTTCGGAATAATTGAATGCGTGTTTCTTCAGAAATTCATAAAAAGCATTTTTGGCGACATCTAAAAATAAGTATCATTAACATTACGATAATAAAATATTAGATATTGTTTAGCTAGTTAATAGTAATATATATTTTAAAGCTTTAAGGCTTACTTGCAGACCCTTTAACTCTAGAGTTTTTAATAACTTCTCTTTTATATTCACTGATATTTCACGCTTTTTGGCACGTTGAAGACTCATTTTCAATTTCCATTACTTAAATTATAATTAATTTTTACTGTAATAACAACTAACAATATGTAGAGGTCACAAATAATGTGCATAACCTAAAAAACTCAAAACCTCCTGTCATGTAAAAAATCAGTGTGTTCAAATATTATATTTTAGAAACATCAAAATTCCTGGAGTTTTGGTGTTTCTGCAATACATGATATTTTCAAATGGCAACAAATGTATGTAAATTTAGTGAGTTTTGGGGTTTCTGTTTACTGTTAAGTGCGTATACCTATATACTACCAAAAATTACAGAAAACTGTAATTTCATAAATTTGTGATTTTTGGGGTTTCTGAAATACGCGATTCAAATGGTTCCAATGGTCCAAATGGTTCCTTAATGTCATTTGAATTTCAAATGTCAAAATCGGTATACGTAAAAAATGTATTTTCTCGGCTTTCAATAAAGCGATTTTTTTTTTCATTTTTTTTAATCCGACGTAAATCGAATAGAGCCTAAAAAACGCATTATTAAATGCCAGAGATGCTTTAGTTTTACTATATATAAATTAATTAATTTAAACTCCAGTCAAGACAATCGCTTAATTCTTCAATACTTTTCCAGTTTAAGCCATAATGTTATTCTAACAATTTTCTAACATCAACTGCTATTTCTTGTTTTACTTGGTATTTTAGCATTTTACCAGAACAACACTGGTCCATATTTCTTTTCTTTTTTGTGACTATTTATATTTATGCATATCGTGTCGATAAACAGGAAAACAGAGGAACCGGTTTATTTTACTAGTATTGTTGTTGACAGATCTATCCAAAAATAAAGGCGACAGAAAAGATTGTAAGAACTACCGAGGGCTTAGTGTAACTAACTCAATCTGTAGAGTCTACGGGAAGATAATTAAAAGCCGAATTGAAGATTGCTGGGAAGACGCTGAAGATCAGAGTGGTTTTCGTACTGGTCGTTCTTGTATAGACAATGTGTTCTGCCTAAAACAAACAATAGAAAAGCGTTTGAAACATAATATGGAGACACACATGGTATTTATTGATCTTCAAAAAGCGTATGGCAGTGTCCCATTAGCCAAGCTATGGCAGGTGCTAGAAGACAAGAATATTTCACCGATTTACATTAATGCTGTAAGGGAGTTGTACGATGATATGACGAGTGTAATAAAGATTGGACAAAAAGTGACAAAAAAGATAAAAGTGACCAAAGGACTTCGCCAAGGCTGCTGCATTGCATCTACACTCTTTAAGATTTATTTGGAGGGGGTTTTGGATATTTGGAAAAGAAAATGTGAACCTATGGGTGTTAAAATTGGAGACCATATACTGTACAGCTTGTATTTTGCTGATGACCAAGTAATACTTGCAGAAGATCAAGATGATATCTACTACATGTTACGAAAAATAGATGAAGAATATACTAAGTGGGGCTTATCAATTAATCCATCAAAAACAGAGTACGTAGTAGTGGGAGGTGAAGGAAAGCACTTAGAACTAGGAATTAAACAAATTCAAACTACTGATAGCTATAAATATCTCGGTGTAAACATTACAAACAATGGTCGGAATACAAAAGAAATAGCTACTAGAATTGGTCAAGGAAGTTCAGCAATACGTCAACTGAATAGTATACTTTGGAATAACCACATCACCCGAAACTCAAAAATTAGGATATACAACAATATCATAGAAATCATTGCTACATATGGTTCAGAGCTTTGGGTAATAAATAAAAATGACGCATCCAAAGTAAAAGCAATGGAAATGAATTATTGGAGAAGATGTTGCCAACTCACTAGAAGAGATAGAGTAAGGAATACTGAAATCAGAAAGCGTATGGGCATAGACATTGACGTCCTGGAAACTATAGAATGCAAAAGGCTGAAATGGTATGGCCATGTAGAAAGGATGAATGATCAACGATAGCCAAAGAGAATGTTACAGTGGATCCCCACCAACCGCAGGAAAAAGGGAAGACCAAGAAGATCGTGGAGACAAGAAGTACAAGGTGCAATGGAAGATAGGGGTCTACAAGTAGATGACTGGAACGATCGCAAGCGTTGGAAGCTAGGTTGCGAGAAACGGCGGCAGCTGTAATAAACTCGTTATATATATATATATATATATATATATATATATATATATATATATATATATATATATATATATATATATAGATATATATATGTTGTTGAAAGTAAACGTTCTCGTTCTAAATTTTGTTTAAAATAGCTTAATTCTTCAATACTCTTCCAGTTTAAATCATGTTTTTCTATTAATTTTCGCTCTTCAATTCAACTCTTCAATCTGCTTTTTTTGTTTTAATTGTAAACTATATTTTGGTATTATACCAGGACAAAACTGGTCAATATAAACCGCTTCTTCCTCTAATCTTACCAGTGAGTAAAAGTTTTAGAAGGAAATATATTGATCTACGTACGATGTGGCTCCAATAAAAAACCTTGGTTGTTTTACTACACTTAACATTTCTCGGCCCATTCCAGTTCATCGCAGAAACTTCTCATTAGTAACTCGATATATCCAAGATATCTTAAGTACTCTTATTGATTTTAATTTTATTGGCTCTATATCTGCTTCATACAATAAAATTGGCAATAAAATTATCAAAATTCACTCATCTATGATTTTCTCTAATTGCTTTTGTTTTGTAGGACAATTTGAAATGTTTGTCCAATGTATATATTAAAAAGCATTGGTAAGAGTATATAGCCTTGTCTCCCTTCATAATTTGTACTTGTTCCGTGGATAATAAGTTGTTGATTCGAATCTCAGCCATCTAGTTCCAATAGAACGTTTTACAAATCCGCATATCTTTTTTATCAACACCTATGTCCTGTAAAATGGACATAGGTAGACTATGGCGTACATTGTGAAAAGCGTTTTGGTAATGATAAAACACAAATAAATACATCCTTGCTTTGATCGTAGTTTTTTTTGTACCAGAAGATGCAAGCAAAATGGTGCTTTTCTGTTTTCTAATTCTCCATTAAAACCAAACTACGATTGATCTCTTCACATCTTTTTTATATTCTCTTATGAATAAGTTTGAGAAATGCTTTAAGAACGTGTCTCATGACAGTAATCAATTATATTCAATTTAATCAGATTCGCATCCAAAACTATTTAAGGGTTTGTCAAAAAACCCTTATCTTATAAAAAGAATCTAATAATGTAGCAAACGGAGCGTCACTAATAGCACCTATCAATATGATAGTATCATTGAAAAAGAGTGTAACTTTCTTTGATGCAGGTACATGATCTAATGCATTATGCAAAAAGTATCACCTGGAATAAGAGTGTAATCAAAACACTTGTTGTTAATCTGAAACCAAAAACCACAATCAATTTATAAGTCTTAATCTTATTATGCATTAATTACATTTTTTATGATTATCTTATAAAAGTTAATGTATGGTTATTATTGAACATTTTGCTAAATTTTAATGTACCTATGCCTTATAAATGGCAATAATATTAATGTTTGTAAATAATTATTGTACTATGGTTTAAAAAAATATACATGCCTTTTGGTAGCAGAATTCTTTGTTTTTTAATATTGTTTTTTATAGGTTTTGAATGATGAACTTTTGTTGTAGGATTAAAATAACAAAGATATTTTAATTATTTATGAGCTAAAGGGATTATCTATTAAATTACACATAATATTTGTAAACTTCAAAAAAATATTTTAGTTTTTGTGAACTATTAAATACATATAGTACTCACGAAAATTAACGTTTTAGTCGTTACCCAGTCCACGGGATGGACAATTAAATTTTTTTAATAAAATCCGGAAAAATAATTAGATTTTTTAAAAAACTAATCAATGCGCTCACACATCAATTAAATACATAAAAACACGATTTAGGAATTTATTATTAAATAAAAATTATTAACGATTACAGAAAAAGCACAGAAGCTAAAATTAAAGTAAGTTTGTGATCGATTCAACCGTTACTTGATGGCAATTTATCTTATCTAACAATGAAACACTGAAAACTTTTGACTTCCACAAAATTTATTATATTATTTATTTTTTATCACTACAGCTGTTTCGGCGGAGTGCCTTTCTCAAGCATCCATTTTTGGTATGCGTTTACACTTTATAGTCTTTAAGTGTTTGTCTCAAGTTGGTCATTCAGAATTATGTCTGTATTTTTTAATTTGGTAATTTCCATAGATTCTAATAAAGACAGATTACGGCCTTTATTTTAAATGTGAAGAATTTTAAATTCATCATTAAAAGAATGATTATGGTCTAGAAAGGTGAAGTGCTTACGTAGAATCTGTTTTTTTATTTGTTTGTTAAAAGTTCTACCAGTTTGTCCAATGTAAGTTTTGTGCAGTCATTTTTACATCTTCTTATACTCGACATAAATTGGGACTACTTTGAATTTATTAATTAAATATATCTTATAATGAAGAAATAAATCACTTCTAGTAATTTTTATATTTAACAATGGTTCTTTGCTTTGATAAGTAGGAGAATTATGGAACTTACACCAAAAACATATAAGCTAATACTTGTACCACAAAACATTTAGAATACAAACGTTCGACTATTCGCTACTCCAAAATACATAGATTTATGAAAATGCTTTTATTGTAAATGTTTGTAAATACAAAATATAATTAAGGCATCTAATCAAGTATCTAGTACTAATAGTTCGAAACTAATAATTTTCTTAAATCACTAATTTCCTTTTGATGTTAAGACATGGCACTGCTTATCATCCACAAGCTTTTCGTAAGACGGTACTTGTTAACATACAAAAATTTGGTATAAGATGGTCTGGTATTGAGATAGAATATATCTAAAATTATCTGTAATACTTGAAAATGAAGGGAAATCATCGTTGGCTCGACACAATCCACCAAATCCATTTTTGTTGCCAGTCATGGAAAGTGCTTCATCTGTTTATTTTAGAAACTTTGTGTAAATATTTTCTTCGAGTTTTTCCTTTCAGAGGGAGTACTATTACTAATTTTTCTTTAGCCGGAATATCAAGAAATACTATCTGGATGAAAATACATAATTGGCAGTATCAATTATATCGATAGACTCATCAAACTGTGTAGATTTCATAATATCACTTTTAAGTTGAGATTCTAAATCTTTGGTCACGATCTCGATTCGTCTGGTTACAGTTGGACGATAACGCATTATAAAGTCATCAAATAATACATTAATACTCTCTTTCACTACGGTTTCGTCTTCGAAAAATTTCTTGTGTTTCACCACTATGTAGAAAATTTTAAAAGATGCGATTGATGCAGCTACTGATTGTTTGGCTGGTCTAGAGAAGATGGATTGCTCTTTCCTGAAACTACTTCGACTTCTTCTTAATTCACTCTTTGGCAAAAAATCATTTGCATACTTTTACGATAAATCGATAATTTGGGCACCACTGTCTATAGGAATAGATGATTTGGAAGTGTACTTTTGTAAAAGAAAGATAAAAATAACAGAGTATGAAACATGATAAAAATTTCGATCACCAACATGCCAAGCTTTTAGGCATTCTTTGTAGTGAATTATTTCCTCCTACCTGTGTTAAAATAATGATGATTTCAATATTTATTGTTTTCTATTGTTCGTTAAAGATCAACATTCTATTGATTTTTATTAACCAAGAACATAAAAACTAGTACTTAAACTTTTATGAACTTCAGTTTTTTTATTGGAGTTACTTATCTATTATAGTGTTATATTTGTATATAATTTCGTCATCGGTTGAAATCTCATTACATATACGTATATGAACGATTATCAACATCTTATAGGAAGATGGTTGCAGTACTGTGTTAAATTCGAGTGTCATTGTTGTTTACGTCAGTGATTGGTCTTATTGGCGAATAAAGTAGGTATTGTGAATACTGTATAAGTAGGAATATTGTCTTAATTTTTAAAATCAACTTTGTTCACAAAAGCTGCTCCGTATTACGTGTCTGTATAAATGAATGTTAAAATGGATAATTCCCTTATAACTCAACTGTCTTCCAAAGATATCTTTGGACAAAGCATCAACTATACATAATTTCAAAAGTTATGCATCACTCAAAATTTTTGTTATTATTAACTATTTTCAGAAACTACTGTCGTATATTATTTAAAAAAATGTAACGTTGACAGATAATTTTTGTTTTAAAAGAGATACAGTTTTCATTTAATAAATAAAAAATTAAAAACTAAAATATTTATTTAATTAAATTGTATGAAGCTATTTTAATATTGTGTATCTCTATCACGGGCAACAATGCATGCCGGGATTTGAGCTCTAATACTGCTAACAATTCGATCAATCATTTCCCGTGGCAGATTCTTCCATTTTTCTCTACAGGCAATTGTAAATTTATGATGGGTTCTAAGGTTTCCTGATGGGAGGATTCCTTTGGGCATGAATGTCTCTGGAGAGAACATTCCATGCATGTTCAATGGGATTCATGTCTGGAGACAACGCAGGCCACTCCAAACGGCGAGTACCTTCTGCCTCAAAATAATCATTAACCGCTTAAATTATATGTGGGCATTAGTTATCTATAAATAAAAAATTTTCACCCTCAGCTTCTCGTCATAATCTCACTTAAGGTTTTTTGTATGATGTACCTTTGTCCTGTTAGAGTCTCGTCAATAACCATCTTCTTCAACGAATGTTCAATTGTTTGGTAATGTTATTTTAAAACGCAAATTTTCCTTGATCACTTATCTTAAGAAATCTTTATCTCTAATTTTGAACAGATGTTTCTTTGTCCAATGTATAGGGAAGTAATAGACAAGGCGTGTTTAGGTAGATTGGTTTGTTTTCTTAGGATATAATTTACCTTAATAAAATGTATCATCTCTTACAGTTGATCATCTACCTAATTGCTTTCAAATTTTGCTTTACTGTTCACCTCAATAATGCTAAAGTCCAATTTTTTCTTCAAAATCTTGTTTGCAACCTTAAATACAATGATAAAGCTACAAATGATGCAAGAATTTTAAAAAACTAAATTCTTTTAAATGATTTCAATCGGATATCTAAACCAGGTACATACTTTAAAAGTGAATTTATCTTGGATTAATTTAGAGGTAATCAAAACAAGGGGAACAATATTTACTTTATTTTATAAGCGCCTATTTATGTCGAAAATGTAGATAATATTGAGTACCGGAAAATTCATACACCACAGACCTATTCGTAGACTAAATTTTTTATTAGATGTTATGCAAACATTTGCAAACAATAATGACACGTTTATAAGGAACACAAAACACTTTTTATTTAAATAAATTATCAGAAATTGGATTTAACGCAATAATAGTTTGGTAAGTTTTGACATAAACGGTCTATTTATAAATGTGTTAAGATAAAACTTTAAAAATAATTAGAAAAAAGTTGGAGAATGATGGTACTTTGACAGACGGAATATAACTATTTGTATCAGCTATAATGAAGCTATTGACAATATGCAATGACAATATCTATTTTCAGCTAAATAATAATTTCTAGAAACAGAATTTTTATCTAGCAATGAACTCTGCTATATTTTCATTATTAGCAAACATATTTTTATGGACTTAATTTAAAACCCACTTACAGTGGACATTATATACACTAGTCCAAGATAGTGAACATAAGTGAGTTCTAGGTACTCAGTAGCTTCTTCTTCTTCTAATGGCGCTACAACTCTTTGTGAGTCTTGGCCTGCTTAACAATGTTCTTCCATTCTGCCCTGTCGGATACTTTCCTTCGTCACTGCCTGATGTTCATAGTTTTAAGATCCCTCTCTACGTCGTCTATCCATCTTTTACGGGGCCTTACTCTTGTTCTGTTTCCTTGGGGCTTACATCTCTAGACTACTTTTACAGCTCGATTATCTGGCATTCTTTCTAGGTGACCAAGCCAGTTTAGTCTTTATGACTTTACACATCTAACAATATCTGCGCTCTGCATTAGTTCATCCAGCTCGTGGTTCATTTTAATTCTCCACGAACCATCGCTGCATTGGGTTGGTCTCCACGAACCATCGCTTCCTTGGTATTTTGCGCTCAAATATTCTTAGTTGATTTTCATCAGTTGTTGAAGAGTCCACGTTTCACATCCATATGTAACCACTGCTCTAATTACTGTTTTGTAGATTCTAAGCTTAGACTCACGATTCAGTAACTTACTTTTCATTAAGTCTTTGTATGCATAAAAGCACTTATTACCGCTAAGAATCCGTGCTTGTATTTCTTGACTGATGTTGTTGTTGTCATTTAATATTGAGCCTAGGTAGGGAAAAGTGGAGGCATATTGATAGGTATGGTTGTACCTTCAGACTCTCATGCTGATTCGATTTTGTGCACTCCATATATTTTGTTTTGCTTTCATTTATATATAGACCAAACGTAGCAGCTTCTCGTTTCAGTTCTATAACTTTTTCGATTAATACTCTTTTGTTGCGGGTTATTCTGCAACATCATCCACATATGCGCATATTTGCATTGATCTTGTATTAATACAGCCATTTATATCCAGTTTTCTAACAACAGCTTCTAAAATTCGATTAAAAAGTGTTGTTGATAGGACATCACCTTGTCCAACTCCATTTTCAATATCAAAGGCCTAAGTCATATCTCCATCTATTCTCACCATAGCTTTGGAACCCTCCAGAGTCATCCGTATAAGTTTAACCAACTTATTAGCTATCACTAACATAGATAGTTGCTTTAACATCCTTTGTCGATCTACTCCATCAAACGCCTGTTTGAAATCTATATACAAGTTGTAAATAGGTTTGTTATATTCAACACATTTTTCATGTATACCTCTTAACATATGTATTTGGTCTATAGTTGATGTTTTTGGTTTGAACCCACATAGGTATTCACCAAACATCTCCTCCGAAAACGATTCCAGGCGGCTGTATATAATTCCTGATATCTTGTAGACGATATTTAGACTTTTATACCCCTATAATTTTTGCAGAGTCGTTTGTCTCCCCCTTTGTACATAGGAAGTATGATTCCTACTTTCAATCTTCTGGGATGACTTCTAGTGTCCATATGGGGTCGATTAGTTTATGGATACGCCTCCATAGCACATGTCCACCATTCTTTATCAGTTCCTTTATTCCATCTATGCCAGGTGTTTTGTTATTTTTTAGATGTATTATGACGTTTATCGTTTCTTCCAATGGTGGTTGCTCAACTAGTTGTTCTGCTGTGTGGTGAATTATTTCTTCATCTTCGTTTTGTCCTTTTTCTGCGTTTTACAGCTCTAGAAAATGCTCCTTCCACCTATTCATTATTTCCTCTTTCTCGCTGATAATTACTCCATTTTTGTCCTTGCAAACCGTTGATCTTGTCATGTATCCTTGGGTGTATTGCTTGCTTTCCTTGTAAAATTTTCTAGTCTCTCTTCTGTTATTATAATCTGTAATTTGTTGTATTTTTCTGTTCAACATTTCTCTCTTTTTCCTAGCTAAATTTAAAAATTTAGCAACTGCGTTGTAAGTTCTAAACTATCAAACGCAAGAAGTAATTGATACCGTTTAAAAATTTACAAAAAAGCAGAAAATGGACAATTGTTAATAGATTTAAGGAAAGTGCTGGAACGCATGGGAAAAGTATTTTCTCCTTCGAGAATATCAAACATTAAAATGGATGCATTTCATGAGTATGTACTTCGTCGCACTATTATTTTCATATACCGGAGAAACCAGATCAATCGTCACATTTTAATGGAAAATAACGATATCCCAAAAATTGCGACTACATATATAATTTACGTAGAATTCAAAGATAGCGAGCTGAAAACAAGAAACTCTTCTTCACAAGTTCATGTCATCCCATTAATAACAACATTGAATTATCTGTTTAAATTTTAATAATAAAAATTTCCCGTTTAAAATAATTTTTGTGATAAAAATGTTATATAAAGATATGCTCAATAAAATTCATGCGGCACAATGATCTACACAGCTTTAAAAGCAACAAAAAGATGCGTTTAGTTCAATAAGAAGTTTCGTTCAAGTAACGTTCAAATGGTTTAGCCACTGAGCACTTTAAGATCAGCAACAAATAGAAATTTGTCAAACATTAGTCTCTTTGTATTCTTTTCTTGCTCGATATAATCACTTTTACTTGTTCATTTCAGAGTAATACCTCGAAAAAAGGTTGTTTTTTTACCGCTTAGTGATTTATCTGTTGCTATTTTGATTACTCTGGCCTCGTCTATTAAGTTGATTTCTTTATTTCATTCTTTTCTTTGTGTTTAGTATGAGCACATTATATTTAGTGTGTTCGATATCGCAAACACCAGAAATTTCTCAATTTCTAATTTAACTGAGTCGCCACCGTCCTTCGGAGGGCACGTAAAGCTGTCGGTCCCTAACACACACAAAAACCTGAGCTAGGAACTTACACGAATGGAAGGTGTACAAGTGTGACCTGTTATAACAACAAATGGTTTTCGGAAAAACAATATCCCGTATGTTATATATTTTTTAAATATTTTCACTCCTGTTCTGGTCTTTTAGTGTGTTTCTTGTCATTCTTCTTAGTATTCTTTCCGCCGTTTACAACAACCTTTGTTTCGTGGTTCTGTCGGGTCTTGTTTCTAATCCATATGATATTATTTGGTCTTCTTGATTTCATTTGGACAGTTTAATGTCAAATTATTTAACTTTATTACTTATTCAATGATGACATAATCGATTTCTAATTTACATATGGTTGGTTTTCTACTCATATCTATCGTTTTGGTGTCGTGAGTTGAGATCTTAATATATTAAATTATTTTACTTTTGGGAGCAATCTTTGTATACTATCTTTATCGATTAATATTGGGCCCTCTGTATATTGATTAATATTGCGTTTATTTTAATTCTGTATCGTCTTTCTTTTTTGACGCTGATCTTCTTCAACAATATTGTAAATGTATTGACAACAACCTGAGAAACATTGATTATGTTTTATTTTGTTACAATTGCTATTTCAACACAAAACTATTTGACCTATAATTTTAAAAGTTCTTGAATCTACACACTTATGTTAACTGCAATATTTCCTGTATAATCTCGATGAACATTTGAAAGCTTTTTGATGTTTTCCAGCGTCTTTGCCAGTATTTCATTTGCTAGAACTTCAAACGTTTAAGCGAACGAAGTCTAGACCTGTAAGAATGAAGTGCCAAGTTGCAGCGTCTTTGATCTCATTTGCGGAAAATTTCCAACATAGAAATTGTTTGTTTAGTTCGAATTCTCTACTATTGTTTGCCAATTTTTAGCTATATATTTTTTTATGATCTTCTATTTTCATTGCAATTTTAATTACATAGAACTGAAAGGTAATTGGATTTTTTATTTATCAAAACTGATAAGCACATAAAACTTAAATTGTCTTAAATATTTGTTTAACGGATACAAAGGATAAAAAAAGGTACTATTAAAAACATCTTTAAACCGACTTAAATTATAAAAAAAGATCCTAAAATTTTTACGCGATGGAAAAAATATTCGAAACCATTTTTGTTGATTTATTACATAATATCTAGTGTAAAGTTTAATTCAGTTAGGGAATTGATGGTCTCATATATCATTCACCTTTTTCCACTATTGAAATTAGGACCCGCTCAAAAGTCTCCGAAAAATCATCCTGTTTATATATGCCCATACTATCCCAGTAACTACAGAGGTATAAATTTATTAAGCACTAGTTTGAAATTATGAACAAATATCATAACAAGTAAGCTTACAAAAATGCTTCGTGTATTAGATGAACAACTAGGTTTCTGAAATCTGAATATCTGGGAAAAAGCTTATCGAGTGATAATACCAATAAAGAGAAAGTAAGGAAACAACTGACAAAAGCAAGCAGTGCAGCAGGATACCTTAATGACATAATATAGAGGAACAGACTTCAGAATATATACCGTGGAAATAAGACGAGATGCAAGCGCGAACAGAATATATTGAATGAATATGAACAGAATATCCAGAAAAACACTATTAGACGTAACAAGGAGTTAAACAAAATTAGAGACGTAAGCAGAATAAACAACATTATTGAATGGGTGTAGTGAAAAAATGGAATAAAGTAGCCTTTATATCATTTATATGTATAGGTCGTCCTATATAAGATGCATAGGTACTCCAGGAAAAAGATGGAATGATAATATTCCATAGGATTCGTGGTGACGTCGAAGAAAAATAGACAATTTGCCTATATAAAAGTAAATGAAGAACAAGCTTAAGTAACCACTCTCATCTGTACCTTCTTGCAGTCAATTTTTGTTCACGCTTTTTAGACTTTTCAGTGAGTAAATAGTCTTCTTCTACTTTTTTTTTTCAGTTCCTGGTCACCGTTCCAATTTCTTCATTAACATACCATAATTCATTCTTTGGATTTGATAATTCGTTTGATTTAGTTTGGTAATTCGTTTGATGGTAAACGGTTTGATGATTTAATTCCTTATATATAGGGTGATAAACATTTTCTGATAAAGTCCGTTATAACGTTTATTATAGGAGATATTATTCATTGAGAAAATCTAAGACATATCCTCTTCAATTATGCACAATATATATGCAACTCACAATACAAAAACATAATACACAAACACACAATATTCAAACACACATAGTGCAAAAACACAAAATAATTAGAATTTAATGTTCTAAAAACATGGCTGTAAACTCGCTCAACAACTTGTTGGTTATACTCTTTTCACACAATTTCTTAAATATTCTTTTTTGAAAACAATTTTCGGAGGCGAAATCGAAACGTTAAATATTAGTTAAGAATCTAATTTTCATTACAATCAATTGTGACTTAATCCCATATAAATATAATATTTAAATGTAAATATTGTATTTGTTGAATATTGTCGTAATTTATTGTATTGTTACTTCTTAGCTTTCTGTTGTTATCTGAAGATGGTATTTTACTCTGTATTCATGCTGTGACTGGATACCAAATTGTAAATTTTAGATCGGATTTGCCACCAAGAGGGTTAGTCAAATCAGTCAAATCAAATCAATCAAAGCAAGCCACTTAAATAGAGCTAGACAAGTAGCAAGTCTGTTGTAGTGTATGTTGTAGTAAAATATTTTTTTATAAAAGAAAGATTATTTTAAATACAGTCTACAAAACGAGAATACTTGTAAAAGAAAAAAATGGATGGACTGAATACACTGCATATATGTATAGAACACATACTGTGCTGGATTGTAAAGGAAAAAACAACGAGTAAAGGTTGAAATTAAAGTAACATGTGAAACAAAATATCTAATTTTAGCATCCATGACTCCTTAATACATACAACTTTTGAAATATCTAATTTGGTGCTAATTGTTTCAGTGAAAGCAAATGGGTTACCACAGCTAGTACTATTTTATTATAAATTGGTTTATTATAAAGTGACATTTAAAGATCGGGATTAATTGGTTTTTAATTAATGCACATATTCGTAAATAATCAATATCAAGATAAAATTGTAATGCAGTAGCTACATTGTTTACAGCTTCCAACAAAATCTGATAAAAGTTTCAATGCACATATCTATTAACCAAATTATTTCGTCTTAACTCAAGTATACTGATGCAATTGTTTATATATTTGAAGCTATATTGCTTAAGCCAAACTAGGTCCGCTTAAATATAAATACTGTCACTATCTTTCAATTAAAAAGGATGATAAATTTTAAGAAATGTTTATAAATAAATTATAGTTATGGGTTTTTGCAAGTGAGTAATTTTATTACCATTTACATCCTATTTTTTATGACTGGTAAATTGTGTTTCAAATATGGACACGAGAGTAATTTTAAAATAAACAAAATGTTAAGTAAAAAATCATATTTACAGTTAATATTTCACGATTCAAATTATTTCGTTTGATTTGTTATAACATTGTGGCGCATTTCAAATATTATTGTCTACATATTTAATAGTTTTTTTAAGAGCACATATTTCCACGGCTCCTTAGAGTTCACATTACCATCAATTAGTAAAATATCTTTTTACCTGACATAATTGGAAGACTATTGTCTAAAACGTCCTTATCCATTGCATACAATCTCCCAATAATGAGGATAAATACCACCCATGAGCGTCAAGCAGTCCTTCTGCCATTAGAAATTTGTTTTTATGTCCTAGATATTTGGTACTTGCTACTATATCGTACACATCTAATAAATTTTAACGTTGATGCTTCAAACTGAAAATGAACCACGAGCTGGATGAACTAATGCAGAGCGCAGATATTGTCAGATTTGTAAAGTCACAAAGACTAAACTGGCTTGGTCACCTAGAAAGAATGCCAGATAATCGAGCTGTAAAAGTAGTCCAGAGATGGAAGCCCCAAGGAAACAGAACAAGAGGAAGGCCCCGTAAAAGATGGATAGACGACGTAGAGAGGGATCTTAAAACCATGAACATCAGGCAGTGGCGAAGAAAAGTATCCGACAGGGCAGAATGGAAGAACATTGTTAAGCAGGCCAAGACTCACAAAGGGTTGTAGCGCCATTAGAAGAAGAAGAAGAAGATTAGCAGAAACCAAATGTATGACAACATCTAAATACCCACTACGATGTAAAATAAAGCAGGAAGCAAGGTTTAGATTTAGGTTTAGATATCTGAGAATAGATATAACTAGTTACGGAGATGTTGGAGAAGAAGTACGACAAAATAGATGTTCAATTTTGCGAAAGTAATAAGTTTATTATTATTTACTTCCAAATAATTTGTGGATGCTAGTTTAGTTTCTAATATTGCATAAATCTTCTTCTTCTTCAAGTGCCATCTCCTCTAAGAAGGTTGGTAACCATCATGGCAATTCGCACTTTCGATACCGCTGCTCTAAAGAGGTCAGCAGAAGTGCAGTTAAACCAAGCTCTCAAATTGTTTAACCAGGAGATGCATCTTCTTCCGCGATTCCTTCTACCCTGTATTCTTCCTTGCATTATTAATTGCAACAAGTTATAACGCTCATGACATGTCCCAGATATTGCAGTTTTCTGACTTTAATTGTATTTAAAACTTCTTTATCTTTTCCCATTCTTCTCAACACCTCGACATTCGTGATTCTATCTACCCAACTTATTCTTAATATCCTTCTATCGGCCCATAACTCGAAGGCTTCTAATCTTTCCGAAACATCTTTCTTTAATGTCCAAGCCTCCAACCCATAAAATTATACGGAGAACACGTAGGCTGGGTGTTCTCCGGTGATCAAGTGCATAAATGCTCATACATATTAGCTACTTTTTGTATTTATATATATATATATATATATATATATATATATATATATACATATATATATTCAGTTTTGTTTTCTTAGTGTAGACGTGCAGACAATCTACAAAAAATTTACGTAAGATAACTTTCACGAAAGCAAAAACTAAAAATCATTATCACTTCATTATAATTTCTGTTATCTTTTCAATAGTGTGGGGGTTCAACCAGAAGAGTACTTAATTTAAAATCAGTTTATTCTGTAATTAACATTTAAAGATAGTTTGTGGTTTCTGCGGCTACCGCTGACCACAGTTTAGATATAATCGTAGGATATCCGTCTAGTGTTTTTACTAAAATCTAATTAGGCGTTTTCTTTTCTAGAAGATAATCCCTGATACGTGGTCTATTTATAAGACGACCCCTTAAGTTAATTGATTAAAAGGAAGGAAAGTGATAATAAGATCGATTAGGAATTAATTTCAGTCGCACTTTGAGATCTATTTAAAAAACAGTTCGTTGTTTTCGAGATATAACATTGGTTATCACGAAAAATATCTTTGTCGTCCTGATTAGGATACAGTTGCTTATCACACCGACGTTATTTTTTTCCTCCAGCACTTCTTGTTCTTAAAAATATGTGTAGTCATTATAAATTTTATATATTACACCAGGTATTCAGTGTTATTGGTAGTTTGATTATTATTCTTACTATAACGTCTTCTTTCAAAGTATGTAATTATAACGATTAGTGGAAGGTTGTGTAATTTGGACTCCTGCGAAACTACGAAATATTACACGTTTTCCATAACAAGATATTTTTTTTGAATCTTCTACTTCTATGTTCTAATTAATTTTACACCCCAGAATGGAGAAAATAGTTATACTATTACAATAAAAATAACAATTTTAAATAAAAACTGTATGTGTAACTATTAGTTTCATCGTGTAAGTTTTGATTTAGATGGACCAGGAAAAGACATAATTAAAAGAGCATTTTCAAAAACAGACTTAATTGTATCTATTTTTGTTTCTAACAAACGCGTTTATAACAGAAGCGTTGTCTTATAGGACTGACGCTTATGTGGATTGCTTCGTTTCGTCAGTAAGTACATTATTGGTCCCTGATTGTAAGAAAGTATTAAAATCTGTTTGAGAAGATAAATGTTGATACTTACAGATTGGGAAAGATTTGCCTACCAGTTCGCTGATCTGATCAACAGTTAAACTTTTTCCTGTTTTGTGATACATTTACCGGCACGAAAAACGGAGCACTTGCATTTTAAAAATAAAAACTAAAAATTTGATTTCTCTTTAATTTTTTATTATTATAATAACGTAAACACAAACGAAACAAACCGTTTTAAGTAATTTCTAATAAAAATTTAACTTTTGAACAAAGAACTGTTTCAGTAGATAAAAATTGAAAAATTAAGGAAAAAAAGTAATTAAATGTTGTAACAAAATGACGGTCAATTAATGAAAACTTAAACCATGTGTCTGGACCAATTGATGAATGTTTAATCCACGTGCTCGAATTATTGCCTAAATTCTCCTTGGCATGCGTAAAATCAAATAAAAATGTCCTGTTGAGGAATAAGTTCCTATTTCTCTAAAAGGGCTTTTTGTAACTGATTTAAGGTTAAAGGAACACGACTTTGTATCCTTCGCCCAAGCATGTCCCAAACATGTTCGATTGGGTTTGCGTCTGGACTCAATGCTGGCCAAACCATTACAGGAATGTTTACTTCATTTAAAAACTGTTGAGTGATTCTTGCACTGTGAGGCTTGGCTATAGGAAGATTGTGTGACGTGGGTATGCCATTAACCCCCAAAATATTACGAAAAAACGTGTATATGCTTATGTCAAAGAGACAGGAATAAGGCATCCATTATCGGTTAAAAAGGAGATAGCTGGAAAAAAATGGATGAAATTGTTTTTTTCTAGGCATCCTGACATTGCAAAGCGTCGTGCTCAAAAACTCAATTTGGCCAGAGCCCAAAAATTAAATCGTACAGTTATAAGTGACTATTTCGAGAAACTTCGACAGATTTTATATGAGAAAGGCTTAGCAGGGAAACCTGCTCAAATATAAAACATGGACGAAAAAGAATGCCAGCTTACACTTGGCTATCACCAACAAACTTGGCTAGTAAAGGTGCTAAAAGGGTGCATATCGTTGCACCAGAGCACGGCGAAAATATAACAATCGTGGCATGTGACAACGGCATAGGTAACAGCATTCCGCCACTTATCATTATGAAAGGGCAACGAGTTAAACCAGAATGATATTGTAATCTTCCAGCAGAAACAAAAATTATAATGATATAAGATAAGATATAAGAAAGGAAGCATGACAGCAGATGCATTTATACAGTGGTTAGATCACTTCTGTCGATTCAAAAATCCTGGACCAGCCCTTTTAATTTTTGATGGAGCTTCATCTCATTTAGATATAAGAATTGTAGAAGCTGCAATAAAAAAAGATGTAACTCTGTTTTGTCTACCATCTAACACCACCCATGAGCTTCAACCACTCGATAAAGCAGTCTTCAGGAGTTTTAAATCTTACTGGAATGAGGAGGTGTTAAATTTTTTGGGTGAACCATAATAACGAACGTACCAATAACCGAGCAAGATTTGGGCAAATATTTACGCCGGTTTGGAAAAACGCAATGACGCAAAAAATATTTGTTCTGGATTTGAAGCAACTGGAATATGGCCATTCAATCCAAATGCTATTCCGGATGCTGCCTTTGCACCTAGTTGTCTGACACAACGAGAGATTGAAACAATCGCCGAAGATTTTCAAGAAAATCCTACAACCCAACCAGAAATTGAAACAACTGGCAAAAAGAATACAAATTTTGAAGAACAGCTATCCTGCAGCGGTGTAAACAAAAATGATAAAAGCAAAGCATTCTCGAGCAGTGAGAAAAGGAAAATTACCAAAAAAAAAGAACTCACCAAAGTTTTTCAAACTTAATCTCAGATGAAGACAGTGACTCATCTGGGTCTTACACAAGTGGTACAGCTTCCAGCGAGGATTATAGTGATGCAGTTTACACGTCAAATAAATATGATAAAAATAAAGTTGCAAAAATAAGTGAGACAGAGCCATGTGAAGAACTAAATGCAAGTTTTAGTTCCAGTGGTTTGCTGATTACACCGGAGTTAAAAGTATCAACAAAAAAACGTCGGCAGGCCATTAATGCGAAAGCACAAGAAGTTACCAGAGATTTATTTAGTGCACAATCTCATAGCTCAGCAAAACTAAAACCGAATTTAAAAAAAGATTTATGGTACTGTTTCTTGTGTGATGAAGATAGAGTGTCTGATATGGGCAAGAGTGTTTGTTGTAATAAGTATATCTACGAGGAATGTATAGGATTACCAAAAGACGACAAGGATATATTTGTATGTCCTCGATGTGTGTAAATGTGCGATATATGTACTTAATGTATTAACAAATTATTGTTTTTAATATGAATAAACGTTTCTTTCACTAAACTTTGTATTTATTCTTTAATTCTTAGGTTTAAAATTTATTAGCCATGTAAATTTCCTTCAAAAATGAAACTGGCCTTATTAAGTTACCAGTTCCAAATAAGGCCAAATATTCAAGATTTATTGAATGTTAAAATTTTATATTTTTTTATTTATTTCTTAAGTATTTTATCGTAAAATTCGATAGCTAAAATGTTAGGCAATACGTATACAAGACTATTCCCCCCATATTTTTGCTGAATAAAATATTACAAACGTTTAAACCTTAACGTGGCCTTAATTGGCGTCCTTACCTTACACAAAATGATTTAATAATAAATAACACTTTTTAAGCATATAAACATTTACAATAACTCCGTAGAATTAGGTTCAAATTAAATGACATAAAATATTCGTAGAGCTGGTTAAGAAACATACCTTTTTAAATAAAAAACAGATTCTACGACCCTTTCTAGGAGCCAAGAGAGCCTATATCCTTGTTTCCTAGACTAAAATAAACATGATATTGGAGACATTTCTAAAGCTATTTTTTTCTTGATATTCATTTTTATAAATCAGTTCGTTATACCAAAAGTTTAGTTCGTATTGAAGGTGTTAAATTTATTATAGACATACATATTTCTCTTCTTGTACACTATACCAAAAAAGCAATACATACATGTAATGCACACGTCACAGGCTAAAAATACAAAAACCAGATGTGTGACAATAAGTTAATGTTTTGTCTTAGTGTTATCTCCCGACCCCTGCCACATAATAATCTTAACATCGCAGAATCATGTCGAATGCTCCATCGCTCGGATTTCACACAATCCTCTGCAAACAAATTATAACAATACGCTCACTGCTACTTTGTCGACATAAATAAAATGACCATCAAACTTGATAGTCTGGCTTTTCAGAAATCATACAGATATGGTGTTTTTTCAGAGACGTGTCTGTAAAAGAATTAAAAGTAAAACATGGAACGAATGAGAAGGTCTCTTAAAAAGAGCAGTTTAAAATGTAATAAATAACATAATATATTGTGATATGACAGACAAATCTAAATGTATTTAAAACAATGTAATATTTTAGTAAAAAATCCTGCTAAGTATATTTTAATATCCATCATAATATAAATATGTGAAAACTCTACTAGCAATGAACCCATCCCAATTTTTTTGTCACGTTCCAATATACAGGGTGTCCAAAAACTCACGTGACAAACAAAGACCGGAGATTTGTCAGATAATTTTAAGACAATTTAACCCAATTCACCTTATCCGAAAATGCTTTCTAAGGGAGCTAGAGCTCTTTAAAGACGGCGCCTTGTAATTAGTTTTTTTTAAATATCTTCAGAACGCTTCTATTCAGTAAAACGAAAACTAGTAGGATTATTTTTATCCTTTAGACTTAAATCGATTTCATTAATTGCAAATTTCGCATATTTTAACTCACAACTTTTTTGTCTTTATTTTTTTAACCATTATTAACTTTTTAGATATTCTAGTACTACAAGGTACTTTTGCTTTAAGTTGTAAAATACACAGTTTTCTAGAAAAATTGATTAGAAACTTTTTCGTTTTCTTGCCAGTTAGCTTTGGACTCAGGGCCGTTCCTGGCGGATATGCAATGAATGCCCCGCACGCAGGCGCTAAATTTTAGGGGCGCCAAATATTTGGTTACCATTACAAAAATATTCTCACTTCTAAAACAAAAAAAGTCAGTGTTCAGTACTTCCCCGGTAAGCGCTAAAGCAATCACTTCATCCGATTGCTATTCCCTATTATAATACCAAAATTACTAATTAAATTACCACCCTACAATTTTATTAGTGTCAGCACACGAAGCGCCGTCTAATGCCGCTCGCCGCGTTTGAGTAAAGAATGTACTATTGATAAAGAGCAACAAAAATATTATGAAACTGAAAAACAGCGATGGCGTGGAATCATTAAAAGAATGATTTGTATTATGCAGTATTTACCTGGTCAAAATTTAGCTTTTAGGGGTGACAGTACGAATCTTTATGAGACTAATAATGGCAATTTTTTGAAATTAGTTGAAATGATTGCTAAATTCGATCCAATTATGATGGAACACCTGAGCAATATTCGAAGGTCTAAAGGGTTGCGCCGAAATATGCCTCATTACCTGAGCAATCACTTCCAAAATGAATTAATTCGTTTATTTTCAAGAAATATTCAGAAAGAAATTCTGAGTTGCCTCAGAACAGCAAAATATTACTTAATTATTTTGGATGAATCTCCAGATGCTAGCCATGTTGAGCAGCTGACGGTCATAATTCGCTTCGTTTATTGTTCTCCATATGAAGTCGAAATTAGAGAACACTTTCTGGGTTTTTTCAAAGTTTTAAATACTAGAGGATAAGGGCTCTTCAATTTTTTAAAAGAAGAAGTATTATCAAAATTTGAAATAAACCTTGATGACATGAGAGGTCAGGGTTACGACAATGGGGCAAATATGTCTGGCAAGCATGTGGGCCTTCAAGCTCAAATTCTAAAAATTAATCCCGGAGCAATGTTTTTGCCTTGTTCAGCTCACACTTTTAATTTAAGTGTCAACGATGCAGCTAAAATTTTATATGAGACTAGTTTTTTTTTCAATTATTCAGGAGTTGTTCAATTTTTTTTCTGCTTCACCCTACAGATGGGACATTTTAAAAAGGAATGTACCAAACTCAACTTTAAAATCAGTAAGTGAAACACGATGGGAAAGCAGAGTCAAAGCCATTATTTCGCCCACTTAGGTTTCAATTCCTCGAAATTTGTAAAAGTTTACATGATTTGGTGGAAGATAATTCAAGAGATATGAACACGAAACATTCAGCAAGGTCACTATTAGACAAAATTAAAACGTTCAAATTCATTTTTTCTATTATAATTTGGCATGATGTGTTAACAAAAGTTAATATAGTAAGTAAAATGGTCCAGAATCCAAATACAACTTTAAATGAATGCCATACAGAAATAAAACATCTTATTATTTATTTCACTGAAAAAAGGTCAGACAAACATTTCGAGATTTTCAGGAATGAGGCTGTAGCAGAAGCAGAAAAAAGTGATGTAGAGCAAACATTTCCATTATTAAGACAAAGAAAGACGAAGCTTCAATTTTCGTATGAAAACAATGATACGGTACAGATGAAACAGTATTCGATCCAAAACAAAAATTTAAGATCAGTTTTTATTTTCAAATTTTGGACACAACAATTCAATTCCTACAAAGACGCTTTGGGGGAATAGATAAGTGCCACGATGTATTTGGATTTTTGGGTAATTTTCAAAATCTAGATTCTGATGTGATTAAAAGATCATGTATGGATTTGGATTTAGCTTTACAAATTCAAGACGAAGGAATCGTATGCAAAGATATTGATGGTCTTGATTTGCATAATGAAATTCTGTCATACAAAGTTCTTAACCCAATCACAGACTCTAGCAAAATTTCGGATTCGCCCATAGATATTTTAAATTATATAAATTAAATTATATATCACAAGAACATGTTATGATATAGGTATCTTAAAAACATAATATGGGGGCGCACAAAAAATCCTGCACGCAGACGCTCACTACCCTAGGAACGGGCCTGTTTGGACTGTCAACAAATGTATAATCTACGTTTTTCATTGTCAAATTGCTGTCAGTTCGCGAAGTTTTTCATTTAGTTTTTTACTTAATGGCATTTAAACGCAACAATTTTAATTCAACAAAATTGATTTTTACAATTGAGGTATACGCTAATGCACTTAGTTTATGACGAAATGAGATGTACAGCTCGAGAAGCACAACGTAGCTACGCTTAAAATGTTTTCAATCGTGAGCATCCCACTCACTCAATATTTACAGCTCTTCATCAACGTTTAGGAGAAACAGATTCAGTGGTCCCAAAATATAATGAAACAGGGCGACATAATGATGTAACAGTAGCACATGAAGTCGTTATTTTAATTGAAGTTGAGAAAAATACAGACATTACCGGTAGAAGACTATCTGCCATGTATCACACAATATCAAAATCTTCCGTAGGAAATATCTTACACTACGAAAATAATAATCGTTTTAATTACCCACTTTTACAAGGAGATTTTCCTGCTCGTGAAGAATTCATCAATGGTTATAAAATCAGAAAACTCAAAATGAAGATTTTTTCAGATAGGTTCATTTTGTTTTGTGACGGAGCTACATTCACAAAAAATGGAATTTTTAATATACATAATGCACATTATTATTCGTACGTTGGTGGTAATCCCCACGTTGTTTAAGAATTTGAGCATAGGTTTGGCATAAACGTCTGAATAGGAGTAGTTGACGATTGTCTACTTGGACCTATGGAATTGCCTGTTCGTTTAAATGGTGCTGATTACTTAAATTTCCAGCAAAATATTTTATTTGATTTGTTAGACGATGAGCCTATAAATATTCGGCAAAACTTATGGTTTCTACATGACGGTTTTCCGACCCACTTTAGCAGAAATATACCAGACTTTATTGATAAGATCTACGAAGACCACTGAATTGGAAGATGCCATACAATTTCTTAGCCATCAAGGTAGGCGGATTTGAATCCTTGTGATTATTGTGTTTAGGAATATTTGTTAATTTTTTTTCGATACAAAATCGTGCACAACTCTGGCTAAGGTTACAAGATGCTTGCAACGAATTTAGAAATAACTGGAAATATTTTCCAAGAATTCGGAGTTCTCTTTGCAAAAGATCAAATTTATGCATAGAGACTAATAGCTATCATATCGACCATCTTTTGTAACTATCTACCTTTGATACTTGCTCATTTGTGTTGGTTTCGTTCCATCGGAATATACAGGGTGAGTCACCACTAACGAGACGGAAGATTACAGCGACACGGTAAAAGATTTTGAAAAAATTTTAAATGTGTAGTCTGTAGGTTGATAAAGGCTACATTTTAAAATTTTTCTGAAATATACAGGATGTCACAATAAAGCGCGGCGTTTCAAAGTTATATTTTTTCTTATGGAACACCCTGTATTTTATTAGATTTTCTAATTGTCTGCAAAAAAATAAGGTATAGTTTCATAAGACTTCCCCATACCTATGTACAGAGTGTTCTGAGCTATGTCGAATTTTCTTAAAATGTAAAACTTTAAACGAGGACTCATTCTTAATTTATTTAAGCAATTCTAATAAAATTACTCATACATCTAAATAGCTGGATATTGGTCGAATGTATTTCATGATTAATTATTACACATTTATTTACAGGGTGTTCAAAATTTGTAGTTTCATTATTGGATTATTCAATGTGTAATATAAGGCTTATTTTAAATGGAACACCCTGTATATTAATGAATTATTAAATTAAAAAAAAATTTCTCTTTCGAATGATATACAGATATCGTATAACTTGAACTAATAGGTTTGCCGTAATTTAAAATTTTGTTAAACGGAAATCGATTTCATAAATTTATAATAATTACTTTACTTTCGATTTTTAAACCCATCATATTGACATATTGTTATAAACAAAACCAGTGTAGTTGTAAATACATTTTTTGTAAAAAAATTAAAATTTTTATGTCTTTGGATTTGTACTCGTTGGGAATAGGATAATTAGTATTAAAATATGATGAAAAGAAAACAAAACAAATTTGTTGAAAATCTGATGTTTTTTAGATTTTCTACGATTCATCAAGTAAAAGGCAACTGAGCAGAGGTTACAGTTTCCAAAAATGACGTTTACCGTTTCGTATGCAACATTACCAGTAGCACGGAATCTATTAAGCAATCTCTCAAAAATTTCCTTTTGGGGGTGTTTTCTATCAAAATACTTTTGAGCATAAACTTTAGAAGCTAAGAGACAATTTTACAAACATTCTCCAATGCAAAGTACCATGTCGACTCTTTTATGGATAGCGTAATTCTTCATTTTTAGGAACAATGAAAGTTAAATATTACACACGAATGTTTATATTTTGACAATTACCAGACCGTCATGTCAGAAAATGACAATGTCATACAATGACATTAACTAACTATATCTTTTGTTTTAAAATCAATATACCGATGAAGAGTTTAAATAATTGTAAATTACGCAAAAACTATGAGACTTAAGTATAGGACATCTTTATACCATTCAAAAGAGGAAACTTTTTTTAGTATTACGATTAATTAATATCCATGTTGTTCCATTTAAAATAAGCCTCATATTAGACATTGAATAATCCAAAATTGAAACTAAGTTTGTAACACCCTGTTAATAAATGATTAATAATGAATAATAGAATAAATTTAACTATTACCCATATTTCGCTGTAAGAAAATTTGTTATAATTGCTTAAATAAGTCGAGAATAAGTCTTCTTTAAAAATTTTTTTTGCTTATAATGTAGTAAGTTGTGGTTTATTTTGTATTATTTATGTTCATTTTGTATTATTTGTTTTATGAAAATGCTTTCTGATTCGTTGTGTATCAGCAAGTAAAAGTATAAAATATACACATTTGTTTACAATTACATTGGTTTCATTTATAACAAATATGTCAAAATGATGGGTTTAAAAATCGAGAGCAACAACTAAAATATTTTGAAATCGTAACGAAAATTTTAAATTACGCAAAATCTATCACTCCTAGTTATAGAACTGATAGATGTATTCATTAATATACAGGGCGTTCCATTTAAAATAAGCCTTATATTACACATTGAATAATCCAATAATAAAACTGCAAATTTTGATCACCCTGTAAATAAATGTTTAATAATTAATCATGAAATACATTTAACCAATATCCAACTATTTAGAGGTATAACCAATTTTATTATTTCGCATTTCTTAAATAAGTTAGGAATGAGTCTTCGTTTAAAGCTTTACATTTTAAGAATATTCCACATAACTCAGAACACTCTGTACATAGGTATAGGGAGATCTTATGAAACTATACCTCATTTTTTGCCGAAAATTAGAAAATGCAATAAAATATAGGGTGTCCCATAAGAAAAAATATAACTTTGATACGTCGCACTTTATTGGGACGCCCTTAATATTTCAACATAATTTTAAAATGTAGCTCTTATTAACCTTCAAACTGTAAATTTAAATTTTGAATCTTCCATCTCGTTAGTGGTGATTCACCCTGTATACTTTGATTTTAAAAACCTTTAAATAAAATTTTGTTTCAAATTGGTTTTTTTATTCTTTTCCCAAATTTTTTTACGAATTGTGTGTAGCATTTATTGAAACAAAAGATAATTTGTAGAATTAATTAAGGTATCTATTAGTTTAACTTTCATGACGAAAAAACGAAAAATTTTCAAATCGATTTTTCTAGAAAATGGTGTATACTTCAGACTTAAAGTAAGAGTACCTTTTATTACAAGAATACCTGAAAATTGAATAATCTAGCATTACGAATGCTTAAAGTTTAAACCAAAAAAGCTATGCGTTAAAATAACTGCTGACTTACCCAAAACGGACGCCAATGACCGGTACTATAAATTCGCATTTTTCGGAAAACCAGTGGAACTTTTCAACGCCGAATCCTCGCGAAATAAAAAGTTCTGCAGAACCGTGGAAATATAAAAAATCTTTAACAATGCTTAGCCAGTTTATATTACTTGTCTTCGTCTGCGCTAGGAGATACCCTTCCTACACCTGGGCTTATAATTGGCCACACTAATACTCCTTTCTATCATAAAATGTAATATTCTACTTAGGTACTCAGTAAAATCTTAGAGAAAATTGAACAATTGATAAAATTCCTTAAAGATATTAATATACATATACTATTGAAAATTACAAGTATATATAGGTAAACTAACTTATGTATATGATTGTTTTTGTAAAATAACAAAAATTAAATTAACCAAGCAAGTTTTAGCTTACTTAGTTTACTAGCATTGGAGATTACTCCAGTCGCCAGAGACGAAACTGCCACTAAAAATTATGCGAACAAGCTAAATTTTGGTGAGAATGTCAATTTTTGGACCCCAAAAAAGGTGCAAAAAAGTTTGGCAATTTGCATTTTGGAATTTCCATTGTTAGAGCCTAATTTTCAGAACCTGTAGCATAAAATTTCGATCTTTAATTTCGGCAACAAATATGAGGCATTTGAAATATGCTTAAAAAACAGTGAATTTATACTCACATTACAATCGATCTAAAACATTTAAAACTGCTTCTTTTTGATTGCGCAACTACGTTTTTTCTAAACTATACTACTACAGCTATAAATTTTACCTAATGCGGTCTTCGTGGAAGCATTTCCCGTGGCGTGGGATCGCTTGTAATGTGAAAGTTTAAATTCAGCATTTTCTAGGCATATTTGAAATATCTCATATTTGTTGCCACGACTCAAAATTGACATTTCATGTTATAGGTTTTAAATATTAGGCTCTAATAATGGAAATTCCATAGCGACCGGTTAATCGAAGTGATACATTTTGTTGATCTCATGAAAATCGTAAAAAACTATAAAAATATATCATATGTCCACAATTCAAACTTGCTTTTATAAAATTTGTATGCTTGTTATTATAAAGCTCCTAATAATAAAATATACTCAATTTGCAAATAATTTTACTAAAGTATTTTCTTTTGTAATTGTAGAAGGTTCTGATGATGAAATAGAAGTACCAAGTAAACAAATTTGCGTAGACGAACAATCCATGGAAAGAACGATGGTTCCTCCCAGGGTAGAATCTGAAAATATCGATTATTGTCCCATCGAAAACTACAGAAATAAATCCGATCAAATTGAGACAGCGAAAAAGACACCAGAATTCTATAATGATAAGCAACTAGAATTTAACAGAAAAGTAAACGACAGTACGAACGAGAACAACACGTATCTTTTTCTCCCTAGTGAATTAGAAGTAAGAGAAACAGGTGTTTTTACTACATCAGACGTTCCTAAGGGAGTAAGGTATGGACCATTTCAAGGCGTATGGGCGCCTAAACCACAAGATATTAGGTTTGCTTGGCAGGTAAGTGCATATTGTATTTTATTTTTATATAAATGTGGAACTTACACTTTTGTCTTTAACCTAATAGGAGTGCATATCAAATGTTTTTCTGTTTAAGCTTTTCCAGTCAATACCTATTTCTCTTTTATTATCAGTTGAAATTATGTAAATGATTTATTGCATAAAACAGGTTCCAAATTATTTAAAATTTTCATACTTTTGAACATCAATGATAGTTGTATTGTAGCTGAGGCGTTTTATTATCAAATGTATGCAATCACATTGGCTGTATTTACAAACAAACAACAATGTTGGCAAACAACATTTTGTTTGTATGAAATATTCAATTTTAAATTATATAGTACTTCTATAGTATTGAATTATTGAATTGTTAAACTTTGGGAAATCTATATTAAATTATAACCTAATACAAAAGTTTAATACATAGTAGTTGACTCCAAGATATCAGGAAATTATCCCTTTCTTGTAGATAAATATTGATGGAGGGAGATTGAAGCAGCGAGTTGTGTTGTCTTGAAAGGAAGCGAAACATAAAGGTCAAGTAGTATAAGCCATCAAAGGCAGCTGTCTGTTGATAAACGAGCTAATAACAAACGCGACATTTTGATTACGCTATCACCCCTTGCTAGCAACACCGCTCACTCTCCCGAACAGCACCGTGCTTTCCGCCCTTAAAGATGACGATTTACTAATTACTTTCAGACATTATTTTCGACACCCCACTATCTCGGCTCAAACTTACTAAAGATTCAATTAGAAATCTACATTGATACTTTGTTAATTCTTGGTGAATATACCAGGGTTGTGAGATGTATAATATATATATATACCGTGACAATGTTTGCGTTGAAAACCTCAAAGTGTCTATTTGAAGCAAAATTAAAAAACTACAAGCTCTACAAATTGCAGATTCGATTTTATATTCTTTTCTTTATTCACTATAATAGTGATGTGATAGCACTGCCTAAATAAATAACTAATTGTCTATAAAGATATTCAACTACAACTTGTTTAATTCTGAATATTGTTTTGAAGTTATACTTCGAAAATTGTTCTGAAAAAGTAAAACTTTAGCTTATTCCCACATATAACTTTGTTTAAGACAATAAGAAAAATTATTAAGAAAGATATAAGAAAATACAATAAAACTGGTAGAAAATGCAATCGAAAACAGGAAAAACTATAAGAACAAAGAAAAGCATTATTCATTGGGAAGAAGCAAACAACAAAGCAAAGCTCTAACAAACGAAAACACCAGAATTCTCTCCAGCTCTACCAGAAATCCTTCCGGAAGAAGTAGAATCGACAATTACAAAAATGAAAAGCGGTAAAGCAGCTGGAATAGACTGGGAACTAGGAACTGCTTAAATTCGCTAGCCTGTGCATTATATGAAAAGGCATTCGACTCCATAGAACTTTGGGCAATAGAGACAGCGATGAACAACTGCAGGATAGACTCCTGATACAGAATGCTCATACATAATATATTTACAAGAAAGCTACAATGAAAATACAAATAGATGCCAAAGCTATACCAATCAACAGAGGAGTTCGCCAGGGAGATGTTATCTCACCAAAGCTATTCACACTTGGACTGGAAGACGTGTTCAATAACTGGGTAGATAAAGGAATAAATGTTAATGGAAGAAAACTGAGTCATTTGAGATACGCTGATGACATTGTAATATTCGCTACAAGTTTCGAAGAACTACAGAGCATGATAACGGCACTATTTCAAGCTTCGAAAAAAGTAGGTCTTAAGATGAACTTGGAAAAAACAAAAATAATGCCAAATACACCGAACATTAGAGAAATAACTTTGAACGACATAAATTTAGAAACAGTAAGCGAATACATCTACCTGGGACAGATAATAAAAGTTAACAAAGAAAATCAAACCGCCGAGATTACCAGAAGAATAAGGTTAGCATGGGCAGGATTTGAAAAACTGAGTTGGATCTTGAAAAGCACTAAAATAGAACAATATTTGAAAACCAGAATTTACGATCAGTGTATCCTCCCTATACACACGTATGGTTCACAAACGTGGACACTCACCAAGTCTAATATGGATAAAATAGTAAAAGCACAAAGAGCGAAGGAAAGATCAATGCTTGGGTGAGACTTATAGACAAAAAAACAAACAAATGGATTAGAACCAAAACCAAAGTAAAAGACGCTGGAGAACATGCTGCCAAATTAAAATGGAGCTTCGCAGGACACAATGTCCGACTAAAGGATAAAAGATACGAACCACGAAATATAATAATGGAGACCATGCTTAGGAAAAAGAAGCAGAGGAAGACCACAAATGAGATGGGCTGATGATATTAAGAAGATCGGAGGACACAACTGGAAGCAAGTGGCGCAAAATAGAAAACACTGGATTTATTTGTGGGAGGCCTATGTTCAAAGTTGGATTACATGTATGTCCAAGATGTAATAATAAACCACACTGTACTTGAGACAGTGGACGAGTATGTATACCTGGGACTATTAATACATAAATCTGGCTCCTTACTTCCCGAAATCAACAGAAGAATGAAACTGGTTTAAGCATCTTTTGGTAGAAATTCAGTTATATTAAAATCAAAGATGCCAATCCACCTGAAGAAAAAAGCATTCGATCAGACTATAGAATGAAGAGAATAATAGAGAGAAGAATAGAATCGGTCAGACAGAAAACCAAGGTTACTGATGTACTCCATAGAATTAAATCTTTAAAATGGCAGTGGGCGGTATATTTAGCGAGAAGAACTGACAATAATTGGTCCACTAGAATTACACTGTGATATCCAAGAGGCGTCAAGAGATCAAGAAGATGTCCAAATTTAAGATGGGACTATGACATACGGAAACAAGCCGGTACAACATGGCATAGAAAAGCGAATTTTAGACAATCGTGGGCAGAAATGAAGATTGAATATATGTAAAGGATGCAACACCATAATCGGTAGAATATGCTGAGAATGATGATGATATATATAAACTTACCCGCAAAAGTTTCTCACCACCTAAAATCATGCTCATAATTTTCATAGTTGGTTTTCTCGTTAACGGATTAACGGATTCAGTTTTTCTTTTATTTTAGAACTTTTTTTGGTACTTACATAGTAAAGTAAAAGTTTACTAAAACTTCCCTTCTGAGATTATACCGTGTGGAAGAAAGAAAATGTTTTTATGTTAAGTTTGGGACACCCTATAGGGAAAACAAAGTATAAGGGTGAGTTGAAAGAATAGTAAGAATAAACCCTTCTAATTGCTTCTTCTTCTTGATGTGCCTATCCGTTACCGATGTTGGCGATCATCATGGCAATCTTTATCTTATCTGCAGCAATGCGGAAAAGCTGCACATATATTGTATTGAACCAGATTCTGAGGTTCTTTAACCAAGATGTTCTTCTTCTTTCTGGACCTCGTTTTATAAATATTTTTCCTTGCAGGAGGGCTTGAAGGAGAGCATATCTGGATTCATTTAGCATAATATGTCCGAAGAACTGTAACTTTCGAGATTTGATGGTGGTCAGTACCTCTCGGTTCTTATTTATTCTTCTGAGGACCTCCTCATTTGAGACTCGATCAGTCCACGGGATCTTAAGCATTCTCCGATATAGCCACATCTCAAATGCTTCCAGTTTTCTGCACATATCTTTGTTCAAGGTCCACGATTCAACACCATAAAAAAGGACAGAGAAACGTAGCATCGCAGCATTCTTATTTTTGTATCAAGAGAGAGGTTGTGACTCTTGAAGAAGGCCCCCATCCGATTGAAGGTGGATCTAGCTTTTCCGAATTGCTTAGTTTAAAGATATCAGGAAAAAAAAAACAAAATGTTCATAAAACATGAGACTACAACATGATTTCGATGTATGCACACTCTCGTACATTGTTCTCCCTACAGGGTGTTTTAAATTTAACATTAAAAAATATTTTCTTTCTTCCACTCGGTATAAATTTAAAAAAGTAAGTAAAAATAAGTAATAAGTAAACCTTTACTGAACAGTATTATGATCAAGGAAGAGAGTATAAAATAATATATATATATATATATATATATATATATATATATATATACATATATATATATAGGCAACGGACAAACGGACAAGTAGTATAAAGACCAATATTGTACGTGACAGGTTCCTAAACGATAACTACATCAATAAAGCAATTTTATATATTACAAAATATAATCTCTTCGTATGTTTGTCTCCACATACATATATGCAGTGTCTTTACTAATCCTCCACATCTGCAACTCTGTTTCCCCTAGGGAATAAATCAATTGAAAACAATATGGATCTGACCTTTATGTGATCGGGACAAATGTTATCGAGCTCCTAACTTCATGTCCATCTGTTATTTGATGTCAAATTAGAAAACTTGAATTTTATCGGGATATTCTACTTGTGTTACTTGCCATAACTGTCTCGTATATTGAGGATTAGCGGAAATATGGTAGGCGAACGTCCACTTCAACGCAGAATGTGAGTTTATCCATAATGTTTTTCCTTCTGTTAATAATCTTACAATTTCTTAAAATATAAGGAAAACGATTTTATTGTATTTACTTTATTATTTCGTACTATAAAAAGTTTTAATTTAAATCAGTTTAGTAAAAAGCATAGAAAGATAACAGCATGTTAGCGCGAAAAACTCACTGTCTATGTCCAATTACGTTTCATATCGATTTAATTACATGGTTTTGTTTAAAAGCAAAAATTATTAACTTTAACTCATTTAGATATAGTGCAAATATCCAAACAAAGCATATTAAGTACTTTAACATATAAGTAATTGAATAGAAATGATTATCGAAGTAGATTTGGGAGTCTTTTAATTATTATTTATCTGAAACATGGTTTGGAAATCTACAAAAAAAATTTAGATATGCTAGAACCAACTATCAACCAGCATTCAAACTTCCAAAACTTTTTTCCAACTAGTGCTACTCCTCCAACACTGTCAATGAAACACGTCCCACGTCTTATTACTTTGTTATTACTTTGACTAAATAACCTGGTCCCTCTCAATAAAATAAGGTTAGGTTAATATTGGCCTAAAAAACTTCTTCACTATCAAATGACTTGTTAGGTACGCATATAGCAAAGTGCTTAAATTTATGATACGATAAATAATTGTTATGTTTATTATGCACTATTAAGATTTTTGCCTTGGATGTGATAAAAGCAGACCAAATATTTGAATTTTATTTTTATCCAGTCTCATATGACTGGCAACTCCTCTTATATCAATTAACTCTTCTTGACGGTTCGCAAAGCGCAGATGGTTTAATTTTTGGCCATTTATTGAGATGTTTTTTTCACGTCCATAATGCGCTCTTCTCATAATATATTTTCTTTATATAACAAATAGTCGTGGAGACAGAATATATTATTGCCTGACATATTTTGGGTGGAATTTATTTAAAAGTGTGTCAGGCACTTTTACTGATCCAGTGGTGTGTTTGTAGAGCTCAGTTATAAGGGAAATCAGGTATTTTGGTAAGCCTACTGCTTGCGCTATAAGTGATGCCATTTGACCTTGTTGAATGCCTTACAATAATCTATAAAGCAGATGTGTAACGAAATATTAAATTTCCTTGATTTGTCGAACTTTTGTCTAATATTTAAAAAATGTTCAAGTTTACATCTACCTTTGGCAAATCCAGCCCACGTTTTTGGTATTCCTCTTTGTAGGAAAGTTTTCAACATCTTATTGAAGATTTATAGCATTATCTAGCTGGAATGATACTATTTAAAAAAAATACAAAAATATACAAAAAATATTAAACAGATCTCCACAAAGTGTTAAAAAATATAGAAACAACTTTTTATGGGTGCCATCACACGTGGTAACCAAGGGAAACGAAGCAGTGGACCCACTTGCGAATGAAGCTGCACTGGATGAAGGCATCCCTGAGTCAACCATGCTAACAAAAAACGACTATAAAGGTTCTATCAAACAACATATTACTAATTTATGGCAGAATAACTGGAATTCCACAACCAAAAAATTAAAAGATGTTCTAGAAGCTGTTGGCACCACTTTACCACTTCCTCCCAAATTTAGTAAGCAAGTAATAATAACTCAATTGCGATTAGAATTTCTATACCTAATAAACCATATCCACCCAATAAATAAAAAATTCATCCCTTTCTGCCACAACTGAAAGATCCGAATCACTGTTAAACATACCTGCCAAACTGCCAAACATATATGCGCGAAAGAAGAAACAATAACTTCACTAACAACATGTAGGGTCTACTAAGCTGCTAGTTCAACCCAGTACTGAAATATTTAAAAGACACTAAATTTTACAATATTTAAAATAATATATTTAAATTATCAGTTGTTGACGCAGGGATATTTTTGTTTAAAGACACTGTCGAATGCCTCCTTTAAAGTAGACATACATTTTATTTATTTTGATTCATTTAAGGGTATTAGTTATACATTTTAATTAGATAATTTTCAAATAAAGGGTTTATTGGTTTAAATGCTAAATAAAAAATACGATTTAATACGAATGATGAGCATAAAATCAATAAGGAATACTTCCCCTCGATTAGAAAACTTTTAAAACAATTACAATTTAGAGATCGACATCCTGTCTGTCCAACTTTATAAATGGAAATCCCAAGCGAGACGACTTTTAGTATTTCGAGTACATAATAAATCACTGGAGGGATCCAATATCAATAAATGTAATTTATAGTTGAGATATTAAAAAAAGTTACAAGAATCTTGTGTAAAATGGTTTAAAGCGTCATTTTATAATTTAGACCTTCACAAAATTGTATCGTATGTCTGTTTTAATTTTTATCAGAAATTCATATAAAAGTCTGTGAATGTAAATAATGCTAATTTTTTCAGTACTGCCCTCTTAATTCAAAAGAAATATGTTTACTAATGGATAGTTTAGAAAGACATACATATTATGCTTGTAATATTTGGCATAATTCGGTTACAGCATTATGTTGTTGTACTAGGAAAAATAGATGAAATTACATGGCGTTAAAACTTCTTTTCAAATCAGGAATAAGGTTTTTTCAAAGCTTTTTGGCATCAAATGTTTATTGCAATCTGTTCTATAACAAACAATAAGCAATATCTATAATTTTGTAGCATATACAGTAGTTCCTCACTAATTTGGCACTTAATTAAACCGACACGTCTAAAAATCTAGCCCCTTCTTTTAGTTTTTACATCACACTATGTCGCATTAAAGAGTCTAACCTCCAAAGGTAACATATGTACGTGTCTACATATTTATCTGGGTCTTATAAGTCAGAATATATATATATATATATATATATATATATATATATATATATATATATATATATATATATACATGTTTACCTGCTATTGTATTTAAAAATGTCAAATAAACGGACATTAGACTTTGACTTTGACAAATAAAATGGACATTTTAAAGAACTCATGTAGTGGAGAAAAATGTGCAAATTGGCAAAACATGTAGGTTAGTCGTGCTATTAATCACGATCTTAAAAAAAAAGAACAAAATATAGTGTTAAGAGTTAATGAATGTCCAAAAATAAAGAACGCTCTCTAAATGTGCTTCATGCAAGAGCGTTTTTAACACATTCCAGTATATACTGAAATTCTGAAAGCAAAATCGTTCGAATTTTATAAAAAAAATTACAAAGAAATATAATGCGATTTGTAAATGTGCAAAATGTCAATTCGGTTTTGAAATTTGTAAAGCAAACACACACAGAATACAAATCGACAAGCCATCACTCGGCTTACTCTGTAAGAACGCGGAATAAGTGTTTCCATTTTTTTGGCAACAATTCGTTGGTTATGTTGGGTGAAGCTTGTCGCAGATTTTTTTTTCCGTCCGACACCAATTGAACAATTACTCGCCTTGGAGAGACTGGGACAGCACAAGATTCTCCCAAGGTTGGCCAGCCCCTGAGCAGTCGTTCTCCTGAGAATATCGCTACTGTTTCCCAAGATGTCGCAGAGGAGCCCGGAAAATCAACAAGATGACGTGTCACGCATTTGGGCATTAGCCGGCTCCCCACGCAGAGTTTAAGTAAAAAATTTAAATATGTCCACTTACTTAGTCCTGAGAGTGCAGCAGCTGTTAGCTGTTAACCGCCAAGCGCGTCTAAAGTACTCTCGAGCCATCATCAATCTCGACGACGAGGAAGACAATTTAATCGAGAATTATGATAAGCCATGAGGGCCATTTCCATCTTACCGGTTACATAATTAAATAACTCCGCTCTCATAAGGTATTGCGTGTGATGTGCAGTTTACGCTGGAGGAAATTGCATTATTAATGAATTTTTTTCTTTCTCAATTGGATGAATTGGGACTGGAGGACATGTGGTTTTAACAGAGTTGTTGTGTGGTTCAACGGTGTCTAGCCTGATCACCCGATTTAACCATTACACTTTACTTGTATAAGGTTTTTTTTTGAATTTAGGCGAATTTACGTCAACAAGCCACAGATTCAATGAGAAGCAAAGTTTTTCATTAAAAAAAATTACAGCAAAAGTACATCGGTTGATTATTTTTGCCCCACCTTGTACTATTATATTTTTATTTTTGAAGACAAATACCTAGTATTTTGGTACACTTATAAGTATTTGTTCGTGGTACACTCACTATACCTAATTCTTTAAATTTTCGCTTAACACCAAGTAGAATCCTAACTATTTTTTCTGTAGAATAAAAACTTTGGTACTTCCTTCCCAGAAAATTATCCCAAATCATATAAATGATTACAAGTTTGCAAAATAGGCAGCTCATTTTAAGGTGGCATCTAAATATAATGTAAGAAACTAATGTTAACTTGGCGCATAATTTACGAATCTAATTCTGGTCGATATGTATACCCAGAAATTTGGTGTTATCAACTAAAAATATTGTTTCCTCCTATATCTGAATATTTTTTGATATAGTAGTGTAGTTGTAGTGTAGTTAGTATAGCTCTAACCACAGAGGAATTACGCTTCTCAATGTAGCGTATAAAATATTTTCTACAGTCTATGTCAGCCTCTCTCTCTGTACGAGAGGCGTATGTAGCATTATAATAATCAGCTACAAAAATGGGTTTAATAATTAATACAAAAAAACGAAGTATACGAAAATAAGCACTCAACCACTTGTTATAGCAAACGACGTCATCGAAGCAATAAACGAATTTGTATACCTGTGAGCGCTCCTTAACACTGAAAATAATACCATCATCGAAGTCATAAACCGCAGAGTTTGCACTTCCAACATATGCTATTTTGGGCTCAATCCTCTCCTTAAATCCACAATTATATCGAGAAAATCAAAAATAAAACTCTACAAAACAATAATACGTCCAGTCCTAACATATGGTTCAGAGACCTGGACTCTAACAAAAAGTAATGAAAACGTGTTAGGATGTTTCGAAAAAAAAGTACTAAGACGAATCTATGGAGCAGTGAATGACAATGGAGTGTGGAGAAGACAATATAATTTTGAGCTTTATAGAAAATACCAGGAACCAGATATCGTGAAACACAAAGATAGGACGTCTGAGGTGGATAGGGCATGTAATGTCGATGGAACAAAATGAGACAGTTAGAAAATCACTCCTTAATAGACCCGTTGCTCAGAGAAGAAGAGAAAGACCCAGAACAAGGTTCCTTGATAACATCTATGAAGACGTAAGAAATATGGGAATACGTCCTTGGTGAAGGAAGGCGATGGATAGGGACGACTGGAGAGAAATTCTTGAGGACCCACGCAGGGTTGTAGGGTTGCAGGGTTTAAGATTAATATATTCCTGTCGTCGGCAAAGTTTTCAGGATAAAAATTGCTCCTATTTTTAACAATGATTATTAATAGATGAGTAACCTAAAAACAAATGACAAAGGACCTATAAAACAACCTTGTGGGATGCCTACACTAAGAAATCCCTCCTCGGAGAAGTACTTGACTCCTTGATACTCATTTAATGGTAAGATTAGTACCGATAATCCTCCTAGTACCATATCTTCCAAATTTCCTTCAGTAAAATTAAGTGATCTAGACTGTCGAAAGTCTTTAATGAAAACGACAACGCTGCTTGCTTTTATGTGTCATAATCAAATTTTCTTCTTTCTTTTTGTATATAGAGTAATTTTGAGTATTTTTCAATAGTATCTTTTTATATTATACAATATTATCTTATCAAAAAAAGAAGACAATTTAAATATAAGACAGTTAACGAATACAAAAACGTCGCTATTGAAATAATACTGAGTCAAGGCAGAAGAGTAAAAACAGAATAGTTTTCTCAGGCGTGCAGAATGCCGTCATTATATAACACAATGTTTTTTGTGTCGTAAAAAGACTTAAAAACCGAAAAATACAATAAAATGTAACTAATATTTTTATCTTGCCACACCTATCTATAATATATCAATTTGTTATGATAACTTAATTATGCGAAATACATTTTCCTTTCCCCCAACTTATTTGACAGAAACCGAAATCTGGATTTACTTGAGGAAGGTAATCAAGCGAAAGGCTCAGAGGAAAACGGCAGAAAAAAATGCAAGTAAACGATGTGGCAAATGTGCAACTGACTTCATGCAAGCTCTTGTGAACATTGATGAGTTATGGTTTCTAGGAAATTGCCAACGTCTACAGATGATGGGAAACGAAAGAAAATTTCAAGTGCCAGACAATTCGGTTTTATTATTTTCATAATGGAATTTTTACGTCAAACTAATCTTACAAATTGTTCGGGGAAAATCAAATAGTCTGGGTGGGTGTTTTCTTTAAGTCGCAAAAGATTATTTCTCGAAAATTTGTCATTAATATAGGTAAAATATTCAACATTACATTAATTTTTTAATTATATAAAACATTTTTAAATTCAGTTAACAAATTATTATATGAATGTATTCAGAAAAGCATATGTTTGTATTTGTCTGCAATCATGAAAGAATTATCACATTAACTCTTAACACTAGCGATTTTGAATTGCTTATGCCTATACGAAGTTTAGTTGATGGCTTGTTAATAAGTATGTATGTTTGTTCCCTGGTATCCCCTCTAGTTTTGGTAGGTACTCATATTAAAGATATCCGGTTGTCTTGTGCCAGTTGGTCAAGTGGATCATTGTAAATACTTACTACTTTTTATTTGGTAATAAAATGTTGTATTTTGAGAAAGATTTCTAAAGTGACGTCAAAATAAACGTATTTTCGAGTAAAATTGTGGCTTATTTCCAATAAAAATAGTAAATTGCTTCTCAGTATAGTTCTGGGTATAAATTCAATAGCAATTAAGCACGCAACATTGACAGACTTCTGTCGATTTTTTAATATCGCAGGTTTGGTTATCTTGATCTCTTCTAATTTTAGTAGCCAAAATAAATACCATGTACTGGCTTTTTATGGTTAAACCCACTTCAGTCAACCCAAACATACTTCTTGGGTATCCCTGTAATCATTGGAAATTAGCAGGATATCGTCAGGATTAAGCGATTTAATCTTTCATCATCGCTGTTGATTCCAGTGTTCTCCCACTCAAGTTTTTTACACACTACGTTTAAATTCTAACAGAATTATAAACAGTAAATATTGATGAATTTTATAAAATTCTGCTTGCTTTTGAATAAAACTTCATGCTGTGTTAACACAAATTATTATGAAAATATTTACTCTTCAAAATTGATAGTTTTTATTGATTGATATAACGAGGTATATTTTTAGCTCAGGGGGGAAGTAAAAGTAGAGGAAATGAACTAATCAGAAGGAGGTAGGTATTTTTAAGTAGTGGGAAATTAATGGAGGTATAGGTTTTATGATAAGGTGTTGGATATTGTTATTGGAAGAAGACGGCATTGTGGTAATTAGCGAATAAACGTGATTAAAGGAATTTGCTGATGTCTCTGTTTTGCGAGTCTGAAGGTTTAATCCAAGTAGTGACACTAGTTATTTTCGGCATTTTAAAATCAAAATAATTAACAAATTAAACAATCTCGACTGACGATGCTTAAGTTTTCACTTTTACTTTTGACAACAAAATGATTTGCAAAAGGAAAATTCTATTCATATCCCACGCAATAAACTTTTAAAACACCCTTTTATTACGGGATTATAATGGGTTATCTGCTACAACCATACTAAGAATATTAGGTAGTATCTATAGCTACTATCGGTAATTGAAGACTGAAATGTTAACATAATATAATAATGTTGTATGTATTCTTGTAACGTTTATGGGATTGATTCTATCAAGAGTTCCATATAGTGGAACTCCAGGGTAGTTTACCCCTTGCAGGTGGTTAATTATTTGAACACACTAAAGACTGTTTCAAGTTAAGAATTCACAACTGAACAGATAGGCCAGTGCATTTCTTACGGGCGTATGTTGCCAATAGTTCACGGGACTATGCAGGGCCGGCCGAAATAACCCATTCTTTATTTATATTCAAATTTTTATTTATATTTTCCAATGTTAATCAAATTTATTTTAAAAAGATAGGTACGTATCTATTTAATAAGCTTAACGACTACAATTACTTATAAATATGGTTACATTTTCAGGGAAGTGATTTTAAAGATTATTAGAAAAATGTCTTTATTAGTGGTTAAAATATTAGGTTTTACGCAATTGGTTAATTATTATGGCACAGGTAATTCTGACAGCTTAGGTGTCAACTCTCAAAATTATTTATAAAATATTACTTTCACAATAGTTAATAAATAGAAAGCAATAATAATTAAGATATTGTGCTTAAACTTCCATTATCGGGCAAGCCGGGCTAACAGGCCCTAACAGTAAACAATATTGATTACTTTATAATTGACTATTAATAGTTTTCTAATTCTCTTTATGTACTTAGTCATTCCAAACAATAGTGTCATTTGGAAAGCACATTTGGAAAGCAGACAGATTTATGAGTTATAGATAAATGAGCGGTATGTTTTTCAAAATAGTGTAATTAGGTGAAGTGGAGATTATATGTTTGTCTGTATACATAAGCCCAAACTGCCCGATTACGTTTTTAAATTCTTCTGCCCGGACAAGGGTTAAGGCATAACCATCGCGCACTCAAATCTCAAGTGTAAAAAATTATATTGTTAAAATGGATCCAGTTTTGCCGTTTAAAAGTGGTCAAATTTTACATCTGAGTGCTAAAAAAGTGATCTTAAACGTAGTGAGATACCACATTAATTTGCTTCGAGATGAAAGTCAACGTATTGTATTCGACAAAGTATCCGCGATGACAGGAGTGTCAGTTCGTACGATTCAAAAAATCGTACAGGAAGACAAAGAAGGTGAGCTTTCTGAGGTAAAAACAAACAGAAAAAGAACCCGTTGCCGAAACAACTCCAGAGACTATACTTACGATGAAGGTGTTCGTATCGGCGTTCGTCGAACAGTGCATAGTTTTTTTTTTGAAAACATTCCTCCTACTTTGAATCGTCTTCTGCCAAAAGTGAACCAAGACGAAAACTTGCCAAATTTTACCCGCAGTACAATGTACAGGTTGTTAAAAGACATGAACTTTGTTTATGCAAAACGTGATAAAAGTGCCGTGCTAATAGAACGTCCTGATATAATTGCATGGAGGCATGGATATTTAAGGGCCATTAAACAATATCGGGCTGAGGGCTATGACATTGTGTATTTGGATGAGTCATGGGTCAATGTGGGGCACTCGGTTTCCAGAGAATGGAAAGACAAAACCGTCACCTCGGCAAGAGATGCGTTCATAAAAGGGCTAAGTACTGGACTAAAGCATCCCACTCAGCGTGGACCACGTTTCATCCTTGTCCATGCCGGAAGTGAAAATGGTTTTGTAAACGGTGCTGAAATGTTTTTCCTTGCAAAAAAAAACAGCGCTGATTATCACGACGAAATGGACGGTCCGTGTTTTGAGAACTGGTTTGAAAACAAACTGTTGCCCAACTTAGTTCGAAAAACGGTTATTGTTATGGACAATGCTCCATATCATAGTGTAAAAACCGAGTTGTTGCCTAACCAATCGTGGAATAAGAATAACATTATGGACTGGTTAAGACAAAAAGACATATTTTTTGAAGAAAATTATCTGAAGTGCGAGCTTTTGGAGGTAGTCGCGCAATTTAAACAAAATTTTGATAATTACAAAATTGAAGAACTTTGTAAACAACAAAATAATGTCAAAGTGCTTCGTTTGCCTCCATACCATTGCGAATTAAATCCAATTGAAATGGTATGGAGCCAAGTAAAAAGGCATGTGGCCGTAAATAACAGCACCTTCAAAGCGAAGGATATGGAGGACCTCATAAAAAAAGCGTTTTCAAATGTTACGTCTGATAACTGGAAAAACTATATTCAACATGTAATGACTCTGGAGAAAAAATTTTGGGAAGTGGACGGTCTAATGGAAGACGTAACTCCCATAGTTATAGATTTATATGATAGTAGTGACAATTCCGATTTGGATATGGACGAAGAATGTACATAGTTTTTGATAATTGTAATATTGTAAATATATAAATGTCAAACTAAAAAACCAAATAATTTGTTACATTTCTATGGTTCTGTTGTATTTTTTTTAAAATATACAGAAGTTTTTATTGTTTTTTTATGTTTTTTACTGACACTAATAATATCTACCACAATACTCACTCAATTTGTTCATTAAACAATTAAGAATATTTTTAAGAGTCTGATGATGACCTAAGCCGAAATTTAATAAATAACTGTTGTGAGAAAAAGACATGTCTTTAATTTTTATTTTTCAAAAAAACAAAAAAAATTTAAAGTTACCTAAGTGAAAAAACGTCTAATGTGCAATATAACATGCAGTTCGGCCCTGCTTTTTCGCTGCAACTCCACTACTCTCGCCTATCTCAGTCTATCGGTAGTTCTGGCATCACCGCTTCCCATAAGGCTCCTTTATGAATTCTTAACTTGACACAGACAGTAGATACTTATAATTCCGTTTATTAGTTTTCTAAGTACAATAACAGATAGTACTCAGTTGACGGATGACAACACTAACATCGACCGTGCTCTGGATTCTTCATTCTTAATAATATTCTTAATTCCGTGATTTCCAGCTATTTAACTGACGTGCGTTTGTTGATATAATATTGTTTTTACTTGTTTAATTTGTACACATTATTTAATAAGCTTTTGATTACATTGCAAATTTTACTAGGTCAGCGTGCGTCCTCATTACACCGATATTTTTAATGTCATAAAAAAGAAATCGCGTTTAAAAATAATAGTGTAGTTGTTATTATAAGGATTTAAAATTTTAAACTGAATTAGGTTATTCAGATCCGATACTTAATTAAATCCCGTTACAAACATATGCAAAACATTTAATAATGAAACATTATTTTACAATCATCAGACAAAAATATGATTGTAGTAATCCCCATTCAAGTAGACTGTTAAAGAACAATAGAGTCTTCGTAAAAACAAATTTTTTGTATGGACTATAATATTACATTTATTGTTACTTTAATTATTTATAGTTCTTACAATGTCCTTATTTATATTTGAAAGAAATGATAACAGTTAGTACACTTTTAAATATTAGTATGTAGATACCCCATTCTCATATCTTTACGAGATGATTAGATAATATTGAAAATACTTCAATCCAAAAAAATGTATCTTCTACGAAATTACTTATCAACATAAACTGTCGATGGTTCCAGGAAGACACAAGGTTTTGTTAGCTAATAGATAAATTTTATAATAATCGTGTTCTACAGAAATATATACGAAATACTTTAGTATATTTGTCAATTTATAAATAAATACATGCAGAATTCTTTGGAAAATTTTATGCGATTGATAGTATTAATCAAAATACTTAGAACCACTTGATCGTAAATAATAATAAAGCTTACCTCTTTATTCAAGTAGCGAACACGAAGAATTTTTTTATGTTTTAATTGCTCGTTAAAGGTAAATATAGATTGGCCAAAAAATTACAACTCAATTAACTTTTATCCAGTGATTTTTTGTTTGGTATGATGATACACTAAAAAGGGAATCACACAGAAAGGAAATAAAAAAAATACGTACTTTAAGATAACGGAAAGAACGATATGGTAACGTTAGTGCAGAACGTTATACATATTATAACATAATATTATGGGCCTACATTTAAAGAAGTAGTAATTAGGCACCCAAGAAGTACCCTTCTCCTTTTTTTTCACCTTAAGGGTTTAAGCTAGTGCCTGTTCTACCTCCAAGGTGTCTTGTTCTGCAAGGAGTCTTGCTGCATTTTTCTGGGTATTCCAATATTTCTTTAGAATTTCGGTTTATAGTACAAAGCGAGTTTGGCTATTCTATTGAGTTGCATTTTCTCTGTGTTGCATTTCCAAAACTTTAATGCTACTATGGCTCAACAGACATATTCTTAAAATTCGCTCGACTGTTAAAATCACAAATGAAGGAGTATTAAGACGCATTGGACACAATGGAAAACTAATGAAGACGTTTAAAATAAGAAAAACAAAAAGGTCATACCTGGGGACATACTTAAAAATGATAAATATTCTAAATAAGTAAAAAAAAATAAGAATAAGACTTACTTACAATCAATTTATTCTACCACCAACGACCGGTTTCGCATATTATAATTTGCTATGCATCTTCAAGTCAACGGTACATGGTAAAATAATTACCCGCATTAGGGTACTATCTGGTACAAAATATATAGCAATTATGACAATATTATGTGTGCGATTTATTAAATATGAATTTAAATTCATTAAATAAAAAATTAAGTGAAAATATAATTTAGTGAAAATTGAAATTAAATACATAAATATTACTTACATGCGGATACAAGGATTATTATTAAATATTAAAGAAAACATAGTTTCTCTGCAGCCGTCCAGAAAATGAAACTTTCGGTATGATTTAGTAAATCAAAAGTACCATTTTACACAACTCGTTCCGAAAGTAGCTACTTTCGGGACTAATTTTTTCACTTGACAATTTTTGGTAGCTAGGTAACGGTAACGGCTTTGACAATAACATCAACTTTATATTTATATAATATTTGTCATTACGTCAAGCAAACACACCGCATCGTAGATTATTTGTTTATTATAAAAATGGAAGGTGTAGTATACAACCTATTGGTACTCACACTTTTGGAAAAATCGCCTGCACTATTCGCAGCGTCCGTAGCGGCGAAATATGACAAAATTGGACCTATCTTTTTACGCATAAATTTTATCAAAAATGTGTGCAAATACATATTGCGTATTTAATTGTGCTAATAATAGCAAAAATAGTAAGTGTATAGGTGTATAGGTTCCCAAAGATTACATATAAATTAGAGAAAAGAAAAAGATGGATCCATACTATTAATATGAAAAAGTAAATATCACATAACTTCATTTTTATGCAATTGAAATAGGAAAAATTTAAATAATTTACCTTAAATGATATTTTATAAGGCTTCAAGCTAACTGCAGAGTGCCTGATGACTTTAGCTTTTATATCCTAACTTTCACTATTACTGTTTTTAAATATATGCTCTTTCACGTGAAAAACTTTGCCAGTTTTGCCAGTACTAGATTTTTCCCTTTCTTTTCCGTTTATGGTTGAAAATTTTCCGTTTATGGTTGAAAAGATATATTATGAATAATTTTGAGAAACCCAGTTTTTAATACTACATTTATTTTGTATATAAACTGAAAAAATATAATTAAAAAGTTAATTATTAATAATTGTCAATTTCGCATGTATTTAACAATGTCAAACATATGTCATATGTTTAACCTGAAAATTGGTAGGTCCAAAACTGTCAGATGCAGGCGGTAGGTGTCGCGTCAGTCACGCACGGAGCGAATAGGGAATATCTTAAATTACCGCATCTCAAAGAATACACTAAAGAGCGCAGACAGTTTACTGGCTGATAGTGGTGGTACTATAACCAACTTGAAGGTTACGTAGGACACGGAGGATGGAAATCAACTAATATAGCAGAGGGATGCGTAGAAAATTCTTTAAGAAATAAAATTCACATTGCTTCACAGATTGAAAGTGGCCACAACCAAGTTAATATCTCAAAAAATACTAAAAGTACAATAATAATATCAATTTAAATAATTGTTATAATTATGTTATTAATATTCATAACTAGATTTTTCTAATGTTGAATTCACGAGAGTAACTTTAAAGTGTTTAATAAAAGTTCGTAAGTAAAGTTTATCCATATATTCTTTTTAACATACAAAACTGTAGAAAAAATATTGTACGTAAGTAACACGATCCCAAAGTAATTTTACGAGACTCGCATGATTCCTGCACTCGCCTACGGCTCGTCCTGGAAACTTCCTACTCATCTCATTAAATATCACTTTCGGAACTTATTGCGTAAATTACGATTTAAAATCCGTTATGGTAAACTGGTGACAGATGATCATCGCTTTTACTGCAACCATTTAATGAGTAACAGGTAAGTTTTTCAAGGGGAAAATGATAGTAACAACTATGATCGGAATGTAAATTTTTTGTTGAAAATTAAATGTGATGTTATGTTATTTAAAAGTTATTTATATTTATTGAAGATATTTACAATACTATTAAAAGAGAAGAACTCATACTATAACCTCTAATTACGTTACCTATGTCACTTTTACCTCTCAAAACTTATGAGACAACAAAAAAAAAACAATTCATGTTAGCCAGTTCCTCATTCGCACAAGGAATAATATATAATAACCTACAAACTATCCCCTTTTTAAATTAAATGTCTGTTTTGTCTATTGCATTTGTTCTGTTTGCCTTATAAATGTTTTTAATTTTAATTTCTTGAAATTTATTTCTAATTTAATTTTCTGACTTCATAATAATCTCTTTCTGCCTAAAAATGTGAATCTGAACCATATATACTTCAAAAAATAGTACTTAAAGAAAATATGAAATTTTTTTTCGATTTTTCAATTTTTTTAAAGATACATTAATGAAAAATTTTGAATATAAAATTAATAATGAAATGGGGGAAAGACAGGAACATTTAAAAAATGTTTCTGATAATAGATAAAATTTAATTTCTTTACATCTAAAATAGATCTGCAAATTCTGAAAGCTCTAAAAATAACCTTATAACAAATTATCAATTTAACGTTAAGTGAATAATTTGAAGATGTAATAAAATTAATAATAGTCCTAGTAATAAATAGTACAGATATATGGAAATTAAATATTTTTGAGTTGCACACTAGAGTCAATGTAAATTTTAGTGGTTTCTCATAATAGAAATATTTATAGACGGACAGTTAGAAACATGTGAACTATAAAGAATAAGATTTATCACTATCCATTAAAATTATTTTCAACGCACCAATAAAGACGCCGACAAGCTAAGATAAAAAATAATGTCCACATTCGAAGAAGACTAATTATTAAACCAAATATGGCGACTAAATTTTATGTCAAGTTTCTATTAATAGAAATTTGACTCTATTACCATGTTTTAAACTACAGAAAACTCTATTTCTAACAGCTAAGAAATTGCAGTTTCCGCCATAGTGTTTTTTTAAAATATTAAATCCGTTTATCATGTAAGTATATGCCAATAACTTAGGCACCTACAGGAAATAAGACTTTGCAATATCATCTAATAGTTTTCAAGAGAGGATTAATAACACATAATATGATCGAAGTGGTCGATACCTAACGTACATTTATTATAAGCAATAATACATTGTGGTTTACCTATTTGCTTTCATTACTGTTCGCAACATTTAACATTTCAGTTTATATTCAGTAGTTACTAATCATTTTTATCATATCTCATACTTATATCTACTTATAATATAACATCAATTATATGGTTGTGTATTGTGTGTTGCATATGTATTGTGTGTGAGTTGTAAGCGATGTCCCCGCTTCCTATTACTCCCCTATTATTGGCATGTTCTTGTTGATTTCTTTTTTTAGTTTTGGCAGCCAAACCTGCTACATCCTGCTTATGGGTTTGCTAAATATTTTTCTTCATTAAGTAGGATAAGAGCTGCTTCTTTGACTTAGGGTAAGGACATACCCTAAGGTCGCAGTGGAGGTCGCGGTCACGGTCGAGGTTTACATTGATGCCGGGCAGAACATATCAAAGATACCTTTCTTTCAGTGTTCTGTACGGTTCTGAGGTGACTTACATGTGTTCCAGGAAAGTTAGCTTTTTTACATTATAAAATTATGTACATGAGCAACAGTAGTGAGATGGTATCTGGGAGAATACCATCACCTGTTTAAAGAGCTTAAGAAACACCACTCAAACAGATTTTATGCTTATATGAGAATGAGTCTGGATATATTTTAGTATATTTATCATACCATCCGTATCTTCGGCGAATGCCACGTGGTTTAAAAACCACCAATAAACTTGTAATTAGCCACGCGATCAACAGCTCGATCGCGATGTAAAACAAACTATTTTGTTCTGGCATCGACATCGCTGTAAACCGCGATGATAGGTCGCGAGAGTGAACGGGTGATACAACCTTGGTATGTGCGATCTCATAAGAAAATCCGCGACCACGACCTCACACGACCATAGCATACATGCATGTATCTTCGGTATGTCCGTACCTTTAGACTTTGGAGCACTAACGCTTAGGTTGTGGTTCCTTAAGAGCTTTCTTATTGCTATGAATCTAGTTCTGGCTATTTCAAATTGGATGGACATATTTTATGTACATCTCCTTTTTCTTCTTCTGTCATCATAACCCTAGATAGGTCTTTGCCTGTCTGGCCATATCCTTCCATTCAGATCTCTCGTAGGCCCTTCTCCTCCATTGTCTTATATTCATGGTTTTCAGGTTGTCTTCCACGTCATCTAGCCATCTCATCATGGGCCTTCCTTTTGTCCGCCTTCCTACCGGCTTCCACTATAACATTTTCTTTGTCGTTTTCGTATCTTTTTGTCGCTGAACATGCCCCAGCCATGACAGTCTTTGACTTTTTACATGTCTTACAATGTCATACCCTTCATTCAGTTCATCAACCTCGTCGTTTCTCTAGATTCTCCATGTGTCGTCTTCCTCTTGCACCAGGCCATATAGTTTTCTCAGTATCTTTCTCTGGAATGGCCAGATTTAGGCTTCCTCTTTTTTTGTCATTACCCAGGATTCACAACCATAAGTTACCACGTGTCTAATCAAAGTTCCTTAGATAGTCATTTTGGTTCTTTTGTCTAATAATTTCGTTGTCATCATTTTTTTATTAGCATAGTATGTAAGATTTCCATTGGAAATACGTGCATTAATTTCGCTACTTACGGAATTCTTCTGATTAATTTCTGTGTCCAGAAATGTGAAGACATCCACACGTTCAATAGTATAGTTGTCTATTGCTATATTGTTTTCATTCTCAGGTGTTATTTTAATGGTTATGTACTTAGTTTGTTTTGTTTATTTTAAGTCCTGTTTTTTGTGCTTCAGGATCAATTTCCTTGAACGTTTCCATTAGTTGTGTCTTTCTTCTACTAATAATGGCCACATCGTCTGCATATAAAGTATTTTGTACTGTTTTGGTGGTTATATGGCCGGTTACATTGGTTTTGATATCCCACTGAGGTGGGACATCCCCATGTTGATGTCAAACAGGGGAGACAGATCTTCATCTATTCTAACTGCGGATTTTGAACCCTGAAACGTAATTTTTATGAGGCTGATATATTTTTTTGGTATACCTAGATTTCGGAGGTCTTCCAGCATTTTGTCTCCTATCAAAAGCTTGATTAAAGTCTATATACATATTATATAGTTCTATTGTCGTATTCATAAGCTTTTTTTTATTGTTCTAAGTATGAATATGTTGTCTGTAGTGGTTCTATTTGGTCTGAATGCATTTTGATAGTCACCAATTATATTTTCGGAGTATTCTGACAATTTAGTGTAGATAATGCCAGAGAGGATTTTGTATATTACATTTAGCAATGTAATTGGTCTGTAATTCTGGCATTCCCTGTTATCTCTTTTTTTATATATTGACTGTATAAGATCAACTGCCCATTCTTCCGGCATTTGCTCCTTGGTCTATACCAACTATATCAGGTAATGAATTCTTCCCCAGAGTTCGGGTCGTCCATATTTTAACAATTCAACAAACAACTGTTTTTTAGTTTCTTTATTGTTTGAACTACTTCTTTATAATTCGGACTTTCAATGTACTGCTAAGCCGTAAAATATATTATCTCGTTTTGATCACTTCCATTGTCTGCATTTAGGTTTTCCTCATAGTATTCTTTCCATCTCATTATAATTTTTTGTTTCTCTGTTGGTAGTTCTACATCCTTGCATATTATCAATTTTGGTTTACATGACTGTGTGTTATGTTTTAGGATTTCTTGTACTTGTTTTTTCAAAGCCTCTCTTTTTTTCTTCTGCATATTCTAGTCGCTTGTATTCTCTTTTCGTTATAAATTTCTGTGCTGTTTCTTGTGTTTCTTTGAAATTGGATACGCCCAGCTTGCCTTTTTTCCTCTACTGCAGTTCTGCATTCATTATCATCCCATTCCGCATTTATTTGCCTTTTGGTTTTTACGAGAGTTCCTCTGCAGATTCCGTTATTATTGTGTTGAATTGTCTTCATTCTTCCTCTGTAGTATCTATCTCTCTGATTCCGTTGAGTTTTATTTGTAGAGTATTTTGATATTCTTGTGTCTTTGTTGGACTTTTGAATCCTTCAACATTCCATTTTTTTATTTTTCCCTTTTGCCACTGTTTTGCCCTTTTTATGTACATACAATATATTATTTAGATCTACGTATTCTAATAAGTAATGTAACAATAAAACACTGAAAACTTTGTTTTCAAAACTTCCACAAAATTTATTTTAAATTCTTATCACTACAGCTGTTTCGGCCAATTGCCTTTCTCAAGTTCCTTGCCAATTGCCTCTCTCACTTGAGAAAGGCAATTAGCCGAAACAGCTGTAGTGATAAGAATTTAAAATAAATTTTGTGGAAGTTTTGAAAACAAAGTTTTCAGTGTTTTATTGTTACATAAAATGAATTTCCATCAAGTAACGGTCGAATCCATCAATTATCTAATAAGTAAGATTATTTTTTGGTGCCGGTTTTCTTTAATTTGAATGACCTTGCACGGGTTACAAATAGCCTAAATTTCAGATAGAAGAAACTCCTAATTATATAATATATCTAATAGTCCTGGCAGATAAATAGTTGTCAAGTTATCAAACAATAACAAACATAACGGAAATTGTGAGTTTTAATTGGATACCTTCCTTTCACAATGTTATGATAGTAGTATTATCATTAATTTAAAATATAATATGAGGTAAAATGTTATCTGGATATAGGTAGTCTTTATCGGCAGCCAGTATTGGTTTGATTGTGCAAGACACTTCATGTCAATATGGGTATTAAGGTAATATTATTATATTTTATTAAAACAAAAATTTATTTCGTCGTTTCCAATTTTATTTTTCTTCAAAAAACATTCTCAACTCTTTCAATACCACTATTATATATTTAAGTATAAACAAATTTGAGGCCCAATTGATAAATATTATGCGAGACAAAACAAAAATATATTTGTATTACTTACGATAGAGCGCGGAATATGTGCATCTTTTTTCATAAAAATATGCACAAATATTGACTTTTATATGCAGTCCAATGCAGTCCAATATGTAATAAAATTGAATGATGTAATAGAACAAAATAGGGTGCAAAAAGTACTATGTGTATACTAAAAATACACATAGCAAGTAAGAAAAACATAATCAGATACCATTATTTACTATTTTAAAATGGTACAAAAAAGTATTACAATATCTTCTTCAAGTTCCGCTCGTATCGGAGATTGGACATCATTCTGGCAATTATAATTTTGTTGGTTACGCGCCTGAATAGTTCAATTGAACTGCATCCAAACCATTCACGGAGATTGCGTAGCCACGAGATTTTACGTCTTCCTACGCTTTTTCTGCCTTTGATTTTACCCTGCATTATATTCCTTAGTAGTTCCTATTTTTCACCTCTCATGATGTGGCCCAAGTATTCCAATTTCCTGATTTTTATGGAATTTAAAACTTCGCATTGTTTTCCTAGTTGTTCGAGAACTTGTTCGTTTGTTTTGCGATCCATCCATGATATCTTGAAAATACGTCGGTAACACCACATTTTGAATGCTTCTAGGTTTTTAATGTTGTATTTTTTAAGCGTCGAAGCTTCAACCCTATACAAAAGGGTAGAAAAATAAAACATCGAAGCATTCTTATTCGGAGCGATATATTGATATAGCGATTACAAAAAATTTTCTCATTCTATTAAAAGTTGACCGTGCAATTTCAATGCGGCATCTTATTTCCTTTGTCTGATTAGTATCTTCTGTGATCCATGCTCCAAGGTATTTGTACGAAGATATTCGTTCAATTTCTGTATTATCTAGTATTAGCTTAACTTTGATGTTTTGTGCTTTTGTAAATATCATGAACTTGGTTTTCTTCAAATTTATTTTTAGTCCATAATCGTTGCAATATATTTTTAGTCGTTTAGCAAGGTGTTGCAGTTCTTCTAGTGTTCCTGCCAGCAGGACGGTGTCGTCAGCATATCTTATGTTATTAAATGGTTCACCGTTTATTATAAGGCCCTCACTGACTTCGGCAAGCGCTAATTCTGAGATGGCTTCACTGTATAAATTGAATAACAAGGGTGATAAAATACACCCTTGGCGGACTCCATGGCGAATCTGGATATCCTCGGTTAGTTCATTTTCAACTTTCACTTTTGCTGTTTGGTTCCAATAGAGGTTACATATGATTCTAATGTCTCTTCTGTCTATGTTTTTATTAAATAAAATTTTTTTAAGCCGATTATGCTGCACTCAAAATCAATGAAACAGACATATACTTCCTGATTTATATCTAAGCATCTCTGCGAAAGAACACTTCCTGCAAACAGTGCATCTCGTGTTCCCAGTCCTTTCCTAAATCCCATTTGTGTATTACTTATGCCTTCATCTAATTTCTTAAGTATTCTATTGTGAATTACTTTTAAAAACAATTTCAAGACATGACTCATTAAGGCTATGGTGCGATGTTCATTGTACTCCTTTGCATTGGCTTTTTTGGGTAGCAGTATGAATGTTGATTGGAGCCATTCTTTAGGTATTATACCTGTTCTATATATGGTATTGAATAGATCTAAAAGAAGATCAATAGATTCAGTATTTACAATTTTGAGTAATTCGATAGGAACTTTATCAGGCCCGGGAGATTTACCACCTTTAGCTTGTTTCATTGCATATTTAATTTCTTCTCGTATAATGGTAGGCCCAGTATCACCCTTAAGTTCTTTTGGTGCTTCTGTTCTCTCTTTGTCTTCAAAAAGTTGTGCTATATATTGTGTCCATCTCTGCATTTTTTTGTTTATATCTGTTATAAGTGCACCACTTTCATCTCTTAGTTGCCTAGTTTGAAGTGTTTTTCTCATTCCTGTTATTTCTCTAATTCTTTTATGCATGTTATAAAAGTCATATTTTTTCTCAATTTCTTCTAGTTCTTGGCAATGCTCGTGTAACATTCTCTCCTTAGCTTCTTTTATTCTCTTTTTAATTAATCGATCAGTTTTATTATATTTAATCGAATTTTTTGGTTTGAATGATTTTCTTTCATTCATTAATACTAGTATTTCTTCAGTCATCCAGTCTTTATGTTTTCTTTTCTTTGGTTTTAAGTTTTCATTTGCTGTTTTAATTATTACTACTTTTATATTTTCTCATTTCTGATCAATGTTATAACAACTCTTATTCAGTTCTTTGGCATGACGTAGATTTTCAGTAAGAGTTTTTATACAATTTACATAGCCTTAATAAAAGAAATTGGATCAGCGTGCCAAAATGTTATGAATGACGCTGGAAAAGGTATTTTTAAAAAATTTGAAACAATAATTCAAAAAAACAATGGTTATCAGAAACTTACTGAGGTATCTGACGTTCTTGTTTGTAATTTTTGCGAAGAACTACGTTTAGAACCAAATATTTTGTGAATTAAAAATATACTCCCATTACATCCGTTGTTGTGGAAAGAAGTTTCTCAATTTACAAATATATGTACAAAGATAAGTTTTTATTTGCCATAAGCCATAAGTTTTTATTGGAAAATTTTAAAACAAATTTGGCCATTTATTGTTTACACAATTCTAATGAATAGTATTTTACTTTTTTACTACTTTCATTACATTTAATTAGTACATTACAATGACCTACTCAGTTTTTAAATTTATTTATATTGTTTTTTATTATTAAAATAAACATTAATTAATATACTATTATTAAATATATGTTTCCATTGACAGTATGCATATTTTCTAAAAATATGCATATTTAATGCATAATTTCAAAAAGAAATGCATATTTTTGGTAAATTAGTGCATATTGTGCGCATATTTTTTACTTTTTTGTGCATATTTGTCTATTTATAACCTTACAGTGCTTTTGGCTTAGGATTTCATTTTTCACGACCATTTACATTATCTGGGAGCGACGGCTTTACGTGCTTTCAGAAGCACGGTGGCGGCTTAGTTAAATTAGAAATTACAAAATTTCTGGATCTTCCGTTAAGGTTTTTATCAACATAAAGCTTCCAAAAAAGTTTAGTAAGCTAATCCTTGTATTTACAGTTTATTGTAAAACATACAATGTGATTTTAAAATTATTTTTTGCTCAATGTTTGTACTTCCACGAAACACACGACATATTTTTTGAAAGGAATGTTATTAATATCACCAATATTTAATTAATTAAAATTTGTTGTTAAATCAAATATTATATTTATTTAGGAAATACTTATTTTAATACATCAGAATATTTTAACATTTTAACATAACGCCAAAAGAAACTTAAACAGTACCCGCATATCCCCTATTCAAATTTAAAAATGCGAAAAATCAAGCTTTCACGGTTCTTTTAACAAGAAGCATCCTTCGCACCTTGAATTGACAAAAATTGGGATTCTCTAACCAAAATGGGTTTACGAATCGGTTTATTAACGGATGGATACCCAATATCGGAAGTTAGACTTTTGTGAATGGCTCTGACAAGGACGTCCTTAAAAAAATTTTATAGGAATTTCTATAAAAATTGTTATAGGAAAAAGTTTATATAAATCTAATTAAGTTGATAATATATTATAATTGATAATATTGGATTTTAACTTAAATAGAATAATATAATTATTACGTATCTGTATATATTCTTACCTACTGCTCGGGCTACTTCATTTTTTCTTTTATTTGTCAGCTATCAGTTAGGATTTTCTGCTTCAAATTTAAATTTCCATTCTTAATAACTTACTTTATATGAATATATTCAGTCAATTCTCCAACCATTCTTCTTCTTTGGGTGCCGTTTGTTATGAAGATTGGCGAAAACTTATGCAAATTCAACTCTATTTTGGGCTTTTCTAGTTCAGTTTTCCAGGTTTAGTCCAGTTTAGATGGTAAGCAGCCATGTTATTTCCATTTCCATTTCCATTATAATGAAGGAAGCTATATCTCTCGTGTCCGAATATATGTCCAAGATAAGATGTATCGCCAACCTAGCCGGTTTAATTATATTTCTACTGACGATTTTGGACGTTTTTTCTGTGGTTTCTTGCCTGAGTCATCTATTAAAAAGTATTTACTTAGATTGTCACATATTTGACTTTGATTTTTAATGTCAAGTTTTAATATCATATTGATCTAAGACTAAACTTTTATGGTTTATCATTTCAATAACTAATTTTACATTATTTTCTTGTTTTGTATTCATTCGTTTTCGTTTGTGTCTCGTCTACGAAGAAATAATTTCAGACGGCGGCCTATAAGCCCGGAAAATGTATCAGTACAAAACATTGGCCTTTAAAGTCTATATTCTTTGGTTTCTTTATCTATTTATAATAATAATAATAATAACGGATTTATTACGGCTGTCGCCGCTTCTCCGCCCCCAATTTCCATCTTTTTCTGTCATATGCAGTTGCCTCTTCTAAGTCTCTTGCCGCCATTGCTTCATCAATATCGTTGCGCCAACTTCTCCGTGGTCGTCCTCTCTTTCTTCTTTCAGAAGGGATCCATTCCAGTACTCTCCTAGGCCATCTGTACTCTGGCATTCTTTTAACATGTCCGAATCAGATTAATTGTTTTCTTTCTATATCATCATTGATATTTCTCTCCATTTTCATTTCGTTTCTTATTTGTTCGTTTCTAACTCTCTCCAGTTTCGATCTACCGCAGCTTCGTCTCAGGTAATCCATTTCTGTCGTCATAAGTTTGTTTCTATTAGCTTTGGTGACGTCCCATACTTCCGAACCGTAAAATGTAATACTTTGGACTATATTACCGTAAATGTGTTTTTTGGTTTCTCGTCGAATTGTTTTTTGCCAGAGAAGAGAGTTTAAGGCACGGGTCGCTGCTCTGCCCTTGCTTATTCTTTTCCTGATTTCATTTGCGCTATTTCCCTTCTTGTTGAAAATGACCCCCAAATATTTGCAGGATTGCACGCCTTTGATTTTGTCGTCTTCCAAGACTAGGTCACATATTTCATCTGTTCCCACTGAGAGATATTCACATTTTGTCATATTCATGTTTAGACCTGAATATTCTTCTTGTAGTTTTCTTACCATATAGCTAAGATCGTAGCTGTCTTCGGCAATTACTACCTGGTCATCCGCAAAGAAAAGTGTATATAGCTTGTTTTCTTCCACCGTTATTCCCATGTTTCTACATTTTTTTACCCATTTCACTAAGGATCTGTCCAAATAGATTTTAAATAAGGTGAGTGACAGACAGCAGCCTTGTCTTAGTCCTTTTGTTGTTTGAAAAGGAGAGGTGATTTCTTGTCCCATTTTAATTCTTGCAAAGTTTGGTTCGTAATATTTTTGAGTGGCGTTAATAAGAATTGGGTTTATTTTCAAGTTACCCATTTCTATCCATAGTTGGGAGATCGGTACACTGTCATATGCTTTTTCCAAATCTATTAAAGCTATATGAGTTTCTCTATTTCTCTGCACTCGTTTTTCCATTGCAATTTTTAATGTGAAGATATTATCCATAGTGGAGCGTCCGGCCCTAAATCCCGCTTGTTCTTCTGGTTGTTTGTCTTTAATATCATTTTCTATCAGGTTTCGTAGTACTTTTGAGTATAGTCGGCCTATAGTAGCAATCACTCCGATCCCTCTATAGTTTTTAAGATCCATCTTTGGATTTAACCAACTAAAAATATTCGTCCTCATATATGAAGACGCTCTTACTTTTTCCATTACATTTTCCAGGAATTTGAATTCTGTGATATAGCGCTAACTGATATTCTAAGTTGTATCCATTCTTTTCTGACTTTTATTTTGATTTCTCTAAAAATCCTTTAGTTTGTGCTATTTTCGATATTATTTTTCGTAAATCTCTCAAATTATATCAGTTACCTTATTATAGCGGGCGTTCTGCAATTATTAGATATATGCAAATATTGTTATTGAAGTAATGCGTCTATACCGGCGTTGTATTACTTTTTCTCTAACGTAAAATGCTAAGGCAAGCGTCACGGAAGTAGCGCCACGACACGCCGTGCATTTATTTAATTTTTAGGACACATACATAGCACGTTTTAGGTTAGGTAACTCACTGTAAACAATTAAAAGAGCCACTTATGCAACAAGGGTTAATATATATACCGTTATATATCGTTATAATTACAATCGTTATATAACATACTGTTTTTCATTTTTTTTATTATTATTTAGTATTACTTTAAATAAACTCGTCTTAATTTTGAAAACTCAATCTCTATGAGTCAGAGTAATTTTGTAAATATTGTTGATTTTTGTTTAAAAACAAATTGGTAAAATAAGTAAATATATTTCATTAGCATAAAACACAGCATAAAGCACTTTTTTTAGTATAAAAATGTATTGTAACCATAGTGACAGTAACTGAATCAGTTTGCAGCAGGTCGTTTATGAAAATTTTTATGTCTATCTTGATATTAACACATATACCTATCAATGTAAAAAGTGTTCAACAGTTTTACAAATAAAGCATTCTTTTACACTGGAGGCCGAGGTTTATTAAATAGATACAAGAGTTAGATGTTGAACAGAAAAATCAACCATAACTGAATCAATTAATTTTTGGTTCTCAGTCTTGCCTGAGAGCTTCAAGTTTCACTGTTTTTGCCTGTCGTTTCTGTCTATTGCCAACTGTTGCCCATTTTTCGCGGCGTTCTTTATTTCGTCATTGTCTGCATTATATTTCCACATCAGTTTTGGCATTCGTTCTTCATTAAGTACTACATACTTCCAGCATGTAACATTCATCTGTCATATATTTGTAATTAGTTTTCGCTTGAAACTGTAACAATCACCTAGATTTCGAATTCAGTACCAAATTCTTATATCTCGCAATTATGAATATTGTTTTCTCTATGATCTCTTCTTCCCTCTGCCCTACTCATTAAAATTATTAATATTAATATCTTAATCTTAATATCTCATATTTATTTTTCTCTACATATCTTCGATTCGTTTTGTTTCGTGCTGGTCCAGGTTTCTGAGATGTATATGATGACCGGCCTAATATTTTTTCTATACATCCGAATCTTCAATGTTCGATGTTTATTGTTCATTGCAGTGTATTCATCATTGTCATGAGTTATGGTGGCACTTAAATACTGTCTCATTCAATACTTATTGTCAATTACTGTCTCATACTGTCTCAATACTCATTGTCAATTAGTCAAAGTAGAACAACATGCGTGTTCTCTTCATTGATGTTTAATTCTATTTTTTGCTTCTTTTTCTATTTTCCCAAAAATTTCCTTTATTTTGGTGGTACGGCTGCCCACCAGTCACCTCCATATTTATTACTTCCCATTATCTGTCCAAATAGGAAACTTTTCGTTGTTCTATAGTTTATAGTATGTACTTTAACTTAGGTTCCATTTTTTTTAGCACTTTTTTGTTTGTCACATAATCGATCCATGATCCTCAGTAGGTTCTGCAATGTCCACATTTTGAACGCTTTTATGTGATTCATTGATTCTAATTTAAAATACCATGTTTCATCTTAGTACGTTTTTATGGGTTATATATAATACTTTACCATGCGTAAAAGTAATTCTTTTTAAGTACTTTTGGATCTTCTTATTTTTATTTCTACATCACTACTTATTTTTCCATTTAATGTGCATCCAAGATATTTAAACTTGTCAACACCTGATAATGTTTTTGTCTGATAATGATTATAAACTTTGGTCGATATTGATTCTTAGGCCAAATACTTTTCTCATTCTGTCGACAATATTCAGATGTTCTTGTAAAATCTCTGAATTATCTTTGAGTATGGCAGCCTGATCGGTATAACGTATGTTGTTTAAATGTGTCCCGGCTATTGCCATTTATTTTGCTTGGTTTTGAATCGCTACCTAGAATATCTCTACATAGACATTTAATAGTAGAGGGAATATAATACAGCCCTTGCGTACACCTTGTGATATTTGCATTACTGAGTTAAAAGTGAGTTTTTAATTCTAAAGCTTCGCCGATTAATTCCAATATAGATTTTAAATAATCTAGAGATCCTTTATTTTAATAAGATTTGTCTGTAAATGGCCTTCCTCTACTGCTATTGTCACAGGCAGCGATAACAGAGTTCGTCTGGAAGTAATAGTTTTTCTTCGCCCTCATTCACTCTAACAGCTGTCCTACCCATATTAACCTCACTATTTTTCATCACTTTCTTCAAACAGTTTTAAAGATTGCATCAGGCATTCTTTTTAAAAATTTTGGTTTGAAGAATAAATGATTTTAACCTGTTTTAAAAATAATCTGTATGTGTTCGACCTACATTAATGGCATCACTGGTAGGACGTCTCATATATTGTTGGTTTGGTTTTTGGCGTAAGTTTCTATTCTTCTAAGAATTTGTTGATCCAAAGTAATACTCGCTACTAGTTTTCTTTCTAATTTCTATTTTGTGAAGTTATCACTGGTCATGAAGATACCTACCTATCTGATTTGTAATTCTCTATGCTAAATTTTTGACATTTTGAACTTTTTTTCTTTAGCTCCGATGTTCGGAATCGATGTTAGTACTTTGATTTGTCCAAAATTTTTAGTGACATCAAGAAGAAAGCAGACGCTTCCTTCAACAAATCGTTTCCTTCCTACACATGTATTATGGATTTGGGTATTTAGGTTTCAAAAGCCATGGTCTCTTTGAGACCACTAATATTACTTTAATGGGTAATCTTTAACTAAGTCAGTTTTTCTTATAACTAATAATTCTATCACTTCACACTTATTAATGTAAATTGATTTTAACATACTATTTTCGACGATCATTAGTATTTACTTTTATTATTTATTTGTCTATTTCTGTTTCACCCCAAAATAAAATATTGCACGCCCTTGTTTTCGCCGCTTCTATAGAACATAAGCCCGACGTGTTAAAATAGTGGCCCACTGTAACGCCAGAGTGTGATGCTGACAAGATCATTCCGTAATGTATTTGTTCGACTATCGTATTGACAACTGAAAGTGATGCATCTGTTTTGGCACACAAAAGTGTCATGAAAGGAACAGTGATTGATTTTGCTATATCTCTTTTAGTGTACATCGGCAGAAATGAATGTGTGCTGTTTATCAGGGCCAGACTTAGTTGATGGATTTGACCAATTTGTTGTATAAATCAAGTATTGCAGTATAAAAACATGAAACTACTTGACAGTACTTGAAACTGTAGGTTTCAATCAATTCCTCGAAAAAAAAAAACTACCAGGAGACCATGGAATCGCTTATTTTTAAGTATTTATAGGAGTATAGTGACCTTACTGAATGACGAAAGTTTGGCAAGATCTTCATTTTGAACAATCATTTTTGGAAAAATTACATATGTGAAAGTAATTAGTCGCAAAACAATATTAATTGCAAAATAGAAATTCTAAAATAATGGTTTAACAACATATAAACAGAGAAAGGATTTAATATCTTTGATCTTTTAATGACAGAATAAGAACAGGAGCAGCCTGTTGCCATGTCTGTTGCCTATGACAACGAAACCAAGTGACAAGTAAGTCAATTCAGGCCTTTCAATTTTTTGAGAAGACATAACCTCAACTTTGGCTGTTATATTATACTCTCAATCTCTCAAAGACATATAAGAGCATAGACATCTCTATGCTCTCAACCATAGAGATATAATATGTATATGCGCTTAACAATGGCATATTATTTAATTAGGAGTAAAAATGATACTTTTGTGACGAGGCTGTACGTTTGACAAGCCGAGGCACAAAAAGTAATTTTTATCAAAATTAATTAGATAACCATCTTTTGTGTTTAGCGACCACATTTTAAATTCAAATCTGATTGGCTTTCCCTTTTGAACTGTTTACAAGAATGCTTCCCATAGTATTTAACCATAGATTCGTCAAAACATATTTGTTCTTCTGGGACGAAGTTCTTTATAAACTTGTTTTATAAATAGTCCATAAGGCACGGATTTTTCATGCTTTATCATTTGGTTTTATGCTATTATTGTCTGCCCAATGTACAAATTGCATAATTTGTTCGAATCGATTACGCCTCATTGCATTTTTAACAAAAGGATGCTCCATGTCTGATTTGTCGTATTCACTAAAAATAAAAACGCGAAAAAAGCATTTCAGTTATTGAAGTGAGATACATGTATCAGGAGTATTTTTGAAAAGAGTATATTTTTTAGTTTCTGACTCTTAAGTATTACAATAATGGGTCATTCCAAAATACCTCGAACAATTTAACAGGTGTTAAATTCTCATTCAGATAAAATTGGTTTTGGAAAAGTATTCGGACGATTTTGAAAATCATCTCATTTTAACGAAGAATGTACATTTTGATGGCGTGCCTCTAGGTGCGTTGGCTTCAATGGCGCAAATTCTCTCATTATTTGTAAGTTTTACCTCGGCTTGGACACGAAGTTGTCTCCCTGGCAAATGGTCAAGATCTTTATCATTATTTTCATCTCCAGATTCTTCGTCTGAGAGAACTTTTACTTAAGTGATTTGAAGTGTCTCTTCTAGGGTAAAACCGCGCCTAAAAATGAAAAAAAAAACCGTAAATGCTAAGAAATACACTCCCATATATTCATTTATGTATTAAATAATAATATAAAATACCTCGCATCTCACAGTTTCCATAAATTCTCTGTTTATAAATCTCCAGATGTTTTTTACATAGGAAAAAGGAGGGCAAGATGACGGTGGTATAAAATTTCCAACGGCATTCATGCCACAAACAGCAGTCACGTTAACTCCTCTTTCTGCCGAAGAAATTGTCACAACTCGACGGTTGCCGTCTGATCCGTGGTTAACGTGGTTAATCCAAATGCACGTTTATCTATATCTATCACATTTTGAAGTTGATTTAGTTGTTCTTCATTAAATGTTGGTTTAAAGCAGCCAGCATTTTCAGGAAAATTCTGAAATATAAAAGTTGACTTTTAAAAATGAAAATAACTAGGATACACAAGTTACCTCATAAGGATATTTTTTAACATATCTTCTCAGAGTAGGTTCTGAAATATTATATGCTTTTGAGGCTGCATTGACACTTAACTGTTGAGCAGTTATTTCAGCCATTGCTCTTTTCATATTTTCTTTCGACCAAGATTGTCTGTCTGTCTCTCTTTTGTATATTTTGCCCATATTTAAATCTGAAATTGAAAATAGGTATGACTTACTGTTAATTTTGGTTGATTCGTGTAAGATGAGAATAACTCGTCATCTTACCCAAAAGTGTCATCTTTTTTTCTAAAAATCGTAAAGTCAAATTTATTATTCATAATGAATATTTTCTGTAAGTAATTTATTCGTAAAAGATATTAGTTTCGAATAAAAAATAAAACAGTTATCCAATACTTACCAAAAACCTTTAAAACCTTATTTTCGAAAACAATAATATTGTTAGCACCAACACAATATCGACACCAACACTTGTATCATACTAAACTCTGGCGGCTAACGTATTTGTAGTCAAAGACGAGAAACCTTGGAACATCTGTACGGTCCTGACTGAAGAAAGTGTTGCCAGAGATGTACGTTGAAAAAATATCGGGAATTCGTCATCTTATCCGATTCGTCATCTTACCCCCCTTTACCCTTATAATCGCTGTTCGTCAAATCGCCGAGAAGATCGTAATAATTATTGTATAAATATCTTTTGTTACACTGCGACAGTGCAGTTAATATAATATAATATCTAATATGATATAAATTACGTCGAATAAATCACTGGTAGTGAAATCAGGTCCCATTAATAATGCGTTTATTTTTGCAAAAATCTGGTAGTACTTTATCCTAGCCTTGCATATACGTAATACTGAACTTTGACACTACACCGAACTAAGTGGTAACGAAATATTTTAATAAAATTTGAAGGATTTAGGTTATATGTACCTTCATGTAAGGTTTAACTTATTTTTTGAGATAAAAAAAATTCCATGATAAAACACTCATACTCTACATCGACGTCCATTTTTTTTTCAATATTCATTAACAGCTTATTTTAAAATGTATACAGGCACAAAATTTTTGCACACTATATCTGCAAACCAGTAAACATGCATTACAGGAACTGTCAAATTTCACTAAACTTACACCATCTATGCGATGTTATCACTGGTTTCCTTGCAGCGCTGTGTTTAAATTTCATAATATTGCGTAACTTATATGTAACACTGAGATGTTCAGGGTTAATACTTTTGTGACTTTTAAAAAAAATTGTTTAATATGATCATATAGACATATAATACAAGATATACTGATTGTTGCAATACCAGGGCGTTCCCCCAGGGCGACAGAGAAAACTGACGCAAAGCAGTCCCTACATCTCTTTCTAATGGGTCGGGTTTATCAACCACGTGACATTCGCATTGGTCATTTAGGTCATCTGATCGATAAACCCGATAAATTAGAAAGATATACAGGGACTGCTTAACTCCAGTTTTCTCAGTCGCACTGGGGGAACGCCCTGGTATTGCAAAAATCAGTATATCAGTAGTATTATCGACTACATACGTAGCTAGGATTGACGACTTTACTTACCCTCCGAAGCATGCTAGTGGCAGTTAAATGGCAATTTAAAAAATTTGTACCACTGTGCTACAACTACCACATCATAATCTTCAGAAGATCATAACGCTTATTTTGATACGTCTGCATGGATTCTGTATTGTTTATGTAACTCTCCACTTACTGCTATAATTTTTAGCATATAATCTTCAAATCAAATTTTACATGATATTTTTAAATTACTCGTCTACTGTTCAATTTATATGCAGTTCGACCCTGTATGGCCAAATGTTTGCTTGTATCTAGTCTTCAATTGTTATCTGACGTTTGGTATTTAATCTTTGCGAGAACCGAGTTTTTCTAGTAAATCTTGGAATATCTTGATTAGGGTGTTTGGTGTCACCCAAAACGCCCATTGTGCTCGGTACAGATAAAACATCACAGGGCAAAATCAATTTGGATTTGCAACTAGCAGTGAAGGGATTCTTTTATAATATTTACCGTTAAATGATCCCAAAATCCAATTAATAGTTCACAGCATTAATGTGTGTCTACTAATTTTATTACGTATGATCATGTATTATGATATTATTTGTAACAAAAAAATATTTATGTTGTATTTATAAGAAAATTCTTACTTAATTTCTTAATCTTTCTAGTCTGAATAAGATAGCGGTAGTGATAACTAACACGAGGTATTAAAAACTGGATGTCATTTCCTTAACGCCGATAAATTTGTGATAAATGCTATTGGTCAGCAATTTCGCAGACTAATAATGTGTCCTATATTGTAAAAAACTAAACTGATATCGAATAGTAAGTAGATTATTATATGCGTTCAAATTTGAAATATCTTAAAAGCAATTGTTATGGTGGTTGAAATATTTAATGTTTGTTCTTCCTTACTGCAACTTTCTGGTTTTAATTATTTCTTTCTGAAGTTTATTTCTGTACTCTTATGCACTATTCCCGTTTTCAGGATTATGGATTCAGGACTGCTTTATACTTACAATTTTAATGCTTTTCCCCTCCATTCTCCATTCTATACAGTAGTACCGAAAAAATATAACACCTTGACAACCAGCTTTAGATCCCATGTGCAAATGCGATTTTTATATGAGTTGAAAAAGTCATAATTATATAAAAGTTCTTCGATTTCTTTACCTTTATCCTCAAAGTATATTTGTTTTAAAAACAAAAAGTCGAAATCCGAAGATTTCTTATGTTTTCGAAACCAAAATTCAGATTATTGCCTAAATCTGTGCATTGGTGAGACATGAGGAATCTAAATTTGCATTAGACAACATATACCTCCTTGAATACCTGTAAATTTCATCTCTATGCAGATGATACACAAATTTACCACTCATTTTACCCAGTTGACACAGCAAGTGCTATTGAGATTGCTAATCAAGATATTAAATCATTGATTGCTTGGGCAAGAAATCATGCATTAAATATAAACTCTAAAAAAACTAATCTGGTGGTTTTTGGTAAAAACAGGGTGTGTTTGGAGATGAGTAACATCATTGAAATAGTTGTTGATGATGAAATCATTAAACCTGTAACTAGTGCAAAAAATCTAGGTTTAACTTTAGATAATCACCTCAAATTTACAAAACATATTAACACCTGTGTGAGTAAAGCATTTTTCAGTCTAAGAACAATTTACCATAATCGCCGCTGTCTGTCATACAAAGTAAAAAGAATATTGTGCGAAAGTTTAGTATTATCAAAATTTAACTATGGAGATGTTGTGTATGGACCTTGTATTAGTTTAGATGACAGGAGAAGAATTCAGGTGGTTCAAAATTCGTGTCTTCGTCTGATCTGTGGTGTAAGAAGACACCAGCCTATTTCTCACAAATTAAAACATTTAAATGGTTGAACATGAAAAAGAGAAGATTTCTACATGCTGCTTGTCTTTTCTACAAAATTATCAAAAATTTTCTACCAGCATACCTTTTTAAAAAAATTAAATACAGAACTGACATACATAATGTCAATACAGGATACAAAAATACATTTACAGCTCCGCCACATCGTACAGAACAATTTAAAAATTCATTTACATATCAAATATCAAAAGTATATAATGGATTAGCTAAAGAATTAAAATTAAAATCGATTATATCTTTTAAGAAATCTAAATTGCTAAGTGAGTAACACATGTGCAACTATTTGATGACCTGTTATGAAGTATGTATAAACTTTGTGATAGTTTTTGGACAATATTTAAATGTTAAATGTTTCTATTGGTTATGGTTTTTAATTGATTGTTACAGAACATGCAAAAAAATATATTATATATTTTTTTCTCTTGCTTAAGATGAAAAGCAGAGGTACTTATTTCTTGAAATCAGCACCAACTGATGTTCGGCATTTTTTCTTTCTTATTGTATTTTATGCATATATAATTTATACATTTTGTGTTTGTATGAATTTGAAGGAAAAATAAAGACCTTTATTATTATTAGTATTATTATTATATCAATTCACCTAGGTAAGAACCTTTTGTGAACTGGTTTCTTATATTCAAAACGAGTAAATAAATATACAGATGCTGTGTTTTCAGCATATTTGTTTCGTTTCTCTGATTTTGTTTCTGTTTTTTTTTTGTTTGTGAGAGTTCCTTTGTTCTTGGCTTGCCTAAGCTGTTCCATTATATTTAAGATCTCGTCGTTCATCAGTTTGCATGTATCGAGAAGACAGCTTTTTAACATGGAATGTCTCCCATTGTTCATTGATATCCTCGATACAAGTATCCGTTAGTTTCCGATTAATCAAAGCTCCCACATATTTCTTGTTGTAGACATTATTTTATACCAGGGTCCGTCAACTCTCTTAATTCTACTTCTTTTTTTCCCTCTTTATAAGCAATTCTGCTTGTTCATTGGCGGATTAAGACCTCTATAGAAGGTTGTCACTCCATCTTTTGCGCGGTCGTCCGATACTTCTTCTGCCCATTGGTGACTTATCTCTTGCTATTTTGACGACACGGGTCTTCTCCAATCTGCTTATGTGGTTATTCCATTCTTTTTTTCCATTTTGTGTCCATTCATTTATACACTGTACGCTACATTTTCTTCTAATGTCTTCACTTCTCTTTCGATCTCTCAGCGTATTTCCTGTAATTCTTCTCAGTATTCTCATCTCTGCCGTTTCTAGTAGCCTTTGCGTTGTGGCTATGTTGGGTCTTGTTTCTAAGGCATATGCCATTAATGGTGTTACACTGGCTTTATAAATTCTTGATTTGATCTCAGTATTAACGTATCTGTTTTGCCATCTAGTGTTATTAAGGTATCCTGCCAGTCTATTTTCGTCTATTTATGTCTATCTCCATAGCTAGACAGTGCAATTTCCAGCTATTTTATTTCCATTACTTGTTCAATATTGATGCCAGCAATTTCTATTTTACATCCGGTTGGCTCTTTGCTGATTACTATTGTTTTAATTTTCTGAGGTGAGATTTTCATATTAAATTCTTTTGCTCTTATGTTAAATCTGTGGAACAGTCTTTGCAGACTATCTTCATCTTGGGCTATTTATATTGCGTCGTCTGCATAACAGTATTTTTATGTCTGTGTTTTCCATTCTGTATTATCTTCCTTTTTTAACGCTTTTGATGATTTCATCCATGATTAACATGAAGAGCATGGGGCTCAATGAATCCTCTTGTCTTATTCCGCTGCCTAAATTCTGCTGCTTTCTTATTTATAATGTAGCAATTTTATCTTGTTTCTTGAAGCATTGAAGTTTAAGTAAAATATTGGCAATAATTAGGTTGTGATCGGATGAGATATGCTGCAACTCCTGGATATGTTTTCACTGCTTTGATAATATTACGATATCACTCTTTATTTATGACAAACTCTGTCTAATTTCTGGAGAGTTTCTTAGCTTAATTATTGAATGCGATGAGTTAATATGAATTCCATCCTTCAAGGCAACTGTAAATAAAAACAGTAATACAAATGTTTAAAAGGATGAGATTTTAAGTCAATAATTACAAAGTTCGACCCAAGAAAAGAAAGAATTAATATTTTTTTGCATTTTTTAAAAATAAAATGCAGTCCACATAACCAGTGTTTTGACCTACGATTAGTTTACCGTGAGATATATTTGCTATATTATTTTATTAAATTAAAATAATATACGACGACAACTTTCATAAAACTATTTATTGTTTACTATACATGTTTACAAAACTGAGTTTCGTTTGATACTACTAAAAATACATTACAAAACGTATAACAGAAATCCCTGGTAGAGGTGAGTTCGTTACAAGGAACTATACTATACTTTTACCTTGGGGTAAAAACGTAAATTACAAAATCATTCATATAGTCCTTATTAGAACCATATACAGACGCAGCGGATGCGCAACAATAGCCGACGGATTTGCCGGGTACATACTTTCTAAAGGGAGGAATTATAATAGACAAGTTTTCCCCAGAAATATGTAAAACTAATAAATATTTTAATAGATTTCTGGAAACTAAAATTTACCCAAAAACTATGAATCTAAATAAAATAAAATCGAAAAATAATACGGAACAACCAGAAATCTTATAAATTGACCATCCACAAATATCATGTAGTTCTCAAAGCGGAAATTCAAGTTTTCGCTGTTAATGCTGTAAAAAATTAGATACTCATAATCATTTTAAGCTGTCGAAAAATGGTAAATCTAAAACAAACTTAAGTACGGCATTCCAAACTTTATTACATTACGAAAATGGAATTCTTAACGTTCTCTAATACACAGTAAGACCCAGACGAACCAAATAAATTCCTAGAAGATATCTCTATTGAGTTTAAAAAGCAAAATGTATAGAAAAAACCGAAAATGCTACCTCTCGATGATGATGTCCACAAAAGAACCAAAGATGTATTCAATACTAAGCCCAGTAGGTAGAGTTTTACCATGTATAGTCCTTCTAACGCCATGGGAGTCCTTTTATCGAGGTGTCTCTTTTTATAGAGGTGTCAACCGGCAAATGATAACTTATTTCTTTCCGCAACCTATTATGTTAATGGCTTAAATAAAATTGCTTCTAATCCAATTTATGTAAAATGTGGGAACGCCATTGTCAATGTAATTGATATGGGCAATTTAAAGCATTTAATGATATTCATATCTCTTTTAAAACGAGTTTAACCCTTTGGCTATAAATATTGGTACGCGAACTTATGACAAATATTATGAAAGGAAGCTTTTGTATCGAAAAAGAGGATGAAAGAGTTCAGATATTTACTTAAAATAAACTGAAAAATATGATTTAAAGTCAACTGAGTCACATGGTATAAATTTGTTTAATTCTGTGTAAAGTCAGTTTTTCTAAAACGAATTTTAGAACCAGTTTGTAATGTTTTAGAAAAAACATACATTGTATTAGAGAAACAATAATATGGTTTCAAGAAGATGAAAAACATATCCAAAAAATATATAAAAAATGTGAAAAATGAATCAAGGTCTAGAGACAACATAGAATAGAAAAGTAACGTAGATGTCTTGAAAGCGGAGATTTAGAAGCATACACGTCTAATATTATATTTCGCAGGTGTTACTGATTTAATACGTATGAGAAAAACAGAACGCAAATATTTCGAAGGAATTTGAAATTATCTTGAAAGAAATAGACTCTTCCATTAGCTTCTATATGAGAACAATCTGACGTAATTGGTTCATATAAAGATTACTTACAAAATGGAATATATAAACTATATTCGATTTGGAAATGAATAGTAGCACCGTTTTATGACAGATTGCAACAGTCTTTATTCAGAACTGTTTAACTGCAAAAAAATTGTAAATATTGGTTTTGTATTCCCTGAGTCGTCTATTGTTCTACTTGAATATGGATGAAATAATAAAAAAAGTAAGAACTAAAAAAGGGTATCAAATGGGAGAAAAACAACTTAAAATAATCTGCTATGCAGCCGACGCAATACTACTCTCTCAAAATGATTTACTACCACGTATGCTGCACCAATTCAATATAACTACGAGAAAATTTAACATGTTAATTTCTCCAAAAAAAGGCAAAGTGCGTGGTTATAATAGCAAACTTACTGTAAATTGGAAAGGTCAGATAATAGAACAAGTGATGTGAGCAATAAAAATATCGGGAAAGAAATGAAAGGCAGAATTAACAAAACAGTCATCAGACCAATAATGACATACGCGGCAGAAACACAACTTGACACAGAAAGGAAAAACAGGTTAGACTTCGTTAGGGACGTAATATGGTGCATTAGCAATCTGCTTAAGGATCTTCGATTTGAACCTCCACAGAATTTCAATATTGAATTCGCTTACACACCCCCAACGTTGAATGCCATAGGTCCAGACGGGTTTTAGTGTTACTTTATACACTAAGTTTATATTCTAGTGATTTAGTGGATCTACTGGTTTAGATCGTCAATCAAGTAGGCAGTTAATTTTAATTTAAATTGTTTTCCTTTATTGAAGATTCTCCAAGTAAGTCATCTCTCAACACAATATACCTCTCAAGAATGCCGAGGTATTTTGCACTATCGGATTTGGGTATATCTTAATTAATTAGGTGTACAGGTGGGCATGTCTGACGTTTAGTTGTAAAAGTTACATGATTTGATTTACTTCGATTAACCTTGATTCGCTATTTCCATCCAGTTTTTATTTTTTCTTCTTAAATCGTCAGCCCATCGTGTAGGTGGTCGACCGACGCTTGTCTTGCCTTCAGTTGGTATCTATTCCAATAACCTCTTTGTCCATCGCAAATCGGTCATTATAGCTATGTGCTTTGCCCATCTTGACTATAGTCTGGCTCTCCTTTCGATGACACCAGTCACCTTGGTTTTCTCCTGACCTCTTCGTTTTCGCTTCCAGCCATGTATAATAGGTAAACCTATATAGACGAAGCCGTACGTTGAGGTACGTCGTAGTTTGTATGTTTCAATTCTGTTATTATCGTACCGTATTTCACCTGGCAATATCTGTCTGTTACGTAGGATTTGAATATCCTATGGTATTCAGATTTCAGATTGTAGTTGTTTAATTTTACATAGTAAACCTGTATACCACACTTTAACAACCGCTTTTGTGATGTCCAAGAAGGCTGCAGAACAATAGCGCTTCTCCTCCAGATCCTGGTTTATGATCCAAGCGACATTTACAAAAATTTTCAGGAGACGAATTTTAAAGTTTGCTGTCAAATAAAACGGTTTTAACAATATTGTACTTTGTCAGATATGTTATATATTATTGTTTAAGGATTTGGTAATACAGTGATTCTTAAAACAATGCTGTCGTTGTGATATAAAATGCAAATTTCATGGTTTTTTCAAAATGTTACACTTGTACTTGGAACCTTAGGGCACTGTAACAGCTGTACTTGGAACTTTGTGTCCCTAAATAAATTTGAAGTTTTAAAAATGTCATATTATGACATATTATGTCATCATTGTAGACTTTATTGCCTTTAATAATAATAGCCTATACCATGACGTTGGAAGGATCAAAGGAAGAAGAAAATTAACGAAGAGTAGAAAATTAACTTTTATTTTTATAAACTGCTTCGTTTCAGAAATCAAACATTTCATGTAATTCTGATCTTCCAGTGACATCCATTTATACGCAAACTCAATATGCTCAAGCTTTTTCGCAGTCAGAGATTTGGGTTTTGTGTTATCGGCCGAAGCTACTACAAAGTTAGCAGTGGAATTATTTATGGGAACCACTCTCTGTTTCTTCCTAATACTGCTGGTAACTTTACTAACATTGACTGTAGAAAATTCGGCGCTGTGATCATTCAGCTTATACTGAAAAGTAAACATGTCTCCTTGCACAAAACGTAGTTGACATACTTTAGTGTAAGGTATTCTATTATATTGGTATAATGATGCTGTTTTTTTTGAAGTTTTTAAAGTGTATTGGTTTCATATTAATCACACAGAATGTCTTTCGTTTGTTGACTTTTAACAATAGTCTAATAAACGCTAGTGGAGACCAAATATTCGTAACCTTCATAGCTTTTTCTATGCGAGAGTGGATATTATCGACAACCTGTATGCACGAATGACCAGGTATTTCATAGTTGCCATTTGGATATTAGGATGTCTGTTAAGAAAGTCAGTGATTGCTACTGACATCAGGGAATTCCTGTTCTGAGGAACACAACTATCACTCCACATGATTATCTCATTTATTTCTGGATGTTTTAAAACTACTTTCTCTAAAATTTGTATTAGGGCACTAGACAAATCATTGCCTGATCTCCCACATAATGTTTCTGGCCATACTACACAGTAAACTTCTGCATCAACAGAACTGAGCTGTCAGATTGTATACGTTTAATTTCTGTTTGTAAAACAGCACATAGACTTCAGATTTAGGTAGATTTATGACATTTTCCAGATCAAAACATATAATGGCACAGTTTGAGTTCTCTGTTTTTTTGTTATTTTCACGTTCTTGGCGCATTATCAATTTCTTTTTAATATGGGAATTATATGCTTGTTGCTCTTCTGCCTGCACCCTCTTCTCTTTTTTGACCAATCTATAGTCTTCGCAGACGTCACACCTATCCGTTTTCGGTTGCAAGACTCTAGATTATGCTCAAAATTAAAAATGTGTCTATACAACGACAGCTTTTGTGGAGGTATATTGTTTGCATTGCACATTTTAATGTACAATTCATACATTTTTTGTACGTTAAGTGTTGGGTCTAGATATCTTTTTTTTGAATCTTTCCTGCAATAATGTGCTTCTACATATGGAAAATTGAAAATTATTTTCTTTGCTTTAAATGCGATCTTTGGTCCCTTTCCCTCTTTTATCAGAGTGTAGTGTGCCCGAATCACTCTTCTGTAAATGCACAGTATATATGGGCTTTTTCTGGAATATATTCAGAACCGGAGCTACAATAGTCCTCCCAAGATTCATTTTCGGACACAGAGGACATTGTAAACAAGAAAATGATAATTTTAACTGATAAAACTCACATGTAACTTTCACCAATACTCTCACTATAGTACATGGAACCATATGGTTCTAACTTTAAACCATTTCGTGCGCTTGGAACTAGATTTCACTGTTGATTGTGGGGCTATCTGTCAACGAATCGCAGAACTTTCAATACCATTATATGCAGAATTTAAAAAACAATAGATTTCTGTTAAAAAACGAGTTTTGTATAAACTGTCGCTTGGAACCCTATGGTTCTCAGCCCTCGAAGTGCCGACTTCACTAATAAAGGTTAGATATACCCATTGCAAATTTTATTATCTCTAGCTTACGCTTTTCTTAAAAGCATTTGTGTGTTTAACCCTGTCCAATCGCGAAAGCTTTTCAGCTAGGATATTTGTCGTCTATCAGGACCCCTTTCTTCTTCGATTTTACCCTTCATATTTGGGGCATAAGAATATGCCCCAAATATGCTATATTTTTACTTTTAATGGTGGTCAAAAGTTCTCTGTCTCTTCCCATTTCGTTCGTAATATGATCGGTCCATGGTATTTCCAAAATTCTTCTTAAAAGCCACATCTCAAAAGCTTTCAACGTTCCCATTAAGTCTGCATTAACAGTCCAAGCTTCGGCAACATAAACAAGAATAGAGTGGATATAACATTTTACCGTACGATATCATATTTGCAGATTGAGTCTTTGATTACTCAGAAATTTTCTCATACTCAAAAAGGCTGCCCTTCATATAAATTGGTAATTTGGTTAATTGGTTATTATATCAATTGGTAACAAACTACTGGATCTATAATATGAAGTTACAGATTCTAAAGGTTTGCCTATTTTATGGATTAAAATAACTTTCAATTTTACAAGAAAATATCCTAATCTTAATACCGCATTGTAGATTTGTCTTCACAAGAGGAGTGAATTTTGTTTTCTTGTTTTCTTTTCCATTGTCAACTTGGTACACATAAATGATAACCAATTTTAATGTTTTTAAAAGACTTTTTTTTTCGGAGATTGCATGACTTTGTCATATATGTGTTTTTAATTTCTAGTGCTTTAATTATTTTGCGATGATTCAAAAAACCTTTTTAACAAAACTTTTTTTAACCTAGCATAATAAGTAAATATACGCATATCAAGCTAAATATACACCTAACATATTACTAGACTTCGGCAAATATGCAAATAAAAATGTAGAAAATATGCGCATAAATATGCACGTGTTTACCCGAAAATATGCAAATATTTTACAAAATATGCATACATATAAATAAAAAAATCGTAAAATAGTAACAATTTTATTTAAAAAAAAAAGTGTACATAACTAAATCATCATCATCATCATCCAGCCTCAAGAGTCCACTGCTGAACATAGGCCTCTTCCTCATGTTTCCAACCCCGTCTATCTTGCGCCGCTCTCATCCAGTTTTTATCGAGTCTTTTTAAATCGTCAGTCCATCTTGTAGGTGGACTTAATAACTAAATATTTCCTACTATTCATTAAGATTTACATTTATTTTAAGTAACTACACATCATTTTTAAGTATGAATAAACTTATTTAGAATTATGGTAACAATAAATGACCAAGTGGTGTTCAAAATTTTCTAACAAAAACTTGTGGCTTCTGTCTGAGTACATATATTTATATATGGAAAAACTTCGTTCAACATCAACTGATGTAACGGGAGCATTTTTCAAACTAACCAAAACATTTGGTTCTAAATTAATTGTTTCCGAAATATTTCCAGCTAGAACACTGACTACTTCAGAAAGAATATGGTAACCTTTATTTTTTTCCATAGTAGCTTCAAATTTTTTTAAAATATCTTTTCCAATATTACCTCTAACGTTCCGACAACATGACGCAAATTCTTTTATTAATGCTGTACTTTCGAACAATGACAGTTTTGGTGATTCTAACTGAGTAATTGTTTTTTGAACAAAACTAAAATTTGATTTTATAAATGAAAGTTCTTGTTGAAGCAAGTTACTCTGAAAAGTTTGTTTAGAATCCAAAAGAGATTGGGAACTTTCATCTGTTAACGTATCAATTATGTTCTTTATTTTAACAAAATGATCTGCATAAAAATTAGCTGCTTCTAACCATGTTCCCCATCGCGTTAAAATAGGTTGTGGTGGAAGAGGCATGTTAGGTAGCATTTCTTTATAAAGTTGAATTCTTATAGGAGATTTAAGAAATACTTTTTTGACACTGGATATCATGGTATTTACAAGAGGAAACTTTTTTCGTATTTCCTCTGCAACTCTGTTTAATCCATGCGCTACACAAGTAACATGTATTAAATCTGGGAAAAATATTTTTAAATTTTGTCCTGCTTTCACCATATAAGGAGCAGCATCCGATAAAATAAGCAGTAATTTATTAGAAGGAATAGTTGTCGGAAGAAAAAAAGTTGCTAATGTTTCTTGTATCAAACGCGAAATTGTTAAAGCATTTGTTTTCTCAAGTTGCTGGCATGAAATAAGATGAGATTTTGGTAAGGTATCTTCTTTAAGAACACCAATCAATAAATGAGCAATATACTTTCCTGAGGAATCAGTGGTTTCGTCTACAGATATGTAAAAATAATTATCTGCAATTTCTTCCTTAATATTAATTAACACCGACGAGTATAGCCCGTTCACATTATTTCTTCTTAGAGAGCGATCACTTGGAACATTAAGTTTGCAATATTTTTTTAGAAACGAACTAAAATTTACATTTGCTAATTTTGAAAGCGGTATGTTTGCAGACACTAATGCGCGAAACAAGTCTTCATTAAAAGTTTCTTGCTCATCTAATTTTTTTGAAGTAGATTGGAAACATTTAGCCATTGAAGTTTGATGTTTTCCTCCTATTTTTCCTTTTTTTGCAATGTGTGAAGCAGTTCTCACATGTTGGTCTATCTGAAATTTCTTCTCACATGCTATCTATAAATAAAAATAAAAACCTTTATTTTAACCCAACCTTTAAAATATAAAAATATACAAGGTGTTTTTGGTTAATCAAATAACTGGTTTGGAAAAAAAAACACTCGCTAAGTGTTTTAAATGCAGTATTAATCCACAAATTAGTTTTTGTTACTAACCATTAGTACATCATATAACTTATTTTAAAATTCAACAAAAGTTTTTTTTTTGTTAATTCAATTACAATAAAAATAATTGTGTTTTAGAATAGCTGACTTCATACGCTTTGAATATCAAAACAAAAATGATTTACAAATCTGAGCATCAAATTAGAAATGTTTAGGTAGCTAATTCAATAAACTGGGAGATTTTGGAAAATCCCTAAATTAGGAACAAAACTATTAGCCGTTTACCTGCTGTTAAGATACAATAAATTGTAGATAGATTTGGGGATTAGATCATAAAATGCAAATGAGCGAACCCTTAGCGATTATCCAATAACTGAATGCCTCAGTGACCGAGACTTTCTAAGAATGTTGAGGGCTACTTAAATTGATCTTCTTTGAAATTGTAAATGTTTTGTACCTGTAGAGATTACGTACTTAGATCATTTTTTGATTAAAATGACTACAAAATTTTATACAAGAATTGAAATAAATTGGTATGTTTAAAAATTTTCAAATACAGTATAAAAATCTGAACTTTTATGCACTTTATGCAAACTTTTATACAAATATGCCAAAATATGAAATATTTGCATAAAATATGCACAATATGCAAAATATGCAATATGCATATTTGCCGAAGTCTACATATTACCAAAGCATCGTCTTTAAGAAATTTGAATTACAACGGTTGAGGTATGGGCGAAGGAAAATAAAGTACCTACCAAAGTACAAAGTATATAATTCTTTTTCGACTTTCAGAATAGGCAGGAATCACAGAAAACAGGAGACGAATGAAGGAGCATAAAAAAACTGGTGTGTGCCGGTAGAAGTTATACTTCTATACACGCTTTCGTCGTTACAAATTTATATGGGAGTCAATCTGCACAATCATTACATAATTATGTAATGCTATAGGTAAGAGAGAGTAGAAAGAGAAACAGAATTAGGTATATGGTGCATCGTTTGCTGTATATAAACATTTGACCTGTAATAGGAGTATAGTAAATGAAGGATTGAATCAATATTTTAATAAAAATATATTTTTATTTTCATATATGTATAAAAGGAGTTGAATGCAAAAAAAATTTTACATATACTCTGCAGTAAAATTCATTGTTTATTTTGTTATTAATATAAAAATACAATACAAATTAAAATGCAATATACATAACTTACTTACGCATATGTTTAATTTACCATAATAATAATATTTATAAAAAAATAATAATATTAATAAAGTATAAATATAGAAGTATAACTTCAAAAAATGTTTGTGGAAGATAAAATTAAAAAACCAACAACTCGGATTATGTTGTAAATTTTCATTTTATTTTAAAATTTAGCATTTTTGCGTATATTACATATATTTAATAAGATTAACGTGGGATTTTTAAATATTTCAAAAATAAAAAAGGAAATTCTCATTGGGATTCGAACTCACATATACCAGCGTATAAACCAAACACTTAAGCAATTTGCCAATTAGACATGACACTAACGTATTTCGTAATTGACAGTTCTCGGTCATACAATGATTTATTGTAATTATTGTTTTAAAATACAAAACCTAAAATAATTATGAACATTTAATAAATAATACAAAACATATCTTATAAATAATAAACTTAATATATATTATATTATATATATAATATTATATATATAATATTATATAAATATATATATATATATATATATATATATATATATATATATTTATTTATATATATTTATATAACAACCAAGGTCTATGTATAGATGGAGAATACCTAAACCATCTTAGATTCGCTGATGACATCATTCTAATTGCTAGAAGTCCTGAAGAATTACAACTGCAAATTAATGACCTTAATACAGCCAGCAATGAGGTAGGCCTAAAAATGAACCTAGCAAAGACTAAAATAATGTGCAATGATCTGATCGCCAACGTGGAAATAAAAATTAATGAAACCTCGCTAGAAGTAGTAGATGAATACATATACCTGGGACAGCTCATACATAAATCGGGATCACTACATCCGGAAATCAACAGACGAATAAAACAAGCGTGGTCAGCATTCGGACGAAATTCCATAGTCTTCAAGTCCAAAATGCCACTATACCTCAAGAAGAGAGTATTTGATCAATGCATATTACCCGTCTTGACATATGGATGTGAAACTTGGATATTAAAGAGAGAAATAACGTCGAAACTCCAAGTAACTCAAAGAGCAATGGAAAGATGTATGCTAGGGATAACAAAGAGGGATCGTAAAAGAATTGAATGGATACGGAGGCAAACCCAGGTGACTGATGTAATCCAAAGAATAAAATCCCTGAAATGGCAATGGGCAGGACATATGGCAAGAAGAACAGATAACAGATGGACCACTAGAACAACTATGTGGTACCCCAGGAACGCTAAGAGACCAAGGGGGCGCCCGAATCTCAGATGGGATTATGATATTAGAAAATTAACAGGAACAACGTGGTCTCGAATAGCACAAGATAGAAAAATATGGGCGCAAATGAGCGCAAATTATTAGAACAACGTATAACTAAGACATCGTCGAATAATAATAAGAACATAGAATAACATTGAAATAAGGGAGGCTACACCGTAATTGGAAACGGTTGATAAAGCTGCACATGATGATGATGATGATGATATATAAATATATATATATATATATATATATATATATATAATATATATATATATATATATATATATATATATAATATTAAATATATATACAAAAGGAACATTTTTATTCTTGAAAGAGAAAGAGAGAGAGAAAATATATCTTCTGTCTCTCTCTTACTCATATCTTACATATGTAATGATTTCACCGATTCACTCCCGTGCAAATTTCCAACGCCGACCGTGCGTATAGAAGTATAACTTCAATAAAATATAGATATGGCAATGGTTGTATTAAATTAACGAATTAAAAATTAAAATTTTGGAATAAGCTAAGTAATATATATATTTAAAAATATTAGCAGCAAACTGATATAAATTTATTAACTATATTTAATGGGAATTAAACACAATTTCGGTTTCAAATACGCTTATTTTGACGTTTCGATTTCTACTTCGAAAATAGTTCTCAAATTGCAACTAAAACACATAATTTTGTTTTGTTATTTGTTTATACAAAAAATTATTCTAATAATTTAATTTTATGTAACAATAAAACAATAAAAACTTTGTTTTCAAACTTCCACAAAATTTATTTTAAATTCTTATCACTACAGCTGTTTCGGCTGATTGCCTTTCTCAAGTGATCTGTTTTTCTCTCATCTCAATACTGTGTAAGTGTTTTTTATGTTGGCTCTTGTTGTTTTTAATATATTTGCCTAGGTTGTTATTTGTTCTGAAAGCTGGTGTTATTCCTTTCTTTTTTATGTGTTTGGCTATTTTTGTTGATATTTTGCCTGTGTATGTAATCGAGCAGAAGGTACTGGGTTTTTTCTCTGGTGGTGGAAATACTAAGTTCAGGGCTTTCTTGTGTAGTTTTTGATTTAATATTTTATTAATTGTTTGTTCGTTGTATCCATTGTTTACTGCTATTTGCTTAATGATATTTAATTCGCAATAAGCAAATAGCAGTAAACAATGGATACAACGAACAAACAATTAATAAAATATTAAATCAAAAACTACACAAGAAAGCCCTGAACTTAGTATTTCCACCACCAAAGAAAAAACCCAGTACCTTCTGCTCGATTACATACACAGGCAAAATATCAACAAAAATAGCCAAACACATAAAAAAGAAAGGAATAACACCAGCTTTCAGAACAAATAACAACCTAGGCAAATATATTAAAAACAACAAGAGCCAACATAAAAAACACTTACACAGTGATGTGTACAAACTTAAATGTGGTGACTGCCCAAAAACTTACATTGGTCAAACAGGTAGAAATTTTAATAAACGAATAGCAGAACATAAAAGGGCTTTCAATAATAGAAAAACAGATTCTACATACGCACTTCACCTTCTAGATCATAATCATTCTTTTAATGACGAATTTAAAATTCTCCACATTCAAAATAAAGGCCTTAAGCTACCTTTTTTAGAATCTATGGAAATTAACAAATTAAAAAACACAGATATAATTCTGAATGACCAGCTTGAGACAAACAGTTCTCCCCTCCTCAACCTATTTCATTAGAGACTATAAAGTGTAAACCCATACCAAAAACAGATCACTTGAGAAAGGCAATCAGCCGAAAGAGCTGTAGTGATAAGAATTTAAAATAAATTTTGTGGAAGTTTGAAAACAAAGTTTTCATTGTTTTATTGTTACATAAAATGAATTTCCATCAAGTAACGGTCGAATCCATCAATTTCATTTTATCTGCCTCATTTATACTAACAGTTCAGACATATATATTTTAAAGTAGGTAACTTAAAATGATATTGTCAATATTGTTAAGGTGTGTTTCTCAGATGAATTTGTTGGGGAACAAAGGAACAACCCAAAAATAAAGGTAGTTTGACTATTTATCTAAACCGCGTATTGACAATAGATATATCAATCGCCTTTAACGAAACAGAACCTTACAAAATTTAATTGTATATCAAACGAGATAGACTTTTGTAGTTCTTTCTATACTGCATCAAAACTGCCAATCAATCACTGAATATCTAATTATTTTCCCATGCATTTTTAATCATATCATTGATATTAGCTTCAGTTCTCGTTATGTAAAACATGAGGGGACAATATAAAAATAATCGATTCGTGTCGTTATAAATCATAAATTCATATCTAGATGAGTGAAGGTATTTGGGCTTATCCCCTTAACCTACTAATATATTGCTGGGTGGTTATTTTAAATATTGAATGGTTGAGCAAAGAAAACATAGGCTTGTATCATTGCTTGAACACTGATAGCCGTTTAAGTTTTTAAAAAATACTGACGGTTTTAACCTTAGAATAGGTAGTGTAGTAAAATAGTAGTACATAATTCTCTATCTGAAAACATATTTATTTGATTGGGTTTATTTGCCATTTTATTAACTATCATATTAACAGCGTTTTAATACCATCATGGAAATGATTCTCACAACTGACGAGAAAGTGTTTATATTAGAGCATTATTTACGCTTATACGGAAATTGACTGAAAACAAGTGTGGAAAATGTCGACAAGTGTTTTAATAGGCATCTCCCGTAAAAGTGTGAATTTTACTGTCATCATTGCATATGAATGTTTTTTTAAAGAAAAATTAATGCTATGATTTTTCTGACGGATATTCTTAAGATAAAGTTGATTTCATGTAATAGAATGAACTATCTTACAATAAAGTCGTCCCAGGTACGCAATTCAAAAGTATTGGCAATATCATCAGCCATCTTCTTTAAAATGTAAAATATATGTCTGAGTAGTCAATATGAATGAGTGAGATAAAATTTATTTACAAGAAGAATTTTTTATCAACCAACACAAACACTTTTTGTTCTGTTTATTATGTGTTTTGTATTTTGATAATGATTTCCGAAGTGGAAATCGAGACGTCAAGTAAACTTAATTTTAAAGTAAAATTTTGGTTTATTCCCAACAAAAATATTAAACTGCATTAATACTGACACAATCTGCAAACAAAAGCATTGTAAATATCCAGAAAAAGGTGTGACCAGTATGAGTATATCCATTTTTTGTATTAAAAATACAAAAATAATTGAATCAAGGGAAAACTATTAAACAATTTATGTTACTCGGATGGCATTGTCGTAATAGCAGATCATCAATAAAACTTCACAAAACATTCTAACAACACCACTGAAAAAGGAAACGTTTATCTTAAAACCTTTTGTGCTCATTTTTCTTGCCTTTTTAATAAATCGTCATTAATTAGATCGGACACTTCTTGTACCAGACGGCGATTTGTCTCTTGCTATCGTGACTACCCTATCATCTGTCATTCTGCTTCTATGATTGTTCCATTCTCTCTTATTTATTATCCAGTCGTCTATTTTTTCTACCTTGTATGCTGTTCTAATTTCGCGACTTCTTTTTCTATCACTTAGTGTGTTTCCGTGATTCTTCTTAGTATTCACATTTCTGTTCATCATTTTTGTTTTGGATGTATAAGATCTCGTTTTAGCCGTGTCTATTATTTGCAGTCTTATAGCCGCTTTGTTGCGGATAGTGCTGAAGGATTACAAAAACTGATAGATCAAGTAGTTAACATCGGTAGAAAATATGGAATGAAACTTAATAATAAGAAGACGAAAATTATGATCATAAGCAGAAACCAAGATACAGATGCAAAGTTTATGGCCGACAATGAGGTATTGGATAGAACAGAAAAAATAACATACCTAGGATGCAACATCACATACAGCTGGGATCACTTATACGAGATTAGATGTAGGATCGGAAAAGTAAGGGGTGCCTTCCAACAGATGAAGAAAGTTTTCTGCAATTTAACCTTGAACTTACATCTCCGACTCAAAATCCTTAATTGTTATGTGTTTTCTATTCTTATGTATGGAGCAGAGACATGGACACTCACTGATGCGTCTTGCAGACGGTTGCAGTCTTTCGAGATGTGGTGTTATCGTCGCATGCTCAGAATATCATATGTACATCATATAACCAACGACGCAGTAATGCAACGTTTACGAAAAGAACCTGAAGTCTTGAAATCCATTAAAGAAAGAAGTTAGCATACTTCTTACATATAGTGAGAAATAAAAATAAATACAGATTCCTACTATTGATATTAGAAGGGAAAATAGGAGGAAATAGAGGACCAGGACACCGCCGAATATCCTGGGTTAAGAATTTGAGACACTGGACAGGTATGATCACCACAGACCTATTTCGAAAAGCTGCGAAAATAAAATACGATGGGCCATTGTGGTAGCCAACATCTATAGACGATAGGCACTAGCAGAAAAAGAAGAAGCCGCTTTGTAAATTCTTGTCCCAGGTTCCACCCTTATGTGTTTGTTTCTCCATCTCGTATTGTTTAGACATCCTGCAGCTCTATTTTCTTTGTGTATTTGTTTTTACTTCTGCTTCTACATCACCGTAACTGAATAGTGTTATTCCTAAGTAGTTGATTTCCATAATATGTTCAATGCTGGATGCGTCAATTTCTATTTTACATCAATTTGGTTCTTTGCTGATGATTGTTGTTTTTGTTTCCTGAGCTAAAATGACTATGTTTAAAAATCGGTAAGATAGTTTCGAAACAAATTCAGATTTCTGCTTTAATCTGGAGCCTTCTAAAAATTGCAAGGCATGACCAGACGATGATAAAGATGTTGACTATGTTTAACTTCTTTACCATTATGTTAAATTTATGGACTGATCTTTATAAGCCGTTCTCATTTCCTGGTGTTAGTATGTCATCGTCTGCATAGATATGATCGTAGCTTCTTTATTTCCCATTTTCAAACCTTTAACTCTCTTCAAGGTTTTAAATATATCATCCATTATGAGACTCAGGAGGATGGAGCTTAAGAAGCTTTCTGTCTTATACCTGTACCTGCGTCTATTTCGTCTGTCAGGTATTCCTCTATTGTGTCCTGCATTTTGTTGTTCTTGTATATATTTTTGATTATTTTAATGATATCTAATGGAATTTGTCTATTGTATAAAAGGTGAATAACTTTCTTTAGCCTTACCCCGTACAAAGTTTTTTTACTTTAATCAAGCAAAAAAAACCGCCAGTCGATTTTATTCCTTTTTTCCTTTTTCTTTTCTGCGATTTGTCTTACAACAACTGTACACGATCTTGCGCTTCGACTGCCTTGTTGTTCATCCTCAAGTGATATTCTCTCGTTTAGTAATTTAATTAAAATTGTTGTCGTTAGTGTCAGAGTAGTGTTTAATAGATTGATTCCTCTATAGTGTTCCTATTTCCTTTTTTACTTTTTTTAAACATCATGATTAGTACGTTTATTTTTCATTATTTGGATGCTTTGTTGTATTCTAATATTTTGTTGATGAGCTGTGCTAATTGATGTGTCATCATTGTTCAGCAATATTTTAAATGCTTATTGGGCTAGTCCGTTCATGCCTGCAGCTTTTCTGTTTTTTAATCTGTTTTTAGTTTTCTTTGTGCTTTCTTCACTTCCACTGTGCTTATTCTGGTTTGTTTACTAGTTGTAATTTCCAGTGTTTCTGGTTCTGCTGGTGTCGGCTGGTCTACTGAGTACACTGTTTTCAAGTAATCTATCCACGTTTTGGTCTCTATACTATACCTTAAACTTTTAAAATTTCTCTCATTTCTTTTTGTAATACGTAATACGTAGAAGTCTTGTTCCAGATCTTTTAAGATGTGTTCTCAGTGGTTGTTTAAGCTTATTGTACCAACTCTATGTATCTCATTGCGAATTCTCTTACAGTTTTCATATGAATGTGCTGTCTGATTATTCATGTATTTCAAATATGTAAAACAAAATGTAAAATAAAATTTTTAATAAAATTATTTGTGGTTTAATTCCATATAAATACAAAATTTAGCGGCATTATGAATATATGTAATATTATAAATTATTATCAGCGGCAACTCTATGAATTTTATTTATTTTAGTTATACAGTATCTTTCTAATATTTGTCGTAGGGTACTTTGGAGACAACTTTTATATGTAAAAAATACAGAAATAAAAGGATCGGTCAGTATTTACATACTTTTCTCAGCAAAATCAACGAGAACATCTAATAAATAGCTTCATCAATCGTTCATAATAAATGCAGTGCCAAGAGACAAACGGATAGCTGTTAATTGTCCTACTATAAGGGTATATTGCGTGAGGGGACACCGAATATATCATTCTGAACGAGATAAATTGAGGGCACTAAAAAGTGTATGTTGTCCCCGACACTTTGGACTGTTATCAAATTTAATAATTACACATCATTTAGTAGCAAATGGTGTAAATGGTATCTGTTAAGTTCTACATATTACCGATATTAATCATTTTCTTTTTACAAGTATCACAACTGCTGAAACGTATTTAATTAAAGGCAGCTGTAAAAGTTTTAAACTCATCTAAAAACTTCAATAAAAAATCAAATAAATATATCTGAATTATTTGCTTATATTCTAATGGTGGATTAATAATCAATTTACTTATAAAAATATTTTTTATATGTACAAAACGCATGTGTCATAAATCTTCGGTAGAAAGGTTTATGTTTTTCTATTATCATCTTCATCATTATCATCATCATCATCATTTAAGGTCACTACTAAAGGTAGGCCTTTGGTAAATATTTCCATTGCATCCGATCTTGAGTACCTTGAATCCAGTTTAGTCCAACTATCTTGTTAGAGGACGCCCTCGATTACGATAAGCATCGTATGTAGGTCTCCATTTTAAAATTTTCTTGGTCCATCTGCCATCTCTGACTCTGACAACATGGCTGCCCAGTTCCATTTTAGAGTTATAATTATTTTAACTGCGTCCGTAACTCCAGTTTTTCTACCATTTAATTGTATGTTATAGTAAATGTTAAATGTTAAACATAGTTGTTAAGCATAAAGTTGAGATATTTCTTTTTCATCTAGTCCCCTGTACCTAATACCAGTACGTTGGAGTCAACTGTTCAACTTCTTCATCATTGAATTAATAACGTGAATGATGTTCCTCTCGTTCGCGTTCTATTTTGGTACCATTAGGGTTTCCATTTTAGAATTTGTTTTGGGTAGTTCTCAGCTCTCCTCTGTATGTGGTCGAGTGAGACTAACTGTTTTATTTTAATATTTTTTGTTAGCATATTTTATGTACCGATGATCTCTCTTATATGGTTGTTTTCACCCTCTCTTTGGTCTCGAGTTATGAGATAATCGTCACCAAAAAAAATTTAAGTTATGTTAACCAATTTCTCCATCGTACTCCCAATTTAAACGAATTCCTGTGAGAATAGAATGAAAGAAAAGAATAAGTGAAGTTAGAATTCGAATAACAAAATTAATTAATAATGAAGAAAACCAGAAATAAACATGAAGCCATCCAAAAAATAACCCTAATCTTAAAAAACTAATACCAAATATTACACTAGAGTTAAAAGCCAAACAAGTCGCAGGTAAAGAAGGAAAGTACCGAATAACAGATAAAAAATGTTGAATTTGAAAATATACTAGACACAACAGAGATAAAAATAAGAAACACGATGATCAACAAGGGAAAGATGGAATACTTAGTATTAGAAATGATAAAGTTTGGGAGACAATCCGTGATGGAAATGCTAAAAATTATTTTTTATAAATGTATAGCAATATGTAAATATTTTGCATCACTAAATGCTCTCATATTATTGATATTTAAAAAGGGAGATAAATATAAATTAAAGAATTATAGAGAATCAGTTTACTAACAGTTTTGTATAAACTGTTTGTAAAGATAATTGTCTTGCGAATAACAAACAAATTGGTCAGTCAGTCTTCATAAAGGAGGGGTTTAGAAAGGGTTATGCACTAGGTACAGGTCATATATAAGTAATACATCGAGTTAGGATGAAGTAATAAAAACATTAAAAAAATTAATGGAAAATCAATGATATCTAGTAGTTTAACACTATGCATAGCATAGCTACATAAGTAACAATAGAATTGATGATCAATACAAAAAAATCATTAAGTATATTTACGATAATTCAACATTCAACAGTAGCAGCAGAGGAAAAAATAGAAAAAATGAAAATACAACCAATCAATTAACTGAAGTCATACAACTAAAACAATACGACCTAATACCTAGACGACATAATACTGAAACTCAAAAGACTAAAACACTAAGACGAATTAAAATAAAAAAACAAAAATCAAGATCTCAACGAAAAGCTATTATTTACTAAGAAATTTTCCAAATCTCTAAAGGTCATATCCTGTTTGCACTTAGACCTTCATCATCAATATGTTACAATTACAAGCAAGATCACCGATTCTTAAATTTAACAAGATGTAGACCTCTAGTGACGTATAAAGGAATTAATATCGATTCGGTCAATGTTCGCAGTGAATGTACTGGCATTTTCTTTCAAAGAGCACAGGTGGATAATGAACTAACGAAAGAGCGAACTTACGAATGGCGTGTAGAGATGGCGCTTTAGAACTTGAATTTAAAGTTTGTAACGAAGGTTTTGTTTCAATAATATCGTTGTTTTTTATCAGTAACACACACGAAAATATTTCTTATATTATTTGCTTATAGTAAACATAAATTAAGTGAGATTTTCATTTAAAATTTTTGATAAATTTGGCAATTTTTTTTTATAAACTTGCGAAAGATTGACACGGTTTGGTAAAGTCGTAGAATAAATTAATTATTGTTTGTAGACATTAAAACAAAAAATATGAAATCTTTATCAGAAACAAAAAAAGTATCAAAAAGCTAGTAGTAGTAACATATGTAAGTATATACCTCTATAGGCCTAATTTAAACTTTATTTAATGGAATTGGTCTCCATTCCTCTAAAACAGGCATTCTAAGCTGGTTCAAAGTAGCTAAGAGGAGCAGGTACCCGGCTTCGGATGCTATGGAATCGGTCCCAAACCTGTTCCATGAGATTTAAGTTAAGATTGTGTCGTGACCATATATGAATCGCTAACTGCAGAAAGGCATCATGTCCAATATGTACGAATTTTGTGTATTTTATTAAAATTGTTTCCAGTAGCAAAATGCAACGTTTACTACAAAAAGGAAACACGTCTGCATATTAGTATTGGCATGGCACCACTTGCAATATTCTATTAACTACAGAAAGGAAACTAGTCCAGGACAAGTTCTCTTTCTGTGGTTAACAGTTGCGGCGCTAGAACTGCGGGGCAAATATTCGAACTATCCTCACAGCTGAGTTTAGTCAGACAATATTGTGCTTTGTTTATTGATGATTGTTGTCGTCTTTACTGTGGTTAATAATTAGATTAGAATGAGTGGTCCAGATGAGGAATGGCGTGTAAACAAGAAACGAAAAAGTTTTACGAATGATGACAAATATAAAAGGAACATAATAAAGAAGTATAAAGTGGCTGGACAAGAACACGTAAACTGGGTTGGCAAAACTGTACCAGCTAAAAAACCAGGCTTAAATTTTTGCAGGTACAAATTGTTTTATTCATTGTTGTTAATTTGTACAGTTTGGTTTAAAGGCTACTAAAACCTAACCTCAAAGTCATTTACTTATCTTTAATATCTTTTTCATACTGTTACAATAAAGTCTTTTGTTGTTTTAGCTGCAAATCCAATTGCCTTGGAGTTTTCACTGAAAAAAAAAAATGATTGAAATATCCGCCAAACTACATAACAAGACAACCAAAACGGAACAGGACATTTAAATCCAATTTGTTATGGAAATTAATCAGATTGCAAGGGAAAGACCCAGGTCTAGTTCGTCAACCGCAAAACCCAAGGCTTTCAGTGTGATTTATTATGTAGTACACAATGGAAAACGTACAAAAGTATGTAAAAATTGATTTATGAAAACCTATGGATACACTGCAAAGCAGTGTTACAGTTTGTTCTATTTATTGCAACTAAATGAAACACCAACTGACAACAGAGGAAAAAACGTTTCAGGAAATGCAATACCTGGGTCCGTACTGTCTAAATTAAGGGTCCATGTAGAATCATCCCCCACCAAAGTACATCACTATTTTTCAACTAATATGAATTTAAAAATCACGTAGATGTTCATTAAAAAAGAACATAGTTTGCTTATTTCAACATTAGGAATTGAGAAAAGGCTCTCCTACAAGTTTTTTTGGACATATTTCAATTAAAACTATCTTTCTATTGGCTTTGCCCAACCAGTTAAAGATGCATGTGTTGCATGTGAGAAACTAAATTTAAAAATAAAAAGTCCTGTTTTGAATGAAAATGCAAAGCGAACAGCAGTCGTTGAGCTAACAGTACACAAGCGTAAATCTGAAAAGTTCTATGCTTCACTGAAAGAAGTGACCACGCAGTGTGTCAGTACGGCTGAAGAAAATGTTGGCATCTACTTAGATTTCGCTACCTTGTATTCCTGCCCAAGATACCTATTACCTTAGACAGCTCACTGTAAACGTCTTTGGTGTGCATAATCTCGCGACACAGGAATGTACAATTTTTATCTATCATGAAGGTGAAGGGAGTAAAGGCTCAAACAAAATTTGTACTATGTTAGATTCGTACATAAAAAACAAAATTGGCAGTGGTGTAAATAACCTTTATCTGTTTGGGGACAACTGCGCAGGGCAAAATAAAAATAATACTGTGATTCGCATGATGATGTACCTGTGTGAGATAAAAAAGTTTAAAGAATTCAAACTAACCTTTCCTGTTAGGGGCCACTCTTTTATGCCAAATAACATAGATTTTGGTATCATCAGAAGAAAATTAAAGCAAGAAGAACGATATTATACTATTAATGAGGTTGAAAAGCTTATAATGAAAGTATCAAAAATTGACGGCAAATTTTCTGTTATTAAAATGACTTCTGATGATTTCATTGACTTCAGTTCATGGTGTCCCAAGTTAAAAAAAAAACCACCTGCCTAAGTGATCATTCGTATGGCAAAAATGTCCCAAAAAACTAAAAAAGGGCTTTTGCCATATCACAATACAGAGAAATGACTTTTTCATCAAAGAATCCTAACACGGTTCAATGTAAGATGAACATCGGCGGCTTCATAATGGATGAATTCAAACTACGGATTGCAGTATAGCCAATTCTGGCTCTTACTAGAAGAGCGTATTCAACTGTACTTCCAATTAACAAGAAGAAAATGGAAGACATGAAGAAAACATTGGTATATATCCCGGAAGAAAAAATGAATTTTTGGAATCCGATTTTGTTATAGCCAATTACACCGGCATTTACAGAGGAAAACTAAAAACTTGAACTGAAATTTACTTTTCTTTATTTAGTTTTAATTTATGATTTAATTGCTTTATTTCATGTATATTACATTGTTTTATTTCATTAAAATTAATTCTCATAAATATTCTGTTTGTATAATAATTGTTTTCCTTAGAACTTCTTAAAGTTTCTTGTTTACGGCAGAAAGGGAACATGTCCTTAACACAAAAAAATTCTCTACCCTCTCTTCTTAAAATATTTAAATATTTTAAAAGTATGTAGGTAGTCCAGAATGCCCAATCCCATAAACCTTAAATGCAAAAAAATAAATACCAGTAGTGTGTTTGAGTTTACCAAGTTTTTTGTCTCTCCTGAAAAATTGGCAAAACTGGACTTGTTGCCTTTCTGCAGTTCGCGATTCATATATATTCAAAGGCGTTTAAAATAAAAAAGGAACTAAACAGGGCTTCATCAAGATTATTATACAATATACCTATTCTGAATATATACCTACTAGATGAATGGGATAGAGAAATCACTACACGAGGCAGAAAAATCTGAATGCTTCTACAAAGATGTTTAAGTTTAGTTAATAAAAATATATGTAAATTATTTATTTATTAACTACAGTCTGATTTTTACAAAAATGTTAATTTTGTTTTGTTTGCTCCTAAATTGTTTAAATTATCCCACTATCTTTTTCTTGGTCTGCCAATACTTTTTCGTCCATTTGGTGACTTGTCTCGTGCTATTCGTACTATCCTATCCTCTTCCATTCTACTTATGTGTTCGTTCCATTCCTGTTTCAGTTTTGTCACCCATCCATTTATGTCTTCTATATTGCATGCTCTTCTTATGTTTTCGCTTCTCTCCCTATCCAACAGACTTTTCCCTGATATTCGTCGAAGTAATTTCATCTCTGTTGCTTCTAGTAATCGTCTCGTTTGAGATGTGTCAGGTCTTGTCTTCGCTGTGTATGTTAATATCATGGACGTATAAAAGCTGAACATGTGATATTATATAAAAAAATATACAGAAAGCTATTAACATAATATATTAATACTTAAAAATATGGCAACTGGAATGAAAAATAAAAGTTAAAGAATAAAGAAAGAATGAAAAAGGAAGAAATTTTAAAAAGAAGTTATAAAAATAAACAAACTAAATAAAAATAAAGGTAAATATATGTTTTTTATACTCCAAATTTTATATAGGTGTATAACAAATTTCTAACAAAAGAGGTAATACGTATCCAATAAATAATATTAACCTCGAAGATCGCTTAAATATGTTAATCTTTAATCAACAACCGCAAATATGTATCTTCTTTCACAAATAATTTATGTTTGGACCATAATTAATCAATGTGACATCCTGAAAGGATAACAGACCGACGCTACATTCGGGATTCGCTAATAGAAATCTTCCATGGGGCGGATTTTCTCCAACACCTTACCAATTAAAGCTGGGTCATGTTAAAGCGGGGCGAAACAAGGGTAGAGCGAAGTGTTGAATGAACTCTAATTGTCAGAAGCAACTACCCTTAACCCCTAATGGTCTGATCCTTAATCCTGTCATTATAAATCGCGTAAGGACATGAAAGAAAAGACCACGAGTGAATCAAGCTAATAGTAAAATTGCATTCTACAGAACGCCAAGCTTTATAGGGTGACTTATACTATAGCAACGAGAAAAACTGTGTTTTTGCGTAAACAGCACAAAATTCGATTCAAAGGGTAATTTTAAAAAAATTAATATACTTTTTTATATACGAGTGTCTTTTTATAAATTAACAAATTTATATTTTATGCAAATATTATATATTTATTATATTTTTGCAAGATCTTAAAATGAGTAATTCTGTCACATTGGGAAGTACTTACATATGGATTTTTTATTCTAAAAAATATCAAATATATAATTCCAAAAATGGCTAATATAATAATGAAGATGGTGTTTCCACGTTCGAATAATAATTCATTTTTTAAATACATGTGGTAAAAAGTACAGATTGTTTATATTTAATATCGACTGCAGTTCTAGTCAAAACAAAAAGATTATACTATTTTAGAAACGTGTTAAATGGCGTTGCATAATTTTAGTTATCATATATTTCCACTTAGGTTAACAATTTATGATCTACTATATTCACGCGCATAATATATCAACGATGTTTGGAGAATATCCAAACTATTGCATCTATGATTGGTTTTTCAAGGATTTCTATTAATAATATCTCTATTGTCTCGCTGTTTTCTCTCTAAAAATGAATAGATTTATGAATGGTTATAAATTATTCACAAAACATAAAAGAAATAATTGACTACGTTAAAACAAAGGCTACGAAGACAATCACCATCTTATAATGTAGTGAACTGTCTGCTTAAAATTGACTGGTATTAAATAATAAAAAAATATTTAATAATAAATATAAAACTTTTATTTGAGAGCTTCGCGAACAGACATACGCAACAATTCTGATGAATTAAATTTGAAAATACAGGGAATTCAGAAAATAGGTTGAGTACCTGAATTATTTATGACAAGCAGATTCATCAAGAAACATGTGTAGAATAATTTCGATTTACGGAAAGCCTTAACCTGTTCAAAGTTGACTAGTTCAGTAGCGCAGTATAAAAGAAATCTTCGTTTATATAATTTAGGAATACATTATTTTGATCATAAACCGGGATATATGTCTGTCTGGGATGAAGTCGAAAAGGTGTAAGAGGTTCCTAAAACGTTGCAACATGTTTTATTAGGCACTTAAATTTTCATGCTGCGTCAAAATCATGCCATCGTGTATTACTATTTTTTCAACGGACCAAACGGAAAGAATAAGACAGGGCTTTTCTTGATGGAAATTCATTTTATGTAACAATAAAACACTGAAAACTATGTTTTCAAAACTTCCACAACATCATCATCATCATCATTTAACCCGGATCTATCCACTGCTGGATATAGGTCTCCCTCAGTCTTTTCCATGTATTTCTGTTTTGTGCTGTTTGCATCCAATTTTTGTCGATCCGTTTTATGTCACCAGACCATCTTGTTGGTGGACGACCTCTACTTCGATGTGCTTCTTGTCTCGGTCTCCACTGTATTATTCACTGTGTCCATCTGTTATCCGACATTCTAGCCATGTGCCCAGCCCAGTTCCACTTAAGGGTCATAATTCTTTCTATGGCATCTGTCACTCCTGTTCTCCGTCTTATTTCCTTGTTCGTGATCCGATTCCTACTAGAAATGCCTAACATCGATCGTTCCATGGCTCTTTGGGTAACACAAATTTTATTTCTTACTTTCTTGGTTAGTGTTAATGTCTCTGCACCATATGTAAGTACTGGCAACACGCACTGATTAAAGACTTTTCTTTTAAGACACATAGGCAGTTCTGATTTAAGAACATAGCTTAGCTTGCCGAATGCCACCCAAGTGAGTCCTATGCGGCGGCTTAGTTCGCACGTTTGATTATCTCTTCCTATGCGTATCTCATGTCCTAAGTACTTATATGAGGTGGTTTCTTCAATATGCATGCCATTTACTGAAATCTTTTCGGAAAAACTTCCAAACATTTATTATAAAATCTTAACACTACAGCTGTTTCGGCTGATTGTCTTTCTCAAGTGATCTATTTTTGGCATGCGTTTACACTTTATAGTCTTTAATGAAATAGGTTGAGGAGGGGAGAACTGTTTGTCTGAAGTTGGTCATTGAGAATTATATCTGTGTTTTTTAATTTGTTAATTTCCATAGATTCTAACAAGGATAGCTTAAGGCCTTTATTTTGAATGTGAAGAATTTGAAATTCGTCATTACAAGAATGATTATGATCTAGAAGATGAAGTGCGTATGTAGAATCTGTTTTTCTATTATTGAAAGCCCTTTTATGTTCTGCTATTCGTTTATTAAAATTTCTACCAGTTTGACCGATGTAAGTTTTTGGGCAGTCGCCATATTTAAGTTTGTATACACCACTGTGTAATTGCTGTGATTTTTTTTGGCTCTTGTTGTGTTTTATATATTTGCCTAAGTTGTTATTTGTTCTGAAAGCTGGTGTTATTCCTTTCCTTTTTATGTGTTTGGCTATTTTTGTTGATATTTTGTCTATATATGTAATCGAGCAGAAGGTACTGGGTTTTTTACCTGGTGGTGAAATACTAATTTCAGGGCTTTCTTGTGTAGTTTTTGATTTAAAATTTTATTAATTGTTTGTTCGTTGTATCCATTGTTTACTGCTACTGTAATGATATTTAATTCTGTCTCAAAGTTGTATTTTGACATCGGAATTTCTGTTAATCTATGTAACATACTATGATAGGCTGCCAGTTTATGTTGTGTGGGATGGGTATGTATGGATGATGAATTGTGTATAGTCGTGTCAATATGGGTAGGTTTATGAAATATGGAGAAGTAATTTTTTTTAAGTCTGATAATTTTTAAAAATTATCAGTATATATACTCGTCCTAATATACATTTGTCATTTATCACTATGATGAAAGGTGTACAAGATGAGAACCTCGAATTAAAAAGTAAAAATAGACAAAATCCAGTGTTTTAAATGGCTGTTATTAAAAAAAAAGCAAGACAATCTAGACAAGAGTATACTGATTATAAAAATCATACTATTCCAATCAAAACTATCGGAGAATCAAGCAGCTATGTTTTTATAACCTCAAATATGGTTAAATATTTAATTCTTATTAGACTTATTATATTGTAGATGTAAGAATAAATTGATTCTTGGGATTCGCCGAGAATGTAGAGAAGAGATTTTTACAAAATTTTATAAATTTGACAACAAAAATACTCAAGACGCTTATCTTCAATCCCTTATTGAAATATTGACAGTTGTCCGACGACCTTTTAAACGAAACACTGAAGAAAATAGGAGAAAACCATACGAATACTCACTTTCTTACAGAATGAGAACAAGCACAGGAGCTTATTTTGTTTGTAAATCCAGCTAATGCAAAACCTGAATAAATAGTTAACAGTATAAAAGTCCATATTAAGTCAATGCCTATCAAACTAGCACACCACACTGGACGCGCAGTGAAATATTTAAAGGACAAACTGAATATAAATATAATGCATTCGTTATTTTCAGAAAAAAATCCAGATATCTCAGTGAAATATGGATTTTACAGAGGTCTCTTCATCAACTTCTATTAGTTACACTTCGGTAGGCCTCAGATTAATACCTGCAGCAAATGCGAGGAACTAGATCTAAAAATAGTCTCAATATTTAAATGATAGGTAATGTTAAAAGTGTAGCAATAAACGAAAAGGTGGTGCAGTACGCTGATCAGAAAAGTTTTTTTCTGAAATAAATCAGTTAGAGGCCCTTACCAAAGTCGATCCATCAGTAGGAGTAATTAGCACTAACTATGTGCAAAATCTATTTCGACTAGTAACACATTATCCAAGATACATTTTACCTGGTTCAACTGACAGTCAGTGTTATTAAAACCGGTAAAAGCTACGTCTACTTCTAAAACATATATGTATCTGAGGAAGTAAAACTCTTTTACATTTTCACTGATGGAGCTGGAGGTCAAAACAAAAACCACAAAGTTCTAAGGTTCGCCAGAGATCTCAGAAAATTTGAACCGGCGAACCGGTACTACCCTATTCGTGGTCACTTATTCATGCCTTGTGGCCGTAACTTTACTGTAGAAAAGAGAACAATAAGAAAGGCTGACAGAATTTACGCATTAAAAGACTATGTAGAACTCATTATAACTGCTGGTGATGAAAGAAATTTCACCGTCCATCTAATCGAGAATGATAATATTATTATCAAAGAGTAGAAGTCCTGGTGGACTTATAATCTTATACTGGAGGACTTAAAATATTAAAAAATAAATGTTTTATCCCAAGGATCACTATGTAGGCATATTCCCAAAGAACAAAAAGTTTCTTTTTCTATCAGCAAGTTCATGCACTTGTGTTATAACTCGCAGGCCAAATATCAAATTTTTGCTCGTGAATTTATTAATGAAATTGTTTGGTGTTTCTACACGCACCAAAGTAGAGTCACTTCCTGTCAACTTGGTCTATCCTTATGCCAGAGTTCTTATGTCAACATTCTTTTAGGAGTAGCAGTATTTAATGCTGCTTGTCCTATTTCCAAAACTGCTGCGTCACTGTATCTGTTACATCCAATTACTCTGAAAATTTCGAATGAATTTCTCCCTTTTAAAAAGAGGTAAAAGAAGTGTCTCTTTTAATTTTTTTTTAACACCGTCTCTACACAAACTTGTTATGTCTTTTCACGCATTCTGTATATACCTAATGTCTCGAATTTCAACCATACAACCGTCAGGAAGATCATTTGTCTTAGGGTGTGGTCTAATTTTTAATTGTGCGACTTCTACTTTACTATTTACACTTTTTCTGGTTTTCAAAATTAATTTGAGTTTTGTCTCACTAGTACAAAATGCATCACAAATTTGTTTAATAGTTAACACAGTCATCATTTATAATCAAAATGAAGATACCGACGACAGTGATTATAAGTATGAATCTAATTCTTCATTACACTGTAAAGTTATACGTGTTCGTTTTCTAATTAAGCAAAAGTGTGAGTATTATTGTTAGTATTATGTCAATAAATACCACTACAATTTAGAAACAATAGAATTTGTAATTTTCTTCTATTCTTGCGCTAATAATTGTATATTTCTTTAAATGAATGTAAAATACATTATCAGTTAAACCGTATTTTTGCTTGTCTTCGACAGTGCTTCAAATGTTCAGAGAATTTGCTATTAACTTTCTCAGCACGGAGGACCGTTTAAGTCAAAGCTTCCATCCCTAATCCAAAATTGTGACAAATTCGTGAAATGTGCTGTATTGAAGATTATCAATAAAGTGAACAACTGCTATAGTTGCTTACGAGCTGTGTACTATCATTAAATTTCTTTTTTGAGAAGTCAATGTTTAGCGTATTTTATGTCTAATAAAACTATAGTAATGTAAATACTAAAGTATACTATCACATAATGATATATTTGTATTTTTTATGTACGTATTTCAAAAACTTTCCTTGTTGTAGGTCATCGCACGAGATGGCAGTAGGGGTTGGTTAGATGGATCGCGGGGATTTCAAAACTGGTTGAAACTAATTCGAAGCAGTCCAGTAAAAGATGAGACAAATATGAAATATTATCTGCAAAATGGTCAAGTAAGTATAACTAACTCGTCCTCTTAAAATCAACTTTATATAAATTACAAAATTCTTATTTAATCCAGTCGTCAGAGATTTCTCATCTCTAAAAACGAGACGAAGAAGCTGAAATCTGCTGAGAATGTCAATTTTAGAACACGACAAAAGATGCAATAAAGTTTACCATCAGAGTGCCCTATAGACAAAAATCAAAATGCGTTTTAGAGGTGGGGAGAACAAATTTCGTATGCAATTTTTGCATTTTGCCGCAAAATGTCTCGATTCTCATGAGATCAATAAAATGTATCACTTTCATTGGCCGGTCACAGTAAAATTTCCATTGCTAGAGCCTAATCTTCAATACCTATAAAATGAAATTTTGATTTTGAATTTTTGGCAACAAATATGAGGCATTTGAAATGTGCCTACGAAGTATAATTTCCATATTACAATTATATATAGTGGAATAAAAAAGCAGTTTTAAACTGTTCAGATCTTTTCTACTTTTCAGATGTAATGTGAAAGTTTAAATTCAGCATTTTTTGGCATGTTTTTAAGATTTGGCTCTAACAATTGAAATTCCGTAGTCAACAGTCAATGGAAGTGATAAATTTGATATTACGGGGATCGTAAAAAACGGCAAAAATTGCGCAACGTTTGTTTATTTAAAACCTTTATACAAATTGACTATATTTACGGCAAAATTCAAACATTACGTACGGGAGCTGCACTCATCACTTATCATCATTTTTATTAACTCTTGAGTTAATAAAAATTTTATTTAAACTTGATTTTGAGCACATAACACTCAGAATGGCCGGTTACTTGAAGCGTTGTTTCTGAGAGAACGGTTCATTCTACACAAAAAGTGCTAATAAACATTTTTGTTCAGAATTATCTCAGCTACATTTTTTATTTAAAATATTTCGTTCTACAGTATATACATTCTTAGTAAATCTGTTTTTTCCCTTATAGGGGGGTTTAAGGGAAAAGGCAAGGGTAGTAGTGGTAAACTTTTTGCATATTTCTTATGGTCACAAAATTGACATTGTCAGCAAAATTCATCTGGTTCGCATTTTTATCGGTTCAGTGGAATTTTTGTCTCTGACGACTGGAGTAATTATTATAATTATATTAATTACATTAAACACTATACACTGTAAGCGGTCTAATTAACTCAAATATTGTAAGTCTCATCGGTGCGTTTAAAAGCATATACAGGGTGAAATTTTTTTTGTATGTACAAAATAAACTACTTTTCTAAAACCGGCCCCAAATTTGCTCTAGTTTAAAAAATCAATTAATCAGATGGTGCAGTGTAACGTTTTACTAAAATAAAAGATGCATCGCAGTTACTCTTCAAAAGTTAAGATGAACAGAAATATTAGTCAAAATTCACAATTTTGACAGCAGACACTTTTTAATGGTCATTTGACATTTCCGATAGAAGTTTCTTTGACAATCACCATACGAGATATTAGTATATAGATTTTTTTATAACTCACCCTGTACATACATATATCATGTAGATAATCTTATTTAAAGCTTGCCGTCATTATGCTGGTAAATAATAATTTTTTACGAATTTCGCCCAGATAAATAAAATTGCTGTGGAAATAGAAAAACTAATTTAGCACAACATTTTACTATATTTGTTATTTTACAGTTATGGTATGAGTCATTTAAAGATATGCCAACTGGAACCGAGTTGATTCTAGTACCAAAGGAAGCACTGCTTCTTCAGGATATGGCGGATTATATTTCGGCGGATGAAAGGTCAGATAGAGAAACAGGTAAGTAATAATTGACACTTTTGATTTATTACACAGTCGAACAAATTTTTATGAAAGAGGATAATGGATAGAAATCGGGAGTCAATGTTCTATCGCACTGCGACCTCTGCACATCAAGGGAGCATCCCCTTTGATAAGGTTTCACAGCCATGAGTCTTAAATCAGCACCATCATTAGTTTTTTAACCCAGACTGGCGTGTTTAATTAATACACTTCCTTCATTCCTATTTCTAGCTTTCGTTCTACAGTTTCTAATTTCGAGTTCCCACACATAATTCCTTGGAATGTGTGAACGGTGTGAAAGCGCCCCTTGGGTCGCTTTCACACCATTCAAACCACTTGTTGTTAAGTTATGATTCTTGTTCGTTGAGAGGGTTCCATGCACTATCCACATAACCTATAAATCTCAGTCTGCAAAGCTTTATCAGCTTCGCCACATTAGGATATCCGTAGGTTTGATACAATTTGAAATTTTATTGTCACATTTAAATGCCGTTTACGCATATATCACCATTTATTTGTCAAAGGTTTTTTTTTTAAATATGGCGGATCTTTGGTCTGATCAGAGTTTTATAGACCTGGGATTTGGATTCCTTGGTAAATATATCTGATTTCAGATGTCACAAAAGTTCCTTGTACTCTTGATTTGCTAGATATATTGGCTTATCTTTTACTATTTAGGCATCGATTTGTTTTTATCAAACTTAACCTCTAGTCCTATCTTGATGGCGGATCTTTTTAAGTAGGATAAAAACTCACTTTTTTTGGGCGCAACCAATGATATTTATATCTTCTTCACATGCCATACTTCACACTCAAAAAAGTTATTGTTTACTATTTGACCTCTTAAGTTTATGTTTGAGACTCTTACAATGTTTTTAGGGCCAGATTGAATGGAATATAAGACAATGCATCTCCTTGTGTGATGCCAATGTTTGCCGAGAATGCATTTGTCAAATTTTCTTGGATTTACCATAATAGTTTATTCTGGTACTAAACATGGTGCATTTAACTAGTTCTACCAATGCCTTTGGTTTAAAGTTTACCATTGCTCTATACACCATGTCACGAATTACACAAAATCTACAAAAAGTTAATGAATTTCAACATTAAATTCATCGCACTCCTCTAAGATTTGTTTTAATAGTAAAACTTCGTCTTAAAAAGTTTCTGCACATTGCTTCATTTTTCTACTATTTCCTCTACGAATTTCATATAAAGCTTCTTGTAATGCTTTCGCAGTGGAGTAAAATGTGTAATGCGACCTCTTTATCCCCTAGACAGAATCGAAAAAAAGTTCTGTCAAATTCAAATGATTTAAACAACTTTTAAGCTTACAGTGTCCAGTCAGAAATCCCACTATTACCCAAATAAACTTTTCGTTATACTTTAGTAGATTTCTTGTAAATTTGGCTGAATTTGGCTGAATGAATCCCACATGTTATAACCATGTGGGAATGGCTGTCTTTACCGTGTCAACTATCAGGATTTTGGAGCAATTAGTGGACTATATGTTATTTCTCGGGTTAGTTCATCAACCTTTCCGTTGCCTTGGTTGCCTTATGCTCCGATTAGTGAAAGAGAAACCGGGTTCGTTACCTGCGGCAAGTAAACGTTAAGGAAAACATGGTTTTGGATTTGGTGAATCCATACAAAGGATCTAGTAGAAACGTAACTACGGACAATTTTTCACTACTCTACAATTTGCCTATACATTGAATTATTGGAATATGAGTTTAGTCGATACAGTTACAAAAAAATACAAGCAGTTTCTACCATAAAACACGCAACTTTCAAACAAAAACTCGAAACATTTATTCGTGTAATTTTGCATGTACAAAAGAGGTCACTGTTTAATCTTAAGTTTCCAAAAGAATAACTCGCTGGTATTGCTGTTATCAATGCGCATGTCTCCAGAAGTATCAACAACATTTTCTGCAAAACTAAATATGATTCTAAAACCTAAGGAGGAGTTGATACAATGGATGTTGTCGAAATATACCGCTAAGCGAAGAACTCGTCGTAGGCCACTGACACTTTTTTTCAACCTTCTAGACATGGCAGCTTTGGATACATATATTTAAGTGGATCATAAACCTAAACTTAAAAAAAAGGAACGCGCATCAAATGTTTTTCTAAGAACTCGAAAATTAACTTTGCGTTGCATCGATTCAGACTATCGTTACCCTTCCAAAGATAGTACTAAATTACTCTACCAAAAAGGCTATACAAGCGTGTCTTGGACATCAATTATTACTACCTATAATACCAGAAGTATAAAAAGGGAAACACCGTAACGAATCTGCCCACGCCATCGTGGTTGGGAGTTATTACATATGCTGCCAAGAAAATCACAAGCAAAGAAAGACGACAAGAAGTAACCGCTCACATAAATTTGTATGGTTATGATGGTAACCAAATATACCGAGGTATATCTGTACCTTTTTAGTAATTTACGTCACTAAAAAATATCATCCAAGTCTTTGGCACTTGACTGTATTAATTGAAAAATTCTAAAAATGTTTATTCAAATTTTTTGTACCTTATTTTGAGTTCTCCTAGGTAATCAGTTACTTGGATCTTTTTTAAAGGCCAAATAAAAAGAATTTAAACAGCAATTGTTAGATGTGTACCTTCGCAGTCATTTAAAGGCTAAACTAATAATGTGTATATTTATTCATTCCAGTTCCTGAAAGGCGTTTCTGAATTTTTCCTTATCAAACATTGTTCGTATATTTTATTCAAAATGTTTCTGAAGTTCTGAAATTTCTTCACCGTTTCTACATGCATACTCTGATTGTTTAAAATCTGCCAGGGAAAGATGGCTATTTGATTTGAGACTGATGTTAAAAAACAATCATTACTTGAATCAAATAGTTAAATCAAGTAGGGGAAGTTTTTTTTTAACCATGATTATTAAAAGTATTTGAATGTTAATTTTTCCAATAAACTAATACTCTAATACTCGTAAAATTGGAATACTTAAACCGTAACGAGTGCATGATTTTTACAGTCATCAGTTTTCGTGTCGGGAGTAAATCACCCCATTCAATCTATTACCCTGTCAAGTGAAGTCAAATGTCGACATCTGGCCGGATATGGTCAACGTCTTCCTGTTCGATTATTAAAAAGGTCCTTTTGCCGTTACAAGTCGCGTGCTCTCGATGCCATCAGGATATAACTAAATTAATTAGATAATGAGAATAATTTTGGCTGTGATTGGGGAATTAAATAAGTTTTTAGACCATCATTTGAAAATTATTGTTTATTGGCGGAAAACTAAAGGACTATGTTCGTATACGAAAACATTGAAGACATGCATTAACACATCAACCAATCGATACATACTACAGCATCACAAGCGTTGAAACAAAGTGAAAATAGAAATAAGTAAATAAAACGTATAGTTGCCAGACGAATAAGTAATAATAAAGAAAAGTAAAAAACTGCCATATTTCAGTTGTTATTTCCATAGCTTCTGATGTTTCTGATTGAACTTTTACATAAGTTTTTTTTAAGTATATATTTTAACGATAGCTATCAATTTTATGGTGTCCAATGCAATTGTACTTATGTATTTATTTATCCATGAAATTCACGACGAATTTTATGGCTTAAGAGCATGAGAGAATGCTTTGGATGCAGCTCAAAACAACTATTTAGAGCTACTGCCTCAAAAATTAAAACAGTTATGATGATTGCCAACCTCCGTAGCGGAGATGGCACCTGAAGAAGAAGAAGATTTATTTATCATATGGCATACACATAACACATAATTAAAAATCAATATAAAACGTTACATAGAGTATGACAAACGAACATTTAATGTATTATTATTATAATGTAAAACATTTTCAGTCGCATTCAGTAACTCATCAATAACTCCAGGGAATCGCCTTCGGGTGCATTCTTCAACAATGTGACGGACGGCCTGTCGTTGCCCACCACAGTACACTGAGTAGTAAGGGCTTTTCCCCATCTATATAAACTGTCAGCACATCTACCGCTGCTTCTTCTTATTCTGTTTAGCGTTGTCCATGTATTGCGAGTCAGTTCAAAGCCTAGCGGTTTCTGGTCAATACAGGCTATTTGGTGTGCTTCCTGTGGCAAGTCACTCTCCCATTGTCTTCTCCAAGCGTTGGTGAGGTTGAAATGTTCCTGATGTAAGTAGTTTTCTCTTAACAATGGAGGATATCTGGAGCACAGTCTGTTTATTACGATATCAAGCTTATCATGGTGGATGGATAGTTAATGGTTAGCCTTGATTTTTCGATATTCTCTGAGAAGAGAATGACTTCTTCGCAGTTTTGGCGCAATTTGACTCAGAATGAGAAGCCAATAGTTCGGTGGGGGACTAATTGTACCTGAGATCATTCACATTGTCTGGTTTAATTGGGTGTCAATAATCTTCGTGTGTTTGCTATTGAGCCATACCGGGGAAGCATATTCAACCGCCAAGTATACAAGACCGAGAGCGGATGTTCTGAGCACGGAGATTGATGACCCCCATGTGGTGCCACATAGCTTTTGGACTATATTATTTCACGTTTTTAGTTTTACTACCGTTCTTTGCTCTAGGTGTTTTTTAAAACTTAACGTTCTGTTCAGAGTCACTCCAAGATATTTTGGTTTTGAGTTATGAGTGAGAAGTCTGTTTTCAAAGTGAACAGAGAGTTTTTTGTTGACTTGGGCATTATTCAGACGGAAAGAGCAGACTTTGGTTTTCGTTGCATTGGGCCGTACCCTCCATTTGCGAAAGTATTATCCCATAACGGCAAGGTATTCCGTTAGTATTGTTTCTGTAATATCAATGTTATTATGTCTTGCTGCAATGGTCCAGTCGTCAGTGTAGCCAAATTTCTGCGAAGGTTCCCAGGTAGGTCCGCGATGTATAAATTAAACAGTAAGGGTGTCAAAACATATCCCTGTGGCAGTCCATTGCTAAGCTTAATTTGAACACTTTTAAAGTTGCCCATTGTGACTTGAAAAGGTCTGTCGGTGAGCATACTATCAATGAGTTTAGTTACCTTTTGACACGGGATGGCACAGATTAATTTCAGGTATCGTATGCAGCTGATAGGTCAATAAAAGCGACGGATGTTTTTTGCTATATACACACACATATATATATATATATATATATATATATATATATATATATATATATATATATATATATATAACCACAAAATAATACGTTGAAATTATCGGATAAAGTGGTCTCTAAAAAAAATCTTTCTTTTTTCCAAGATACTCAATATTTCGCTATTTATTTGATAGTGTCCTCAGGAGTAAACTGAAACAATTTGAACATTACAAAAAATGGCGTACAAATACATTTAAAAACACTCAAAGAAATTAAAAGATTTCGCAAATAAAAACTGACGTTGAAGTATTTGAAATATTGAATGTCAAGATTAAATTGTCTTAAGCACGTTTGTTATAGCAATACGATAAAAAAATTAAAATTACTTCAAATGTAAAAATAAAAATAACAATAAAAGAAACGTTAGAAGAATGATATTTCTTTGATGAATTAATAAGGTTAGTTGTTATTAAGGTGAATGTTACCTATTTTGAGTATTTATAAATTTTGTTCAATATATTACAATATATGTTACTTAACTGTCCAGTGTCCGTTTTTTTGTCAATGTAATACAATTCAAGAAATAATCTACTTTTGTAGTTATCAGTCTGTGCTGAGTGTGAGATTTGTAATCGTCTAGCATATGACCAGTGTTTTCATAGTGCTCAACTACTGCGCAAGTATTTTTTCCCAACCGGCAATCACTTTTAGCTACATTGGCCAAACATCACAATGGCTAAAACAACGCATCACACAACATAAAAGTTTTTTTTCACTTACTTTCTGTTATTTATGTTAATATTTTGAAGTTATTTCCGATATTTCAAGAGTTTTGTTGATTTTCGTTGTTTGGTTTAGTTATTTGAGGTATTTTATCCTTGTTATGTAATGTGAACCAATTAGATCTTTCATTTTGCTCCTTTGTCCTCTTATGAATTATTATCTTTTTCTGTTATCCATAAAAGTTATGGTCCATTTCTGTGGAGCTGTTTTGTTTTCCTCTTTCTTACTAGTTCATGTATCTTACTATCTTGTACTTTTCACAGTTCTTGGATAGTGCAGATATTGTGTACTTTTCATTTTATAGAAGAGATTACCAAATTCTTCTCCAAATTTTCTCCTTCTGTTTATTCCATCTGTCTGATTTTTTTACTTAGTTTCCTAACTTTCCTTAAATCTATGAATCTAGTAACTTATTATATTTGTTTGTTTTTAAATTAAAGGGTACTATTAACAACGGATGTCCTTGGTATAATTTCCTTTGTACTTATATGAATCAGAATGTTGGTGTAAATCAAGTGTACCGCAAGGCAGCATGTTAAAACAAATGCTCGGAATTTTTCTGATAAGCTACTTTGATCAATTATTTTATATTCGGGTTTCTCTAGCGTCTTTTTATTAGTTTAGTTAACTTCTACGGTAATCGAATTATTAGGAGGGCTTTATACTCACATTTTCTTACCACTGAACGACAATAAAGTCAAAATGAAAAGTCTAATTTTTAAACTATTGGTACTAAGTACGATTGGAGAATTTTTGGTACAAAAATTTAATCAATGATAACTTTTATCTGGCGCTAGGGATACTCATTCATTGAACCCTACCGGAAGATTCTAGAAAACCGGAATAAAAATGAATAATTTCTTTATTCTTGAAGATGAGACTAATAATGAATGTTTCTTTAAATACCCAGTCGTGAGTGCTATAACGCTAGGGCTTTGTATTTTCAAACTGAATACGAAAGTCGAATTTAATACTAAATAGTTAAAGTTCATTCGTTTACCAAATTCTCATCAGTAAACATGAGCACGTGTTGATATTCGCCGTATCATTCGTCAAGAGGCTATTAAATATAATTTATTACCTTAAGCGAGACAGATTCTCATGTTACACATCCCAACTTGCCATAATTTAACTTCAAAGTGTATCGTGTTGATTTTTAAGTTAATATATTGTGTCATATTTATGTTATAGTTATTGTTAAGTTATTTACTGGTCGTGTTATTTTTTAGAGTTTAGTTTAATTGTGATATAATGATTAAATTTCAAGAAATTCTTACACTAACAGTTTCAAAAGTAAATATTTTTAAAAATCATATGATACATAGGTCGTACATCAGTACGACCCTGTTTGGCTTACACGTGGTTCTATTGACGATTGGGAATTTGTAAAATGAATACGGTATAATTGTCTAATTTGTGGTTTATTCACAACGAGGTATTTGATAAAAGCTGCCGCAATGAAACCCTTTCAAAACACTATACCGACCCAAATTCTGGTTTGTAGATTAGATAATTTTATTATCTACTCCAGTCTGGGAGTTTCTTCCTGGTATCTAATATTGTAGATTAAAAAATGTTACGTTTCTCACGATTATCGTTCAATGAATTAGGTCTTTGTCTCATTTAATTTGTTTTTCTATTTGTGGGTCACTAAATTTTTTCTTTTATATTTTGTTACTTTTTGTAAGATAATTAAGTTCGTTTTATAAAATATCTTTATTTATACTTATAATTTGTATTATTTTTGTAATAATTGGTAATTTTTTTGCAGTAATTTGTAATTTTTGTGTATAGTAAAGTTGATTAAAATTGCCATACCTATTAAACATGAATCAAACCCCTTTTAAAAATTAACCCAACATTGACCCAACAATCATGTCAAACACGAACACCGACAAAGATTTTTCGGTTTATGACTTTAATGTATTCCAAACTTAACATTTTTATCTCTCAGTGTCAAGGAAGGGTGAGTGACACAGCTGCTGCCGATTTCATAAACACCTCGGCTAGGGTTAAGGGGTAGCACTGACACACAACTTCGCATTGCTCATAACAAATATCATAAATAAAGTTTGGCATTTGACGTACTGACAACTCCATCCATATTCGGAGGGTAAATGTTCGGTAATAATTGTAATCTGCCGGAGCCGTCGCATATGGTCACGTGACGATAATATAATCTTGGGATGACGAAGCTTATGTCCCGGATAAATCGGGGGAGTTCACAGGATCTGTTTTTAATGTTTTTAAACGTGTTTTTACATATCGTCATCTTACTTATAGATCTTTTTAATAATTGTTGTCCTTTTAGTTTGGTTGGCATTCTTCTATTTAACACAAAATTTATTTATTTTACCTTTATGTATTTTCCCTTTTTTAACATTGAGTTTCCAGTAAGACTAGCATCGGGTTTTGTTTCTGATCCCTCTTGTTCCATGGAAAGATGGGGAATATACGGTTACTTCCGACAAACTCCTGAGATGACCACAGCAAGGATGGATCAAATTAGACTTAGTTTCACTTAAGTTTGTGAACAATATTAATACACCTTTAATAGTGGTCCGAATAATAATTTATCGTTGAAAGATGCGCATTCTTTTCTTATTAGCCTTTTCTATAAAAAAAAACATCATAAACTAAATGTAGAAATGAAAATTCCAATACTGCGATAGCTATGATGGAATTGTATGCATTTTTATTATTATTAGATTCTACTAAAAAAGAATAAATAAAAACTAAGTTGAAATTCCAACATTCTCACTCCTACACAGTAATGTGCAGTATTTTAAGTGGAGAGTTGATTTACTGATCACTTCTATAGTACAACACATGTAACTGGAAATATTTATGATGAGCGATATAACTATAAATAATAATAATACCGAAAAAGAACGCTAAATATTGAAACATTTTCTTAAGAATACTGCATTCGAGAATTCACAACAAAATAGAAGTACCACTAATTAAAACAAAGTTTGGCTTCATAAAACAACCTTGAAACTACAGAAGCATTATTAAGTTTGAAGGTCATGGTTTAAAGGTGTAGGAATATATAGAACAATCGGTATATATGTGTTTTATCGATTTCAATAAGGTCTTTGACAGCGTAGAACACTACAAACTGATCTTCTTCTTCTGGTTCCTATCCGTTTCGGATGTTGGAAATCATATTGGCAATCATGACCTTGCTCGCTGCGGCTCGAAACAGCTCCGTTGAGGTTTTCTTAAACCATGTTCTTAAATTCCGCAGCCATGATATTCTCCTTCTACCGGGTCCTCGCTTACCTTTGACTTTACCATATAGACTGCAGCAGGGAGTAACGGTGCTGATTTCTCATAACGTGTCCCAGATATTGCAATTTTATGCGTTTGATCGTAAACACAATCTCTGGTTCCTTCTTCATTTTTTTCTAGAACTTCCTTGTTCGTGATTCTTGCTGTCCATGATATTCTCAGCATTCTTCTATAAAGCCACATCTCAAATGCTTCAAGTTTTTTAATAGTGGTGTCTGTAAGCGTCCATGCCTCCGCCCCGTACAACAACACAGAGAAAACATAGCATCTCAAATGTCTCATTTTTGTATCTAGGGATATGTTGTGACTTTTGAAGATGGCGCTCATTTTGTTAAAGACCGTTTTTGCTTTTCCTATGCGGCACTTTATTTCCTGTACATTGCTCCACTGTTCGTTTATAATAGTTCCCAGGTAGCAATACTGTTTTACTAGCTCTATCTGCGTCCCATTAATGTATAGATGAGCCCCATTTATATTCTCCTTGCTGATAATCATTTGTTTCGTTTTGTGGGTATTAATGTTTAGTCCGTACTGTTGACTGTACTGGTTTATTCTGTCCATTAGCCTCTGAAGTCCCTCTAAACTATCTGCTATCACCATCTTGTCGTCGGCATATCTAACATTGTTTACTCTTTTACCATTTAGAAGGATGCCTTCGTCTGATAGGTGTCTTGAAACAGGTGAGAATTGATGACCAAGACCTCCGTACTATCAAAAATTAGTACATATTAGCATTAATGTGCCAACATACGAATTAGCCAGAACACGACGGAAGAAATAGAGTGAGCCAAGAATTTATTTATTGCCTCTATTTTTTAATACCTACAATGAATTTATTTTCAAAGGAGTCTTAGAAAAAGATGCAGGCATTAAAATCAACGGAATTAATGTCAACAATCTCAGATAGGTAGACGATACAGTATTGATTGCTTCCAATGAAAAAAGTTGCAACGACTTATAAATAGGGTGACAGAAACATTATTGAATATGGAATTAAACTTATACTTTCTACGACAAAACTTATGATTGTCAGGAAAACAGAGTTACAACCAACGAACATGAAAATGTGCGCATGAAATAAAGCTAAAAAGAGTCCAAAATATGAGCTATTTGGGCGCCAATGTTAACGATAACTGGGACATGAGCAAAGAAAGAAGAATACACATTGAAAAAGCCAGAGCCACCTTCTATAAACTAAAGAAAATTCATACTCTATACATAGCTATATGCCATGGAGAGTTAAACTACATACTCTATACATAGCTATATGCCATGGAGAATTAAATTCTTACAGAAACGCTAATGAAAAAATTGGAGACGGTTGAAATGTAGATCTACCAACGAATATTGCGGATAAGTTGAGTTATTCGAATAAGAAATGAAATAGTTTTACACCGAAAGAAAAAGAGCGCAGAAATAATAAAAACCATAAAAACTTGAAAGCTACCGTATTTCGGCCATGTAGTGAGACATCCAGAGAGGTTTAACCTTTATACACTTCATAATATAGGGCAACATTGCGGAAAGAAGTGGCCCAGATCAAAGAAAAACATTTTGGCTCCGAAATCTCCAAGACTGGTATCAAGAGACGTCCGTTAATCTGTTTCGAATTGCCGTAAATAAAGTTATTATTGCAAAATATGATCGCCAATGTTCTATGATCGGACAAGTTACTGAAAGAAGAAGAAGAAGAATCTTCTGAAAAGAAGACGACTTTTAATAAAGACCTATATGTGACATATATCAACTTGAAAGACGGAGTATGACATAGTTAGATAGATTAACTTTTGGGAAGGCCTAGAGAAAATTAAAATAAGTGTGAACTTGGTAAAAGTTGTTCAGAAAGAAGACAAAAACTTAGTTTTTTGCTTTGCTCTTATTAAAAGAGGAAGCAATGCTTTGCATAGTTTTCTTTTTACACAAAGTCTTGACATACAGTTAATTTATTATCTCAAACATGTTAAAAGTAATTAAAAAAAAAAAAACAAGTAATAATGTACGGAACAAAAATGTAGAAACATAAAAATATGTTTTGATTTGAGGATGACCAAATAATTTTAGACCAAAACTTCTATGAAATCAAACACATTACATGTAAGGTTATGGATGTATATAAAATACTGGACATAAAAGTTGATATAGATAAAAAAACGACACACGTTTAAACGGGGTGTAGCAGAATACATTGCATTACAGGGTACACAGATGGGGTAAGGGTGACTTTGACTTGTTTTTGTTGAATTTTGAGAATGTCATAACGTCCTTGCTTAGTACAGTAGACAAACTCATATTCAAAATCTATTAACATCTTTTGGCCTAAAATTAGCTATAATCGATTATACTAGATCCGTAAAATAGTTTCGAAACACAATTCAGATTTCTTCTTTAATCTGAGCCTTCTAAAAATTGCAAGGCAAAACAGACGTTGATAAAGATATTAATAGAGACATGGGGAATCTAAAATTTGCATTCCACGACATGTCTCCTCAACTAAGAAGAAATCATTAGCGAATTGGTTTCTTGTACTCATACAGAGTAGATCCGAATAAAATGAAAAAGACAGTCAAGATTTGATTTCACGTCCAAAGTGTCTATGTATCTGACTACTGGACTGGGATGTGATTATACTAGAATCACATCCCAGTCCAGTAGTTGCATCGACAAAATTATGACAAATTATTCTGAAAATATCTACAGAGTGGGCGTATTTGAACTTTGTTTTTTTGACCATCGAGCTCAATTTTTATTTATTGACTCTGAGCATAAAGTTGTTGACACTAATCAAACATTTGAAAGGTTTATTACTTCTTCTGGTTTAGATAAGCTTAAACGTGCGCTAGCTAAAACAAATATCGACTTTTTCTATGATATTAATAATGATCTAGATTTTTTAATAGTCTTTCTTACCGAGACTTAGAACAATTTAATATTAAAGCATTTTCCACTACAAAAGTACGACAATCTGCTTAAAAAACACCCGTGCAATGGTTTAATAATGAATTAAGGTTGTACAGATCTAATCTTTTTCTTATTAAACACATGCCACTAAGGATCCCGATTTGTTCAAAGTATATAAACAACAAAAATATAAATATAATCGGCAATTACAAATTGCTAAAAAATCAGCTTACAGAGAATATAATTACATATCTTCCCACTATTAATGTTGATGTCCTCTTAAATTATAGAAATTATCCTTCTCCGAGCAAGTCCTTTTTTTCGTACCGTTGTGGAAGAAGAGGTCTCTCAAATAATAAAGTCTCTTAGTAATTCTAATTGTAGGGACGTTCACAAAATTAATAGCAAAATTTTAAAAGAAACTTACCAAATAGTTTTAACATCTTTCACTCATTTTATTAATTTAATTCTATTAACTGGAGTATTTCCAGAAGCACTAAAATACTCAAAAGTACTAACAATCTACAAAAAAGGTGATTCCTCAAAAACTGACAACTACAGACCCATAAGCATAGTTTTTACTTTTGGGAAAGTGATTGATTAATGAAGCAGTTTGATGTCCATGTTCACAATACGCGAAACTGTCACTACCTACGTACAAATCGCTGTAGATTAAGTCTTTACAGACGAATGATAAAACAAAATTGAGTAGTAGTACCTACTCTGTAGTGCCTACTTTGGAGCAATCGAGAAACTAAAATTAGAATACCGATATAAAACCTAAGTAAAAAATAATATGCGACTGAGGTCCAGGATTTAACTGAATCAAAGAATCAAAGAAGTATTGCAGCAGACAGATAGCTGACACAATTTTTAAAACGGCTGTCAACAAAGAAAGGGAAGAGGATATTGCAGAAAGATATGAAGAGATGTTGTTAGAATCTCAACAACTGCAAAAAGTCTGCACGAAGAGGTTGAAACGAGAAAACGTTTGAAGCTAGGTTGCGGAGAGTATTATAAATTTGTATTTAATCCAGTTTTATTGATCCCCATTTTATCCCCTAGTTCGTTGATACGATGCAGTAGAATCTATAGTATGTGATAAATTTTCACCTTCACAAATTTCAATTTAAATCATTTATCATTGCAATAAAAGTCAGTCTGCATTCCTTCTTAAAGTAAATTAATATAATATAGTGTTCAAAATTATCCTATCTCTTTGTTTAATCAAATCATCTGATTCAGATGATATTTAGTAGATACAAGTTAGTCACAACAATAATTTGATTAAGAACATATCGAAATATAAGAATCATTGACCATTAAGTAGAAAGAAAAAGCTAATATACGTTAAATTTATATAATTATTGAAATCATTATACACTAAATAATTTATAATTCCTTAACTTCTTTGCAATTGCACTGTCCAACCCGATGTTTAACAGTAAACTCTCACGCTTATCCCACTTTCTGGGATCAGTACTGACCGCATTTTCCATATGGTACCACATTTTTACGACTCCCTCTTTAAAAATTGTTCTTGTTCGTTGAGATCATTAAGGATGTGTTTACATAATTCAGTTAGATGTTACGGAACGTTGGATCTTCGCACGACGAAACAGGTGTTCCCTTACACGCTCGCAATACTGGCCGCGAGCCCTTAGAATCATAAAGCACAAAATTAAATTAATTTGTTAACGTCTGCTTTAATCATCGTGAGAATTTTTTCGTCTAGGTAGAAAAGTAAAATCATTACATTAGACTAATATATGTACCAACATAGTTTTTATAACATAGTATTTATAAATTTATAAATAAACAATTTGCTTATTTGGACTGGACGTAAAAAGGTACAACAAATTAAAACAAATAATTATTCAATTAGCTTACAGAGATATCTCTTAAAAATAAATTCGAAGAACAGATATCAATTTATGTGAGCTCGGATTTGACGATTTGTCCTCTTCTTAACGTTTTCATTTTAGCTTGACTTTTAAAGCTTTACTAGGACTTTCCTTATGGAGCTATCGTTTTCTATTTTTTGTTTTGACAAAAGGTTAAGCTTTTTTAATATTGTTCTGCAGCTATTTTCTTGTGGCATGTTAGAGTAATTATTATTTAAATGGGAATAAGCCACAATTAAAGGTTAAAGTACGTTTATTGACGTTTCAATTTCCACTTCTGAAATCGTTCTCAAAATACAAACATTAGTAAATTAAACAAATTTTGTTTTTTTGTTACTTGTAATGATGTTTATATTGCACTGCAAGGCGTTTAATTTTATAAGTGTAATTCTGTGCGTTATAGGTATAGGTCTTTGACTCATCTTTCGGTTTCTTTGTTGATGTCAATAGCTACTACATTGCAACTTTGCGGGGTGTTATCTCCATAGTAATAAAACACGTAGTTGTCTATTACACTTCTGCCGCTGTTAGGCCATCGAAATTCACTACATCCAAGGATGTCTATCTTTATGCATTATATTTCTTGCATCAGGTTATGAGCTTTTCCTTTGTTGGTATAGACTTCGTACATTTTACATGCCTATTCTTTTGTACGTTTTGAGTTGTATTGCAGACTATATAGGTGTTTTCTTCAGCATATCACAGGGATTTTGCTTCCTAACGACCTAAGAGGCCCTGTGATTCTCGTGGTTTATGCCTTTTCTGTCGGATTCCGATTACCGTGATCAGTATTGTTTACTATTCTTGTAATTTCCATGATGACTGTTCTGGGGATAACTTACAGTTCTCTGATACGGTAGTTTTCCGTTGCTTTCCGCACCTGCACGCCATTGATCATTCTTGATTCATCCGCCTTTAGAGGAAATTTTTCGCCTCTAGGATAAGGGGTTGCCCTTACTCCTACCAACTCGTCCACCCAAAGCTGTTGGCTAGTAAGAGAAAACTACTTACACCAGCAGTCATTCGGTCTCTATGCTTCTATACTATGCCTAAAAGTCGGGCTGCCACTTCCGCCAAATTCGTCGTTTCGAATTTCCGTATCCGTTGTAGTCTTCATGTAAAGAGTATGTATTAGAAGGAAACATAGTTAGAGGAAATATAATAGCCATTCGGGGTCGGAAGAAACAAGAGTTAGCCGAAAAAGGCTAATAGGAAAGCTAAAGAAAACCTTAAGATAAGTTAGAAAGAGTAAACTATTACACCAGCAGTCATTCGGTCTCTATGCTTCTATACTATGCCTAAAAGTCGGGCTGCCACTTCCGCCAAATTCGTCGTTTCGAATTTCCGTATCCGTTGTAGTCTTCATGTAAAGAGTATGTATTAGAAGGAAACATAGTTAGAGGAAATATAATAGCCATTCGGGGTCGGAAGAAACAAGAGTTAGCCGAAAAAGGCTAATAGGAAAGCTAAAGAAAACCTTAAGATAAGTTAGAAAGAGTAAAATGTGACGGCCCTAATAATCCGCCAGGTGCGTTATATAAGCGTATGAGTATTAATACATCTTGTGTTCCCGCTCATACCTCGGGGTATTGACTACAGACTGTATGGCTCGTCCAGCTTACCATAGCAGGAAGTGCACTCATTTTTTTAAAATGTTGACACCCCAACTCAATTATCTGACCTTTTGTCATTTTTGTATTGTTTTTTGGTAGGCACTCTTATATCGTGCAATTGATGTAGTCTTCCTGATTCATCGTATTGTTCTTGAATCCATTTTTATTTTTAGCTACATATTCATCTTTTTCATCCAATATTAGATTTTAAATATTATATTCCGAAACTTCACAGAAATATATTCTTTTCATCTTGAGAACACTTTCTGCAATGTTTTCGTTCAATTACTGATCCTTTCCATGATAATAAATCAGCGTTGTATTGTTATTGGTATACATATCTACGGTTTATGGAAATGGTATTGCTATAAAGTTTCTAACACAAATTATGTTATAATGATTGAAACGAAGTATTTTACGTTACCAATGTACTAGTTATTCGAATAAAACACCGACCTATCCTATAAATCGATATCAATGTGTAAACGTTTCAACTACACTTTCACAATAACCGTGCGCCCTCAACATGAAAAAACTGATGATTGAATCATCACAACCTCAACCAACATCTCGGTTAGCAGTCAACCATAAAAAATAAGTAAAACTGCACGACACACGCCTATTACAAATGTATACTTTCGCGAGAACCATTAACAACACAAAATAAATGTTCCACGGGCGTAGAGAAGGCTGTTGCCATTGTACTCGGATGCCTTTTACAATAGGTGACGATATCAATAGGGCCTATAATAAATCCGATTAATTCCAGCTGTGCATTCGCCGAATGTAAACTGATAGTATAACCCTTAAATAAGTAAAATCGCCCTTTAAAAGCCCTTAACTGTGACGTAACTTCGTACGGGGTCCGGATAGATGGATCCATCATGTATCATAAAAAAAGTATTTATTTGCGGAGGGTGTAGGGTTGAATACGAATATTAATAAATTATGTCCTCACTTTTTTAGACAATATCCCCATGAAATTGAAACTAACTGCCGTAACAAAAAGAATGTCAGTAATAGGTGAGGATATTAGAGAAGACAAATTTAGTGAAATTCTCTAACTAGCCTACTCGGGATCTTTAAGGGTTGATTTGAGTACCTTGAACTTTTGTATAAATACCACGTGCAGGTTCTTTATAATTAGAATTTGAATACATTTTTTCTGAAAAAGTTGTGTAAAATTCAAGAACAATTTTACAGTGAAAAATTAACAGATTCCTATTACTCAACTTCTTCTCTGAATATTTCGAAAAATATATCTACGAGAAAAATGAATAAGAGTGGATTTTTATCACAATAAAATGTTCTATAATATGCTTGTTTGTGAAAGATACCGTTTGAAAATCACAAAACTCTTTAAAGTTTCTGAAAATTTATAAAAATTTAGTTTTCTCCAGTCCTCCTCATACCTTGAGATCTTGTCAGGGCGTAGTGACACTCTGAATATTATTAGCTTGCTGTTTTCATTGCCTGAAAAACTGTGCTACATGGACGGCTTTATGTAGGAATTTCCCTACCAGAGTCTTCATTTGGTCTTCCCATCGTGTTGGAGATCTTCCTCTTGGTCTTCGACCCTTTACCTTTCCTTTTACTACCAATAGCTCCATAGTCTCTGTTCTTCTGGCTACATGGCCGAAGTAATTTAGGTATCCTGGGTGTACTTCTTTTAATAGCCTGTCGTTTATATGAAGATCTTCCAGAATTGACATTTTGATTCTGTGTTCTGTCCATTCCGTCCGGCTCGCGGAAATAAGAATATAGCCGGGGCGAGTTTCCCTGTCTGTCGTAAGAGGGGAATTGGGAAGGAATGAAGGGGTGAGAGCCGTCGTTTGAGGGGTCGTAGGGTTTGTAGAAATGCATGCAGGGCGCTTCGGCGTTATGGTTACCAGTCTACACTCCAAGTATCCGAGACGAGCCTCTCGTGGGAGCACTGTACTCTCATTCCACAGAACCAGGTGAGGTTAAACGTGCTGCGTCCCTAATACACCCTTTCCTCATTAAGGGTGTGGGGTTACGGCACGTACCTACCTGGTAGACTTAAGAGTGGTAGAGAAGAGCTCCTCGGCGGCGACCTGTCAAACCTACGAGGTCGACCCTCGACCTGCGTTCACCTTTCCGCCCCGGGGGAATAACGGGGGTGTGTGTACCGCAACACAGGTACTACGGGGAGGGTAAAGGCCCGTGTTACTTTACGTAACACGCTACCCTCAAATGGTATCGGACTCATAGGAGCAAGTGGTTAGCTAACGGTCGTATGCCGAAAGGCCAAATAGATGCTTAAAATCATCAGAGGGTCACGAATTCGTCCATGTGATCTGTCCAGAATATGCATAGAATTCTTCTTTAGACCCACATTTTGAACGTTTTGATCTTATTTATATCGATTTTTTTCCAAGTTCATGTTTCAGCTACGTATGTAGCAATAGCCAAATAAAAACATTGCCCAACCTAAAGTTAGTATTCCTTGTTATTGTTCGTCTTTCTATATTTTAACTAATTTACCTGTTGTGGTTCGGGATACTGCTAGTCTACACTTGATTTCTGAGGAACTATCGACACTGTTGTCGATACTACTACTACTACTTCGAAATTCGCTTGTTGGTGTATGTGCAGTAAATTATTATTTGCCCTGTCTACAATCATTATTTTTGTTTTTCCGGTGTTAATATAAAGTCCGAATTCTTTGCTTACCTGGCTTAGCCGTGTTAGTGATGGTAATAATTTCTACTTCATTCATTTCTAGTATAAGTGTGTTATCTGCGCATCTTATGTTACTGATTTTTCTGCCTGCTGTTATAGTGATTTCTTCATTCCATTTGTCTATTTTTTTTCCTCATTCAATATTCAGAATATGTGTTGTATAATAATGGTTATCGCATGCAGCGATATATCGTTGTTTTGACCACATTTGAAGATATTCCTTGTACTATAACTTGGGCTGAGTTTTTATCATACATATTTTTTATTAGGTTTACTCCCATATTAACTCTGGTTAGGTACTTCCAGTACACTCCAGAGGGGATCTGAATCGAAAGCATAATCTATGAAACAGAGCAGCATTGTTATATTGTGGTCTCACGATTTTTTTATTATCTGCCTGGTGTTCAATATCTGCTCACGCGTTTCTGTTCCTGATACGAATCCGCATTGTTCGTTGGGTATCTATGGAAAAAGAAAGTTCCTTAACCATTCATTGATTATATGTAGCAGGATTTTGCTTGTATCATGAATAGGGGCAACGTTTCTTTAATTTGTACATACGGTTAGTGATTCTTTTTTATGGATAGAGAAAAAGGTTAATTCGCACCACTTATCAGGCCATTCACCTATGATCCATAGCATGTTGCGCGTATTCAGGATTACATCTATTACAACTATACCAATTTTGCCCATTGCTTTTAGCTGTGTTTTTTTTTGTTTCTTAATTAAATCTTCATTAAAATGATTAGATTTGTCTCTTTGATTGCATGTTTTTTGTGTTCTAAGACTGATGTATCTTTTGAAGTGTCTTTGTATTATACTGAGCACTAATTTCTCCATGTTTTCGCTATGCTAGATCTGTGTCCATTTTTCTTTTCCATCGTGGTCTTGAATGGCTTGAAGTTGTGGCTTGAACACTCGGGCCAAATATTTAACCTTTTTAAATATTTCATGACTTTCATACCGGTGTTGCATATTGTTCCAATTCTAGACATACATTATTTATATGGGTGTTTTTATCACTTATACACATACATATTATTTTCTTGATTAGCTCCTCTATTTCTTGAGTGTTGTTTCCTATTTTTGTGGTATGTTGTAGCATAACTTTTCTTTTTCCACTAATTCCAAGGTTTCTCATGACATCCAATGTTTATTCTTATGGATTTTATGCTGCATGCACTCTTTTTTCGCTGAATGTATCCATCTGCAGCACAATGTATGTATCTCCAGTGTAATGAGATAAAAAAAGCGATATAATTTTTCTCTTTTTGCATCATAATTATGTAATCCGGCTCTGTGCAAACAAGTAGAAAATTCTCTATAGAAAATTAAACAAGATGGCAAATCTACTTTTAAAACTTGAAATTGTCCAATTATGTCGGCCTGGGGGATTTTTTAAAGGGGCTATAAAAGTAGTTTTTTTATTTGTTGATATTAGTATATAAAAAATTTATCTATATATTTAACTGCCAGTTCCAATAACTTAAAAATAAATCTTTAACTACAGAACTCTTTTTTATTTTAATTAAATCTTTTTCTTCCTCATGTTCCTTTACTACTATAAATTTCTTCTTATTCCTCCAATGAGGAGAAATTGGCAGACTGAAAAAGGTGGAGATCGAAATGCATGATGCGCCAAAGTCTGTAGGACTACCCTAGATATATACTATTAAAAATTATATATTATCAACACTATTCTACTTTTTGTTTACAGATTTTCCAATAAATTTGTTTGTGATGTAGCCAAACTACAAACGTAGCCAAACTTCTATGATTTGGACTTATTAGTTAATCGATCATTCCTTGCGATATATTGTGTGCAAGTCTATATTTTTGTCTCCTTATTGGATGACCTAAATATTTCAATTATCTCTTTTTTTTGTATTCGAGTACTTATTCATTCAACGTAGCAGTTTTTCATTTATGATTCTGTCGACCCGTTTTATTCTCAATATGCGGTGATGGTACCACATGTCGATAACCTAGATCCTTTTTTACCGTCCTGATTGAGAGTCTGGACCAAACAACTACTAAAACTAATCCAAAACATAATAGAACTGAACAGAAAAAGCCATTTGACCGAGTCAAGTTGAAGGACGTTATCCACCAATTAGAAAAGAAAAGAAAAGAAAAAATAGCTTTAGGAATAATCAAAACGATTGAAAATATCTACAAAAACAACACAATTAAAGTAAGGATAGAAAAAGAATTACCTGACCCTTTTGAAACTGGTAATGGGATAAGATATGGAGATTTCCTAAGTCATCTATTGTTTAACGTGATTATAGATAAAATAATAAAAAAGTAAAAACTAAAAACGGATACCAAATGGGAGAAAAACAATTTAAAATAATCTGCCAGGCAGACGACACAATACTACTCTCTCAAAGTGAAGATGATTTACAACGTATGCTGCACCAATTTAATATAACTGCCAGAAAATTTAATATATTAATTTCCCCAAAAAAGACAAAATGCCTGGTTATAACAGCCATTTTACTAAGATTTAAATTGGAGCTGGAAGGTCAGATAATAGAACAAGTGATAGAGTTTAAATATCTAGGAATCACATTATCTACATACGGAAAGCTCGAAACAGAAGTGACAGATCAAATGAATAAAGCAAACAGAGCTGCAGGTTGCCTGAATAAAACAATATGGAGAAAGAAAAATATGGGTGAAGAAATGAAAGGCAGAATTTACAAAACAGTCATCAGACCAAGGTGGAGAACATTAAGGACTGGGTAAGAAATAGGAGAGTAGAATGGAATGATCTTATAAGCCGAATCACCACAAATATACCAGTACAGACGGTCAAGTATCAGTAATAGGAAGATGATCAGTAGGAAGACCACAAAAACGATGAAATGACAACTTAATCGAGGCACATTGAAAAACAGAGTCACGTCTACGTAAAAATAAGAGAAAGAAGATTGAGAGACTATGCTTCTGTACTATTCAGTGGGGAGCTAAACACGTAGCATATTAATATTCTTATTCGTAAAGAGAAAGAGAGACTTATGTAACGGTTATTAAGCTTGGCACATTTAAAACCTCTGTGAATGTCAACGCTTTTTCACTTGTTACATTTATCCAGGGTATTGGTAATTATTCACTTTTTGAAAGGGTGTTATTAATTGTAATGTTTGTATTTTGAATTGGATTCTTATCATTTGGAATTATAAATTATATTGGATCATATACTTAGTTTTCTTGATATTAATTAAGTATCTCTTGATTATTGAATGTTATATTCATAATTTTTAATAAAAGTTGAATATCTTTTGGTATTAGTGCTAATATTAGCTAATACATATTACAATATCGACTGTGTATAGAATCTTATTTATTCTTATCCATTGATGATTATTGCTTCATTTGCATTTAATAGAATTTCATGAAAAATATCTTCACCACATACGTAAACCAAGAGTCTAACTTACACTTTTGACTAATATTTGCCCTTTCATTTGTATATTTGCTTTATGATTTTATTATAAATTCAGGATTAGTCGCAAATCTTTCCTAGCAATACCTTAACACTTAAGACTATCTTTACATGAATCTCTGGGTAGTCTATCGAAAGCCTTGTCAAAATTTATGAGGACTCTTATTTCTAGATTAACATCCAAGCATCGATGTTAGAATATATTTAGAGATAACAAAGCCCTCTTGGTGTCTAAAGTTTTACCCACCTTAGCCGTCTAATTATCGATAATATCATGTTCCAGCTTCTGGTAAACGCAGTTAGAAATGATTTTAGACAAGTCTACTACAAATTGTTCACCATCATCATCATTCTGGCTTTACAGCCCTGCGAGCTAGCATCCTCAAGTATTTTTCTCCAATCGTCCCTATCCATCGCGTTTCTCCGCCAAGCACGTATTCCTATATTTCTTATGTCTTCATCGATGTTACCAAGGAACCTTGTTCTGGGTTTTCCTCTTCTTCTCTGACCAATGGATCTATCAAGGAGCGTTTTTCTAGCTTGTTCCATCCGCATTACATGTCCTGTCCACATCAGACGTTCTATCTTAATATGTTTTACGATATCGGGTTCCTGGTATATTCTATGAAGTTAGAAGTTGTATCGTCTTCTCCACAATACATTGTCATTTACTGCTCCATAGATTCACCCTAGTATTTTTCTTTCGAAACATCCTAACATGTTTTGATTACTTTTTGTTAGAGTCCAAGTCTCTGAACCATCTATTAGGACCGATCGTATTATTGTTTAGTAGAGTTTAATTTTTGTATTTCTCTATATAATTCTGGATTTAAGGAGGAGATTGTGATTTGTGCAAATTTTCTGCGATTTATCTCTGCGGTAGTATTGTTTTTAGTGTTAAGGATCGCTTCCAGCTATACAAATTCGTTCACTGCTTCAATGACGTCGTTTTCTATAACAACTGGCGGTAGGATTTGTGGTTGCGTGCTTATTTTCATATAAAGCACGTGGTGTTCGTGTGTATTAAGGTATAAAAAATGCTTATTAAAAGCTTAAAATTTTTTATTTTAAAGAAGATCTTTTCGGAATTAAATCATTCCATCATCAGTTTACTAAAAGAGAGAGTAAAAATACCAATATTAAAAAACAAGTAAGTTTAAATTTAAATATATAGAAATACCACGTTGGTTTTTTACTATTTACATAAAAAGTTGTTAAAAACATTGTATGGCCACATAAAAACATTGGAAGGACATCCGTATTAAAAAATAATCCTCATGGTATTTATCAAGGTAAATGCAATAGACTGTTAACTTGTTGATTATTAAAAACTGAAAATAGGGGCATCTTACATGACCCCCTGTAGCTGGTGAGGTTTGATGCCCCCATTTTCAGTTTTTAATAATCTATAAAGTTAACAGTCTATTGCATTTACCTTAATAAATACCATGAGGATTATTTTTTAATACGGATGTTTTTAACAACTTTTTATGTAAGTAGTAAAAAACCAACGTGTTATTTCTATATATTTAAATTTTAACTTACTTGTTTTTTAATATTGGTATTTTTACTCTCCCTTTTAGTAAACTGATGATGGAATGATTTAATTCCGAAAAGATCTTCTTTAAAATAAAAAATTTTAAGCTTTTAATAAGCATTTTTTATACCTTAATACACACAAACACCAAGTGCTTTGTATTCAACAGGTATACTAGCCACTCCTGGATATCTCCACTTCATGGTTTGTTTCAGTTTCACTTTTATTTTCATATACTTCGCTTTGTTGATGTTTATTATTAAACCTATTTTTGTAGCTGATTCTTTTAATGCTACATATGCCTCTCATACAGCGTTTTTCGTTCTCCCAATACTATTGATATCATCAGCATAGGCAAGGGTTTGCACTGATTTATTATATATTGAAATAAGGGTTGTGATTTGTGACATATATATTTCTTTTTTTTAGAGCCAGATTAAACAGTATACAGTAAAGAGAGTTTCCCTCGCGCAGCCCGTGGTTTGTTTTGAAAGGTTCAGACAGTTCCCTCTAAATTCGTATTCTATATTCAACTTTCTCAAGATTTTGTTTACAACAATTGTTTTATACTCAACATTTTATTAAATTTACCAACTGATTTGGTATTACTGGCTCTTTCATTGCTTTGAACATTCCCTTCTATTTTCGTAGATTCGTAGGCTGCTTTTTAGTATATAAATATGTTATGAATATCTATGCCGTACTCCAGTGTTTTTTCTAAAATTTGTTTCAGGGTTGCAATCTGATGAATTTACCACCTCTGAAACCAGCCTGGTATTTTCCTACTATCCATTCTGCATATGGTGCCATGCGGTGACATAGTACTGTGGAAAATATTTTATACGCTGCATTTAGAAGCGTAATTCATCTGTGGTTAGAGCATTTAAAGATATCTCGTTTTTTCTATATGGTGCAAAGTATTCCAATATTCCAATCATTCGGGAGGGATTTCTGTGTCCATCTTTCTTTTATAAGCTGCTGGATTAATTTTTGTGGCATATATTGTTTAAAAATTTTTGATGCGTTTATTTAAATATGTTAATGCTAATGCATATTCTATAATATTTTCAGAGCACATTATTTCATTCGATAATCCGATCATTATTCCTTTACGGTAACTCAGCGTAAAAGTCAGGTGTAACTTTTAAAAACGAATTTAACCATCTGTCTCTTATCCCCCGAATCAGAACATTACATTACGAATATCATTAAAAAGCTCGAAGCGACTAATATAGTAAAACAAAAGGGAGCCATATGTCGTGCGCTATTATACAGTGCAATATTAGAACGATCAAATCAGAATGTAAAATCAGAAAACGCTCGGTATGTGCTTGACAAATGTACAAAGCGTTTATTCTTTCAAATACGAGAGGTACCTAATAAAATTTAAGAAGGGCGTTGGAAGTGCACTTCAATGTTGTTAAATAATAGTAAAATTATCAGCTTTTGTTATTACTAATGCGTTTTATTCGTAATAGGTACTTTGGATAAAATAAATCTGTTCTAATAGTTTGTTGCTAAATTGAGAGGTTTTTGGTGGTTTCGTCTACTGAAAATAATGACAACAATGGACGGAATTTTTGTAGTTTGTGCGATTTTGTTTTATAGTATTTCATATTCATTTAAGAGGTTATTCAGTATACCCTAGTGAATCTGGGGAAAATCATCGATTTCACGTAAAGATCTTATACAGGGGTTTTTTGAAAGTTACAAAAAATAAATGGGGGATAGCTGATGACAAATCCTTAAAGACGTACAATTGATTTTGCTTTGTTTTTTTTAACAATCATAAAAACTAAAAAAATTATTTTTTAGCTATACAACGTTTCTTATACATTTTAGAGGAAAATGGTAAATATAAGTTGTAGATCTTAAAAAGTTTTTTAAATTGCGAGAGATAAATAATTGACCGATACAATTGCAAAAGCCCTTATTTTTGCAGTAATTTATAAATCTTAATAACTTTATTTTTTAAATAATGACATGTGATATAACTACTTAAAATTATGACAAATAATGAGTTATTGAGGTGTGCTTAATATTGAGGTTGTATCTTAGCTAGATCGTCGAAATAGTTTGTAAGTTATTCAATTTGTTTATCCCGGAGAGCGAATATATATATTTTTTTAATGGCTTTGGCTTGAAACCTTTAGCCACGTAATTACATATAGATATTAGTATTCATTCATACAGGATTGTACAAGGAGGACACTTTTCACGCTCAGGGATTCATCAGAGCGGCTTTATTGTAACAAACAAGACATAAACCACGGTTAGGTAGGTGGGCAACATATATGGTAAACATACAAAGGAAATATTCACGCATACGATCAATTTTACACTCATACCTTTAATTTAATTTTTACAAGAAATATCATAATTATTTTAAAGATTTTTATATTGTCTTCACTTAATAGAAGATTTACGTTTAATGGTTTACTTAAACTCTCTTTATATTTAAACAACTGTACTTTCTCAAACAATGACTCAAAAGGTATTCAGCAGATCGCAATCGATTCTCTAAGGCTCAAATTTTGAGATTAATTAAAAAAAATTTCAAATTTTTTTTTCAAAATTCAGAGACATCCAATGATGTCTCCTTATTCTATTTTGGATTAGTTTTAAAGTAGGTCTTGGGACCAGGTTATATTTAGTCTTCTTATGGCTGGACCATTGTTGAATAATTCCCTTACTAGCTCATTTACTGCAGAGCTGCTGTCAATAAAGTCACGATAGCGAATATGGTAGCCAACATGATATCCAACGATCGATAACGGTCATGGAACTAGAAGAAGAAGAAGCTCATTTACCTACATTTACATACATAGAATCCATATGGTGATGGATTTCACTCCGTGGCCCGATGGATTTCTTCTCTGATGAAAGGAGTCTTTAAGACGTAGTGAAGTGTTTGATTACTTACGTACCATGGTGCATCCACTATCGATCTCAGCACTTTAGACTGGAATCTTTGGATAATATTCAGCGACGTTGGCTTTGCACAGCTCCATAGGTGTAGTCTATAGAACCAGATAGGTTCGAGTATGGCTTTGTATAGAAGAACCTTCTTTTGGATGTTAAGTTTTGATTTATGTCCAAGGAGCCAATACATTTGTCGAAATTTTTAGTCGAGCTGCCTTCTTTTGGTCTAGATATGTTTCTTCCAAGTGAAACGTTGGTCAAAATGGAAGCCAAGGTATCTAGCATCTGTTACTGTTGGTATTGGTAGTGTATGACTGACTTTTAGCTTAAAAATATTTATAATAACTTTGATATTTTTTATGCTACGCTCTTGTTAGTAGGCTTACTGAAAATATGATAAAGAACACAATTAAAAATAAAGCTTTTATGGCCAATTACAAGCTGAAAATTGAACATATTATAAGTAACGATCTAGATTTTATGATCCAATGTATAGATAGCATATACAAAGAAGGTGTTAAAAATTATAATACGTTAAAGTGATTGTACTTTTAAAAATGATCATCATCATCATCAGTGATGATTTTGTCAGTTTGCTGCGTCGATCTTTCTCACGTCCCCGTCCACACTGTCTTCCCATCTTAGTCTTGATCTACCTCTCTTTCCGTTTCCTACTAGTGCTGCCAATAGAGTTCGTTACATACTTTTAAAAATACCGTCACATTAAAGTGGAGGAGCGAACTTTCCGAGATCCGTTTTTTTTAGAATGGAACTTCAAATTGAAGCGCGCTGGAAAAATTTGCAATATGTCGCCTTCCCTGGCAAGCAGAATATAATATTTTTTTAAACTGGGACAAATCCAGAAAATAATAAAAACTGGTCTACTTTTACCTTTACTTAAAACATCGGAAAAATTTTTACATAAATATATTGAATTCAATTGATATGAATTACATATTGAAGTTTACTATTATTACGTAAGAAATATTTAAATTTTACTAATTAATGTTTATTATTTGTATAAATATGTATTAATAAAAAAATAATACTCCAAATTGGTTATTAAAATATAAAACAATTATTAAATATTATTATATATTTAATAAATAATATACATTAATCAATAAAATTTAAATATTTCTTACGAAATAATAGTAAAATTCAATTTTTTTATGAAAAAATGTTACTAATTGATTTTTCTGGAATTTTCGATTTTTCTGGGTATGCCCTGTATGCCACAGAAACCGAGACATTGCCAATTTTTTCAACGCGGTCCAATTTGAAGTTCCATTTCCGTTGGAATAAAAAACAAAGATAGAGCAGGCGGTATTTTATGAGTATTACTTTGAAGGGTTACACAGCTCTTGTATTTTCAAGCAATAAAAAATCCGTATTAAAGTATAGTACTTTAAGAGTATTTACATAAAATTTGAAGTAAATTCGAGCAATATTAGCCGACTTATAGAGATTTGTATATTGGGCGATCGGTATGTGCGCTCTGTCCACGTACCGACCACGCGGTCAATGTAAAAACTTTAAACGCGTTTTTCTCGAAACTTCTGGAGAACGAATCAAACGATTTTGCTCAAACTTTGCATAGTTCATCTTTATAGTATTGTTTCATGGTTAAGAGCGTAGGCGCAAAATTTCGGGCCAATGCTTTTTGAATGCATTCATTTTTTTCGAATCTTGGGAAAACTAATAACTATTTTTAAAAAATTTAAACGCAGAATGAAAGATTACATTATTATCGAGGGCCGAAAGTCCCTGAAAACTTCTATGTTTATTTTAGTAAGTTACAGGAGTGAAAAAGAAGAGAAACTTAAGTGTGATTTTGAATTTTAAATATCTCATTTAAAAGAAACTTTTTGTTTATTCTAAGGGTCTTTCGGCGCTCGGTAATAATATAATATTTTATTCTGCGTTTAAATTTTTTAAAAATATTTATTAGTTTTCCTAGGATTCGAAAAAAATGAATGCATTTAAAAAGCATTGGCCCGAAATTTTGCGCCTACGCTCTTAAAGAAAGAGAATTTCTATCGGTCGACTCGTTCTCGTTATACGAAAAAAAAATGTTTCAATAGGTAAGAATCAGAAAAATGTTAAAAAATATCAGACGAAATTTGAAAACTTAAAATTTTTTTTTTTTTCATTTTTCATTTTTTTCCTCTATTCCTTTGTTTAATCACGAGCCTAAGGCATAAACTATAAAAAAAAAATCGAGTTTTTTAATTCAGATGAACCTGCACCCAAAAATTATGTCCTCAAAATACCTCAAAAAAAGGCTGGACGAGGAAAACTGCAGGAAAAATCGACAATTTTCAATATTTTTAGCTAAACATTTTTTTACAACTTATTCAAATGCTAATCTTTTCTTGTGTAAACTTTAAATAAAAAGATTTTTGGTTTATAAAATAACATTATTTGAAACAGTTTAGTTTTTTTTTTCTTCAAGTGTTTTGTTACTCCTTAACGGGTTATATATTTGTACTACATCCCGATATATGCCATGCATAAAATGGATCATAAAATTTAGACCTTCGTTTTTAATCTTTTTAATTTTTAGCTTTTAATTTTTAACGTTAATTAAGAATGAAAAGATGATTTTACGAAAAAAAAAATCTTCTTTTCTTTTTTTTCTTTTTTTCTTTTTTTTTAAAGATTGTATTTTTCACCATCTTTTCAGTGAGACTTACAAGCGTGTGGAATAAAAAATATCAGTTACTTTTAAATGTTTATAAGCTAACAAGTCGAACCCTTCTTTAAATGGTTTTTTTAATAACAATTTTGATAAAATGTTAAAATTTTTTTAATATACATTAAAACTGAATCATCAGAGAATCGAATGTGATCTGCTAAATACCTCTAGAGTCACTCTGAGTAAGTAGATTTGTTCAAATAGTTGCTTTCCGGGATAAACAAATTAAATAACTTACAACATGTTTGGTCGATCTATTTGAAATTTAGCTTTTCCTTTTCTTTACTTGCCTTGTATAAGTTCCAACATTCCAAACATAAACAGTCTCTGGGCATCTTCATCAGTTGCATTTTTCCCATTCTTAAAATTGGCCGATATCAAATAAGTGAACGGATTTTAAATTAAACTAAACTTTTTAGTGGATATTTTTTATATTTATGTATAAAAGAAAAATCTTTACTTTTGAGCTTTGTTAAAACATTGCTAACCACTATTGATCACAGTAGAGGTGATAAAATTCCTCCTTTTCATTTGATGATATAAGGTGGTATGTCTTTTCTTTTTGCAGCAAGTTGAATACATTCTAATGCGGTATTATCAAATGATCACCCTTTGTCTATCTTCTTCTTTTAGGATTGTGTGTGATTACGGAATGTTGTCGATTTTATTGGCTATAATAATTTTGTTCGCGACAGCTTGACGTAGATGTTACGAGTAATTTTTATATTTTTAGAATAATAATTAATAATTAAAATAATAGATTTATAGGACTGTAATTTAAAATATTGCCTTAAATAAAACTCATTTTGAAAATGGTTTATATATATGAGATAGTAGGATATCAAGTAGCACTGGAAAGGTTTGGAACAATTCTCCCCAGAATATTTATAGAACTTGAAGCTGTTGGTGAACTATTTAATTCTATTTCTAGTGGAGATTTTGTATAAAGCTCAATCTTTGCTTCATTTTCCATACATATTGCACTCAAAAAGTAAGCATTTATAAATTAACTCATACTTAGCTTTTAGTAAACAACAGAACGGAATCAAATTCGCAAGAGAATAGAAGAAAAAATTTTTCTCGTGGTGGTCAAGTTATTTATAAATAAGATTTAAATTTTAAGAAAATTAATCTTACTTTCCAAAATTTCGAAACAAAACTAATAATACAATTATTCAAGCATTAAAATCTGCGCAGACAAAATTTGAGAGTAATTTGAGAAGACTGTAGTAATAATTTTTTGTAGGACACGAAACAAAAAGAAAACATTAAATTATTTTAAGGGAATCCACAAAGTAGAGAGCTAAGATATTGGATTTCAATTACAAAAAAGGAATAGTATGAAGTACTGTAAGTTGCGTTTGAAAAAATTATTACCAAAAGAAGTGGGTTCAGCAGAAATAATATCGTATTTGAAAAATCTAATAACTAGCTCAACATTAAAATAGATTAAGATAAAAATATATATTTTTAATATTAAACTAAGATTTATAGCGATAAATTAGTAAATTCGTTAGTTATGCTCGTAGTTGCAAGAATCCTTGCACAGAAATCACAACATGAAATGTCCAACCCTTTAATTGCTATCCAATTATCTTCAAAAATCATGTAAATCAAATGATTCGTGGTAACCCTCCCTTTTTTAGCAAATCACAACCGAACCAACCGACGAGTTATAAACAGCGGAAACAGGTTGCCTTCCAATTCCCAACAAATATCGTTATAACATTTTGTAAACGGGGTCAACAAAAATCATTTTTTCCATACGGTTGACGTTTGAACCCTTCTTTGTCACATCCTAGCCTGTTTAACCGGGGGTGGAAAGAGGAAAGGGTGAAAGTTAGTAAAATCGGCCAATAAACTAGCAGGTAGAGGTGCAATATGTTATGCCGGAATTAAAATAATTCAGTTTGAATTTGGATTTCGGGGATTCTACTTTTTTCGAGTTACAAGTGTTTTGAAGTGACTAGAGTTTAAAATATTGAAATCATCTTAATTTTTTCACTTGTTGGTGAGTTACTCCTATTTTAAATTTACATTTAAAACTTTACTTTACATTACTTTAAAATGAATGTCATTAAAGTTATTTAAGTCTATTTGCTTAACATTATTATGTAATTATTGAATACAACTTTTCACTCTCATTTTTTTCATAGAGTTTTGTATAATTGTGTTTTAAATCTACTATTTATTACAATTAATAATGGTCGAGCATAATACGATGCCACTTAAACGTGCAATATGGCCAGTTCATCTTTATTTGGCTTGTGAAAATCTTTTCTATGACATCTCTTTTATTTCCCTCTCTTACTATTTTATTTGGTGTCATATCTCTTCTTGTTATTTCCAGAATTGCGATTTACATTGCTCTTTGCAACCAGTATAATTTTTTTTGTTTTAGTTCTTCTCTTTTTTATATATGGACATTTCAACATAGTCTTGCATCAAGAAGCATACCCAGGTACCTCGAAGTATCTGCAATAGAGACATTTGGTGCTATTTAATTTTATCCCCCATTTTTTCGCCCAATTATCGATCTTGTTCACTGAAGATTGTATGCAGCTTCTTCGTGAATATTTCTCACTGTAAGAATAGCTTTGACATCTAAAAAAGTTGCGATTGTTCCATTTTCGTGTTAAGGGATATCTGAGCCTACCACACTATCTTGCTCTACTGCTGCCTTCATTTCTTTTAACTCTGGGTAGGAATCCTCCTGTTTTATTTTGAAGTATCTTTCGTTAAGTACGACTCTATTAATAATTGTGAGTACTGCCTCGGTAGTGCTCTATTCAATTTATGAATAAGTCCTTCATGCCATCCGTTATCGAAAGCTTGGCTCTTATCCAAGAAGATGGTTAAGCAGAGTTGTTTTGCTTCTTGTGCCTTTTAAAATATTTAGTAATGCTATGTACATGGTTTGTCGTTGAATCGCTCTTTCTAAAACCAAGCTGATGTGTTGGGCAATCTCTTTTCTTCGATAATGACCTTTAGGTTTTTCATTAGGATATTTTTATATAATTTTTGAAGTAGAGGCAATGATGTAGGCTAAGATTATAATTGGCATAAGATATTTGGCAGTTTTCTGGTGTTTTAATCATTCTGACTTCTGCCACTTTCCACATTTTGGAATGTGGCAGGCAGGGCGTGGTGAGACTCTAAATATTATTGCTTGCTGCCTCCATTGGCTGCGACCCTGTGTCATATGGACGGCTTCATACAGGGATTTTCTCACCAGAGTTTTCATTTGGTCTCCGTTCTTCTATCTATGTGGCCGAAGTAAATTAGGTATATTCGGTTTACTTTTTTTATATGAAGCTCTTCCAGAATTGGCAAGTTGGTTCTATGTTCTTTTCAGGACACTTCTAGAATTATTCTATAGACCCACATTTTTAAAGCTCTGATCTTATTCCATTTGTTTTTTTAAAGATCCATGTTTTAGCTGCGTATATAGCAATGGGAAAATAAGAGCATTGACTAACCTGAGCTTAGTATTCCTTGTAATTGTTCGGTATTTCCGTTATTGTTTGAAATAACATACTCTATTCAAAATAATGTATTAAATAAGCTAAGTAATGGCTTTATTTGGTAATCATTGTAATATTTTGCCTGAGCTTTTTAGGATCGATGCTCTCTTTAATTTCCTTATTAATTTCTTTAGCATTAGAAGGTTTAATTTCCAAGAAATCTAGTTCAAAGTCAATTCCTATGTTTTGGTTGAAATGTGTTATCAATATGCTGTGCAAAGCAACTGGCCTTTAGAGCATTGGTTCGGGCCCAGTGCAGTGCTTCCATCAGTGCTTCTGATTGGCGAGGTATATAGTATAGGTCTTTTGAGTTGTTTGGTGGCTTTCTAGAGAGTGTATTTGATTTTTTTTAGCTGTTAACTTGCTAAGTTATGTCCCTACCTATCCATTATTCTAGATGCGTTGTATTCCTCGCTTGAGATGTAACGCGTTATTTACAAACATTATACAAAACTTAATTATATAATTATATAATTAACTTAATAATATAATTTTTAAAAGATTTTTATAAGAAAACTTAAAAATATATGAAAATCTGGCACATTATCCCAATTTTATTTGCCATTTTTATTTTTTAAACAACTTTTAAAATCCTGTACGTAGATTTTTTAAATATTTATTTTAAATATTACACTGAATATTTATTTTTTTTTAGCTTCCCAACATAGTGGTACTGTAGACGACGGGGAAGAAGAGGAAGATATTAACGTAGTGCGATGTTATGCTTGCGATGAGATCTACAATGACGTTGAAAAGTAAGTATATTTTTTTTTGTTTTCTATTGTTAATTTGTCTTTGTTTCTTTCTAAAGTCCTTTAATATAATTGGTCAGAAATCTAGGTGTGTTACTAGGTTTACGGTCACGATTACTGATTATTTTAGCCCTGTTATTTTATTCGTACCATCAATTTTTTTTTATATAGGCTGTAGTTGCCTTCGTATTTTCAACCGATGCCGTCACTTATTTCTATTCTGACATTCTTCTCCGAGATACAACCTTTTCAAGGACTCGCCTACTTCATTCTCGTAAAATCTTCACGGTCTACCCCTTCTTCTTCTTGTCGTTGGGCTAAATTCCAAATTTTTTGCTATTTATGTCGTTTGATTTGATCGTACGTGTCCATACTAAATCAAGCCTATTTCTTTTATATATGACGTATTATGTTTTATTCCAGTGTCATAACTTTTTTAAATCTTTAATTTCAAATACCCGTCTTTTTACTCTACAGTTTCTTCTTATTAAATAAATTTCGGTTGCTATAATTTTGTTCTGGTTTCATTTGTCATTATACTGGTTATAGTATTTCAATTTCTTCTTCTAGTTCCATGACCGTTATCGATTTTTGGATATCCTGTTGGCTAACACATTCGCTATCGTGACTTTATTGACAGCTCTATCGTGGCTCTAAATTATGATGTAGTAGATTTTCCGTACCATTGTCTCAGATTTTTCAGCCATTATGTTCTTTTTCTACCAGGACCACGTTTATTTTGGATCTTTATCTGAATAATCAGATGTAAAAGTTAATATTTTTAGGGTATCGCACAATGGGACCGAAGTATTCCAGCTTGCGTCTCTTTATTATATTGACCAGTTTTATTGTTAGGTTCAGGTGTCTATGTAAGGATACAAACACCTTACGTGTCCTTACATAAGATGTTTGAAAAAACCTCCTAAAACATTTATGCACATCTGAAAAGAGTCATTAAATGAGTCACTTACATTATGAAACATTTGTATACTCACATTTCGAAATAATTTCGTATTCTGTGGGTCATCTCATCCCTTGTTGTTGGAGGTATTTTATAAACTTCATTCTTAACGTAACCCCAAAAACAATTAATCAATTTTATTAAATTCTGGTAATCTGGGTGACCACGCTACTGGTCCATTTCTTTCAATCCATTTATCAGGAAACTGATCGTCAAGTTCACCTTGAATCAATGCACCATGGTGAACAGGAGCACTGTCATGCGAAAACCACATTTGTTCGCGTATACGAAGTATAACGTCATCCGATAATATGAGCAATTGATTTACTAAAAAATCTAAATACATCTCACCATTGAGAATTTCTTCAAAAAGATATAATCCCAGGACATGGTTACCAACAATACCTCCTCAAATATTCAGCGATCGTCTAGTTTGAGTATGTGTAACTATGTTGCATGAATAAGTTGTGACAATAATGAAAGTTGTGCCTATTAACATAACCATTTTTATCAAACGTAGCTTCTTCTCCAAATAGTACATTATCGAAGAAATCTCTCTGTTGACTCAAGACGATTCTTTTTAAAATATTCCTGAATTCATTTTTGGTTCAATTGAATATGGCAAGGGTTGATTCTGTTAATGGCAAGAATTCTTTGCACAGAGTAGTAATTTCTTTTCTTTGAAAATGTTCCATATACATGTCTGTATTTCCACATTTATTTCGTTTTCCTCTGTCATAGTACTTTTTGTTTGTTCGTGTTTTTGTAAATAATTGAACCAATGTGTTTATCGATCCTTCAATCTTTCAAAGCTTACTGTTGTAGGTTGTGTCGCCTCTCAGGAAACCGTCCATGATAAATTCTTACTTATAATAAAGCAGTTTTATTGCATTCCCCCAATATCCAGATCATATCTACCATTTCATCAACAGTAAAATTCATTTTAACTATTTAGTAAGTTTATTCGCTCCGTGCGTGACTGACGCGACACCTACCGCCTTCATCTGACTGTTTTGGACCTACCAATTTTCAGGTTAAACATATGACATATGTTTGACATTGTTAAACAGGCGAAATTGACAATTGTTAATAATTAACTTTTTAATTATATTTTTTCAGTTTATGTATAAAATTAATGTAGTATTAAAAACTGGGTTTCTCAAAATTCATCATAATATATCTTTTTAACCCCAAACGGAAAAGAAAGGGAAAAATCTAGTACTGGCAAATCAAGTTTTTCACGCAAAAGAGCATATAATTAAAAACAGTAATAGTTAAAGGTATGATATAAAAGCTAAAGTCATCAGGCACTCTGCAGTTAGCTTGAAGCCTTATAAAATATCATTTAAGGTAAATTATTTAAATATTTCCTATTTCAATCGCATAAAATTGAGGTTATGTGATATTTACTTTTTCATATTATTAGCAAGGATCCATCTTTTTCTTTTCTCTAATTTATATGTAATGTTTGGGAAGCTAAAAAATCTACACTTACTATTTTTGCTATTATTAGCATAATTAAATACGCAACATGTATTTGCACACATTTTTGATAAAATTTATGCGTAAAAAAATGCCATGATTCCAATTTTGTCATATTTCGCCGCTACGCACGCTGGCATCGTTTCAAGGTACCCCTACCATGGTCACGCACGGAGCGAATACAGAAAGAATTATGGTGAACTGTCAGTTTCACACAATTCAGTCATGTCTTACTTAAAATTTGTAAAAATTTACACACAAATATTGAATAAAAACTGAAGTATACTAATGGTACTTTTCCATAGTGACATAAAAGACAGGGTGTTCCATTTAAAACTACTGAGAAAATAATGTTCTGGCGTTTTGACTTGCCCTGTATTCGGTATAAAAAATTGGCAGTATCAATTATTTTTTAAAATTTTGTGGTAGCAATAGATCGCTGTTAGTGTGTTTTTTTTAATTATACAGGAAGATTTCAAATATAAAATAAAATACAAGGTGTTCTGTATTCTGCCCCTATATTATCAACCACGCTGTAACATTCTAACTAATTTTTGGCTAGTCTATTTGTCTAGTGATTCTGGCAGGGCAGTGTTTTTCATAAACAAGTATATCTTTATTATTTCGTGTGTACGCCAAATTTTATCAATATACATAGTATGTTGTATAGTATAGTAGTACAAAGTGTACAGTATAGCTGTAATTCAAATAAATAATTCATACTTTTCCCTTGTATGGCTTTTAATTAGTCATTACATTTTTTATCCATCAGAATATCTAAGTTTTTTTTACCGTTCGTGACTGTCAGTTGTGGTTTTATTATGTGGCGAAAGGATTCTTTCGTACGGTATTATTTACAGATGACCAAGCCGTAAACAGATAAATCATGGCAATCGTTACAAAAACAGAAAGCTGGAATTTAAAATATCTAAGTAATAAATATTTGTAGATTCGCTTTTAGCGAGTATTTAACACTAATCAGTCTTACTTTTTGCCCTTTGTCCAGATTTTTATTGATGCTCACCTTTTTTTCTTCCTATCGGTACCCTCAGGTTATACAGTGTGTCCAGAACCTGACAAACAAAAACCGGAGATCCCACAGATACTTTTAACATGATTTACACCAATTCACCTAGTTTGAAAATGCTTCCTAATGGAGCTAGAGCTCTTTGCAGATGGCGCCTTGTAATTCGTTTTTTTTAAATACTTCCAGAACGTTTTCATTTAGATAAACGCAAACTGATACGATTATTTATTCTCCAGGGGTTGAATCGATTTCATTAATTGTAAACTTCTAGTACCGATCATAGGCGTCCGTTTTGAGTAGGTCAACGGTTATTTTAACACATAACTTTTTTGTCTTTACCTTTTAAGCATTCCTGATACTAGATTATTAAATTTTCAGTTATTCTAGTACTAAAAGGTACTCCTACTTCAAGTCGATAGGATACACCGTTTTCTAGAAAAATCGATTTGAAAATTTTTTGTTTTTTCGTCGTGAAAGTTATATTAATATTTTTTGCACTAGTTGGCCGTGACCTGTCAACAGAAGTATAACTTACGATGTTCATTATCAAATTGTGGTCAGTTCGTAAAATTTATCTTTACTTTGTGGTATTCAAATATAATATTTTCAATTCAACAAAATGGTTTTTCCTAATGAGGAATACGCTGATATACTTTAGTTTATGGCGAAATGAGGTGTAACAGTCGAGCAGCACAACGTAGCTACCAAAAGAAAAATTTCCCAATCGTGATTCCACTTACTCAACATTGACAGCTCTTCATCAAAGATTAAGAGAAACAGGTTCAGTGGCCTCAAAAAATAATGAAAGAGGGGACGTGATGATGTAACAGCAGCACATGAAGATGTTATTTTAATGTAAGTTGAGAAAAAGTCAAAAATTAGCGTTCCAAGATTATCTGCCATGTATCCCACAAATCTTCTTTAGGAAGATCTCAAAATCTTTCCAAGGAAATATCTTACAGAACAAAAGTTTATATCCTTTTCATTTTATAAAGGTACAAGCACTGCTACAAGGAGATTTTCCTGCCTGTGAAGAATTAGCTAGATGGTTACAAAATCAGAAAAATCAAAATTTTTTCAGATACATTTTGTTTTATGACAAAGCGACATTCACAAAAAATGGAATTTTTAATGTGCATAATGCACAATATTATTCGTACGTTGGTGACAATGCCCACATTGTTCAACAATTTAAGCATCAGCATAGGTTTAGCATAAATGCCTGCATAGGGTTAACGATTATCTATTTGGACCTGGGGAATTGCCTAGTCGTTTAAATTGTGCTAATTACTTACATCTCCTAAAAAATGTTTTACCTGATTCGTTAGATGATATGCCTTTAAATATTCGCAAACCTTATGGTTTTTACATGACGGCTGTCCGGCCTACTTTAGCAGGAATGTATGAGACTTTCTTTTTTTTTTCCCATTTCTTTATCTCATCATTATCTATTAACTATCTCAAAGGTCAACGTCTGAAGAAGCAATGACGAAGAGCGGAAGAATCAAACAGGATAAACTAATCTCCGAATTTGTTGTAGTCAATTAGTCTAGAGGAAGGAATCCTTGATCGCTAGTCCTACAGGTTAGAGGTTGGGACGATAGATCTAAACTTTATCTCCTATAAAAATTCGATACAGATGGATTATTTACTGTGAAACTAGGAATGTACAAGGAATTGAAATAAAACTTAAGGTAAATAAAAAAAAGCACAAAAATTAAATATGAATATCATGGTTCTACAACAAAAGACGGAGAGAAAAGAAAGAGAAAAAACAAAAGGAACTACCAAAAACAAATCGGAGAGTATATGTTCATCTGAAGTAGAGCATCAAAATAAAAAACGACACGAAAAGGGGTACCAATATTATTTAAAAATAAAAGAATAACGGATCTTTATAATAATATATTTCACCAACAACGATTAAACGATTTAGTTAGGAAAAGAATTCTTTGAACAAATTAGACAAGTAATGAAGAAATAAAGAAAAAAAAACAAAAAATATTGCTGGGATAATTTAATTGCCAAACTGGTAGAAGAAATAACATTAAAATAACTACTGGGCAAAATAAAGAAGACAAAGTGAAGGGCAAAGACGAACCTTAACAAACCAAACAAACAGAATACGAAATAAAAAATTATTTAATTTAAACAATGGTTGTAAGATTTAAACTATATGACCCGAAAATTCATTGAGAAGTATGACTTATGGCATCTAGAAGTCAGTACAAAAAAGAACAATTATTTGTGCATTGGAGAGCATGACAGATCTAAAGATATTATATTTTGCATGATGAACAAAGCCATAAGAGAAAGAAATACGGCAGATAGAAAAGCCACTACGATATAAAACAGTGTTTTAAGGTATCCATTCATTAGCAAAGAAAATAAAAAGAAGATATTTGATTTTTTATTAATTTTCTTGAAGAATATATTATAACAAGTGCAAGCAACTATACGACTGAGCTACTGTAATATGTTTTTTATTTTACAAACATAGTCGTATACATGAGATAATTTACTTATAAATATTAAATTTTGTTTTACAAATTTCTCCTAAGAATTCACTTGTTGATCCGATGATGTGGTTGGTCTGTCTCTGCAATTCGTATCTTGGATACTTTACAAGGACCTGCTTAAGAGCTGACGCGCACTACAGCGGCTCCGCCACGACCACTGCTCGCCTTTGATCTCATCGAGTCCGATATATAACGCGACCAGAAACAAGTATTGGCTGCACTTCTGGCCAGGCTTTCTACATTAATTTTTCTTTTCAATTACGAGATGGATGTCACGGAGGTAGCCGTTGCTCCGAATATGTATAATCGTATAATAAAACGGAAGGAAAAAATATTGAGTAAATCCCAATAGTCCTATACAACACAAATTATACAGTACACCTACCGATCACTGTCTAGCCGCATTATGACTGTCCGTCGTGCGCATTGTTTAATAAGAGTACATACTAACTTTCATCGCAACGACCGACTGGCCGGAAGCTGGTCGTGTCGACGAAATGTGGCCGGTGCGGCCAGTTGGTTGCAACGGCCACGTGCTCGTTGGCTCATTACAACCTGTGTTAAATTGACCTGATCAGATTAGCCGCAATCGCAGTGGCCAGAGTCATAGTAATGTGCGTTAGCTCTTACACTGAGTGGAATATTACAGTTGTCAGTAATAAGTTAGGTATGTCCTAGACGAAGAAGAGTAACAACGACTTGATGAGCTCTGTTGGGAATCTGATATTTCTATGGTTTCACTTTGCAAAGTTTTTAGGTTAAACTATTGCACTGGTTTTGCCATAAACTTTCGACTTAACAAATAATTTTAAATCATTTAGTTGTACATTTCTCACTTCACTCGCGATTTTACTGTTTTTTGCTTGTTGGGCTGTGCGATCCGTTTCTTCATTTTCTTAAAGGTCAATGTGTAAAGGAACCCATAGAAATTGTACAGTATGGTCGCTGTTTTGTATGGAAGCTAGTTCTTTTTTTATTGAGAAAGCAATTGGATGTGTTGTGTAAAGTTTGTTAATGGTATTCATGAAACTGAGGTAATTAGTAATTATAACAGAATTGGATATATAACTGGAGTTAATAGGAGTGAGAGCTTGATAGATGACATATATGTCCTACTCCTGTATGTATACAGCTTAAGGATGGTAGTTAAGACTCAAGTATAATATTTGGAGTAACGACAGCTGCCATTACCCCAGTAGGTGTTTTAGAGGCGTCTGTATGTATGTGGCAGAAATAAGGAAATTTTGTTAGTTTGTTGATAAAGATATTTTTTATTAAGGAATAGAGAATATCGGTCTTTTTAAACACATATAAGGATGTGTCGGATTGAGCAATGCTTATTGTCCAAGGAGGAGTGATTGCAATTATCAAATGCTTCTAAAACTCTTCCCATAAGAGCCACCATGTTGTTACTAGTTAACTTACAGTATTAGTTATTTACTTATTAGTAAATATATATTTATATTTATATTGGCATCAATACTTAGCTTTGGTTTTATCTTTTCAGATTGGACGAACATGTTATAAAAAACCACAACCATAGACGTGATGAACATCAATGCGATTATTGTTCGAAGGCGTTTTCTTATCGACCGTTGTTGATCAAACACTTAGCTATCAAGCACGGTCAAATTAAAAGATATCATTGCGAAAATTGTACGAAGGTAAGTCATTATACAACAACTTTTGCTACGACGTGATCGAAACAAAGAAGGTATCTAAATTTTTAAATTGTTTTACTTTGACTTACGATTAGTTATTTTATTTTAAATATTTTATTAGGAAATAACTGTACGATTATTCACGAATACACTATGTAGAATACTTCCAGAAATATAATGATCTGTTTGGTTAAAAATTTTTATCCGTTAGATGTGCTAAATTTCTAAAATTTTATTACATATTTGTAAGTTGATATCAGTACGAACTCTTCAGTTTCGTGTAAGTCAAACTTATTTGGTCATACTCACAATATAGTTGCGAGACTATGGATTATATACTGCTCATTTACCAAAGCGCAAAACTATTTTGGATTTTAAATTGACACGTTCGAAAGTTTTGTTTGGATGACATGTGGTCAAATCAAAATGCTAGTACGCTACTCAATTTCTGTGTGAATTTACCTGCCGTTAAGTTTTTATCCAAGATAAAGGATAAAAACTTAATTGTCGCATTCAAGGTCCAAGATATGGAATCTTGGACCTTGAATGCGACATCAATGAAAAAACTGGAATCATTTGAGCTGTGGGTGTACAGAAGAATTCTGAAAATATCATGGACAGAACACGTCACAAACAAAGAGGTTTTGGGAAGGATGAACAAAGAAATGGAAATTTTAAATTCAATAAAAACAAGAAAATTAGAATATCTCGGACATATTACACGTGGAGAGAAATACACCTTGCTCCAACTGATTATGCAGGGAAAGATCCAAGGAAAGAGAAGCATAGGGAGGCGTAGAATGTCATGGCTGCGCAACCTGAGAGAGTGGTACGGATGTACATCAAATGAACTTTTCAGAGCAGCCGTCTCAAAAGTCCGAATATCTATGATGATTGCCGACCTCCGCCGCGGAGATGGCACTTGAAGAAGAAGAAGTTTTTAAGTCAGACGTGTAGGCTATTAATTACATTCAAAAATAGGGCTAAAAGGAACTACAGCGTTGATGGGTTTTATTATTTCATATGGTCAATGGACCCCCAAATATGAAAAAAATCGTAAAGTGCTACAATTTAAAGGTATCTGTGTAAAAAGGAATTCTATGAATTTTTGATACATAAACATCTACAGAAAAGTTGTTAAAAATTACACTTTCTATCGAAATTTTTAACAAAAATGTATTTAAAAAACGAAGTAAAAAATTCGATTTTTCGCAGGAACACATTCGATTTTTCTTTTTTGCACCATAACATTTTTTACGGACATTCACAATTCACATTGCTTAACAGAAAAAAGTTCTTATCCTTCCTCTTCAAAATGACATTTAGTAGAACTAGGGAAGAAGAAGAAGTAGTTTGCAGTATTCTAGAGACGATTTTTGAAAGTTAGTCACACTATTTTGTGGCCATTTTTTCGCAAAGGTTGTTCTAAACTTTGTTTCTACGCATTAAATCTCTCATTACAACTTTTTCTAGTACATTTAGGTATATGCTTTAATACATAAAAAAGAAAGCTCATTTTCTGTACTTTAAAATAGTCCATTGTAAAATATCCTAGGACTAATGATCCTAGAATATTAGAATAGCATCAAGATATGGTCAAATTGTGATGCTGGCAACGGAAAATAATACTCCAGTCGTCAATGACGAAAATGTCAATGAACCTCTAAAAATTATACGAACAAGCTGCATTTTACTGAGAATGTTAATTTTGAGACCCCAAAAAACAAAGTATTTGCTACTCATACTGCTGGGCTTCCCCCTAAAATCTCCTCGTATAGGGGGGGGGGGAGGACGAAAAACATCAATTTACCAACAAGGTAAAACGTAGAAAAAATGGTTTAACCAAGAAATGAAGCTGAGATATTGTTGATCTTCTTTTTTACCCTGCCATTTTCACGACGGAGGTTGGCAATCATCATGGCTATTCTTATCATAGATGCTGCCGCTCTGAATAATTCGATTGATATGCATCCGTACCATTCCCTCAAGTTACGCAACCATCAGATTCTTCTGCTTCCTACACTTCTCTTGCCCTGGACTTTCGCTTGTATAATTAATTGAAGTATGTTGTATCTTTCATTATGCATAACATGCCCCAGGTATTGCAGCTTTCGTGTCTTGATGGTTTTCAATATTTCCATTCTTTTGTTGACTCCTCTCATGACTTCGTTGTTTGTTACATGCTCGGTCCATGATATCTTCAAGATCCTTCTATACACCCACAGTTTAAATGCTTCCAACTTTTTAGTAGTCGACGCGTTAAGTGTCCATGCTTCTATCCCGTAAAGCAGAGTCGAGAAAATATAACACCTTGCCAGCCTATCTCTCAAGTCTAATTTCAGTTCTCTTCCACAAACTACCTTTCTCATTTTATTCAAGTTTGTTCGTGCTTTCTCTATTCGAAGTTTGATGTCTTTGGAGTAATCATTTGTGTGATTAAATATTGTGCCAAGATAGTTGTAGTTTTCAACTTGTTCTAAAGTTTTACCGTTAAATTTTAGGCTTTCATCATTAGTTTGGGTTTTTGATAATCTCATAAATTTAGTTTTCTTAATGTTTATTGATAATCCATATTCTTCTACATACTCAACTCTCTTGTTCATTAGCTTTTGGAGGTCTTGGAGGTTGTCTGCTATTATGATAGTATCGTCAGCATATCTAATGTTGTTAATTGGTGTTCCATTGACCTTTATTCCTGCTGTTTCTCCCTCAAGAGCTCTTTTCATAATTTCTTCAGAGTATGCATTGAATAGTAGTGCTGACAATACACACCCCTGTCGCACTCCTTTTAATTTCGAATTCTTCTGATGTGTGTTCATTAACGCGTATGTGTGACTGCTGTTTGTAATATAGATTTGTTATAATTGGAAGGTTATTGTATTGTAATTGTTTTGCTTTGAGGACGTCCATTAGCTCTTTGTGGCGGACTTTATCGAAAACCTTGTCTACGAAACAGACGTACATATCTTGGTTCACATCCAGGAATCTCTGGATTGTTGATCAAAAATGTTTAACAGCACTTTTTCTGTAGAATAAATTGTTTTTTTAGAAGTAACGCTTGAAGCGACCTGCGATTTTAAACGTGTTACGCCTGCGAAATTTCAACCAATGTCTCCAGTCCTTTCTGTTCTGCAATTCTCCATCTCTAAGGTCTCTTCTTTCCATGGCCTCGTCCACTTCATCCCTCCATGATCTTCGGAGTCTACCTCTTTTCCCCCTTCCTATTGGGCTCCAATCTGAAATCTTTGCTATCCACCTTGTATGATCTGTTCTTCTCACATATCCATACCAAATTAAACGTTTTTCTTCGATGTAGCTGAGTATGTCTTGTTCTACTGCCATTCTTCATTTTATCTCCTCATTTCTGATGCGATCCATTTTTGTCACTCTGCAGCTTCTTCTCATGAACTCCATTTCAGTTGCTGTGATTATAATATGATGTCTTATAAATTCTCTTCTTTGCATTTCTGGTAATCTGTCTATCCCACAGTACCCTGTTTATTTGTTTAATATATGTTCCTGTCTGTGCTAATCTGCTGGTTATCTCTTGCTCGGTAGTTCCATTTTTTGAGAGTATAAATCCTAAATATTTGAATTTGTCAGTGCCGTTACTTTCCCTATTATCGTCCATTTCCAAATTTCTCACTGGTTCTTGTTCTGTTGTTAAATATTCGGTCTTTTCTAAATTTATTTCCAGTCCATTTTTTGTGTATTCCTTTTCTAATTTTCGGAGCATATAGCACAGATCTTCTTCATCTTGAGCCGTTACCACTTGGTCATCTGCAAAGCTTAATGTGTACAACAAGTTGTCCCGGATTGGTATTCCCTTCCCTTCACATTTCCTTTTCCATGGTTTTAATGTTCGTTCGAGGAATATCTTGAACAGTGTCGGAGATGTAGAGCATCCCTGCAATAAGCCTTTTGTGGTCTTAAATTTGTTGGAGTATTTATTGCCGGTTTTAACTCTTACCTTGTTGTTGGTGTACGAAATTAGTTTTTTAAATAAAATTTGTATAAAGTCGACGGTAAAACTTCGATAGCTTTTAATCAGAGTGTTCTGTCGACAAAAATTAAAATAGTTTTAAAGGTGAAAATGTAGCTTTCGCATGCAATTTTTCCATTTTGCCGGAAATAGCAAAAATTGTTAAAAGTAGAAAACTTGGAAGAACCTTATATTGCTGAAAATTAGTCCTAGACCCTTCTGCTGTAGATTACTGTAAAGGTAATTTTTTTCCATTAAATGTACCATAGCAAATACCTAAAATTGCGTAAAAAAAATTTATAGGACAATGTTTGCCGAAAAATAGGAAAAATCCGGTCAATTCCCGGTCGGGAACATTTTTGGTGTAAGGAATTAAATTTAATGATGATTAAATTTGTATCCTTTTGTGTAGTTGGCTCTCGCCCATTGTAATATTGATAATGACCGTCAACTGTTTTACTTATTTTTTTTTTAATCAGTTGTGAATTTACTTTTATGTAGTGATTTGATGAAATTCTGTTAAATTAAGTTTTGGAAAGACTTACACAAGGGACACTTGTACAAATTACTATTAAATAATTGTTGATTTGTGAATTATCTGGTGATTTCGATAACGTTACGAATAGCTGTTGTTAACCGGGTGATGGTTCAACTGCCAACTGAATGCAATATAAAGTGTTAAAAACTACTGTTAGAAGAAAAACAATAAATAAATACTCTATTTTACTAATGCAAAACTATTTTGACTCGTCTTACTATGAGAACGTACTGAATACAAATGAATGTTTTCAGTAATGTCTGATTTTATAGTTTTGTTGGTAGATAGACGTGAGTCAGGTTCATGAAATTTTGTAAAACCAATACATCTTCCCTACGGGGTTTTAGTTTTAACGAATACTTACGTACCAGGACTGGCAGCTTTACATACCCTCTAAAGCACAGTGGCAATATAGTTAAATTAGAAATTGTAAAATTTCGGGCGTCACAAACTCGTTCATCGCTTTTTCTTTAGTTCCTTTCACTGAGATGTACAGTTGCATTATGTTAATTGTTTCTTATTCTAGTTTTAGTTTGATGTGTATTAATCTTGATGATGTTGCCTTGTATAATGTTACTCTTTTATATAGTTACTTGATTACAGCTATTTCCACTCTTCCACTAAAAATACTTATATTTTAAGAAGAAGAATTTAGAAACTTAGATACCTTTTTTCTGCTGTAAATAGAATTTATTACTTGCATTTGTTTTAACACGTTATTGTATACTCACCCAATCAATCTGCTTAACATTAAACTAAATCAATTTTTCTTTTACACACTTAAAGTATTTATTTACAGAGACATTTTTAACTCACGTACAATTTGAATACATGTTTCAGGTTTTTACTGATCCTAGTAATTTGCAGCGCCACATCAGAACCCACCACCAAGGAGCTAGGTCTCACGCTTGTCCAGAATGCGGAAAAACATTTTCTTCGTCTTCGGGCTTAAAGCAGCATCAACATATCCATTCTTCTCACAAGCCTTTTCAATGTGAAGTCTGCCTAAAGGTAATTTTAATGATAAAGCAATAATAAAGTACTTCATAACGATATAATAAGCAACTATTTATCTTTTCAGATATGTTTAATTTAAAAATTGCAGTTTTTTCATATCTTCTATAATAACGTCCAAACCACTTATCTTGAAACACACACACAATACTTTTTTTTATTGTTTTAAATTTATTTATTTTGAACAACCAAAAAAATGTAAAAATTACTTTTTAAATATTATTTTAGCGACCATAAAACTAAAAACTTTTTTTATTTGTTTCAGTCTTACACGCAATTCTCGAATCTTTGCCGTCACAAACGGATGCATTCAAGTTGTCGAATGAAGATCAGATGCGTCAAATGCAGAAAATCCTTTCCAACACTTACATCGTTATCCAAGCACAAACGTTTCTGTGATCCATCTACTATAGCACCTTTTCCTAGTCGACCTCATCCTTTAATAATGAATCAACCGATGGCTGGCAATAATGGTTTTCCTTTTTACCGACCACTTGGTTGTCCGATACCATTTTTTGCACCACAGTTATCATTTTTTCCTTCTACACCACTTATACCACCTTTGTTGTTCAACCAAATACCCAAAATTGAAGATGATCCTCTCCAAAAAAGGGTTAAATTATCACCCAAGCTTGAGAGATGTTCGCCAGATATGGAAAGAGTAAAAACTGAGATGAGTCCTCCAAAAGGAATTGAAGCTACTGGCTCCTCTTCACCTAGTAGGCCACAAAGTTTTTTACCTAAGGATCAATTTAATTTATCATTTCCATCATTTTCCTGTAAGAGAGAATTTGAAGAAGATATGAAACCTACAATTAATTCGATACATTCGAATATAAAAACCGAACCCTACTGTAAAACAGAACCTCCTACATTAGCAGGATATGTACCCAAACCACAATTTCCAATGTATACACCTAAACGAGAATTCAAACGAGAATTTGAAGAGAATACAAAGAAATCATCCGAATCTACATCTACAGCCGAAGAAACTAATGATCAGCCATTAGATCTAAGTGGATGGAAACCAAATAATCAGGTTATAGTCAGTGCCGAAGAAGAGCAACAAGTACCTCACACAGAAGAAGAAAACGTCGATGTACTAGATGTAATCGACGACAATAACATATCGCCTCAAAATGTTTCAGTCACACCTCCTATGGCATATCCAAGGCCTATTCACCCCATGATGCCAGATATTTGTAGAAACTTTCCATATGGTTACCCATCTCCAGCCAACGAAAAACTGCTTCCTTTTTCTTTTCCACCTCATAGGTTTCCGTTTCTCAATGGTCTTCAACCTCAAAGAATGGAAATGATACGATCGACGGTTAAACCGTTTCAAGATGTTATGCAACAATATACACAAAGCAAGGTGAAAGATAGGTACACTTGTACGTACTGTGGAAAAGTTTTCCCAAGATCAGCAAATCTGACCCGTCATCTCAGAACACATACCGGTGAGCAACCATACAAATGTAACTACTGTGAAAGATCCTTTAGTATATCAAGTAATCTACAAAGACATGTAAGAAATATTCACAATAAAGAAAAGCCTTTTAAGTGTCCGCTGTGCGAGAGATGTTTTGGACAACAAACGAATTTGGACAGACATCTTAAGAAACACGAAGCTGATGAAGGAAATGGTAACTATAATATTTTCAATTACTTTTTTTTAACTGATAGTACAATTGACGTATCTTAATTTTGATACCCCAGAATGTTTGCCAGTACTACCTCCAGTCTTCTACCTAAAACCCGGTGAGGGGGTTGGGGAAAGGGGAAACGGAGCACATCGATTTACCAAGAATGTGTACACTGTAGAAAAACTTATTAAAAAAAATTAGCTGAAATATTTTTGAAAAAAAATTTTTATTAATACTTTTTCTGTAGAATGAACCGTTCTCTCAGAAATAACGCTTGAAGCGACCGGCAATTTTAAATATCAGTTACTCGCGCGAAATAAATTTTTTAAATAATATTTGTATCAACTGGACGGTAAAAATTCGATATCTTTTGATAAGATGTGACCTATCGACAAATATTAAAATGAGTTTTAGGGTAAAATGAGTAAAGGCGAAAAACGCAGCTTTTGCATGCAATTTTTGCATTTTGTCGTCTGAGCCTTATTTTAAAAATTTATAACATAAAATTTCGATTTTAAGTTTTCGCAAGAAATATGAGGCATTTAAAATATGCCTAAAAAACGCTGAATTTAAACTTTCACATTACAGACGATCTCATGTAACGAGAAATGTCTCCACGAAGACAACATTAGGCGACATCATAAAAAATGGCAAAAATCACGCAACGATTATTTATTTATCAACCTTATAGACACTGATTTCATTTGCGGCAAAACGCAAGAATTGAGTATACGAAAGCTACACTCTTAACCTTTAAAACGCATTTTTATCGATAGGACACTCTGGTCAAAGAATATCTGATTTTTACCGTCAAGCTGATATAAATTTTATTTAAATTTATTTTAAATTGATTTTACGCGCATATCTGATATTCAAAATAGCCGTTCGCTTCAAGCCTTGTTTCTGAGAGAACGGTTCATTCTACAGAAAAAATGCTAATAAATATTTTTGTTTAAAATTATATTTTTTAAACAAAAATGCTACATTTCTTGTTTGAAACATTTTTTTCAGCTTGTTCGTATGATTTTTAGAGGTTTAGTGGCATTTTCGTCTCTCACGACGGGAGTATTGTTGCAATAAATATTACTTAGATACTACAGACGATCCAGAGGTTTGAATAAATTTTCGTTGTTGCTGATTAGGGCGTAAAAAATGACTTGCATTTGAATAAAGGAACAAAAATCCTCAAAACATAACATCTTTTATTAAAAACGATAATCAATAAATATCTAGACAGCATCTTTTACTAATCCGTTGGTCAATTTGCCTTTGTTTATGAACCTAAGGAGTCAAAGAAAGAACGGAAAGCTGGAACTTTAACAATAATCGGCCATTATAACAGTATCATCTGCATATCAAAAATTACTTATTGGTATGCCATTAATCTTGATGCCTTCATTGTACTTCTAGAGAAATTTTTGTTCCGTGTATAGGTTGAAAATCAGTAACGAAAGTATTCAACCCTGTATAATTTATGTGGGCTGTTTGATTTAAATACAGAATAATAATCTGGATGTCCTTAGTGTCAAGTGCTGAAATATGTAATAGTTCTATTAGTTAATCATGTTTGATAGTGTCAAACGCTTTCTTGTAGTCGCTAAAGGAGGCATAAACATTTAAAGCCGCATTTAAAGCCGACTTGTGTTTTACATGCTTTTTTCTAATCATCTTTTATTACTAATTGTTTTTAAAATAGTCCGTTTATTTCAATTATCGTTGAAATATAAATTTATGCATTCAATATTGCGTTACTTAAATTCGAAATAAATGTATAGTGGTATTATTAAAATCACAATATTTTTTAAGAATTAAGATTTCTCTTGTAAGTTTTAAATATTTATGATTAAAAATTATTTTTACCAACAGGTGGCGTTACACTCGCCGATTCTCCTGGCAGCAGCAACGAAAATGACAGAGAAGATGCCTACTTTGACGACATTCGATCTTTTATGGGCAAAGTCAGCGGTTCCGATTACTACAACAATATGAGGGAGTTCGTTTCTCCGTCAAATAATAATATCGATGTTGTCAAAGAAGACAACAACGACGAATCTGCTTCTGAAGGAGGTGAGGACTATTTAACGTCAAAGTTAAACTTTGACACAAAGTGCAACCAAGAAAAAGAAGAAATACTTAATAATAACGACCAAACTGTAGAAGTATCGACTTAGTATCTCATTTGTACAAAAATTTATAAATTTGTTTATATATTTCCATGTTTGTTAGAATTTGTATCACACGGATTAGTAATTGTGTAATATCATGTACTGTAAACGGGTAAAACCTGTTTAGATTGTTTATGAAAGGGTGAATATTTATTGTAATAAGTTTGCAAAACAAATTTTTTTCGTATTGAACATTAACAAAATGTCAAAGGTCTTTTAAAGCCACACAAGTAATAGTCCTGGTTAAACAACTGATTTATAAACTGCAATTAACACTTAAAAAATATTTGAATTTGAAATCTGAAATTTAAAAATCAAAACAATTTGAATTTTAAGGTGAATAAGTTTAAATGGTAAGTTGTTTTAATTTCAAAAAAAGTATTATATAAATAAAAAAATGGCATATAACACCATTCCACATAAAACCAAATTTTGGGAGAGTCAATACAAAATGATCATAAGCCTCAACCTAATAAAATTAATACACATTGAACAACTTTGCATAAATTAATAAAATCTCGTGTGGATTTAGAATTAGTTAAGGATTGAAGAAGGTACAGAGAGTAAGAAAGAGAGAGAAAGAGGGAGAGAGAGAGAGAGAAAGAGGGAGGAAGAGGTACAGACAAAGAAAGATACTTATAAAAATTAGAGATTAAAAAGATTGTCATCCTAACTTTGTGCGATAACGAATTATCTCTTGCTATTTTGCCTACTGCTCTTCACTTGGTTATATCCTGTACGTTACATTGTCTTCCAATATCTTCACTCCTGTTTCGATTTTTCAGCGAATTCCGCTCAATACTCTCATCCAGCTCTACATTACGATATAACTTTTTCTTACTTTTTTTTAGTAGGTTTCTTTAGCCTACTCTATATACACACAACACAGTTCAATCCTCTGTCTTCGCTGATTAATAACTTAACATCCTACATGTGTCACAGTAAGACACATACTACTAGTTAGATTAGCGCCTGCGTTGTTCATACATCCGTTCAAAAGTGTCATTTTAATCAGTTACCACCTTAGAGCCCATTCAGAGACATTGTCTCAGCGTTAGCAGCAACCCCTATTGGCAGCCTTACGTTGCCACGCAGGTTATCTATTAAAAACTTTACGTTTGCATTCACTTAAGTAGTAATACTTATTCCAGGTAATACACTGATGATATACTTTTCGTACGAAAACGTTCTGTGAAAACGTTCTGCTCGAAAGAGTCTTTTAATTATATACCTTTTATAAAGGATTCTTAAATAAAACTTTCTCTTTTCTTTCTTCAGGCCTCCCCAGCTGGACAGTAATTAAGACGTATTATTACTTCCATTGCTTATTTCGTGCTGTTGCCATTAATTTCTAATTTACGTCTGGTTGGATCTTTACTGATTACTATTGTTTGTGTTTTCTGAGTTGATATTGCCATATTCAATTCTGCTGTTATCTTGAATCTCTGATCTTTATAGACTATTTTCATCTTGTACTATTAGTATTTCATCGTCGGCATAATAGAGTATTTTGACTTGTTAATTCTCCATTGTATATTTTCTTCATTTGAGGATATTTTTGACGACTTCATCCATTAAGAAATTGAAAAGCCAGGGCTTAATAAGCTTGTCGATAATATAGTTAAATTAGAAAATATCAACAGTTCTGACCAAGTTAATAAGATTTTAGAGAGTATATTTGTTAGTGTGCGCGGGTGTAAGAGCTTACCTCAGAGCCCAGTGTCAGGTTAGAAGACCTACTGCCAATTGAATGGCTTTTTTGCATATTTCAACCAATTGTTTTAATGTATTTCTTCTTCTTCATCTCATTCTTCTTATTTTTCTTCTTTTTCTTTTAATGTAAACATGACTCTGTTTTGCAATGTGCCTCCAGTAAGTTGTCATTCCATCGTTTTCGTGGTCTTCCTACTGATCGTCTTCCTATTGGAAAACCGTCTCTTACTACTCTGTTTGTTGTCATTCGGCTTATATGATCGTTCCATTCTACTTTTCCATTTCTTATCCAGTTCTTGATATTCTTCCCCTTTAATCTACGTCATATATCTGTAGTTCTAGCTCTGTCTGCTCTCATTATTGAACTGATCACTGTTTTGGAAATGTATATAACTTTATAAATATTTTTAGTTGCCTCATTCCTGACGACATGTTTAGCCATTGTGATGAGTTATAGGATCCGCAGGTACGGAATTTTTTATCTGTGTTCATATTCCTGAGTTATTCCACAGAAAGTTCAGTTCTTTCGTTATACATGGTTTATATTGAAAGAAAACTGTGTAAATATCTAACCTTAAGGTACTTTTCGACAGGATGTTTGACAGGAATACAATTTTTATTTACTAAATGTTCTACGTAATGTACTAGTCAGTTTACAAATATGACATGCCTTTTAAAAGAGATTTGTGGAAAAATTTGTCTTGCCATCGAAACAGTTGTTGAAAAATAAGGAAATTTTAATATAATATTTCGCAAACAGACAGTTTAAAAATTTTCATTACCTTCATTGTCTGTTCTTCTATATTGTACTAATAAATTGTAATACAAATGCATTTTTGAAGAAAGACGTTGAAGTATACGAAAAATATTTGTTCTGCAATTTTTCTCTGTATCAAATGTACATAAATATTTAATAGTTATTAAGTATAATACAGGCAAGATTAAAAAAATTACATATGAAGTTCCTATGCTAATTTAAATATAAACACATTGCACGACGAATTCTTCATTATGCACTGTTTCAATAATCAAATCTATTTATGAATATTCGATAGAAATATTGTTACGCCAAGAAAAGCATCTTCAGGATTTTCTTCACTAAGATCTTTTTATAGAACATTAGTGTGGTAAGAATAGTTAAATACGGGCTTATTTATTACCATAAATAATAACAATTTGACAAATATACTAAAAAATATAATAAAAAAAGTTTAAAATTTATCTTAAATCAACTGCAATGTACACCAGAAGTCGTAAAAAGACAAAAAACTAAAATGAAAAATGGGGCGCCTGGAAATTCATCATACACCTATGGTGCAGTAGACTTTTTTTCTTTGAATTTATCGTAGAATCAGAAAATAATTGCCTCCAGACGACAATTTTTTTTCTATATAAAATAAATTTTCCAGTAAACGCCTACAATGTTGGAACAGTATACTTACAAAACAATTTGTAGTTTTTCAGATGTTCTAGAAACTTTAAAGTTACTCAACATATAGAGTAAATATCTGAACCGAAAACTCAACTAACTGCAAAACACTTAAGTCCAGTAATTTAATTGTCCGGTGAATTTAAATTTTACCGACGGCTTTATTTAGTTTTCTTGTGGTGACAAATAGAAGACACTGCGTCTTGCTTTCTTAGAAAATAGGAGCATTCGCACATGCAATTATTATATTTCTCAGTGAATGGTCATACCTTCACAGTGCGAATTGTTGCAAAGAAATTGGTAAAAAAATATACGGGGCTCGTGGAATAATTTCTTCGAAGTGAGGAAGAAAAACTGATTGAAGGCAATAAAGTAAATGTAAGTATAATAAAAACAGTTTAATTCGTAGGAATTGTTTAATCCAAAATTAAATTATTGACCAAGAATAATTTCTACTATAATTTGACACGTCGCATACACTCTTGTCAATGTAGAATTATCAAAACTTGATGGATTAGTGGTAAGAATACCGTACTTTTACGCGAACTCTCACGGTTCGAATCCTACATGAGGTTTTTTGTGCAAAAATTAAATATTGAAATTTTTATTTTTGTATTTTACTGCTTACAAAGCTAAAATCTTTTGTCGTTTGGCTCAAAATGTCTTCTTCTTCTTCTTCTTCTTCTCGTAGCACTACAAACCGGGGTGGGTTTTGGCTGACTGCACAACTTGCTTCCATCTTGAACGGTCGTCCATAATAGTTGGGTCAGCCCCATTGTTCTTAGATCTTACCATATATTGTCTCTCCATCGTATTCGTGGACGTCCTTAGGGCCTTATTCCTGTGGGGGCTTCCTCCCATATTAACTTGGCAAAGCGGTTATTAGGGAGTCTATGGACATGGCCAGCTCATCTTAGACGTTGGAATTTAATCTCTTGGACTATATCGCTCGCTCTATACATCTGCTTGACGTTATCATTTGTTCTCATTCGGTATTAGTTGCTATTAATATCGTGATAAGGCCCAACGTTTCTTCTGAGAATTTTCCTCTCAAAACATCTAAGTTTTCTTTCAGTTTCTTTGGTCAGGGTCCACGTCTCACACCCATACATGAGCACCAGTCTAATCACCGTTTTATATATTCTAATCTTTGATGTTCGTGTTAGGCTTTTAGATTTAATAGTATTGTGGAGGCTGTACATAGATCTGTTTGCTGCCTAAATTCTTCCTTTAATCTCTTCCGCGATATCGTTATCTGCAGTGATTGTTGCTCCGACATATTTAAAACTCCACTCTTTCAAAGTTATATGGGTCTATTGTAACATTTTTCCCTATTCTATATCATCCCTTTTGTCTGTTGATGCACATGTATTTGGTTTTCTTTTCGTTTACCCTTAAATCAGCTTTCTTTGCGTATGCTAGTAGTAATTTTGGTCCATTTACTGTCAGTAATTCTGTTTTAAATTGTGCTGCTCTTACTACTTTCTCCAGAATGATATTAAAGAGGAGAGGTGACAGTGCATCTCCTTGTTTCAGGCCAGTGCTTATTTCGAAAGATTCCTAAAAGAGTTTGTTACCTATCCGTACTCTGTATTTACAGCTATTCACACATAATTTAACAAGCTGGATAAGTTTTTTTGGAACTGACAGTTCTGTCATTGCATTCCACATCTGATCCCTTTTAATGCTGTCGTACGCTTGCTGGAAATCTATAAAGAGATTATGGATAGTTCTATTGAATTCCCATCCTTTTTCAAGCAGCTGCCTTAGAGTAAAGATCTGATCTATGGTCGATCTATGTTTTCTGAAGCCGGCTTAATATTCCCGCATGAAATTTTCTATAAACGGTGTCAGCCTACTTAATAGGATATTCGATAAGATTTTATATGCCGTATTAAGTAGGGAGATACCTCTATAATTAGAGCACTTGGTGTTGTCTCCCTTTTTATGGATGGGGATTATTACACTTTCGTGCCATTTTCACTTTTTACTTCTTCAAGGAACTTGGATGAGCTTCTGGGTGATATAATTTTGACGTTCAATAAATTTGTCATGTGTAGACTTCTCCTAAACTTAATTCTGTCTTTGCCACTCGTCTCACCTATTTAAGCAGTCTTATTTAATATCATTTCAAGTTTGTTCTAGTTTTATTGAGACCTCTATTTAATGATAGTTATGCTTTAACTCTATTTCATCATTGAATTGTCATGAAAAATTTTAATTCATTTCTTCGTTCAAAGTTATCATCTTATTTGTAGTACTCCAATAGAACTCCATTTTAAAATGAACATTATTCTAGATAGGTAAATGAAATAAGAATAAGACTTACTCACATCAATTTATTCTACCACCAACGAGCAGTTTCGCATACTATAATTTGCTATGCATCTTCAGGTCTTAAAGTACATGCTAAACTAAATGATGCCGATACAAGGATTATTATTTAATGTTTTAGAAAACATAGTTTAAACTGTTATGGTAAACTGGTGACGGGTGATCATCGATTTTATTGTAAATATTTAACAAATAGAGGGAAAGTTTATTATATTTATAGTATGCGAAACCGGTTGTTGGTGGTAGAATAAATTGATTGTGAGTAAGTCTAACTCTTATTTCTTTTACCTATTTGAAATATACTCACACAGGCAACATATTCAAGATTGTTCTAGATCTTTCTTTTGTCCGACTAAGCTTTAAACTTTTTCTTCTAGAGCCCGTCTCCGCTACATTTACTAGGACATGATATTTTGAAATTCCCCTTTTGTCATATGCATATCTTTCAGTTCTCACCGGGAAGTTATTTCGTAATGGGTAAGAAATACCAAAGAACCACAAACACTTGGACTTTGATTCCACGCAAAAAAATATATATAACAAGATTTGGAACAAACGATGAATAAAGAGCGTTATCAAAAGAAATAAAAAGGGAATGTCGTAAAGGGGATTACAGATCCCAAATAGGCAGAAATAGAAGAACATGGTTGTCGGAATGAACCCAGAGATTTATTTTAATAGGACAAACTCCTAAGGAGGGACGGTCAAACCATTGGAAAGTTTGGAACTCTCGAAGGTCACCTCTTTATCGGAGTTTGGGTATATCAGAGCAGTATATTTTGCGCATCCACCGCATTTATTGGATTAAACAAAATTTTTATGTAAATTTGAGATTTCATGAAATATTTAATATTTTCATTGGAAAAACTGTCAAAAAATAGAGCTTATATATTACGATTTGTTAAGAACTTAAGTGAATACAAGAATTAGCATAAAATTAGAAGGTAAAATCCAATGAAGAGTTTTTCTCGGCTTAGCATATCAATTTTTTTTTGTAACTGAAATTTTTATTACAAATCAGTAATATAGTACTAAAATTTCACGGAACAGTCAAATATCCTGAGTAATTATAGGCAATGCCAATAAACTTTTAATATACTTTGGATTTATAAATAAATTACTACCAAATACGATAATATAACAAAAGTCATGAATCAAAGTATCTATATAATTTTATTAGATTTTTTCTGTTATATTTTCTCCTCAATTGTGAAAGATTTTTACAAATTAACATCTTAATGCCATCTAGTAGCAATTAGCGAATAAGCGATATCAATCATCGATATACTATCTTTTATTGTAGTACTCATCTATTGGATTGTTCGATTCCCATTTGATCTAATTTGGAATTTAAAAAATTTCTGTTTATATTTTGATTTTCTTTTGCTAAATATTTTTTTTTATATCTTAATCGGTATAAATACTTGTTGAAACATTTACTAGGATGATTTTTAAGTAGATCTTCTTCATTTTAAGAACAAAATATGCTACGCGATCTGATATACTCTCCGTAGTCTATACATGTTGAACAATTTTTCTATTTATGATGAACCAACATCAATTGACGATATTGTCATCATTAAATTTAAAATACATCTATTCTAGGAGTTTAGTAAGTATTATTTTTGGTTCGTCTGTTCTTTTAGTTTTGTCACATTGACCATATTACACTAAATTGGGCAGGTACTATTTTTTTAATTCATGACTCTTTATGCCTTCGTTCATGGATATTATAATATAATCATTATCATTATCTTTGTCTTTGTCGCTATGAGAAGTCGGTTACTTTAATTGCATTTTTCCATAAGTTTCTATCTTGGGTCATATCAAAATCAATTTCTTTTACCGACTTATCTGGTTTGAGCGTCTCTTCAAGTCTTCTTTGGTCTTCCTCTCATACTTTTCCCAGAAACTTGCAAATGAGCAATTCTTCATATTGGGTAATTAATATTTCGACTTTAAACATGTCCAAACCATATTAAACTATGCTCTCTTATGTTAGCATCAATTGGTACTACTCCTAGAGTCATTCTTAATTTTCCACTCATCTATCCAAGTATCCTTATTTCCTCCACGTATGTAATCGTTGTCCCTCTTTATTTTTAACTGCACAACATTCAGTTTTGGCAGTTTTTCTTTTAGTTTCATAGGAATCATTCTGTCACACAACACACTACTTGATTTCTTCCACTTTTTCCATCCGACCCTAATTCTACTACATGCATTTTCACCTATTTTCCTATTACTCTATAACACCGATCCGATAGATACATAAAACTATTACTTTTCACCATCCAAGATTATCGTTTTATTTGTAGTAACTCCATCTTTAAATGGATATTCCAAGTATTCTGTTTTTGTCCTCTTTCAGTATTTCCTAATGACATTAACATTGAGCACCAAGGATTTTTAGTTTGCAGTGTTGCTGTTATTCACACAGTATTTCTCGAAGAACTCTACCACATGCTTTCTCAAGAAGAATGAATACCATATAAGTGTTTCTTTATCCCTGACTTTTTCGATCAGTTGCCTTATAACGACATATACGAAGAAGTATCACCGAATCGCAAGCCCCCATCTCTTGTCATATTGCTTATCCATTGGTCGATCCAATACACTAGCATATTCCAGTAGCAAGAACTACTGGGCTATCCTTTTTGTTTTTTTGTCCGGGGTCCATGGCTCGAAATATAGCATCGTTCGTTAAAGCATTTCGACCTTAGACAAGGAAAGAAAGAGGACAGGTAACCCTTATTTAATAAACCTTCGAAAAGTGAAGCCAGTTTCAATTTGATCGCCATGTTTGGTGCATGTACGTTGCCCATTACTACCTCTCGCGTTGTTACCAGGTCTACTGATTTTTCATTACTGATTTCAATTTCAACTTACTGATTTACTGAAACACTATATTAATGTACTAAAAAATATGTAATGATAAAATCATGTTCAAAATGTGATCATTATGTGAGTGTTCAATTATAAATTTTGAAAAAAATCCATTTATTCATATATCCATTATTTTCAATCTGCTGGAGAAATAAAATATGGCTTGGCAACCTTTCTGGTTCCAGTTTGGCTTCAGTGAATTCCATACGATTACGCGTCCTCTTTCTTTCCTTGTCTAAGATTTCGATCGTTATAAGTTTCCATATTTAATTTTGTGAAATATTTGCTTCACAGAATCTTTTATCCAGCTTCTCAGGTTACCTCTACTCAACTAGGGTAATAATTTTATTTATAATTTGGCATGTTCATTATGGGCGATTCTTTTGACATGAAATCGCTGCTCTTGTCAAACGGATTGGCTATTTCTTTAAACCTGAAAGAGCATTATTTTCTGTTTGTGTTTATTCCTGCAGGTTTTAGTTTTATGTCGCTGGAAACTCGCCGTTTACCTTTTTCCTTGGATGCATAATACTCTGCCATTGTACGCCACTCATTACCCAGGAGTATCGATGATGACGTAAAGTTATTTCAATATACAGAACTGTAAAATAGTATGTAAATACTTATTCTTCTTTGCAAAATAGTTTCATGTGTTTTATTTTCTATTTATGTTCTATTTCCGTCTATTTATTTGATGAGAAGAGTTTTTGGTAATTTTGTCATCACACTTTAATTTATAGTTCTCCAAAATATTTTATCACTTCTTATCATATCTTTTATTCATGGGTATCTGGTACTAGAACAAGTTATGCCAATATACGTGAATATATATAAATACAATTAAAAAATTTGTTTTAGAAACATTTAAATTATGTACAATATATTTGCCTTTGTGACCTAAAAAAAATTTATAAAATGTTTTCTGGCATTCCTATTGACTCAATCTTCCATTATTTTATATAATTAACAAACCAATGGATATACTTTTAATTCAAAAACTGCTTGTAGGTTTATTTCACATTTCTTAAGAGTTTTTGACTTGAAGGTTTTCCACTGTTTCAGTACTGTTTGTATAGATTTTGTTATAATAAACGCGTACTTTTCACCTAGTCTCTCTGGCTCAGTAATGTCTTATTTAGTGATATTAAACTTGATAGTAAAATAAAAAGGTACAAGAATACAAATTCGCAAATTCCAAATTGGCAAGTTATGTAAAATTGGAAAGCAATGTATAAATTATATCGTTAAATTAACCAGTAAAACATTAAAGATTCTTGTTATACGAGGGGTGTATTATTTCTGATATACAATTTTAATTATTACTAATATTGTTACATTGTTCTTCTTCTTCATGTGCCATCTCTTCTAAGAAGGTTGGCAACCATCATGGCAATTCGCACTTTCGATACCGCTGCTCTAAAGAGGTCAGCTGAACTGCAGTTAAACCAAGCTCTCAAATTGTTTAACCAGGAGATTCGTCTTCTTCCTTGCATTATTAATTGCAACAAGTTATAACGCTCGCCCCTCATGACATGTCCCAGATATTGCAGTTTTCTGACTTTAATTGTATTTAAAACCTCTTTATCTTTTCCCATTCTTCTCAACACCTCGACATTCGTGACTCTATCCACCCAGCTTATTCTAAATATCCTTCTGTAGACCCATAACTCGAAGGCTTCTAATCTGTCCGAAACATCTTTCTTTAATGTCCAAGCCTCCAACCCATAAAATAATAGGGAGAACACGTAGCATCTCAGAAGTCTTATCATTAAAGAAATTGAAATGTCTGTGCTGCAGAGTACTTTTTTCAGTTTGTTGAAAGAATTTCTTGCCTGTCCTATTCTTGCCTTAATCTCTTCTGTATATTCATTATTTTCGTTAATTATTGTACCCAGATATTTATATTTTTCAACTTTTTTAATTTGTTCTCCATGTATTGTTGTTTTCTTGGCGCTGTTGGGCTTTTGTAATTACCATAAATTGTGTCTTTTTTGTGTTTAGGGACAGTCCGTTTTCTTCACTGACTTCTACCACTCCGTCAACCATTTTTTGTAAATCCTCAATACATTGTTACATTATTTGGATCATAATGTGCATAATGGTATTTTTCTAATTTTAATGACAGAAAATACGGGTATATGTTCAAGTTATCATCTTCATTATACTTCTTTGTTAGTGACACTGCTTGAAAATCGTATTTGTCACATATGTCGGTATATCTACATTTCATATGCGAATAATCCTTCGGGGTGATCTTATTTCAGTGTCCATGTTTCGTATTCGTATAACACTAAGTTGTGGGTCAACAAGAAATGCCGTACGCCGCGTATGGCGACCACCGACTATGAACCATCTATAGCATTTTAGTATTTTTAATAATTCTCATAAACAACCATCTTAACTCTTTGCGTTTGCCTCTCTGTCCAAAACCTTTCGCGTTTGAATCGGAATCAATAGAACGCTATAACTGTTAATTACTATTTTAATGGGAATAAGCCACAATTGAAGGTTAAAATAAATTTGTTGACGTTTCAATTTCCACTTCGGAAATCGTTCTCAAAATACAAACATTAATAATTAACGTTTGTTTTTACGCTATTAATCTAAAGTCCGAACTATTTTCTGTTCTATTTTAGCCATTCGGTGATAATCGTCATGACGATTTTATTCGCTGCTACTATAAGTGTTCATCTGTGTATCGCAGGTGACTAATTTTTTAATTATATAATCAGTTAATTATAGTGATTCCTCCATTCCATTCGTCTAGTACTTTCCTCATACTATATTCAAAATATATGTTGTATAATAATGATAATTGTATACTATTACTTATTACATATTTTCAAATCAATTTAACGAGTACTGAATTCACTTTCGAAAGTATATAAAAATGAAACAAAAACCTATATTTTGAAAACAGATAATATGGAATTTGCGAAAGGTGTATTCGTAAATCTTATCATGCGATTAATTATAAAATATTAATTAAAATATGTGATGTTTTCATAAAATAAAATGCTTAGAGGTTCACAAAGAGAGTTGAGCTTTTCCAAAAAATTAATGTAGTACAAAAACATAAACATCAAAAGTTAGCGATTTAGCGTAGGTTATTTTTAAGAGTCCAAAGATTTTTTATTTAGAAAATGTTTGTATAAAAATTGTATTGTTTTTACATATGATATATCTGTATCCATAAATACACGTTTCTTTTCATTGTTTTCTTACTTATTTCTTTTAAATTGCACCTTTGATTTTTGCGATGATTTAACGTGCGAAACAATATTTAAAATTATAATAAACCGAATTAAAAATAATATTAAAAATAAATATATAATATCGTACCAATAACCCAAATGTGATGTTTTGAGCAAAATAGTAAAATAGAAGAATGTGGTGGGAATAATTCAAAGCAATAATACGACAGTACGACAAGCTAGAAGCGGCCTATTTTGATATTGTTAAGGACCCTTAAGCTAGCGGGGAAAAATGAGCGGAATCTGATTTAACATACGTAATATTTTTTCTCTCATTTTTCACTAATTTATTACCACCCTAATAATTTTTCGCCACCAAACCAACCTTAATGGGAGCGATTTTGCTGGCTTAAGGTTCAAGCTAGCAGAATTCAGAAAAAAAACTTTTTGCCGATGGTATATTTTTTTACACATTTTTTACTAATTTATTACCACACTAATATTTTTCCACCTCAAAATACCCTTAAGGGGATTTTGCTGGCTCACGATTAAAACTATTAGAATTCTAAAAATAATATTTATGACATAAAACAGTGCTCTGCTAGGTTTTTATGAATTTATTTCCACACTAGTAATTATTCACCCCCCATCTACTCCTTATGAGAAGTCAATAATTCTGTTGGGTTAATTTTTAAGGTGATAAAAAATCTATTTTTACAATTTTACTGTACTCTTTTACTGAATTTTATCTACCCTCATAATTTTTGATCCCCTAAGCCACAGTGAACGGAAAACATTAAACAAGCTACGCATTCACGCCAGCTAAATGCGAAATCTTTTTGGAAATACAAAAGTGCTCTGCTAGAATTTTATTATATTTTTACCAGCCTAGTCATTGTTTTCTCAACTACCCTAATTAAAAACATTCTGAAATATTACTCTGTGCTAACTAATATTTATTTTTTAAATGTTTAAATATTGAAAATATGAAAATACTTTATTACAAAAATTATAAATTTTAACTGTTTTAAAAAATTGACTCTGATTATAGTAGCGAGTGCATGGCTAAGTTGGAATTCCTGCCATGGATTGGCCTGCGAGAAGTCCTGACCTCAACCCAATAGAACATGTTTGGGACATCATAGGCAGACGACTACGACAATTACCTAATGCACCAAACACAATAAATGAACTGTTTTTGCGGTTGGTTGAAATTTGGGATCAAATTGATCAAGAAGAAATCAGAACGATTATTCTCAGTATGAGAGATCGTTATCAAGCAGTAATAAATGCCAGAGAAGGCAATATTCTCCGTGTGTGCCGTGTACTACTCGATACTAGTACACGGTACTAGTATTTTCTTCAACTTTAAAAATTTCAGTTTCGTCATTAATTTATAATGTTAGTTTGTTTAGATCAGTTGTTTCTTCAGATGTTTAGATTTATAATGTTGTATTGTTAATTTCAATACATTTTTTGTAAAAAAAAGTTTTTTTATTTAGGATGTTCTAAAACAACCATAAAGCAGAAAAGAACAAACAAAAATTTTTTCATTACAACTCAAAATAAGAATTTTAAAATTATGCGTTAATTTTGGAGAGCGGTGTAATTTGTTACTACAATATATAATTGATAGGGTCCGAATTTTAATCAAATTTTTTTGTTTAAATATTTAAATGGCTAATACACGTACGTTATTTACTGATAAGTTTCATGGAGTTATTCTTTTCCAGTAAAGCCTACCAATTTTTATTATTTACATTCTTTTCAGAGTCGACATCTCATAACAGACTCCGCTTACTTTCATCTCGCATTGAAGAGTACCTATTGCTATACAATGTCTTCAGTTTAATAATACGGTTGTATCCTACAAGATGGATCTGTTGTCATTAACAACCGTTGGATTTACAAGTAATACATATATCAAATGTCCCTGTAATATTTCTACTGAAGTATATATTTAGCATTATTTTTTTTGTTTATTTTGCAATTAATCTTTCCAAGAATCATAAACACATTTACATTTGGTTTACATATTGGCGCTACGAGAAATATTTTAATAAATATTTACTCTACATCAGTGCTATAATCTTCCAATGCTTATTTTTTTACAAAAAATATGGTAACTTTACATGTAATTTTCATTTGAGACTACCTCGCAGCCTGCAATAGTCCGGGATTCAGGAAACTGTTATTTGCGAATAATAACGATGATTTTGGTTTTGTTACAGTTAACCATGATCAGTGGCGGCTTTTGGGGGTAGGCAGGATAGGTCGGGCCTACCCAATAGTTTTAAGAGCTTTAAAATTGAAAAACATATATTCAAAAATTATGTTAATGAATGTAAATAACTTTTAAAAATACATTAGCGTCCTTTAAAACAACTATGTTATTATATTACCACAGAAAGCATCGAATCGTATTAAGGCATTTTAAATATCATTAATAGGCCCGATCGGAACTGGCCGACCAAGCTCACATATAAGATCCCTGTACAAAAAGCGTTTGAAGTTAAGCAGCTTGCCGGACAACGATTTATATTGTCGTATTTATGCTTGCTGTTTAGGCACCAGACGATCGGTCCTACGCCGATCATCCTTGTCACTTGTAACGTAATTATCGAATTGTAATATAATTTTTTTTTAAATTATGATAAAAAAATATGTAACATAACGTATAATTGTAACATATTTTTAAACAAACAACACAATTGCAAACAAGTGCACGGTTGCCCAAATAAATTAAAAAAAAATCGTAAAATTCGAAAAATAAAGATTCCCACTCTCACAAAAAAAATATGTATAACACACACTGGCGGCTACAAAATTTTTTTTGGGGTGGTCATGGATCTTGAGGGTGATTACTTTTCTCTGATGCAAGGACACTTTTAGTCTTACCACCAATAGGATAAGTGGGTTTTCAAATATTTTTAGGGGGGTGGGGTCATGACCCCGTGACCCCTTCCTCTGGATCCGCCACTGATTACACATAGCTGTTTGTAATTTGCTGGCTTGGCCTACCCAAAATTTTAACACACCAGCCGCCACTGCCATGAGTACAAACTTATCACTTTCTGGCAAGCAAGTGTAAAGGTTTGGGTTAAAAACCTCAAAATATCTTAACCATAATTTCACCCTGACGTTGTGCTGACGCCACCCATTTGTTGTTTTAAAAATAAACGTATATTTTTCATGTCAAAATTATACTGTCTTAATCTGTCTAATTATCAGTCTAAATTTAGTAGTTTTTGATGTAAAAGCTGTTCGCCCTGTATATCTCAACAGTTTTAAAAAAATATGTTTATTTTTTAACAGCAGAAACAAAAGTATTGGTTATTAATATTGTTTAAATAAGGTGCTCAAATTGAGATTTCATCACTTCTTAGCACTAAGTCAACCTTTGAATTCTCGGAGCACTTTTCAAATGTTTCATGTCGAATAGGTTTAGTTTCGATGTGTATGCAATATATTCAATTAAAAATATCCTCATGCACAGGTAGTTATCAATTGTGACCATCATAAAAATTTTATCAATTTGGAAATATTACAAATGGCTTTTTAGAGAGACGTAAAGTATCACAAGAAATTTACAACTAAACAGACTATAGATGCTCAAGATAATCTACATGTAAAATCTAGAACTTTATCCCTCAAATAGGCAACTTTAGGTAAAGTTCAATAATAAAGTACATAAAACTGGCCTTAAATCACTGGAGTTGGGCGGAGGACGGGAAATGGCGGAGGAAGTGAAGAAACTCCTCTCTGATAATATATGCGCGTCGAAAGCGATGGCGAAAGGGAATATCGTGAAGAGAAGAATCTTAGTACAGGAAATCCCACCGATTACAACAAAGGAGGAGATCCAAAAGGCCACAAAGGAAGCAGATGGCAAAAAGCGGGCCTGTGACATAAAAATTTGGACCGAGACACGAGGTGAAGTAAGAGGGATGATGAATGCCGTGATGGATGTGGATGAAGACGCGAGTTTAAACAGTACAAAAAGCTTTTTGGCAAACACAGGAAATAGTACTCGAGAGCTGAGGGTGCTCCAAACTAACGTGAGAACAGCAAGATTAGCACATGATCTTACCCAGGCTGCCGAATGAACATCGATGTGCTGGTGACGGCGGAACCAAATCCAACAGCGGTAAGAAGAAGAGGATGGTTTGTAGATTTGACCGCGAGGGCAGCTGTACGAATCTAAAATAGGAAGCTGCGAGTGTATGAAATTAAGCCGAAAGAAGGATATGTGATTGTTCGAATAAAGGAGGTGTGGCTGGTCTGCTGTTATATTTTGCCAAACGTGACAGTGGTCGAGTAGAGATGAAGATGGACGAGGTAATGCAGGAAGTGAGAAACACAGGAGGAGAAAAAGCAGCAGAGTGAAGATCTTCACTACCGATACTCGCGGCAGGACACTGACTGACTGGGTAAATACTCTAGACCTAGTGTATCTGAACACAGGTCTGGAGCCTACGTTTGTTAGGATAGGTACGGGTACGTACATCGACGTGACGATGGTGACACAAGGAGTAGCGGCGAAAGCAAAAGTCTGGAAGGTTTTGAGAGACTACACCGGAACTGAACATCGAGTTCTCGATAACCGGAACGGGGACGACTACTATGTCTACGGTGATGCCGTACTAGGAGCGATGAGGGTCTTCTACGCGCTACCTGGAACGAGACATGCGGTCTCCTTGCTGATGAATAAAGTGTGAATGTGGATGAATGGATAATGAATGAATGAAGGTAGTGCTTCGGAGGTGATGCCGGCCTTACAGCGGCCATTTCGCTTCCGCATCGCTAAATGACAGAGCAGGGTCTGCTTTAGCAGGTAGGCGTTCGGCGTAGATTCGGCGACGAGAGGGCATTTTAAAGTACCTCGGGAACTATCGCCGGGAGTACGAAGAACGAATCCTGCACTAAGGTCAGTCAGGCGGCGTCTAGGACTGAGATGTCTTTTGAAGATTTCAAACCCCCCTCTATAAAGACGATCTGATTGGTGGGTTATGTAGTAAATGACTTTTGAGCCGTTTGGTGCTCTTCCAGAGAAAATATCCACTATTTTTCAGCTGTTAACTCACTAAGGTATATCCCAATCGACTCATTCTTGATGCGTTGTATTTTTTGCTAGAGATGTTGAGACGTATTTTTTAAACTTGTCGTGTCCTTGGAAGATCTGGTTTGTTGTCATTTACGACGCAATTTTCTTTTTCCAAAAATTAGAGTTCTGATTTCTTTTGGATTTTTTCCTTCTGTCCTATTAGGTATAATTAGAGTACTGTTTCGTGGTACTTGCTGAATCTGTTTGGTAAGCAATTCAACTTCTGCATGTAACTGATTTTTAGTTTTCAAAAGAACCGAAAGATTAACTGAGACTTCTTTTTCATTTAAATAACCAACGTTTTGCTTTTGCTCTTAAAAATTAAACATAGTTTTTTAAAAGTGCCTAACTAATTTTTTAAATGTTATTACCTTTTGTATCAAAAACTGCTCATTATAATTGCGGTTATCCAAAATAAAAGCAGAACTAAACTTAAAAATCGACCTGCTTCGGCGTTTTTTGCTTAAACGCTACTCATCATCATGAGGGCTTTTCATTACGGGAGGAATGTTTGCAGCTCTCACATAGAGCTCGCTGATTCGCTTATTGCGGTGAATCACTCTGCATTCCACTTATATATTGTTAAAGTTTGTTGTATGACTTGACTTTCGTTACAATTTTCTTCCACTCATTTCGATATGTGCATAGTACCCTCCAGTTTCTCACTTCCAGAATTTTGATATGTCTCATGACCTGATCCTCCCATCTCTCTCTGGGTCTACCCCTTGGTCTTGTAGTTGCTGGTTTCCATCTGGTGACCTTCTTAATCAGTAGGTTGTTTTTCGTTCTCTCTATGTGTCCCAGCTATCTCAACCTCTGTGCTTTATTAAATCTAACTATATCTTCTCCCTTCATTGTGTCTCTGAGTTCATGTTTCATTCTTCTTCTCATTTCTCCGTTGTCCATTCTTATCGGGCCCATAATCCATCTGAGGATTTTCCTTTCGAAAATTCTCAATTTTTCTTCATATTTTTTCGTGAGGCAATTGTCTCAGCTGCGTATGTACGTAACTACTGGTCTGATTGCAACTCTGTATATTTTCAGTTTTGTATTTCTGAATAAGTTCTTGTCCTTCATCAGCCAGGATATCTTCAGTATGTTTTGTTGCCTGCTAGTATTCGTTCCGTTACTTCTTCACTTCTCTTGTTTTGGGTATTCACTATTACTCCCACTATTTAAATTGTTGGACTCTTTCAAAAGTGTAGTTTTCTATTTTGATTTCTCTCGTTCTGTTATCTTCTATTCCAGAGCAGAGTAGATATTTTGTTTTCCTTCGTTAATTTCTAGACCTCTTTTCTGTGCTTCTTTTGCCAGGATTGTTACTGCTTAATCTTTCCTAGTCTCTTCCCATAAGAACTAAATCATCTGCATATGCAACTATTTGCACTGTTCCTTCTACTGCTATGTTGAATAATGTGGTTGACAGGGAATCGCCTTGCCGCACTCCTGTTTCTATTGCAATTGATTTTGTGCTACCTTCTTCTGTTGTTACTTTAGCTCGACCTCCATCCATGGTGATTTTTGTTAATCTGATTAATTTAGCTGGTATATCTTGATTTTTCATTTCAATAAATAATTTATTTTATCCAATACGGTCAAGGGCTTGTCTGAAGTCTACGAAGAGGATGTGAAGTTCTATGTTGTGTTCGCGGCATTTTTGGATTGTTTCTGTAACTATGTAGATCGCATCTGTATTGGATCTGCCTTCTCTGAATCCTTGCTGGTAGTCCCCAATTTTTTTCTTTGTGAATTGAGTGAGTTTTTGCTTGATGAAGACTGTTAAAATTTTATATGTTGTGCTTAGTAGAGATAATAGTAATAATACTCTCTTAGTAGAGTATAATTCTGCCTTCTTTCCAATCCTCGGGCATTTCTTCTGCTTCCCATATTCTAACTATTAGATTATAGATGCTTGTTAATAACTTTTCCCCACCGTTTTTATTTCGCTCATTGGGAATTTCATCTGGGCAGATGTTAGTATCCCTATTTCATTATCTCTGGTTCCATTGCTGCTACTTCCTCTTCCAGGCTTTCTTTGCATCTATATAGTTCTGTGAAGTATGTTTCCCATGATTTATTGTCAATTTTTAACTACCGGTTTGCCTTTTCTTTGTTGAGATTTTAGGTATTAAAATACCTAAGTTCCACAGTTTTTTTTTGTTCTTGCAACAATTATCCGCTGCTTTCTTTTTTTCTTTATATTCGTTTCGATGATTTTCTTTTTTGGTTAATATCCATTTATCTCTTGCTGGGTTTTCCTGTTTGATTTTGATTTCGCATCCTGCATCAAACCACTCTTTCCTTCTTTTTATTTCCCTTTGTCATAGCACCTCTTCAGCTGAATTCAAAATTGATTTTTTTATATTTTTCCATACGTCCTTTGTGTTATTTGCTTCTGTTAGATTTTTCTTTAAGGTTATCTCATATTGTTCTCTTAGTTCCTGTACTTTTAACTTCTCCGGATTCCATCTTCTTTTGTTTTGTCTTGTTCTCTCTGCTTTATCTTCATTTTGATTTCTCCTATTACTAGAAAATGGTCTGTGTCCGCGATTGCTTCTCTACATGATCTGAAATCGTGCATTATTGCTTTCCATTTTTTGGATATTAGTATGTGGTCTATCTGATTGCCATCTGTTGTGCCAGGTATCATCCATGTTACTTTATGCTCTCTTCTGTGCATGAAGTTTGTGCTTATAATGTAACTGTTTGTTATTGCTGCTAGTTGGCATAATTTTCTTCCTTTACCGTTTGTCTCGTCATGAATGGTTTCTTTCCCTGCTACTTCCTTATACTATTTTCTTTGCCTTCTTTTGCATTGAAGTCATCAACCATTAGTACTATATCATTTCTGGGTAACCTTTCATATAATTCTTTCAGTTGTTCATATAATTCAATTTTATCATTTTCTGGTGTATTTTCTGTGGGTGTATGATTGTCATATTGTCTTGTTTGTTTTCTATTTTATTATATGACATTCGTCCATTTATCGCTTTACTCTACTACTTACAGATATATTGTGAGGTTTCCAACCCAAATTCTCATACTATATGTTGTGTATTATTATGTCCTTCGTATTCCTACTAATGTAGACTGTTTGTTTTTATTTAACATTGTAAGATCACTATTTATTCATCCCCGAAAGTAGATATGCCTAAGCAATAGTACTTATATTTTAATGTTAATAAATATTTTCTTTAAATTTGTTAATTTTTATAAATAAAACTAAATTACAGCTTCTAAACTTTTGTCCACTCAACAACAGTAGTATTTTAAATTATTTTAGAGAGGATTTCAATATTGGGTCAGAAGAGAAACCAAAATAGCATTTAAAAATTATTATATTGGGGAATATAATGCTCGGTCAGACCAGAAACCCAGAAAGCAGGATGTCTGAGATCTGAGCTTACAAATAACTGTTTTCTATTTTTTCGGAGCTGGAAGTAAATATCCGAATCTTTCGCCAGGTTTTTACTTGTTTTACTTTTAATTGCACCAATCCACGGAAAGACAGGCGAGTTGGATAAAACTAAGGTAATGATTATTTTTATTTCGGACCAAAACAAATGTTTCAAAAAAACTTTTTCTTGACTAGCTTTACAACTCGGGGGAGTCTTCGATTTATCCACTATACCCATCCATCTTCTATGAACTTGCGCTTCCATTTCTCATTGGTGTCCTCCAATTCTAGATAAATCAGCTTCAACATCATCTTTCCATCTTTTTTTGGGATGGCCTACTGATCTTCTACCGTCCGGTTTCTCAAAAAACACTGTCTTTGTAGGTATGTTCTCGTTTGTGTTATTTTTAGGTTTGCGATCATAAGACCAAGAAATAGATAAAATGTTTTTTACTATCTTTAATCGCCACAATTTCAGTTGATATCGATAACATTATCAGAACCTTACAATATACAACTGTAATAAGCAGAGCATCTTAGTGAAAATAAAACAGATATTATAAATAAAAGAAAAACATTTAAATATAAATATACAGAAAATTAGGTTGTACACCAACAGTTAAATAAAAATATTTTAAAATCAATACGAAAAGATATCAGAAATTACAACAGCAAACACATAGCTCAAGTCATTGATAAAAATAAAAGTTTTAAAGGTTTTTCTCCGAAAAATGACCATCGTATCGTATCGAAAAATATATGTAAACCTGTAATTAAAAAGGGAGACATCAAAGTAAATAAAGAAGTCGCTATTTGCGTCCATTACGCTGAGTAGTCACAAAATCGATGAAGATAAGACTCCATGGATGACAGATGAGATCCGGTAACTAATAGACAAAAGAAGATTATACAAAAACAAAAATGTAAACGAATACAAAGCCACACACAAGGAGATCAGGATAAAAATACGGGCAGCTAAAGAGAAGTGGTACAACGACAAATGTTTAAGAGATAGAAGAACTCCAGAGAAATCATGACAGTTTTGAATTGCACAAAAAAATTAAAGAATTAGCAGGTATAAGACGGTCCAACAATAGTAACATCCTTTTTGATACGAATGGTAAAATAATATCTGATATCAAAGGCAAACTAAACAGATGGAGAGAATACTTACAAGAATTGTTTGAGGATGACAGGACACAACAAGATAGCATGAACGATTGCGAGAAACATGATATAGGTCCAAATATAATTAAGGATGAAATAATACATGCAATAAATCTGACAAAATCCAATAAAACTGCGGGGCCTGACACAATTGCAACTGAAATAATTAAATTAATATCAGATCACATCAATGTATTAGTAGACTTATATAATACTATATATAATACGGGTATTATTCCGAGAGATTGGTTAAAATCAACATTTATTACATTACCAAAAAACCTAATGCAAAAAAATGTAATGACCACTGTAGAATTAGTCTAATGAGTCACACACTAAAAATATTCTTATAGTCCTTTTCCATCATATTGATAGCACATTATGTATGCAAATCCTCAACAGGTCAAAAATACTTGTTAATAGAGACATGGAGAATCTAAAATTTGAATTCCTACATGCCGTGGTATGCAAATTTTAGATTCCCCATGTCTCTATTAACATTTTTATCAACGTCTGCTTTGCCTTGCAATTTTTAGAAGGCTCAGATTAAGGCAGAAATCTGAATTGTGTTTCGAAACTATTTTACGGATTTATTATCAGATGTCGCTATTGCGTCCGTTTCGAAGCCATTTTAGTGTTGCTTCTTAAAGACAGGAAAGATTTATTTTTCACGTTGAGAACGCCTATAAATAGCTGTTCTGATGAGCCTTATTAAGGTGAAATACGTATAAACAGATACATAGACGCTTTGTACGTGAAATAAAATCTTGACTGTCTTTTTCATTTCAAAATACAGATATCTTGAGATACAATGAGAATTGGACAAGCTAGAGCAACATTTAATCAGATGAGAAAAGTATTATGCAGTAGAGACCTTAGTTTGCAACTCAAAATAAGAATATTACGTTCATATGTGTTTTTGGTAATGCTGTATGGGGTGGAGGCCTGGACCTTAAAGAAAGAGGTGAGCGATCGACTTGAAGAATTCGAGATGTGGACCTACCGAAGAATATTAAAAATAAGTTGGGTAGACCGAATAACAAATGTTGAGGTCCTCAGAAAGATAAGAAAGGAAATGGAAATCATGAATATGATTAAGATAAGAAAGTTACAATATTTCGGCCACGTTATGAGAGGGGATAAATATCTGTTGCTACAAACCATAATGCAGGGAAAAATACAAGGAAAACGAAGTATTGGAAGAAGACGCATCTCCTGGCTCAACAATCTGAGAAAGTGGTATAATTGCAGTTCCGTCGACTTGTTCAGAGCTGCAATCTCAAAAGTAAAAATAGCTGTGATGATTACCAACCTCCTTAGAGGAGATGGTACCTAAAGAAGAAGAAGAAGATTTGCGTCCATACGAAGTCATGTTAGAGTTGCTTCTCAAGACAGGAAAGTATTATTTTCAGGTTCAGAACGTCTGTGAATAGCCGTTCTGCAGATCCCTTTTAGGGTGAACTACGTATAAGCGGATATACTGACGCACTATACGTGAAATCAAATCCTAACTGTCTTTTCCCTTAAATAAAGAAGATATTTAAAAAATACTTAAGATTTTTACCAACAATTGTATAAACGAGAACTTCCAGATCTTGATCAGAGTCCAATATCAAAAGTCTTAAATGTAGGTTCAGAAAACATCTCAGTTATCACAACAGGGTTAATAAATAAGAACCCTCTGGGACATTAAAATCAATAAATCACGTGGAAAATATTAGATAGTCATTGATCAAATCAAAGAAGGGAGGAAACATTGAGAAATGTTACTATTTTCGTTGGGTATAAGCCACAATATAAGTTTGAAATAAGTTGATTTTGTCGTTTTGACTTCCAATTCAAAAATCGTTCTCAAAATATAAACGATTTTTTGTAAGTTTTAACGAGTTTGTATTTTGAGAACGATTTTTCAAGTGGCGATCGAAACATTGAAGTAAACTTACTTTAAATTTATATTGTGGCTTATTTCCAACGAAAATAGTAATTGGATTAAGATGCCACAAGAAAATAGCTTTCGAACAGTATTCATAAATGTTTTGAAAAAAAAACTTCAATGCTTGTTTGACAGGGGGCGTAATCACCTGCAAATATCATAATGTAATAATATCCATAATGCACAAAAAAGGTGACATCGCAGGTCTAAAGAACTACATACCAATTAGTTTTCTCTCTCATGCAAATAAACTATTCATCAAGATAATAACAAAACGGCTTGTAAACAAACTAGATAGTTACCAACCTTGCGAATAGACTCGGTTCCGCTGTAGATACTACTCCTTGACTGCCGCTAAAACACCTTGGTTAAGAGTATCTATGAAACAGGTACAGCTTACGTTCAACTTTATGAATACACCAGAATGTTCCCGATAGAACATCGTAAGGTGATACTATCTCTCAGAAATTGTTTACAGTTGTACTTGAATATATTCAAGCGAAGGGAAAGACGATCAAAGACGAATTCAAACGAGTCTATGAAAATAATTAAAAATGGAGACGATCTGAACCTGATAACATCGATGAAGCTACAAAAATACTGAACACACTATATGAAAAAATAAACAATTGGTCTTGGTAATATGTGGTGACTGTCCAAAAACTTACATTGGTCAAACTGATGGAACCTTTAACAAACGTATAGCAAAACACAAAAGGGGTTTCAATAATGGAAAACAGATTTTTCGTATGCACTTTACCTTCTAGATCGTGATCATTCTTTCATTGTCCAATTTCTTCAATAACATATTTCTCTTCCTCGACTTATTGAGTTAAAGACTATAAAGTGTAACCGCTTGAGAAAGGCACTTTTTTGAAACAGCTGTAGTAGAAATACATCACTAAAAAAAATAAAAGTTTTCAGTGTTTTATATTTAAATAAGAATACTTCCAACAAGTAACGGTCGAATCCATCACTTAATTTTCATCCAATAAATTTCCATCTTTCTCCCGTAATAAACAGGATCCGAATATACATAAAGATTTCACTATATATAGATGTTATGGTTTAAAAAATGTTTCAGTCGCATTCTTGTGTCAGTGCGTATATTATGCTCTATACTGCATTGTCTAGCTGAGATTTCTATTAAACAGGTGTTGAACAGATTTAGTACTTTACATGATTTAATTTAATAGAAGAAGTAGAATTTTAAAGTGGAGCAATCAATAAATTCTATTCACTATTTCTCATCGATTGCGGGAAAAATATCGTTTAGTTAAAAATAGCACTGTCTCTTGAACGATCTCAAAAAAAGCAAATAACAATATATAACTAAATAAACTGTGAAAGGCTTTACGAGCAATAAACTTTAGTTAGTGCCAGAATGATTTAAGAAATATAAATATTACGCGAGAATAACACGCCGTAAATTAAACAAGAAAACTTATAACTTTGAGTCGAAATAACCACAATTAGATGTAAACAAAACGATCCTTAAATTATTTGTTATTTGGGATTAATTTGTTGGTCTGGGTTTCCTATTACCATCATATAAGTTGTACATCCTCCCGTGGATCCTGTAGTTTGGATAGGAGTTTGGTTTCACAATTTCTGATGTATTTGTTGTTTTCTACTACATATTTCTCTTCATTCCTATATCAGTTATCTTCTTTTCGTAATTCTTATCCACAGTTTTCTTAAGTCCTCCTTCACCTTTTTGCTTTTACTTATGCTCCTTTTACTTATCCTGCATCTTAATCTTTTAACTAATAGTAATCAAATTGTTAGTGGTATCCCTTCTTAAATTATGCTCGTACAATGATCGCTACACAGAATATGTCAACACTACCGTTATTTGACATATAAAAATTCATAAAGTTTGACACTTGTGTCACCGATGAAAAGTTTCAAAATATAATAATAGCCAACTGTTCAATTTCCAGCTACATTATATTTTTAAACAATAATTAAAGACGCAAGGATTTTAATCGTTAACGTTACCTAATAATTGCATTTGGTGATGAAGCAATATCAACATCAATTGCATTTTAGTAGTATTAAAAATTTAAATTTGATCAGATTCGGTTAGGTGGGTCAAATGGTCGGTACTACACCTCTGAGGGGGCGAAAGTTGCTGAAGCCTTGACTACGTTAAATTTAGAGAAATATCCTCAGTTTGGTAGGAAGTACTGACAAATCCTATTTCCACGTTCTCGTCGTGATTCCTGGATAATGCATTGCGTACAATAAATGTAGCTAACGAAAGAAGGCGAATTAGTCCATTAAAAAGTTACATTGAGATTACATTTTTCAAAGGACGCAATTTTATTTTTTTTATGTGTGGGGGTATTTAGTAAAAGCTTAAATTTAAGTTTGTTTGGTCGCTACTCTTGTTTCTCGACCACCATCTTGGAAAAAGGAGGGCAAAGCGTTTTCGCGCTGTATTTCGTAAATTAGCAACTCTACAGAAAATTTTCTCCTTCTTCTTAGGGTACCTGTCTGTTTCGAACGTTGGCAATCATTCTGACTATGACGACTTTGTTGGTTGCTATAAGGAATGACTGTGTTAAGGTCTTCCTGTACCATATACTTGCAATCCAGTGTATTCTTTTTTGTCCTGGGGCCCTTTTTTCTTCAATTTTACCTTCCAAATTGCATTGGAGTAACTCAAACTGCAAAAGTTTAGAAAGTTAATTTATGCAGATTCTGTTGTTGAGAGTGTATCAAAAACAAAAAAAAAAAAACGGGTGTGGCAGTCCAGTGGGACTGCCGGTAGAAGTTATACTTCTATACACGCGTTCGCCGTTAAAAATTTATATAGGAGTCAATCTGCACAATCATTACATATGTAATGCTATAGGTAAGAGAGAGCAGAAAGAGAAAAATAATTAGTTATATAGGTATATGGTGTATCGTTTGCTGTATATAAACATTTGACTTGTAATAGGAGTATAGTAAATGAAGGATTGTATCAATATTTTAATGAAAATATATATTTTTATTTTTATATATGTATAAAAGGAGTTGAATGCAAAAAAAAAATTACAAATACTCTGCAGTAAAATTCATTGCTTATTTTGTTATTAATATAAAAATTACAATACAATAAATACACTGCAACATAATTCAATATAATAATACAATATAAATTAAAATGTAATATTCATAAGTATTTAAAACTGCCAATATAAGTACATAACTTACTTTACGAAGATAAAAATAAAAAACCAAGAACTCGAATTATGTTGTAAATTTTCATTTTATTTTAAAATTTATGTTTTTTGCGTATATTACTCATATATTTAATAAGATTAACGTGAGGTTTTTAAATATTTTAAAAATAAAAAAGGAAATTCATAATTGGGATTCGAACTCACAATTACCAGCGTATGAACCAAACACGTAAAGGATTTGCCAATTAGACATGACATTAACGGATTTCAAAATTGACAGTTCTCGGTAAAACAGAGTGATTATTTTGAAATACAAAAGCCTAAAATAATTATAAACGTTTAATTTTAAATAATACAAAACATATCACATAAATAATAATATTAATACATATTATATTATATATAATATTATATATATGTATATATATATATATACAATATTATATATATATATATATAATATATATAATATTAAATACAAAAGGAACATTTTTATTCTCGAGAGAGGAAGAGAGAGAAGATATATCTTCTGTCTCTCTCTTACTCATTATCTTACATATGTAATGGTTTCACAGATTCACTCTCATGCAAATTTCCAACGCCGACCGTGCGTATAGAAGTATAACTTCAAAAAATATAAATTTAATCGATGTCGAAGAAACTGGGATTTCTGTTTGTGTGATTAAAATACTAAAATAGATTGGTTGCAAAGAAAGAATGTTAGCGGTAGTTGTTTGTAGGTTTGATGGAAATTTGGAAGCAGAGAAGACATAGTCTGTTTCTGTTCGTAAAGAGAATAATATTTGAAAACAAAAGAGATTGAATGCCGGTAAACAGTAGAAGAAAATTAAATTGTGTGAGTAAAAAGTAATTTTGTTTTCGGAAGTGTTTGAAAGAGTGGTAGCAGTTGCGGTTCCATGTAGGCTTATTGGTAGCAGTGCAGAATTTCATGTTACCGGTATTTGTACAATACTGTTATGTATGGTTCTCATGTACGCATATACTTGGCAACATTGCACTTGGTAAACGGAACCACAAGTGACAGCTGTGACATGACAACCAGACATTGACAACACACTAAGGTTAGGGACATGATACTAACAGATTTCAAAATTGACAGTTGTCTGTCATACAGTGATTATTTTGAAATACAAAAGTCTAAAATAATTATGAACATTTAATAAATAATACAAAACATATCACGTAAATAATAATATTAATATATTATTATATATTGGTCCATATTTCTATTCGTTTTTGTGACCACTTATATTTGTTTATATCGTGTCGATAAACAGGAAACAGGGAAACCTGCTTATTTTACTAGTATTGTTGTCGAAAGTAAACTAATTATTTATAAACTTCGTTTGCAGATGGACGTTTTTCAAAGTTGTCTCGTTCTAAAACGTGTTTTTAGAATAGCTTATTTCTTTAATGCTCTTCCAGTTTAAATTATAATGTTTGTCTATTAATTTTCTTACGTCAACTGCTTTTTCTTGTTTTACTGTCTGATGTCTATTTTTTATTTTTTCCTCCTTCATAATATTTTCGATACGGGACATTTTTTATTCAATTTTTATTCGTTTTGTTTGTTTGTTTTCTACAGAATATATTATTTACCAAAACTTGTTAAACAGTATTGCTATGAAATACCTGTTTGGTAGTTTATCATTTAGTGCATATTATTTATGTTAATATATATAATCTATATCGTTATATCGACCGATATCAAACGTATCATCATGTATGTATGCAATGTAGGTCAAAGTAATAATGATAAAATGCAATGGCATATTTGGAAATCCATTTATAAGTATATATAACTGAATAATGACCAGTCTTTCGATAAATAGATACTTACACACACTTAAGGAAATGCCAGCAACTGTATTAAAAAACAACTATACTTGATATTACTATTATGACTAAATCTTGGCTTGGCTGATCGTAAAATGATCATGCTCATGGACTTATTGACCGGATATCAACTGGTATTGCAAGATCATCTTAAATAGCTGATTACTTTAATAAGATCAACTGTATCTCGGTTTATTAGAAATCAGTTCTTAACATTATTGCTATAATATGACGAATAGGTACCTTAGAATGACCTTACTTAACTTGTGTAATAATAATGCAAAAACTATATTTTTAGAAATTTACTCGCTGAATGGCAATTAACTCTAAACCGATCAATCTGGGCGAAGGGCAGGTTTTTTAAGGCAGCTAATTTAAATTCCAGCACTACTAACTACTCTCCAAATTTTCTTCAGTTTTAATTTATAAATGAAAAGAAGGAGATAATGATCACACACAACACGGATAACTACATGAATTCTCCAATTTCACGTCCTCCAAATACTAAGCACAAACACAAACAAATATTATTGTACCAAATTATAGTGAAAATATATGAAATCGTAGGCTTCCACGGCCAGAGTCAGAATTATAGTTTATTCGTCTTCCGGGTTTGGACCGTGTCATTTGTGAGTGACCCAAAAGTGGGTTCATCTCGACGTTTCGCTACAATTGTATGTAGCTTCTTCAGGAGAACAAAAAAGAAAACAAAAGACAGGAAGATGGGTAGTTAGCAACGGTAACTCAGTTACTCAACGCAACCAGAGGCGAATACTAACTACCAAGATGGGCATTTGGTCACAGTAACTCAACTACTTAACGCAGCCAGAGGTGAAAACCAAATGCCAGGACAGGGATTCACATCCAACAGCTCAGAACACTAACACGTCGAGAGGCGGGGAGTGAATCCGACGATTACTCCGCTACCGCTCTATTTATAGTGGCGGTGACCTGTCGTGTCGGGACGTATCGGCACTCTCCGTGGCCCGAACGTCAAGGAGCGCGCGCTGGCCAATCATGTGGCTGCATCGTGGTAGCGGGACCGGACGGCGGCTCTAAACTGAGATTCCAGATGGGAGACAAGTAGTATCCTTCCTCTCGATTGATATTATGTGGATTTTTTCGGATCTCTAGAGATTCGCGGATTTTCCTGGAATAAAAGAAGGGGCTCTTAGAAATAATATGAGTCTACTCATCCAAACTTATAAATGATTTATTAAAATATAAAATAGCAGCTCCTTGGAATATACTATATTTATTTCCTTAATTAAATTTTTAAAAGACAGCAAGTTATCATTATAATTTTCTAAAAATTATTTAGTTAATCTTGTTACCTTTGTTTTAAACCATTTGTATAACTTCCTCCTCTCCGTGACCCTAGGCGAGAAGAGTGTGTCCCTGTTCTCCTAATATCGATGTAATCTTTTATTTTGATAAGGCATTTAGGTAAATAATTATAATGATGACTGTCCTAGTCCTTTTGTGTCTGGCTGTATGACCATAAGTCTAAGCCAAAAAAAAAGCACAAACGCTAGAACTTCTTAATGTTTTGAACCAAATGTGGATACAGCACTACTTTTCAAAGTCTTGATCAGAATCATATATTATCTCAATCCCTAAATCTCAAAAACTGAAAACAGATCTCCAGTCCTATAGACCAATATCCCTAATCTCGTCAACCTGTAAGCTATTCGAAAAGATTATAAACCGTCGCCTTACATGGTTTCTGGAAGATGAAAAATTACTTATCCCGAAACAAAACGGCTTTCGTCAAAATAGATCAAACGACGGATAACCTAGATGATCTTGAATCCGAAGTTCACGAAGCATTCATTAACAAACAAACTGTCTAGCTATTTTCTGCAATATAACAAAAGCCTACGATTGCACATGGATATATTGATTATTAAAAAACTCCAGTCCTGGGTTATTAATGGACAATTTCTCAAAATTTATTGTTGCAATCTTTAATTGTTGCAATTTAACGATATCTTGGAACAATGTCAACAACCAGTTAAAGGAAGACTGTACGCAGATGATCTGGTTCTCTTACTAAGAGAAACAAATCTAGAATCCACCCAAAGAATCCTTTAAAGCGTATTAAATAATCTCCAGAATTGGTCTGACAAAACAAGACTAAACTTTTCTAACGAAAAAATAAAATGCTTGTTCTTCTCAAAAAAGCGAAAAGAGGATAATCCAATTTTAACGTTGAGTGGTAAGAATCTTGGTTCTATGGTTCTTCGATCCTACATTTTACAAAACATTAGTTTGGAAAAGTCACATAAAAAATTTAAAAGGTACTTGCGAGCAAAGCATTTATATTTTGAAGACACAGTCGAAAACATCCCCTTGGGCAGCGATACGGTAACTTTTTTACGAATCTTTTCATTCTTAGTTTGATCAAAAATTGAATACGGCTCAGTGGTTTATAAGTCAGCCAAAAATATGTTCTTAAAGAACTAGACATAGTTCAACTTACGCAAGTCACGGCAAATTCCTCTAGAATTTAAAAGATATTTTTGTTCTATAGAAGATAAGTTCTATTCACTCCAGATAACCCAGTCTACCATAACGTTCATAACAATCGTTTCAGCCACTACTTCTCATCTCACCCTCAATGCAATCCGCCTTTCTATGAATGATTTAACTGACTACTTCATAAATATAGCATAATATTCCCGACAATATACCACCCTTTCGAAAACCTCCTCCTCCATGGACTATAAATAAACCACCAGTGATCACTGGTCTATCCAAATTTAATAAACATGAATCCCCACCAGCCATATTAAGAGCGTAGGCGCAAAATTTCGGGCCAATGCTTTTTGAATGCATTCATTTTTTTTCGAATCTTGAGAAAACTAGTAACTATTTTTGAAAAATTACATTAAAGATTACATTATTATCGAGGGCCGAAAGTGCCTGAAAACTTCTATTATGTTTATTTTAGTAAGTTACAGGAGTGAAAAAGAAGAGAAACTTAAGTGTGGTTTTGAATTTTAAATATCTCATGTAAAAGAAACTTTTTGTTTATTCTAAGGGACTTTCGGCCCTCGGTAATAATATAGTCTTTTATTTTGCGTTTAAATTTTTTAAAAATATTTATTAGTTTTCCTAGGATTCGAAAAAAATGAATGCATTTAAAAAGCATTGGCCCGAAATTTTGCGCCTACGCTCTTAATAAACCACTTTAAAGATATTATGGATAGATTTAGCGACTACCGACAGATCTACATAGATCATCGAACGGAGTAAGAGCAGCACTTTTGCATTTTGACAAACAACTAATACTTACTGGGCAATGATATTATAGCGACCGGTAAAAACCATTACAAAAATTTATAAAAAAATACTTTATTTTGAAAATCGTCGTCGTGGATGTGAAGAGAGCTAACCCACATTTTCTTAAAAATGAGCTAACTGCAGCATCGCAATCAAAAAGAAAGATTTTATAATGTAGTGAAGAGATCTAAGTGAATATGTTGTTTCAAATGGTTTATATTTCAAAGTGTGAAAGGACGCTAAGTGAATTCACAATCCTTATTTTTTAGAGTGAAGTGATCTATGCCACTTACCACCACCGGGTACTGAACATATTGTCAGTGGTGAACAGAGCTATCAGACGCTTAAGCTTAGTGTGCAAATAATAACAGACATATAAATTATTATGACACAGTCGATTAGTCACCTTATCGTTAGCTGGGGTTTGCTGTTAAAGCAAAATCTTATGGTACTGGATTGTAACAAGTATTAAATTTATTTTATTTAAAAGCTTCTTTGTCTGCGAGTAGTTATAATCGTAAGATAATTTTATTGCTGTTCATTTATATTGATATACAATATTTATGGAATTGAGCTTAGGTTTAAGACAAGTAGGTGTACGTGTACGATCTGCAGATGATAATAATATTTCTGATTGGGTACATTGATTTGAGTGTAAAATCTTGTTGCAAAGAAAAGTTTAATCAAATTAAAAACGTACAATGTCGTATTCATCATAAATAGTAATAATAAAACTCCAGATATTCAAAAAGAGGTAGTATGTAATTACATTAAATCACTACCGGTGATTGATTCTCACTATTGTCGAAGTTCAACCAAAAGGAAATACTTACCTTCTGGTTTATCTGAAAAACGACTTTACCAGGATTATTTAAAATACTGCGAAGGGTATCAGGAAGATTCAGTGTCGTTTTATTATTATAAACATATATTCAGCACCGAATTTAATTATGGTTTCCATAAACCAAAAAAAGGCCAATGTAGCTCTTGCACGCAATTCACAAATAAAACCGAAGACGAAAAAGAAAAACATCAAGATAAATACAATTTACATCAACTTCGAAAGAAGGAGGCTAGAGAGCATAAGAAAATTGACAAAGATCGTGCCAAAATTGATAATATTTTCAGCACCTTCACTATGGATATGAAAAAGCTTTTACTGACTCTCCCATTTAGAAGTGGGGCAATTATATTATAAACGGAAACTAAATACCTATAATTTTATGGTGTATAATCTCAAAACTACTGTTGCTATTAACTACATGTGGCATGAATTGAATGGTACAAAATGATCATCAGAAGTAGCTACATGCTTATGGAACATGCTTTCTGAGCTACCATCTGAAGTGAGTAGTATTGCCCAAAATCGGTCTTGGTCTTGCAGTCTTAAGATCGCCTAATTTTAGCAAGACCAAGACCAAGACTGACCGTGCAAGATTTACGCAAGAACAAGACTAAGTCTGCGAGACTCTTGCGTCTTGCAGTTAGGACGGAGTGTCGTTTTAGCGAGTATTGTTGTTCGGGTATATGTTTAAATACTCTATGAGACGCAAAAAAATATATAATAAAAATTTAAAAAACTGGACTTATGCGCATTACGAACAATACCATAAACATACATCAAAATCATCAATCAAAATATTCATTAAAAACAACACATTTGACAAGTGCTCAGAGATCATAATTACTATGTAAAAATAAAATATTTTGTACATTCCTTTCTAGCATACGATTTCTTCACTCTGAAATTAATTGTCCAGATTTATAGCCGCCCTCTAATCATAAAATAATATCGTATCGAAATTTTTTAAAAATATGTCACCTTAGCTATAAAAAATATAACACTTATTATTACGGACACCCACTTCCCACTTAATAATTCAATTTTTTTCCCATTATAATTTAGTTAGGAGGAATCTAAATAAACAAACCTTATCGGCCTAAGACTAAACATTGTTTCTGCTGAGTGTGCGATGAGATCATTCGGTTAAACCAAATTTGCTGAAAGAGCGCGATAATATTCAAAAGTTTATTAATAACAGATAATGAAGCTTACAGTGTAAACAAAATACCGAAGTAAAGATATATAATTCTCGGTTTGTTATTAGATACTTAGGGTATTGAATAGTAACGGACATTTATAGTAGGTAGTAGGTACTTTTTCGACATCACTAAACTTTATTTGACAAGTTTACAATTTGACATGGGGGACAAAGATTCAAATAGTTTTAAAATAGTCGGAGTAGTGAGCGTTGGAATTATAGATATAAAAGACCTAAAAGCAAATTTGATGAGTTTTTCGAAATAATTTATGCGTCCCAAATTGCTTTGTTTGAATTGTGCCTACATAGAAAGGTTAAAATGAAAATGAAAAACAGAAACACTTCAGGTTTAAGGAAGCATCTAATATCTTTTCACAAAAAAGAATTACAAATATTTCTTCCTGAAAAACCAAAATTCTGGTTCCTAAAAAAATATTCCTACTACTTTATTTTGGTAAATTAATATATTTATTAAGTAGATATCTCCTTAATTTAAAATAACTTCTTTTGATTATCATTACTTTCTTACCTATTCTTTATTTTTTCAAGTTAGTTTTTTATATAAAAGTAGAGCTAAGATTGTTAATAACATTTATGTTGCTTTAATAAGTGGATTATAGTTTGTTATCTTATCACCTAAAGTATATGTGCCCTTGATACCTGTATTTGGATTTTTGCCACGTACCAATCTTTTTTAAGATTTCCATTTCATATGTGGTGGAGGTCCATCAATACCTTTCTAGACAGAAAATGTTCTTTAAAATACAGTCAAGTTTATGTCATTAATTCGGTTTTTTTGTGTTTTAACCATGTTTGATTGACTTTCATGGGGCATGGTAGATAGCTGGGTTAGTTAAAGCATAGGCACGGATCGCTTAGATCGTGGCTTCAAACTTCCATAGTAACGTTTAATAAATAGCAATAGGCTAATGGGTAACTGCAAGACTTGCAAGACTCTTGCTGCAAGACCAAGACCAAGACCAAGACCGGGAGTGCAATACCAAGACCAAGACCAAGACCAGGTGTATTGGCGCAAGACCAAGACCAAGACTGTCTAAGTCTCGTCTTGTTCTTGCATTTGGGCAACACTAGAAGTGAGTGAAGTAACATTTTATTCTGATACTGCAGTAGGTCAAAATAGAAATTCCATTTTATCTGCAATGTTTATAAAAGCTTTGTCTTCTTTTGATAATTTACAAACTATTAATCAAAAATTCATGGAATCCGGACATTCCGAAATGGAATGCGACAGCGTTCATTCTGCGATTGAAAGTAGGGGACGAAAAATAAATATATATGTGCCTGACGGGTGGTACACAGTGGCAAGAACAGCCAAAGTAAATCACCCTGTACACGTCGTTAAGGAATTAGATTACAGCCATTTTATAGATTTTAAAACTTACAGCGAAAAATTAATTATTAACAAAACAAAGACAGTCGATGGCGATGTTATGAAGTGGCTAAATATCAAATGGCTGCAATATAGAAAACAACACCTTGATAAAATCTTGTATAAAACACAACTTAGTCAGGTAGACTTCAAACAATTGTGCATTCGTAGAAACACTCGAGTTGACAACAATGTTCTCAGTGAGGTTCCGAAACTGTATCATTCTGCTTTAGGAATAGAGCCTAAGAAACTAAAAGATCTACAAGATCTTTGTAGGTCAGGTACTATCCCAGCCACCTACCATGATTACTACCTCCGACTTTTAAAACCAATAGAGAGAATCACTGCAGACGATTCGGAATCCGAGTAGCGATAAAATAATAAGATTTCTGTATATTCAATGTTAAATAATATTCAATGTTAAATAATATTCAATGTTAAAGACTAAAAACTAAATTAAATTTATTATACTTTTGTGTTATTTTTGTATCCAAAATTAAACATTTTAAGCATACTATCACCTTGTATTATTTAATTTCGTAGACTTAGATCTTTTCACACAACAAAAAAACAGTATGACTCGTGAAAAGTTATCTAGTGGTGAATGGAGCTAAGTGAACGAAACCCTACTGCCCTCATATAAATCAATGTTTTATTAGTGTTTGGTTCAGTACAAAGTAGGTAACAATTTGTTTGATAAATCCTAAAAAAAATTTAGGAATACTTCAATGAGCAGCAAAGTTATAAGCTAAAATGTATTTTTTCCTGGACATGGTAATCTAAAATGCTCATTATCTCGAAACTGACTTTTGTTGGTTAGCTCTCTTCACATCCACGGCGACGAAATATAAAAAAAGAAACTAAATACAGGAATATTTTAAATTTATTATCTAAGAACCATCTATCTACTACTATGGTAGGGTGCAAAGCAGTCTTTGCATAGAGCAACGTTACAAACTAGTAAAGGAAATTGTCGGAAACACAATACTCTTTATCACTTGGTTCGCTATATACTGCAGTTTCTGGCTTCTGTAAGCGGTCTGTTTTGAGACATTAAAAAATATAAATAATGCACAGGAAAAATTGAAATAACACATAGACCTAATAAATAATTTAAAGTCTTGTAGAATGTTGTTAGAACATGAACTGTCCGAGATCTTCACAGTCGAAAAAAGAGTTAGACAGGGTTGCATATTTTCACCGGCATTATTTAACATATTCTTTGAAAACATTTTTAAAGAGGCCTTGGATGAATCAAAATTGGGATTGCTGTGAATGGCCAAGTTATAAACAATATTAGATATGCAGACGATACAGTGCTGCTGGCAGATACTGCGCAGGGACTGCAGAGGATGATGTTGTAGAAACATGTAACAAATACGGCCTAAAATTAACTTGAAAGAAGACGAAAATAATGATTATTAGTAAGAACTCCAACATAAACACCCAAATTACAATAGGCAACACACCGTTAGAAAAAGTGGAAAAAATATGCTATTTGGGCTGCAATATTAAGGGTACTTGGGATCATAGCTACGAAATAAAACCTCGTATTGAAAAAGCCAGAAATTCTTTCAACAGCCTTAGGAAGATTCTCTGCAACTTATCTTTAAGTATCAATATACGTATAAGAATTATTAGATGATACGTCTTTAGTGTCATCTTCTATGGAGTAGAAATCTGGAGCCTACAAAAGATGCCATAAAACGATTAGAGTCATTGGAAATGTGGTGCTACCGACGTATGTTGAGGGTCTCTCATATATACACCATACAAGTAACATATCTATATTCTCTAGAGGCTAAGAAAAGACAAAGAAATTGTTAACACCATAAAAAACAGAAAATTTGCTTCCTTCGGCCACATCATGCGTAATGATAAATACCGACTTCTACAGTTGATTATACAAGGCAAGATTGAGGGTAAGAGAGGCCCTGGACGCAGACGTATATCCTGGCTGTCCAATCTTAGGAAGTGGACTGGTCTAACGTCAACTGAATCTATTTCGAGCTGCTGTGAATAGAATAAGATGGGTCATTGTGGTTGCCAACATCTCTAGAAGATTTAGAAGAAGAAGCAGAAGAACCTTGTTTGTAAATGTATCCGTAAAAATTTTAGTATTGTGCGTAAACTACGATCTCGAGATTTTTGCTATTTCACCGGTAATTATAGCGACTTGAATCTCCAATATTTGAAGAGAGACGGCGCAATACGAAGAAGAAGAAGAAGAAACCTTGTTTCCAGAAAACGTTACTTCCTTAATAAATAATTTACTCGTACTATAAACTGCAAGCAGTCTCTGTCCATGTTTATTTTTCTGACTTTATCGTAGTTTCCATTTCTATTACAGTATTATCTACTTTACCTGATTGTAATGACTTTATTAATTTTACTTTTAACATGACTTTATTTACATTTGCATTTAAATGGAGCTAGTCAAGGATGTTTCTTCCATTAATTTTATTATCTGCCTCATCCCCAATTTTAGTTCGTTATAAAAGTTTTGTACTTTTTCTCCTTCGTATTCTACTGTAAAAGCATAAACTTTGAATGATATAGTATTAAGTAGAATGGCTGCACTTACACATCCAGTTTGCAGTTATCGCTAGTTTTGATAAATGTTTACTACCAAGCCTTATATCGATGCCGGTATCTTCTTAAACGCCACGGATACAGTAATAATCTACTTATTTTACATATTACATAAAATGAACGTTTAATTAATACATTCTATATTTTATTAGTTTTAAATCGGAGGTTAATGAATTTAAAATGAATTAAACAAGAGGTTAAGCTGTACTAAAGCAAATAGTCCCAGAGACCTTTAAATATGAAACCGGACTTATCACCGCTGTTATTTTTATATTTTATGTAAAACAAAAATTGTTTTTTAATTATCAATATTTTTAACTACCTGTAATTAAAATCGATAACCTAGTAATTATATTAAATGAACTTTTGTGTAATTAAATTGATTCTTTTTAATCGTTAATCTCACACGTCTTTTTTATTAGCAAAGAAAAAAATATTCCTGGACAATAAAATCATAATAGAGGATTTTAACGCCAAAGTCGGTATTGGTGGATGTGGTGATGCAGTAGGTGATGGGTCGGTCTGGGTAATAAAAATAAGCGAGGAGAGTTACTAATTGAATTTTTTGAAGAACATGATTTCGTCATATCCAATACATGGTATCAGGTCCCACCAAGAAAATTGTTCACATAGCGAGCAGCAGGATATAGACTACGTCGTATGATACGAAATCAAATTGATTACATCTTAATAAACAGAAGATTTCGAAACTATATAAAACGAGTGACTGCTTACCCTGATACGGACAACAACCCTCACGTTACCTACTCTAAAGAGTAGAGTACGCTTTAAAGAGCATAGCGTACTCTTCTTCTTCTTCTTCTTCTTCTCGTAGCACTACAAGGCGGGGTAAGTTTTGGCTGACTGCACAACTTGCTTCCATCTTGAACGGTCTTACATAATAGTTGGGTCAGTGGGCAGCCCCATTGTTCTTAGATCTGTCCATATATTGTCTCTCCATCACATTCGTGGACGTCCTAAGGGTCTTCTTCCTGTGGGGGCTTCGTCCCATCTTAATTTGGCAAGGCGGTTATTAGGGAGTCTATGGACATAGCCAGCCCATCTAAGACGTTGGGATTTAAACTCTTGGACTATATCGCTCGCTCTATACATCTGTTTGATGTATAGAGCGTACTCTACCTATCGTACATGATGATGATACATATGAGAAGTGTGATCGATTAAATCTTCGCCTTGTCATATTATAATAAAACAAAGAAGCTACCAGACTCAAACTCATTATTTGAGATAAATCACTACTTTATGGAGCCATGGCACACTCATATGGAGGCCGATACGATACATGCATCCATTGAAAAAGGTAAAAAAACTGCTATAGAAATCGAGGTGCCACATGACTACACAAATTTTAATAAATAAAGCACTTTACAGAAAAAACGAACTTAGCGTATTTGAGGTTGGCTAAGAAGTTTTAAATTATGGAGATTTATGTGCACAGAAAAAAAAATGAAATCAAACAAATAAAGTTTCAAAAAATCTTCCATATCAGTTTTTGTATAAAACTGACTTTAATGATAGTGATTTTTAAGTGGATCTCAGAAGGGGATCCATGCGAAATCTCTTACATTTCATGTGACGCTCGTCTGAGCATTTTACTGGAGAAAAAAAAACTAATACAACGCTAATATAGAGTCAAAGAGATATATTGATATCGGGTTGACGTGTTTATCGATAAAGTCATTAAGCTCCCAGTTTTTGTAACAATTAGAATATTTTAATTTCGTCGTGTTTAAAAATATTTACATATTGTAGTAAAATAGTGATAAAAAAGTGAAAATATTCTCCCCTGATGGGGAAAAATATCAATAAGACGCCAATGCTCGAACTAAATACTTCTGAAGTTGTTAGTGTTAGTGAACAACATATGGATACAGGAATTAATACCACCGTTTCTCCTGCTACAAGCAAAGTAAAACTTTTTAATATTAATTCTAGTAATTATGACTTTCAAAATTGTTGTGTATATGTTGAAAAGACCAATGATCAGAATATAGGCTGATTGCACCCAATGGTTGTGGGTGATATTTTACATAAAAAATTAAAGATCAACAATATTAAGGAAATTAAAAGTATAGGAAAAAACCGTGTTAAAGTAATCCTCAAATCTATTTTGGATGCAAATAAATTAGTCAGTAATAGTCATTTAAAAGACGATAATTTGAAGGCGTACATTCCCAATCACCTCTTAGAAATCAAAGGGTTGATACGTGATGTCGATACCAAATATAACATTGAATATTTAAAAAAATATATGACCTCTAATTCACAAATTATTGATATTAAAAGAATGCACAGGAAAATAGAAAAGGATGGAAATACAGAATATGTACCTAGACGTAATGTTATAATTACATTTAAAGGCAATACACAGGAATACTGCATGCGATGTGGAGAAATTAAAACTGATACACATACATGTGATGAAAAAAAAAATGTTTTGCATACACTGTAAAAGTGATAAGCATATATCGATCTCTAAAAACTGACCTTTTTTCGAACATCAAAAAAAAAATAAAAAATATCATGATTGAACATAAAATTTCATATTTGGAGTCCAAAAATTTAAACGATTCTTCTTTTTCTGGTCTTATTTGTAATAACAGATTTGAAATATTGTCAAGTTCAGATAAAGAATTTCCAAAATTAACCAACACATCTGAAGTTAATATACCTGCTTATTCCAACCTATTGAGGCCTCATTTACAGAAAACCAAAAATATTAGTCAATCAAGTTGTAGTAAATCAAGCACTGATTATAGGGAAAATAAAAAAACAAAGTATCATCTCCAACGATCAGCTGTTGCTAACAAAAACAGCCTTCTTAACTTTTTAATAACCGAAGATATTGATATAGCATTAATAAGTAAAACCTGGTTTAAACGGGATGTTGTTTATAGTTATAGAGGTTATAATGTAATACGCGAATATCGGGATGACGGCTATTCCGGAGTTGCTATTTTAATTAAAACTGGTATTTCCTTTGAAAACATAAAAATTAAAAAAAATTATAATAAAGAATTGCTTGCTTGTGGTATTAAAATCAACTATAACAAAAGTCATTTAACTTTACTCTCTGTGTGTAGGTGTCCGAAAGGTAAAACTAACACCGACGATTGGGATAAGTTATTTACTCAACTTAAACACCCTTGTATCATTGGTGGAGGTATGAATGCATATAATTCTCTGTGGGGCTCATCTAAAAATGATAAAACAGGCCATCAAATTGTGGAGACAATTTAGAATCTAGATTATGTGATAATGAATAATGGACAACCAACTTGCCAAACGAGACCACAAAACACAAATTCCATGATTGAAGTCACATTTTGCTCACCTTCTCTCTTTGATAAAATTTCGTGGTCTGCAGATACTGATACTTTGGGATCAAATCACTTCGTTATAAGGGTTGTAATCGATATCTTGGGAACTGATGCGAATATCATTTATCCCAGTAGTAAGTGGAACATTAAAAAAGACAATTGGTCATTATACTCTCAGTTTATTGAAACCTTATTAACTAACAACCCTCACGCCTCCTCAGACACCCAAGAAAAATATAATTTCCTTATTGACTGTATTAATGAAGCTTCTAAACAATATATTTGCCAATCTAAATCATTTAAATGTAAACGTACTCCCCGTCCGTGGTGGGATTCGAAATGTGATCCGTTGCGGAAAGAAAGAAAGCATTAGTAAACTAAAAAAAAATCCCTCTCCTAAAGAATTTTTGTAAATGCAAAGAAGTGAATGCTCGTGTTAAAAAATTCCTGAAATTAAAGGCTAAACAAAGTTGGGTTGAATGGTGTTAAAATTAAATAAACAAACTTCATCTAGTCTTATTTGGAACCAAGCAAGAAAAATGAATAGGAAAGAAGTGAACTTTCCACTGCCTCTAAGTAACTCATGGGTAGACGACTTTTTTGATAAAATAGCTCCACCTTACGTAAATAATCAAATATATGTAATGTCATCTAAAACTCTCCCATCTGATCAGAATCATTTTCTCTTAACACCTTTTTCAAGAGCTGAATTAGAGTTTGCCCTTGATAATCGCGTTAGTACCTCACCAGGATACGATGCAGTCAAATATCCTATGATACAAAATTTGCCAGATAACGCAAAAGAATTATTACTTTTAAATATTTTTAACCAGATATTTATTGAGGGTAACGGCATAATCGATTTTAAGTGTATTATAGTTGTCTCTATTCCCAAACCGGGAAAAAACCCTAAATTAGCTGAAGCTTACCGACCTATATTACTATTATCATGTATATTGAAGACTCTTGAACGGATGATTAAAATTAAGTTAGATTGGTGGCTAAGAGATCAAAGTCCCTTACCCGCTAACCAACATGGCTTTAAGAAAGGTTATGGAACTTAAGATTCCTTAACAACTCTTGTTGTAGACATTCAGAAAAGTTTTTTCAGAAACAGTTATGTACCTGCTTTATTTTTAGACATCGAAGGTGCTTACGACTCGGTATCTCATACAATTCTCAAAAAAAAATGATTACATTTCTTCATATTCCAGCACAGTTTGCTTCTAACGTTGTGAACTTGTACACAAATAGAATAATTTATTTAAAAGACAAACATGCTCTTATAGGACCTAGACTTAATAACAAAGGATTACCTCAGGGCTCCGTTTTGAGTCCTATTTTGTTTAACATTTACACAGCAGATTTACACAACATCACTATTACTAATATTGCATTTAATATTGTACAATATGCTGACGATTTCTGTTTGTATACATTGTATATATTTGCATACAATGAAGTGTATGGATTCCATAAAAAATGGTTTATAGAAAATGGTTTCGAATTATCTTGCAGTAAATCACAAGTTTGTTTATTTACCAGACATAACTTTCCTAATGCCAGTACAATCAATTTAGGTGGGCACCAATTTTCGCTTAAAAACACAATTAAATATCTGGGAATGATACTCGACCAGAAATTGACCTGGAAGGTACCTATTGAAGACATGTTGAACAGATGCAATAAGGGATTAAGATTTCTTAATTCAATTAATAAAACTTGGTGGGGATCGGATGTTGAAGTAAGTTTATTATTTTACAGAGCTTACATACGATCTATTTTGGATTACGGAAGTGTTTTATATGGATCAGCAAGTAATGTACTACTAAACAAAATCAACGTTTTACAGAACTCAGCCTTACGAATATGTTTAGGAGCCATGAGATCCACTCCAGTACAAGCTTTATATTTGGAAGCCTTAGAACCTCCTTTAAATATAAGACGAAGGTTTATGTCTAAAAGATATTTAATGAAAGTATACTTACTGAACTCATCTCTATATGAAAAGATAGTGACTTTGAATTGCAATGACCTGACAAATAAATATTGGCAAAAAAAGAAATCTCCCTTACTTTGCGAAGCGTATAATCAAAATATATCACTTTTAAAAAGTATAGATAGAACGAACTACATATTTAAAAACTACTCTTCTTTCTTTCTACATTCAAATATTATTGTACCAAATTATATTGAAAATATATATTTAAATAATAATATTGTTCTATCTATAACGGACAATTACAAAGAGGCAATAGCTCTATATACAGATGCGTCTAAATCTCCAGATGGAACCGGATGCGCTTTTTTTATACCATCGGGACATATAGAAAAGAAATTCAAACTGAACCCAGAAACTTCGAGTTATACAGCAGAGGCTATTGCAATATATATAGCTGAAGTTGATTTTGCCCATATGATAAGTTTGTCCCACTTCTTAGCAGTGTCTAAGGTATTAGTATATTACCAAAATCCATTTGTAAATATGGACTACCAAACTTACAAGACTGCCCATACATTTATAGAATTAGACATATTATTCAAACTCTTTTAACCAAAGGAATCAATGTACATTTTATCTGGATTAAAGCACATGCAGGATTTGAACATAATGAATATGTCGACTTATTAGCCAAAGAAAGCATTTCAACCGATACTGATATTCTATATAAAGTAACGCTATCTGATAATATTGTTTCGTGCAAGTCAACATCACTTCGAGAGTGGAGCTACCAGTGGAAGAAATACTCTTTTTTGAACCAAAATAGATACCCGTTAATTCAGCCAGATATTCCCAAATTTCCTTGGTACAAGTCTTGTAGTGCTTCCAGGAGGCACATAACTTCCATTAACAGAATAAGATTCGGACACGCATGTTGTCCAAAACACTTATTTAAAATACAGGTTTTGGATGATGAAAAATGTGAGCATTGTGGGAAGGAAGGTGATTTAGATCATATATTTTTTGGTTGTTCCAAAAATACAGTCTACTCATCCAAACTTATAAATGATTTATTAAAATATAAAATAGCAGCTCCTTGGAACATACTATATTTATTATCACTTGGCTCTGTAGATATTTACAACTCTTTAATTAATTTTTTGAAAGACAGCAAATTATCATTATAATTCTCTAAAAATTATTAAGTTAATCTTGTTACCTTTGTTTTAAACCATTTGTATAACTTCCTCCTCTCCGTGACCTAGTTGTTGTGTCTTATATAAATCAATGCCTTGATAGGTCCCTAGGCGAGAAGAGTGTGTCCCTGTTCTCCTAATATCGATGTAATCTTTATTTTGATAGGGAATTTAGGATTTAGGTAAATTATAATGATGGATACTGTCTTATTCTCTTTGTGTCTGGCTGTCTGAGGATAAGTCTAAGCCAAAAAAAAACGCTAATATAAAAGCTTCCCCTCAAAATATTGAGTATATTGTGTGGTTTTCTGTTAATGTTAAACATTATTACACTTTGACACATTATTTAATTTTAAGGTGGTCTGAAGTTTGCCGGATCAGCTAGTTCCTACTCGCGTTCTCAAACGACTATACGTGGCAGCACTTGTTTTGAAAGATGGCAGTTGAAAGTTTATTGACATTGTAAATTTTATAGGGAATTTTAAAAGACCCCTAGTTGAAGGGCAAGTACTTTTAGATTCCAACCATATTATTACTTGTGTAATATTATCATGTAGTGGGAAAACTGCAGTGATATAAGCATTGTGCCTTCAAACAAGCAATTTGAGAGGAGACCAAATACAAGTGAAAATTGAAGTGATTGATAATATTAAAAATGTTGTTTGTAATTGTACATGTAAGGCTGGAAATTCGGGCAAATGCAAACATATAATTAGATCATTACTATATATTTTTCAGTAAGTAATTACATAGTGATTTGATAAAAGTAAAAGAACCATTTTGCTATAACTTCATGTTTATAATTCCTTTTTATTGCTTACAGGCATACGATGGAAAAATGGGAACAATGAAGCACCACAGACATCAAGCAACAGTGGGGAAAATTAAAAAAAATTAATGTGTATAAAAGTATGGTGCCAATTAACCAGTTTTGCCACATGAAAAAAAAATACTGCAATAAGATAATTAGATACGCGTTTAGCAAAACCAGCAGATACTGAGATATAGAAGATATTACTCTCCGGAGCAGAAGATTCAAATTTAAGTCTTGCTTTAAAAGGTGTGGCTCCTATACATCAAGACACAAAGTTCGATGAGGAAGAAATGCTTCAGATAACTCTATGTCACAGTGTTATGGGCAACAATAAAGTTCTAGCAGTCTTTGCTAATACATGGGCTACTGACATTGTACTAGAATATAATTTAGCTATATTTTATACAAATAATGTTGAAGTAAGCTTCAGTAATTCTGTTGAAATGTGTTTAGCTACGCTAAACAAAACTGGAAAAGCGTGGAAAAACCTGAGATGACTGAGAGTAACGGGAACCACTTGTTACCAGATATTTACATATGAGAAAAATAAAAACCCAAATTGGCCATTTAAAGTCAACCAATTGTATAATTCCAATTTTAAAGGAAATACTGCAACATTACATGGGAAAAAGTAAGAATCAGTTGCTTTAAAAATGTATAAAAAATAACTCAAAGTAAAGTTAAACATTTGGGAATTCTTATCTCATATAATGTACCATGGCTGGCAGTAAATGTCAATAATAAAAAACTTGTTTTAAAAGAATGTCTTATTTCTTATACGTAGGTACTTTTACTTGGAAAAAATATTTACACTTCACTACACTCACATTTGTTAATTTAGATATATACACATATAAATTAATATTTATAATTACTAAGTATTGGTGGAGAAAGATTATCAATACCTGAAATAATATTTATAACAAAGTCCATATAAGGAACTAGGAATAAATTAAGTCCTGCTTTAAAAATTTTAAAGATTTTTAGCCATTGTATAGTTCTTTCAACGTTTACTCTTGCTGAAGCAACTTCAGCAGTACAAAGAGCATCTTGACTTCATGGCGATCTTATTAATTCGATTTTCTTTTCAATACATTCATTTTCTATCAAAAAGCCCTCATCTACCATTATAGCATCCCCATTTGGAGTCAAGTTGTTCAATAATCTTGATTGAATAAAAATTTCTTTGTCTGAGATACGGTCACCAAAAACAGGACTTACAAATGTAATTAAACCAGATGGTACTATTCCAAACATAACTTTTAATGTGTGGTCCCCCTTGTAGTGAGAATCATTACACGACACTACTTGAGACACTTGCTTTTTGGTAAAAGTAATTCTGCGCAGTCCAAAATAATTCTTGTTTTAGGGAATTTCTTAAAACTAACAGGTATCCTATTTTGAATGTCTTCTTTTCCTGCCCAGGATATTGCAGGTTTTAATACTTCAGAAAGATCTTCCACCCTTATCTGAAAATAATTTCTACATGTGTTTGTCCAGACACTAAATATAACAGACAGGTAAAGAAAAGTAAGGTCAGTTTTTAACTTAGCAAACACTAGAACAATACGTTGTTTTAGCTGAAGTAATAATGGTTTCGAATTTTTGTTTTCTAACAAACTAGCAGCTGCACAATTTTTTTTCAGAAAATTTAGAATAGGTATTCCAGTGAATGCGTTTTAATCGCGATTTGTTTGTATCAAATCATACAAAGTAACTTTTTTGCCTTTAGTTGATACAGATAGGGTTACTTGGATAGCCTTCATTTTTGTGCTGATTTTTAGTAACTGATCCCGCTGTAACTCTGGACTATTTCATGGCATATAACGTTGTTGGATCTGAGTCAATCATTACATCTTTTGAAATAGATACTGTACTAAACAGATGCCTTTGTTTTGCTCGTTTTGATCTTTCTTCTCGAGATGATCTTTGTGAAAAGGGCCACACTTTGTCCAAAGATCGAATAGGTAGATTCTCAGATGAAATGGAACCTTTTTTAAAAATCGTTTAATATTCCTTACATCTAAAAAATAAGTAAAACGTTATTTCAATGATTAAAAAAAAACCAGGCTGAGACAATGTTACCTAAATAAATTTCCTATCAAATATTATTTGATGGAGTGAATATTCAGAGGAGCTTCTTGGCGAATATCAAAGTGGTTTTAGGCCTGGTCGATCAACAACAGACCAGATCTTTGTGCTAAGGCAAATACTGGAAAAAACCAATGAATTTAATATCGACACATACCATCTTTTCGTAGATTTTAAATCGGCCTATGATAGTGTCCTAAGAAATAAATTGTATGAAGCCATGGATGAATTCCACATCCACGATAAACTGATAAGATTGGTTAAGGCTACAATGCGTAAAGTTGTTTGCAAAGTCGAAATACAGGGCAAAGAATGACAGGCATTTGAAACGCATGTTGAGCTGCGACAGAGAGATGCGCTGGCGTGTCTCCTTTTCAACATAGCTTTGAAAAAGGCGGTCAGGGATGCCCAAATAGACAGCAGAGGAAACATTTTTAATAAATCATCCCAAATTTTGGCATATGCAGATGATGTTGATCTAGTTGCCCGCACAACACGCAAGCTAGAAGAAATGTATACCATCTTGTCACACGCCTCAAAAAATATGGGCCTGCAAGTAAATGAAAATAAAACTAAAGATAATCTCATCAACACCCAACAATAGAGCCAGAAACATCGGCCACCAATTCACGGTTGATAATTCTACCTTTGAAGTGGTGGACAAATTCACATACTTAGGCTCCCTGATCACCAACGAGAACGTCATAACAGAAGAAATCAAGCGAAGAATAATCCTAGCAAACAAATGCTATTTTGGACTGAGTAGACATATGAGAAGCAGAAACTTAAGTCAAAAAACAAAAATAACCATATACAACCAGTGTTGACATATGGGTCGGAGGCATGGACCATTTCCAAGGCAGATGAAAATCTTCTGCTTATATTTGAACGAAGGATCCTGAGAAGAATATTTGGTGGCATCTGTGAAAATGGTGTTTGGAGAAGGAGGTACAACTACGAGATATATCACAGATATAAACATATATTTGGTGGTAAAGACATAGTATCCTTTATAAAAATAGGAAGACTAAGATGGGCAGGACATCTGGCAAGATCACAGCAGAACAACCCTCCTAGAAGAATCCTTATGTCACAACCTGTGGGAAGTAGAAAAAGGGGTAGACCAAAACTCAGATGGAGGGATGGTGTAGATGAGGATGGTAGACAAATAGGCGCAGCAAACTGGCAACAGTTGGCAATGGATAGAACTGACTGGCGTAATAGACTTGGGAAGGTCGAGGCTCTTTTATAGGGCTGTAGCACCAATGATGATGATGATGATCAAATATTATTTAAATGAAAAAAAGTAATTTGATTTCATAAAGATTTCGCAATATGAAGAACTACTTGCCAGTTTTTTCGTAATTTCTAGTCTTTTGGAAAGTAGTGCAGATGTATATATTTCGTACATCGAGCAAATCATTGTGACACTGAAGATTATCTATTACTTTTCGTCTTGTCGCTCATTATTTTTAAAATTAGATGGAATTTATACCAGTTTTAAACTCCAATTTATTCAAATTTTTGGCATTTATCCTTATTTTATTAGTTATTTATTTTGACAGCAGCTAGTATCACGGTCGTTTGAGAACGTGAATAAAAATTTGTTATTATTTTGATGTCACGCGATTAAATGTTGATTGTTTTTATAATGTTAATTAATTTTTTATTCTGGACCCTTTCAAATCAATAAAGCATGTATAAATGAACCTAGAAATTTCAGAACACAGAATACATAGTGCCAGTACATAATTATAGTATACTACAGTTATAGGTTATCGTACAGAATTTTTAGAATTCTTTTTACTAATAAAGCAAAAATATAAGTTCATAAATCTGGATACTGTTTATTTCATGCAGCAGTGGGATCTCAAAAAGTCCTAGCCACAAAGCTGAAGTAGACACAAAATAATTACTATTTAAATGGGAATAAGCCACAATTAAAGGTTACATTACGTTTATTGACGTTTCATTTTCCACTTCGGAAATCGTTCTCAAAATACAAACATTAGTCAATTAAACAAATTTTGTTTTTTTGTCATTTCTTGTTTTTTTTTATCTATATTGACAATTCAGACATACATTATACATTTTAAAGTAGACGACTTTAAAATATTATTGCCAATACTGTTGAGTTGCGTTCCTGGGACGACTTTACTTTAAGATAGTTCATTCGATTACATGAAATCAACTTTAACTTGAGAATATCCGTCAGAAAAGATCATAGTATGTAATTCGTCTTTAAAAAGACAAACACATGCCATGATAACAGTAAAATTCTCCTGTTAGTGATGCTATAGTAAATTATGAGGGAAAAACCAGGAAAAAAACCTCATAATACTATTCCAACATGGTAAGTATTTGGTCGTGCATTTAATTTACCTTCAATAAACACCAAATTCTGATTTTATATGTTTGTTATTTAAAAAACATAAATGATGTACCCTCTATGTGTTACTGACCTACCAATACTGGTATTTTCCTTTTAATAACTTCCTCTTTCAATATGGGTAACCAGATCCTACTACATTCTGCCGAGGAATTCGCGATACAGTTGGTCTCATTTAGCATAATTAGAGCCGCTTCTTTGATTTTTCTCTTTTTACCATCCGTTTCTTTTAGGACTATATTTGAATCATTCCATTGAACCCTATGTTCATTATCCCATGCGTGTTTACATATTTGAGATCTATCAAATTCTATATTTTTAATATAGGATTAATGTTCACTTATTATAACATTTAATGGACTTGATGTTTCACCTAAATAAAACTGATCGCATTCACAAGGTATTTTATAAATGCAATTCTTTGTCCTTTCTTGTTCATTGTTAGGTTTGGTTTTGGACAAAATAGATCTCAACGTGTTTGTTGTTTTGAATGTTGTTGAAATGTTGAGTTTATTTCCTATCCTTTTAAGCTTTTTCGACAATCCTTTTATGTATGGTATTGTTATTTTCCTCGTATTATTCCTTGTATATGCTGTAGGATCTCGTTCCAAGTTGTTCTATTCGATCTATATATGTTCTTTATAAACGATAAAGGATAATCATTTTTTAATAAAACAGATGTTAACAAATGTTTTTCCTCCAAGGACGAATTTTCGTTTGAACAAATAATTTTGGCTCTATCGTATAAGGATTTAATGATTCCCTTTTTAATATTAATATTGTGATTTGATTTGAAATTTAAATATCTGTTGGTGTGTTGGTCTTCTATACACCTGAGTTTCGTACCAAGTATCGTTCTTAGAGATTAAAACATCCAGGAAATGTAGTGTGTTATTATATTCCTTTTCCATGGTAAATGTTATTGTCTGTTCTTTATCGTTTATATCATTTAGGAATTTCTCCAACAACTCTGATCCATGAAGCCATATTGAAAATACATCATCTACATATCTCCACATAAAGTCGTCTACTTTAAAATGTATAAGGTATGTCTGAATTTTCAATATAGATGAGTCAGATAAAATGAAATTATTAAAAGAATTTTTCACTAAGTAACAAAAAAACAAAATTTGTTTAATTTACTAATGTTTGTATTTTGAGAACGATTTCCGAAGTGGAAATTGAAACGTCAATAAACGTACTTTAACCTTTAATTGTGGCTTATTCCCATTTAAATAGTAATTACTTTAAAATGCCAGAAAAAAAATAGCTTCAGAACAATATTTAGACACAAAATGTATTATATCCAATGTATATGTCCAATTTTTTAAAGCCAATTATCCAAAAAAAGATAGTGAGATAAACAATTATTAAATTCAACAGCTGTTAGATGTTACTATAACTTTGTTTAATTGTTTTTATAGTGGTCATAAATTGATTTATATGCGGATATTATTATAAAATTTCGCAAGAAGTAGATCAATATTTTATTATCGTATTACGCAGTTTGGTTTGTTATATAGGTATCGCTTTTTATAATGTTATGGAATAGTCAGTACCCGATGATGAAAATGTATCTCCTAGCCACTGAGTCTCTGGTAGCTCTGCGGGGGCCGTAGCTCGAGGCTTAGGCGGTGCCCCGTCGAAGATGATGCCCTTCCTTTCACCGCGTTACACAACAATCGAGATTGTGTGTATATATGTTGCAGTACGTTCTTCTATTATTGCAAGGTTTCTTAATGCTGACGACTTATAGTCCGGGAAGTCATCGAAAAAATCTTCTATTAGATTATAATTAATTCAATGTTGACTTATATAGAGCACTTTCGATTTTAATTGCGCACATACCTTAACTGGCTGATTGCTGTGACAGATTTTAAATAATCTTCGTTATTTTAACAACCGCTCCGACTACTCGTGGGACTATACAAGGTGTTTTGGAATGTAGGCAAAAAATTTCGATATAAAAATTTAATTAGACAGATTTAGACCATAAATATTTAAATGGGAATACATTCAAAATATATTGTGAGATTATAAAACGTTTATCTATAATACATCATAAAACGGTAGCTTATGTTTATTGATAAACGATAATAAAATTGGACCTTTTCCCAATAGATCTAAATTAACTGACCTCGTAAGTAATTTTTCATTCTTGACCAAGTCATAAAAAATTATAAATTAATGTTTTCTAAATATTAACTGATATTAAATTACCTATTTTCTTTCCATAAAATTTCCATTTTAAATTATCTACTTCCACATTTAAAAGTTATATATGTCATTAAGAAATGAATTTCAGTCGGTTTTTTACTATGCATATCTATAATAAAAAAATGAATCGCAAAATGTGTTGGTAAGCGCATAACTTAACAACGCATGGACCAATCTTAACAATTGTTTTTTTAAAATGTTCCTTGAAGCCTACGGATGGTTTTTACGGCGAGAAAAATTCGAATAATTTCCGGGAAAACCATAAAACAGCTCGTTTCTTTTTCCCATACAAATATTTTCTAACTAAATTCCTATTTTACTATTCATGAGAGACACCCTACTGTTGTTCATTTAGCAGTACAAAGAGCTGCTCAGCCACCATCTGCCACATTAACCAGTTTTTTTGAGATATGCCAAAACGATGCTTTTGCTCAAACATTGTTATATTCTGAAATGCCAAAATATTATACTTGGAATCAATCCTCAAGGAGATTTATACGACGGAAACAAGGAGAACCAGTTCCAGCATACCCAGATGTATATTCTACCGATACGATTGGTCGAATTTATTCAGTACATCCAAGAAATGATGAATGTTTTTATTTACGACTGCTATTAGTCAATGTACGTGGTCCAACATCACTCCAACATTTACGAACTGTTGATAGTAATTTGTGTGGATCATATAGAGAAGCCTGCCAATGTTTGCAATTGCTAGAAAATGACGCTCATTATGATCAAACTCTTAATGATGCTGTAATATGATCAGAAGGTCATCAAAGACGAACATTGTCTTCTATAATCTTATCTACACGCTTCCCATCAAAGCCAAAAGATTTGTGGATCAAGTACAAAGATAATATCTGTGACGATATTTTGTCATACGTATCAAATACGGATTAGAAGGGGAAATCCAAATATACAAATAAGCGAAGAAATTTACAATGAAGCATTGATTTCAATTGAGGGCATGTGCTTGATGATGTCAAACAAACTATTATTTCAATTAGGCCTGGCCGAGCCCAATTGTTTAATTCATAATGCTTTTAACCAAGAGTTGCACCGAGAAAAATTGTATGATCTCAACACTTTAAAAAAATTAATTTAAACAAATCTTCCACTATTGAATGAACAAGGGAAGTATATATTTGTTACACTTATGAAAGTAACAAATAATAAAACAGGAGGGATTTACTTCTTAGATGCACCTGGTGGTACAGGAAAAACTTTCAGTGGTACAGGATTTCATTGATATTAGCAACAATTCGCTCACAAAATGAAATTGCACTTACACTCGCTTCGTCGGGAATTGCAGCAACTTTGCTTGAAGGTGGTCGAACCACATTCAGCACTAGAATTGCCATTAAACATGCAAAGCAACGAAACTCCAACATACAACATTTCGAAGAACTCTGTAATGGCAAAGGTTTTGCAGCAATGTGAATGGATTGTTTGGGATGAATGCACGATGGCACATAAAAAATCTTTGGAGGCTTTAGATAGAACCTTACAAGATCTACGGAGCAATCATAACCCATTTAGTGGTGCAATTATTTTATTAGTACGAGATTTTCGTCAAACATTGCCAGTGATTCCACGATCAACGTCAGCTGATAAACTCAATGCATGTTTAAAGTCCTCCAATTTGTGGAAACATATTAAGGTATTACACTTAAGCAAGAAAATGCATGTCGAGTTGCAAAAGGACCAATCTGGAGACATATTATCTGAACAACTCATTGACATTGGTAATGGTAGATTTCCTATAGACACCTTGACTGGTTGCATTAACTTTTCTCAAAGTTTTTGTCAGTTAAAAAGATCAAAAGATAAACTTATTCAAAAAGTGTTTCCAGATGTTGCTCAAAATTACAGAAACCGTGATTGGTTTAGCGAACGGGTTATATTGGCTGCAAAAACATAGATGTAAATGAATTAAATTTCAAAATTTAAGAACAAATTACAGGCGAATTGAGGATCTATAAATCAGTTGATACGGCTACTAACCAAGATGATGTCAACTATCTGCCTGAATTTTTAAACTGGCTGGATTTACCAGGGTTGCCACCTCACAATCTTCAATTATAGGTAGGATCGGTAGTTATAATGTTGAGAAATATTAACCAACCGCGTCTTTGCAAAGGCACACGGTTAGCGATAAAAAAATATTGAACAACGTGATAGAACCAACTATACAGAAAGGAAAGTATAAAGGAGAACACATTTTGATACCACGCATCCCAATGATTCTGACTCATGTACCATTTGAATTTAAACGACTACAGTTTCCAGTGCGGCTTGCTTTTGCTATGACCATTGTGTTTGTGGTATTAATCTAGAAAACCCATGTTTCTCACATGGTCAATTGTATGTTGCCTGTTACCGTGTTGGAAAACCATTAGATTTCTTTGTATATTCACCAGGTAATCAAACAAAAAACATTGTATATCATAAAGCACTACAATAAAAATAAAACAGATTTTTGTTAATAATTATGATTCACTTGATTTACAATAAAGCGATTACTGAAAATACTTATATACGTTTTATTTCATTATTCTTTATTACATCGGTTATTAGCCCCACGGTAATAATAATAACAAATAATTATCACTATGTTTTGTCATTGGAGCACCCACTTTATAAATATTTGTCAGCATTAGGTTCTCACTATCCCTTTAAATTGACGGTGGCGGTTCTCTTCAGGAAAATTAAAGAAATAAACTGCCATATTCCAAATCTATTTGACAGAACGAAGTCTGTCGGGTCCGCTAGTTGGTAATAACTATACGCCGATTTTTAGGGATAAAGTCGATGTGGTCTAAGTTACCTTTATGTAAGGGTACACCCAGAAAAAGTTAGGATGGGTTAAAATTACAAAATAAAAAGAATTTTTTAAGATCGCTGCAAAACAGTTTAAAACTTATTTTTGGAAATAACTTTATATTATGTTTAAGCATGCCATGACCCAATAATAAAACAAAAGTAGCCCAAATTTTTTTTGTTTATAAAATTAATAATTTAGAGGATACAGCCACTTTTTTAAATGTCAAGCTAAAATACTACAATAATAATTTTAGAAAATATTATGTCTATTATTCAAGTGGATAAATTGTTGTTATGTTTTTTATCTTGAGAGTGGTTTGACCATATCCATTTCTTAGGAGAACTGGATCAGCCTTTCTTCTTTTTGTTTCTTGTGCCAAGATCATAATGTGCCTATAACGTTCTCGACTGTACCTTGTCCAATTGTGACACGATCGCGATAAAATCGCCCATGATAATTGATAATTCATTATTTTTGTAAGTTTTAGAGAGTCTTTTAAATTTTGATAGAAATTTTCTATTTCTTCTTCAGTAGATTCAAATGTCGTTGCGTAAACCTGAACGATGTTTATTATAGAGTGATGGAGTTCAATATTCAATCTTTATTACTCCTTCTCTCTTTACTACTATTTCTCTTTTTAATATTATAGCTACGTAATATTTGTTTCTTGTTGTGTCATCTCCCGAATAACAGATAAGGTGATTACCTAGAATTGTTACTCCAGAATTTGGTCATCAAACTTCACTGCAGCCTAAAATACGTATGTTCAGGCGTCTCGTTACTTGAATACTATTTGCTGCCTTGCCTGCTTGGACATGCTTCAAGTGCTCCACGTGCCGATCCTTTTCACTTTTGGGACATTATTGGGACAATAATACGCGGCGTGGGTTCTTCCTAGTAAAATTATATTACAACTTTACCACCGGATAAGTAGTTGTATTTGATATATGTATATTTAATAGCTGTATATTTTTTACAGATAAAGATGCTACCGATAAACTGCCTGGTAAAATATCGGTTTGTTTGTTGTTATCTTGTTTTATAGTTAAACTTCCTACTTTTCAGTTTTACATTCAGTCCAAAGTAACACTTGTTTGATCACAGTTAACACAGTTTGATCCTCTGTTTAATTTATTTTGTGATGGAGATCTCTTTGGTTAAAGGAAGGTCTGAATACTTGAATTTTGTGCCATTTATTGCTAAAATTTTCGTTGGTCAAATTATAATCAACTATTTTGACTCTGCTGTTGGGGGTTTGGTTCATTCTCTTTTTGAAGTGAACACTTCTTAGCGCTCGGTATGATGTTTTTCACGGGTTGGAAATCCTATTTAGCGTGACTCGAGACATGTGTAGTAACCTTGCGGTATACTGTAATATATCATATATATACATAATATATACTTATTATAAATTTATATAATATATTTTTTTTGCAACAACTCGAGAACGACTGTATCGATTAGGCTATTTTTTATTTTAAAATATTTGTATAAAATAAAATTCGACGAGAAACCAAAAAATACATTTACGGTAGTATAGTCCAAAGTATTACACTTTACGGTTTGGAAGTATGGGACGTCACCAAAGCTAATAGAAACAAACTTATGACGACAGAAATGGATTATCTGAGACGAAGCTGCGGTAGATCGAAACTGGAGAGAGTTAGAAACGAACAAATAAGAATCAAAATGAAAATGGAGAGAAATATCAATGATGACATAGAAAGAAAACAATTAATCTGGTTCGGACATGTTAAAAGAATGCCAGAGTACAGATGGCCTAGAAGAGTACTGGAATGGATCCCTCCTGAAAGAAGAAAGAGAGGACGACCACGGAGAAGTTGGCCTAACGATATTGATGAAGCAATGGCGACAAGAGACTTCGAAGAGGCAACTGCATAAGCCAGAAAAAGATGGAAATTGGAGGCGGAGAAGCGGCAAGAGCCGTAATAAATCCGTTATTATATTTATATATAAAATAAAATAAAATTGAAGAAAATTAAATAAAATTGAATCAAATTAAATCAAATTAAATAAAATTAAATCAAATTAAATCAAATTAAATCAAATTAAATCAAATTAAATAAAATTCAATAAAATTAAATAAAATTCAATAAAATTCAATAAAATTAAATAAAATTAGATAAAATTAAATAAAATTAAATAAAATTAAATAAAAGTAAATAAAATTAAATAAAATTAAATAAAATTAAATAAAATTAAATAAAATTAAATAAAATTAAATAAAATTAAATAATACTAAATAAAATTAAATAAAATTAAATATAATTAAATAAAAAATTAAATAAAATTAAATAAAATTAAATAAAATTAAATAAAATTAAATAAAATTAAATAAAATTAAATAAAATTAAATAAAATTAAATAAAATTAAATAAAATTAAATAAAATTAAATAAAATTAAATAAAATTAAATAAAATTAAATTAAATTAAATAAAATTAAATAAAATTAAATAAAATTAAATAAAATTAAATAAAATTAAATAAAATTAAATAAAATTAAATAAAATTAAATAAAATTAAATAAAATTAAATAAAATTAAATAAAATTAAATAAAATTAAATAAAATTAAATAAAATTAAATAAAATTAAATAAAATTAAATAAAATTAAATAAAATTAAATAAAATTAAATAAAATTAAATAAAATTATAAAAATTTATAAAAAATTATATAAAATTAATTAAAATAAACAAAAGTAGATTTTAAAAATGGTCGACTCGGTTATAAATCAGTATTTACAAATCTATAGTTTTTAATGAAAATTAATTAATATAATCTCCTGTTATTCATTATTCTTTTTAAAATATAATGACAATCAAACTAAAATAATTCAGTCTAAATATTCAACAAATTTTGAAAATTATTAAAAGCAATCAACAATATATTTAAAGAAAAAATTAAGATTTTTTAAATTTTATTGAACTTAAATGTCAAGTGTGATTATAAAAAATACTAAAAATTCAATAATAAACAGACATAATTAAGCTACATTAAGTAATATCGCCCTATAAGAAGTATTCACTTCTTATTAGAAGCATTAGTACTTTTGTACCAAGAGAGAGTTTGTGGCTCCTGAAGAAGGCCAAATATGATTGAAGATGAATCTAGCTTTTCCGATACGCGCTTGTATCTGCTGGTTATTGGGCCATCCTTCATTTATTATGGTGCTGAGGTAATTGTAGGGTATCACTACTCTTTCTACTGGAATTTTGTGGATGTAGAGGTAACCTTCTGTTGTCTTTATCTTGTTAATTATCAACTGTTTTGTCTTTTTTACATTTATATTGAGTCCATATTGTTGACTGTAATACGCGATGTTCATAAGGGCTTAAAGGTCTTCTAGGTTATCCACAAAATACTTTGGTGTCGTCATTTAGTAGTAGGATAGTGAATTTAAATTATCTCCCTGACAGGTTACCAAGTTGACATCTACTTCCAACGGTAGTTCACTTTTTATTTTAATTTTTGATATGTTGTTATTGTTGATAAATTTGATTATCTTTAGCATTCGGTTGACTTTATTTTCTTTTATTAACCGTAATCCGTTTTCTAATCTAACATAGTCAAAGGCTTTAGCAACATCTACATAGCATTATTAGGTACGTTTGCAATATTCCGATGCTTCTCTTACTTATTTGTCTGGCTTTGATAATAGTATCTTATCGCTTAAAGGTGTCTTATCGCTTTCTACACGATTATGTTAACAAAAAGACATACGTTGCCCTGTATGTGTTGTAAACACATCTGAACGTTTGATCTGTATTTATACTTAGCAGATATTATTTTGCAAATTTACCATCATCAGTCTTATTAATTAGTCAAATTCATTTATGACTTCAAAAGCCTAGACATATATATCTTCCATTTAATTAAATTTAAATATTTCTTTAAGTATTTTGTTTTATTTTAGACATCGATCTGCAGCTTTAAAAATTAATTCACCCCTAAATATTATTACATAGTGGATACAGCCTTTACAATAAAACAAACTGCCCAACATTGTTCTGAAGCTATTTTCTTGTGGCATTTTAAATTAATTACTATTTAAATGGGAGTAAGCCACAATTAAAGGTTAAAATACGTTTATTGACGTTTCAATTTCCACTTCGGAAATCGTTCTCAAAATACAAACATTAGTAAATTAAACAAATTTTGTTTTTGTTACTAATTATTAGAAGAATTTTTCACTAAGTAACAAAAACAAAATTTGTTTAATTTACTAATGTTTGTATTTTGAGAACGATTTCCGAAGTGGAAATTGAAACGTCAATAAACGTATTTTAACCTTTAATTGTGGCTTACTCCCATTTAAATAGTAATTAAACTGCCCAACAAATTAACATCCCTATTATTTAATATCAATTTTATAATTTTATAATCTACAGTAATATTATTATGTATTATTATTATTTTTATTGCAGTATTATCCTAGCTAACATAGGGTAAAACGCCAGTTATTGGACACTAGACAGTTATTGGACATTACAGTGTTAACTTACGAGAATAAGATTTCTGCAAGTGCCAACAAGAGTATATTTCACTAGGTGGCACTACTCGTTTCTATATTACGTTCATTCTTATGTCTATGTTCTGCCTTTAACGGGTTCTGTGATTTTGGCGGTAAATATTTTTAGGTTATGTGAGTGAAGTGACATTTAAGCATTGTGTTAAGCATCTGCTCTGACTTTTTTTTTAAAACTACGTGGTATTTTTAAGGTAAGATTGTATTTTTATTTAAAAGGGTGTAGTAAAGGCACTTATAGTCCCTAAAGTAGATCTGGTACAGTAATAGGGATTTTAATTCGGATTTAATTACATCTGTCCAATAACTAAACTAGAAAACTTGCTTAATTCTATTATGGGACACCTGTCCAATCACTAGAGAACTACACTTACCACATATTTCTACAATTTTCAACGGATTTACGTATAATTAACTGGAGATAGCAGTAAAATTAATTTAGTAATCGATTTGACAGTTATTGGACAGCTGTCCAATAACTAAATTTGACCGTCCAATCACTAAAAATGGATTTTTTAGGATTGTAGTAAAATGCCTAAACTTAGAAAATATGATAAGATGAAACTTATAGAAGCTGTTAAGGATGTCCAAAATGGCACTGAATCATATAGAACAGCTGAAAAAAATATGGAATTCCGAAGTCCACTATAGCATTTAAATTAAAACATCCGGAACATAAAGATACACTTGGACCGTCTCCTATTTTAACTTGCGAGGAGGAGAATACTTTGGTTAGGTAAATTCATTTAATTTATCTTAACCCATAGCATTATTTTATTTTACATTCAATATTCCAGATAGATACAAGAAACTGCTTCAAAAGGTTTCCCCAAAAAGGCTAACGATTTAAAAAGCAGCGTGCAAAATTTTTAATCGAAAATCCGCGCCCCAATAACTTTAAAGATAATCGACTTGGACATGGATGGTTTAAAGTAAGTCACCAAAAAAATGTATTTTAATCTGTATTCATCGTTTGATTTTTTTTAGGGATTTTTGAAGCGACATCCAGGGGTTTCTAGAAGGACAAGTGAAGGTGTGACGGCAGCTAGCGCTTGTGTATCTGAACGAGACATCAAAAACTGGTTTAAAAATATTGAAACTTATGTTAAAGAAAAACATTTAGAAGAAGTTCTAACTGATCCATCAAGAATTTTTAATGGAGATGAGTCAGGATTTCAAATATGTCCATCTACTGGAAAAGTATTTGCTATGAAAGGTTTCAAAAATGTTTATAACGTTGAAAAAAGCTCTTCAAAAGAAAACGTCACTGTGATGTTTACGTTTACGTTATGGTTATTTATCCTTATCAACGTATTCCTGAAACGGTTGCTAAAGGTATTAATCCTAAATGGGGTGTGGGCAGAAGCGATAATGGTTGGATGACGGCAGAGACATTCTATCAGTATATTGCGAATGTTTTTTACCCACACTTAATTGAAAATAATATTAAGCTTCCAGTTATTCTTTTTGTAGATGGGCACAAGAGTCACTTAAGTTACCAATTAAGTCTATTGTGTAATGAACTGCAGATTGAAGTGATTGCACTTTATCCTAACGCCACAAGGATTTTACAACCCTGTGACGTTTCTATTTTCCGTCCATTAAAAGAAGCTTGGCGGCAATCTGTGAGAGAATGGGAAGAACAGCATCCAGGAGGGGTAGTGAATAAGGTTGTATTTGCTTCTATATTGGAGCAAGCTATAAAAAAAAGCTGTAAAACTGAAACAGTAGTAAATGGTTTCAAGGCTTGCGGATTGTTTCCATTTAATGCAGATGCTATTGACTACACAAAATGTTTAGGCAAAGAAGTAGTAAAAAATTTAATCATTTCAGATCATCAAAAGAAACCCAAGATGGACTATAATACTTTTGTAAATATCTTAGGTCCTGAAAAAGTTCATAGCTTAGAGAATTTAAAAGAAAATCCAAAGAATAATCTACCTAGCGATGATAATTTGAATTTGTTGTTCAAAATTTGGAATTTTTTTGAACATGATCCAAAATATTCGGACAACCCAATGGTTCTAAAAAATAGAGACACAAACATTAATATTATTCAAAATGTGGTTATCACATCTCCCGTTAAAAATACTGAAATAAAAACATCAGAACAGAGAGAGTAGCAGTACCAATGATATCCATTTTCAACAATATAAAACTAATGTTTATGACTTACCCTCTACAAGTAAAATTATTGTTAAACACGAATTGTTGGGTAACTTTTTAACTTCTCCTACTGTACCGGAAAGAAAAAATAAACGTAACACGGAACGACTTCCTTTTGCTATTACATCTGCACGATATCAAGAAATGTTACGGAAAAAGGAGGAGATAAAAGAAGAGCAGGAAAAACAAATACAAGAAAGAAAACGGAAAAGAGAAGAAAAATTAACCATAAACCAGTGTAGCAAGAAAAAGAATTCAAAAAAAGTCAAATGTTTTATTTGTTCAAATGATATTCAATTAAACAAATTAAAATGCGATGACTGTAATCTTTATTATCACGAATCTTGTATTCCTGTTAATCATAGACAGCATATACCTAACGATGGTGATATATTTATATGTCACAACTGCTTCAATCTCCAGGATAGTGATTCTGATGCTAATAACAGTAACCAAGACAGTGAGGATAAAGACATTGACGAACTTTTCACTCAATAGAAAGAAGCACAAAAGCATTTATAAAATTTAATTGTGTCAACTGTATATAGGTACCCCATACCGCACAGAAATCTTAGGTTTTTCCTGTAATTTTCATTTGTTTCTAGTTTTTTATTGTGTTAAAGCAGTCGTCCAATAACTAATTTTGAGTGTCCTGTAACTAAATAAACTGTCCAATAACTATAATTTTTGTAACTATTTTTAATAATTATATATTGACAAAAAATATTTAACACCTTCTTTAAATCCTTTTATCCATATTGTAATAAACTGTTTAGACTACCTTTTGTATAAATTTCAATTCAATCTGCAGAGAACAATGTGAATTACGAATTTTTAAAGTTGAAATTTTCTTAAGTGTCCAATAACTGTATGGTTTACCCTACGATTTTACGAAAAAAAAACGTATTGTAATCCGCACAAACAGAAAGTGTTGTGAAAGTACCATTCGGACAATACTAACAAATTCACGTGAAATACTTAGAACTGTAAGCATTTTTCCGAGTATTTAAATATAATCTGATATCAGATTATATTGTAATAATTGTTAGTGTTTAATCCGGTTCTGGCCGAGGCCATCGGCCACCGATAAGAGCGTTGAACATTTCCCCTTTTGAAGCATAACAAGCCTCTCCCGACCACACTGAATTCTCGACGCGAATTGGAGTATGGCGTGTACGTATCTTTTACATATAAATCATATAAATTATATAGTTCTTGAATTTTACGGCTTAAATATCGTTGAAGTGTATTCATGTTATGAATGTAAATACAACATAGAATACACAGGAAATATAATAATAAATATAGCGCGGTCGATAAATTTTATTTTTTCATTATAATCATTAAAACAATTGATCACAGGAATAACCTTATTAGAGAGATAAGTCTCAACAGTTCAAATGTTTAATATTATGAAAAAATAGCATCATTCTCTTCTTTGCTCTGATCCCAGTAACATAACAATGAACCAAACAAGTAAATAGACTCAGGATACTAATAGCTGAAAAAATCGTATACAGATTTTGGAAGGTTCTAAAAGGTATATGACGAATCTTCTTCTCATTGCGCCGTCTCCTTTCGAAGGTTGGCGATCCAAATGGCAATTGTAGTTCTGGAAACTGCTGCGCGAAAGATCTCTGCGGATGAGCGGTCGAACCATCTCCTCAGGTCTTTCAGCCACGAGTTCTGGCGTCTTCCTACTGATCTTTTGCCCTGTACTTTTCCTTCCAGTATAACTTGAAGTAATTCATATCTTTCGCCTCTCAGCACATGACCCAAGTATTGCATTTTCCTCTCTTTGATTATTCTTAGTAATTCTTTTTGTTTACACATGCGACGAAGTACCTCAACATTAGTAACTCTTTGTACCCATGGAATCGTCAACATTCGTCTGTATATATACATCTCAAAGGCATCTATTCTTTTTTCTACTTCGGAGTCCATTGTCCAACTTTCACAGCCATACAGTAAGACAGAAAAAACGTAACATCTGATCATTCGGATTCTAAGCTGTAGACTAAGGTCTGATCTTGTAAAAAATGTTTTATTGCTCATGAATGTTTTCCTTGCTTGTTCGATTCTTGACAGGATTTCTTTTTTTTGGATTACACTGACTATTGATATTTGTTCCCGAATATTTTATGGAATTTACCTGTTCTATTATTTGACCCTTCGCATACACCTGTACGTTTATTGGTGTCTTTGAAAATACTAAAGTTTTAGTTTTGGAAACGTTAGATGTAAACCGAACATTTCGCTGTGGTGAACTACCGCATTTATTATATTTTGTAGTTCTTGTGCGTTGCTTGCTATTAAGACGGTATCATCAGCATATCTGATGTTGTCTATGTTAATTCCGTTAATCTTAATTCCGCCTTGGACCTCGTCTAATGCTTCTCTGAATATAGACTCCGAATACAAATTAAAGAGTAGCGGTGATAAGACGCAACCCTGTCTCACTCCTCGTCGGATTTGTATGTCTTCGGATGTTGTGTGCTCTATTTCAATTGTTGCCGTTTGGTGCCAGTATAGTTCTGAGATAATTCGCAAGTCTTGTTCGTCAACTCCAGTTGTTCTCAGAATTTCGATCATCTTTTGATGGTTAACGCAGTCAAATGCTTTTCGATAGTCAATAAAACATGCATATACATCCACATTCATGTCTCTGCATCGTTGCGTTAACACATTTAAAGCAAAAAGAGCCTCTCGTGTTCCCAATCCGTTTCGAAATCCGAATCTGAGGAATTCGAGTTTTTTGGTAATGCTACGAATGTTGATTTTAGCCAGTCTGTTGGTATTTTACCTGTGTCATATATCTTATTGATTAGTGTTGTTATTAAATCTAGGCTTTTACTTTCGTTATCTGCAATTAGTTTAAGTATTTCGACATTGATATTGTCTGGACCGGTGGCTTTTCCATCTTTCTGAGATTTTACTGCATGAATCACTTCTTCTTTGGTTATTTCTGGGCCTTTTTCATTTATTCGATTATCTGTGTATGGTGGAGAACAAGGTCTATCGTCGTCAAAAAGAGTTTGTATGTATTCTTTCCATCTCTCTAGTTTGTCTTCTGTACCCATAATTATTTCGTTATTATCATTTTTTAATATTGTTGCTTGTCTCTTTTTGTGTCTACCTGTCATTTCTTTTACTTTTTTATGAATATTAAAGGTGTCGTATTTTTCCTGAAGTTGTTCGATTTCTAGGCATTTTGTTGACATCCAGTTTTCTTTCGCCTCCCTGCACTTTTTTCTAATGATTTTGTTGATTCGCTTGTATTCTATTGGGCTTGCTTTATGTTTTCGTCTTACGTCCATGAGGTTCATGATCTCTTGCGTTATCCATTCTTGTTTTTTGTTGTGTTTTATGAACCCGATGTCTTCTTCTTGTATCTTTGTTATTTTTGTTTTTAGAGCAGTCCATGTTACTTCAATGTCTGTCTGTACCAAGTTTTTGATCGTTTTTATTTCTTCCTCAAGCTTGATACTTATTTTTTTTCTGTTCAGGGTTCTTCAGTTGTGAGATGTCTATTTATATATATGACGAATAGCTGATGAAAAATCCTTGAAGACGTACAGTTTATTTTGTTTTGTTTTTTTAAACAATCATAAAATGTAAAAAAATCATTTTTTGCCTATAAAACGTTTTTTATACATTTTAGAGAAAGATGGTTCAATAACAAGTTGTTTATCTTAAAGAGTTAAATATTATGTTTTTATGGAATAGAAAACCAACTTACACCAAGAGATATTTAAATTAGCACTCCAACCACAACGTAAACCTTAAAAAATCCCTATATAATAGAGTCCTAAACATCTGCTCTAATGAAAATGCATTTCGGGAAGAGAACCTGCTAACAAAGTTCTGACTAAAAATGGCTACCTTTGTCATTTATAAACAAGAATTTCCACAAGCTTGAAGAGGGCAAACAACACGACACCCCGAGCACTCCAGAAACACAAGAAAGGACTCAAAGGTCCTCAAAGGAAAAATGAAACAATGCTTTCTTGGGATATGGATTGGTAGACGAGGACCAATAGATCAAAGATCTCCAGATCTTACACCTTTAAATTTTTTCTATGGGGTGATTTACAATGAAAGGTTTATGTAGAGAAACACCAAAATCTACAAAAGCTTTATTACTTCTGAAGTTATTTGTAATGTGCAAGAAGCATGCATTCGTCGATTTACTTATTGTCAAGACACCGGTGGACGGTAATTTAAGCATTTAATTTAGCTAAAAAGTATTATATAATAATTAATTTATTATTGCAGTCCATGTATTCTAAAATTATTCTCTGAGTAAATTACATTAATTTTGTTTTCCCTGTATAAGCATTAGTCAGTTAAGTATGATACTGCTAAATACATTAATAAAAGACCTTTCAAATGAGTTATTATAAGACCCATAATTCAATTAAAAAAAATCAACGACTACGTCACCGTGTCAAAACTGATGAGGTGATCATGATCGCATATTAAGAAAAAATTGGCATTTAGGTTGATTCCAGAGTTTTAACCTTGTAAGCTTTTCGCTTCTTCAAGGAAGAGTACTCCTTTTTTTGTCGGAGTAATGGAGGTATAATTAAACGTGATAAATGATGTTATGTGTGGAGAAGTAGTGGACTACTAAGGAACTGGGGTTCAGAAGGTGGCGTGTTTGTATGGACGATGTGTTGAGAAGCGCACAAGAGGAATTTAAGTGATTTGTGCCAAACATGTCGAAGGAGGTACTTCAGGGGTTACCAGCCATACAATAGGAGTAGCTCTTAAGCCCTTATAAATAATTTAATACTAAGAAAAAGGCAAAAGTACGATTTCCACGACTCAAAGGCAGAAGTAAAAAATATTATTTTGAATTCATCAAGGACCTAAATTTAAGTTTAAACCTTGTTCTATCATTTCCTGATAAGTATTTTAGACTTATTTTATTTTAAAATATTGTTTTTTACTCGCTGATGAAGCGATTATGACAGGATGGGCACTCGGGCTGCGGCGTATATAAGAAAGAGAAACAAGATCTAGGGCACAAATTTTGGCTGGTTCAAATTTTCATTATACAAATAAGCGCCCGTCCTGACGACACAAGTGCTTCCTTATCAATTAAAAAACAATGATTTATTAGTTATTGAAATACCAAGGGTATTGTGCACCCTTCGTACATAATTAACTATTAAACCATTGTTTAATTGATAATTAAGCGGGTATTGCAGGGCGGGCGCTCGCGCTCGTTTGTACAATGAAAATTTAAACCACCAAAAATGTGTGCCCTAGATCTTGTTTCTCTCTCTTATACACGCTGCAGCCCGAGCACCCGTCCTGTCATAAGCACTTCATTACCAATTAAACAATTATGTTTTAAAATAAAATAGTTCCAAAATACTTATCGGGAAGAACAAGATTTGAACTTAAATTTAGGTTAGTGAATTCAAAATTAATGTTGTTTATTTGTGTTCTTGAGCCTTGAAAATCGTAATTTTGCGTTTTTCTCAGTTTGAAATTATTTATTACTCGAAAACGATAAAGTTTACAGAAAAACCACAAGAGACTTTTGTTGAGTATAATAAAAAAATTTATCCGGGCCAAAAAAAAATTATTGTTACAATCTGTTATAAACTGTAACAAATTACGAACGAACTCTAGCTTTTCGCCCTGTCTCTCAATGACAAAGCTGTTTCAAAAATATTTCAATAATATCTACTGTTTTACTCTATATGCAAAATATAAAAGACACCCTATATACTCATGTCCCTTGTTTAGGTATAAATTTCTTTTAAATGCGCCTTAAAATGCAAATGTCTGGTATTAAGCCATATAAGCACATAACTGTTCATTCCAATAATAAACGCGAACATCTTATTTTTCCAATAACTATACTAGGTGTACATGTGAAAAAACTGTTAGGTTTTTTTACATTTACGAACATATTATAAAAAAGTATGAATATTGAATGAACCATTTTTCCTTCATATTTTTTTTAATTTAAACAGTTTTAAATGCACTAAGCTATAAAAAGTAGCCATTAACACTAGAAAATCATTTTCTGCTAATTTATTTATTATTATCATTTAGTATTATTGCTCACCATGAATATTGTACAGTAATATGCATATATTTGTGTAAATTGAAAAACACTTGATACAGATAAAACATCGGTACCCGTTCTCTTCAATTCACGCACAAAAAATTTTTATAAAGCCGATAAAACGTAGCAAAACGAAATTTTTAAACAATAAGTGTTATGTGGGACTAGAAACCTTAAATTATTTTAGTGATGACAACTTTAGCATGGTTCTGATTATTATTCGTTTTATAAGATATAAAACAGATAAATTATTTTTGTTTCTAGAGGAATTAGGATTTCCTTGATAGTTGCGGTTACAGAGCACTGGCTTGATGTCATCGAGCCTTGCAGAAAAATATACAACAAATGCCAGGTATGATCTTTCAAGTTCAACTCATGGTGGCACCCTAATTCTTTCTACAATCTCTCCGGTAACCAAATACGACTTTCTGTTGAATAAAGCCTTGTTTGAGTTTTCTTTAATTTATAATAAGAATCTTAATCTACACATTCTTTGCATTTATAACCACCTGACTCTTATCAATATATTCGAATTGTTTGGTCTCATAATGCACGATAAATCTCCTACAAGAATTACTAAAATAACTGCTCTGCAATTGTTGTTTTGCTTGGCCCGTCGTTCGCCAGACGTAATTGGCTGAAGTGTGTGCAGCCGGAGTTATCCAAACCTCTCGTAAGAGGCCTTCAGTTTTATTTGCGTTTGGGTGAATGTCGTGTTTCATCCTTATCACATAAAATCATCCAAGTATATACCTCCTCTTTGGTAGAGCTGGGAATCCATATTCGTTGGATCAGAAATACTAGCACTTTTTAGAGCAAGTACTCTGATTCGGCGAATAGTGATTACTAATTCTACAGGGAGTATGCGATTAGTAGTGTGAGCCATATTCAAGATTTGCCGGTCCCTTTGGGATCCTTGAGTCAGCGCACCAGTGCAGTTACTAACCAGTCGGATTTTTCGAACTCCTTTAAGACTGTACACCCTTCCAGTTTCCTGGAAGCCTTAGTTTTTAGAGTAACGTAGATCCCAAATTATCTAAGTGGTAGGTAAGTTATTAGTTCCTACTCATCCAGTTACTCTACAAACCATCGAACGAGATGGTCATACATTTTTTACAATGCCAGACTAGAGTCAAGTCAAGTCCGTTCCCTTGGCAGTGGTTTCGTTAGATAGTGGGTAGGGACAGTGGAAATCTCTCTCATGCGCGTCACTAATTAAATAACGAGGCAGTTGGCTATTCAAAATATTTATTCATAATAATAAATACATGTATACAGAGTCATATTACAGTAAAGAATTCACATATAAAAAAATAAATATCCGCCGTGGAACGGCACTCGTTCATTCCGGCTAATACAAATAATACATATGGACAACACAACACTTTTAAAATAAACCAACACTTTCTAAGAATTTAATTAAAATATAAAAAGGTGTAAATGAGTCAAATATAAAATTATATAAACAAGGGTTACAACAGAAATGTATATGATAAACATAAACATATTAAATTAAGGCTAAAAGTATGTTGCCGAGAGGGGGCATTTGGGCCTGTAGGACCCATCGCCGGCTCTTCGGGCTTCTTCCTATCCCCGGAATTGGATCCGGTATTCACCATCTTTGGTTTGTCGCTGGTAGAAAGGTTAAATACCACCGCTGTTATAAATAACAGTTTCAGTGACAAATATCTGTTATAGGTAACAGAGCAAAAATGGAAAACAGATAGGTAAAAATGATCTAAGTATTCCTTGACTTACGGAAGGAATAACTTAGTAAACGAGTAAATTAAATGGTATAAAAATATAATGCAAAGAAAAATGTTTTCTAAGTGTTTCTTGACTTACGGAAGAAACAACTTAAGACAGAAATATAGATAAATGAAATATGTAAATGTGAGGGTAAAATATAGAAATATTTCTAAGTGTTTCTTGACTTACGGAAGAAACGACTTAGAGTGGAAAAATAAAATACTCAAAATATAAAACGAGAAATGCAAAAATGAAAGAGATTATAGAAATATGTCTAAGTGTTTCTTGACTTACGGAAGAAACAGCTTAGCAAAAAATGGAAAAATGAAATAGACAAATATATAAGTATTTTCTTAACTTACGGAAGAAAATATCAGAAATAATAATGCGATATGAAAATATTTCTAAGGGTTCTTTTGACTTACCGGAAAAGAACGGCTTAGATAAATTAAAAGATAAAGCACAATTAAAATAACAAGTTAAATATTCAGAGAAATATTTCTAAGAGTTCTTTGACTTACCGGAAAGAACTACTTAGACAAAGTACAAATCAAAATATAAAATAGAAAAAGCTAGATAAATATTTCTTAATTAATCTCTAAGTGTTCTTAACTTACGGAAGAACAACTTAGACACAAAATACAAGAAAAATAAACAATCAAAATAATCAAATAAAATATCAAACAATCAGTACATGAACAAATATAGATCAATGTAATATTCTAACCTGAAAAGGTCTGAATATACAACAATGCTAAAATAAAATGGTATATAGGAAATCAGAAATAAAACAATAACTTAGTAGAAACAATAATAGCACCGACTAGGTCTACAGTAGAAGAGGCAAGCTCGACTGACCGATGAGAGAAAATCTACCTGCTTTTATGTAAAACAAATCCTTTGTTTTACGTAGCAAAAGTGGAATTTCCCTGTATCGAGTCAATTAGAAATTTGGATTTGGCCAAACTTGGAATTCCCAAGTATTTTGACCGATATCCAAATTTCTTGATGCGTCCGGCACGGCTGTCAGCTCCCGGCTGACAGGCCTCCGGAGGACAAGTAAACGTACAGCTAAACAGATTTAACTGCAACGGTGACGATTTGACACGACCAGACACGACAGACGTTGGTTGATGCGGTGTTGCCTAATCGAATATTATTTTAGAGGTATTGAACTGTAATATTAATACTTCATAATTACTGTAATGAGTTTATAATTATACTTATTATTAGAGCACTAATATCAAAGTTAAAATGTTGTAGGTAATTGATAAAATATGTCATTTGCTGAAGTTATGTCATAATCATTAAAATGAACTGAATGAATGGAAGTCTATTAAATTAGAAAGCTAAATTTGTTTCATATTGAGAATTGCGATATTTAGTTAAAATAAATTGTTTCCAACGGTTGTGGAAATAAGCTTATAATAATAGATTCTCTTAGAACCTCTTAGTTTTTAACATGAAAATTCAACAAACAATAACTATTTCACGAATTACGAAGTTATCTGACAACGTAGGAAACGCACTAAAATTTATGTTCAATGTTAAGTATATGGATGTTTACGCTTCGGGTGTTTGGATACAAATGATTATTGGCTCCTCCCTTTATCGATGAAGTGACCTTGAACGTTGAAGTTATATCTTTTAGGTTATACTGGCTCCAATGGCAACTACCCGTGCAGAAGTTACAACTAAAGCAAATATTATACTAATAGGACTTTAAAATACTTTAAAAACTTAAATTCAATTTAAAGAGAGTCATAGTTACTCACATCAAATAAAATCTACCATAATTGATTATATTATCTCAGATTTCTCACCCCTTGATGTACGCTTTACAATTATTAATGCAGGACTATCTGATCATGAAGCAGTATATACTACCCAGTTTAATACTGTCAACAAACTCTCCTTAAAAACGCGACGTTTAGGTAGGATTTTTCCGCTTAGAACGTTCATAAATTCCAAAATTTATGATTGACTTCTGGATGGCACTTTCCTACTGTGGACGTGGACCAAAATTTCGGTGATTTTTTAGATAGGCTATTTTCAATAAGGCATTTGTTTAATACAATTTCCAATTACAGTTAAGCCAAAACATCATCACCAAAAATATGCGTTCACTAATGTACATCAAAAAATTTAGAACCTATCTAACACTTATCAAAACAGCTAAAAAAGAAACTTGGTCCATAATAAACGACCTTCAAAATAAAACTAACACAAATCAAACATTTTTTCTTCCAAATCCTGCAAATAAATAACTCTGCCTGCAGTTTTGTTGGGTAGCTCGACAGAACTGTTACCGGTTCCAAGCTCGGATAAAGAAAGAGAGGGTCTAAAGCCAGGTTAGCACTCTACTGTTAGACAATAAAATTATACAGCTTATAGAAACAGGATTATGCCTCGGAACAGGAGTGATTTCATTCCGCCGACTAACGCAAGAAAGAGGACAACTAATTTACGGAAAACGAGAAAAATACTACGCATCGGTACTTGGAACGTGAAGTCTTTAAATACAAGAGAGCAGGAAATTACAGAAGAGCTTATAGAAAAAAATATAGACATATGTGCACTATAAGAGACGAAAAAAAAAGGAAAGGGTCAAATTATGCTACATGATTATTTGATGATTTAGAGTGGTGTTGCAAAAGAAACCAGAGCCAAAGAAGGAGTCGCCCTGTTAGTACACACAAATATTTTTTTCACCAAGTACAAGAACGTAAATATACCTCTGAAAGTAAAGAAAGTGTAAAAGTTAAAAGTGTAATGTCAAACCTCTGAATATGATAGCAATCTATGTACCAGAGAACAACACAGATAGAACCACAAGGGAAAACTTCTACGAACACCTTCAGACTGTAATAAACGAGACCCCAAACGATGAATATATAATAATTATGGGTAATTTTCACGCTTGTGTTGGCAATGATATAGTTCCAGGAATAAAACAGCGATATAATGAAAATATCAGAACTGAAAACGAAGACCTTCTGAAGGACCTCTGGAGCATAAACGAAATTCGTATTAATAATACATTTTTGCCTCACAAAGAACAATACAAATACACTTTTAAAAACAGTAGAGGACAAAGATCTATTATAAACTATATTCTATCGAATAGAGAGTTACAGAGATTATAAATTGTTATTGTGCAAAATCCGAATGAAAACACATATTATATGTGATAACAAAACACCCGAACACATCACAAAGATAAAAATCGAAAGCTTACAGGATAACTCTACCTATTTCAAAAAAGAATATCTGAAAAAAGCAGAAACACATATATCACAGAAAGTAATGGAGTCAAAGAAAGCTTGAAAAAAATTAAGTCCAATATCTTAGCCTCGGCAAGGAAGTTCTTGGTGAAAGAAATAAAAATAAAAATAAAAATAAATCGTTCCATTCAATGATGGAGTTTCGAAGAACTTCATGATTTTCTACAGAAGTGAAGGAAAAATGCAAGAAAAGAAAAAATGTTACTTAAAATACATGTCTACCAAAACAGAAGAGGCATATCATAATTACAAGACAATTAGAAACGAAACACATGCACTTGTAAATAAAATAAAAAATGATCACTCGAAACGCTTTTCGAAAAAAATGAAACATGATTTTTACGGTCTGCAAAGGATATATGGTGCTTTATAAGAAGTCAAAAAATGGAGCTAAAGGAACAAATAGAACTAAAACACATAGAAACGGATACGTGGATTGACTACCTAAAAAAGCACTATGCAAAGACAGAACAAACGACGCTAGAACCGGAAACACCAGAAATTACCACAATTAAAGAACTTCATATAAATGTACGAGAAGTTCGGAAAATACTTGAAATCCTGAAGAACAGAAAACCAGCTGATAAAGACGGAATACCAAACGAATTACTGATATTGTATTGTAGAGAAGCAATGACAGAACAATTAACAACATTAATTAATAAAATTATAAAATAAAATAAAATACCGAAAGAATGGAGAACGGGCGAACTAATTCTACTATTAAAAAAAGGAGATAAAAAACAACCGGAATACTACGCTAAAACTTACAACTAAAATTTTATAAGTGCTAATAAATCAGAGAATAAGTTTAGCAGATGAACAACAGGGTTTTCGTAGTGGAAGATCGTGTACATATCCAGTATTTGTTATAAAGCAAATTACTGAGAAATTACTAGAGTATAATAGACCACCATTTCTGTGTCTAATTAACCTAAAGAAAGTGTTTGACAGAGTAAGACTCAAAGATGTAATCCATCTTCTGTATATATAATAGAGAAGTTTCCTTAAAAATATTATAAAAACTATAGAAAACATCTACCAAAACAACAAAATGGAAGTCAGAATAGATAGACAACTTACATAAATTATAGAAATAGGCAGTAAATTAAGACAAGGGAATTCATTGAGCCCCATGGTCTTTAATTTGATCATGGATGAATCATCAAAAGCGTTAACAAAGAAAGAGGATATATAATGGGAAACAAAGAAATAAAAATACTCTGTTATGCAGACGATGCAATGTTGATAGCCCAAGATGAAGATAGTCTGTAAAGACTGGTCCATAGATTTAACATAAGAGCAAAAGAATTTAATATGATGATCTTATCTCAAAAGATTAAAATAATAGTAGTCAGCTAAAAACCAACCAGATGTAAAATAGAAATTGATGGAATCAGTACTGAACAATTAATGGAAATAAAATACCTGGAAGTTACACTGTCTAGCTATCGAGACCTAGACAAAGAAGTGAGAGATCAAGTACAAAAAGCAAATAGACTGGCACAATGCCTTAATAACACTATATGGCGAAACACACATTAACACTGAGATGAATTCAAAAATTTATCCATTTATATTTAAGGACAGTGTAAGACCAATAATGACATATGTGTTGGCAATGATATAGTTCCTCATAAAGAAGACCCGACACAGCCACAACGCAGAAGCTAGTGAAAACGGCAGTGATGAGAGTACTGAAAAGAATTACAGGAAATACGTTGAGATATCGAAAGAGACGTGAAGACAGAAGAAAATCTAACGTACAGTGTATAAATAAAGACATAAAATAGAAAAAAAGAATGGAATAACCACATAAGCAGTATAGAGGAGACCCGTGTCGTCAAGATAGCAAGAGATAAGTCGCCAATCGAGAAAAGAAGTATCGGACGACTGCGCAAAAGATGGAATGACAACCTTCCATAGAGGTATTAATCCGCCAATGAACAAGCAGAATTACTTATTAAGAGGAAGAAAAAGAAGAAGAAACCCTGAAAATCTAAATGAATACTTCGTTAATGTGAGTAAAAATTTAACATCAACTATTTTGCCACAACAAGATCTCATTTCCTATCTCCCAAATTCAAAAAAGAAAACCATTTTATCACAAAGTCAGTTCGGCTTTTTATCTAATAAATGTAGCAGTGATGCTATGTTTTCTGTACTACATGAGGTCTATCAAGCACTAAACAATAGTTTTTACACTACCACTGTTTTTGTGACTATGCTTATGATTTTGATTGATTTTTTTTTAGTTTTTATAATTTGTTTAGTTTTTTAACTCCCTTTAGATAAATAAAGAATATTTAGCTTTTAAATATTCTCTGTAAAAAATATATATTACCTTTATCCAAAAATATGGTATACACTTATGCATTTTTATGTCGATATACACTCTGGGCCAAAATTAACCGGCCACCTTAAAAATGGGTAATTTTTGATTTCTTATATCTCCTAAACCTGTTGTCCGATTTAAGTGATTTATTTAATATGTTATAGCATTCCTTGACAATATCATTATAATAAGAGCTAATGGTAAATTGGTTGCCAAACAGGTAAATTTTCATTGTATACCGGGTGTACGAATTAAACTGTGTTTTTTTCTGAAAGTTTGCATCACTCTGTGGAAAATTCTAGCATTTATATGAACGCATAAAAATATTGAAATTATAACTGAACTGTAGCCTCATGTTTTCTTAACATTTTGTTTTTTGATTCATTCGCTTATGTTAAATAATACAAAAGTTAGGTAGTTTAACAACTAGCCATGTTTTTTATTAATACAGATGATTTAACTTTTATTATTGTTTTGTTTACATTACCTGTGACAGTCTGTTTCCTTAATTTGTGTCATCAAAGGATTTTTGACATATAGTCGTTGTACGACATTGTTGCAAATCTGTTTCCGTGTTAATAACAATTCTTGAACAATTTGTAATTAAAATTAAATTTGTAATAATTAAAATTAACAATTAAAATTTTAATTTTATATCATTGTAGGCGAATATTGTTTAAGTTGAAATTTTAGTGTTTATTTATTGTTTGTAATTTTAAAAATGCCACTCGTTCCAACTGATGCTGCTAGGGCAGTGGCTTTAGTTGATGCTGGTTACAGTCAACGTCATGGCCGAAAACGATGCACTTAAGTTCGAGATGACCGCTTCATTGTCACTATAGTATTGAGAAATCGCTTTTGCACCGCTCCTGAAGCTCATAGGACTCTTCTTGAGGTGAGAAACGTTAGTATTAGTAGACAAACGATTAGAAGAAGACTGTCAGAAATAAACTTGAGGGCTTTTCGTCCAGTTCGCGCACTACAACTGCTCTCCCAACACCGTAGGGCTAGACTTCATTGGCGGAATGGAAGAATATACTATTCTCAGATAAAAGCAGAATAGCCCTAAAAGGTCCAGATGGACGCCAACGTGTCTATAGGCGTCAAAATGAAAGGTTTGTTGCATGCGCTATAACCGAAACAGTGGCTTACCGCGGAGGGTCAATAATGATTTGGGGAGGTATTTCTTACGAAGCGCGTACTGATCTTGTTGTGGTCGGTAGAGGCAGTGCGAATATCCAAGTATACGTGCAAAAAGTTCTCCAAGGCTATATCATGCCTTTTGCACCATTCATTGGTGATAACTTTAGACTAATGCATGACAATGCACGTTGCCATACAGCAAGATCTACCCGTGAGTACTTTAATAAGGTCGGGATTCAAGTTCCACCATGGCCACCACACAGTCCCGATCTTAACCCAATTGAGCATATCTGGGACAACCTCAAAAGAGGGGTAAGAGCAAGAGTACCATCCCTGCATCCTTTGAAGAGCTTTGACAGCTGCGGTAGAGGAGTGGCACAATATCTCCCAATCTGATATCCAGGATATCATGAATGGATTGCCAAACCGGCTCCAAGAAGTCCTAAGGGCTAGAGGCGGCAATACCTATTATTGATACCCAATTTTTTCAATTAGTATTTAATTTCAGTATTCTACAAATGCTAAAATATTCCACAGGGTGATGAAAACTTTAAGAAAAAAAACACAGTTTGACTCGTACACACAACAATTAGCAACAATATTATTATAAAGATATTGTCAAGGAATAAGGCTATAACATATTAAAAAAATCACTTAAATCGGACAACAGTTTTAGGAGATATAAGAAATCAAAAATTACCCACTTTTAAGGTGGCCGGTTAATTTTGGATCAGAGTTTTGTTTTTAGAAAAATCGTAAAAGATCAAATTACCAAGTTTTATTATTTATTTATTGCAATATTCACCAATTTTTAACCAGGTATGCTACTGAAAAATAATATTATCTCAAAAGTAAAAAATGTCCCTTTGTATTAAAGAATTTTTAAGAAAATATGTAACAGGTAAAAGTGTACCTGTGCCGTGTGCTAACGTTGTAAAATTATGCCGATTGACAAAGTTTAAACGAAAAATAAACATTAATAACAATTTCTAACGCGCATTCACTAATACCGCGTTATAATCGCCAAAACGAGAAGACAGCGCATTCACCACTTAATACTGTTTCACTTTCTCAATTACCAGTCAAATGATTCCGAATAAGCAATATAATAATTAGATATATTTATATTTTATATTAAATAATTATGCTAGACTAGCCTTAGTTTTTATGTTTATATTTAATGTCAAATAAAACGAATGCTGGGCTTGTCTTAGAATATCTTTAAAAAATAAAATACTTATACTTTGCAGCGGAAATATGAAAGAATTGTATGTATATTTTATAATAAAATTATTTGACTTAATTTTTTTACCATATAACTGTAACCGTATTCTTTTGTTGGTGATGTATTTATACAGGATTTAACAAAAATGTTGTTCAATAATAACTTTTTCTTTTAATAAAGAATGTTAATACTGAATTATGCTTTATTTTTGGAAGTCGATAATTTATTGATGAAAATATTTTTCGCGTCTACATCATTTTTATTTTTGTAAATTCCTAGTAGAGACCATCAGTAGTAAAGCTAGATGTTATGAAAACAATTAAAAATGTCAATCAAAACAAATCTCGGGAAAGAGAAATGTGGGACGTAGGAGGATTTCCTGGTTGCGAAATTTAAGGGAGTGGTATGGGTGCAGTTCAATACAGTTGTTCAGAGCTGCAGCCAACAAAGTAAAGATTGCTGTGATGATAGCCAACCTCCGATAGAAGACGGTACTGCAAGAAAAAGAAGAAGAATCAAAACAACAAAATGCAAGTATAGACAACTTGTGGAAACTGTAGATACAGGTTATGAGATAAGACAGGGGCAATGTTATTCAATTTAATCATGAATGAAGTACTAAAGAGCGTCAATAAAAGAAGAGGATATATAATGGTAGATAATGAAATTTTAACAATCTTCTGTTATACATGGGATGTAATATTAAGTAAGCCAAATACTGCCACCTTAACCTTTGGTTCTAAATAAATCCTACACTTTTATTAATAAATGAAAAAAAATTTAGGTAGTAGTAGAGAAATGTATTTTTTCTTCAAACGTCAAATAATGATGACATTACTTATCTAACTTGATCTTGTCAAAGTTTGATGTCTCCGCCGGCAGCAGTTTTTTTCGCATTTCTTTACGGCGGAGGGAAAAATGTTGTCATGGCAACAATATGAAACATGTCACAAAGCAACAGTACAAATGTCATTAACAACAATTAAACATCATTTTTATTTATAGTAATATTAAAAGAACAATTAGTTAATAAGGCATTTTCAAAATTGAAACCGTGCAAAAATGTTCCCGATTCTTGATACGCATTGGTAATTGTTGATGATACTGATGGTCGAGAACAACTTTCAGCAATCATTCCCGATGTTGGCGAATCATGAGGGTTTAAAATTTTTTGAGCATTATCGTTCTTATCGGACTTGGAGGGCCCCAAACGTGCTACTGCATCATTAGCCGCGGAGTCAATTTCGTTTAGGTTTTCCATTTTCGCACTAAATTTGCGCTTGCGGTTGCAACAACAATAAGCTGTCTTTAATAATTGCAAACAACTGTCAAACAACTGTAACCAGGGAGACGCAAATCCCACCGACGACTTCAATATTTTAATTTCTAACATCTAGACGACTTTGATAGTTGTCACAGTTAATTTCGAGTAAAAATAGCGTATGAATTCTACTATTTATGGTTGAAAAATTGCTACGTTTGAGGAAAAAATAGTATACTTTATTCGGCAAAGAAGCGACTTTTCTTGACTTGCCCTCTATTACGCGCCACACTTCGTTCGGCGCGTAATATCGGGCGCGTCAAGAAAAGTCATGCTTCTCCGCCTCATAAAGTAATATACTATTCCTTAACAATATATTTTAATTATCTCAAAAAACTAAACAAAAACAAAATAAGGAATACTTTTTAATTCACGTTGCGAATGGCAATACTAGGATTACAGATCTCCTATTATTGTCACCCATGTAAATATTAGGCACTGCAGAACTACAGTTAACAGTAACACATTTTTCGAAAAAAATAAAGGCAATTAATTAATATAAACGTAAAAAATATTTCTGAAAAATATATCTTAAGACCAGTGATTACAAGTAAACTTTTCTTTGTTATCTTAAGTCAGTCCTATACAGGCGTGAGCATAATGATAGCACACACAAGAACACAATACTACGATTCTTCATTATTTAATTTTTTTGTCGTACTGCTCGTTGCTTTTTTGACAACTTTGATTGGATTATTCAATTTTGATATTGGTGCGAACAAATCTTTGGTAACTTGCTGGGCTTTACTATTTAAAGCTGGCTTTTTCTTCACTGTAGGTAATTTAATTTCCGGTGTAATCAGCAGTCCTGTATCTTTAAAAGAACTGTTTAAGCATTTTAAGTCAGAAGTTGTTACTTGATTAGATCCCAGATTACATTTTGTTGTTTCTTTTGTAACCGTATTGCCTTTCCGTGTATATTTTAATTCAATTAATGGACTGTCGTCTTCAGAAATGCTGCTCCTCTTAGATCTTTTTATAGGTTTATCTTCACTAGAAACAATTTCATTGTAAAGACTATAATCTGATGATGATTCGCTATTTGAAACAGTATTTAAATGCTTCTTTTTGTTATTATTACTTTATTATCACATGTCTTTAGAACTTCTAAAGACATGTAATAAATCTTGAAAGCTACTGTGGTTTACTTCGTCTTTTTCTCTGTAAGTGATCAAACTTGATGTAAAGACAGCTTCAGGTATAGCGTCTGGTTTAAACGGATAAATGCCGGTAAATGCAAAACCGGTGATAATGTTGGATGGTGTCATTGCTTTACCTTGTAAGGGTTTGTTTTTAAAAACTGTAAAACTTCTTGGTCCCGAAATGTCTCAAAGCTTGTCCATAGGTTTCAACTCATGTGACATGTTGCTAGGAAGACAAAATAAAGTTATGTTTATGCGGTTAGCTGCCTCAACTACACAAATATCTAGGTGACTTTTAGCTCCATCAAATATTATTAGAGTAGGACCAAGAGTTTCTGAATGAAGAGAAAAGTTTAAGTTACAAAAGAAATGCTTTGCATGTCATACTACCTTTATTTGTGACAATACCTTTTGAGCCAGAGTGCAAGTGATCAAATGAAGTGAACAAATGACGTACAGAAAAAAATCCGTAACTTAAAATTGCATTTTAAATAATTCATGCAATTCATAAAATAATAACCACTGCAGTGTACTTAAGTAAACTTAATTAAAAAATTCCAAAAAATTTTAATATAATTTGCGTAGGGTCAACGGGAAAAAATAGGTTTATTTATAACTAGGATACGAAAAACAAAAACCGGACTCCTACATCTGATGGATACCACAGACTGAAACCGCCGAACAGAAAACAAATTATTGCTGATAGACAAAGAGACTGGCCACTTTTGCCACCTTACTTGCAACGTCGATACTATCTGTGATATAGAAATTGGCAATATTAGGAACAGTGGCAATATTTAGCACACCTACTTAGCCCAAAATGATGATAGCCTTCAAAGACTAGATCACAGATTTAACACAAGAGTTAAAGAATATACCATGACGATTTTAACTCCAAAAACTAGAACAATTTTAATCAGTAAAGAAGAAATAAGATTTAAACTGAAAGTAGGTAGAGTTAGCATTAAACAAATACTAAAAATAAAGTACCTAAAGATTACACTATTAATTTCAGGTATTTTTGTAGTTATGAAATTACATAGGTCTACTAACCAACATATTCGATCTTCTGATATTAATTTAATTTCTATTGGAATTTTGTCATGTCCCGTGCTTTTGTTGAAGGTTGTTATTTTTTTTTATTTTTTTATTTCACAACAAACACATTTTACAGAAAAAAAAAATGTAATTACAAGTATGAAATTTACATGCACACATATACATGTAGATAAAGATATCTATATCTCGATGTATCTATGCCAGATATACCCACTAAGATTTAGTGGTTGAAGTAGGTAGGAAGCTAGATTTAATGACTTTGGTGTTGGTGTTGAAGATAACTATGTTGCTATTTTTTAATATTATATTGCATTGCCTCATCATGATGTTTATGGGCGAACAATCTGTCTCACAAATAGAAAACAGCCCTTTTTGACGTAACCTTAAGTTAATCTCAGGTACAAAGAACTTTAACTTTAACATGTAGTTAGTGAGGAATAAATCTTTATATTTTAAGTTATTTACGACAACATATACAAACAGCATTGCTTGCATTCTCCGTCCCTGTTCCAGTGTTACAATTTTAAAAGTTTCAAGCATACTTCTGTAAGACACCAAGAATAAAAGTTATATTTTCTACCATATAGGTATCTTAAAAAATTTTTTTGTACCTTTTCCACTAAATCTATATTTATTTCTGCATGAGGTACCCAAACTACAGAAGCATAGTTGAGGTGTGGTCTAACCAAGAAGTTGTATAATTCAATTTATGCTAATTTACTCTATCTGTCATCTTAAAATGTCTTGTGCAATGACCAAACCATCATCACGAATTTTAATATTATCTCTATCTCTTCTGGCTACATTATACCTTTTGTCAAACAACTCAGCATTCTGGACACTAGTATTTAGTAACGATTCAGTAGTTAAAATGATGTCATGGTTACAAGACAACATACTGGTATAAAAATCATGTACTTTAGTTCTTAAAACATGAGCATTCTGATAGTATACTTCTAAAATTGTTTTAACAAATATTTTTAATTTCATGTTTTTATGATGTGTTATTAAAAACTACATACAAGCCTTAACATTCACCTCTCCATTACTAATCCCTATTTTTAAAAAGCCATACTAGTGTCATAGAGTTAGTTTCGTTACTTTTCCGAAACGGCTAGAACGATTTTTATGAAATTTATGAAATATAATGTATATTCGGTAGTTCTAAAAATAAGTCGTAATCTATTTTTCATACCCCTAAAGGGTAAGGGTAGTTGAAACCAAATATATTTTTTTATTTTTTGGACAATTTTTTTTTATTTTTTTATAATGTGGCATTAAAAAATACATACAACCCTTTAGTTTTACCCCTCAATTACTAACATCTATTTTTTAACAGCCATCGTAGTGTCACTGATTTAGTTGCCATAATTCTTCGAAACAGTTTAAACGATTAGATTTAAAATTTAATATGTATATTCGATAGGTCTGGAAATAGGTCGTTATATATTTTTCATGTCCTTAAATGATAAGGGTAGTCCAAACATTTTTTGAAATCTCTTAGATAATTTTTTTACTTTTTTTATGATGTGGCAATAAACAAAACATACAACCCTTAGTTTTTACCCTTTTATCACCAACCCCTATGTTTTAATAGCCATAATAATGTCACAGGGTTAGTTGCCATACTCCTTTATAACAGCGACTGATTTTTATGAAATTTGTAAATGTATATTTTCCGGGAGTATTTAAGCAATTGTATCTGGGTACGTTTTCTAAAGCTTTTCCTTTAACGTAGACTGTTTCGTCTTTAATCTTATTTTTACTGACAATCCTTATCATCATTTATTTTTTCTTTTGTGTTCAGAACCATTCCATACCTCTCGCAGTAGTGCGTAGTGCGATCAACCAAAATTTTCATCCCCTCTATACTGTCCACAAGGAGTATTGTATTGTCTATATATCTGAGATTATTCACTAGTGTTCCGTTAATTGATATGTCTTTAATGATGTCTTCTACTACTTCTTTAAACATCTCTTCTGAGCACATATTAAAAAGTAGAAAAGATTGTACACGTCGTTCATCAAGCTGATCGTTCTATATTCTTCAAATTTTATTACATCAAGATTTTTTGGGTATTGGAATAAACTCATTCTATCAGAATTTCTCCAGTAGAGTAACTTCCATTGAATAAATCTACTAGTATATCAATGTGGTTCTCTATTAGTAGTCGTAAGATTTCTGTAGGTATTTCATCCGGTCTCTTTAAACAGTTCTTTTATATATTCTTCCCATCTTTTTATTTTCTCCGCACTTTCAATGATTATTTTGTTGTTTTTGTTCATTATGTTTCGAATGCCTCTTTTTGTATATGTCAGCTGTTTCTTTAATTTTCCTGTATATGTTTATATCATTTTATTTTCTTAATGTATTTCTTAAGTAAATTTATTAATAATTTGAAGGCCCAGGTTATTCAGCGTGTTTTCCGGACATAACTCACCAGTATAAAAACCATAATTGGATGAGCAATCTTGGCGGCAAAAATACAGATGTCGATTATCGAATGCGACGATTCTGAAATTTCTTCCTGCTAGCTTACAGACTTTTTGAATTCATTGGAATTACCTGGACTCCTACCTAAAAATTTATAATTAAAAGTAGGATCAGTTGTCGTTAATCAACCTCAACTGTGCAGTGGAACGAGACTGATCGTAAAAAAGCTAATGAATAATGTTATTGAGACAACGATCATCAAGGAAAAACACAAAGGAGAGGATGTCTTGATCCATCGTATACCGATGATTCCAACGAACGTACCATTTGATTTTAAACGTTTACAATCTCCCGTGCGTTTCGCTTATGTAATGACAGTAAACAAACTACAACGACAACCGTTGGAGGCGTGCGGAATTACCTTAGAGTGTCCATGTTTCGCGCATGGACAATTATTCGCGTGTCGGAAAACCGTCATCATGCAACGCAAAAAAAAAATAAAAATATTGTTTATCAGAAAATATTAAATTGATTTAAATTTTTACACGCTAGTTCGGCGTGCCAGCTAGTATTATTATAATATTAGTTTGTACACTACTATAATCAGAAGGTAGCAGAAAAAATTGGGCGTAAAATATCCTAAGAAGTCAAAAGTATAAAGGGTGTCAGAGAAGGCTTTATATTGTTACCCCTATTATTTAAAGCTTACGCCAATCTTTTAATAAATGTTATTTAGATTCTTCTTCTTTACGTGCCACCTCCGCGACGGAGGTTGGCAATCATCATGGCTATTCTGATCTTAGATTAGCGTTAGATAGATAACGTTCTGCAATATGTACCTGTAATTGATGGTCATTTAAGATATAGACATATAGGGGTTTTTATTTTATTTTAAAGGAAACGATAAATATTTTAATTGAGCTTGAGTCCAGTTTAACAGTAACGATAATGACGTTTTTCGTTGGCGATCATTATTGTTAACAATAATTTGTTATAAAAGATAAAGAGAAGAAGACTCGGTGATAATATAATATAATATAACATAATATAACAAAAAGAAGTTTATAAAGATTAGTTATTAAAGAATGAATTATTTACCTGATCAAACCAATTCTTCCGGAGCAGTTTTAGAAAAAAAAAACGTTATATTTGTACATTGAAATTACATATAATTATTTATGAAAAAAATTTGAATTAATTAGGCAAAAATATATATATTAATTGTTTTAGAGATAAATAATTTTGTTTTATTTACAAAGCATGCATCATTTTTTTAATGTACAAGTTTGTGGTTTTCCAATTAATTAATCTAACGGTAACCAGCGTCCATAGTAACAGTTGATATAACGTTTTATTATTTAAACTGGTGTATATTAAATAATAATTGGAGTACAGTAAAATTTCTTTTATTGCCAAGACCTTGAAAATTTCTTTATATAAATTCATATTTATTAAAATGTCTCATGGATTCTAATATGTCGCTTGATCTTGGGAGAAAGATAGCAAGGTCAAACTGAATTATTTTTGAATCGATGTCGATGTGTGTAATGTGTTTAGGAAAAAAGTAACCTGTGTTAATAAATTATACATATGCTAATGACAAGCGATATAATAAAATATAGAACGTGAAGTATAACACGAAAATAAAAGGCATATTGGTTCAATGAGTGTATGTCAAAATATAATCAATAAGAGAATAAATCAAGAAGGAGTAACATGCAAAAATTAGCTTTGATTTATGCAAGGCAGTTGAATACCAGATGCAATTTTAAGTATGACTGTTAATGAAAAAAGAAAGACGAATAAATAAGCAATCATTAATACCCGATAGCCCTCTGTGTTGTTTTTAATCTATTGGCTGATAATTTTATAAGTATCTCGATCTTCATTCCATAGGTTATAATATTGAATACCCTTTTCTTTAGATTTGTTAATACCTTTTGGTTTTTCAACACAATACTGAGTATTCCTACTGCTACACAAGTCATTCAGATTCTTCTAGTGATCTCTGTCGTTTGATTCTGTTTGCCTAAATATACATTTTTCTATCTGACTATCTAAGTATCTTATAATATTTCGATTTGTATTAATTTTTGTTTTAGTTAAATTCATTTTTAAACCGATGTTCGCAGATTCTCGTTTAAGTTTCTTTAGCACGAAAAGAAGTTCCTCTTTATTGTTGCTTATGAGTACTACGTCATCGGTAAATTTTAAATGAAATAAAAATCTGCCATCGATTTTAATTCCGCATTGTCCCCAATTTACCTTCTTGAGCACCTCTTCTAATGCAAAAGTAATTAATTTTGGAGATTATAGTGTCTTCTTGTCTAACACCTCTTTACGGTTTTATTTGTCTTGTTATTAGACCTTCTGCTACATTTACCTGTATAGTTCCATTGTCATATATTTATTATATAGTCCTGTCGTCCGAGATTTGACCTCTAAATATTATGCGAACAAGCTGAATTTTGCTGACTTGGACCTTAATTTTAAATAAAATTTGTATCAACTCAACAGTCAAAATTTGATATCTTTCGATTAGAGTGTTTTATTGACAAAAATCAAAATACTCTTTAAAAGGGAAATGTGCAGATGTATATAATTTTTGTGTTTCGCCGCAAATGAAGTTAGTTTCTATAAATCTGATTGCTTTAAAGTGTTTCGCATTACAAACGATCGCACGTCACAGGGAATGCATCCTTCTTCTTCTTGTAGTTCCTTCTCCTATCGGAGGTTGGCTATCATCACAGCTATCCGTACCTCAGTGGCGGCTGCTCTGAAAACATCTACTGAGTTACAACTATACCACTCTCTTAGGTTTCTTAGCCAGGAAATTCTACGTCTTCCTATGGATCTTTTACCCTTGATTTTACCTTGCATGATGAGCCTTAGTATCTCATATTTCGCACCTCTGATAATGTTGCCTAAATATTCCTGCTTTCTTGCTTTGATGTGCTTTATGACCTCGCAATCCTTTTGTAGCCTTCTTAAAACTTTCTGCATAGTTGGGTCCATGGTACTTTCAAAATCCTTCTATAGCACCACATGTCAAATGGTTCCAACTTATTTTATATTATCCGCTTTTAGTATCCAGCTTTCCATTCCATACAACAAAGTCGAGAACATGTATCATTTTAAGGCTCTTCCTCAGCTACAGAGGACGGTCTCGATTAACAAACATTTTTTTCATTTTTATAACTGCTTGTCTTGCAATTTCAATGCGTGTCCTTATTTCTCTACCTTGGTCATTGTTTTCATTTACCCAGATTCCCAGATATTTGTAGTTATTCACTCTGTCTACGTGTTTTCCCTCGATATCTTGCCTTAATACTGTATGTTGCTTAAAAATATTCATGCACTTGCTTTTCTTAACGTTCATTTGTAGTGCATATTTTATACTGACTTAATGTAAACTATTTACTAAGCTGAGTTAGTTATCATAGAAGATGTATTACAATTATTTATATTGTTACATTGAAATCTAATTATTTAAAGTTTGTTAAAGTATGCCAATATTAACACATCAAATAACTTTGATATCTAAATTTAAAATTAAAAATTTTTAGACATTTATTAATATCAGCTTATTTCATAAAACTAGATAACTTAACTTACAGCTTAACTTACAGCATTTAAAATAGAAGAAGTTTACCTCTAAAATCTGATATATAACACATAAAAAACTCATTGTCTCCAAGTAAGAGATGTAGTTCTTTTAAAATCCTCCCCTTTTTAAATTTAATGTCTGTTTCGTCCCCCCGTTTTTTAAGTGTTTTCTGTGTGTTTTCTGTGTGTCTTAAAGTGTCTCAATTTTAATTTTTAACTTTATAATTTGGACTTTACAACAATTTGCCACATATTGTAACATAATTTTATCAAAGAAATTTGATAATTACAAGCTGATATAATTGCACACCCACACAATTTGTACACCTATTCTTATTCATTGTCTCACAACTGTCACCTTCCAAAACAAAAATAAAAATCTCAATAAATAACACACATTTCATAAATGTATCTCCAGAATAAATATAAATAACTTTAAAGAACTTAATGGTATAGAACATTACTTTCATCAAACAAACAATTACATTTACCTATCTCTACTTCATTGGATAAAATCTGTCTCCTCAAGAACTTCCCCGTTTACTGTTAAACAATTACAATAGTTGACTTGAGTTCTCCAATCAACAATACAAGATAGTTTGAAACATGTTCTTTCAACCATCAATTAATAGAGTACCGGCATGTAAGTAATGTTTTATTTATTTGTTTATTTATTAATTCATTACAGTTTAATAGACTATTTTACCAATTTGTGGGTCTTACCTTGTCTGCTTAAACATTTTATTCATTTTTAAAAAAACCACAGACATGTAATATTGGCATAATTACTGTAATTTATATAATTTATATCACCTATCTTTGTTTTACCTTTATTAGACAATACCCTAATATGGGTTTATTATTTTCAGCATTTATTTAACTTTATATCGTGACCTGAAGATGCTTTGCATATTGTAGAAAGCGAAACCGGTCGTCTGATAGTTAAATTAAATTGATTGTGAGTAAGTCTAATTTATTATTTCTTTTACCTTTTGAAATGGACTCACACAAGAAACACATTCATGATTATTTACTAAGCGTTGCAGTGCTTCTAGACTTTCTGCAAAAACAGCGGTGTCGTCTGCCAATCTTATGGTGTTCAAGATTTTTCCGTTTATTGATATACTCTGTTGTTCCTCTGATATTGCTTCCTTAAAAATAGTTTCGCTGTACAAATTGAATAACAATGGGGACAGCACGCAACCCTGTTTAACACCTATTCTAATATCCTCTAACTATTTATTGTAATTGAGCATCAGACCTATTCTTTAGTACGAGTTTTTCTCCCATACGTTTACTGTTTAAAAACAAGTGCCTTCGTGAAATTAGTTCCCTTCCAAATAAAATTTCAAATATTTAAAACCAATGAAAGTTTAGAATAACAAATAGCTTTTTTTTCAATTTATAGGAGTGAGTTTTTTCCTAATTTTAGTAAGCGATCGTTCGAGATGCTTAAGATTTTTTATTATTTTTATGTTTTTTAAGCTTATTGCTATCAGTATTTTCTATTCAGCTTTCAATTGCAATTCTTACCTTTGGGTGGTATTAGTTGCGACCGTTTGACTTTAGCAAGGCGGTCTACTTATAGGCCAACTGGATTTCCTTGCCGAACGTGTATCTCATGTGTTCGTATACTCCTAGTAATACGTACTGAATTTTTTTTCTTAGTCGCTGGAAAAAGCCCCATAACTATAACAACAAAACAAAAATTCAGCCGCCCAAAAATAGAATGTCGAAAGTCGAAGTCGAAAATCAGCGGAAAGTACCACTGAACAATTAGTTTCTTTACTTATTAAATTGCATTAAGAACTTTAATTTTTCTTTAAAAAACAATAAATGCATATATGATTTCTTTCATGATTGTTAAATAAACAAATATGTAAAGTTATTTTTGAATTTTATTGATTTACCTCCTTTCGACCATTGGAAAGATGATTTATTTATTTTGGCACAGCACAGGACCTACGCCCGGCTAAGCTAGCCACTAACAGTAATAAAGGTCACAGTATATATAATAATTTATAAAAAAATGTAATGCTAACTATATTGTTACAATCCATTTTGGTACAATTTGAAGCACTTTATACATTAACCTTACTCGGTATATACTTCTTGTAATAATGCCATATTTCTATATTAAACTAAATGTTTATGACGTGATTTATTTAGAAATTTACCGCATAGAACTATCTCTACACCATAAAACAATATAAAAACACTTTAAGAATCCTCCGTACACTACGTATCTGTTTATTGCTTCATTTTATATCTTTAATCTTTGAATGCACTCATTGAATGCAGTCGCATTCTTGCACGTTTGAAGCTGTTCCAAAAATTGCACTCTCTAAAAAACATTACAATTCTTTTGTGTGCACTACTAGGTGGACGTACCGCTCTTTAATAAAATACTTAATAAAGCCAAGAGAAATCTCATTCGTAATTGCTGGACATAGACAACGACGTGAGCGGAACTACTATTTTATGGTGTATGGTTCAGATGTTATCAATTTTTAATAGGGAAGTTTAACGCTAAAGATAAACAAAATACTTGTATATTTATTTAGTTAATAAAACTTAATAAAACATAATCATTTAGTGATCCTATTTGGTATCAGAGAATCGGAATTTTTAGTATATGCAATATAAATATTTTGTTTTACAAAATTATTTTGTGTATTCCGGACAATGGTAAAAAAGACAAATTATTATAAATTGTAAAGTATAATTAATAGACCAGGGCGGATCTGTTTTGAGGTAAATGTGAGAGGTGGCATTCGGATTTTTGCAGAAATAGTTACGTGATAATAATTGTAGTAATAATTATTGACTTATCCTTCATCCCAATTAGGTCGGGAACATTATTAAAAAAATAAAAATATTTAAAAATTACTAAAAACATCGATTTTTTTCAACTTTCTTTGCGTATAACTAGACTTACGCAAATATGCAAATTGCATATTTTGCATATAATGCATAAAAAATGCAAAAATGTCAAATTTTGCATATTTTTATAAAAGTAAGCATAAAGTGCATATAATTTGAAAATTTGGTGTTAACTGTATATTTTTATATTCAAACTTACAGATAGCATGAAAATGCCAATATTTAATTTTGTTTTATAATCACTTGGTATTCAAATTCTTGGTAAAGTAACTAATAAAAGACAACGGCTTATAGTTTTGTCACGTTTTGTCCTGGAATTAAGGGTTTGTGTTTGCCAGTTTATGTCTCTAGGTAAACATTTTTATTTTGACGGTCAGTTTCACTTGGTTTCACTTTTGTTGTAAAATTGGAGGCGTAAACAACGTGTATTTCTAATTGTGAATAATTATTGTGCTTTGAAAATGCCGAAAATAAGCAATGTTTCAACTTGGATAAAACCTTACGGAGAGCTATCTATGGATATGGATAAAGTTTATTGCTCATGTTGTGGCAAAACCGTAAGTACACACGTAGTATTTTTTATTTTATTTTAAAAATTTACACGGTGGTACAAATTGGAGATTATGTTTAAGAAAAGTACCGACACAAGGCTAGTTCGCAATAAATCGATGTATTTTTTCTTTTTTCAAGCATTTTTTAAACTCGTGCTAAAAAATAGGATACATTGTTTAAAATTCAAATCATTCAATAGTCTACTGAAAGGTCGCTACCATTTTTTTTTCTAACATAAGCATAGTTTGCTTTAATTTTGCTAATTAATTAAGTGCTTTTCATTTATGCTCATAGTATTTTTTCTTTAAATGTAAACAGAAAAGACCAAGAGCCTCTTGTAAATATTTGGTGTTCTTCCTTGTTGCACAGTCATTTCTTGACATTTTCAAGATTAGTACACCAATTTTTATTTGATTTTATTTAAATATTTTAATTGTTATGCAAAAACGGTTCATTTTTAGTTTATTTCTACAATTTTAGATTTTAAAAATGGGTACAACTATAGAATATTTCTATTCTTTTTTAGATTTCATCTGAAAATTTTTTTTAAATAGATCAGCATCTCAGAACCGCGAAACATTTAGCTAAAAAAGTAAAAACCACATTCTGTGAAAAATATCAACCTTCAGTGTCCAAGTGCTTTCAGTCAAGTTCCAAAAAACAAACCGAACAAGAAACTTTTAACGATGACTTGTGTCGTGCATTAGTATCTTCTAATATACTGCTTTCAAAATTATTTAATGAAAACTTTCTTTTTAAAAAAAAAATATTGCAAATAAAACATTCCCAGTGAACGAACTTTAAAGAGGAATAATGTCACTTTGTTATGCTCCTCAGTTATCCACAACATAAAAGCCGAAATAGGTAATAATTACTTTTACATATGTGAGATACAAGATATATTGTGCACTTATTGATTGGTGTACTTAGCACTAAAACCTTTCCAAAATCGTATTTAATTTCCTGTAAGCAAGTGGAAAAAACCAACGCTCGAACAATATCACGGTTTATACAAGAAGCATTAGCAAACTTTTTTCTTCCTGCTGCTGTGCCTAATGATAAATTATTGCTTGTTTTATATGATGCCGCACCATATATGGTGAAAGCAGGACAACATTTAAAAATATATTATCCAGACTTAATACATGTCACTTGTTTAGCGCATGGAGTAGACAGAGTTGCGGAGGAAGTAAGAAAAAAATTTGGTACTAGTTAACAGTTTAATAGCGATCGTCAAAAAGGTATTCCTGAAATCACCTGTAGGAATACAATGTTACAAAGATATGCTTCCTGCTGTTTCAGTGCCACCGCAACCCATTTTAACACGTTGGGTAACATAGTTGGAAGCAGATAATTTCTATGCTGATCATTTTGTTGATTTAAAAAAAATAATTTATCTTTTAACGGATGGTAGTTGCCAATCTTTATTGGAAGCTAAACAAGCCTACCAAAATAACATCCTCCAACAGCAACTGTCATTTATAAAATCAAATTATAGTTTTGTCCAGAAAAGTATAACTCAATTAGAATCCTCCAAATTATCATTGTTAGAGAGTACAGTTTTAATAAAAGAATTTGAGTCATTGTATCAAAACGTTAAAGGTACTATTGGAAAGGAAATTTTTCAAAAATTTAAAGTAAGCATGGGAAAAAATAGTGGTTACCAGGATCTTTCTGAAGTGGTTCAAGTACTAGCTGGGACATTTTCCGAACCACTTAATTTAGAACCATCTATTATAGTAAATTTGAAAAATGCCCCAGTTACATCAGTTGATGTCGAAAGAAATTTTTCCTATTCACAAATACATGTATTCAGATAGAAGTCATAAGTTTTACTAGAAAATTTTGAACATCATTTGATAATCTATTGTTACCACAATTCAAAATAATATTTATATGTTAAAATAATTGTATATGTTTTGTATTTATAATATTGTAAGTATATTTGTAAATAAAACAATTACATGCATATTTTCTAGATAATTATGCATATTTTGCATAAAATACTGCATATTTTTGCATAAAATACTGCATATTTATGCGCATATTTCATACTTTTTTATATGCATATTTGCCTAAGTTTACTTATACCTTTAAAACTGCTCATCTTGGAGCAAAGTCGTAATAAAATAAACTAGCGACAATTGAATTTTCTACAAGATATGACTGGACAATAATGTTTTAATTTATAAAAGAGGAACACAAGCCTTTTCTTACTCAATATTTTTCAACCACTTAGATTGCACTTAAGACCTTCATAATTTGTCTGAAAAATCTTTATAGTGTATTAAAACAGCTCACCACATTTCATTAAAAATGCTTTAATAGATTTTGCATTATAATTTTAGAATCAAAATATTTTTTATAAATTTTTTTTTTTAAATCCTGCACAACAAAGACTAGACCATATAAAAGTTTGCTAATTTTTTTTACTTATAAAAACGCACTTAACCTTAACTTCTCTAACGTACTTTATGGAATTGAAATTGGATTATTTGGACGTCCTCAGGAATATTTTAAAATTATAAATAAATTTTGTCCTTATAAACAAATAGAATATCTCAGTAACTATTAGGTTAAATTAAATTCAGAAAACGACGTTGAAAAAAAACCTGGCAAGTCGTTTTGTATAAAAGAAACGTCAAAAAAAAAGTTGAATTACAAGCAGTGGTTCTTGAGATACAACCGGTCAAAGTTGACCAGCATTTGCGACGAAGTTATACACAATAGAATGATAATCTTTAAACCATTATCTTTTTGTTTTGGAGCTTTTTCTCAAATAAAATTTTCATTTCTTGAAGATATGTATAACATATATTATAATAATTGTAGTAGTAATACTACTAGAATTTCTTTTACAATAAAATATATACCAGATAAATAGTTGCTTCTCTAAAAACGACCACAGAAGATAAACGTGGATAAGACCAGATCACAGGCAGCGATCATAGAATGGTAAAAGCCAAACTAAAATAAGACTTAATAACAGAAAGATCCAAAATAATTAGGAAGAAAGTCAACCCGATATGGAACGACCCAACGAATTTAAATAAATACCAAGACAATATCAATAAAATCCTACAACAAAATGAATGCATAAATATTGTAAATACCCTAAACGAAAATATCGTAGAAGCTATACGAGAGGCTCAAGGAAAATGCTGTCCTTAAAGACGCCTAAACGAAAAAATAATCATTGAAACAAAGCAACTAATGGAAATTAGAAGATAAATCAAAGGAAAGCATTGACGAAGAATAACTACGGAAAATAAATAACGAAAGATTTAAGAAAATTTAAGAATGAAAAGGTCCACCATAGAAGAGAATAAAAGTCTGAAAGTTTGGTCTGAAAGACCAAACGAACTTATAAGCCTCTCAGGAAGAACTTTGGTTACGGACTATTTTTACACTACTGTCAGTTTGGCACACGAATTAAATGATAACAATATTCGTGTAATAGGAACACTTCGTAAAAATAGGAAATACAATCCTAAGTTTGAAGCAAAGCTAAATAAAGGATATATGATGGCGCTACAGAGCAACACAAAAGTTATTGTAGGAAAATGGATCGATAAAAGAGAGGTAACATTTTTGACTACAAATCTTGTCCAGAAATGGTCGACCTTCATACAAAATCAGGAATAAAAAGAAAACCATCTACAATAGTAGAATATAATTCTGTTAAATCTTACATTGACATCTATTTTCAAAAAGCTTCCTACAGTAATCCCATCAGACGTTCTATAAAATGGTATCGGAAAGTGGGAATAGAGTTATTGACAAATACAGCCGTAGTGAATGCTTTAATTCTGTCAGCCATTTGCAAAGACAATAATGTTACAAAACCTCAACAAACACACCATAGGCTGGAAGTAGATGATAAAAGAGGACGATGTGTTATATGTTACAGCACACTGACAAAATCCTTTGGTCGCGCACATGCATTTAAGAATTCTAAACCAGTACACTAGGTGTACTAGTACTGAATGTAGAGAAAAAAAATTTATTTGTAACATTTGTTTTTTTAAAACACATAATGTATATTTACGATAATTTGTTTAGTTGTTTGCTTATATTTTTTCTTAGTAAAGTTTCATAAATAAGGTGTATTAATTTCAATAGATATAGGCTATGGTTAATGACATTATGAAAAGTCGTCTAGGTGAACTGCGTGTATCAAAAATAAACACACCCTACAAAGCCCTTTAAAAAAAAAGGTTATTATATGAATTCACACATACATACAGGGCATTTTATTAAAAAACATGAACAAAAAGTGGCCAGGCTGTGACAACTTATGCGGTTAAATAGGCCCAGGAGTTAAAGTGTTGACGAATTTCAAATTCTTCACATCCAAAATAAAGGCCTTAAGGCATCTTTATCTTTATTCGAATCTATGGAAATTAACAAATTAGTAAATACATTTTATGAACGATAAACTAGGGACAAACAGTTCTTCCCTCCAGTAAAGACTATAAAGTGTAAACACATACCAAAAATAGATCACTTGAGAAAAGCACTCCGTAGCTGTAATCATAAGATATTATAATAAATTTTGTAAAAGTTGTGAAAACAAAGTTTATTATAACAAAAGTTTATTGTTATATTATTGTTATTTAAATAATTTTTTTCATAATCGTGTTGATTACCGTATAATGAGAAAAATCCTGCCGTAAATATAGAGAAAGCTAAATTAATTGTAATGGACTATTATCTTTATTATATCTAGAAATAGTAACAATGTATTCTACATAAGTATCTTATAAGTCTTATGCAAAAAAGCTGTTGATCAATCACCACTCATTCACACAATCAAAACCTTTACAAATGATTGATTATTATATCAATTACGACAATATCTAATTCGTTTTATGACTGTCAATAAAAGGTAAGTTAATAATAGTATATATTATTATAAATCATTATAAACTAAAGTTTTTTTATACAAAATAATCGGTTATATTCTCATTCTTAATACTTTTTCAAGAGATCGGAGCAATTATATTTAAAAAAAAGTAGGTACCAGGTATTCAACCAGAACACTAGTTACGCACAATTTGTCTTTGGTTATACTTTCTATAACAACACCGATGCAGTCGCAAGGCATTTTGGAGTATCCCTTTAACACACTAAACAACATTCTCTTACGAATATAATTAACGTACAGTGTGATGTGTAAGATGTTTGGTTGAAAATGTTATAGGCAGTACAACAAAATGTATTATTTAAAAAAAATTAAAGTCAACAAATTATTTTATTTGTTCTTTTTTAGTACAGACATACTTTGTTCGTCTGCGGTAGCAGCGCTAAAATATTGTTTTAGTACAGGGGTGGTCAAGCCTTTTGATAGTCCAAGTCATTTTCAAAATTGGAAATTTTTTGCGAGCCGTAATTAAATACGTAGGTATTAAAAACGCATGCAAAAAAGGTAGGTATTGAAAATTTGTGTTTACAAAATATATTTATTTAAAACCTATAAATAAAAGTATCAAATATATTCATTAAATTTAAGTATTGAAAAGATTCAAAAGATTCAAAAGATTTAAAATTTATTTAACTACGTTTACAAATTTTACATTTGTTTGTAACAAGTCAATTATATGTATAAGTAAAAAAGATAATATATAACATACAAAAAATATAATAGGAGATGAAAATACATTATTGCACATAACATAAACTAAAACATAAAATATACAAAATAAGACATATACCAACATAGTGAGTACATCCATGTTCATGTTACTGCCTTGAAGTGATCAAAGTATTCACTAACAGAGTAAAAAGCAAATCTCAAAATTTATCTTCTCAGACTTACTTTAAATTTATTCATCGAAAGTTGTTTTAAATTCTTAGGTAGGACATTGTATATATTATTATAGTCAATTGAGTTTTTTTGTGATTTTCTCAAACGATACTTAACTGTTCTGATGTTATTTGCACCTCTTGTGCTATAGTTACGTAAGTCAGAGTATTTAATTAAAGTATCAGAGTTTTTATGTATTTCTACGTTAACGCTGTATAGCCATAATGTCGGCAAGGGCATTATCTTATATTTAATAAACAATGGTTTGCAAGATTTCAAATAGTTAACTTTTGCAATTAGTCTTATTGCTTTTTTTACAATTTAAATATTGTTAGGGCATTGCAAGAGTTTCCCCACAGAATAACACCATAGCTTAAAAATGAATGTGAAAAAGGATAAATATCAATACTTGTAACAAGTTTTAATTGTCTGAGTAAAAATAAGGTACTAGAAAGTTTACCTTTGAGATGGTCAATATGGTTATACCAAGTCAATGTGTTGTCAACTGTTATGCCCAACAATTTGACATTATTTTTTTCAACACTCACATCGAAGGTAGACGAAAAAATTAAATTTTGAGTTTTGTTATCATTTAGTTTAAGTTTATTTGCTAAGAACCATGATTGTGCATTGGAATTTACATACTCAGACGAGGTTTCTAAAACTCAACGATTTTTATCAGAAAAAACAAAAGTAGTGTCATCTGCAAATAAAACTGTTTTAAATAGAGACATGAAATTGGGCAAGTCATTAACATATATTATAAATAATAGTACTAATCCTTGTGGAACTTCATGCTGTATCTGCTTAAATTCAGAGAGACAATTTCCGTACTTGACTGCTTGGTATCTATCCTTTAGATACGATGAAATTAGTTCCAAAGGAGTACCTCTTATACCGTAAAAATGCAGTTTTCTTAGCAAAATATCATAAAAAACACAGTCGAAGGCCTTTGAAAGATCACACAGCATTATGGCAGAGTGATTATGCTTCTCAAGGCCATCAACTATGGCACTCATCACATCTAAAAGTGTATGTGTTGTAGAACCGATATTCTGAATCAGTAAAAAAGTTATTTGTTTCGAAGTACGATATAAGACGCTTCTTCAGAATTTTTTCGATTATTTTACTGAATATCGAAACGATGGAAATTGGTCTATAATTGTCTACAAGGTCACGATCGCCCTTTTTAAAAATAGGAACAATCTTGGAGTATTCAAATGAAGTTGGGAATATCCCGATTGAAAAAATACTATTAATGAGATGTGTTAAAGGTTTAGTAATTATTTCACTAGTGCTTTTGATAAAAGATGCGTTTAGCTCATTAGTATCCAAACAATTTAAATTTTACAAACAAACTTTTTTTAAACAAAATTGTATCGTCTGGTTTATTTGGAAGGGATTTTATATATTCTCAGCAATTTCAACAAAAAAGTTATTGAAAGAGTCACAAGATATGTTGGTTATTGAATTATGTAAACCATTTGTTTTATTTCGCTTATAGTTAATTACCTTTCAACACGTCTTGGATCTACTCTTTGACGTTAATATCAATTGATCATATGCCAGCTTTTTCGTTCGTTTCAACTCAGCGTTGTAATGATTTTTATATATTTTATATTCGCTGTAATGTACTGGGTTTTAAGTAGAATCATATAGAACATATAGTTTATATGTTTGCAAATAATTTCTCATATTTTTTAAGTTGTCATTGAACCAGTTTACCGGACATCTCCTGTCTTTGATAACCAGTTTTTTTAGTGGAAAATATTGAGATACTGCAAGATTATAATTATCTATTAGAAACGTTGCTAGGTAATTTACATCAAGATTATCGTTAAAAATGTTCCAGTCTAACACGGATAAAAAGTTTCGCATTTTTAAGATACCTTTCTGCGTAAAGGCTCTAGTGCAAACACTTGACTTTTGCTGAATTGATGTTAAGCTTATACTGATATACTGGCCGCGATGATCAGAGAAACAAGGTTCAAGAACATTTGCCCGAAACTGATCTTCTTCAACATTTGTCATAATATTGTCTATACAAGTGGCATATGTATCAGTAATCCTAGTATAGTCATGGATTGTTTGTTTTATTCCAAATGATGATATTATAGAAGTCAGCTCACTAGTATTTGCCGTTTTCGCAATAAAATTAATATTAAAATCTCCCAAAATTATTACTTTTAAATTTGGCTTCATAATGGAACCTAATAAATTTTCGAAATTTGTAAAAAAGACTTAAAATCGTTACATTTACTCGATCTTCATACTGCCAATACAACCGTGTTAATATCTGATAGAACAATTCCACAAAATTCAGATGTTTGTTCGATATTAACTTTATTACAGTTAATAGCTTCGAATTTTAAAGTATTTTTAACATATATTATAGCACCGCCGTTTTTTTTATTTTTCCTACAGAAACTGCTAGCAAGTAAATACCCATCGATAATTATGTATCGGAGATTTGCTTCACTCTGCCAGTGCTCTGAGAAGCAAAGAACATCGAAGGTAAATTCCAACAAAAATAAATCTATCATTTGTACTTTATTTGCTAAACATTGAAAATTAACATGGAACATACTCACCATTCTTTCGCTATTCAAAATATGAATTGGTTTTTCAGGAACTTCTAAACTTCCTACGTCTCGATCTAGATTGTTTTCATTTGTGCGGACTGCTGCATTTCCACTACAGTTTTGTAATGTCTCGATATTTTTGATTACAAAGGAGTTTTCTTCTCGTGTCTCTGCAGCATGCACATCTGTAGCTGTAGTCAAAGTTATGAATTGTCTGATGAATGCGTTCTTTCCCGAAAATTTTTAATGAATTTGAATCTTCTTACGACAGATCCATTGGGCCATATAGATGGGTTGTATACGATTTCAAGTTCTTTTTTAATAACGTCATAATCTTTCGCAAGTCTTCCACAATCACAAGATAAATTTTCACTCGTGTCATGAAATTTGTCTTCTTTATCACTGTCTGTAGCAGTAAAATAAAAGCAGTAAAATAAATGAAACACATTTATTTTACTGCTTTTGATAATTCTTTAAAACTTATGAAATATTGGTGACAGTGGTTCTCACTAATTTTTTCAGATGCTTGTTTGTTAATGCACATCAGTGTTTGTATTTCGCGACTTTAAAAGGGAAGTAAAATAATTCACATATAAACTACGTTGTTAGTCCAGGTGGTGAGGCCGCATTTGTAGGAAAAATGTTTCTGATTCGGTTTCTTTCCAAATTTATATTAAAAAATGTCCCCTTTAACCCTCCGGCGGTCGCGCCAGCTGCAAACACACCGCACAATTTGTTTCAAACTGTATAACACAAGAAGCGCTGAATGTCCAACTCTCTAGTGCCAGATATTCCTTCCTTTCAGTATGCACAAGCACTATCTGCTAATGAAGATGATCATTAAGAATGCATACCTTCCTGGAGACTTCAAGACCTTTCTGGAGATTACAGATTTTTTATTGGACGAGATGATGAAAATTTTTTTATAAGCAAACCTCTTACTTCAAGTAAGACATAGTCAAAAAATATTATTAAAATATTACATGGACCAAAATTGTTGGCTAGAAACGCTTCAAACGGTGTGGAAGCATTTAGCTTATTCATCACAATATTTTTATCACATCAAATTCCTCTATACCACATTTCGCTCGTATTTCCTGACTTCTTACTCTGTCTCTTAGAGTTTGGTTTGTTATTTTTCGTAAGACTTTCATTTCTGTTGTTTCCAGTAGTCTTTGTGTTTTCGCCGTATCTGCTCTTGTTTCCGCTGTGTACGTCATTATCGGTCTTATTGTTGATTTATATATCCTGGTTTTCGTTTCCGTTCTGAGGTATTTGTTTCTCTAGATTGTGTTGTTGAGACATCCTGCTGCTCTGTTTGCCAGGTTCACTTGTTTTTGCACTTCTTCTTCCACTTTTCCGTAGCTTGACAGTTTTATTCCCAAGTATTCAGTCTCCATCACTTGTTCTATTAATCCCGTGGTTAATCATATCAAATTAACAAATAAAGTTTATTTTTATTTTTTGTTGTGCTGCAGAAATACTTGCCTAGTAATATTTATTAATTGACTTGCATTGTAGTATCTATTTTATGTCAACTACACCCCGTATGTTAAAGAAAATAATCATTGTCGCATTTAATTATTTATTATCAGGACGAAGACATATACTTTGTCGTAGCAGTCGAAGAAACGCAAGAACATCCGAAGAACAAGACGAGATAATACATCTTTATCTCCAAAAGAAATAAGTAATCTCATAAAAATTAATTCAACAATAAAAGCACCTGGTCCATATAAAATTACAAACAGGATTCTGAAGTATCTTCCAGCAAAATCCATAGTATACTTAACCAACATAACAAATACGATACTAAGATACAGGCTCTTTCCAAACCAATGGAAGAAAGCTCATGTCATCATAATCTCTAAGTCAGTAAAAGGCTTCCGGCAGTCAGCAAGATAGTAGAAAGATTAATACTTAGCTTACTGCAAGCAGAATCAGACAGGCTAGGACTAATCTCAGAAGCTAAATTTGGATTTAAAGCAGAACATTCCAGTAAACTACAAGTGCTCAGACTAACATAGTACATATCAGCTGGATACAACGACCGACAATACACAGGAGTAGCCTTCCTGGACGTAAGCAAAGCTGTGGCATAAAGGCCTGTCATACAAAATGAGAGATTATGGATACACCGCGATCATGACGAGACTCACTACTCGTACTTAAGCGACCGGAGGTTTAGGATTCAGATAGAACTAGTCCTATCTGAGCATGAAGCCCCGGAAGCCGGAGTGCCACATGGGATAGTCCTGTCACTCCTTCTGTACACCGTATACCCTGCCGATGTTTCAACAACACCCGAAATACTACTAACTTACAGAAGAGGAAGCAAATTAGCTATGAAAATAAAATTAATATTCATGGACAACATGATACCACTAGATAACTATAGCTACATAAAAAAATACATTACTAATGACGATTTTTTGTTTCAGAAAATCCTCACAAAAAAATTTACAAAAAACACAAATATCGGCTTCGTTCACCAAAAAAATTAACAAAAGAACCAAGCCACAAAAAATACTAACAAAACTCAAAAAACGAGTAAGGGGGCCCACATCCTCGAGCGCCGAGTCGCCAAACTGGGCCTAGCCCGGTACGGGGCTTAGACGCCCAAATAAGCAATACAGTTCGATCATAAGTCAGTAGAGACAATAGTGGGATTATAGCGCCTCACGCTGTCCTGTATAGTTCGGGATAGGATATCATGCGAGAGTCCTTGTACCTGAGACTTCCACATGACCAGCATTTTGCCGATTTTAAGCCTCTGTAGAACATCAGCTTGCTGTCGGGAGGTGAAAGATGGTCTGGAGTACTGGGGCGGGTAGTGGTCTCTGATTTACATGGATTAATCCCCCTTAACAAAATGAATTGTAGCACACTAATGTCATTTTAATGGGTATGCAAGTCTCACAGGCTGGGATCAATACTATTGCTCGCTTGCAGCAGGTGTCGAAGCAAAATAGGTTATTTGCCACTACGACGTAAATTTGCAATTATAAAATGATTAAAAATTTAATCCCACATGTAAAAAAAATCAAATTTTAAAACAAGCAAGTTAACAATGAACATCCGTTGAAGAACAAAAAGAATACCTATTATAAATTTAAATTTCGTATATTTAAATTTATTTTAAGTTCAGCGGTTGTTGTCAATAACCATTCATATAGTAATTAACTTAAAGGAAAGCAAATGATTGCTAATATTTAGTTATTCGGTCGATTTCATCTTTTGACTTATATAAGTATTTAAACTAATCGAAATTTTCTGATTTATAGCTTTTTCTACGCACTATCACTCATGGTACTAGAGCAATAATCGTAAAAAATTAATGTGTAAAAAACCAGTTCTTCAATTCAACAAACAATTAAGAGGAGTAGAAAGAAAATTTAATCAACCATATCAGTAGCAACGCATATTTTATTTTTATCGCACTTTCTATACAGAGTGCTTCAATGATTTATTGTATATAGAATAAGTACAGTAGTCTAAAATCCTATTAGATGACTGGTTCTGGAATAATTGATAGTTCCATTTTTGTTCAGTAAATCAAATTATTCAGTAGGATTTAAATGTTTCTTAATTTGAACTAAAATAATCTTATTTCTGTTTCTACATTTCCCCTTCAGAAATCTAGGACAGCAAAAACCTCATATAAATTTTTCGGAAATATATAAATAAAGCACTGCTGAACGTCAGTGCTCCTCAAGCAAGATATTTTTTGAGCCCATCAGTGCCGACTTTTTTATTAGAGCTTTCAATCAATATTTCTTAGGAATCATCTTTGTTTAGCCGCTCTTAACAATTCCAACAATAAGCCATGTGATAATACCGGTATACGAGTATATTTGACTACATAAATTTATGATACAAATCACCTCCACTTTTTCATTAATCTGTTGGGAGTCCCCGGGATACGATTTAATCGATGGGAGATTCCTAAAACATCTACCCAGGAAAGCAGTTCTCATGCTGACTGTTATCTAAAATAGAATGCTGCAGTTAAACCATTTTCCAATCCAGTGGAAATATGCTCATAATATAATGATTGGAAATCCAACTAAATTGCCTACCTACCTTTCTTCCTATCATACGATAAGCTTGTTACCCTCAATCTCCAAGATATTTAACACTAGAAGCACCAGAGCGGGCATTTTGACTGCTTTTCATTTTTGACACTCTGTATTACCTATTCATAAATGTTTTAGAAACTTGACAATATATGACTTTTCCTAGATCTATTTGAAGATTATAATTTCTCTTTTACAGGTACTTAGCGTAATTACTTTTTAAGATATGGTAACGTATACCTAGAACTACCATATAGCAGTCATTGTGACTGCTTTCTATTTTCGACCCTCATTAGTCCAGAGTATTACTCATTTATATTTATTTTACAAAATTTATGATTTGGGACTTTATTATTTACTTGAGGATTATAATTTCTCTTTTACTGGTACTTAGTATAATTACATTTTGAATATATTTATGTTGATGTGTACCTAGAAAAATGCGGTCCTAATGACAAGGTAGTCTAATTTTTGTTCTACTTTTCTGGGAAGTTTTTACTTATTTTATGTATAAAATACATCGAAAATATTGTTATTATGTAGTTTAAGTATACTCTTCTGCTGTTATCATGTCTCGCCGATATTTGACTCAGCAGGAGCTATTAGAGTGTCTACAGAATTTGTCAGAAGATGAATCTGTAGCAGAGTTATCTGATGAAGATGTATCCGATAATGAAGTTGACGAGTATGTGCCTAATACAGTTGATCAAAGACATTCATCGGGCAGTGATTATGAAGGTGAAGTTGAGATTGAGGTGATGCCCAGTACTTCTGCTTCAACTTCGAATGCAGACTTCAATACATCTTCAGAAATGATTACCAACCAGGTAAGAGGAATTCGCAGAAGCAATTTAGACAATTCTTCCATAGATACCATAGGATGGGAGTTACTTGACAACAATACTAGTACACCAGGTAAACAACTATATTATATTAGTAACTTCTATTTATGTATTCACTTAATTGTATAATATTTTTGAGCATATTCTTCCTGATGTCACGAATATTGGCGATAATCATGGCAATTATAACCTTATCTGCAGGATGCTCTTCTTCCTGGACCCCGTTTTCCAAATATTTTTCCTTGCAGGATGGCTTGTAGAAGGGCGCATCTAGATTCATTTAGCACAATGTTTTCGAAATATTGTAACTTTCGAGATTTAATAGTGGTCCACGGGATTTGAAGTGTTCTCCGATTTAGCCACAGCTCGAATGCTTCCAATTTTCTGCATATATCTTCGTCAAGGTCAACTATTCAACACCATAAAAAAGAACAGAGAAGACGTATGGCTCTTATGGCTCTTGAAGAAGGCCCCCATCTGGTTGAAGGTGGATCTAGCTTTTCCGATGTGCGCTCTTGTTTCTTGGTTGTTGTTCCATTCTTTATTTATTTATTTATTTATTTAAATAAATAAATAATTGAGTATATACCTGCATACTAATTTATCTCGTTCATTTTAGGAAGGCGTACCAGTCAAAATGTTCTAAAGGAAGCTGCTGGACCAACTCCTCATACTAAGAGAAGCATTATTAGAGATTCTGCAGCTAGTGCATAGCGGCTGTTGATTAATGAATGCATACTCCATAACATAAAATCATGTACTGTTGCTGAAGGTAGAAGAAAACTCAAAGATGAAAATTGACAAATTTCTATTGAAGAAATCAAAGCATTTATATCCTTACTGTATGCTAGGGGAGCTTATATGGCACGAAATGTTAGCATAAAGATGCTGTGGTCTGGTACATGGGGTCCAAAATTTTTTCAAGAGACGATGTTTAGAAACAAATTTACACAAATAATGAGTTTTATCCGTTTTTATATGAGAAATACCAGGTCTGAGCGATTATCAACAGATAAATTTGCACTTGCGTCGGGAATATGAAACCCATTTATAGAGAATTGTATATTATGTTATACACCTGGCGAAAATATAACTATCGACGAACAACTTTTTTCCACGAAGGCAAGATGCCGCTTTACCCAGTACATGGCGAATAAACCCGATAAGTTTGGAATTAAATTCTGGCTTGCAGCTGATGACGAGTCCAAATATTTGTTGAACGGATTTCCTTACCTAGGGAAAGATGAACAACGACCAGCCAATCAACTTCTGGGAGAACCAGAGCCAATGTTGTTAGCCGTCTAATGGAACCATTTATAAATAAAGGAAGAAATGTCACGACGGATAATTTCTTTACGTCCATAAAGTTGGCAAAAGAATTACGAAAGAAGGCTACCAGCATTGTTGGAACAATCAACCGAACAAAAAAGGATATTCCACTGTCAGTAAAAAATGAAAAGATGGAATTGTACAAAACAAAAATTTTCAAACACGAAGACTTGACGCTAACGGCGTACCAGGGAAAAGTCAACAAAAATGTTTTAGTGCTGAGTTCTTTATACTCGAATGATATTAAAATGGGCACAGATAAAAAGAAAAAACCGGAAACCATCATCTTCTACAACCAGACAAAATACGGAGTAGACGTTGTAGATTAGATGGCTAGACTGTATTCAACCACATCTGCTTCAAGAAGATGGCCGTTGCAAGTTTTTTTAAATATTTTAGATATGGCAGGAATAAATGCTTGGGTTCTGTATAAGAAAGTTACGGGCAGTCAAATATCTAGGCAGGATTTCCTACTTCAGTTAGCAGAAGAATTGCAAGAAGATCACATGACTAAGGGCAGGACAACATCAACGGATACAAATCCAAGAGGTACAAAAAAACCACCAAATAATAAACGTAAGCAGTGTCAAACAGGGAATTGCAACAAAAATAAAACATTTGAAGTTTGTCATATATGTAAAAAATTTGTGTGTGGGTCATGTACAAGCAAAATTGAAAAATTTGGCTACTGCATAAGTTGTACTTAAATAATTAAATAATTTATTTAAATATATTAAATATGTCTTTTATTATTAGTTAATAACTCAATATAGGTTTTTATCAAATAAAAAAGAATACAAAAACGGCTGGCAATAGAAAATTCTAATATCCGTCATTTTGACTGCCGGTGGTGCTTATAGGTATGCACAAATGCTGGTGCTTCTAGTGTTAAAAGACTCCTGTTAAATAGAATAAGCGAAACTGTACCACTCGTGAACATAATACAAGAACATCAGCTTGGTTTTCGTCAAAAATATTCCAACAGTGTCACAGAATAGTAAATAAATTCAAGAAAAATTTGGAAGAAAAGACTGTATGTGCCTCAGTATTTCTCGATATTTGGCAGGCTTTTAATAACGTCTGGCACAACGGTTTGCTATATAAATTAAAATCTTTACTGCCTAGCGATATGTACCTTATCCTGAAGTCCTATATTAATGAACGTTCGTTCCAAGTAAAAATCTATAATAATTTCTCAACGTATTACTGAATCCAATCTGGAGTTCCTTAGGAAAGTGTACTCCGTCCATTCCTGTATCTAATCTTTACTGCTGACATACCTACTACAGATGACGTGACAGTGGCGACTTTTGCCGATGATACAGACGTTTTAATTTCAAACAAAGACCCAGACATAGCATCTAAAAAGCTACAAAATTACTTGCATACATTAGAGAATTGGTTAACAAAATGGAAAATTAAAATCATCATACACATATGTCCAAAAGTTTGGAATATTGGAATATTTAATCTTTTTATTAATATTTATATATAAAATCTTCTGAATAGTTAAACATTATTTTGTTTTAATTCTCAACAATACTAAATAAATCTCAAAACCAGATAAATGATATACAAAAAAATTATTTATTCTATTGGAGTGAAAAACTTAGAATGTACAACTTACATTTAAAAATAAATTAGTATAGAAAAAAATAATTTTTAATAAAACTAATAATTAGTATTTACTCCATTGGCCTGGATGGATGCCTGTAGGCGATTTGTCATGCTACCCATTAACTGGTCGAGCTGGGCTTGCGGAATTCTCTCCCATTCTTCACTAGCAGCATCTTTTAGTTCTCGAAATGTAATAGGGGGATTGTTTCGCTTCTTGATGCGTGTTTTTAGAATGTCCCAAGCATGTTCAATAAAGTTCATGTCGGGGGAATTCGAATGCCACTAATGTAGATATTCCTTCTACTTCCAGAAAATTTTGTACTGATGCTGTTCGATGACGAGTTGCGTTGTCATGCATAAACACAAATTCATCACCTACTGCTCATCGGAATAGACGTACGACAGGATTTTAAACTCCCTCGATGTACACAGCACCAGTGACTCTTCTCTCCAGAACCAGCAGTGGCGTCCGTGTACCATTCATAATACCACCCCAAACCATAATACTGCCAGCTTTAAATGGGACACGCGGTTGGGCTGTTTCTAGTCGGGCTGGTCGTCCTGGGGCCCTCCAGACCAGTGTTCTTCGCAAATCAGATACCAAGCCAATTTTTGACTCACCAGAGAACATCACGTTATTCCAGTTAGGACCATGATGTACCATTTCTCTAAATTGTTGTTAAAGACTAGAAATTTCTCTGGATATACCACTTGTAGATTCCAGACGATTTCTACGACCTATTAATGTTATTTGCCAATCTTGTGCTGCTGTTGTACATCGACTTTTACCACTTCTGGGTCGATCCTTGACGTCATTTGTATCTTGGATTTTTTTTAAATTTTTGAAACAGCACTCTGAGTAACATCAACAATATTCGCGATATAACTTTGACTAAAGCCCTGTTGTAACAAAGTAATTACTCTAGATCTGTCAAAATGAGATATCACGTTTCTAGACATTTTTAAATGGCTCAATTCAAATTTAAATAAAGACTGAAATAATTTGTAAATACGCTAATCAGTTGAATGTGACCAAAATCATACAAAAATGATTAAAATTTTTTATTATTTTCATTTAAAAACGCTCTAGAATGGATATCGACAAAAGGTTTAAAACCACCATAGGCGTAGATATATTATTTGTACGTATTCCAAACTTTTGGACATGTGTGTATATCATCAAATCATCAAAATAGGATAAATAATAATCATCAAAAAATTAGACTAGCTGAACTGAACTGAATAAACATAAGATTGAACGGAACCATATTTAATAATCGACACTAATTCTCGCATTTACTGATGATATCGTTATAGTGGGCAGAAGTATGAGAGACGTACTGCAGTATTTTACGAAATTTAAGAACGTGGCAAGTGAACTAGAACTTATTGTAAACGAGAAAAAAATTAAATAATTGTCCGTTGCTAAAAACCCTCAAAATGTTTAACAGAAATCCAAATGAACGACTATATCTTTAAGCAAGTCAAATAATTCACATATCTTTGATCGCTAGTAAATACAATTAACACGACAAGCCGTAAAAAGAAGCATAGCAATAGCAAATAGAGATCTCCATGGTTTTCAAAAACATCTAAGAAATAAAAACCTAAAACATTCAGTAAAGGTTAAAACTTACAAGACCTTAATAAGATCGGTTTTAATATATGAGGTTAGAAGATAAGACGAGAGACTACTTGGTATCTTTAAAAGGAAAATATTTCAAAAGATTTTAAGCCGTAAATAAAAATAGTCTGTGGCGTCGAAGATATATCTTTGAATCATACCAGCTATAGACAGATCTAGATATTGTGAAATTTATTAAGGTTCAAAGACTAATATGGACTGGACACATTGCTAGGATGTCAAATAATAGGTATATTAAGGGAACAATCTTAAACCCAAAGGGCAGAAAAAGTAGGAGACGACTCCGTAGAAGATGATGAAGTGAAAGAAGACATTGGGATTGTAAGGGTTTGACGATCGAGGGAAGTTGCTAGAAATCGACCAGAGCAACGACTTCTTTGCAAGCAGCTCAAGATCCACAAAGGATTGTTGAGCCAATTATGATGATGATAATAAACTTTCCACTATGGTTTATCCATCTACATTAGGCTTATCTAACCTTAATTCAGCAAAATATGTTGTTTGTCAGTGATCTTACCTTATTATTTTTATTTTCAATCTATTTATAAATTACAAGGATTTAAATTTTTAGTTTTGAAATTTTTTTTCGTGTGCAGATGACGTTTAACTATAATCAAGAACTAATTGTATTGACAACTAGGAATTTTGACAAGAAAATATTCATTTAAAAAAGGGACATTGCTACTTTTCAGAATTGTTTATTAGTTAATGGAATGACTTTAAATGCTTTAAGTACTACCATGTTACATTTACTAGATCTAGAGATCTAATAGCTTTCAATTCCAATATTTTTAACACTAAAGAGAGTAACTATAATAGACTTGGTATTTTTCGTTTATTCGCAGATGCCTTTAATTGACAACTATAATTTAATTACTAGAACGGCTCATCAAATTCTTGGTTTTGATTTTCGTAATTTAAAGGATTTATTTATTAATGCCACAAAATTAGTTTACAAGGCATTCATTTGCTCAAAAGTATGTTCCAAGTGCATTATCCCCATTATATCAAATCCACGATGTGTTATTCAAAAAGTATAACAAAGATTTCTAGCGTTTGTTCTGTCGAAATTAAACGAGCCTCAAAATTTAAGACTATCCAAGCTTGATCTCTGGAACATCGAAAGGTAATGACAGAATCAGTACAGCTTTTTAAACTTTTATCTGGCAATAATCATTGCTCTTCTTTGCTTGAGTTGTTCTTATTTTGTAACGAATATTTTGCCTACCACATTGGGATCCTAGGAGGTTGAAAATTGGGTACAGACATTATTGGGGTAGAGATAGGGCAAGCACAATAAGCGAAACTATTGCGAACGGCACTCAACGTTTATTTGGAGAGCTGGGTCGTGGACAAGTGAATGGCAAGGGGTTGGATTGGGGAAACTACAAAGATGAAACAAAAGGGGTTAGAAAGTTTTTGTTTTAAATAAATAAACAAAATGGTTTAAAAAAAAAATTACACATTTATTGTTTTCTCACAACAAACAGTTACAAAAGTAAATAGTACAAAAATAATACTATATAAATAGTTACAAAGATAAATACCAAAATAACAAAGAAAAATATTTACTATGTCCTATTCGTTTATCAACTCTAGAAGTTGGAGATACTACAAGAATTTACAATTGTTACTGGGCGATAATTTGTAGTAGAAATAAATTATTACAAATGAAGAAATATCTTTTTAAGTTAAACTATGCATAGAGGTTAACCTTTAAAAAAAAGAAACAAAATCTCAAATATGATTAGATATTTACCAAATGTCAAAAATAGTGCTAGCTGTCATATGTCAATAGTAAATCTTAAAACTGAGAACAAATATCTCAGATGAGAGACGGCTTATAAATAAAAAACAGTGATTACTCGTTCAAAATTGACACATTACATTGAGTATAATTCACTTTTTTCCACAAATTTTAAACCTTTACTTAAACTGAAACTATACATTGAACTTAACACTGCTACACATTTTCCATGAAAAGGGACAAAAAACACAAAACTTTACAAATTTGACGCAAAATTTGGACCAACGCTGAAGCAACTGCCCCTGGCAGCGACCTCAGCGAGAGTCATGTAATTATCTTTGAAATTCATTTGCCCAACTTGGTATAAACAAAACATAAGAACGGGAATATTTATTTGAAACGCGGAATATTAAGCGGCTTCGATCAAAAGAAAATACCAAAGAAATACGCGTCCGTAATATATTAACAAACTGTAAAATGTGTTTATATCAACTCGGTGACGCAAAAAGATAGGGACGACTGGAGAGAAATTCTTGAGGAGGCTAGGACCCACACAGGGTTGTAAGGTCAGAATGATGATGATGGTTTTCAGAGTATTGTGGCGAATTTTTTGCGAATTGAATTCAATGATGAGGATGTAGGATTTACTGATTTCTTATTAAAATATTAATATTTTCTTTTATAAATGAAATTTATTTTTAAGGAATATCCTGATATTCATGTGGATAATAAACTAATATAACGTAGTACGAAAGAACCCGAGAATGACACAAGCAGGAATCAACCTTTAGAATTTGAGTAATTTATACTTTTTGTGGATTTAACTCAATTAGATGATATTGGACATGTATTGTTTAAAAATGTTGTACCTTTACTCTAAATTTGATTACTTCATTACACCTTCTCTATATGGCGTTAAACAGTACTCTTCTACAATCCAATAGAAGGACAGACTTACACCAGTCAGCTGGCATACGCAAGCCTTGATTTTCTCTAAACTGCTGTACTGGACAGAAACATGTCCTAACGCAATTCCTACCCAATACCTACCATGTCCTACCAATTTTCCAAACCAACTCACCAACCCGCCTGGCAAGCGTAGAGTTTGAATGCCACAACCCCTTCAGCATAAACAAACATTCAAGAAAAGGGCCCATGGATAGCGAGTAGAGGATGCGAAAAATTCCCGGGTTATAGGAGTCTAAAACAACGACGAACGCTGCATATAATTACATATAATGTACAAACCTTATCTAAAGATAAGAAAATGCTGGAACTGAAGGAAGACCACAAACATGTCAAATGGGATATTATAGAAATTACCGAAGTCAAAAGAAGGGGTGAAGATCAGGTCAAACTAAAATCAGGCAATATATTCCACAATAAAGGGAATAATCTACAACTCAAGGAATGGGTATATTAATACACAAAAATCCAGGTAAACGCCCCCACCAACGATTACGAAGGTGAACTTTAATAAAGCCTTTAACGAGATGGAAGGAGTAAGAAATAAGGAACCGGCACAGTATAATGTGATAATGGAAAATGAGACGATGATTGAAAGCCAAACTCGGAAGAAAAAAGGATAAACTAGAAGTGGTAGTCGGAGATTTAGGAATTGGAGTAAGAAACGTCAAAGGCAAAATACATAATAACTTGCTGTTTGAAACTATAACTACCTCTGAAAGTTGGGACTCAATGTAGAACAATAAGACTCACGACTTTCTTTGAGACCCAGTTGTTAGGCCTTGTCTAGCGCAGTCTCTTAGGTATGACAACGTCTTATCTTAGAAGTAAAGATAAAAAATGGGTTTGTCTGGGACAAATAAACTAAGATATGAACTAATCATATTTATTATGCACAAAAAATATAATTTAAATTTGAATAATAAAGAAAGCACATAATACAGATTTACAAAAATAATTTTAAAATGATACTTATGACAAATATTGTTGTCTTCAACAGTATTGTAAAATATAGTTGTTGGTTTCAGATGTAGCTGAATCTAGATACTTGCATGTATGTATCCTCAGGTGGCCATTGAGTTCTGAATAATAGTTGCAGTTGTTGGTCGACCGTGTGCTATGGAAAGTCGTTAACGATGCTTAGGAAGTACTAGAACGACTTATCTACAACAGAATAAGTCCAAAGCTACTTGAATAACTACCGGTTGATCAGACAGGTTTCCGACCGAAAAGACCAGATCGGGTTTTTTCACTTACCACATTTATTGAGGCAGGATTCAAGAGAAAACTTAAAACTGCAGCCGCATTCATAGATCTAACAGCGGCCTACGATATCCCAACAAAACTGAAGAATGGACTGTCTCAGGGATCTGTCCTAGCTCCTCTTCTCTTTAGCCTGTAGATCGCTGATATACCAGAAACCAGATCAAGGAAGTTTGGTTACGCCGATGACTGGGTCCTTGAAATAAGGTGGAAGTCATTTGAAGAAACTGAAGAAATCCTCACAGCGGACTTACACAGAGTAAGAAAATATTTCCGTTAATGAAGGCTCCAACCAAACGCTACCAAAACAGAGGTTTCCAGTTTCAACCTAAATAACAAGCTTGCAGAAAGAACCAAAGTACCTTGAGCTGACTCTTGACAGAACCCTATCTTTTAAGGAACATCTGTCAAAACAGCGGAAAAACTTAAATCCAAAAACAACATCATTCATAATCTGGGAGCATTGGCTTTCACCTTGCGATCATCTACCCTGGGCCTTGTTTTCTCGACCGCGGAATACTGCTTTTCATCCTGGCTTCAATAGCCCACATAGAAGTACAGAGTACAGAAAGATACTTAGTAACGAGATCCTGCCAATCTATCAAGATATAGATGCTGCCAACGGAAACCGTCTACGCTCCAGATGACCGTCAATAAAACCTGTACTGCTGTAGAAAATGAGTTCAACTAAACGACCACTTAGAGTCGATAATGGATGGAACAACAAAATAGCAGCTTACCCTGCATCACACAATAACTACCAGGTTTTGACTTACCACGCAACACATGGATTATGCTGCACCGAATCAGAACCCAACACGGTAGATGCAGTTACTTGATGCCCAAATGTATGGTAAACGACCATCCCCACTCTGCGACTGCGGACAACCACAAACCATCTGTCACATCACAGAAGTACAGAACAGTGTCCCACAAGATCCTATCAAGGCAGGTCAGAGGATTTCCTAACGGCCACTTCAGAGTCGATAGATTATATAAATAAGTTAGACGTTTGTTTGTAAACATATTTATTATGTTTTATACAAAATATATGTAAATTTAAATAAAAATGTGTCAAGTGCCATACGATAAATAAAAAATCTTCTTAAATAGATTAAAAATGGGAAAAAATATTGCCACCACCATCATTTAGAAGACTTAGAAGTGAAGACTGACATGACAGATGTCAAGAGGAGCCAAATGACAGATATACTTTGTCGACTGAAGGGCATAGAAATTTGATGTTTTACAGCATAGAACATAATGGGATCTGAATAAAGCAATTAGAATATTTAGTCAAAGTTAAAATTGGAATTTAGATTTTGACGAAATATTTAGTAAATAGAAAGTTGAGTAGAGAGTTGAGCGCCAATTATTTTTGGAATAAAAATAGTAAACTGTAGAGAAAGGCCTATGTCCAGTAGTGGACACGATTGGCTAATTGTTGATACGGCGTTATCTTAACTTTGGTAGCATTTGGCTAACTGACCCAGAATTAAAAACAATCTTCCTTGGACCAGGAGAAACGTACGTATCAATTTTCAAGTCTCTAGAACTTTTTCTTCAATGGTTATTGCTTAGATATACAGGCAATTCCTTAATACATTTGAACAGTTGATTTAAAATAAAAGGATCGTAGGTTAATCGGTATTTCGTTATTCTCCGACTAGATTTTAATAAGCTTTCTATAGAAAATTGTAGAAAAGAACTTATACATGAAACTTTAAAAAAATATGTCCTTATTTTAAATTCACCCTGTATGGTTCTCATCTCAAAGCAGAAGAACAAACTCGTGCCCCTTTTTCGAATCCGAACCCATTATATGTCCGTTGCCCATGAAGTCGGCGCCTATGAATGCATTTGTCGCAAAATGCTCCATATCGGGTAATCACTCCGTAGAGTTTAACGGAATTACTTTCTAACGGGTGGGGCCGGCCTACGCAAGCAACTAATGTTTTTTGCTCACTCACCATGCTACCATTGTGAACTGCTACTATTTTATACAATAGCCTTCACGTACATTTCGTATCTCCGTTATATCTCTGTGTTGTAATATTAAATCTTTTCAGTTGAAAGTCAGCGCTACGATTTTTTTTGTAACCCTGTATACGATCGTTACTGATGATTTTTTTTATCGAAACGCTAATTTAACTTTAAGTAGCGGTATTGTTGTTGACGCAATTGAAAATTAATCAACAAATGCTACTATTGTTATTAATCAGTCCATTGGTGATATAGCCGTTTCTATAAGTCAATTTATCGTTTATTTCTTTACAAAATTGCATATAAAACAACCATTTAATACGATATACGAGTAGAAACAAAGACGTTATCGTTAAAAAATCTGATATTGAAAATCAGATATGTAGTTGCTTGTCATTTTAATTTGCAAATATACACTTTTAAAATGACTTTTTTACTATCGTCATCATCATTCTGGCTTTACAACCCTGCGTGGGTCCTAGCCTCCTCAAGAATTTCTCTCCAGTCGTCTCTATCCATCGCCATTCTCTACCAAGCACGTAATCCCATATTTCTCATGTTTTCATCGATGTTATCAAGGAACCTTGTTTTGGGTCTTCCTCTTCTTCTCGGACCAATAGGTCTATCAAGGAGCGTTTTTCTAGCTGGGTCCATCCGCATTAAATGTCCACCTCAGACGTCCTATACACTGCTCCATAGATTCGCCTTAGTACTTTTCTTTAGAGACATATTAATATGTTTTCATTATTTTTTGTTAGAGTCTAGGTCTCTAAACCATATTTTAGGACTGGGCATATTTTTGTTTTGTATAGTTATAGTTTTGTATTTCTCGATATCACTGTGGATTTAAGGAGGAGATTGAGCCCAAAATAGCATCTGTTGGCCGTGAAAATTCTGCGATTTATCTTTGCGGTAGTATTATTTTTGGATGCGGCAGTAATGCATGGATTTGCAAAAAAGCCTCCCCATACGTATGTTAACTAATAGAAAATCGTTTTATTTAAAGTAGTAATGGACATTTAATTGTAGCTAATGATAGTACTACCGAAGGTTCATGCTTCATGTGGGACGAGTTTAGTGAAAAAAGTATTGGCAACGGGATAGCTTCCGCTGTGATAGAGTGCTTAAAAAATTTACCTTCTACAACAGAAGATGTAACATTTTAGTTAGACAACTGCTCTGGCCAAAACAATTTTTTTATTTTGTATGTATATGTGGGTCCATAATACCTCAGTAGTTAGAATTCATCATAAATATTTACTCAACGGGCATACACACAACGAAGAAGACACAATAGCTACATGCACTGATTGAGAGGAAGAAGAAAAGACTGCTTACTGTCAGTATTTCTGTACCACATGAATGCGCCCATTTTATACGGACCTGCAGTTCTTTAAAACCGCTTATTGTTTATGAGCTAAAAACAAGTGACTTTTTCAACTTTGAAAAAATGGGCAAAGAATCTACAACTCCTCTTGTTAATGGAAAAGGAACACAGACAATAAATTATTTCTATCCCTAAAATTATGCACTTGAAAGTCTAAAATGACCACCCTGGCATATGTTTTATTAAACAAAATATTTCCAGGAAAATTTTAAAACTGTCAATTTTAGAAGGCAAATGAGAAGTTCTCTCGATGGTCTCTTACCAAAGAGACCGTACCAAATAAAAATCAATTCCAATTAATAGTTTAAAATATAACCACCCAATGAAATTGCTAGAATGGGTACCTTCTATTTACCATTTCTTCTATAAGTGTTAAAAACAACAAATTCTTTATGTTCCGAATATGATTAACTGCTTTTTAATTTAAGTTTTATATTATTTTTATAATGTTAAGTTCTGATTATAAGGTTCTTTTCTTAATGAAAGTATACCAAAAGGGCGGTTGTTCTGTTTTTATTAATATAGTATCACAGAACAAAAAAGGTTGTAGTCCTAAATTATTTATTATTTCAATACAGAACGATTTAACGCTGACTATATTATTATAAAATAAAATATAAAGCATGCTTTACCACTTTCTTTAAAAACATAAAACATAAAGCATAAAGCTAAAATCATTTGATGATTTTAAAAGCATTTTAAATTATTGTGTACAAATTAAGAGCACTAATTTTGATCTACTGCAAAACAAAGTGAAAGTCCTGTAAATTCCAAACTCCAAAGATTACATTTTCAAAGCAAAACAGACGATAAATTGGACTGACATGGGGAATCTACAACAAGCATTCCACAACATATCCTTAAAAGTTATAGAAAGCTTAGATTTCGGCAATTATCTGAATTTTGGTTTCGAAAACTAAGAAATCTTGGGATTTTGACCATTTTTTCTTAGATGGCACCTTATGTAGATATTTCACGTTTACAGATTCTACATAGTCGCTCTCAGTTGTTCTGATAGGACGAAGTACGTACAAGCGAATACTGGAAGCACTATACTAAAATCAAATCTTAACTGTCTGCTCTAGAAATAAGTATTACAGATTCAATTGGAGGAAAAGAGAGGTAAATGAAAAGTTTTTTTGAGTGTGGAATGATTGGTAACCGAATTGAGTGGAGGGTAAGAATTAAATAAATTAGATATAGCCAAAGAAAAGAAGATATTTAGATAGGGAAAGGTTGCAATACAGTAAAAACCTTAGAAGAAAGGAGAGAAAATCTCAAAAAATATATGGAAAAGAGTAGATGGCTGGACGAATATCACCGAATGAGATTTATTCGTGTTTGTATTATGAAGGGCAGAAAGACAGATGCCAATTAAGAAGAAAGATACTAGACAAATATTAATAAGAGAGAGAATACGAATTGTAAAGGACGGAATAGAATATAAGATTAGGAAAATAGTTGTCGGTGTATGGAAGTGAAGTCACGAGTAACGATTGACCCAATTTTGGCTAGTCCTCATGTCTATCTGACAGTTTCTAGATATTCATACATATCTAAACGGAGTAAGTTTTGTCTTAAATTTTGTGAATCACAGATACCGTCTGGGATGTGTTTACTTTGAGATGATGAGATAAGGTAGAAGTATTGTCTCGTTTAGAGTATTCTGCTGATCTGCTGGATAATGATCTGTATGTTCTTCCGATATAGGAAGCATCGCAATCAGAGTATGACAATAAATACATACTATGAACCGTTAGTCAGCATTTCCAGCTTTCGTGTGGGTGTTAGTCGGCATAAATTTGATTGTATTTTGATTTATAGTAGTCCGATTTGTTCTGCTTCTGCTATTAGGACGATTAGGATTTCCGTGGTTCTCGTCCTGGTTCTTGTTATATTCTCATCATTGTCAGCATATGCTAAAATTTGGACTGATCTATTAAATATAGATCCCTGCTATCAAAATAAGTGTCTCGAACGACTTTTTCTAAGGCTGACGCGTCACAGCATCTTCCTGACTTAATGCACTATATGTTTCAAATAAAATTTACGCGTCATTCTGAGTTTTTACTGCTGACAGCATCTTGGCTATCGTTAAATGTATCATGCGTTTTTTTTTTGATAAATTGCATGTTCCTAACTCATTGACAGCATTGTACATTCTTGGTTTTATGACACTGTCATATGTAGTTTTAAAATCTACGAATTGATGGCAGATTAATTGATGGCAATTGAGAAAATATATATTTTGGGGTGGACCTACCGGTAGAGGACCCCAAAATAGATGAACCATTGCAAGCAATTAACAAATTTAAAAACGGAAAAGCTCCACATAAAGACTTATATGGAACGAAGAGAAAATACCAACACAATGACACAAAAGTGTAATTATCCCCATCCATAAAAAGGGAGAATAAACCAAGTGCTCTAATTATAGAGGCATCTCCCTACTTAATACGACATATAAAATCTTATCGAACATCCTATTAAGTAGGCTGACACCATTTGTAGAAAATTTCATGGGGGAATACCAAGCCGGCTTCAGAAAACATAGATGGACCATCGATGAGATCTTTACTCCAAGACAGCAGCTTGAAAAAGAATGGGAATTCAATAGAACTATCCACAATCTCTTCATAGATTTCCAGCAAGCGTACGACAGGAATAAAAATTTTTTTAACAACAAGCCTAGTTATAAAAAGAACGAAACTAGTGATATAAAGAACTCTTATCTTTGAACGTAAAATTCTCCCGCATTTCTATGGAGGAGTACAGGAGGGCGAATTATGGCGTAGACGCTATAATTTTGAACTTTATTGCCTCTATGACAGACCTGATATTATTTGGTCCATCAAAATAAACCGGCTGCGGTGGTTAGGTCACATAGAGAGAATGACTGATATGGAGCCGCCAAAACATATTTATAACCAAATAATGGTGGAGTGAGAAGACTTGAGAATGTTGGGAGTACGAAACTGGAAAGCCAAGGCGAAGAATAGGGGAGAATGGAGACTTATCCTTGAGCAGGCCAAGACCCACCATGGGTTGCCAATGATGATGATGATGTACGGCAGCATTAAAAGGGATCAGATGTGAAATACAATGGCAGAACTTTCAGTTCCAAAAAAACTTTTTCAGCTTTTTAAGTTATGTGTGAATAGCTGATCCAGAGTACGGATAGGTAACAAACTCTCAGAATCTTTCGAAATAAGTAGTGGCCTGAAACAAGGAGATGCGCTGTCACCTCTCCTTTTTAATATCATCCTGGAGAAAGTAGTAAGAGCAGCACAACTTAAAACAGAATTACTGACAGTAAATGGACCAAAATTACTACTAGCATACGCAGATGACATTGACATTGTGGGAAACACAGTCACCAATGTGAAGGAGTCTTTTAATAAATTGGAGGTAGAGGCAAAGAAAACTGGTTTAGGGGAAAGGAAGAGAAAATTAAATACATGTGCATCAACAGACAAAAGGGACGAGATAGAATAGGGCAAAATGTTACAATAGACCCATATAACTTTGAAAGAGTGGAGAGTTTTAACTATCTCGGAGCAACAATCACTGCAGATAACGATATCGCGGAAGAGATTAAAGAAAGAATTCAGGCAGCAAACAGATTTATGTACAGTTTCCACAATCCTAATAAATCTGAAAGCCTAACACGAACATCAAAGATTAGTAGCAACCACTACCAAATGAGAACAAATGCTGAGGTCAAGCAGATGTATAGAGCGAGCGATATAGTCCAAGAGATTAAATCCCAACGTCTAAGATGGGCCATGTCCATAGACTCCCAAATAACCGCCTTACCAAGTTAATATGGGAGGAAGCCCCCACAGGAAGAAGGCCCTTAGGACGTCCACAAATGCGATGGAGAGACAATATATGGTCAGATCTAAGAACAATGGGGCTACCCACTGACTCAACTATTATGGACGACCGTTTAAGATGGAAGCAAGTTGTGCAGTCAGCCAAAACCCACCACGAGTTGTAGTGCTACGAGAAGAAGAAGAAGAAGAATTGATGGCACATATCTATATGAAACACGTGTGCATATTCGAGAATTTGGCGTAGTGTGTAGATCTGGTTAATAGTTGAAACTCTACACCTAAACCTGCCTGATATTCTCGTAGGAACGCTTCCTTAGTCATATTACTACTGTTTGTAATACTGATACTAATACAAGTTTATAATACTAACAAACAAAAGCAATAGACACTCTAAAGAAAGTAAGAAGAATGAAGTCAATAACACAATTATAGTGGACCTGGAATATTGCTATTTAAAATCAATTTCATATTTACAAACCTAATATGGGATGAGGAAGAATATGGAAACCGATATAAAAGATACATTCTAGAAAGAAAATTGCAGGAGTTTTTAATAGATGCAGGAAGAAAAATAAAGAAAACATCCAAACTCTCGACTAAAATTTAAGAATTTAATTCGATCCCATTAATTTTGTTTTCTCTTCAACAATTTAATGATACCACAGAATATGTTAAACTAAATACGTTGTTTCAATAAATTAATTCATTTTAAATACTTAAAACCTTTCGGAAGAATATCATTAAAGAATAACACAATAACTTACCTTGGAGCCAAAATTGATACACATCTTAAATGGGACAGTTATGTTAATGCGACCGAAAAAGATCTAAGATTCATTCTATTCACTTTTAGGCATCTTAGACAGGTCCTTGAAGATAAAATAATTTATCACTCATTTGTGGGAGTGTACAATAGTCATGTACGAAACCTGACGTTATGCAAAAATAATTTTTAAAAGATTCTTAGTTGGACTGATAACATCTTCGACCTTCCAATGTTAGTTTAACTAGCGGAGTCGTTACAAAATTATAATTACTATTCTAATGGTAGTATTTTCTTGTTGATTGGTATTTCAAATTCAATGAAATACTGCCATTACCGCATGCCCCATTTTATCTATTTTTTCAGCTTTTACAGTCTTTTCCTATTTTTTTTTTTTTTCAGGGGTTTAAATTGTCCAGCGGCCATAATAATCTATTAATATATATAGCTGGACAAACAAGTTTTTATGAGAAAATAATTGCTTACTATCCCTTACAGCCTCCCTTATTTCAATGTTATTCTATGTTCTTATTATTATTCGACGATGTCTTAGTTATTCGTTGTTCTTATAATTTGCGCTCATTTGTGCCCATATTTTTCTATCTTGTGCTATTCGAGACCACGTTGTTCCTGTTAATTTTCTTATATCATAATTCCATCTGAGATTCGGGCGCCTCGTTGGTCTCTTAGTGGTCCATCTGTTGTCTGTTCTTCTTGCTATATGTCCTGCCCATTGCCATTTTAGAAATTTTATTCTTTGGATTACATCAGTCACCTGGGTTTGCCTCCGTATCCATTCAATTCTTTTACGATCCCTCTTTGTTATCCCTAGCATACATCTTTCCATTGCTCTTTGAGTTAGTTGAAATGTCGACGTTATTTCTCCCTTTAATATCCAAGTTTCACATCCATATGTCAAGACGGGTAATATGCATTGATCAAATACTCTTTTCTTGAGGTATAGTGGCATTTTGGACTTGAAGACTATGGAATTTCGTCCGAATACTGACCACGCTTGTTTTATTCGTCTGTTGATTTCCGGAAGTAGTGATCACGATTTATGTATGAGCTGTCCCAGGTATATGTATTCGTCTACTACTTCTAGCGAGGTTTCATTAAGGTTTATTTCCACGTTGGCGATCAGATCATTGCACATTATTTTAGTCTTTGCTAGGTTCATTTTTAGGCTTACCTCATTGCTGGCTGTATTAAGGTCAATAATTTGTAATTGTAATTCTTCAGGACTTCTAGCAATTAGAATGATGTCATCAGAGAATCTAAGATGGTTTAGGTATTCTCCATCTATACATAGACCTTACTGTTCCAGTCTAATTTCCGGAAGATATTTTCTAAGGTTGTAGTGAAGAGCTTAGGGGATATGGTGTCTCCTTGTCAGACTCCTTTCTGAGTGGGAAATTCTGGGGTATTTTCATATATGCTTACTCTAGCTGTGGCCTCTTTGTATATATTTGCTAGCGTTTCGACATATGGTTTATCTACTCCTTGGTCGACAAGAGCTTCTATGACTGCTCTTGGGTAGACGGAGTCAAATGCCATCTCGAAGTCTATGAATGCTAGCGCCAGTGGTATATCATATTTTTTTGTTCTGCTCATTACTTCTCTTAATGTTTGAATATGATCCATTGTGCTGAAGCCACTTCTAAAACCTGCTTGCTCTCGGGGTTGTGCAGCGTCAAGTGTGTTCTGTATTCTGTTGTTAATGATTTTGGTGAATACCTTGTATATCACAGGCAGCAAGCTGATCGGTCTACAATTTATAATTTCTTCCTTGCTACCTTTCTTGTGAATGAGGATTATGTTGGCTGAATTCCACTTTTTCGGAATATGTCTTGATTTTAGGCAGTCTGTGTATATTTTTGCTAGGATTTTCCAAGTTGTTTTACCAGCAATCTTTAGAAGTTCGGCTGTAACACCGTCATTACCGGCTGCCTTGCCGTTCTTCATGCTCTTAAGAGCTGCCTCTACCTCATCCACGAGAACATATATATATATATATATATATATATATATATATATATATATATATATATATATATATATATATATATTATTTACGGTAACAATTGACTTCCCACATGTAAAGTTGTAGGTTCAATTGGCTTCCGCTGGTCAATTGGCATCCGGTATTCGGATGCCAATTGACCTCTTCAAAATAATATCAGAAACGCATAGTGGATGATATTATAAGGCTCTTTACGCGATATGAACCCGGAATCCAATTGGACCGTTTTTTGATTCGTAAATAAATCGTAGTTCGAGGCAAAAAATAAGCAGCGCCACCATCGATTTGTGTATATTGAGTTGAAGCGATATTCATGTCGTTACAGCTTAGCGGTTCAATTGGCATCTACAGGATGTGATACGATTTTGGAAGCCAGTTAGTCACTTAGATTGTCTTAGATTCCAGGTTTATAAAGGTTCGAGTAACATCTGGTCGATTCGCGTTTGAGTTTAATTCTTAGAATGGATATTTTTTGTTTAGTTTTTGGATTTACAATATATTATTGGTTTTATCTTACTTTCTTGTTATCTGCAGTCTTTTATTTTTTTTGAAAGGTTTTATAACCTTATTTCTCAGCGCCATGTGTATAATTTTTTGAAGCACATTGCTAAAACGTTGTGTATTAAAAAGCATTTAATGTTAGGGGTTGTAAATGCATTAAAAATGTTGTGAATTTTGAAAATGTGGTTTGGCGCTGTGTTAATAAGATTCTTTCGTTAAGATGCTTAGTTTTTATCTATCTCTGGTTATGCTTTGTCTTTTTTTCTGTGAAAGTATTAACTAATATTATAAATGTGAGTGAAAGGTGTTTGTCGGCTTGTTTTTTTTCGCATTCCCTGTTTAACTTTTTAACCGATCATATTGATTATTTTTGCAATTTTGACAGGGACACAAATAAGCACAGATGGTACATTTTATTAAAAAAAGTTGTATTTTCAAGGGAAACTTCTCGGCAGAAGACGCCATCACAATCGAATCGAGGATAAAAGCTAGTATTTTATATGTAAATGAGAATGCAATCCACTCTTAACTGATCAACATTTAATATGTCATCACAGGTGTTCCGTGTGCAATGCTGCCAGGTCACCCATGTACAGCTTGGAACAACAAGAGCCATTTGCTGATCGGTTTAGGTCACCGAAACCCAACCAATTATGATTGGATCAACAGAAACAACTACTCCGTGGGCTAATACCCCTACCGGCATTGAATTATACTATTGATCCAATGGTCGCAGAACAACACAACCCATCAAGTGTGAAACGCCAAACAGCTGTTTCGGTCCGCCAGACCTTATCAGTGACGCTTGGCTTCTCCATTGGAAAGTTGTCCGTTCTGCTTAAGGGGACAAGGTCCTCTGAATCTCAATTGTAAATGAGAATGCAATCCACTCTTAACTGATCAACATTTAATATGTCATCACAGGTGTTCCGTGTGCAATGCTGCCAGGTCACCCATGTACAGCTTGGAACAACAAGAGCCATTTGCTGATCGGTTTAGGCCGCCGAAACCCAATTAATTATGTTTAGATCAACAGAAACAACTACTCCGAGGGCTAATACCCCTACCGGCATTGAATTATACTATTGATCCAATGGTCGCAGCACAACACAACCCATCAAGTGTGAAACGCCAAACAGTTGTTGCGGTCCGCCAGACCTCATCAGTGACGCTTGGCTTCTCCATTGGAAAGTTGTCCGTTCTGCTTAAGGGGACAAGGTCCTCTGCATCTCAAATATAAATGAGAATGCAATCCATTCTTAACTGATCAACATTTAATATGTCATTACCGGTGTTCCCTGTGCAATGCTGCCAGGTCACCCATGTACAACTTGGAACAACAAGAGCCCTTTGCTGATCGGTTTAGGTCACCGAAACCCAACCAATTATGTTTGGATCAACAAAAACCACTACTCCGAGGGGTAATACACCTACTGGCATTGAATTATACTATTGATCCAATGGTCGCAGATCAACACAACCCATCAAGTGTGAAACGCCAAACAGCAGTTTCGGTCCGCCAGACCTCATCAGTGACTCTTGGCTTCTCCATTGGAAAGTTGTCCGTTCTGCTTAAGGGGACAAGGTCCTCTGAATCTCAAATGTAAATGAGAATGCAATCCACTTTTAACTGATCAACATTTAATATGTCATCACAGGTGTTCCGTGTGCAATGCTGCCAGGTCACCCATGTACAGCTTGGAACAACAAGAGCGTACAAATGTCTGCTCGAAGGTACATATTGCAGCTTACTACTTTTTAATAAGAGACGAGTAGGGGAGCTGCAGAGATTACCTTTAGATATTTATTTAAAACATCATGATTCTCAATCTTCTAAAGAGTTTGAGAAAGTCCTAACAGAAACCGAGAAAATTTTAGTTCACTCTTTAAAACGCATAGTAATAAGAGGTAAGAGAGGTAGAGGCGTACCTGTTCTCTTTGACAAATTGACCAAAAGTGGAGTTGACACTTTAATTAAATATAGGAATAATTTTTTTACCTCTTACAACGAATACCTATTTGGCATACCGAATACTATTAACTGCATCAGTGGATATCATGTTCTCAGAAAGCATGCTTCTAAGGTGTTGAATGATGCAAACAAAATCACTACCCTCACGTCAACTCGCCTCAGAAAACACTTAGCAACAATAATACAAATTTTAAAAATGGAAAAGGGTGAACTAGAACAACTAGCAAAATTTATGGGGCATACCTCAAAAACTCATGATGAGTGGTATCGTCTCCCGTCAGACATTTACCAAACCGCAAAAGTTTCCAAAATATTATTGCTCGCTCAAAACACTAATATTGACCAATATAAAAATCGAAATTTAAATGAGATTGAAGTCGATAACGAGATATTGGAAGACGCAGAAGAAGCTGATAGTGACGAAGAAAATACTAATCAACCTATTCTTCAACAAAATGAAGTAAACATCCCGTCACAAAATAGAATACGGGAGAAAGGTAAACGTATTTTAGTTCCATGGACAAAAGAGGAAAAAGAACTTACGCAAAAATTCTTTGCACGTCATATTAAGAAGAAAATTCCGCCAAAAAAAATGGAAGTTTTAAATTTGGTAGAAAAGTATCCAAATGTTTTTAAAAACAGGAAATGGGACACAATAAAAGTATTTGTACAAAATAAATATAAATTACAATAATTCATTCAAGTGATTACGAGTTTCAATAAAATATTCTATTACAATCCTATAGTTTTAATGTATCCTTCATTACTTTCTTATTGAATTAAACCTAATTTTATTAACGTTTTAAAACGTCGTCATATTAATATTTTCTCTTGGATTTTGTAAATCCAATGAAATGTTGTAGATAGAATTTGAGGTTGGACAAACATTCATTTTTTCTTAGCTGTTCTAGTTTTAAAATAAAGTTTCTAACTAGTCTATGTTTCTAATGGTAATAGTGGGTTTTGTACAATTGCTAACGTATAGACTTTACCTATTTTACGTTTTTATCGAGGCTATTTTTTTTTAAATAAACCCGGTGTGGTCAATGTTGATTATTTCCATACGACATGTGAGTCCTAAAGTTACGGATAAATTCAATATTTTTGTAACTAAAAATATTTTGACGAAATCCTCGTACAGGTCGATTTTTGTTTTTTGTTGTGCATTTTTTCAATATAATCTTTTTATACAGGGCGTGTCGTGTAAGAGTGGCCAATACCAACTTTCTTATTTTAAATACAACACCCTGTATATTATTATATCTTTTGATTTCTAAGAATATTCTAGATAAAATTTATATTCAATCTTCTATTCCTATCTTTAACTGTTTTTGAGTAATCGAGGTTGGAAAAGTGACAATTGCTCACAAAATCTAAACAGTTCGATCTAGAGTAAAATGGTTTTTATATTAAGACAAAAGATTTTTGTATTTACAAAAAGCTTTTGTCTTTATATTGATTCAGGGTATACAGCCAACTATTGGATTTGGTCCATTTTAATTAGTTTTTATATTACTATCTTAGTTTTTAATATGCTATCTAGTGGTATTAAATAAAAATAAAATACGAAAATTGTCGTGGTCGGCCCTAAATTTCAAAATTTGTCATTTTGAATATAATCCTATCATCTCTGGGTTTGATACCACTAGATAGCATATTAAAAAGTAAGATAATAATGTAAAAACCATTTTACTCTAGGTCGAACTGTTTAGATTTTGTGAGGAAAAATACACGAAATGTCACTTTTCCAACCTCGATTACTTAAAAACGGTTAAAGATAAGAATAGAAGATTAAATATAAATTTTACCTAATATTCTAAGAAATTCAAAAATATAATAATACACAGGGTGTTGTATCTAAAATAAGAAAGTTGGTATTGGCCACTGTTACACGACACGCCCTGTATAAAAAGATTCTATTGAAAAAAATGCACAACAAAAAATAAAAACCGACCTACATGAGGATTTCGTCAAAAGATTTTTAGTTACAAAAATATTGAATTTATCCGTTACCTTAGGACCTCACTGTATATAAATCACAATGGATCATTTTATGTACCATTATAGGTATGTGCCATGTATAGCCTTGATAAAGACTTAAAATAAAGTAAAAACGGAAACCTTAAAAGAGGTTAAAAACGGAAAAGCCGCAGGGCCTGGAGACATTCCCATAGAGCTGGTTAAATATGGGCCGACTGCACTTTTAGAATTAATAGTAGACCTTTTCAATAAATGTATGTGTGGAGACCAGGAAATTCCTAGAGATTGGAATAAATCTTATATAAGCTCCATATATAAAAGAGGGAATAAAAGAGACTGTTCCAATTATAGAGGTATAAGTGTGACGAGCTCTGTGGGCCGGTTGTACGGCAGAATATTAAAGAAGAGGGTTGAAAGACAGATACAAGATATTGAAGAACAAAGCGGCTTTCGTACCGGGAGATCCTGCCTTGATAATATATTTATCCTACGACAAATAATTGAAAAGCGTGTCGAAAGAAGTAGAGAGACCCATTTGGTATTTATAGACCTTGAGAAAGCATATGATAGTGTCCCGTTAAAGAAAATGTTTGAGGTCCTCAAAAGGTCCGGATTGGATTCGACGTATATCCGAGCGATATATAAATTGTACGAAAATGCAGTTAGTTGTGTAAAAATTGGAACCAGAACCTCAAATGAATTTAAAGTCACTAAAGGCCTAAAGCAAGGATGCTGTTTGTCACCGACACTCTTTAAAATATACGTCCAAGAAGCATTGAGGAATTGGAGAAATAAATGTAGATTTATGGGCATCGAAGTGGGACAAGAAACTCTGTATACATTGTTGTTTGCAGATGATCAGGTGGTGGTTGCAACCGATGAGGAAGATATAAATTATATGAATCGAAAATTATTTGAGGAATATGCCAAATGGGGGCTTACTGTAAACATAAGCAAAACAGAATATTTAAAAATTGGAGGAAATACCACAGATCTGAGGCTTGAAAACGCAGTCATAAAAGGCTGCAACCAGTATAAATATCTAGGAAGCATCATATCAGCAGATGGCAGAGTTAAGATAGATGTACAAAACCGAATAACCCAAGGGAAAAAATGCATCCGAATACTGAATTCATTACTGTGGTCTAATAAAATAAAGATGCATACCAAACTTCGCGTATACAGAGCAATTGTAGAACCAATTACCACATATGGTGCCGAATGTTGGACGATGACAAAGAATGAACGAGATAAAGTAGACGTTGTGGAAATGGATTATCTTAGAAGGTCATGTCGAGTATCGAGAATGGAAAGAATCAGGAATGAGGAAATACGAAACCGTACAGGAATTAGAGATACTCTTTCAGATAGAATACAAGGAAGGCAATTACAATGGTATGGTCACGTGATGAGAATGGAGGAGGAGCGGTGGCCAAAGAAAGCCTTAATGTATGTTCCGCCAGAAAGAAGGAAAAGGGGAAGACCACCAAATTCCTGGAGAAGAGAAATTACAAAAACAATGCAATCTAGAGGCTTAGAAGAGGGAGATTGGAGAGATAGGAAAAGATGGAGGCTGAAATGCGGGAAGCGGCAATCGCCGTAGGACCCCCGTTATATGATGATGATGATGAAAAACATTGGCAAATTTTAAACATTAACTAGGTTTTAATTGTCCCTAAACCACTATTACCATTAGAAGCTATTAAGTGGACACTACTCCTAAAACTTTGTTTACGTTGAAAGCTATGTATCGCCATTTTAAAAAGAGAGACCAAGAAATTTTGTAAATTATATGTTTGCAACTGTGTTTCTTACAAAAACCTTTTGTATGTATATAACTTCTTTATTATTCACTTCTAATGAAGTTAAGAGATAAAATACTGATTCTGAATTTTGTTTAAAAGAAGTGTACCTTTAAACATTTGATTTTCAACTTCTTCAAAGTTACAGTAATTTCAACATCTTTTCAATTCTTGAGTACTTCAATTCCCAAGAGATTTCAGTAATTTAATTTTATTTTTTTCTACGTAGGGCAAACACAACCATGAGATATAATCGAGACTCCATATATTTCAAACTAGGTTGATTTTGATAAAATTGGTTTTTGTTAGGTACAGATAATAATTACCTATGTAGTGCCTTCATAACAGGTAATTCTTATTTTTATGTTACAGCCTTAAAATAAAACATTATGTCGAATAAATTTTGATATATTATTTATTAACAAACGGTTAAAGAAAAACAAATATGTGTTAAAATACGACTCTTTTTTAATTATTGCTTTTCATAGTATATGGACATAATATTTTATCTCTTTTTAATGTAAAAGAATCTGGTTCGTTTTGATTGTGCATCTATTATTATATAATACCACATCAAACCAGATTCAGTGACGTACGAGAAGTATGGGCAGAGGAAAGAAAAATACACACAGTTGTAAGAAGTCAGATACCAAAATATAAAGCAGAAAGTTATGTGCACTTTGCGTTCGGCAATAATGTGCCTGTTGTCTTAAACATCTTCACTTGCAAAAATTTTCACAGTGAGTGTTATCAAATGGTCGTATACTCTTATAAGTACTTTTGTTTGCTTTCTAAGTATTTTTCATGGACTTTGAATTTGCTAAAATATTGGAAAGTGTCATCGAAAATGCAAATCGAAGAGAAATACGAACAAGAACGAGAAAATACAGCCCATATAGCCCATAATGCGACGTAACAGCCCAAGACATGAAGTTACAATCATTGTAACATTTAATTTTAACATTTAATCCTACTATACCAGAATTTCTTTAGTAATACCAAATAATTCATTACAACAGAGCTCTTTTACTCAGGGAATAATCAGACTAGAAGTTGTTAAAAGACGATAAAACATTTTTAAATTACTGAGCTTAAAAAATGTAAAATAAAAGTATTTAGCAAATTAAATCAAATTTGAAGCTGTCATAATTTTAAAAGAAAAATATTCAATCTCGAAAAAAGCAATTGCCTGCCTACAATTTATAGATAAGGAGTAATATACTCTAACAAGTTAAATTTTTAAACATCCGTTTCGACAACAAAATATTACAATGACTGAACAGATGAATTGACTCAGGTAGAATTCCACCGAAACCTTTAGGTAATATTGTCGACTTGAGTCATAAACCAATGGATGCTAAAGGTCCAAAGCCAATCGATGCCAAAGAAACCGCAACAGCGATTGATGCCAATTGGTACCGCAACAGAATTCGCTGTATATTGTGGCCCGTGAATATTCACGGATGCCAAATGGGAATACTTTTCGTCCAGAAGTCAATTGGTACTACAAAGAAATATATATATATATATATATATATATATATATATATATATATATATATATATATATATATATATATGCTGTCACTATTTTTCCGGGTTTGACTCCGCGTTGTAAAATGCTGGTTTTCTTGAAAACCATTGTTTTGGCGACGTTTCGGCAAGGTCTCACTTGCCATTCTCAAGCCTGGTGGAACTACTTCTCGTCGTTACTCGATTAGTACTGTCGCGGAAACCTCAAAACAAACATATATATATATATATATATATATATATATATATATATATATATATATATATACAGACGGTTGAAGATAACCGGGAACGACCCAATACTAAGGAAGCAGTAAAAAACGGGTGCTTCTAAGTGAGTGTCTTTTATTAAAAGTCAAGCTTTCGCCACATAATTTTGGGCTTCATCAGAACTTGCTGTAATGGAAAAACATCTTATTTTAATCTTACCTTAATGCCGACAGAAAATTTTTGTACAAATTGTAAAAATGTAATAAAATGTAATGACATTATATCAAATTATATAAAATAAATTTCTCTTTTAATGGGAATAAGCCACAATTGAAGTTTAAAATAAGTTTATTGACGTTTCAATTTCCACTTCGGAAATCGTTCTCAAAATACAAACATTAATAAATTAAACAAATTTTGTTTTTTGTTACTTAGTGAAAAATTCTTCTATATTACTAATTTAATTTTATCTGACTCATTTATATTGACAATTCAAACATATATTATACATTTTAAAGTAGACGACTTAAAAATGGGACGACCTTATGTAAGATAGTTCATTGGATTACATGAAATCAACATTAACTTGAGAATATCCGTCAGAAAAAAAACCTTAGCATGCGATTCGTCTTAAAAAGACAACCGCATGTCATGATGACAGTAAAATTCTTGTGTTAGTAATTCCATAGTAAATCGTGAGGAAAAAACAAGGCAAACTTCATAATACTATCCCGACATGGTAACTATTTGGTCTTACATTTAGTTTACTTTCAATAAACATCAAATTCTGATTTTACATGTGTGTTATTTAAAAAACATGAATAGGAAAAAAAGTGAAGATGTTAAAAGAACGAGTAAAGTCGAAACTATACACTAATAGTTATTGAACAGAAAAAGAATGAAACAAGCAAATAAGCGGAATAAATGATATCATGGCAGTCAAAGTAGTACGAGAAAAATATTATGGGTTTAAGTTGAAGATCCACTGATAACATCAACAAATAAATAACAAAGAATTTAAAAAAAAAGACTCATATTGTCTACTGAACACTCAGAAAAAGAAAAAGAAATTTTTATTGAAATCTATGGTAGGTAAAAACCATTACAAAAATGCAGTACAAGAAATATGTACCTGTAAAGATTATTAGAATTAATATGCATGATCGAGCCTTTCTTTAAAGTGACATTTAAATTATAACACACGAGGGTACAACCTTGTCTTTCGATTTCAATTGATTATATATTATAATCAATATTAGATCACGCAGTGTCGTAGATATTTCGTGTTACATTCATCCATTTTATAGGAGAGGTTACAGAGATTTTTAAGGATGTACTCAAGGAAAAATTGATTTGTTGCATTAAGTAAATATGACTTTTATTTTTTATATGACACCAATATCAGAGTGATAACTTTAATATTTATAACTGTTTTATTACAGCGATAAAAATTTCAAGTCGTGTCTAGACTTTAATGATTAAATATTCATTGGTTGATATGTGAAAAATATTTGAATATACCAAAATAATGTTTAAGAATCTTAAGTTTGTTTTTCTTTTATTATTTTGGTAGGTATTTTTACCATATTGCTTCTATATCTCATATAATTGATTATTTTATTGACAAATTTACTACTTTTGTTGGAAATAACATACAATTCTATTTTTTTATTAAGTTTATTTGACGTTTCGATTTTTTACTTTAGAAATCGTTTTCAAATTACAAAACGAGAACGATTTTCGAAGTGGAAATTAAAACGTCAAATCGATGGAAATCAATAGTGACTTAAATTGGTCTGATCACATAGTGTCGGTGTGTAAACGTGCAAACTCGAAACTATTTTTGATCCGTAAATGTTTTATACGTATATCTCTAGCCTCTGTTAGGAAACTTTACTCAATATACGTTAGACCTATTCTTGAGTTTGCCGGACTAGTGTGAAATCCAAATTTGGGATCCTACTTGAAAATGTTCAGCGTAAAGCCACACGACTGGCATACGGCCGTGTAAGACCTAACTATGAAGATCGTACCTAAACCGTGAACCTAAACACTATATTCACTTTAAATCAAGACGTAAGATTAAGAGGCCATTGTTACAAATTTAAGTGGAAATAAACTACTCGTATCTCGTGGTTGAAAAACCTCCGACAATGCTTTGGGATGACCTCTGCAGAGCTGTTTTGCAGAGCAGTCAACAAAACCATGATAGCCTTGATGATCGCCAACATCCGGACGGGATAAGGCACTGAAGAAGAAGAACAAACTACTGCAAGATCCAGGGTAAATTTTTTACCAAATAAAATATTTAATATCTGAAACAATCTGAATCAAGATAACTATCGGCAACTACTGTTAACATCTTTAAAAATAAACTTAATAGCGCTTTATTCTATTTATAGGATTGTGTAATTTTCGGACCGCACTATTTATTTATTGTTTCACAATTTTTGTATGATGTACCTAATAATTTAACTTTACTTAACTTTATAATTAGTATTAATTTTATAAGGATATTTTTTTTGCTTTTTGGCCATAACAGGAGCTCGCACCTCTGCCCTTATTTGTTATATACTAATACTAATAATAATAATAAACTTAACCCATAACCGGTGAGCTGGAGTCACGCAGACTTATAGTACTTTAAAAGTTATTGTAACTTTTTTCCGATGACCTTGAATCTTGCGCGCGCCCATGTAGCTTCAAGTCACTATTGGTAGTTATTGGTGTTCAGTGGGTATCCAGCTAGGGCACTGTAAACACGTTCAAATTAGAAATCAGAGTCTCAGTGACTCCACCTCACCGTTAAAGTAAGTGTTGTAATTGTTATAAAATTAAAGATTTTTCTGTAACACCTGTAATTTTTAGATGGATTTGGTTTCTAGTACACCAAAAAAAGTTATTCCATTAGACAATAATTTTGAAAGTACTGTTTTAAGATGGTATAATGACGAAGAATCTGACTTGTCTGATATAGAAAATGGATATGATATTAAAGAAGAACATGAATATCGACCTTCAAGTGAAAGTGATGATAATGAACAATCTTTTTCAAATTATGAAAAGATTGATGAAGAATTAGACCAAGCGAATGGGGATGAAATTGGAAAAAAGTACTATTATAAAAAATATTGTCAAAAGTGGGCGGTAAATGAACCTGTAAAGAATGTGCGAACTCCACAACATAATATAGTCAAAACTCTACCAGGATTAAAACGTCCTGCTCGTACTCTAGGAGATGAAGCCATTCCAGAAGATATATGAAACCTTCTCATCTCTGAAGCTATGATAAATACTATAGTGCAGTATACTAATATAAAGATTGTAGAAATTCGAACAAAGTTTGCTGTAGAGACACGAACAGATTTGAAAGATACGGATAGTACTGAAATATGTCTGTCTAATACATATTTTTTATTCCAAAATCATTTTTATCGTCAAATCAAAGGTGCCCTAATGAGATCCCCCCTCTCCCGTAATAGCTGATCTCTACATGGAACATTTCGAAACAGTAGCCCTGTCCTCATCAAATCTCAAACAAACCTGCTGGTTACGGTACGTTGATGACACCTCTGTGATTTGGCCCCATGGTAAAGACACTTAGATCTCTTCCTCTCCCACCTGAATGGAATACATCCCAGCATTCAATTCACGATGGAAGTTGAGTCTAAAGCGTCTTTGCTATTCATTAATGTTCTTATTCAGAAAAACTCACCTCACAGTTTTTAATATTCCATGTACCGGAAACCCACTCATACAAACCGTTATCTCAATGCCCAGTCACAGCATCACCCTGTCCAACTCAATTTAGTTATTAACACTCTTATTTCCCGTTCTATAAGACTTAGCGACAACAATCACAGATCATCTGAAATCAATTCAATAAGCCAAACACTCTTACAAAACGGCTACCACAAAACCCAAATCAATAGAAGTATTCAAAAACATCTAAACCCCATTCAATTCAAAAAAGAAACCTTGCCGCCAGATCAACCCAAAATCTTTCTATCTTTTCTTAAAGGTGTCACTGACAAGATCAGTAGAACTCTAGTCATACATCAGTAGTCCCTCTAAATATCAAAAGCATCTTCATTACTCACTCCAAGTTGTGCGATCTCGTCAGATCCGTAAAAGACCGAATCCCCAATGAAGACCATGGTATCTACGAAATACATTGTTCCAGTTGCCCACGTTCATATATGGGACAGACAAACCGACAAATCCATAATCGTATTTACGAACATTCTCTATTAGTCAAACATTTCGATACTAATTCAGCCCTAGCCCAACATCATATTCAGACAGGCCACAAAATAAATTTCGAAAAAGCAAAAACCATCGCTCCCATCGGCTCCTTAAAATCGAGAATTTTTCGTGAAGCTATCAAAATTGAAAAACAGCCCAACAGCTTAAATACGCTAAAAGACTGCCGGCGACCGCTACTTCAGCGACTCCTCCACCCCAACCCACACCGCTTAGGCCACGTCAGCTCAGACCACGTCAGCCCAGACCACATCAGCGCATACCGTTCCTGCACGTACTGATAGTATATTAGCAGTAGGAGTAGGCAGATTAAGACCTCAGTGCCGTTTGACGGTTCTTGTATTTATACAGAACACGATATCGATACGTCACGAGTGAGGGGAGTAGGCAGATTGAGACCCCGAACTTAAACGGAATGGTTATCCATCTTGAAAATGGCTCCAAAATGGGCGTCGAAACGTCGAGCATTAAATTCTCAACGCGGTTCTTCCCGAGAAAGTGATTTTCATATATATATATATATATATATATATATATATATATATATATATATATATATATATATATATATATATATATATATATATATATATATATATATATATATATATATATATACCGACAAAGATTTGTATGAGACTGGTCTTTCAAATTCAGAAAAAAAAAATAACCAAACCCACACAATTCGTCCATCAAAACCTCTATCTGGAAAGTAGCAAACCTGAAATAATATCATTCTATAATTCAAAAAAAGAAGGCGTTGATGCACTAGATGAGAAATGCACCATTTACAGCTCATCAAGGAGAACTCGACGTTGACCAATGTCATTTTTTTATCAAATATTAGACATGAGTTCTGTCAATGCATTTGTCATGTCCATGTCTAATTGTTTTATAAATAATGAAAATACATCCCGAATCAAATGAAATAAAGGCACTAGCGAAAAACCTGACAGAACCTTTTATGAGGAAACGATTTGAAAATCCTAGAATTAGCTTAGATATAAGAAACTCGATAAGACGAATACTTGCACTTGAAGAACCAGTAAAATTTCCACCCGTAGAAAAATTAGAGATACGGAAATATTGTTATTTATGCCTATCTTAACTTCATAGAAAGACATTTTACTTATGCTATGATTGTAAAAAGCCTATATGGATATCATGTAGTAAGAAAATAGGCAAATTAATTGTTTCTATAAAACTGTTCAACTGAAAGATCAATTTAAAATCAATTGATTATTGAAAATACCATTACTGTTGATTAATCGTGATTGGTTTAGATAAACGCGCGTTTACAATTCGCATTTTAAAGTTTACAATTATTTTAAATCAGTATAATATTATAGTTTATGCTTATGTTTTTTTTTTCAATTTAAACTTTATTATTACAATAATATTTTAAACATTTTACAAATTATAAAAATACTTACTAGCATTATAGTAATTAATAATATTATTTATTTTTCATTAAATTTAATTTTTTCGATCTAAATATGGATTGTGAAAATTATACTTAAGAAATTATTGTTAAGGCATGAAAATACATAGTAAAAAGGAATGTAATTATAATATGTCTACTATAATTATAGTATGGTTGCTAACAGTAGCTCAGGGGGAAGATGGTGTAATCATTGAGGCAATTAAACTAGAAGGTTTACTTCTAATGTTAAAAATTTAAACACTTTAATAGTGCATAATAAAGAGCATAACAAAAAGTCCCAAATAAATATAAAAATTCAGTTTTAAGCCACTTCATAAAAAAGAAATAAATTAGATCTTGAAAACTATAGGCACATTACCTTACTCAACTGCCTATATAAGCTTTTTACTCGAATACTCGCAAACAGATTGGCGAATCTTATTTGAAGTCTATACGAAAATGCAACAATTGTTAATGTTTATTGCATAAATGGGAAGATAAAAATTGACAGAGGGGTGCAGCAGGCACTTTGTCACCAAAAATATATATTTATTTAAATATTCACGAAGCACGCATTTAAATAATTAAAGTGGGAATAAAATAGTATTAACATTGATGGACAGAAATTAAATCATCTCCGATATGCTGATGACATTGTTCTCATAACAGACGACTTGGGGAAAGCCAGAGTTACGCTAAAATAACTACAGCTAGTAGCAAAAGAGTCGGCTTAAAAACAAACTGTGGGAAACAAAAATAATGACAAATCTCGTCCCTAGTGAGCTAATAGAAATGGAGGAATCGCCCATAGAAGTTGTTTAAAGATTTGTGAATTTGGGCTACGAAATAAGGCTAAGGTATTCTTCATCAATGGATAGGCCTTTGTTCTGCCAGTTGATTTTGCTGAATATATTTTCTAGAGTTGCAGTGAAAAGCTTTGGTGATATTTCGTCTCCTTGTCGAACGCCTTTGGTAGTGAGAAATTCTGGAGTGTTTTCATAAATTTTTACCTTACCTTTACTTTTGCTTGTCCATATATATTTGCTAAAGTCTCTATGTACGGTTTGTCAATGCTTTGGTTAGTCACAGCTTCTATTATTTCCTTGGGATATATGGAATCAAAAGACTTCTCGAAATCTATAAAGGATAATACTAGCGGTATTTCATATTTTTTAGCTCTTCTCATTAGTTCTCGAAGTTTTTAGATATAATCCAGGGTACTCAATTTACTTCTGAAGTCAGCTTGCTCTCTAGGCTGTGCAGCATCTAATGCATTTGTTAATCTGTTGTTGATGATCTTTGTGAATATCTTGTATATGATTGTTAGTAGACTTATAAGTCTGTAATTTTTTATATCCTTTTTGCTACCTTTCTTATAAATGAGAATTAGGTTTACTCTATTCCAGTGGTCTGGTAGGCAGTTCGTAAATATTCCTGCTAAGATTTTCCCGGTTTTTTTCAGATCCACTGTTATGCCATCTATCATATATTTCCACTACTTCTTTCTGACTTCTTTGTTACTGAAGAGAATTCCCATTAACGGAAGATACTTGAACCATCTTAGATACACTGAATGCACTGAATACGATGATTGAGGAGCTACACACAGAATTCCTAAAAAAATGTTAAACAAAGATGACAAACCTATGATAAACATCCAAGGGACAGAGATAGAACATGTAGATGAATATATATATATATATATATATATATATATCTGGGTCAAAATGTCAAGATAAGCAAAGAAAATCAGACTACCAAAATAAGCAGATGTGTAAAAATGGGATGGGCAGAATTAGAAAAACTCTCATATATACTTAAAAATAAAAATATACCTCAAAAACTGCGAACTGTTTAATTCCTGTATCCTACCTGTACTTAAATATGGAGCTCAAACCTTCATTTCATTGGACATTCACCTATGGAACGATATATGCTGGGTATCTCACTCAAAGACCATAAATCCAATGTAGACATTCGTAATAGAACAAAACTAAAAGATGCTGTCGAACAGGCAGTTCGAGATGGCCGATGGAATAAAGAAATCGGGAATTGGCGGCCATGTGAAACCAAAAGACCACGAGGAAAACCGCACATGCGCTAGAGCGACGATATTAAAAGAACTGCAGGACCAATGTGGAAACGTCTTAATTAATTAGGAGAGGCCTATATTCGGCAATCCGACTAGAGAGAAGGGCTTAAATATATACATATATATATATATATATATATATATATATATATATATATATATATATATATATGTATATATATATATATATATATATATATATATATATATATATATATATATATATATATATATAATCTTTATTCATGTTGTATTTTTTTAACTAATATTTTATATTGAGATAACGACCAAATCAGAATAAATATAATCCGGAGACCCCATTATCGAAGCGCCAATTTGCATATTATTTAAATAATTAAAATATATTAATTTACTTGTAATTACTAGAGAACATTGTGTGCAGATCACGCTCATCAATAAACAAATAAAGATCCTACGCCTGCAGCTTGGAATTTTTGTCATTTCATTTGCTTCTGATTACTTCAAAACAATATAATATTCTGACATGATAATGAATACTAATACGAGTGGGTGTATATAAGCATGTTGTTTAATGGTTAAACAAAAAAACTAGCCTTTCTGCAATAAGAACTTTCTCTAAGTGAGTTTTAAGTTGATTTTATTGTTTTAGTTATTTTGAATGAACAATTTTATTATAGTAAATTGATATATTTAATACAAGTCATTGAAGACGTATGCAGAGCTAAATCCTTGCTGCGGATCGTCCGTTATGTTGCAGTGAAATCGGTGTGTTTTTAATATACAAAATTTATTGTTGCCCAAATACTTTGACTAAAATTTGTTGTGAATATTCAAATGGCAAATACCTTACATTGAATTAAAAAACTATTAGTGGAAAATGGTATTTATTTAAAATTATTTTTATAAAATATTTAAAATTATTCAAATAGATTAAAATTTCAGAGCATTTTTGGTCTTATCAGATCATCATCAGTGAAAACCTAAAAGTAAGTATTTCCAGGTAAATCTTATTAATAAAAAGAGATTAAATGTTGATTGTTAAACTGACAAAAAATTTGTTAAATACTCACATTAATTGAAGCTAGATACTTAATAAGACGTAATAACCTTTGAATTACATATCAAATGTATTAGCTATTAAAATTAATATGATACGAGGTTGATGTTAAAAGATTTCACTTAAAGGGACCATACTGAACCCTACTCGAAAAAAAGAACCACATCGAAGTCCTGAGGAAGATACCAGCTAAGTGATCTCCTGAGTACTAGATCAGGAACTGAAGTTAATAAAATTTAACAAGATCTTTAAGACAAGTGACAGTTTATTTTTAGTTGATACTCAAAAATTCATTGCCTATTATTGGTTATGGTTTGAACCAAATTTAAATTTGAATTATTTCGTTGTTTAAATTATATTAACAGTAAATAAAATTAATGATTTTAAAGTAAACTTAGAAGTTAGTTGGGCAATATGGAGGTTATGTTTGTCAGAAGACTTTTATAAATAAGTTAACAAATTAATGATTTGATCAGGATGATGATGATGATGAAGATAAAATTATGTGAGCAATGACGTCTTGTAGTCACTTAAGTCACTAAATACATAACTATATTTTGTACTTGTAATTATTATTTTTGTATTTTTGTACTTTAGTAAAAAAATATATAGAGATAAATAATAAAACGTTCACAGAAAAATATCAACTTTTAGATAACAAACGAGTTCCGTGGTGGAATACACAATGTAAGGCAGGTATTAAATTAAGTAAAGCAATTTGGAACCGATACAAAGAGTACAAAAATATTAATCTATTAATAAAGTATAAAAAATGTAGAACTAAAGCAAGGAGAATTATAAAAAAGCAAACAAGAACTGTAAATAAAAGAATTCCAATACATATTATTTTACACATATCCATGACGAATGACTTCTGAAAGTTTAATCGCCCTTATTCCCGCAGAATCCATCATGCAATGGAATTACTTAACTGGAATGAATTTCCATCCTTACTTCAATACAAAAATATATCTTCATCTTGTAACAAAAAGGTATGAATTGGACGCCAATGTACCAAAAATGTGTATGTATAATGTAACAAAAGTCTTTTGGGATAATGTAACAAATTACAACACAGCGCCAATGTACCAAAAAACAAATAAATTAAAGCCGGCTAGCAGAATGTGCTGGAGAGTGACTACTTGACACTCAAAAGAGGATTCGGCCAATTTTCATGCCCTATAGAGACCGTAAAATGAGAAAATAAATGACAAGATAATAAAAAATATATATATATATATATATATATATATAAATAATGTAAATAAAAGTGATAGACTATAGAAGTTACTCTAAGACGTGATTGGGCGCCAGGAAAGTATTAACATATACTTTCCAAGGTATCTTGTAAAGCTGTTTGCTGAAATAAAAAGGGAAACAGGTATTAATTGAAATATTTAGTCTTCACAACAAATTTAATACCTAGCCAAATATATGCAGTATAATTTATATGCTACCCTCCACCATTTATGTACAGTTAACCTAGTTACTTATATACTAAAAAAAATTACCTGATTATACACAATTGATCCCTGATGATCTGAATTTACAAATAATAAAATATAAGAAAAAATTTAATGACTACCTAAAAAGGTAATTTACTTGTCTACTAGAGATGTAACTCTGTACTTTCAATTAAATGTCCTAAAAAAGTAATAAGGACACTATCCTGACGAGATAGATGTCCAAGGTTTAAATATATAATAATAAAATATCAATAAAGAAATCTCTGATTAAATGTGTACACATAAAACCGTACAACAGAGTTGATAGGGAGGATTTAAAACCTCAACTTGTAGTTGACAATTAGTCCTTAAATGTGAGGTATTTAGTGTTATTTAAAAAAATGAAGGGTCTTTATTATTAGATGAAATAGTATTATTTAAGGTTGAAAAAAATATATAAAGAGATTATTAAAATTAATGAATAAAACTTAATAAAAATGAACAATGTTCCACACTCTAAATGAGGGAGGTCTTTCTGGCTTGTTCCCTGAAGTTGTCCGGGAATAATCTTAAAGAAATCTGGACCTCTGAAGGAACAGCTAAGGGTGACGGGCAAAGGTGAAAATCCAAAACTTAATTCTTTTTTTATTTAATCAACCCCAACAAAAATAAAAATGAAGAATTCTTGACTCTGGATTTTTAACTTCTTAAGTAGGCGGCTAAGAGTGGCTATTAATCAAATGGTACATACTACCAAACAAACTGAAACGTTTCCATCTTCTTCTTCCCAAAAAAATTGATATTCTTTAAAACAAATTTAGTACTTCTCCCGCCACCTACATTTTTAGTTAACCGAACTTATCTTCCCAAAAATTAAAACCAGAGTGAGTGCTAGTTGCTAGCCGGATAAGCATGTGTGCCAAAAGTACCGCTTGGAGTCGCTGTTTAATACCAATTTAGAAATTACAAATTAAGAAATTAACTGATTTAAAAATGATTAAAGAATTATTGAAGTGACGGACTCGTTACAATCTCCACCTTAGATTGTAAAATTTCCAATAGTCAATTGAATTTTATTATAATTCCAAAAAAATAGCGCCAAACCTAATCTTATTATACAAGACTTCGAAGATCTAGTTAACTCCCATTCCCAATACACAGTATACTATACAGACTCGTCTAAAACTGAAAATGAAATCGTAGTGGCAATAATTAACAACACAGAGATGCTCAAATATAGAATTCCAGATAGGTACTGCAACTATATTAACAGAAGGAGTCTATGCAATTTACCAAGCGATACTGCATGCACATGCAAATAAGAGGAACGAAATATTAATCGTGGCGATTCTATGTCATCACTACACATAATCAGGAAAATATACACGCATCATTAATTATAAATAAAGATCTTCATAAATTACAAGATACTGAAGATACAAGCCTCAAGTTTTCTGGGTCCCATCATATGTTGGAAAAGCAGGTAATGAAGCTATTCCTTAATCTCGAGGCTTGTGCTTCTATCTAAATTCAAGACAGGAAAATATCATCCTATTTGCCTTCTTCCTTGTATTGGAAAGTTGTATGAAAGAATGCTACGTGCACGTATCGATTGTGATGTATGAAGGTCTGTTTCCGAGACAATATGGTTTCTGCCAGGGTAAAAGTACAGTGAATGCGGTGACCGATGTGCTTCGGGCGGCACGGGGAATTGGGGCTGATCATCGATGGGTCATCCTGATTCTCTTTGCCGTCCGAAATGCTTTTAATACATTGTAGTGGGGTCACGTAATGAGCTCTTTGGAAGCAAGGAACTGTCCTGGGTATCTGAGGAATGTGGTCGCTGATTTTCTTTCCAAGAGGAAGATTGTGGTGGAAAATGGCGTGATGGTGGATGTAACGGCTGGGGTCCCGCAAGGCTCCGTCCTGGGTCCAACACTGTGGAACCTGGCATATGGCGGGGTCTTTAACTGCGAATATGGGGAGGGTGTGACCCCCTTCGCATTCGCAGACGACCTTACTATGCTGGTGGCGGCACGGGACATAGAGGAACTCTTGCTTTGGTTTACGCGTGCTTGTGTCCTCGTTGAGGATTGGATGAGCAAGCATGATCGAGCAGAAAGAGAGATAGGGTTAAATTTGAGTGCGTGGGAGCGAGAGTAGCGCCCAAAAAGTATGTCAAGTATCTGAGAGTTACTTTTCACCAGGGTGGGAGTTAGGGGAAACATTTGAGAGGGTGACCCGCAGAGCTATTTAGAGAATGGCGGCGTTGGGTAAGATAATGCCTAATATCGGTGGACCCAAATCCGACAATAGAAGGGCGCTTCACGATGTGCAGTATGTTGTCCTCTACGCGGCCCCAGTCTGTAGTGAGGCAGTAGAAATACCACCACCCACAAGAGATTCACGGTACGCATGAACAGAACTAGTCTGCTGCGGGTAGCATGTGCCTGCGGGACTGTGTCAGCTGCTGCTCTGTGGGTGGTCACCGGCTGTGTTCTTTTACATGTGCTGGCAGGTGAAAGGGCCAGAATTCATAGTCGTAGGGGGAGAGAACATTGGAGAGCGAGAGATGAACGAGATAAGACTGGCCGAGAGATTAGTTTCAATCGGTCAGTGGCAGCAAGAGTGAAAAGCAACACGTGGTGTGGCGGAGTGGACGAAGTCACTAATCCCAAACTTTCAAGGCTTGGTGGACTGTGGGCATAGGCAGCTGGATTATTATCTGACGCAAATGCTTACAGGCCATGGATGCTTCGGCAGCTACCTTTTCAGGTTTAGGAGGGCTTAGTCCGATCAGTGCCTTTACTGTGGTCTCTTGGATACTGTGATACATACGACGTTGGAGTGTGAGCAATAAGTGGATGAAAAAGAGAAATTTGTAAGAGAGTGTAACTGCAGAATGTTTGATTCCGTGAGAGAAATGGTGTAGAAAATGATAGGTGATGAGGGTGATGGACACTGATCCGCATATTTATGAGGAAGCTGCTCTCTTCAAAAGAACGAGAGGACAGGAAACCTGCAATAGAATTCTAAAATAAGCGAGTAGCACCTCGGTGAGGTTCGGACTGTCGCAGGTCGAAATAAGAGTGAATGAGAGACAGACGACGCGAGAGAGATGGCAGCCTTGGCTAAGGCAGGGGGTTAAAAGTCTTCGATGGTTCGTGTGGGTGTGGTTTTCTCGATGAATGTGTCGGAGAAAGAATGGGAATCTGGTGATAGCAGAGCATCAGGAGAGATGTTTACCTTAACCGGCCCTTCCTTCCTGATATCTGGTGTAACAGGAGATTTTTTTTTGGATGCGAACCGTCTCCGAGTGGTGATGGGACAAAGTGTCAAAGGTCTAAATCCCTAGGGCATCTCGTCCTGGCACAACTTTGTTATTGTATTAGGAACCCAACACTACATGTGTGAGTCACAGGTGTCTGTATGCAGATTTTCCTTCTTCTCTTTAAAGATGTAAAAAAAGGTAATGAAGCAGCCGACAAAAATGCCAAAGAAGCTATAAACGATAACAGTATCTCCATATCAACCCAATCTGGAAGTGGACGTCCATATCTCAATGAAAAATCCACACAATCAATCCAAACAATCTTATTGACATTTTAAATTTAAAAAACACTATCTTTTTTTATTAAAATTTAACTAACTACTACTTATTTTAGTTAACTACTTTTTTTATTAAAATACTTTTATTTATTAAACATAGTGTAATTAATTACCGTTCCGCTAAAAACTTTATTAGGTTTAAGCGGGTTTTTTGTAACTAAAAAAAATAACAGAACGTTTGGAAAAACGTAATCAGTGCAAAATTAATAATTTTCGACATAAATAAGAGACCGTTTCGAAAAACGTAGTCAATACTACTTTTTATTTCTATAAAGAGGGATGCACATAAAAATTTCTTTATAATGTCCTCTCAATAAAATATTCAAATCAATTACTTTGCATTTATTTGCATCAAATCTTTGTTAAAAAGTTATAGCTACTTAAGCTATAACTTTTTTACTTGTTTTTAAGAGCATTTTATCTTCTTGTAAAAAACATTTCATAACAACATTAAAAAAGTAAAATTTATGGAAACTATTTCTATCAATTAACTACATCTCTAACATTTTTTTAATTAACCTCTGAATCCTCTATTGACTATTAAATACTAATGTCGGTTATAAAACACTTCAAGAAACAACATAGTAGGTATTTAAATCTTCTGGTACAAGTGTAGATACTGTTAACACAAAAAATATTTAAAAGTAGGAAATTAAACACAGAAATAAATAGCTACACCTTTTTCAGAACCAAATTTATTGCAGGATTTCTTGATTTAACGGCTTCTAATCGATTAAACTGGCGAATTGAATTAGCACTCGAGCGATATTTATTGAGACCGTTCTCCTTTGGCACAAAAATACAAGCATAAAGTGAAATTTTATTTTTTATATAAAGTCTTGTAATTAAGTCAAAAGTTTTTTCCCGTTAGTAGTAGATAAACTGTAAAATTTTATTTTATACCTGATACCATTAACTTCTGTGTGGGTATTTGATATAAATAGTCTAGGAGCCAGGGGGATACAGTATGCCCTTTTCTGTCCCCTCGGTCCTTGACGGTTTTTGAATATTTTTTGGTGGGTCGATCGATTTTTTGAGGATACCAGGCTAAAAATCCGTCAGATAATTTGTTATTAACAAATTAATTGCTTAAATGTTTAAATTAATAATGTCTCTTTTGAAAAAAATTAACAAAATGGCATTTGGTAAACTTTGATTCACTAGTTAAAATCGGAGTTATAACAAATTTTGTAAAAATTATTGCAAAATGGGCATTCTATGGGGCTTTTTCAAGTATAACTTAGCTTTCATAGTGCAATTAACCTTCAAAACCACCTCATTTTAAAGGCAAGTGTTTTAGCTTTAAAAAAAACTTGGCAGGATTACTTTACCTTTATTAATAAAAAAGTTATGAACATTAAACATTTCAAACAAAATTTCACTAAAAAGTTCCGAATTAATTAATCTGTTTATAAGAGATTTAAACAAAATTAAGCTATACACTTTGGAATCTGGCTAATGAAAGTTATAGAACAATAACTCAAAATAAATATTTTAAGCTTTTGTTAATGTTTTTGTCATAATTCAATTTTCAGTATCTCGGCAAAAAATTAACATAGAAAGATTTACCAAAGCTTAAAATGTTTGTTTTGAGTTATTGTTCTATAACTTTCATTAGCCAAACTGCCAATGTTTACGGCTCAGTTTTATTTAAAATACTTATAATAAACAAACCAATTCACTACTTCTTAACGAAAATTTTAACTATATAAGGGTATAACATTCTTATTTATAATTAATAATGAAACTATCTCCAATTCGTTTGCTTGTTATTTTACAGAAATTGGAGAAACTTAGGCCAAGAATATACACCACCAACATCGTATTTCCCACAATACAACAGCGTGATGCATCTATGTACTTAAGACCGATCTCTGAAAGTGAAATTGAGGAAATTATTAAAACACTTAAGAAGAAAAAATCACCCGGTATTGACAACATTAGAGCAGAAACAATAAAAATGATAGATAAACAAATCTAATAAATTTAATATTTAAAACTGGTCAATGTCCAGATAAATGTAAGGAAACAGTTGTAGTTTCTGTACACAAGAAAGGAGATAAACTAAGTTTGTCAAACTACAAACCAATCTCACTAATTACCACTTTAACAAAAATATTTGAAAAATGTCTTAAAATCAAATTAACATCTTTCTTTGATAAACACAACATATTGCAGTTTGGATTTCGTGAAGGTTTATCGACAAATGACGCAATATTATTGGAATACAATACAATTAGAATACTCATCTACTGCTTTTGTGTTTCTAGACCAGGCAAAAGTATTCGGTACTATAAGCCATCCAAAACTACTAAAAGCACTAGAAAATAGTGAAAACGCGACACTGCTCATAATTAACTGAAGTCTTACTTGGACAAAAGACAACAAATTGTTAGGATAAATTATATTAACAGCAATAAACTTCACTTAATATGCGATGTGCTCTAATGTACAGTATTAGGACCATTACTATTCAATATCCATGTCAACGGTCTATATAATCTTAATACTGAGGAGTAGGTAGTAAGTTTTGCCGATGATACTGCAATTTTATATCTTCTTCTTGTGGTGCCTATCCGTTACGCATGTTGGACACTAACATGGCTATTCTGACTTTGTTGACTGCTGCCCTGAAAAGTCCGGTAGTGGTTAGGTTAGGTTAGGTTAGGTTAGGTTAGGAATGGGCACAAGAGAGGCACTATTTTCTTTTAACGTGCTGACCCAAAGATGTTTGGATGTTAATCGAGATCTTTATGTTTGCTTTATAGATTGAAACAAGGCATTCGATAAGGTAAAACATGACCGACTTATAGAAGTACTCAAAAACAAGAATCTGCATGTGAGAGATGTAACATTGATATCAAATTTATACTAGAGACAACGATCAAATGTGAAAATTGGAAGAGAAGTGGAGATATGGAGAGGGGTCAGGTTGCATACTGTCGCCGTTATTGTTTAATGCTTATTCTGAAGAAATCATAAAAGAAGCTTTGGTAAACGAGACAGTCGGCATAAAAGTAAAGGGAAGTTTAATTACCATTAGGTATGCCGAGGATACAGTCATAATAGCCGACAACTTGGAAGACTTAGAAAGAATAATGAACAAAATATTATGATATAGTGGAGCATACGGACTCTCTTTTAACATCAAAAAAACCAAATTCATGAAAATTAACAAGAACAACAATACAAACGGAATATTACCGGTAGGCGGCCAACAGATTGAGAGAGTAAAAAGATCTACTTACTTGTGAATGATAATCACAGAAAATAACGATTATACTGCAGAAATAAGAGTCAGAATTGAGAAAGCACGTGCCAACTTCGTGGAAATGAAAAAGATTTTATGCAGCAAAGATCTGACATTGACCCTCAGAATAAGACTAATTAAATGCTATGTACACAATATACTCTATTATGCAGCTCAATCATGGACATTAAACCGGAATACAATAAATCGACTTAACGCGTTTGACATGTGGACATTTAGAAGATTGTTAAGGATTCCATGGGTAGATAGTCACGAATATAGAAGTGTGAAGGACAATAGGCAGAGAGAGGGAAATGGAAAATATAATAAAAGAAAGGAAATTGCAATATCTCGGACATGTGATGAGAGGCGAAAGATACAACACCTTGAGACTCATAATTCAAGGAAAAGTAGAAGGTAGGAGAAGCGTAGGAAGAAGACGCGTTTTCTGGTTGAAAAACCTGAGAGAGTGGTTTGGTTGCAGCTCAAGGCAATTGTTCAGAGCAGCTGCCTCGAAGGTCAGAATAACCATGATAATTGCCAAACTGCGTCACGGAGATGGCACTTAAAGAAGAATTCATTAGAGCAGTTGACGTAATATTACGTGTTAAGTACGCTATAGTACGTGTTAAGTAATACACAATAAAAAAGTCGAAACAGTAGCCAAATTATTGGTAGCAAATGTTATCGTATACTTGTAAAATGATGTACCATGTGATTCCTTCCTTCTCTTTTAAAGTTGTCTGGGCAACATTGGCCTTGCTTGGGGCTGAACCTTGAGAGCTAAACTATACATTGACTCCTCCCTAAAAACAAAATTGATCAGTCTTTCCGATTTTTCATAGTATATTCGTTTCAAATTGTCACTCTGTATCTAAAAATCTACATTTTTGTGTCTTCCTCTAAAGATAAATATTCGTAGTAGTCATATTATTATGAAGAACTTATTATATCAATAAACATACCTAAAATATATAGGCAACTAGAAAAACACAAATTATAATTTTAAAATAAAACCAAAGTAATTCAGCATTGCGTGTAGTTATTTTCATATTTGTTAGTGGAATATTTTTGCAAAAAACGAAACCTCGTTTGTGGCGGCTAATAACAATATTATTAAAAGGGTAATTACGTAGATACTGCACAGTTTCTCCGCGTCTCACTATGTGTATGTGTTACTCCATATAGCATTGTCGCCGCTATTTTTCCACATATTCCGAGCCTTGACTTTAACAAGATATATCTCTAATGTCGCTGCTTATTATAATACGTGTGAATTCATCTCGCACTTAAAAAATGGAAGTGGCTAGTAAAACATTCAAACATAAACTTAACTTACGCAATGGATTTTATTTCTACATATTATGTTAGTATCTAAATTATTTTCATATCTTATCAATCATATTTTTTAATAAAGGTAGTCTATGTATAGAGCTATACGATTCATAAAACAAGTAATAAAACAAAAAAAAAACATTCTTCAGTTAGAGAGAAGCTTTTTACACAGAGCTTTTCCAATGATTTTTAAGTATCTTATGATTTAAGCATAGTAAAATTATTAAGTACCACGTAATATGTCCTTTATCCAACAAACATGCTCACAACAATATTAACTACAACTACAACCCTTGGCTGACAAAACGACAATATTCACTTAATCCTGATAACGCCTCAAGAAATATGCCAGATTTAATTAAGCAATTGTACAAATGGAGGATAAAAGTTAATAATATATAGCAATATCTCAAATATCGAGAATAGGTTAATCTTACCGGTAAGCATAACTGGCAAAAATATAATAACTATCTGGGCCCTGATTCTAATTGAGATTTCGACTCAAAACATGTCGAAATTAATATGGCGACGTCGAAATGCGACTTTGCGAACCTTGTGGATTTCAGCTGAACTAACCAAACGACGTCACTAAATTTCGATTTATCGAAATTAATTTCAACTTCAAGAAAGTGGTTGAAATTTAATTTCGAGTCGAAATTAATCTGACATGACTGACTGGACTGGGAGAAGTGAACTTAGGTTCAGTTTAGGTAGGCGGTGTTTTGATCCTTGCAAGGAAAACTGAGGCAAAAAGTATTAATATGGCTGTGTTTTACGGACATTTGCTAGTTTTGGAGGAATTAGAGAGGATAGATATCCGACGCTCATAACGGAGGATAAGAAGAATGTTACGGGATACTCAAAATTCTTTTTCACTAAGTGATGCTCAATTTAGGCAGCAATTCCGGCTTAATAAACAAGCTGCAAATTATTTAATAAGGGTATTAGAACCATATTTGGAAGAAGATGTTTATGCCTCTAGGATACCTAAAATGTTTAGGGTTAGTATTACTAAGCTGCAGTAAATTTAAAAATATATTAGAATATAACCACTAAGTCAAATCTTAGTGGTTATAACTTAAGGATCTCCCACATCGCCTTTTTTTTCTTGCCATCTTTTCTTTCAATTCAAAATATAATTGAGAATGGCCACTATTTATGATTTAACAACTCAAACAAGAAAAAAAAGACATTCACGTAACGTAAACAAAACAAACATTCAACAAGCGTAGTGCAGCCAATAAACAACAGGGCCAACCCAAATTTTTAGCAGTGTCAAAATGATAAAGTAAATATCCCCAGTTTTACATACAATCGAAATGAATCAGAATCGCTAGCGATTGCGACTGTCATGGCGTAGTCGCTTTTAAATTTCGACATCGAAATGAAATAGAATCAGGGCCCTGGTGTATTAGAAATTGACTGCCACATAAAAGTATTATCAATTAAAGAACAAATACAGCAACAAAGTATAAAATTTTGAGAAAGAATTAGGCTGCATCCCTATCAGATGACTTAGATGGCAAGTATTATTGAATTATTAAAACCACGGAAAGAAGTTAGTAAACAATAGTTTAGATTAATAAGAGCATAGCCAGATAAGAATGTCAAAAGTGTCCCAAAGGGAAACTTGATACCAAATTTTGGGACGCCATTATTGTTCGGCGTCACAAATAAAGATTTATTAAATTTTAGCACGAAATATTGACGCATAACCTCAAAATTCCATAAAACGTCAAAAATCGTGTTTTGGTCATAACTACCTTAATTTTTTAATTAAGTTAAGTGACGTCACTTATATTTAAAATTTCTAGAACGTCAACCTTAGAACTCAAATTTTCCTAACACAGCTAATAATACGAAACCCATACGGAACTGCTCGATTTTTCATAGGCGTCAACATAATATAATAATCAGAAAAATGTAATCATCGTTATATTACGAATTTTAAAATTATATTGATTAAATAACCAAAAACATGTGTGTTATTATTAATACTATAAATTTTATGAAATAACTCTTTAAGTCTAATTTTCCACAAAATAATAATTTTAATTAAATAGATTAGACAATTGTACGCAACTCATACGGGAATATTTCAAATGTTAATGACAGTTCAGCATGTGGCAAAATTCTATAAAGTGTTGCCGCTTTTTAGTGTAAGAATTTTGTTTATGTTTTGATTTCTTACACAATTTGATCATAATATATTATTATATATTAATAAATTGTATTTTTAATTACATATTAAATTTAGATTAATAGCTTTAAAAACTAATTATTGTTGTGTATTGTGATTATGCTATGCCAAAACAACTAAATAGTTTGTAGAAAGCTGATAAGCTTTCATATAAGATAGATTATTTTGAACAAGAGATAATGGCGGGACATTTTTACTATTAATGCTCTAAATAGAGGTAAGTTTAAAATTTAGAATATATAATTTTGAATTAAAATATTTTCTTATGTATTTTAGTGTGTTGCAGAAGTCTTAAAACTAAGTGTATTTACTGTTATATAATAGTTTGACAAATAGTTGACATTTTAAAAATTATTCACTTACTAACTATTCTGATGTTTTAGCAACGCTGTGGGGTTCTGACGTCGTAAATCTTGAATGGAAGTTTAGAAATTAATTTAAGAGAAAATATTTTCGATTTTTCGCTAAAGTCCTTTAGTTTCAAGGCAGCGGTATTCAGTACTCATAATAACTCAAAAATTAAGATATTTTTTTTTAGCGTTGATGAAGTATCAGACAGTTATTCAAACTGATATTAATTGAAAACCCATACGAAACTACTCGATCTTTCATAGGCGTCAACATGGTAATAATCAGACAAATGTATTCATCATTATAGTGCAAATATTAGAATTATATTGATTAAATCACCAAAGACATTTGTTATTATTAATAATATAAATTTTATGGAATAACTCTTTAAGTCTAATATTCCACAAAATAATAATTTTAATTAAATATATTAGACGATTGTACGCAACTGATACGGAAATACTTCAAATTTTTTGACAGTTCAGCGTGTGGTAAAATTGTTTAATGTGTTGCCGCTTTTTTAGAGTAAGAATTTTGTTTATGTTTTGATTTCTTACACAGTTTGATCATAATATATTATATATGAATAAATTGTATTTATAAATACATATTAAATTTAGATTAATAGCTTTAAAAACTAATTCTTGTTGTGTATTGTGATTGTGTTTTGCCAAAACAACTAAATAATCTGTAGAAAGCTGATAAGCTTTCATATAAGGTAGATTATTTTGAACAAGAAAAATAATCGCGGAGCGTTTTTATTATTAATAGTGGTAAGTTTAAAATTTAGAATATATAATTTTGTATTAAAATGTTTTCTTATGTATTTTAGTGTGTTGCAATAATCTTAAAACTACGTGTATATACTGTTAATATAATAGTTTGACAAATAGTTGACATTTTAAAAATTCCTCACTTACTAACTATTCTAATGTTTTGGCAACGCTGTGGGGTTCTGACGTCGTAAATCTTGAATGACGTTCACGCATTTTTATATGAAAAATACTATAAGTAAATACTTTCTTGTACAATTGTACTATTGTAAATGTACAAATATAAATGTTTTAGAATAATATTAATTTGTTATCAGAATATAATCAAATAAAAGTATTCGTTTTTATTTTTGCTACATTTTTATCTTATACGATTTTCTAAAATAAATTGATAATTTAAAACAAATGCCTAAAAGAAACAAAAAATTGTGAACACTTTATTTATTTGTATTTTTATTGTTACCAGCAATTTAAAATGAGCATTTACATGATATCCTATTTTTCATACTGCTACATAGACCGGAGTCTGTCCAAAGACCGGTTTTAAAACTAAAAGTTTACTATACTGTACTACCTATAATATAAAAATGAATCGTAAAATGTGTTGGTAAGCGCATAACTCAACAACGCATGGACCAATCTTAACAATTCTTTTTTTAAAATGTACCTTGAAGTATAAGGATGGTTTTTACGGTAAGAAAAATTTGAATAATTTCCGAAAAAACTTTTTCACTTACAAATATTTTATATGTATTCTGTGAAGTGGCAGAAACGGGAATTGCCACATGCACACATTTTGATTTGATTAGTTGAAAAGATAAGGCCAAATGAAGTTGATGCAGTAATATCAGCTGAAATCCTTAATGTAGAGGTAGATCCTGGATTGCATGAGGTAGTTATCAAAAACATAATACATGGTTCCTGTGGAACTCTTAATCAAAATTCACCGTGTATGATTCTTCAGAGAATTCCAATTATGAAGTTACCAATTACCAAATGGGTCGCTATGTTAGTAGTAATGAAGCAGTTTGGCGAATATTTTCTTTTTCTATTCATGAGAGACACCCTATTGTTGTTCATTTAGCTGTGTATTTAGAAATTGGACAAAGAGTATATTTTACAGCACAGAATGCAGTACAAAGAGCTGCTTAGCCACCATCTACTACATTAACCAGTTTTTTTGAGATGTGCCAAAACGATGCTTTTGCTTAAACATTGTTATATTGTGAAATGCCAAAATATTATACTTGGAATCAATCCACAAGGAGATTTATACGACGGAAACAAGGAAAACCAGTTCCAGAATACCCAGGTGTATATTCTACCGATGTGATTGGTCGTATTTATTCAGTACGTCCAAGCAATGATGAATGTTTTTATTTACGACTGTTATTAGTCAATGTACGTGGTCCCACATCCTTCCAACATTTACGAACTGTGGATGGTGATTTGTGTGGATCATACAGAGAACACTGCCAACTTTTGCAATTGCTATAAAATAACGCTCATTGGGATCAAACTCTCAATGTATCTGTAATATCATCACAAGCTCATCAAATATGAACATTGTTTTCTATAATCATATCTACATGCTTCCCATCAAACCCAAATGATTTGTGGATCAAGTACAAAGATAATATGTGTGATAATATTTTGTATCAAATACGGATTAGAAGGGGAAATCCAAATATAAAAATAAGCAAAGAAATTTACAATGAAACATTGATTTCAATTGAGAACATGTGCTTGATGATGTCAAACAAATTATTATTTCAATTAGGCCTGACCGCGCCCAATCGTCCAATGCATACTGCTTTTAACGAAGAGTTGCACCGAGAAAAACTGTATGATCTCAACACTTTGAAAGAATTAATTTAAACAAATCTTCCACTATTGAATGAACAACAGAAGTATGTATTTGATACACTTATAAAAGTAACAAAGGATAAAACAGGAGGGATTTACGTCTTAGATGTACCTGGTGGTACAGGAAAAATTTTTTTGATTTCATTGATATTAGCAACAATTCGCTCACAAAATAAAATTGCACTTGCACTCGCTTCGTCAGGAATCGCAGAAACTTTGCTTGAAGGTGGTCGAACAGCCAATTTAGCACCAAAATTGCCATTAAACATGCAAAGCAACGAAACTCTAACCTGCAACATTTCGAAGAACTCTGCAATGGCAAAGGTTTTGCAGCAATGTGAGTTGACGACATCATCTAACCAAGATGATGTCGTCAACTATCCGCCTGAATTTTTAAACTCGCTGGATATACCAGGATTGTCACCTCACAATCTTCAATTAAAGGTTAGATCGGTAGTTATAATGTTGAGAAATATCAACCAACCGCGTCTTTGCAACGGCACACGGTTAGCGATAAAAAAATTATTGAACAAGGTGATAGAAGCAACTATACTGAGAGGAAAGTATAAAGGAGAATACGTTTTGATACCACGCATCCCAATGATTCCGACTGATGTACCATTTGAATTTAAACGACTACAGTTTCCAGTGCGGCGTGCTTTTGCTATGATCATAAATCTCTAAACAACCCATTGACATTGGTAATGGCAAATTTCCTATAGACACCTTGACTGGTTGCATTAACTTTCCTCAAAGGTTTTGTCAGTTAACTCGATCAAAAGATGAATTTTTTTAAAAGGTGTTTCCAAATGTTGCTCAAAATTACAGAAACCATGATTGGTTTAGTGAACGGGGTATATTGGCTGCAAACGGGCTAAAACATAGATGTAAATGAATTAAATTTCAAAATTCATGAACCAATTACAGGCGAATTGAGGATATATAAATCAGTTGATTCGGCTACTAACCAAGATGATGTCGTCAACTATCCGCCTGAATTTTTAAACTCGCTGAATTTACCAGGATTGCCTCTATACAATATTCAAAAAAAGGTTGGATCGGTAGTTATAATGTTGAGAAATATCAACCAACAGCGCACGGCACACGGTTAACGATAAAAAAAATTAATGAACAACGTGATAGAAGCAACTATACTGAAAGGAAAGTATCAACGAGACGACGTTTTGATACCACGCATTACATTGATTCCGACTGATGTACTATTTAAATTTAAACGACTACAGTTTCCAATGCGGCTTGCTTTTGCCATGGCCATAAATAAATTCCAGGGGCAATCATTAGGTGTTTGTGGTATTAATCTAGAAACCCATGTTTCTCACATGGTCTGTTGCCTTTTCCTGTGTTAGAAAACCATCAGATTTGTTTGTATATTCACCGGGTAATCAAACAAAAAACATTGTATAATATCATAAAGCACTACAGTAAAAATAAAACAGATTTTTGTTAATAATTATGATTCACTTGATTTACAATAAAGCGATTACTGAAAATACTTATATACGTTTTATTTCATTATTCTTTATTACATCGGTTATTAACCCTATATTAATAATAATAATAATTAATAATTAATTATCTCTATGTTTTGTCATTGAAGCACCCACTTTATAAATATTTGTCACCTTTAGGTTCCCACTATCCCTTTAGATTATTTTTCAATCAGGTTTGAACCTTAAGTTCCCCTCTTAGTTTGAAGCCCTCTGGCAGACATCCCAGTCGGGGTTTTTAGTGGGTCCAAAAGGGTGGCCAAAGTTCGTGGAAGAGAAGATACTTAGGTCACTCGAGCTGACATTCACCCACCGCCCTATCATCATGGTGACGGTTCTGTTCAGAAAAATAATTAAAGAAATAAACTGTCACATTCCAAATGTATTTGACAGACCAAAGTTTGTCGGGTCCGCTAGTCATCTATAAATAAAAGAGATAAAATAAATTCAGTTGTTTTCAGTATTTAATAAATTAATAGTTATTTATTGTACAAGACGATAAAATTGGACTTTATCTTCGAGAGCCTTTTTGTAGCGTCGAGACGCTAATTATGCTCGAGAAGATAATGCGATTTTATCGTCGTGTGCAATACAACATTTTTTTCTATAGCAAGACTTCAAGTTCAGGTGAAAAATAGAATTTCAAAGAAAATTAAAATTTTTAGCAAAAAAATCGCAATTATGTTGCTCCGTTGCTAGGAATATGAATTACTCTGTATCCAATATAAAATCAATCCAGTACCTCAAATCAAGTGTTTAAGCAAACGAGTACAAGTTGTGATGCTCCAAAAATAGATATTTCTAATAATGTTAATTGTAAAATTTCAGTCGTTTTTAATCCTTAATGGGTTTGAATTTGTAAATTTTATTGAATAAAAAAAAGTTAAAACATTTTATCTACTCTTGCTGTTAAAGTGTCACTTTATCTACACTTGCGGTTAAAGTGATACTTTATCTACTCAAAACAGTTGTTATAGCAACACTTTAACATTAGCTATGGAAAAAAATAAAAAAATGCATTGTATCAATAGTTGCTTTTCCCAATTCGTTTTTTTTTACATGAGAGAACCTTGTTAAACTAGTAGATATATTTATTAATTTAAAAATATTATTATATTAAGCAATGTTAAAGTGAGAAATAGCAATGTTAAAAGAGAGAAAAAGTTAAGACCTTTCATATAAGTATTTTGAGCTGAGCCCCAAGCAATTATTGCATTAGGAATACTATTAGTATATGTAGGAATACTACTAATAGTACTACTACTAGATCGAGAAGCCTTCACAGTGGTGATTACATTACAGATGTTGAGAAATATAACATTTATATTGTATGTAGCGTAAGTATTGACATCGGTAGGTATACTGCGCATGAGCGTTCAATTATATATGTGTGATACTGTATCTGTGAGTAAGCGCTTGTGCGAGACAAGAGCGAGTAAGCTTGGCCTCGGCGTGGAACGTCAGAGATTTGTGAGATGACGACGTAAGAGTAGCACCGCACTGTAGTATGTAATTATATTTTATATTGTTGTAGGCAATAAAGCGGCTGACAACTGTAAAATGTCAATTGTCATGTCAACTGTCAGTTCTTTTTTTTTTCGTCTGTCAACTGTCAATTTTTCTTCTTTTTCTTCTGTCAAGTAATCGGTCAATTTGTTTTTTCCCTCTGCCAAGGCTTCTTCTTTTTTGTCTCTTAAGTCATCTGTCAATTAGTTTTTTCTGTCCTTCATATCTTCTTCTACTTTCACGCTACAAATGCCAAACGTTAGCGTTAGTTTGTAGGGTAACGTATAAGACCTCGTTGGAAAGAGGCGAAGATAGCGAATACGGTTTTCATAGAAAAAATAAAATCTTTGGAAAATTATTCCCAGAATAATTTTTAACTTAAACACGCACAAGAAACTAGTTACAGAACTTCTTTATTATATGATTTGATATTTATATTGAACAAATCCCTACGTGTATCCGTATGAACTACGATTGAACAGATCACAATATGGTTGACTAGACAGTACTGCAAATGATATGAAGACCTCGTTACTTTTTTGAGATGATGAAGACCTCGTTTAGCTTGCTTTTTTAGGCTCTCGTATCGTATCATATCATTATTGTCGCCTTTATTTTGAAAGAGATAATTTTATACCGAGAAGTTTTGTTTTGTATATGTAGTTTTTATTTATAATTTTGACCTATTTAAGGGGTAGTGTGTAAATTTTATTGTAATGGATCATATCGCAGGAGATCTGCTAAAAAACCGTAGGCTTACGTTTTTTAGCTATCTAAAATTAAATTTCGGTGAAATTCAAAAAACCAAGATACAGAATAAACAGTTAGTTTTGAGTTTATAAAATAAGCTTATCAAAGACTTTATTGATATTAACATTTGCTTTTAATAAATTTAATAACACATTTTTTCTTAGGGCATGTATATCTATAATAGGATAATTCGTTTTATTCAAATATTTTTCTACACTCTTGATATTGTTCTAAAGCTGTTTTATTGTGGCATTTCATTGAGAATAAATCACAATTTTACTTTAAAACTATATATAATTAAAAGTAAACCATTTTGATAGGTTTGAAACTTTGAAGTCTTATGGTCATCGGCAAAAAGCGAAATTTGATAAACCCTTATTACTAGACTTAGACAAATATGCAAATTGCATATTTTCCATATAATGCATAAAAAATGCAAAATTTTGCATATTTTTATAAAAGTAAGAATAAAGTGCATATAATTTGAAAATTTGGTGTTAACTATATATTTTTATATTCAAACTTAAAGATAAATTGAAGGCGTAAACAACGTGTATTTCTAATTGTGATTAATTATTGGGCTTTGAAAATGCCGAAAATAAGCAATGTTTCAACTTGGATAAAACTTTACAAAGAGCTATCTATGGATATGGATAAAGTTTATTGCTCATATTGTGGCAAAACCGTAAGTACATACGTATTATTTTTTATTTTATTTTAAAAATTTATATGGTGGTACAAACAAAGATTTTAAAATTGGAGATTATTTTTAAGAAAAGTACCGACACAAGGCTAGTTCGCAATAAATCGATGTGTTTTTTCTTTTTCCAAGCATTTTTTTTAAACTTCTTGCGATAAAAAATAGGATACCTATTTAAAATTCAAATCATTCAATAGTCTACTGAAAGGTCGCTAACATATTTTTTCTAACAATAGCATAGTTTGATTTAATTTCGCTAAAAACAAATATATATATATATATATATATATATATATATATATATATATATATTGGACTTAATTAATTCAGTGCTTTTAATTTATGCTCACAGTATTTTTTCTTTAAATGTAAACAGAAAAGACCCAGAAGTTCTTGTAAATATTTGGGGGTTCTTCCTTCTTGCATAGTCATTTCTTGAAATTTTCAAGATTACTACACCAATTTTTATTTGATTTAATTTTAATATTTTAATTGTTACGCAAAAACAGTTTATTTTTAGTTCATTTCTACAACATTAGATTTTAAAAATGGGTACAACTATAGAATACTTATATTCTTTTTTAGATTTCATCTGAAAAAAAATTTCAAATAGATCAACATGTCAGAACCCTGAACATTTAGCTAAAAAAGTAAAAACCACATCTGGTGAAAAATAGCAACCTTCAGTGTCCAAGAGCTTTCAGTCAAGGTCCAAAAAACAAACCTAACAAGAAACTTTTAACGAAGACTTGTGTCGTGCATTAGTATCTTCTAATATACCGCTTTCAAAATTATCTAATGAAAACTTTAGTTCTTTTTAAAAAAAATATTGCAAACAAAACATTCCCAGTGAACCCACTCTAAAGAGAAATAATGTCAATTTGTTATACTCCTCAGTTATCCACAACATAAAAGCCGAAATAGGTAATAATTCCTTTTACATATGTGTGGACGAGACCACTGACTCGTCAGGAAGATACAATGTGCACTTATTGATTGGTGTACTTAGCGATGAAACCTTTCTAAAATCGTATTTAATTTCCTGTAAGCAAGTGGAAAAAACCAACGCTCTAACAATATCACGGTTTCTACAACAAGCATTAGCAAATTTTTTTCTTCCTGCTGCTGTGACTAATGATAAATTATTGCATATTTTATCTGATGCCGTACCATATATGGTGAAAGCTGTACAAAATTTAAAAATATTTTATCCAAACTTAATACATGTCACTTGTTTAGCGCATGGAATAAACAGAGTTGCGGAGGAAGTAAGAAAAAAATTTCCACTAGTTAAAAGTTTAATAGCAAGCATCAAAAACGTATTCCTGAAATCATTTGTAAAAATACAATGTTACAGAGATATGCTTCCTGCTGTTCCACTGCCACCGCAACCCATTTTAACACGTTGTGGAACATGGTTGGAAGCAGCTAATTTCTATGCTGATCATTTTGTTGATTTAAAAAAAATAATTAACCTTTTAACGGATGATAGTTGCCAATGTTTATTGGAAGCTTAAAAAGTCTTCCAAAATAACATACTCCAACAGCAACTATCATTCATAAAATCAAATTATAGTTATGTCCAGAAAACTATAACTCAATTAGAATCCTCCAAATTATCATTGTTAGAGAGATTAGTTTTAATAAAAGAATTTGAGTCTTTGTATCAAAATGTTAAAAGTACTATTGGAAAGGAAATTTTTCAAACATTTAAAGTAACCATGGAAAAAAACAGTGGTTACCAGGTTCTTTCTAAAGTGGTTCAAGTACTAGCTGGGACATTTTCCGAACCACTTAATTTAGAACCATCTATTATACTAAATTTGAAAAATGTCCCAGTTACATTAGTTGATGTCGAAAGAAGTTTTTCCATGTACAAATATATGTATTCAGATAGAAGCCATAAGTTTTTATTAGAAAATTTTGAACATCATTTGATAATCTATTGTTATCACAATTCAAAATTATATTTATATGTTAAAATAATTGGATATGTTATGTATTTATAATATTGTAAGTATTTTTGTAAATAATTTTTTATTACATGCATATTTTCTAGATAAATATGCATATTTTGCATAAAATACTGCATATTTATGCGCATATTTCATACTTTTTTATTTGCATATTTGCCTAAGTCTACTTATTACCTTAGAAGTATTAATACAATAACAACATATATATATATATATATATATATATATATATATATATATATATATATACAGAATAATATATTAATAATATTTGGTGATATAGCGTCCGACAAGGAGACGCAATATCACCAAAACTCTTCACTGCAACGCTAGAAAATATATTCAGCGAAATGAACTGGCAGAACAAAGAGGTATCCATTGATAGAGAATACCTCAGCTATCTGTTTTACAGACATTATTCTGATTGCTAAAAATCTTGCAGAACTACAAGAACCCATAAGCGACCTAAATGCAGCTAGCAATGTAGTTGGCCTAGAAATGAACTTGACAAAAACAAAAACCATGTACACCGAGTTAGTGGATGTCCAAGATGTAATAATAAACAACATTGCACTTTAGACAGTAGACGAGTATAGTATTTTTCATATAAAAATGTGTGCACGCCATTCAAGATTATCCACGTCAGAACCCCACAGCGTTGCCAAAACATCAGAATAATTAGTAAGTGAGGAATTTTTAAGTTGTCAACTATTTGTCAAACTACTATATTAACAGTAAATACACTTAGTTTTAACATTACTGCAAATAGAAAACATTTTAATATAAAATTATATATTCTAAATTTTAAACTTACCTCTTTTTGAGCATTAATAGTAAAAACGTCCCGCCATTATTTCTTGTTTAAAATAGTCTATCTTATATGAAAGCTATCGCATGCATTTTTATATGAAAAATACTATATGTATACCTGGGACAATTAATACATAAATCTGGACATCCTTTGGTAAAAATGCAGTTATATTCAAATCGAAGATGCCAATCCACCTGAAGAAAAAAGCATTCGATCAGTGTATACTACCAATCATCACATACGGCTGCGAAAAGAAAAGAATGGATCAGGCAGAAAGCCAAGGTTATTGATGTAATCCATAGAATTAAATCTTTAAAATGGGAGTGGGCGAGATATTTAGCGATAAGATCTGACAATAGGTGGTCCACTAGAATTACACTGTGGTATCCAAGAGGCGTCAAGAGACCAAGAAGACGTCCAAATTTAAGATATCACATAAGGAAACAAGCCGGTACAACATGGCACAGAAAAGCGAATTTTAGACAAATGTGGGCAGATGAAGAATGAGTATGCAAGGGAGTCTACACCATAATCGGTAGAATATGCTGAGAATAATGATGATATACACATGTGTGTGTTACAATTGAAATTTCCGCAAGAGCTATATGTACTTTTAGTGGTCTTCCGGGTTTGATCCCGTGTTTACTAGAGGTAAACACTCAAGATCTCGTGTTTACTAGAGGTAAGAGATCAAGAAGACGTCCAAACAACAGCTGGTATAAAATGGCACAGAAACTTGTAGTAACATACGTAACTTAATTTCATATTGAAGCCGATTAATATCAAGATAGCCAACAATATGTTTTTTATTGTTTCTGATTTAGTCGGAAACAATATAATGTTGAATTTAGATGTTCCTTTGAGTATTAAGATCTTTCCAAAACAGCTATGCAATATTTTTACAATCAGTTGTAACCCAAGTAAAATCTGCGCAGTTCGGATATATCCGATATACCTGCCCGTAAATTATTTTTATATATTTTTACATATAGTGTATATAAAAGGTTATGATATGTTATTATACATAATTCATTTTATACATAATCGTTCTATTTTGATTTTTATGAGCCAAATTTCGAAATCGCCTGAATATTTAAAATTAAATGGCTCCATCTCTGCAGGATACTGCGTATAAAAAAAATACTAAACGTCTAAGAACCGGTAGCAACTATTTAGGAAAGCTTTTAACCGAAAACTATTCGTTAATCGTATAAAAGTAATTATCTTTAAAAAAGCGGCAATTAAACTATTGCTGTTTCACTTTTAAGACTTAAACAATTTGTCTAGCGCAAATTTAGCGTTAATGATACACTTCATCAAAAGTAAAAGTCCTCGAGCTAATGTGTAATTAACAGTATAATTGATTCCTCACCAATAGGAATACAGAAAATTTCGATTGATTAGCTGTTTTAATCAGGACCGTCAATACGGTAAACAAAATATTAAGTAGTATGTATATGTATTAAAATAGGAAGATTTAAAAAACCTATTAATCGATTAAGTAAGTAACAAAATACTTTCAAACTAACTTCAACTAAATTATATCGAGTGCTTTTTAAAATTATTCGTTTACGCACCTGGAGAGCTGTATCTCAATCCGTAATTCTTCGTAATTTTATGGTATCACTATGGAAACCCTGTACAATGCACCAAATAATTTGTTGATGGGTTTTGTGCCCGAAGACAGAATATTTACAGGTAAACGTCAATGGATTAGGGCAATAATAGATCAAACGAAAGATGGGAAAGCAACAGGATGCGATGAAATACCAGTCGAATTTTTAAAAGTTTTTCACGAGAACAACCTGAATGTAGTATTGGAACTGTTTAATAAGATATACGATACTGGTCAAATTCCAACGGACTGGTTGAAATCTACATTTAGTGCCCCTTCCCAAGAAATCGAATTCTAAGACGTGTAGTGAATATCGCCTTATAAGTTTAATGAGTCACACCCTTAAAGTATTCTTGCGTATTATCCATTCCAGAATAAGAGCAAAATTAGAACACAGCATAAGTAAAACACAGTTCGGTTTTAGATGCGGTTTTGGAACTTGAGAGCCGCTCTTTGCAATACAAGTCTTGATTCAAAAATGTTTGGATCAACAGAAAGATGTTTACGCCTGTTTTATCGACTATGAAAAAGCATTCGATACTATCAAAACAAACTCATAGAACTATTACATCTTACAGGACTTGACACTAAGGACATCCAGGTTATAAAAAATCTATATTGGAATCAAACAGCCCACATGAACAATGGACATATGGTGAGTGAAAACGTAACCATTTCGAGGGGGTTTAGACAGGGCTGTATTCTTTCGCCACTGCTTTTCAACCTGTACACGGAACAAATATTTCTAGAGGCACTGAAAGAGTACAACAAGGGCATCAAGATTAATGGCGTACCAATAAGTAATTTTCGATATGCAGATGATACTGTTATACTGGCCGATAACATCGAAGATTAATAGATGATGCTATATAGAGTAAATACAACTGGCAACCAATTTTTACTGAAGAGCAATAGAAAGAAAACTAAATTTATGGTGATCAATAAAAAGAATATTCAACATATCGACCTGAATATTGAAGCCGAACGTATTGAAAGAGTACACCCATTTAAATATCTGGGATATACAGTAAATGATAAGTGGGACCCAGACGTAGAGATTAAGATCCGAATTGAAATAGCAAGATCCAAATTCATCAAAATGAGAAAGCTCTTAAGCAACCGCCACATAAGCGTTAACCTCCGATGGCGCGCCACGAAATGCTACGTACTCTACGCTACTTTACGGAGTTGAAGGGTGGACGTTAACAGTAGCAACTATAAAGAAGTTAACGGCTCTAGAAATGTGGCAGTATCGACGCATACTGAGAATACCTTGGACAGACCTGTGTATACCTGTGTGTTGGTCACAGGGTGACCAACACACAGGTATTAAGACGAATGGGTAAAGAGGTGGAATTGTTAACAACTGTTAAAAGGAGGAAAGTGTCATACCTGGGCCATGTGTTCCGTAATGATAAGTACAGTCTACTACAGCTTATCGTGGAAGGCAAGATTGAAGGTAGAAGAGGTTTGGACAGAAAGAAGAAATCCTGGCTGAGAAACTTGAGAGAATGGTTTCAAATACCAGAAGCTACGAACATAATACATGCGGCACAAAACAGAGAAACCTATCGTTTGATGGTCGCCAACCTTCGGTAGAAAACGGCACATAAAAAAAAGGCAATGGATTAATAAACAAAATTAAAAAAATTTAAGAAAGCATCAACGGAAGAAGAGATTAAATAAAGGTGAGAAACAACAATGATACGAACTAAAGCGTTCCATCGTAGTCACAGGTGGAGGATAGTGAATAACCTTCATATGTAAAAACTAGCTATATATTGAATAAGGCCTTTGGTTATGAAATTATACATGCCCATGCCCATTATACCGGTTCACGGAGAACAGAGTGATGTTCTCTGTCGCTCTTGTGGATAACTTTAATCTGACAGGTATATCACTTTCAGATTGATCCAGATTGGGACCCAATTCTGTAGGGTATAACACAGTCTCCTAACCAGGAATACGGGTGAACACCAAAACGGTAGGCACAGCTGAAAAGAACATCTTCGGTGATGGAAGAATTGGCAACCTAGAGTTTAGTGATGGTATAAAATTAAATTTGTATTAGTTCTCTCTGGTAGCAACACTTAATTCATTTATTTCATTTATTTACATTATTAGTTTCTTGAAGACCAGTCGTTATAGTGTCTGGACTAAATATTAATTCAACTTCATTCGCTTCACCAATATGACAGTTTCTTACAAAATTCAACATGTTGCGAGCCTTTCTCTCCAGCTTCAACGTCACCTAAAATATTAAAAGCCGGGATCAAAATTCAGTCAGTAATGTGATACACAGTTAAACCTCGAATCCGGACTTTCAAAATTCATAAATCTCTAAAATCTGCACATTTTTATGAGTTATGTTATCATTTTTTGATTAAAACAGTAATTTCAGATTGACACATTTCTGCACAGAATGTAATTAAAACTGTTTTAGCTTTCAACGGGACATAAATGAATAAAACTAAATATTTACTTACCTGATTGTTAGTTTGATCATTCATCTTAATTAACATTAGGTTTTTTAAAAAATGCTTCTAATTTTCGTGATTGTTACAGCACATCGCTCCACTAAGTCGTTTTTTGCCATCCATAATTTGATAACTGCTAAAAACCCAGTTCAAAGCGTACTACACAATTCCGTTTTCCAAACACTGATAAACGGTTACACTAGAACGGTACCACTAACGAAGATCGATAACTAACTTTGAACACTAATTACTAAATGTAAATAAAATAAAACACGCAGACAAAAATGTATGTAGGGTACATGTGTAGCCATCGATAAAGACGATGGCTGCAGATGTCTGATGAGTTTACTGTCATAGTACATAAAAAAAAGTAGTGCAAGAGAGATAGGACATCAGGTAAGTCGGTTTTGACGATTCCACTCGTACGTAATGGCGGCGGCGCTACAGTCACTCTAGGTGGGGGTATGACATAGCGGGAGACGCATGTGCCGTGGAAGAATTGAAGTGAAGATAATGAATGAATAATGGTGTTGGTACGCCATTACAAATTTAATTTTGTTTTGTCTTTGTTGTAATCATCTTGAATTGTAAAAAAAGTTTTAAACATTTTTCCACGATCGTTAAAATGGAACAAAATAAAAGGGTACCATGATAGTGTAGTAAGACGGAAATATGTAAATTTATAGGACTTTGTATATTATGTGGTGTAGAAGTGTAAATGCAATATTGTAAATGGCAGAGACCAGAAATTTATTAATTTCCTTAAAAGTAAACCAGAATGCACTAGGATAGATCCTATGAAATTAATTGCTCATAAAAAATATGAAAGTAGGAGAAAACAATTTTGTAAGTACAGGTGATAAATGTAATTATTTCCAGTATAAAACTACAATTTGTATGTTATAGTTCTCTTCAATCTATTTTGAAAAGCTTCTTCATTAATAATATAATATCCTATGCTTTTTATATTATATACATGCTTTACAAAAAATGTGTCTGCTTTTTTCTGTAAATAATTTCTGTTTACAGTCTCATATTTCCATTTTGTTGTAAATAAATAAAATTGTGTTTTCTATTTACTGGACTCATATGGAATCTTTAAAATTCTTTTGATTGTTTTACGTATATCTTCATCATCAAACATTTTCCATCTGCTCCTCTCAATTGCTTCCATCTGTATCTACCTTGTGCTGTTAAGTTTATAGAAATGATGTTTAGGTATACCCTTGTTGTTCCATTGTTTTACTTTTATTTAAATAGTTACATATTTCACTTTTATTATACATAGTCACATATTTTCCTTTTATTGTACATAGTTACATATTTTACTTTTATTTTACACATAAAAATAGTTTATTTTTTATTTATATATGTTTGTGTATAAAATACATTAGATAAATAATAAAGCTCTAACATATACACTGGGGAGCATTGGGGCTCGAAGGAGTGGTCCCTAATTTACTAGGACCAATCCTTATCACCTCAATGAATTGTATGCCTGAATGTCCATATGGGTATGCAAGTCTCCGCAGGTAGGGCTTACTTATTTTGGTTGCTTGTTTGTGTGTAATTCCATATATCATTTTGTAGGTTGCAGTGAATAGATGGTTAAGTTCAGAATGGAACCTAGTTTCGTGGACACAGATTCCTATACAGGGATACAGGTGAAGATCAATTCAGTATATTCTTTTTGAATTTCTCGCCTTAATTTCAGATCCTATATTTTGAATTTGCCGCTAAATATTTTAGTTCCCGATTCCAAACTTATTTGGCGCTAGAAACTCTCTTCCCACTTTTTTCTCCGGCACTTACCTTACTAGGGGGATATATACTCTGTTTACTGTTTATTGGATGCAGAGGGGTGAACGGGGATACAATAGATAAAATACTTGCGCATCGCACACTATTTTTGAGGCCCGATCCCGCTGCCTAGCACTCAGGCTACGAATTCGTATCAGTAGTTGGCATAACAGGATAATACTCACTCAAGACTCATGAATTAGGTTTATTCTTGTGTTGTGTCATAATGAAAAAAAATAAAATTTGGTATACAATGTCAGTGTAATAAAGTTTATGAATCGTGCAAAAAAATCAAATAAAATTAAACAATATTAATGGTGGTATTATTATTTTGAAAAAAAAATTGAATACCTTATTATTTTTTTTCATAAACTTCTCAAATTTTGACGCCTCCTGAAATTTGACGCCCAGGGCACGTGCTCCCCTGCCCTGCCTTAGTTCCGGACCTGCATCAACCTCAAGTTTTACATGTATGTTATTTTAAAACATAAATGATGCATTCTCGATATGTTATTGACTAGTGGTATTTTCTTTCTTTTGATTTCCTCTTTTAATATGGGGTAAACAGATCCTACTACATTCTGCCAAGTAATTTGCGACACAATTTTGTTTATTTCAGGATTATACTTGTGTCTTTCCACTAAACCCTAAAATGATTTTCCCATGCGTGTTTTCATATTTGAGATCTATCAAACTCTAAATTTTTGATAAAGACGAATGTTCACTTATTCTACACTTGTTCTTTACTTTAATAGTCTTGATATTTCACCTAAATATGAATTTAATGCATCATTTGTCTTGGGTGGAATATACATTCCTCCGAAGTCATCAGAAGATATTTACCTTAGTAATTGTTCGGCTGTTGAAACTCTAAAAAACAATAGTCCAGATGTACCTGTATATTTATTTGGTGACTACAATTTACCACTGGCTTCTTGGGCTTACTAAATGAAGAGGACTTGTTCGTGACTACCCACAAAACTATCCAGCAAAGCTACTATACGAATGCTTCTCTTACCTAAATCTGAGGTAATCAAATAACATACTAAACCAAAGTGAAATAATGTTGGATCTCATTTACCACAGTATTGAAGATTATCAAAAACTGTCAGTTTACGAGGCATTTGACAATTTGCTTCTAAATGACTTCCATCATGTGGTAATTACTTGTTGTGTACTTTCTCGTTGGTTTTCTTCAGAATTAAAAAAAATATTATTTCGAAAAAGTCTGCATTTTAGATTGAAGCATACTCAGTCATCAGCTGATTATACCTTAGTTTCAGAACCAATCTTACAGTAAAATGCCTATAAATGGTCTCAAGGATAAACTAAGTTATGGTCCTAATAATATTCCTACATATTTCTTAAAAATATGTTGAAGTTAGTCTAAAAATAAACTTAACATAATATGTATCCAAGATGTAATAATAAATAACACTGCACTTAAGACAGTAGACGAGTATGTATACCTAGCGCAATGAATACATAAATATGGCTCTTTACTCCCAGAAATCAACAGAAGAATGAAACTGACTGGGCATATTTTAGTAAAAATGCAGTTATAATTAAATACAGGATGTCATTTCACCTAAAGAAAAAAACCATTCGATCAGTGTATACTACCAATCATGACATACGGCTGCGATACTTAAACACTTAAGAAAGAGATAATAGTGAAACTCAAATTCACTCAAAGGTTAGCGGAGCGATGCATGCTAGGTATAACAAATAGAGGTCGAAAAGATCATACAGAAAACCAAGGTCACTAATGTAATCCTTAGAATTAAATCTTTAAAATGGCAGTGGTCAGGACATTTAGCAGGTGAAAAAGCTTGTGCAATAGGCTACTCCATAAAAAAAGCACAGCCCAGTAATTGTTTAAGTTAGACACATTGCTTCTCCTGAAATAGTCAATTTCCTAAAGACCGTAAAAAAAGTGGTAAAAGCTTTTTACTTAACCCATCCAGCTACAAAAAGTTTGTCAATATCGTAAAGACAGTGTCATGGAGGTAGATATCTCGAGACTGTAGCAATGAGTTCGTCTCAATGCTCACAGGCTTAACTAAGAACCTTTTTAAGGAGTATGAGACTAAATACCAGGTATACTTATTCTTTGATCACACCATCCAGGCTAACCAAGATATTCAACGACATTAACATAAAACAGAATAGCAGGAGAAAAAGGAAGTTAACTAAAAACCTGAATAGTATTGACCTGAAGGTATTCTTCTTCTTGTAGTGCCTATCCGTTTCGGATATTGGCGACCATCATGACAATCTGTGTTTTGCAAACTGCGACTCTGAAAAGATTTCTTAAAGTTATATACAGTTCAAATAGCCACCAAATGTTAGTAAATAGTAAGCCTGAAACTGAGAAAACTAGGAAAACTAGAATAAGAGTTCTTGGCGAGGAGAAAACCTTTATGGCCTGAAGAACTATAAATAGCTATCCGACAAAGAAAATAAAATATAAATAAGTGTGCTGAAAGTAGCAACTTTTCGAAATTGTGAAAGAAAACTCATGTTTTCGTGCTTCTTAAGCAAGGAAAATCACCGTTAAAGTCTTCGAAAAAAAAAGTTCTGGGGAGAATTGGCCAGATTTTGGGAAAAAAGATTATCTCAAACCAATCTAGTTTCAGATCTGAAGTGTAATCTTTGAGCGGATCATTCTTGAACGACGTGACCAATCACTAGATAGAATATTACGAAATTCTGAATACTAATTATCTCCAACATGTTTATTTTTTTATTTGTTACATTTGAGAAGGCATACTAAACAACTTTTATTGTAAGACCAATTTTTGTTGACAGTAATTTAAATAGCAAAACTTACCTAAAATGTTGAAGACCAATATAATGATAGAAAAAAGCGATAAAATGACCTCAAAACGTAATATTTTAGTAAGGCAGAGGTGCTCCTCAATATACCAGGGTGCTATATTATCTAGGCACTATTTTACCTCTTCTTCTTCTTGTCGTCTGTTCTGTCTGCTCTGTCTTGTAGGCCATTTTTATTCTGTCATCCCAGCTTTTGTAATATTGATGTCAGGTGGCATACTACCTCTTAGGGGACCTTTCTAGTGGTTTTTTTGTATTTGTGTGTTTTTGTCTATTTTGCGATTCATCCTGGGTCCATTCTGTGATCTCACCACATCCTGCACTCCAGTTTTTATTAATGCATCCTCTTTCCTTATTCTATCTCTGATAGAAATTCCTCTATTGATTCTTAATATTTTCATTTCTGTAGGTATCATCAATATTTTTGTAAGCGACGTTTTAGCACTTATCTCTGCTGCGTTTGTTAGTACTGGCCTCGCACATGTTTTATATGCCCGGATTTTGCACTCTACGTTAACATTATTTATTCTTCAATAAGACATCTCTCAAGTATTCCGATATTCTGGCTATCTTGTTGACTTGTATTATGTATTCGTTAGATTAATTAGATTACATCTGATGGCGCTTTTGGGTATATTGAGTATATAATTTGGGTGTAGATTCGAAATATCGACATTCGTGAAAAAACAAAGATTACCGATGTCGCAGAACGTATAGCAAGGCTCAAGTGGCAATGGGTCGGACATGTTGCCCGAGATAATCCCGAAAACTGGACACAGAGATTAACACACTGGAGACCAACAGAGAACAGGCGAGAAGTAGGCAGACCACAGAAGAGGTGGGCAGATGATATAAAACAAGTCGCGGACAAGCAGTGGATGAGAATTACCAAGAGTGGAAATCAATGAAAGCAAATGGAAGAAGTCTATGTCCAGCAGTGGACGGATACAGGCTGAAGAAGAAACATAAGAAGATATTGTTTGTTAGTAACGTTTTTCTGCTTTATGATTTAGATTACGTTTTTCAGTTGGACTTTGTCAATTGCTTTTGTGAGATCCGCAAGGTATAGAAAAAGCAATTTGTTGAACTCTATAGACTTTTTTACAATAGCCGCAATATGAAGATCGCGTAGGTTGTAGATCTATTGGTTCAGAATTCTTGTTGTCCTTTTGATATTCCTACCGTATTAATTAATTTCCGTGACAAGATGTTTGTTAACAATTTTGATGTAAACTGGAGCAGCGTTATTAATTTATAATTATGTGGGTCGGTTTGTAGTCCTTTTTTGTATATTGGTATTGTTATAGTTGTTATTAATTTCTTTGGTATAATATTATATCTTAATATTTTTTTAAATATCTTTGTCACATTATTTTGCAACACACTTAATTACGAGCCAAGGGAGACATGCGGCCACCCATATTTTTTTCTCACTTAACTCCATTAAATTTTTTTCTATGAGGTTACTTAAAATCTAAAGTGAAATATATATTGATCAAGAGAAATTCTACAAATTAGAGAATAAACGAAAAATAAATTGTTATAAGTGATAATAGAGTACATTATATTACCCCCTGTCATTGATATAATTACTTGGTACTAATATAAGAATATGGAGCTAATATATTTTTTAATATTTGTCTGAGCATTTCAATAAGTCTATACAAATTTATGCGGTTGTTATATAACACAGAAATTATTTGTCTTAATTCCCCTGTAAGAATCGAAGAGCGAGATACGTCGCACGAGCTAGTTGGTTTTAAGGAAAGGCTCGTGCCTCATCAATTTTTGCTGGCCTACTTTTCGGTGCAGGTTCTCGGGTACAATGAAAAATAATGCTTCTATTACTAATCACCGAAACTACTAATTAGCAAGACGTTGACTAAACGGTGATTACAAAATATGCGAATAAGAAAATTGTGTTAAAAGTTTTAATGAAATAAATTTAAAGAAAGATATAAAAAAAACAAACAAAAATTTGACTTAACATTTGTTGTCAAAATAAGAAATTAAATGACATAAATGAATTAAATTTAAAAAGTCAATAACGTACAGTCGCGTTTTTCCGAACGGAATCGGGAAACGAGTTGTTCGGATGATCGTATCGTTCGGATTACCTATGACTTTTTTATTTGGAGAAGAAAAACTGCAAAAACACAATGAAAATAACTAAAAATGCTTTATGTATATAATTAATATATTATATTATATAAATATATATACAATATATTTAATAAATACATATTATCTATATAAATTTCAATGGGGAGCTGTAATTTTTTTCTGGACGCCAGTCTCGACGTGTTGATCAAACGCTCTGTATCTTCTAGGCCTCAGGATTATGATCTCCTCGCTGCTGTTAAGGTTGTCTTCTGCTCAACTGATGGCCGTATTCATGGCTTTAACAGCTTCAGCAGGAGAAGTTTTTGAAGCAGGTGGTTCATAATCGACATCCTCCTCTTCCGTTTCTTCATTTTGAATGGCTCTTACAATTTCTTTATCCTTGAGCATTTCTTGGATGTCAATTTCTTTGTCACAGCCATTTGATGACTATTTTTAAACCTCAGATTCAGTAATTATTGTCGTGTTATCTTAAGCCATCTGAGCGGTAAGGGGGCTTAAAATGATGTCTTTTTCGTTGGATGAAGAGTCGTCAATAGCCACTAAGTTTAACGACGTTCTTATGATTAACTTTCTTCAAAGCTACTGCCAGCTCCGTTCCACTTTGCTCGTTCAGCAAGAATGTTGAGAGTAAAGCTTTTCGATAGCGGAGTTTTGTGTTCTGGATAAAATTCTGGTCCATTGATTGAATCATAGCTGTCGTATTGGGTGGTAGTAACATGAAAAATATTTTACCATCTTCATTACGAAGTTCATCAGAGGATGGATGACCAGGGCAATTCTCCAGCAGCAACACTGTCTCTTGAGGGAGGTTCACACATGCGAGATGACGACGAAAATCAGGGACAAATTCAGTTTTGAACCAATCCAAGAATAAATATCTTGTCACCCATGCACTTTTTTGCCCTCGATACCATAAGGGAAGATCAACAGATTTAAATGCACGAGGCTTGTTAGACGTCTCGAAACAAGTAAACGAAGTTTGTAAGTCCCTGAAGCATCTGCACAAGGCATAAACATGATTCTTTCTTTCATAATTTTTCGACCAGTGGCGTTCTTTTCTTGAGATGACACCAATGTGTGGTGTAGTAACATTAACTTTCATTTGGATTGTAAATTTGCTCAGGTATCAAATTGTTTTTAATCCCAAGTTCTTTAAATGCAGTTTGGAAGGGTTTGATGCCATCGGCATTACTCGAAAGTTTCTCACTAGTAATTTTGAGATGTCTAACTCTGTGACGCCGATTGAAGTTGTCCAACCAACCCTTACATCCGCTAAAAGCTTGGTGGTTTGGTGACATTTCACAATGGAAATGACGGGCTTTTTCACACAACATTTCACCACTTACCGGAACATGCTTTCTCCGCCGTTGTAGGAACCACATAAACAAATTCATATTAATAAACACAGACATGTAATATTGGCATAATTACTGTAATTTTTATCTTTATCTTTATAAGACAGCACCCCAATATGGGCTTTTTATAATTTCAGCATTTAATTTACTTTGTACCGTTTGACCTGAAGATGCCTTGCAAAGTGTAGAAAGCAAAACCGGTCGTTCTGGTAGTAAAATTAAATTTATTGTGAGTAAGTCTTATTTTATTACTTTTTACCTATTTGAAATGGACTCATACAAGCAACACATTCATGATTTTTCATTAGATTTGCATTTGATAACCACACTTAGACCTATACGGATGTATAATTTGAACTATATCTTTACGTATTACATAACATAATTATTTTCCTAAGACGTCGTGCCTCCATGTTTCCATAATTTCCTTGCTTGGTGGAAGTTCATTTGGATAACATGAAGTTATAAACCAAATGTTTCGATGGCAATGTAAATAATAAATAAGTTTAAGAAACATTCTGTCATACTGAGAATCGTACTCATTTCATTATGTAGGTTTAAAATACTTTTTTTTTATTTAATTAATGGCTTTGTATAACTTTATCCATTCAGCCACGATAATGTATTTGACTACTTAAATTAGTTGATGATGTATTGAACTATTGCATTTGTTAACAAAATAGTACTTCGCCTAGTACTGGTACTAGGTACTAGGTAAATTAAAATATAATGTAACCATCAGTATCATAAGATTTACTAAATTGACAAGATACCATACTTTCATTCGTTACGTTCAGGGCCCTAACCAACTTAAAGTGAATATTTAGAACCAACAAGGAATTACATAATATAGAGATACTTTTCACCCTAAGGCGCCTTTCATAGCGACTTTATTACAACACAAGATAGGCAACGGCTAAGAGGTAAACATAAGGATAGACAGAGCCAGAGGAAACAAAGCTAGATTTATACATTCACATTACACATCCTAAATTTTTCTTCTAGTTCTTTTAAATATCCCCAAAAATTTGGTTAAGCCTATTATTACGACGAGATATATATAAAATAGAAGATTGACACTAAGGAAGAGGTATTTGTTCTTTTATCGTTGTTAATTTATATTACAATAGCAGCATCATTATATATGCACCCGAACATTCAATTATTGATATCGTCAGTGTTACCATTAGGTCTGCTTGCCATTATGCTAATTTCAGTACTGATTTGAGTACTAAAAATATTAGTTATTTGCGTGAGTCGATTTAGTATGAAAAATATGTGTTTGTGTTTGCAACTACACTTAATTTTAATTAGCCTGTAGGCATGCGCTCTACCAATTTTGTATTGATAACCTAACAATGAAGTTTGTTTTATGATTAGAGTAAACAAAATATACAGGTAAAGACGCAGGTAAATAATAACTGTGAAAAAGAAGCTAGAATTATGTGCAGTATCTTTAATTGTAATAATGATACTAGCAATAAAGAAAAAAATCATTTACTTCTTAAAAAAGCGTATATGGAAAAAAATTGATCGAGAGAAGAGGGTAAGGAAATAAATATTAAATATGTTGAATGAAGAATTATTAATAAAACACCCTTTGGCATAAAAAACTTTTTACAAATAAATAATAATAATTTGTTTAAAAAATCGTTACGAATAGTTAAAAATAACCTCACTTTTAGTTAATACTTCATTATTTTTAGTACAAGAAATTATAACATGCTCTAATTTTTAGTACTGAATCGGCGCGCGCATCTAATTTGTAGATACTATATTTTTAGTAGTAAATTCAGTACTGAATTTAGCATAATGGCAAGCAGACCTTACAATCGCAGAGTTCTGTTTCACTTAAATTAAATTTATAAAGATAGGCTTTCACAGTAGTATGATTAACAAGGCATCTAACAAACACAGAATGTACTCTTCTATTGGGATGACTTCTTGCATCAAAAGGCGCAGTGATCTGCTTTGATGTTACGCGAGATACCAGCATGTCCTTTTGCCGAAGGGAATGAGACTGAATTATTTCTTTTAAGTATTTGTTGATCAGACATTTTTTCTCAATAGTCCATTCCATAGCTTGATATACTGCAAACAGTTCTGCGGAATAATTGGAACATTGTTGGTTTAATTTAAACATAATGTGTTCTTGATTGTTTTGGATACATACCGCACAACCAACTCCTAAAATGGATTTTGACCTATCTGTGAAAATCTTATATGGCTTATCAAATTTGACAAATTGTTTATGAAGTTGAATGGCGTTATTATCATCAAAAGTAGGAAAATAAACTTTGGTTTGGGAATAAAGAATATTAAAATTAGATTGGAAGAAATTAGTTTCAGCTAGGATTTCTAAATAGGAAGAAACATTAGGAAATGCTATAGCTAAAGTTAGAGGTAGGTTTGGTTATTACCTTGACATTTAAGGATAAACTTTATAGCTAAAAAAAGACGTCTTATATATAATGAAGGTTCCATACATTCGGCTAATTGATTTTCAGTGGGTGTAGAGTTAAGTGCACCCAAAACCAAAAGGAGAGCTTTGTACTGGATTCGGTCTAATCTTTTAAGTGTAATGCTATCTTTGTTCCATAAATTAGAAACCAGATCAAATTAAATTTTTATGCTTGGCGGATTCGAAAGTATTTTATATGCTGAGCTTGCAAGGTGACAGTTTAGGACATGTATATTTACGGAGTGTAACTATAATATGCATGGATGTGGTACATTATCATCTGCTTTCATACGCCCCTGTATAAATGTTTCTAATTTTTTTCTAGATTGATTTGTTACTTTCATGCCGTTTTTGGATCATTGTATGAGGGTAGCGCAGCTTCATCATTAGCAAACAGGACCATTGTAAACATCTGAGTAAAAGAAGTATTACTTTTGTATCATCATAACTGTATATATATATATATATATATATATATATATATATATATATATATATATATATATATATATGTGAATACACCTTCATTCTATAAAGTCCTATGTGCCAGTCTTCATCGAATACTTGTATGTTAATTAAATCTACAAAATATTTTCTATTCATCGTGCATCTTATGTTCTGTTAAAAATTTTTTTTACGTCATGTGCGGACGAGCATCGTCTGGCAAGAAGAGGAAGTTTTCTCCAAAATATGGGACGAAAAGTACCAATCTGTGGCTTAGGTTTGGCCAACAAACACCACCAACTCTGTGGTTCGTACTCCCACAGACTTTCAACAAGTGTCAACTATACTATTCATTGTAAAATATTTAAGAAATAAGACAATATTTTGGTACTTTTTATATAATTTTACCAGTACATTATTCCGTAAATATTTTTTCAAAGATTTAAAATTTGTTAAATTCGTGTTAAATTAAATGGTTTTTTATTAAATAAATTGACTGAAATTAATAATAGATTAATAGCTATGTTAATTTTTAAATTGCCTCTTTTATTTTGAACTGCCCAGTAAGTTGGCACGATCTGAATCTGATGCTGTAACAACTATCATCAACGCTCAAAGGTTAATTAGCGATCTCGTAAAGTAATAAAATATTTTAAGACGTCATTTGGTAACTATAAAACTTTTATATCCATCACATCGTACGCCATAAAGTAAAACGCTCTTTTCGTAATTAAATGTATATATATATATATATATATATATATATATATATATATATATATATATATATATATATATATATATATATATATATATATATATATATATATATATATATATATATATATCCACCGGGAATCAGCGAATTAAGGTGGTCAGAGTAAAGGACTTGTAGAAAAGGACATAAGTGTATTACATTATTCTGGTAATAGCACAGAAGGCTCGCATCACAAAAATGTTGTAAGTATATTAGTAACATTAGAACTGCGTAAATATATGATTAACTTCATACCATTCTCGGTAGAATAATATTACTCCAAATAAATAATCAACCATTCAAAACCAAAGTACTTCAAATATATGCCCCGACTTCAGATAGGAAATATGTCAATGAAGTCAAAAATCTCTATGATCAAATCCTAGACATCTTACAGGAGCTTAATGAACACGAAATTTTATGTATTAAAGGTGATTTGCAAGGCAGAAATTGAGGAAGGTCGACGAGGTCAAACTGTACGTCCTTATGGTCTTCTACAGTTGGCGCCGTTTCTCTCATCCTAATTTCCAGCGTTTTCTGTCGAAGCAATATTCATTCTTTAAAACTCTGGCAGTCATTGCATCTTCGACATCTTCTCTTCGTGACCTTCTTGGTCTACCTCGTTTTCTTCTAGTTTTCAGTCTTCAGTCAATTTTTCTTTCTTTTTTGGCCATCTATTTTCAGGCATTCTCTGCAGATCTTAAACAACCTAACAATCGAGAAAGGAGATTGTATGAATTTTGTAAAGATAATGGCATGATCATTTAAAACACCTAGTATAAACTACCTAAGCGACGACTATATACTTAGAAAGCCTTTTTTGATAATGGCAGCAATACTGGGTCTTTAATAAACCAAATAGGTTATATACTTTTAAGTGAGCGCTTCCGAAATGCCGTTTAGCTATGGAGACCTGGACAAAGAAGTAAAGGTTCAAGTACAAAAAGCAAATAGACTAGCAGGATTCTTTAATTCCACACTTCATGGCGAAATAGACACATTAACACTGAGATAAAGTCAATAATTTATAAAGCCAGTGTAAGAACACTAATGACATATACCTCAGAAACAAGACCCGACACAGCCACAACGCAAAGGCTACTGGAAACTGCAGAGGTGAGACTACTGAGAAGAATTACAGGAAATACGCTGAAAGATCGAAAGAGAAGTGAATATATTAGAAGAAAATATAACGTTCGTGTATAAATGAATAAACACAAAATAGAAAAAAGAATGGAATAACCACATAAGCAGAATAGAGAAGATCTGTGTCGTCAAAATAGCAAGAAATAAGTCACCAATCAGCAGAAGAAGTATCGGACGACCGCGCAAAAGATGGAGTCACAACCGTCCATAGAGGTATTAATCCGCCAATGAGCAAGCAGAATAGCTTATAACGAGGAAGAAGAAGACGAGAAGATTTTCAAGAGTAGATATTGGATCTGATCCCAACACCTTATGGCAGATATTAAACTAAGGTTAAAATAAATCAAACGAGAAAAACCAAAAACCAATTTAATTAACTTTTACGATATAAGCATAAAAGACAACACTAAGAACGAATTTAACAATAGAATGAAAGAACATAAGAGAAGAACTAGAATATCCAGAGGAACTATGAAATGAATTTAAAAACTAAGTTACCGAAAGCTCAACAAACAATGATTATAGAAAGTAACTTAATCAGGAAAAATAAATGTATGACGGAAGACATCTTGAAATTGATGGAACAACGTCGACTCATAAAATCAAATGAAACAGATTATGGACATCTACACAGAAGAATTAGAAGAAAGATACAATTAGTCAAAGTAAAATGGATGAGAGAAACGTGCGAAGAAATGGAGGATATGATTTCTAGGCACGACTTGTTTAATGTGCAAAAAGAAGTAAAAGAAATAAGTAAGTAAAATAACATATTTAAAAAACAAGTTTTCCCTGTACTAGTTAACAATAACTAAGACTAATCTTCTTCAAGCATCAGCAAGAATCGTCACTACCTGACTTGACAATGGCAAGTGTAACCTGGCCGAAACTTCGTCAAAATAATGGTTTTTTTTAAACCAAAATTATTCCCACGTTTGGCTGTATCACGAATAAGCTCTTTAGATCGCTGTAAATAAAATCAGGACAGATAAGATGATTCTCAATCTTCGATAGGAGTGGCACAAGAAGAACAACGCAAAAAGAAATAGAGGAAATAGATCTCGTGACCGAGGAAGCCATTTGATGCTGTCTGTTTACCCAATCCGATGCCTTGGAAAATGTTGGTCTAATCATCTGAATTAAGTTTCCCCACTAAGTCTATTTTATGTGAATGTAATTTGTTCTTCTTTAGAATGGCTTGGTCGCTAGTTCAGTTGATTCCATATACAGATGCTGCTTGCCTCGTACTTAACACGGAATCTAGGCGAACATGTCCGAACACTGTATCTTCACTAGCTTTATTAACTACAGGCCCTTTCTACATTTACAGTTTCCTGAAATTTTTCTACTCACTTCAAACAATTCTACTAACAAGTTATCTTGATGTCGTTAATTAAACCGCTGAGCTGTTATATTGGCACATTTGCTGTTAATAAAGTACAATGAAGTGATATTTACCGTTTCCGGGATAAACCATGGTATTAAACTTTCAAAAATTACAAATTAATATTTACAAGAAAAGTTCAGAAGAGAAGCATCTAAATTCACGTTCTTTATGTGTTCATGTCATATTATTTACACAGTGTGACAAATGTGTCAAAAAAAACAAAAACTATACAAAGATGGAAATTAAAATCTAAACCAATAGCGTACTTAATCAACTACTAAAGCAGGTAAATACAATTTAAAACAAATTTTAAATATATAAAATAAAGTATTGGACCGAATTTAGCAATTTAAAGACTATTGTATAGGAAATTATAAAAGCTTTAAGACGAGTTGCCATTTTGTTGGGGTGATTCTTAACCTGGCTTAGGGATCAAAGTAAAATCTTTATAAAGACAGGAAAGGCGTGTCCCCCATTAATCAAAAATCGACGTGTCGTAGGGGTTTCCAAAAATGTTGTCGCATTTACTAATAATTAGACTTCGGCAAATATGCATATTGCATATTTTGCATATTGTGCATATTTTATGCAAATATTTCATATTTTGGCATATTTGTATAAAAGTTTGCATAAAGTGCATAAAAGTTCAGATTTTTATACTGTATTTGAAAATTTTTAAACATACCAATTTATTTCAATTCTTGTATAAAATTTTGTAGTCATTTTAATCAAGAAATGATCTAAGTACGTAATCTCTACAGGTACAAGACATTTACAATTTCAAAGAAGATCAATTTAAGTAGCCCTCAACATTCTTAGAAAGTCTCGGTCACTGAGGCATTCAGTTATTGGATAATCGCTAAGGGTTCGCTCATTTGCATTTTATGATCTAATCCCCAAATCTATCTACAATTTATTGTATCTTAACAGCAGATAAACGGCTAATAGTTTTGTTCCTAATTTAGGGATTTTCCAAAATCTCCCAGTTTATTGAATTAGGTACCTAAACATTTCTAATTTGATGCTCAGATTTGTAAATCATTTTTGTTTTGATATTCAAAGCGTAAACACTCGTTGTGCGTAACAAAAAGGAAGATTGTGATTTTATAATGCCTAAAACAACCAGTGCTTCAACTTGGATTAAACCTTATAAAGAGCTGTCTATGGATATGGGAAAAATCTACTGTTCAGTCTGTGGCAAAATTGTAAGTATCTAATATTTTCTATTAAATATCTAATATTTCATACATACAGGGTGTTTCCAAATGACACTTACAACGTTTGACTGTAGATACTTCTCGAAAAATTGAACAAAACGATATAGTTAATGAGGGGTCAAACTTATTTACTTTTCGAGATACAGGGTGTTAAAATTAAAAAAAATTAAATTCTTTTAGTTAATAACAACAATAACTTTCAAACCAATAAACGTATTTACTTGAAATTTAGTACTCGTAGGTTGTTTTTAAATGAAAAATAGCTTCCTTTAGTAAGAAAAAATTGTCCATGGTACAATACAATGGTGTGTATTTAAAAATTTTTCACCTTTACTTTTTTTTATGAAGTCAGCTATTCTAAAACACAATTATTTTTATTGTAATTGAATTAACAAAAAAAAAACTTGTGTTGAATTTTAAAATAAGTTATATGATGTACTAATGGTTAGTAACAAAAACTAATTTGTGGATTAATACTGCATTTAAAACACTTAGCGAGTGTTTTTTTTCCAAACCAGTTATTTGATTAACCAAAAACACCTTGTATATTTTTATATTTTAAAGGTTGGGTTAAAATAAAGGTTTTTATTTTTATTTATAGATAGCATGTGAGAAGAAATTTCAGATAGACCAACATGTGAGAACTGCTTCACACATTGCAAAAAAAGGAAAAATAGGAGGAAAACATCAAACTTCAATGGCTAAATGTTTCCAATCTACTTCAAAAAAATTAGATGAGCAAGAAACTTTTAATGAAGACTTGTGTCGCGCATTAGTGTCTGCAAACATACCGCTTTCAAAATTAGCAAATGTAAATTTTAGTTCGTTTCTAAAAAAATATTGCAAACTTAATGTTCCAAGTGATCGGTCTCTAAGAAGAAATAATGTGAACGGGCTATACTCGTCGGTGTTAATTAATATTAAGGAAGAAATTGCAGATAATTATTTTTACATATCTGTAGACGAAACCACTGATTCCTCAGGAAAGTATATTGCTCATTTATTGATTGGTGTTCTTAAAGAAGATACCTTACCAAAATCTCATCTTATTTCATGCCAGCAACTTGAGAAAACAAATGCTTTAACAATTTCGCGTTTTATACAAGAAACATTAGCAACTTTTTTTCTTCCGACAACTATTCCTTCTAATAAATTACTGCTTATTTTATCGGATGCTGCTCCTTATATGGTGAAAGCAGGACAAAATTTAAAAATATTTTCCCCAGATTTAATACATGTTACTTGTGTAGCGCATGGATTAAACAGAGTTGCAGAGGAAATACGAAAAAAGTTTCCTCTTGTCAATACCATGATATCCAGTGTCAAAAAAGTATTTCTTAAATCTCCTATAAGAATTCAACTTTATAAAGAAATGCTACCTAACATTCCTCTTCCACCACAACCTATTTTAACGCGATGGGGAACATGGTTAGAAGCAGCTAATTTTTATGCAGATCATTTTGTTAAAATAAAGAACATAATTGATACGTTAACAGATGAAAGTTCCCAATCTCTTTTGGATTCTAAACAAACTTTTCAGAGTAACTTGCTTCAACAAGAACTTTCATTTATAAAATCAAATTTTAGTTTTGTTCAAAAAACAATTACTCAGTTAGAATCACCAAAACTGTCATTGTTCGAAAGTACAGCATTAATAAAAGAATTTGCGTCATGTTGTCAGAACGTTAGAGGTAATATTGGAAAAGATATTTTAAAAAAATTTGAAGCTACTATGGAAAAAAATAAAGGTTACCATATTCTTTCTGAAGTAGTCAGTGTTCTAGCTGGAAATATTTCGGAAACAATTAATTTAGAACCAAATGTTTTGGTTAGTTTGAAAAATGCTCCCGTTACATCAGTTGATGTTGAACGAAGTTTTTCCATATATAAATATATGTACTCAGACAGAAGCCACAAGTTTTTGTTAGAAAATTTTGAACACCACTTGGTCATTTATTGTTACCATAATTCTAAATAAGTTTATTCATACTTAAAAATGATGTAGTTACTTAAAATAAATGTAAATCTTAATGAATAGTAGGAAATATTTAGTTATGTACACTTTTTTTTTAAATAAAATTGTTACTATTTTACGATTTTTTTATTTATTTGTATGCATATTTTGTAAAATATTTTTATATTTTCGGGTAAACACGTGCATATTTATGCGCATATTTTCTACATTTTTATTTGCATATTTGCCGAAGTCTACTAATAATGCTTCTGTTTCATGTTCGTCCGGCCACCCCGTATACTAGACATATTTTTCTGTTATTCTTTATTGAATACCTACTATTCTAAATTTTTGTTTAGTAATCAGCTCATCAATTTGATTTTGAGTCAGGTTGGATCTGTTGGCGTTTATATTCGTGTTTCAGGAAATTTAGATTAAAAATTAACTGAAACATGAATATAAAAGCCAACAAACTAAAAGTCGGGTAAAAATATTCGTTAGAAATATGAGAATTCTTGAAGGTTTTTATAATAAACCTGTATATAGCTATAATTGGGCAGTATATTACAGTACGCAAACTAATAAAACCTCGAATGAATCATCTTGCAATCCTAAGCATGTGATTAAGAAATACGATTGTAAATTTATATTGTTATTTTTACTACCTATCCTTACTATGCCTTTAGCTTACTTGTTTTGGTCGTGATATAATAGCTATATAACATTTCTTAATTTTATTTGTATTCGTTTTGGGCGTAGTCTTCTTTAAGTATAAAATTATAGAGTAAATTTTTCCTGCTAATTTTTTTTTAATTCCCGCCAAAAGTTGTAAACTAAATAGGATATATCCTAATCTAATTTTTTTTAATCAGCTTGATACATATTTAATGAAAACGTGTGATAAAAAACCACAAAAAACTAATAATTTTTTTAAATTATTTTATATAAATATTCAGTGGAAAAGAATTTTTTTAAGTCATTCTTTCAAAAATTTTAGCACTCCTTGTTAATTTTAACCTAGTTATTAAAAATGTGATTTGTACATTTTTTTATTATTTTATAATATTTTTTTTATATCAAAAAGTAAGTTAAAAAAAAAGATATTCAAATTGTGTGTTCCAGAGGTCATTTTCTTGCAATAACAAGACATAAGATACTGAAGATATGAAAATTAAAATAACTGGGACGATATATCAATGGTAGTTTCAGCAGATTTGCAAAAGGTAATAAAATATTATACTAATTATAAATGTTTTAGTTTGTTGTGATATTCTAGGTCACAATGCTATCCGAGAATGGATATGTTTAAGGAGATTATTTTTACACCTAGAATAATTGCTTTTAATGAAAGTTTTGTCATCACTGCTAGAAAGCCAACGGTACCAACTGCAATTTTATGGCACAAAGGAATAGCCAGACGGACTAAGTCGGATATTACCAGCACATTCTATAATTTTTTTTTGTCTCACCCAGACGCTAAAAATGTTATAACGTGGCTTGACAATTGCTCTGCTCAAAATAAAAACTGGGCTTTGGTTACTTTCTTTGCGTTTATTGTAAACTCTGATGATATCGCACTTTTTGAACTTATCGCACGAAAAATTAAGTATCAAGTATTTTAGGCCTGGCCATACCTTCATGGCTGCGGACTCATTCCACCACCAAGTGGAACGCTCCATGAAGCAAATGGGTAAAATATACGATTTTAAAGACTTTTCGGATGCTGCAGCAAATGCATTAAGTAATGCTAAAGTAAGTGTTATGGAATTAGCTGACTTTTTTGAATGGCGAGATGATACTTCTGCATATAAACTGAATAAAATTAATCCCAGGCCATACCTAAATCAAATGGTTCAAGTAAATTTTTCTAGAGGTAAATATACTTTTTCGTACAAAACCAGCTTCACCTCTGAGACAGAAAGTGAAGTAAACATTCTAAATGCAAAGATTGCAAAACAGGGAATGACAAAACCTTCACCCAAGTCCATTCCTAGAGGAATAACGACTGAAAGAAAACAACAAATTATGTCCAAACTATGTGGACACATGCCTAAAAGCAGACAAACGTTTTGGAATAATTTACCAACTTCAATGGAACCTGGAGCTTTAGATGATTAAAAAAACTGTTTATGACTTTATGTTATTTTGTTTATCTTAATAAACTATAACTTTGATTAAGATAAGACTTTTTACTTTACCTTATTTTTATGATTTGTTAGGATTAAATGTCGTATCAAAAGTCTAATTTCAAATACTCTGAAAGAAAATTGCACGCACTTATTAAATTTGTACTTAAAAATTATATTGCTATGTTGTAACAAGATTTTTATTGAGTCATTACAGTTGATGGCAATTAATCAAATCTAAAACAACGAATATCTCAAAATAGGGATTTTGTCAGTTACGACTTCTATTCTTAGGGCAGTATAGTGATTTACAATTGAGTGAATCAATAAGAAAAATTAACATAATAGATGTTGCAGAGATAAAACAAGATCAAATAGATTTACACAATAGTAATTTGATATTTAAGAATGGAATCTATTATAGAAAAAGAGAGAAAATTTTAATATCAGAAAAATTTATTATATATCTAATAAAAAGGACACACGATACCTACTGCGATTTGGGACACACACAGATGATAAACAAAATAACTCCATTTTATACAGCAAAAAACTTATTACAAAACATAAGTAAAATATGCAATAACTGAAATTTGTTTGAAAATAAATCAAGAAGAAAACCAAAATATGGATGGATGTCACATTTAGGTCCATCAAAACGACTATTTGAAATAGTTTCTATAGACACAGTTGGATTTGGGGGGTATCGGTCAACAAAGAAGTACCTCCATATAATCATTGACCATTTTACAAGGTACGTTTGTATTTTAACATCTAAGAATTAAAGTGTAATGGACTTTATAAAATTGACAAAAATGGTAACAGACAATTACCAAGTAGACATAGTATTGACAGATCAACAACCTGGAATAAACTCAAAAGAATATAAACAATTTCTTAAGCTTAATAATACAAAACTGGTATTCACTGCCGTTGATGCACCATTTTCTAATGGGCTGAATAAAAGAGTAAACCAAACGCTCATAAAAAAATAAGATGTAAACTCATCATCATCATTGGTGCTACAGCCCTATTAAAGAGCCTCGACCTTCCCAAGTCTATTACGCCAGTCAGTTCTATCCATTGCCATTTGTTGCCAGTTGGCTATTCCTATTTTTCTACCATCCTCATCTACACCATCCCTCCATCTGAGTTTTGGCCTACCCCTACTTCTACTTTCCACAGGTTGTGACATAAAGATTCTTCTAGGAGCGTTGTTCTGCTGTAATCTTTCCAGATGTCCTGCCCATCTTAGTTTTCCTTTTTTATAATGGATACTACGTCTTTACCACCAAATATATGTTTTTATCTGTGATATATCTAGTAGTTGTACCTCCTTCTCCAAACACCATTTTCACAGATGCCACCGAATATTCTTCTCAGGATCCTTCGTTCAAATATAAGCAGGAGGTTTTCATCTGTCTTGGAAATGGTCCATGTCTCCGACCCATCATATCAACCATATCAACACTGGTTGTATAAGGGTTTTGTATATGGTTATTTTTGTTTTTTGGCTTAAGTTTCTGCTTCTCATATGTCTACTAAGTCCAAAATAGCATTTGTTTGCTAGGATGTAAAATAAATTAAACAAAAAACAAAGTTGCATGGGCAGCAGTTGCACAAAAATTTATAGAAGCCTACAATAAAACAGATCATACGATAAAAAATATCTACTAGAGGGCGAAAACACAAACATACTACCTGATGAAATAAGACCTACAATCACACAAGAAAAATTAAGTAAAATCACATGAATACAACAAAAGAACATTTGATGCACATCGAAAAGACCTCAACTCAATGCTAATAACCAAGTATATGTGCAAAATAGGAAATAAATTAAACAGGGCAAAGCTAAATGAATTGCGAACTGGACCGTACACTATTAAAAAGAAGTGGTCAAATTCAATCTACGAATTGGACACTGGACACAGAAAAGAAGAGTCAAACCTTTTCCACATCACAAAACTAACACCGTTGTTTGAAGAATCAAAAAATGAACACACAAATACCAGTCTAGTGCTCACCTGAAGGGGGGTAGATGTAAAGAAAATCCCAACATACAATATTTGCTGTCGAGATTTTCTTAAATTTGAATTTTACCGCCTTACCAACAGAACGCGATTTCCAAACAGCTTGAGATGAGTGACAGTGACAAGGGAAAATAAACAATATATATTCATTATGAAAATTTTGAACGAGAAATAATCTAACCTTACTAATAGCTTTAATTGTTGTTTTTTTATACGCTTTCGAAGAAGCTGAAGCTGCTTTCACTTAAAGATCCTTTTTGTGTGGGGATCATCCCATTCTGGGTTTGGTTTTATAGTTTCTGGTGTGACTTCGATGTTTCCACTACTTTTCTCCATTCTTCTCTCTCTTTGATCGTCTTTTCTACATTTCTAATTTCGATACTCCTTAAGTCTTCTTTCACTTGTTGTCTCCATCTCTCTGGTTCTTATATTTTTAATAAATAAATAAAAACATAACAATAACATAGCGACTTACGAAAAGATTTGTACATCACGTAGTTACTAGCTGCTTTGTTTTGGACAATTTTACAATGAAAATACGATTAATGAAAGAACAAATTTGGTCCAATAGAATCCGATATATATCTCTATTTTGAAACCGTAATGAATTTTTTGAAGAGATCAGAGCATTTGGACAACTTTTCTATAGATGTATATGTAAGAAAATATATACTCGGTTCGCTATTCCCAGTCCGAACTGTCTAGTGAATTTAGTAATTATTTTTTTGCGAAGTTAGTTACTTTTTGACAGACTAAAAGTGGCTGGAAATTACTATACAACCAAGCACACGTACTCACAGCCAATATTAATAGTAAATAAAATAGAACTTTGCAAATTACCGACAATCAATATTTATTTATCTGCACCATATAATAAATAGTTATGTTAAATTATAACAACTAAAATATATTTTTTAAATATATGTATACTACCCAAAATTTGATGGGTTTAGTATACACTTCCACTATTTAGAATAATTCTTCTTTTTTTAAAGAAAGAAGTCTGCAATAGTAGGATACTTGAGCTATTAATACTGACAAGTAGGAATTGTTGTGTTGTAGGTTTCCGACAATGAATCTGCCAAAATATGCCCGAGCTAAGCGAATGGAGTTTAGCATAGAAAAGCATAGAAATCACCCAAATTCATCATAGTGCATAATGACTAATTTACCCCTTTCTGAATACGTACCCCTTTAACTGGTGGCACTACGCGGTTTTTCATATTTGGGGGCTATTGAACATAGAAATGGCGAAAAAAAAAACGACTTCTTCAAGGCGTTTGACAAGGTCAAACATGATAAACTCATGGAAATGCTCAGGAAGATGCATATTGATGGCAAGGATCTGAGCATAATAACCAGTCTCTATTGGAACCAAAGTGCTGAGATAAAGATGGGCAACTTACACAGTGGGAAGATAGATATTAAAAAGGGTGTACGACAGGGATGCGTCCTCTCGCCGCTCCTGTTCAATATATACTCTGAACAAATCTTCAGAGAAGCACTGGGAGAAGTTTCTGAGGGTATCAAAGTAAACGGAGAGGTAATCAATATTATTAGATATACTGACGACACAGTTATTATCGCAAATGACTGCAACGAGCTTCAAAGACCCATGCAAAGCATACACACAGCAAGTCAAGAATATGGTTTAGAACTCAATTCAACCAAAACTAAATGCATGCTCAACAGCAGAACACAACAACCTCCGATGCAATTGACATTAAACAACCGAAAAATAGAACAAGTGGAGACATACACATACCTTGGAACCACAGTCAACACAAAATGGGACCAGTCAACAGAAATAAGATCACGAATTGAAAAAGCGCGAAACGCGTTCAACAATATGAAAAAGTGGTTCACAAGCAAAATCTCAATGGAACTAAAATTAAGACTGGTCAAGTGTTATGTCTTTCTGGTCTTGTTCTATGGAGCAGAGGCATGGACCAAAACGGAAGCCACCCTGAAGAAACTAGAATCCTTTGAGCTGTGGATATATCGCCATATTCTTCGGATATCCTGGACAGACCACATCACTAACGTGGAAGTAATGCAGAGAATAGGCAAAAGCAAAGAAATAATCTTCACCGTAAAGAAACGGAAGCTTGAGTACTTCGGACATGTCATGAGGCATACTAAGTACCGGCTGCTACAGTTGATAGTCCAAGGAAGAATCGACAGTAGGAGGGGACCGGGAAGAAGACGACACTCATGGATGCATAACCTGCGACAATGGTTCGGACTAACATCGACCGAACTGTTCAGAGGTGCCGTAAACAAAGTCAAAATAGCCTTGTTAATAGCCAACGTCCGAAACGGATAGGGCAAAGGAAGAAGAAGAACATAGAAAACAATAAAGCCCCTTTAACGTTGTAGTTCATTTTCAAAGTACATAATCAACAGCCTATTGGTACTTTATAGAATTTTCTTTTTAATGTCATTGCAATTGTGTTATTTAAAACCATTAGGATTTTTAGAATATATTGAAAACCAAGTCTTTTATGGTCTAAATTTATGGGATTTAGCAAATACGGGTATTTACAGAAACAAAAACTACAAATTCAGAATGAATAAAGATTAATACCAATTTTTTTAGAAATTCATATCTATACTTATATAAAGAAAATTTTATTTACTTTTCTGTGTCTTATCTTGAACTTTATACTTGCTCTATTGTTAATTTATTATTTACGCCAAATGTAAAAATAGTATATTACGTTATTGAACTAGATGAAATAAACGTGACTATATTTGGTTTGAAGATACCAACAAAAACCGTTGCCCTCCCTGTATTTGAAGATTAGAAAGAGGTAGCGGCAGTAGCACGAGTGAACTAGATTTAAGAAAAGGCTCGTGCCTCAACGATTTTTTATCTGTCCTACTTTGCGATATAGGTACTTTGTTCAAACAGTCAAAGGCATCTCAAATTTTGGCCTTCGAATATACCCTACAAGGATTCTATCGCGATTATTAACGTCCAATCATCGTAAACAAGAAGTTACTACCGTATATCCCCAAATACGTAAAGATTTATGTGCTAATTGCTTTTTGGCTATTAGTGATCAAGCTCGCGTGTTCTCGACAACTTCTATTTGGCAATTTTATATCTATCTCTTTACAGAGTGCTTTGTTAGTTCGAATAGCTGTTACAACACACTGAAATGCAGATAGTAAAAGTAACCACGCCCTGCCTCGAATCGGTCGCCAGTCTACTTTTATTTCTTTACGATGGTCATGCAGCGGCAAACTTCGTATGGTCTCCATTGTGAAATATAAATCTCAAGGTTTTTTCAATGAAGTAGGTATTAACCGCGGTACAGGGTGTAACACACAACTTGGATCGATGTTGTAATCTCCATATTGTCTCGTAAACTATAATTGGAAATAAAGTAGAACATAATCAACAGAGGATGTTTTTTGTTGTGTGGTTTGAATCTTTGTTGTTTGTACATATCTACTACTTGAATATACAATTAGAAAGTGATACTCTCTAATTCTAAATTTAATAAGGGTTTTTATTTTATACAATAAAATAATCGCCTATTTAGCATACTGAATTATACAGAACAAATTTAGAAAATACTACACTTATTTGGTAATTCCCAAATATCGCTTCTATTGTTCATAGATTTTATAGTTACAAACATTAAAATAATCTAGGAGACACCTATATTAATAGCTTTATTGTTGTTTTGTCGATTATTGTACCAACTTGGACGGCAATGCTAAGAAAAATCCTCCTACTCCTAAGTGCCTTCTCTGTTGAGGTTGGTGATCAATATGGCAAATTTCTGTTCTGGGCTTGATGAATTAATTCATTTCCTTTCGTGTGGGTCCAATCTCTGATGTTTCGTAGCCAAGATTTTTCCTTTCGTCCTATGCCCCTTTTACCTTCAATCTTGCCTTCTAATATTACCTGGAGCTGCTCAAATTCCCTATGGCGCATTATGTGTCCTAAATATGACGTCTTTCTAATTTTAATAGTATTGACCAGATGAGGGCGTGTGTTCATTGCTCTCAGTACTTCTTAATTCGTAGTTCTGCTGGTCCAGCTTATTAGCATTCGGCGGTACATCCACATTTCAAATGAATTTAATTTGTTGACGTCATACTGTTTTAATGTCCAGGTCTCACAGCTATATAGTAATAGAGACCACACATAACACTTTAGTGTTCTTAATCTTACTGAGACAGATAGCTTGGGGTTACAGAGCATTTTACGCATATTTATGAAAACAGATCTTGCTATTTCAATGCGTCTTCTAATTTCTTTTGAGTGTTCTAGTTGACTATTTAGTTCTCGGCCTAGGTATATGAAGCTTTGTGAACTCTGAAGGGTGATACCATTTATTTGTATGTTAGGTGTAACTTGTTCATGGGGGTTTTTGTGGAATACCAGAATTTTGGTTTTGGAAAAATTAATGTCCAAGCCCAGCCTGTGACTTTCTAAGAAGAATGCTCATAAAAAATTTAACAGTACTTCAATATGCGTTTTTCTCTATAAGATAAAAAGTAATATTTCTTTATTGGTAGTTGATTTTCGATGTCTTTTTATTTAGGTTTGCAAATGCCAATAATGGAGATACATAATTTAAATCGCGAAACGCAGTGGCGTGCTATCGGGATGCTTCAAGCTGGCAGAAGTCAAAGAGAAGTTGCTGAGGTCCTCCACACGAACTAAAGTATCATTAATCGTTTGTGGTTAAGGTGTCAAGAAACTGGTGATTTTGATGAACGTCATACAGGCCGAACAAGGATAACCGACCAGATTGAAGACCGTTTTATTAGGTTACAGCGATTTGCGAGATCGCAATGTAACTGCATTACAATTACAAATAAGGCTGCAAGTGACCCATCAGGTGTTTGTAAGTGGCCAAACAATTAGAAATAGACTGCATGCAGTAGGCTTAAAAATGCTTAAAGATCTGTGATAGTGCCTGTGTTATCCAGATGAAATCGCGCTCATCGACTTCAGCGAGTACAAGAACACGCAAATTTTGTTAAACGTGAGTGGGCCTCAACTCTGTTTACAGATATGTCCCGATCTGGATTTGTATCGGATACAAGACGAGCAAGAAGTTGGTGGAAGAACCAATCTCGTTTGTCTGGAACGGTTTCTAAATGCAACACACTACCGCAATATTATTTTTGAACCTATTGTTGTACCCTTTGCACAACAAGCTGGTATCCAATTTTAATTAATGCGCGTATGCATACTGCCAGGGTCATGCGAACATTCCTCGAAAATATTTAAATTGAGGTTTTACCATGGCCTGCACAATCGCCAGATTTAAATCCAATTGAGCATGTATGGGTCATATTGGGCAGACATATTTTACAACAAAATATTGCGTTAAATACAAGACATCAACTGTTTTAGAGCCTTTCAATGAAGTTGAACAGAATACCGCAGCAGAGTTTGCTTTACAAATGTAGGACAGTAATCAGCAACCGTGGAGGTCATACACTAGACTAACTTAAGGACTACTTTGTTGAGAGTTGAACGGTAACAAATTAGTTTTTTATTTTTTTTTGTTACCATTTTTTGATTTATGGAGTTTTTTTTATTTTCTTAAGAGTTATTTCGATAATTCTAACAAAAATTGTTTATTTTATATTCGGAACACTTGTTTATAGCTTTTTATTAAACTATTAAACATATTTGCAATAAATTATTTGAAATCCTTTTGTAATTTCGCATTTTATTTTTGCCCCCTAGATTATTTTGAAGTCTGTATATTATTTTTATTTACTTCTATTTTTCAACAGCGTCGCGAGCACTTCATGTATCGCATTTGGGTTGTCCAAACCAAAGCATGAATTTGGTGGAAAATATTTTGTTATATGTGAATAGTTCAACTTTAAATAATTATCGAAGTTTTCATTTGGGCACATGTGCACAATGTACAATTTGTGCATTTTCGTTACATTAAGAAAGAATTATAGTCGCGGTAACATAATATATTGTAGAATGCTTTAAATGCGGAGACGTTTGATCTCCTCTCTTTTACAACCGACCGGATGACTGTACGATGCGTTTAAGTTGGGAAGTAGTTCGTTAGTAGAGTGTAGAGTATTGTTTGCTGTAATTTAATTATTTTAAATAGTGACGTGGTATCCGTGGGACAATAATATGGTTAAAAAATAACGGACGATAATAAATCATTGATTTTGTCGAAAGTGACAGTGCCACTGCCAGTTTTATTGCAATTCCCGAAAAAAAATGGGAGCGTAAAGCAGATATGAATGCATTTAAATGCTTAAACAAAGCAGGTATGTTTCAATATGTAAAAAAATCTACATAAGAAATTCGGCTTCGATGAAAAACTGTTGGTACAAGCAACTTACGATTTATCAGAAATTCCACTTTTAACTGTATACCAAATTATTTAAAACAAACCCTATCATCGCAAGAAGCGATGTGACTACAAATTTTTAGGACCTATATAGATGCTTGACTTACAAAACTATTGAAGACCACAATATATGATTGCTACAGAAGCAATATAATTCAATTGAAAAATTCTAATTGAATTGTTACGTGAAGGATTCTATATAGTATAGTATCTGAAGCAATTTAAACGGGAGAAACTCAAAAAATATACATTTTTACAGAATACGTTGTACAGAAAGATAATAAAGTAATTATGAAATTGGTCCAAAAATTTAATTTTGATGTTTCATTATTAAGACAATTTGTAAAAACAAGGTATGCTCAGAAAAAAATATAACTGTTAAATTTGTCTTTATATCATTATAAAAATATGTTTACTTCACTTTACGTTACAAAATATAATTTACATTAATTTTGACAGCGTGACGGGTCGCTGGTCGGGATCATGGTACAATGAATACACAAGGTATGATACATAATGTTCCAAAATCGGTTCGCTTTCGCGCATGACGTAGTCAAGATCGCTTATTCCCGCAACATTTGAATGTAGTTGTATAGGAAAGACTTTTAATTTTAAGTTTTTTTTATATAATTTGGCTAATTTAATTATAGTAATTATAAAGAGATGATAAAATTATGTTATTATAATATTTATCCTTTATAAAACATAGATATCCTTTATAAGACAAGTTTTAATTATCTTTTATTACACGTAGGTACAGGTTAATTAACTTATACTCCAGAGTTCGATATTTCAGATGTTTAAAAAGATACAGAAAAGTGGTAATGGAGGTACACAAAATTTGTACGTATATATACCTACTGAACTAAACACAAAATCAAAATAAATAATGACAAAGTCAACTTTATTTATATCGAATGAGCTAGCTGGCCATCGAATATGAGTGTAGTGAGGGCACACAATATTGCACAACATTTAAAATGACATTCTTGTAATATTCACACATAAAATTATCTTGGTATTGTTTATAATAATCATAACATTGTATATTTTAATAATGATAACATGATTTAACAAAGAAAAATATGTTATTTTGGAAGATGCTAAATTGATTTCCTCCGAAACAGTTCTTATTGCAAATTGCATAGCAGGCTGAGGCTAATTTCTTACTTAACAAATCGATATGAAAAAACCATTTAAGGTTTCATGACTAATAATTAATAAAAATAAAGATTTAGACTTACGTCGTTGACCTAGAAGTAGTAAGAAGCTGCTCAACATACTTTTTGGACTCTCTGTGTTCGCCTCCTTGTACGCGTTTCTTTTGGTTGGTTAAAAGGGTAGCCGATGTTGATTTAGGCAAATAAAGACTAGGTACTGCCTCAGGTTTGAGTTTTAGACCCTTTTTAGAAACGTAATTTAAAAGTTCCTGTTGTAGATTTCTTTGGTAATCTTCAGTTTTAAAATGTGTATAACAAATTCTTGCAGTATTACAATTAAAATTATCCTAGCTACAACAACATACAATCCACAGTTTTCTGGTCACGCTATCTTTAGGAAATGTATGAAACCTAAAGATTTTATCTTCATTGTCACTATTGCAACAAGCAATTGCACAGCGTACTTTGAAAAAGGTACAAAACCAGATATACAATGGCAAATAAAAACTTTCAGTTTTACAAAAAAATACTATACAGTATAAATAAATAGTAACTAAACACCATTTGTATAAAGACACATATATAAGCATATATCTAAATTATTTTTCTATTATAAAATAGATGACTCAGTCAGTATTGAGATATTTTATAATATATTTATTATCTCATAACTTGCAATTTGCAATAGTCACCATTGATAACCGATATTATTGTTGAACTTTTGTTTTTATACAAGCTTTCTGTCTTGCCGGTGTAAAGTCGTCTGAAGTCGATATTTATTGTGTTTTGCGTTTGAACTAATTCGTGTCTTATTTTCATATTATTATATTGTTTGATAAGTAAATTTTGCATATAATAATCGGTAGGTTATAGTAATGTGTATATTATTTATTTTACTAAATTTCATTATAACTCATCTAAAATACCATATTGAATTGTAAAACAGATTTTTCTCTATTGTACTCTATTTTGTTTTTATTTCAGTAAAACTGCTTGGAAGTGAGTGACAGTGAATCAGAATAAACAAATCTACTACTATTTACCTATTCACAGTATTTCCTCTGCAGAAAATTTTTAAATTTCAAGGGATTTGCATACAAAATTGTACTTATATTATTAGTATATGTATGAAAACAAAAATAAATATTTTGCCTGAATCTCTAGGAGAAGTAAAGGTTTTACGCTACTGAAAATATATTTTTTATTCAATTATAACCAAAACAAAACATTTAAAAAAAAATTAGATCACTTTTTAACCATAATTTCAAAATTGATGTGTACGTTAAGCTGTAATAATGGGTTCGAGGTGGTTCAGGCGATCTTAACTACGTCTCACTCCTGGGCCAGCTGTCAAATGTCATGCGCAATATCATACCTTGTGTATTCATTGTACCATGGGTCGGGATAGCGCAAATAGCTGTGTGACGGGCGCGGGACGGGACCATGATACAAAGAACAGGTATGATACTCCTGAGAGCGAAATTGGGACGAATTCGCGCATTGCGTCATAATGAGAGTGATTTTAAATATTCCCTCTAAGAATATCGGAGCTTGGAACACAATTAATTTTTAATTACCAATTGAAAGTCATTTTATAGGTTGAGTTTCTAGTGAACTATTTCGGATTTATTGAAATATAGGTGTTTTATTATTTTGATTTAGAAAATTAATAAATAATACAGTGAACAAAAATAAACCTGTAAAATAAATAAATTTTAAAACTTTTTTGTATTCTTTGCTATTTAATTTAAGCAAAGTAATCTTCGTAAATTTTACGAGCTCTCTTTTAATTGGATTGTCTTACTGGCGCCAGTCTCAAGGAGGAGATCAAGCATTCGTCTATTTGCACGTAAACATTTGAAAATAATTTATTAGTAATTCACTTGTAATAAAATTGAGAAAACAAATGAAACACAAGGTTTTAAGTTACAATTTTCTTTAATTTTCTCTTATTTGCTAATCTTCTTTAAGTGTTTAATTTATTAATTCTAAAATACATTTAAGAGCGAAAGATGTTGTGTAATTATCTGTTCCACAATCTTCTTCGATTCTCTTTTTACTTACGATCTACTTTTCGACTGTGACAGATACAGAAAAGGAACAGCATCACTCTTCAGCTTAGGTCCTTTTTTTGATTTATATTACAGCAATTCATGCTACAAATTTCTGTTAAAATCTTCCGGCTTAAAGTGCTTAGAACAAATCCTTGATGTTTTGGTATTAAATTTGTCTTCACGACAACAAGCAATGACCCACAGTTTTTCCACTACCGAGTCCTTGAAAAAACCATGAAACCTACCAGATTTATCGGCATCTCTTGTCTGTTTATCACTCAAACAAAGGTCCCTTAAGCTAGCGGGGACACATGAGCGGAATCCAATTGAACCTACGTAATATTTTTTCACCAATTTTTCACTAATTTATTACCACCCTAATAATTTTTCACCACCAAACCAACCTTAAGGGGAGCGATTCTGCTGGCTTAAGGTTCAAGCTAGCAGAATTCAAAAAAATAACTTTTTGTTGATGGCATATTTTTTCACCAATTTTTCACTAATTTATTACCACCCTAATAATTTTTCACCACCAAACCCCCCTTAATGGGAGCGATTCTGCTGGCTTAAGGTTCAAGCTAGCAGAATTCAAAAAAAAAACTTTTTGTTGATGGCATATTTTTTCACCCATTTTTCACTAATTTATTACCACCCTAATATTTTTTCACCACCAAACCACCCTTAATGGGAACGATTCTGCTGGCTTAAGGTTCAAGCTAGCAGAATTCAGAAAAAAAACTTTTTGTTGGTGGCATATTTTTTCACTAATTTTTCACTAATTTATTACCACCCTAATAATTTTTCACCATCAAACCACCCTTAATGGGAGCGATTCTGCTGGCTTAAGGTTTAAGCTAGCAGAATTAAAAAAAATATTTATGATCTACCACAGTGTTCTGCTAGGTTTTTACGAATTTATTACAACTTTAGTAATTTTTCACCCCTTACTACCCCTTTAACAAAAATTAAATAAATTTGTTTTTTCAAAAATACTTGAATACATTTACACGGTGTGTGTGTGCGAGTGTGTGTGTGTGTGTGTGTGTGTGAAAAACACTTCTGTTGTAATAATTGGTATATTTAATTAAAAATTACTACTTACCTATTACTTATTAATTACTTACTAAAAGTACTACAAATTTCACTGGACTGATAAGTCCGAAAACGTTTTGAACTTAATCCTTTAGGATTTTTAAAATTTAGTTAAATATACCAATCACAACAGTGTTTTACTTTAATGTTCGAGTTTTTTAACTATATGATATACAGCCAACTCACGAGAATGATCCCTTTTTAAGTTGTAAAATTTTGTTAAAAAATAGGTGGTGTACAAAACAACAATATTGCAATGTTTAGCATATAAAAAAGTTGGTGAAGTTGGTGTTTGTGTAAATTCTAGCATTTAAAGATGTAAACTACTTTCCTTATTTGAATTTCTAGTATTTATGGGAATTATCATCCACACTGACACAGAAGGATTTCAAGATTGGAGGGTTATTGGAAAACAGATCCACTATTCAGCTTAAAATCTTTTTTGCAGAACATCGGAAGAGATCTTTTTCTTATAATTTTAAGGTGCTTAATCTTCATCCATAATCCAATGGGACCGAATGTTATTCCTGAAGATCGGTTTTATAGAATAAGAACAGTTATAGACTTTTTAATAATAAAATGACTGCTCTGCGTTATCCAGTAAAATAATTATCGCTAGATGAATCGATGGTAGCGTGGAAAGTTAGACTTAGTTTTAAACAATATACTAAACAAAAGACATAAAAGACGATATCAAGGTTAGAATTAATTCGTAAATTAATTTATAAAAAAGCAAAGAAAGACGGAATATCGCACGCGAACATTTACCTATAAATAATTGCTAATAAATCGGACAAACGCGAAACGAAAACGAAAAGATGCAGAGTATGTCCTATCCTAAAAACAAGAAAAAACCCAATTTATGAGTGTGTGGATTGTGCCGAGAAACCAGATCTCTCCGTGGGCGATTCTTTCAAACATTTTCATAAACAAAATAAATAAGTTAATATTTTTTTGTAATAACCTTTAATTTTTACCTATATTCAACTGACAATGAATGAAAAATCGACAAAGAATTAAAATACAAATATCTTTAAATTTTTAAAATGCTGCTAATATAAATTTATTTTACTACGCAAATAATCTATATCAGCTGTTCTGACCAACCGGTAATTTCGGTCTCATTTAAATATACCTACTTAAAATGTTTTGCAATATAAATTCTTTATGTTATACACCTAATCTTAAAATTATGTTTTGACCAATCGTTAATACTCTTCTTATTTAAATATTATTAAAATATTAAATACCTAAATTATTTTTCAAATTTTCATCTACCTAATGAATGCAAATCTTTTAACAATAGGGTGCAATAGGTGCGCACGATCCCGACGACCCTCCTTTACAATCAGATAAATAATGTAATAGACATAATAAAATTATTTCAATTTGAATATTTCTTACCTGGTAATTTATTCTGTGAAATATAAAAATTCCATTGTATTTACTAAAACTCAACTTGATTTCAGTTATTTTATATTCATAAAAAGGACTAACGATTCGATTTCACTTAGCCATGTATTACGACTCGAATCAGAGTCAATTTTTTAAAACGGGTAAAATTTATAGTCTTTGGAATAAAGTGTTTTCATATTTTTAATATTTAAACATTGAAAAAATAAATATTAGTTAGTATAGAATATCATTTGAAAATGTTTTTCAATTAGGGTAGTTGAGAAAAACATGACTAGGCTGGTAAAAATATAGTAAAATTCTAGCAGAGCACTCTTGTGTTTTCAAAAAGATTTTTTATTCACCTAGCGTCAATGTGTATCTTGTTGAATGTTTCCCATTATCTGAAGCTTAGGGGGTCAAAAATTATAAGGGTGGATCAAATTTAGTAAAAACCAAGCAAGTAATTTATATTTTCAGTTACAAGTAGAATACAGTAAAATTATAAAAATAGATTTTTTATCACCTTAAATTTTAAGGTAGTAGAATTATTGACTCCTCATAGAGGGTAGTTGAAGGGTGAAAAATTACTAGGATGGTAATGTATTAGTACAAATCTAGCATAATACTGTAGTATCTCATATTTCCGAAAAGATTTGCTTTGTATTCAACCAGCGTAAATGTGTAGATGGTGGAATTGGTGAAGTTCGTTAACATTTAGTAAAAACTAACCAGAGAGTTTCTTATTTTACTTATAAATAGTATTTAGTAAAATTATAAAACAAAACTTTTTCACCTTTAATTTAAACATAGCAGAACTATTGACTTCCACTAAGGGTTAGTCGAGGGATAAAAAATTACTAAGTTGGTAATAAATTCGTAAAAACAGCAAAATACTGTGGTATATCATAAATAATTTTTTTTAATTACGCTGGCTCGAATATTAAGCTAGCAGGAATGTTTCCAAATAAGATTGGTTTAGAGATGGAAACTTATCAGGGTAAAAATACTTTTTTATGTCAGTTATAAGTAGAGGATAGTGAAATTGTAAAAAAAGATTTTTTTCACGTAAAATTTTAACCTAACAGAATTATTGACTTATCACAAGGGGTAGTTTAGGTGTGAAAAATTACTAGGGTGGTAATAAATTAGTAAAAACTTAGCAGAATACTGAGGTATTTCAAAAATACGTTTTTTTCTTATTTTGCTGGTTCAAATATTCAGCTAGTAGGAAAGTTTTCGAATAGGTTTATGGGAGCAAAATTATCAGGATGGTCAAAGTTTAGTATAAACTTAACAAAACACTTTTTTTATTTCAGTTATAAGTAGTGGACAGTAAATTTGAAAAAAAATTTCTCCTTAAATTTTAATCTAACACAATTATTGACTTTTCACAAGGGGTAGTTAAGGGGTGAACAATTACTAGAATGGTAATAAATTCGTAAAAACCTAGCAAAACACTGTGGTATATTATAAATATGTTTTTTAATTCTGCTGGCTTGAACCGCAAGCCAGCAGAACCGCAAGCCAGCAGAATGGCTCCCCTTAAGGGTGGTTTAATGGTGAAACAATATTAGGGTGGTAATAAATTAGTGAAAAATGGGTGAAAAATATGCCATCAACAAAAATTTTTTTTTTGAATTCTGCCATCTTGAACCTTAAGCCAGAAGAACCGCTCCCATTAAGGGTGGTTTGGTGGTGAAAAATTATTAGGGTGGTAATAAATTAGTGAAAAATGGGTGAAACTATATGTCATCAACAAAAAGTTTTTTTTTTTAATTCTGCTAGCTTGAACCTTAAGCCAGCAGAATCGCTCCCATTAAGGGGGGTTTGGTGGTGAAAAATTATTAGGGTGGTAATAAATTAGTGAAAAATTGGTGAAAAAATATGTCATCAACAAAAAGTTTTTTTTTTGAATTCTGCTAGCTTGAACCTTAAGCCAGCAGAATCGCTCCCATTAAGGGGGGTTTGGTGGTGAAAAATTATTAGGGTGGTAATAAATTAGTGAAAAATTGGTGAAAAAATATGCCATCAACAAAAAGTTTTTTTTTTGAATTCTGCTAGCTTGAACCTTAAGCCAGCAGAATCGCTCCCCTTAAGGTTGGTTTGGTGGTGAAAAATTATTAGGGTGGTAATAAATTAGTGAAAAATTGGTGAAAAAATATGCCATTAACAAAAAGATTTTTTATTTTATTATTCTGCTAGCTTGAACCTTAAGCCAGCAGAATCGCTCCCATTAAGGGTGGTTTGGTGGTGAAAAATTATTAGGGTGGTAATAAATTAGTGAAAAATGAGTGAAAAAATATGCCATCAACAAAAAGTTTCTTTTTTGAATTCTGCTAGCTTGAATCTTAAGCCAGCAGAATCGCTCCCCTTAAGGTTGGTTTGGTGGTGAAAAATTATTAGGGTGGTAATAAATTAGTGAAAAATGGGTGAAAAAATATTACGTAGGTTAAATTGGATTCCGCTCATGTGTCCCCGCTAGCTTAAGGGTCCTCTCAAACAACCAGCTACTGCACTACTGCGAAACTGCATGGGACGGGGCAGATGGAAAAGTGCGGGAAGCGGGACGGGACAAGAGCCTCTACCGCGTTCCGCTGTCCCGCGTGAAAACTTATCTACTGGTCTTCATCTTTAGTATTTAAAATCAAATAACGATATTTCATTGTTTATATATTGTTTATAAGTAAAAGATAACCTTTGATCTTTTGCATAATTATCTCCAAATTTATCAAAAGCAGCCGTTAGATACCTGTATCAAAAAGTGTGACTAAAAAAGCTTTTTTTGCTAATTTCTTTGGTATTAAAACTGTTTCTTGACATCGTCGTTATTTTCTTCCGTAGGGGCATGTGCATTTAAAAGGCTACAATTAAAAAAAGTTCCTTTTAGTCTCACGATATACATTCTATGATTTATGGCACGAAAATCTTATATAAAGTGTTTGATTTTTTTATTTACTATAAAGCCAGTTTCTAGTGCATCACAACTATAGATATTTGTCATTACTAAGAAAAAAATTTAAATTTTGAACAAAAACTGTCTCATTTATATATTTTCAATTCACAAATTCTATAAAAAATGATTAGTTAAATACACTTTTGTCGAAATCTTTTATTTTATATATTTAATGGAAAGTTCTTATTAACTGCCTAGTTATCCACGTATATCAATATATGTTCATACTAATTATTAATGTTCAATTGCTTACATAAAATCGAACTATAACATAATTCAGTCTAATTCACTTGATGAACATTTATGCTAATTTAACCGTTTCGAATACTGACACTCATTGCCACTGCATGATGCGGCCTCCATAAGCTTATTAATTTGATATGGCTCTTGCAAAATGAAATATTCATAAATTTCCTCTTTTAACAGTTGATTGAATAGTGCAGATTGGAATGACACTTGCACATGCATACAACGAATAATTCTATGAACGCCGTTAGAGAATTCGGAATTTATTCAATTATATATTGAAATGTTAAATATAATAACTGCAGCAATGTTTGCGTTTTACATAACTTTTCCTTTTTAATATCACCGTCGTACTCGTGGCAATTTTTGTGTTGTAACTAACATTGATGCTTATATATTATTCATCAATACTATGATTTATACAAGTTAAAAACTTAAAACTTAACAAAAATATGTAACTATTGCTTATTTTTTATCTGTTGATATTTTTTCCGGGATAGGTAGTTTGTTTTACAATAAACAACTAACAACTGGCAATGTCAAACTGTGGAAAATGTTGTTCTGCAATACTCAGCACAGGATATCTATCTTTTTGGTAATTAGAATCTGTCTAATGCATCATGGTAGAATGATGAGTTTGGTATGATGGTGCATTGTCATGCAGGTGATCCAGCTGCGAATATTGCTCAAGCCTTTGGTTTTTTAAAATGGTATCAACATAATAATATTCCCAATATTCGAAATGTATTTTTGGACTTAGTTATTTCTAATTTTAGGGAGCTAAACATGTTAAAAGTAAGCGATCCCCTTGTAGATCCTAGCATTATCCAAGAGAAAAATAGAAATAAGTTGGTTTATGATGAGTTGGTTTACGATTTTCAGAATGGCGATTACAACTTTTTTGCTTCAATATACTGGCATGTATGTATGGTAAACTATATTGAAGCTACAAAATTATTCTATAAAGTTCTTTCTGCAGGAATTGCTTACTTTGTGTCATTGAAGAAATATAGAACTTCAATTTTTTCCAAGTGGTTCTCTGCTGATCTTAGAAGATTGACTGTGGAGAAAAAAACATGCTCACTATATTTACGTTACTAATCGTTCTGATGATGACTACATTAGATTTTCCCACCTAAAAGCTGAATGTAAACAACCATGTGAAATTGGCTTTAGCAACTATATCAAAGGTATAGATATTTACCTTAAAAATGATCCAAAACAATTTTGGAAGTACAACAATGATAAGCGATCTAGTCAAAACCTACCTAACTACTTATTTTATCAAATCCAATCTGCAACAAATGGTCAAGACATAACTAATTTATTTATGAATCTCTTCCAAACGGTGTATTTACCAAATAACAATAACCTTTACGTACCTGTTCATCCTTCTTCTTCTTCTTGTGCCACTCCTATCGAAGATTGCAAATCATCAAGGCTACCCTGACTTTGTTTACAGCTGACCTAAAGAGTTAATTAGTGGTACAGCCAAACCACTCTCTCAAATTACGCAACCATGACATTCTTTTACGGTCTGGATTCCGTTTTCCTTCTATTTTTCCTTGCATTATATTTTGAAGTAATGCGTATTTATATCCTCCATCCACTAAATACCAACTTTAGTACAAATATTTGTCCTTCTAAGATTACCATGCCATGATTTTCAATGGCATAAATAAGCTGCCCAATAGCTTACTGCTGGCCCAGATGGAGTGCCTAATTTCTTATTAATAAAGTGTATCTGTACCCTAGTAAAGCCGTTTGTTATATTGTTTAACAGCTCTCTCTAAACATTTATGTTTTCCTCTTCATGGAAAGAAAGTTATGTTGTTTCTATATTTAAAAATGGTCAGAAAGACATTGAAAATTATCGTAGCATTTGTATACAATTAACAATCCCTAAACTCTTTGACTGTCTTATAGAAAAGCAACTTTTTTGGTTACGTAAAGGCTTAATATCTCAATATCATATCAATGATTTCATAGCAAAAAATCTATTGCAACAAACTTGGTTTGCTATTAATCTGATATATTATTTTAAATGGAAAACCGTAAACAGGTAGATGCAATATACACAGATATTTCCAATGCATTTGGTCGTGTAGATCACCAAATACTTTTGAATAATCAAAAGATACATTTGTTCTGCAAAATATTGTTGAGTAGACTACGTTGGTTTGGTTTGCTAAAATTCTGGCAACGTAATTTAGTGACAGGAGTTGCCCTCATTGGCTTAAGGGGAGTTTATTAGTCAGAACTTGTAAGGTACCTACTGGACTAGTTCTTGTGACACCTAAAACTAATCTCAAGCAAGTATTTTGAATGTAGTTAAGTTTTTTTAAAGATATTATATTAGCAGAATCGTAGCATAAACAGTTTCAATCTAATTTGCTTCGTATTAATGATATGTTTAGAGTAATTAACATTATTGATTTGACAGTAGCAGGTTAATGCTGGATTGGCAAGAACGTTACAAATTGGTTATGTGACTCTCTCATTTTAAGTTACGTTAAAAAAAAATCCAAAGAAATTTATTTCTTCTATCTGTTTTAGAAAAACTCCGTTTAATAAAAATAAGGGTAATTTTTTCTTTTGCTAAAAATTAAATAACGTGTCTTTTCACCAGAAAATATAAAACCCGTGTTTTGAGACCAGCTTTAAATTGTGTGTAAGGTAGTTTGTAATATATGTGATCCCAGAGTTACATTGTTTGTTTTTAGATAAATGACCAAGTCATCCGCATATAGGCTAATAAAAACAGGTAGCTTGACTCGACTTACAGTACTATTAATTCCAATTAAAAAGAGTGTTGGAGTGAAGTAGATCCTTGTGGAGTGTCGTTTTGAAGTACTCGCCTCGACAATGTAAATCTATTGGTTCTAACTCAAAAAAATCATATTGTTAGAATATTTTTGATAAGGACAGTATATGCCCTTGAACATTCGAATCTTGAAGTGTTATTAATATTTTTATTATAATGTCTCCATATTGTGTCAAAAGCTTTTCTTATGTCAAAAAGCACGGTAATAAGTTTTTGATTATGCAGAAAAGATTTATGTATAGCATTTTTCACATAAAAATGCTTCCACGTCATTCAAGATTTACGACGTCAGAACCCCACAGCATTGCCAAAACATCAGCATAGTTAGTAAGTGAGGAATTTTTAAAATGTCAAACTATTATATTAACAGTAAATACACTTAGTTTTAAAACTACTGCAACACACTAAAATACATAAGAAAACATTTTAATACAAAATTATATATTCTAAATTTTAAACTTACCTCTTTTAGAGCTGTAATAGTAAAGACGTCCCGCCATTATTTCTTGTTCAAAATTATCTATCTTATATGAAAGCTTATCAGCTTTCTACAGATTATTTATTTGTTTTGACATAGCACAATCACAATACACAACACTAATTAGTTTTTAAAGCTATTAGTCTAAGTTTAATATGTATTTATAAACATAATTTATTATTATATATTATATTATGACCAATTTGTGTAAGAAATCAAAACATAAACAAAATTCTTACTCTAAAAAAGCGGCAACACTTTATACACTTTTGCCACACGCTGAACTGTCAATAAAATTTGAAGTATTCCGGTATCAGTTGCGTACAATTATCTAATATATTTAATTAAAATTATTATTTTGTGCAATATTAGACTTGAAGATTTGTTTCATAAAATTTATATTATTAATAATAACAAATGTTTTTGGTTATTTAATCAATATCATTCTAAAATTTTAAATATAATAATTACATTTTTCTGATTATTACACCATGTTGACGCCTATGAAAGTTCGAGCAGTTCCGTATGGGTTTCGTATTATTAGCTGTGTTAGAAACATTTGAACTCTAAGGTTGACGTTCTGGAAATTTTAAATACAAGTGACGTCACTTTGTATAAATCGTGACGTGCAAGTGTTTTACTTTGAAAAATGGTATATAGCTGACTTAATTGTATTTAGATGGTCTGTTGTAGACCTACCCGTTCGAAATCCACTTTGTCTAATGCTTATTGGGTTATTGTTTTCGACCATTTTAGACGATAATTAAGGATTTTTTCTAAAAGTTTCCAGATCCAGCACGTAAGTAATATTGGGCGATGGGAATTTGGATCGTCTTTTTGTTTAGTATATTTAAGGATTGGGATTATATTTGCTTGCGACCATAGATCAGGATTGTCATGAAGAATAAAAATATTGTTAAAAATATTAACCAGCATTAGTTTTGCATTCAGAGAAATATTTCGCAAGAAAAATGGTGAATATCAACAGGTCCTGTCGTCGAATTTTTTATACCTAAAAAAATTTTAATTCTTGAAGACATAGGTTTGTTTATTGAATTGTCGCTTTCGGTTATTTGAACATTTAAAGACCCCATTGGTTTTTATTTTATTTTCTAGAAAAGATATGCTATAATTGGAATCACTAGAATTGAGTTCATATATATTTGCTAATATTTCTGGAATATTGTCCTTGTCTGAATACATTTGGTTATTATAGCTAATCTGGACGTGTACGAACTCATTACTATATAGCCCCTCATAAAATTATTAGACCCTCGGAGATATAGTAAACTGATCACCGGCATCCTTTGGAGATTGGTAAACTCATCACCGCAGATAGGTAAACTCATCACCGGGACTTTTGCCTGGTTTCTAATGCGAAAGATTGCCTTACCTGTTATACTTATCGTTTATGTGATAATTTAATAAATTCAGAAATTATTTTAAGTAAGTTGCTTTAAAATTTAACTGAGATAATAATATGTCTCACGGTGTGGCCTATTAGACGTAGCTGCCAATCTAAATGGTTTTGAGATCTAAAAATTTAGTTGCATAGGATTTCGATAGTGAACTTTAAAATGAGAATATTTGTCAATATGTGCTATTTTTGTTTATATCGGAAGTAGTCCCAACTTCGTTATTTGATTTTCATTGCATTTTTATATTTCTCATTGAATTCTCGAGATAATTTGTTAAGCATACATTCGGTCTAAGTCTTATACCGTTTTGGCGTTATTTGACTATTTTCAAAATAATACACGATTTTGGACAGTTAGTAAATATAAAATATCTGAAAAATAGGAAAAGCTAAAAACTTGAGTGTGCTATTAGTGCATTGAAGTCGAAGGAATTATAATTTTTTACACGTGCAAAGCTTTACATTTTATGGCATCATTGGCGGAAATTTTTAAATTTGAAGTAATCAGCAATGCATTTATTATGACAGAATGTATCAAAATGCTTAAGTACAGCTTCCTATACTTTATCTTTCAATGACTTGTACAAAGATCCCACAATTAGAGTCCTTTTAAAAGCAATATTTTTACATGTTTTGGTTAGTTTTCGCCATTATTTGTAGGAGCCAGATGAGTTGTTCATTTCATTTCATAAACATCATGACAACTAACCTCAATTAGTGTAAGAAACAAAATAATTTTTATTCTGTAATTTGTACTAATTTTGTTTATTATAGCACCCTGATGATGCAAATAGAGATTTGCGAAAGCTTGGTAGTTTAAAAAGAGTACTTCTTTGTCCTATCTTCGGCTGCACAAATTATTGATAACCATCATTTTTTGTCCGCGTTGGCTCAGGACGAAACAACTTAGCAGTTCACTATCCATGTTGAAGAAACAAGGGCAAATGAAGAGAAATTTTTCTTTGCGCATGATTTTAGGTAGCTATCAATAGAATTTTGTGGAATTCCCAAATAAAAACCAATAAATTGCAGTTGCATTTAAGACATCTGGATTTGGATTATTCTGTGAAATTACCAAAAACTAGCCGTTTGCTGGGATTTTATGGTCTATACCTGATCCAGGCTGCAGGTAGGCCAGTGATCAGTTTACCAATCTCTTAGGGTCTATTTTGAAAACCCTACTTTTATGGCGGTGATGAGTTTGTACTATGTACGAGGGTATTTATGGTAATTGGTGATGAGTTTACGTGTAACCGCTAATCTTCATGTTGTACATATTCTAGTGCTTTTTGAACTGCTTTTGCCTTAACTATAAAGATATATAAGTGTTTAAGTAGCTCTTAGTATATGTTTAGATATCATTAAGGCGCAACCTATACCATGAGTATTTTTTTTATACTTCAGTGTAAATTGTAAGATAGTTACGAGATTTTTGTTCAATGTAATTCCTAAGTATTTCTTTATTCTAACAATCTACAATCTAGAACAAAAACTACTACTAGCAAAAAATCCCCCTTCTTTATATATATATATATATATATATATATATATGTATATATATTTATATTATATATAGGATCTATATTTCCAAATTTAAATATAGATCCTATATACGTAAAATATAATTTGAAGAGAAGGCTACAATCCGTAGCCAAAAGTCAAATAAAGAACAGTGGTTTAATTTATTAATGTTTATATTTTGAGAACGATTTCCGAAGTGGAAATTGAAACGTGAATAAACTAAAAAAAGAAAGTATCTCGAAGGAAAAAAAAAATTCTTTGTATCTTTCTTTTATTTGTATTGTTGATAATGCAATAATTGTATTTAGTATCGATATATAAATATTTGGTTAATATTAGATTTAATTACATATTTTCTTAGAAATCTGATTGTAATCAATCGTTTACATTCTATATTATCTTTTACCTCTCCTTGTTAGTTCATAAATTTCAAGTTACCTGAACTGCAGCAATTACCTTTATTAATATTTCCTACAATCGATATAAACGTCTAATTGGTTGAAAAGCTTCTTCTTCGAGAAAAAGTAAGCCAATAAATCTCTCTCTGTCTCAATTATTTTTTATTTCCACTATTTTTAATTCGCTAGCAAAAATCTCGCTACATTCTCGTCGATAACAGTTTTAAATGGAAAGCAATTTCTTTATCCGAGGTTTATTACATTTACACTTCATTTTAAGATCCGTAAAGCTATACAAGAATGTTGTCATACATAGGCATAACAACATGGCCAGTTACGTTATAGAAGGCGCTTCGATCAGACTGTTGGCTCTTTTGGATAAAAAGAAGCAATTACTTAAAATGCTAATAATATAGTTATTTCTAACAAATTTGGAATGTGGATCGAAAGATAAGAACGCGTTTAAAATACTAATATATATTTTTCAATATCAATATTTTATGAAGTTAATGAGGCAATAAAATTAGTTAAATTGGTATGAGTTTAAATATGAAGAATATTTGGTAAAAAAACAAATTTAATAAATATTTAAAAGAAGCTATTGTTTATAGTAAATAATATATACATAATTAATATGTATAAAATATCTTCGTAATAGTATATTAAGTACGGGGATGATAATCATCATTGGAACATAATAAATAAAGATAATATATCATTACACAATCATTACAAAACAGATTTTTTCAGTGTTTATAAAATTAATATCCATTACTTCTCGATCCATTTAATCAAATATTAGAACAAAAAAAGTTTGTTGGGAGCTACTCGTGTGGCTTAACCCAATTAAGCCAAGAACGATCCCAAAAGGGTAAAAATTAAGATTTTATCGCAAATATTCCACCATTTTTTTAAATTGTGTTGCAAATTTCGCCTTAAATAATTTCCCTCATTTTTCTATATAAAAGCCAAGCAGTCTATATATTAACGTCGAGCCTCATATGAAGAGTGGCCAGTACCATTTCTTAGACCTTATGCTTGTTTTATAAAATTTTGATCCATCCTGTGTCCAGTGCCTCCCCTGTTCTCGTTATATTTTTGTATCAAATAAGGCCGTGAAATTTTTGTTTTCGTAGTTTCTGCGGAAGAATACCCTGAACCAATCGGACTGATACCTTGACAATTTAAAGCAACAGTGACCACACTGTTGTCATTCCATCTACAGAAAAATGATTCATTGGTTTCTTTAAAATATGCCTCGTGATGACCACGTGGAATTTTTTTCATTTCGCTGAATGGGCATTTTTCAACTCTAATTCTATTTGATCTAATGGTACCAACGCAAACTATTCCACCTTTTTTCATGTGATCCACTAACTTAAGGGGAAGTGAAATAATTTTCTGCATAAATAACATGGGACATTACTTTTCTACATTCAAATGTTGGCAAATTCTCCGAAAATTACAAAATTCCTAAACCAAATTTTTTATAATCAAAAATTAGATTCCAACACCAAGAGTTATATCCAAACTTGGTTTGTAATTAGTTTTAGCAGTAGTGTGTTTTTTTCTGAGATGACTATTTGACATTATCACAGCAAATATTTGAAATAAAACATTTATTTTTAGGCGAGTAATGGTAGCTTCACAGACGGGTTATTTAAAAATGAATTCAATAAATTCGACAAAACGCAACTTGTAGAATTGTAAAAAAAATTCCAACAAATGGAAGCAGTATTATTGTTTGTGCCCAGTGGTGCGAAGACGCAATACCAAAGTTCAAACTACAAATACAAAATTTTTAAAAATATATTTTTCACTTACTTAGGTAGAATTGAAAAATATATCTAATATTTTAATGCGATCACTCAAATAACTAATAAATACACCGTGGCAATTCGAGTATTATAACAATTTATCCGATCAACTGTTTGAATCAGCCTGCTCTAACTATCAGCAGTAACCTGCTAACAAACAGAGGTTGAAGAAGAGGTAGAAGCTGTACAGGGTTCCCTGTAGTGAATAGATCTTTTTGAAGATGGAAACTGTAACTACTTACAGAATTTTTAATAAAATCCTTTATAAAAAGGTATATAAAAACCCAGTCGGGCTATGTTAAATAGACAAAACGTTTTCGGAATAAGTATTCCATCATCAGTGTCAGGTTAATAAATGAATGTAGCCACTAAATATGGGGGTATAAACCCTTTAAAAATTACTAAATGAAATTTAGTTTACATTATGTCTTGTTTAAAATTAAGATGGTAAAGTTACCGTTGGATTGGTAACATGGCGACATATGACTCTACATTAAGTTGCAAGTCCTGAGACGGTATGTCTACCGTCATCTATCATACCGTCTCAGGACTTGCAACTTAATGTAGAGTCATATGTCGCCATGTTACCAATCCAACGGTAACTTTACCATCTTAATTTTAAACAAGACATAATGTAAACTAAATTCCATTTAGTAATTTTTAAAGGGTTTTTACCCCCATATTTAGTGGCTACATTCATGTATTAACCTGACACTGATGATGGAATACTTATTCCGAAAACGTTTTGTCTATTTAACATACCCGACTGGGTTTTTATATACCTTTTTATAAAGGATTTTATTAAAAATATTTTAATATATGGTATACAGCCAACTACAGGAACTTAGTTTCCTTGTGGAACTTACAGAATTAGTTTATCAGGAGAAAAAATAGAGGTATGAATGTGTTAAGCGTGTTGCAAAAACGCAACGTTAGGCATGAATGATTTAAGATGGTTCTTCATAGTTCTTCAAGGTGAAAAGTCTCTAATACACATAAAGACTATTTATTTATAAAAAAACATGGCATTATTCGAAAATCTAAAAAATGAAAAGAAGCTTTGGTGATAAAAAACAGTTTTAACAAAATAATGTCATTTATAATTGGTACCTTGTATTTATTCTAGGACCCTTACAACAGTCTGCATATGTTTCGACATTGTCTTAATGTAATTTTGAACATGAAATTGGTCCAGTTGATCCCATATTGTCTGATCAACAGCACTAAACTCTGGCAAGTTGTTTGGACGGATGTAGCCGAACTTAAATTTCTTACTCCAGTGTGTCCTAGATAGGTTCGATTGGATTGAGGACGGGGCTAAAAGCTGGCTACTTCATTTGGTCAATGCGGACGTCTTCTAAATACTCATTGACAATTCTAGCATGGTAGGGATGCGCGTTATCGTTAAGAAAATCAGGTCCTATAAATGGCACAATAGGTACGATATGCTCATCTAAAATGGTTGTTATCGGAACTTATACCAGCCCAAACCGTAACTCAGCCTCGTCGATGAATTATTCTCTCATTCTCCTGGTTTTCTCCAGATTCTTTTGCGACCGTCTGATGACTACACATAAAACCTGGACTTAGCCAAGAACAAAACATTACTCCAAACTAGGTAATTCCAATTTTCGTGTTTCCTTGCTAAAGCAAATCGAGCTCTGTGCTTCATGAAGTCATCGATGAACTGTCCACCTACTTACATCCAGATTTTGGACTTCCTTTAGGCGATTTTCTATCTGAATTAAAGTTAGATGTCTCTTTCTTCAAAAAGAAAAAACCAAAAATCGATGATTGCGTGCATCTTGCACTATATTCACGTCTCTTGCAGCATCCGTTGGTATTAATGTCAGTTTAGTATAAAAATTCTAAACTCAAAACCTTTTAATAATTGGTTCTTAACGTTCTTAAAACAAGTATGATAATGTATTTCTTGCCGCTTATCGAATTTAAATTCTTGACAAAGAATAAATTCCTAGTGATTATAGGAAATGCCATAAAAAATTTTAAAATAATGTATAGAAATTAATAAAATCTCATGTTTTAAAACTAGCAATAAATGGGAAAAACTCGGAGTGAGCCAAAACCAAAACATTAGCGACAGTAGTTCTACAGATTAGAAACGACTGAATTGGGAATCCTTTAGCCTGGAACTTAAATAATTTAATTTTAAAAGCATATAAATCACCAGTATTTTATCGCCCGCGTAGAATACGATCCCGCGTAGGTGAGAAACCGTCGCATTTCTAAATATAATTTAGATTCAGGTACCCTAAATATCATTATGGAAATTACAAACCAAATTTAGTCTGTCAGTCCACGTCAGACCTTGAGTGGTTAAGAGGTTCTAAGAATCCATTGGACAAGATTGTAAAAGACAAGTTAATTGAAGTATGCCAATTTGGGTGTTTAGACCAATTAATTTAAATTTTTACTGGACACAACTGTATAGATAGGTTTGCCAGTTGAAATGTGTAGAAGAGCCTTAAGCTGGCGGGGACACATGAGCGTAATCCAATTTAACCTACGCCATGTTTTTTTCTCATTTTCACTAATTTATTACAACCCTAATGATTTTTCACCACCAAACCCCCCTTAAGGAGAGCGATTCTGCTGGCTTAAGGTTCAAGCAAGCAGAATTAAAAAAAAAACTTTTTGCCTATGGCATATTTTTTACAAAAACTACGTAGTACAAACTACGCAAAAAAATGTAACGACTTTCGATTAATAAGTCTCATGTCCCATATTCTGAAGCTATTTCTAAAAATTATCTATAACAGAATTTACAAAAAATGCGAAGAAGATATGGGTCCAGAACAATTTGGTTTTCGAAACGGTATGGGAACTCGAGAAGCTTTGTTCAGTTTCATTGTTCTCATGCAAAAGTGTCGGGATAAACAAAAAGATGTCTACTTGTGCTTTATAGATTATGAAAAGGCTTTTGACAAAGTCAAACACGATTAGCTAATAGAATGCTTGCAAAAAAAGAACCTGGACCCAAACCAATACGTGAACTCTACTGGAACCAAAACGCCTCTGTCAGAACTGAAATGGGTGCTACTGAAACCATAAACATCCAAAGAGGAGTTAGACAAGGTTGTATACTATCACCACTATTATTCAACTTGTACTCAGAGGACATCTTTGCACATGCTCTAGATGAAGCACAAGAAGGAATAAAAGTCAATTGAAAAATCGTGAACAATATCAGGTATGCCGATGATACATTACTGATTGCTGGTAGTGAAGAAGAACTACAAATTCTGTTAACCAAAGTAGTGCGAGAAGGAGAACTATACGGCCTTAAGGTGAATGTAAAAAAAACCAAAACAATGGTAATTTCAAAAAAACACACACCAGTTATAAACATACTAGTCAACAACAATCTAGTTGAACAAGTGAAAAAGTTTAAGTATCTAGGCTGTTGATTACATGAAACCTTAGACCAAGAGGTTAAATGTAGAATAGAACAGGCAAGAAACACCTTCTTAAAGATGCGACAGTTACTCACTACCCGTAATCTTGATTTGTCCCTACGATACCGCATGATAAAGTGTTATGTATATAGTGTACTATTACACGGCGTGGAAGCTTGGACGTTAACAGTCAGCTCGTTACGACGTTTAGAGAGCTTTGAGATATGGGTATTTCGTCGTATGCTGAAAATTCCATGGACCAACCGCGTTGGAAATAAAGAAGTTTTAAGGCGTATGAATAGAGAACGTGAACTAACAGAAATTGTCAAGAAGCGTAAAACGTCTTATCTTGGATACATATTTAGACACGAAAGGTATAACTTCCTTCAGCTTATTATAGAAGGGAAAATAAAAGACAGACGCGGCCCGGGTAGACGAAAAATGACCTAGCTGCGCAACATCAAAGATTGAACAGGATTAGACTTTCAAAGTTTAATAAGGAAAGCCCAAAATAGGGAAGACTTTGCAGAGGTCATCGCCAACCTTCGCTAAGAAGACGGCACCTAATAAAGAATTAATTTTTTACCCATTTCTCGCTAATTTATTCCCATCCCGATAATTTTTCACCCCCAAACCTACCCCTAATGGGAGCTATTCCGCTAGCTTAATATTCAAGACAGCAGAATTTAAAAAAAAATATTTATGATATACCACAATGTTCTGCTAGGTTTTTACAAACCACGTTTGTAAGTTTTTTTATTACCAACCTAGTAAATATTCACTCCTCAACTAACCCTTATGAGGAGTCGATAATTCTGTTAGGTTAAAATTTAAGGTGGAAAAAAATCTTCTTTTACAATTTCAGTGTCCTCTACTTATAACGGAAATAAAAAAGTGTTCTGTTAAGTTTTTACTAAACTTTGATCACTCTGATAATTTGATCACCCCTTAATCAATCTTATTTGGAAAAGTTTCCACTAGATTAATATTTGAGCCCACGGAATTAAAAAAATTATTATTGAAATGCCACAAAGTTCTGCTAGGTTTTTACGAATTTATTACCACCCTAGTAACTTTTTACTCCTTAACTAACCCATTTAATACCCTAATACCAATTTTTACCTATATCCAACTGGCAATAATTGTATTGTCGATATAAAATTAAAATATAATAGTTATTTATTGTACAAGACGATCTTCGAGACCGTTTTTTAGCGTCGAAATGTCAGTCGAGACGCTAATTATGCTCGAGAAGATAATGCGATTTTATCGTCCTGTGCAACACAACATTGTTTTCTATAGCAAGACTTCAAGTTCAGGTGAAAAATAGAATTTCAAAGAAAATTGTAATGTTTAGCACAAAAATCGCAATTGTGTTACTCCGTTGCTAGGGATATGAATTACTCTGTCAACAAATGCCAAACAAATGTTATCAATCCAGTACCTCGAATCAAGTGTTTAAGCAAATGAGTACAAGTTGAGATGCTCCAAAAATAGATATTTCTAATAATGTTAATTTAAAATTTCAGTTGTTTTTATCCTTAATGTGTTTGAATTTGTAAATTTTTTGGAATAAAAAAAAAGTTAAAACATTTTATCTACTCTTGCTGTTAAAGTGTCACTTTATCTACCCTTGCGGTTAAAGTGATACTTTATCTACTCAAAACAGTTGTTATAGCAACACTTTAACATTAGCTATGGAAAAAATATCTTTAAATTTTTGAAAGCTGCTAATATAAATTTATTTTACTACGCAAATTATTTAAACTAGCTAGTCATATTTTTTTATTTAAATTAATGTGTCTCGGCTGCAATGACCATTGAAACAAACAATATTGTGTACAATAATTACAACAAGCACATGTAACTAATTGCTACAGTTAATCTATAAGCTTAGAACCTATGACTAAATAATATAATATAGGTAAAGTACATGGAAAACAAGGGGTCATATTCTGTGGAACAACTGAATGTCTTTCAAGAAACCAATTAGGTTAAAGACAATCGGGTGAGTTTAAAACGTCTTTGATATTAGACTTGTTTATGTTGCACTCTGTGTTTTGCGTACCGGGGACACTCGATCAGGATGTGTTTCACAGTTAATACACTTGAGCAGATTTGGCAATTGGGCTTCGGCTCGGACTTCTTAAAGTATTCATGTGTGAATCGGGTATGTCCTATTCTTAATCTTCGGATGACAGATTTTTCATTTCTAGACAATCTGCCGGATCTCATGTAATGCACTCTTGATTGTATTCCAGTGGGTTTGCCAGGTATGATACTGTTGTTGCTTGAAAATTTGCTTTAGGTCATTATGGATTTGAATATGTTGGGCTTTTAAGGATTGACTGTTTAATCACATTTGAATATTATTAAAATATTTATTTCCTAAAATGTTTTTCAAGTAATATAAATTTTTAATGCTTTACAATTAATCTAAATAGTATATTTGGACCAATCTTTAATACTCTTCTTAATTGAATACTATTAAAATATTTAATACCTAAACTATTTTCCACATTTTCAGGTACCTATACAAAATAAATACAAATCGGTTGAGTTTACCGAAATTACAAGCTGATTATAGCCGCAAATCGCCTTTTTCGTCTAACACGAAACAAAAAATTTCGCGTGTTGACCTATTTTTATAATGTTGATGCTGTACGCTTTAAATATAAAAAGATAAACCTTTGGAAAAGTACATTTTGTTTATATTATGTTACGAATTTTGCAATTTTTGATTTATATAAAAAACGAATGAGTGAATATTTGTTTCTTTGGAGATTAATTGCAGTTAATTATTAAAATTTTTTTGGCAATTACCCTTTGATAGATTAGGGGATATATTTGGCAATCGTCAAATTAGCAGTTGCCAAATTGCAACAGATGTTTGCTATTAATCTCGAAAGACAAATATTTACTCGTTATTGTTTCATATAAATTAAAAGTTGCACAATTCATAAAATAGTATAATCAAAATGCACTTTTTAAAAGCTTTTGAAGCATACAACATATGCATTATAGAAACATACCAACACTGCCAAACCGAAATATTTTATTTCATGGTTGACATTTGCGGCTATATTCAGCTTGTACTTTCGGTAAACTCAACCTACAAATCTTTTAATGTTTTAACAATAGGTGCGCAAAGTGTCTCGATCAGCCTTTAGAATTAGCTAATTAATGTAATAGACCTAATAAAATTATTGCAATTAGTATATTTCTTACCTGGTAATTATTCTGTAAATTATAGCAATTCTATTGTATTTACTAAAACTCAACTTGATTTCAATTATTTTATATTCATAAAAGGGTTTACTTACTTACTTAGGACTCGAATCCAAGTTAATTTTTTAAAATAGTTATAATTTATAAAATTTATAATAAAGTATTTTTATATTTTTAATAATTTCATATTTTCTTCTCATCAACGGAACCAACGTCGAACAAGTGAATAAACATGCATATCTGGGAACAATGATTAACTCCACAAATGATTACGTTCAGGAGATAAAAATTAGAATAGAAAAGGCTAGAGCCAATTTCAACAAAATGACCAGAGTGGATTTTAAAACTGGAACTAAGAGTTACAGTCTGTCCCAAACCCTTCTTTCAGTGCGTCACTAATTTTGACGTCATATAGGATTTTAAGAATGTCGAGAATTATTGCATGACATTTTAGTTAAATTTGACAGTTGCAGGATCGTAATCTCTCTTTTTCTAATCGAAAATAATTTAATAATTTTAATATTAGTCTTTGTTCTTTCTCGATATATTTCGGCATATTAAAAATATTTTTATGACAATAACTACAAAATTAAATTTTCACTGTAAAATGTCTGATAATACTAACCTGGAATAACAATTATCATTTTATCAGTTGACATTGTGAAAGTACTGTCACGATCGAGACAATCTGCGTCAAATTATATTTATGCGCATCGTTGATTGGATATCTATTTAGCGTATTCTAAACTCCAACCAATTATACATCCGTAAGTAGAATTAGCTTTACGATAAATAATTTTCTAAGTTCTATGTATAATAATCACAGACTCACGTTTTTTTCTGTCACTTCTAGCTTAATGTGTTAGAGAGAATTCGATCAACTATGACGCACTGAAAGAAAGGTTTGGGACGAACTATAGGTTGGCGAGGTGCTATGTTTTTTCGACTTTGTTTTATGGAATGGAAGCTTGGACCTTGAATGCGACATTAATGAAAAAACTGGAATCATTCGAGCTGTGGGTGTATAAAAGAATTCTGAAAATATCGTGGACAAAACACTTCACAAACAAAGAGGTTCTAAGAAGGATGAATAAAGAAATAGAAATTTTAAATACGAAAGGTAAAAAAAGGCAAATTCAGTAAAAACCACCCGAATAATGCTTAAAAACCTGGTTTCGCATAAACATGCTGCATGAGCACTAAGTCTTAATTTTTAATCACATAAAATGTAAAAAAAAAATTGATTCAGATTGTATCAATTTCAGAAAATATAATTGGCCCCGTAAAAATATTAAAAAACATGGTTTTTTGAAGATTTAAAAGTGTAATGGCTAATTTTTGAATGTCTCGATGCAATGTCAGTTACTTCAAATTATATACAACCTATAAAAAACCTTGATTTGATCTATTTTAAAGTCTATAAATTGGGAAAAAACCTAAAAACCAGTTTTTTGTGTTTTTGACAATAAAATTTGTTAAAAATCAAAAATAATAATTATTAAATACATAAAATAGAAAAACCAAACACAAAATTAGACTTGCAGGTATGTCCAAAACAAAGTTATTCCTTTTTTTTTAGAAAAAAGAATGCATTTTTAGGTTATGTACACTCCATGTACAGGTCTATAAAAAATAGGGAAATATTGTAAAAGCCTCACCTATGCGTTTAAATTTTTTTAATTTAATTGCAACCCACCAAAAAAACAAAAATAAACGAAAAAATGACGATTTTAGAGTGAGGAGCGGGCTGAAATTCCGCCGAATGTTATTTTTTATTCACATAAAACTAATGAAATTTAAAAAATTTGAAAGGAGTGAGGGCATTTTGCTTATCTTAACAGGGAGTACCCCTATAATGAAAAATGTAGGAAATACAATAGCCTAATAAAAATAATCCACTGGAAAAAAATTAAATATATAAAGCTAACTGCTAATGGAAAAATTGATAATATAAAAGATCTAGTTTATGTCAATTAAAAACATTAAAAATATTAGAAAGTAAACTGTAATGTGTCGACAAATAGTCATAAAATCTAATGAAAGCAATAATATTTTGCAAATTTATCACCAATATCGCCGAAGCAGGAACGACAAAAAAAAGGACTTTCAATATATTTTCTGCAAAGAAATTAAACTCAGTTTTTATTTATATGGATCTTCAAATAATAAAAACTTTTATGAGGAGAAAATTATTAAGAATCAAGATTAATTATTATAAATGAAACTTTGTTGTGCGCCGGAAGGCAAAAGGTAATAAGAAAATAAAAATGAATGTAAGAAAAAAATATATAATATTTAAGGATGAGTTCTTGTTTAGATTTTAAAGTCATTCAATCGATAATGTCTTTAGGCACACTTATTTTCTAGCTATTAAATAGTTTATGAATGTACATGCGAAATTATGCTTAATTTATCTTGTGTTACCAACTTAAATTATTCTGCAACTTGGAACAAAGTCTTACGAGCCGCTTTAGGTTAACAGGTTCTCTATTAAATCTCAGTCAGTCCTTTAATACAGTAAGGTAACTGTACTCTTTACCGACCATTTCCTATTACCGACCGCAATGAATTTTTTCAGTATTAGACGCATTATGAAAAGTCCATATAACTACTGAAACTTTTAACAGTTTCTTTTTATAAAACATAGATATGTCAACATTACAAACATAATTCAGCCGCTGACTAATGCCAAATTTGACAAATTTTAAAGGATTTCGCAGTGGTGCTGCAAGACTCCATAAGGCAGGTTATAAGAATCATTGTGCATGTGTGTTGGCATTATTAAGCGTTTGTTAATATATCAAGGTTTGTATTGCACTTTTATAAAAAGAAATAGCACAAAACAACGTTTTTTTTAAGATTTAATGTGTTCATTGGTTAATTATTTTCTCTAACTAAAATTTATTTACAATTAAAAAACGGTCGATAAAAGGTGCTTTAAAGCTTAAAATCAACCCTTTACCGGCCGGGCGGTCGGAATGAAGGGAACGTAGTCATTGAAAATTGTGAATTTTTAAAAATATTTTAGCATACAATTATTTATAATATATTTTTTTCTTAAAGGTAAAAAACCAACGATTCACTTGAGCATTTACCGACCGACTAGATTGTAATTTTCAATTAAAAGAAGTAATGTGAAAGTTGAACAAAATTGTATTTTATTGGAAGAATTACTTCAAATAGAATAATATATTAAGTATCATATTTCCAAAAGTCTGTTTTTGAACGGGAAACGATAATTATATTTATGGTACTTCATTATTTTAAACGTGAATGAAATATATGAATTTTAAAATATTCAAAAGTAGTATCCTAAAATAATATTTTTATCACGGTCGGTGATAGAGTACAAAAAATATATATTGTGACCTATTACCGACCGAGAATCTTATGAACGTTTTCTTCCAGATTCAAGAAAAACTTTGAGCTATGTCTGAAAAACGAAAAAACTATACCAATGAAATTCATCAGCAAGCATTGGATCCAATTCGAGATGGAATGTCGTTTGGAAAAGCATCCAGAGAATTAAAAATTCCAAAAAGTACCCTAGTTGATAAAATTCATAACAAATATGAAGAAGTTGCTACTACTGCGGCCCACTGTGTCCTGACTGCAGCTGGAGAACAAACCATAGTAGATTGGATTCTATATTTAGAAACTGTTGGTTTTCCTGTAACAAAAAATCAACTGTTGGGGTGTGTTGTAGATAACTAATTCGCCGTCTAAAAAGAGCACATAAATTTAATGACGGAATTCCAGGTCGTCATTGGTACGAAATTTTTTTCGCCGGCTCTCTCATCGAGTATGTCACAATCTGACCAAACTTCAGGCAAATATAATAGAAAAAGTGTAAGAGGTTGGTTTGATAGAGTTTCAGACTATTTAAAAACAAATAATTTGGAGGAAGTTCTATCAGACCCAAAAAGAATTTTTACTTGCGACGAATCAGCTTTTTTTCTTTCACCGAAAGAAAAATGTGTAATCGTAAGAAAAGGTTCGAAAAAAGGTTATACCAGAATGACTAGAAAGAATGCCTCACGGTACTTTTGACAGTTTCGGCAGAAGGACCAGTTGTGAAACCTATTGTTCTTTTTCCCTATAAAAGAGTACCAGCCAGTATTCATTTGAAAATGCCTCTGGGCTGGGGTATTGGCCATTCAGACTCCGGGTGGATGACTGGAGAATATTTTTATGAATTCATTACGAATGTATTCTATAAAAAATGGATTGTTGAAAATAATGTTCCTTTACCTGTTATGCTTTTTCTAGATGGCCATTCTTCACATTTAACGCTTCATCTAACTGAGTTCTGCAAAAGCAAAGGTATAATACTAATTGCTCTTCTGCCTAACTCCACACATCACTAGATGTTGCTATTTTTATGCCTCTTAAACTTTCCTGTAAAGAAGAATAATAGCAAAAAACTAAAACGGGAAGATTTTACAGAGGAATAATATGCTGTGGTTATTTATGAAGGAGAGTACTTTCCTGGAATAAGTCTTGGCTTTGACGGTACGGGATTCGAAGTGAAGACTATGATAAGAAGTGGTTCACATTGGGAATGGCCTGAGGAAGAGGATATTTTATCACATTCAAAAAATGAAATATTTTCAAAAATTAATCCTCCAAAACCAGTGAATAAATGGGGCATCTATGCAATTCCGGGGATGGATGCAATAAAAAATATAATAATAAAAAAATAAAATGATTTCATACCAAAGTTGAATCTATTATACATGCCCAATACATTAGGTAACTTTTTATTTGTTGTATTATGAATTTATATTTTTAAAAATAATAAAATCTTCAACTGCGTTTGTTTTTTTCAATTGAGCCAGTAGATACGATTATTTTTAAATAAATAAGTTAATATAATGTTGTTAATTACTTAAATAAAGAGTCCCCTACGAAGGTCGCTGATAGGACTAAAATGTCCGGTAATTAGGAGCTTGTGGTAGGTAATAGAAAAAAAAATTAGTCGGTGATAAGTGAGTATTTTTCAAGCCGGTCGGTAAAGGGAGCATTTTAATGAAATTGTACATAATTATTAAAACATTTAAAAAAAGAATTAAACTGTGATAATATTATTTTTTCTATATTACTAGCTGAATCGACTAGATTAAAACTAATCTTTAGAAATTATGCAAAGAAAAATAAAAATGTATTCTTCTTATTATTGAATCTGCTTATAAGGAAAACCTTAAGTGGTCAGTAAGAGGTACAGTTACCTTAAGTAGTGCCTCTAAAGGGGATTTGTTACAAAATATTTATTTTTAATAATAGAAGCATAGAAAGTTAATAGGAAAAAATCGTGTTATTAAACACCACATTCTTCATTTAACGTAAAGTTATAATAATAAATAATTAAAATAAGTTTGTTGACGTTTGAATTTACACTTCAGAAATCGTTCTCAAAATAAAATTAATAATGATATGTTATTATTAATATTTATATTTTGAGAACGATTTCCGAAGTGGAAATTGAAACGTCAATAAACTTATGTTAAACTTCAATTGTGACTTATTCTCATTAAAATAGTAATTACTTTAAGATGCCAAAAGAAAATAGCTACAAAACAATATGTAAAGTTATGCTTTTCGCATTTGAGAATTATTTTAACGAATATTGATTAAACATTATCTTAACTTTATCCCTATGGAAGGGCAGTTTTCTTAATTACATGTCTTGTTTAAGGTCACCCACTGGTCTACTCTAAATATTGTGACATTTTAAATATTGTTAGTTTACGGTTTCCATTTATTGCGATCCTGTGCCAGATGGATGGCTTCATGTAAAGGTTTTAGCACCAAAGTCTTCATTTAGTCTACCCATCGTGTGTTGGAGATTTTCCTCTTGGTCTCCGGCCTTCTAACTTTCCTTACTACCAATCATTCTATAGTCCTCGTTCTTCTAGCTATATGACAAAAGTAATTTAGATATGCTAGGTTTACTTTTTTTAATAGAGTGTCTTTTAAATGTAGCTCTTTCATAATTGACAGGTTGGTTCTGTGTTCTTAGCTAATTCTTCTGTATACCCATATTTGGAAGCTCTCGATCTTACTTTTATCGATTTTTTGAGAGTCGGTGTTTCAGCTGCGCATTAAGCGATGGAAACAATAAGGGCCTTGACAACCCTGAGCGTACTATTCCTTGTTATTGTTCGGTCTTTCCATATTTTGATTGATTTAGTTGTTGCAGTTTAGATAGTTTAGATAGATGCAGTAGATTATTAGTTGCTTTGTCTACGATCATTATTTGTTTTAACGGTGGTAATCTGAAGTCCAAATTCTTTGCTTGTCCGGCTTAGTCGTTCGGTGATGGTAATCATTTCGACTTCATTCGAAGTATAAGTGTAACATCTGCATATCACAGGTTACTAATTTTTCTGCCTTGTATGGTAACTCCCCCTCAATATATTTTCTTAATTTTATACTTTTCCTTACCTTACTCATATATCTAAATATGCTTTGCCATTCATTTTTATTTATAACTGACCAATTGCAATGTCTAATATTATCAAATCATAATAATTTGGAAGAAAATATCAACAGTGTAACCCAAAAAAAGAAATCATATCAAGAATCGAACAAGCAAGGAAAACACTCATGTATGTAAAAACATTTTTTACAAGATCAGACCTTAGTGCACTTTCGCTGCGCATCTGAGTCAAAGTGGACAGTAACCCGTTGATTTTTAAGACGGCATATTTTACTTAGTACGAGGCTGACGTTAGTTGATGTTTGTCAGGGTATGAGTGAGGACTTAAAGTATCAAAAAACTTTACCAGTTCTTTGCTGTGATACTTTCGTTATTCAAAATAGCTGGAAGTATGCCGCTAGTATTTCAAATTTAGTATTAGAAGTAGTATTTCAAAAATTCTTGTAGTTAATAAGTGAAAACAGGATTTAGAGCTGGAAGATCTTGCGTAGAACACATATTTACCCTAACACAACTGAATGAAAAGAAAGTTGCAAGAAATCAGGAAATACACCTTATCAGAAGAATTTCCAGTAACAAAAGGCTTACGACAAGGATGCTGCCTCTCTCCAATACTATTTAAGATCTATTTAAATGAAGCACTAAAACACTGGAGAAGATCATGTTCAGGAATGGGGATCCAACTTGACGACGATACAACATTATACACTCTACATTTTGCGGACGACCAAGTAGTAGTGGCAGCAGACAAGGAAGATTTAGAATTCATGACGAGACGGTTGTTTAAAACATATGAAGAATGGAGCCTCTCTGTAAATAGAAACAAAACGCAATACTTATGCATCGGGAATGAAGTAGAAGATCTAATGGTCAACGAACATGAAACAATCAAGAACTGTGAGGAATATATATATATATATATATATATATATATATATATATATATATATATATATATATATATATATATATTGGGAACAACAATCAACAAGAGTGGGCGCACCGAAAAAGAGATAGAGCAAAGAATCGTGAAAGGAAAAAGGGTGATAGAATGCCTAAACCCTTTGCTATGGTCAAAAGAACTATCAAATCAAAGAAAGCATCTCCTCTTTAACTCCATCTTTAAAAGTATAGTGCTCTATGGATGCGAAACATAGCAACTTACTAAATCCCTTGAGCGACGCCTACTAGCATTGGAAATGGACTTCTGGAGAAGATCAGCTAGAAAATCAATTCTTGATAGAATACAAAATGACCATATCAGAAATATAATGGGAGTCAAGTCAACCATCATTGACGAAATTCAAAGGAGACAACTGATCTGGTATGGTCATGTGAAAAGAATGGACGACGACAGGCTGCCAAACCAAATTTTAAAATGGACGCCAAGGGAAAGAAGGAAGAGAGGAAGGCCAAAACAATCCTGGCTGGGCGGCATTCAGAAGGCAATGTCAGAAAGAAACCTTCACCCTGGCGAATGTAATGACCGACGTAGCTGGAAACTGGGAACCGGAAGGCGGAGAACGCTATAAAAAACCGGGATAATAATATAATAATAAGGAAAAAACAAAGAGAAAGCGTTTTTAAATATGCTTCGAAATCAAAATTAGAAAGCAGACAACATATCACTGCGAAAACTGTCCTCATCAACCCGGATTTTGTGTTGAATGCTTTAAAATTGCTCATATGTGAATCAAAATCAAATTGATATGTGAATCTTTCTGTATTCTATTATAATAAATAAACTTATTTTTTCTAAAATCCGTTATATCATTATTTTTCTAGAAAAACATTATAATTTGCCTTAGAACCAGTCAGCGATACACTAGAAATTTCTAGCCAGGTGCGTATGACTCCAATCGGAATCAAAAATTTAAATCACAGTTTATAAATAAATATACACTTTATTTAACTAATTTATTATTATTATATGTTCTAATATCAATTATAATGATATTTTAGAAAAAAGTTATTGCCGCTCCTGGGTAACAACTCTCGAAAAAAGTCAGTAGCGAATGTGCTAGACCTCAGAACTCGAATGATCAGATTTTACGTTTTCTCTGTTTTGCTGTGTGGCTGTGAAAGTTGCACAGTGGACTCTGAGTAGATGCCTTTGAAATGTATATTATGTTACGAACAATTTCCGAAAGTGGACAATCATAGCATTGTACGGAAAATCTTGTCCACTTCTAGCTTTGTACTCCTTTACTGTACAACCTCCGAAATAGACATACTCGTCGGATTTTGATAAAATAATTTATGTAAAATCATCGAGTTAGAATCTATGGAGAAGCTATGAGCATATTAATGTGTGTATTAAAAACGACGTAGGTAGGCGTGGCTAACGGTGATACCAATATGGCGGTGGGATCATGGCCGGACTCAATAATATTAAAACTACTATAAAAATGTGACTAGTTATTCAGAAGATTTAATCATAATCTAAAAAATTGCATTACATTTTTAATAAACTATGATTTATTTATCCCGCGGTAAACACTAAAAACACGATATATTATACATAAATATAAATTAATACAGTCAAATACTATTAATTTATTCTCTGAAGTACGGGCCATTACTTTGTTTACATATTTGTATACTAACCTGTAGAATGTTATTCCTGAAGATTTTTTATTAACATTGCTTCTGCTACTGCAACTACGTTGAGAACAAGAAACCAATATTACGCACAATCACAATATATTATTACAGTTTCTATAAAAGTATTATAAAACTAAACATATTCGAAAAACAACAAACGTAAATAAACATATACGATCTGTCAAAAGTGTCAAAACAATCTTAACAATATGGAGGAAGTGAGGTCGTTTTTAGTCACGTGATGCCCTCTCTATAGATTCTAACTCGATGTGTACAATGTTCTAATTTCAATAAGTAGACATGCGTCAAAGTTTGGGAGAATATGACAGATATCGATTCATATCGATTTTTACGATTATTCCCCATTTGTTATTAAAGACAAACAAACATCAAAGAGGTTATAAATCCATATCTGACTTCTGGATTGTAGAATTAAATTATTTTGTATTATTATACACATCTCTCAAAAAACTGAAATGTTTCACAAACATCTTCACTGCTTATCATTTATATTTTATTTTGACACATCATTGTATCACTTTATTAATTCGAAAAAGAACAACTGTATGTATAAATTAAAAATATCAAGTAATTAACTAGAAATCGAATCGATGAGCGTTTCGATAATCATTTTTAATTTTGATCATTTTGGACATTGTACAGTTTGGGAATATACTGCTAGAAGTAGACTATAATTTACATACAATGCTAGGGTTGTATTCAGATCTTTAAATACTTTCAACTATTCTTCGAAGTCGGCTTTCTTTTTTCACCCCTTTTCTATTCTTTTGTCCACTCGGTATTTTTATATCAATGTTTTTGTACTTACCGACCGCAATGTTCATTTAGGATTTGGATAGGATTTTTTATTGATAATAGGATTAAATATGAGGTGAAAAGTCACTATGGTAGTTGTCGTGGCGTGTGTTGTGAAGCATCTTGGAGGCTGTTGAATTGGAGTCACCAGTTGAATCAAAGGTGGAAGGTTTTATCTAGATGTGATGTTCTTTCCAGAATGTAGTGTTTGTATTTTTCAGCTAAATGTGACAAAGACCGAGTCTTTACTTACTTTTTTTCCTGCAAGCTGTTTTTACGTCTACATCCAACTTCAGAACTAGTGTATTGCATTAAAATTCTGTTATTGGATGTTGGCGTTAACGGCTAGGCCTCGTCAGCTTTCGGGAAGCGATTATGCCACAAGTAGCCTAGTGTGAATGTGTGAGATGGCATGACAATGATTAACGCTACGATTCAGTTATCTGCCGGGCGCGCTAACGGCGAGGTTACTTCGGTAGCAGAAAGAGGACCCCTTTCACCATCAGAGTGTTTTGCGTGTGAATGTGTGTGAGCTGATCTGGCAAAGACAAAAACTGTGTTCTCTAGTGACTATTGTTTCTGCAAGCCGTTTATACGTCAACGATCAATTTCAGAACTAGTGTATTGCACTAAAATTCGTGTTATTGATCGCTTGCGCTAACGGCCAGGCCTCATCGAAATTCGATAGGGTCATAATATTTGCCAGTTCAGGCAAGAAAATAGTTGCGGCTTTTTTCTTGGGGGACAAACAGGTATCATTAAGTAGTGAGGTTTGGAAACCGCAAAAAACCAATCTCCCCCTGTCCAGGGTAAGGAAAAGAATTAGGGTATAGAAAGGTTCGGTAAACTAGCGGAGTAGCTTCAAGGATGTCAACGTATTCACCCGGAAGTTTTCCAATGCAAGCGTGCATGAGAACGGACGGAATGTGAAGATTTTGTGTGTTAGGTTCGTACGTGATCTAGATAAAAACTTTTTAGGCTTTCTTATATTTGACTGGGGGCCGTTGATGGTTGTGAGTGGAAAGTTCCTATTAGCGTGTCTATTCTCTCGATAATTGTGGCAATATTTGAGATGTTATGAATTTCACGGGATGAGAATCTCAAGTGTTTGTTATGTACACTACGCAGAATTAGTAGTATTATCTAGACTTATACCCTACAACGAACCAAATGAAGGTTTTATAAGTATCTACGAGAGTTTTTGTGTATTCGTCAAATTCTTCCTGTAAGTGGTTTGAGGAGGCGGACTCTATTTCTGACCCTATCTAAGGTTGTCTTTAAATAAGGTTCCCAGGTAAGTGTCCTAGGAAAAAGAACACCCAAATAGGAAGCTGTCGGGCGGATATCGAGCCTTTGTCCCATCAAATTCAGGGGGAATTGGTCGTGCGATGACTTTTCTTGATGTATTAGGGCTGCGAAACACAATGGTTTGCATTTTTGTAGCGTTAAGTGTTACTTTCCACTTATTGCACCAATCTTTGACGCCGTTTAGTAGAGTTTGTGCCCTTCTGAAACTTCTTTCAGAGTAATATCCATTCGTAGCTGTGAGAAGAGCAGTACTGTCTACGTACGAGAAACAACTGAGTACCTTTGATGTTTAGATTAGAAATGTTGCTGCTATATATTATATACAACAGGGGAGTTAGTACTGAGTCTTGGGGAACTCCAGCTCATGGAGTGAATTGGGTTGATAGTTGATCACTTATTCTCACTCTAACAATTCGACTTGTTATGCAAGAGTGTATGATTTTTATGAATTGAGTTTTTGTACTTCTGGTCTAGTTTAATAAATACCTACTTTGGCTTTAGTAATTTGTTTAAATGTCTTGTCAAACAAATTATTTCAATGATAACCCCAAGTAATCTTGTATATAAATAATTTTTTCGATAGGGAAGTTTTACGTTTAGGTTTGCTAAAATATTTATTAGAAAGAATATATTGTTTATATGTTATCTATATATTATGTTTAAAAAATAAATACCTAAATTTTTCGAAAATAAAAACCCAGATAGTGTATGAAATTTCACGTAAAAACTATCAAAAACTATATATTGGTCAAACAAGTCAGCACCTACAATATAGATTAAATTTACATAAATATGATAAAAATAATACGACAGCACTTACCAAACATGAAAAAAAACCAAATTACACTTTCAATTTTTAGTAAAAAAAAATTTTAAAAGTAGAAAAAAACACAAAAAAATATATGAATCAATATCCGTCAAACAGTGCCCAAACTCTATAAATGGCAAAAAAGACATACATTTTTTAAGCAAAATTTTCTTTTAACGTCTTGTAATCGACCCTCTACTAAATACAAAAAAAACATCAAACAGATCACTTTCCAAATAACCACTAATTTAGATCAAGATATTTATGATGACAGAATGTCAAGTAGACCATAAATTTGAGAATAGATTTTCATGACAAAACATATTATGAAGGATTAGGTTATTAATGTTAACTAATTTACTTTTATGTTTTATGTTTAAGTTCTTATTAATTTTTTGTAACACTCATCTTTTGTTTAAACTGCTCATCAATATATTTCTCAATTTGATGGATATGATTTCAATATGCTTGGTAATGTTGATGAAGACACCACTTTTATCGTCGATCGCAATCAAGGTAGATAATGGCATCACGTGCAACAGTGCACGCGATTGTTTGACAGCTTAATTTTTAAAGGTTAAATACGTATCGGACAGTACACTACACGGCATTATATAAAAACTGCATTCGGCTTAAAAAGTAAAACCAATTTTAAGTTAAAATGATCCAAAGTTGTTTGTTAATTGAATTAAATTTCTTAGGTTTCAAACTTAATTTACTAAAAATTAATATTGGTTTTATTTTATTTAATGCTAGACTTAAAATATTTATAGATAAAACAAAAATAAAAGATTATCATCATTATGGAAATTTTAACTACACCAATTGTGAAGGGGTTGAGGAGTGACTGGATAAAATAGCTAAAAATTATCGTAACCAAGGTCAAAAATAAAACAAAAAAAATTAATATTATTTATTTAAACAACCAAAAAGTAGTAGAATTTTATTGTTTAAGTTAAATTACAATTATAAAGCAAATATAAGATAAAGGGATTGTATAAACATTTTAGAATCTATTTATTAGAATAAGAAACGGAGATTCATTGAGCCCAATGTTTTTCAATTTGATCATGGATGAAATCATCAAAACCGTTAACAAATTAAGAGGATCCTCCTCCTCCTAAGTGCCTTCTCTGTTGAGGTTGGCGATCAATATGGCAAATTTCTCTCTGTTCTGAGCTTGATGAATTAATTCATTTCCTCTTGTGTGGGTCCAATCTCTGCTGTTTCGTAGCCAAGATTATTTCTTTCGTCCTATGCCCCTTTTACCTTCAATCTTGCCTTCTAATATTACCTGGAGCTGCTCAAATTCCCTATAGCGCATTATGTGTCCTAGATATGACGTCTTTCTAATTTTGATAGTATTGACCAAATGAGGGCGTGTGTTCATTGCTCTCAAAGAGAAAGAAAGAGGATACAGAATGGGAAACAAAGAAATCAAAATACTCTGTTACGCAGACGATGCAATATTGATAGCCCAAGATAAAGATAGTCTGCAAAGACTGGTCCACAGATTTTACATAAGAGTAAAAGAATTTAATATGACAATCTCATCTTAGAAAACTAATACCATAGTAGTCAGTAAAGAACCAACCAGATGTAAAATAGAAATTGATGACATTAGTATTGAACAAGTAATGGAAATAAAATACCTGGGAATTACACTATCTAGCTATGAAGACCTGGACCAAGAAGTGAGAGATCAAGTACAAAAATCAAATAGACTGGCAGGATGCCTTAATAACACTATATGACCAAACAGACACATTAACTCTGAAATGAAATCAAGAATTTATAAAGTCAGTGTAAGACCAATAATGACATAGGTATGCCTCAGAAACAAGACCCGCCACGGCCACAACGCAAATAATACTGGAAACGGTAGAGATGAGATTACTGAGAAGAATTACAGGAAATAAGCTGAGAGATCCAAAGAGAAGTGAAGATATTAGAAGAAAATGTAACGTACAGTGTATAAATGAATGAACACAAAATAGAAAAAAAGAATGAAATAACCACATAAGCAGAATGCAGGAGACCCGTATTGTCCAAATAGCAAGAGACTAGCGGACCAACTCGACATCGAGTTTTGATGTAAGTTTTGCTGATATTTAAGAGGGGCGGAGTCTAACGATCCATCGTTTCCGTCGCCTGGTGTAAATGTTCCAAAAATCCTAAAAATAAACTGTATCGACGCCAATTTTTTTAAATTGAAAATCGATACAGTAGTTTTTTAGGATTTTCAGGAAGATTTACATTAGGAAACGGAAACAATATGATTTTTAGACTCCGCCCCTCTTAAATAAAAAACAGGAGTAAAACCGGAAGTAACTTTTTTTTGCATATTTTAGATTGTTAAATGCCACGTTTAAGAAAAAGAAGTCGGTTTGAGAACTCTAACTAAAATATTATTTAAATTTACAAAATACAGAAACCAGTATGATGCTCCGCGCTAGTCTACACTACTGCCTACTGTTCCACTTTTTTGAGAATACGCCACAATTTTACTTTATAATAAGTTTATTTTTTATTTATTTATTTAAAATGAACCTAATTTAAAGTAAAATTGTGGCTTATTCCCAACAAAATTAATAATATATTTCTAACTAATAAATTAAAAACAAAGTAATGCTTACCTCATTATTTAATTCTTCAAGTATTAAACTCAAAACGTAGTTTAAATCTCTAAATATCAATCACAACACCTCACACACGCTGCACTTGTTGAAAACAGAATACTTTCTAACTAAACATAAAAATAAAAAAATACCAACTCATCAGATAGTGTAAAACAGACCCCATAAATTAAAATCGGAGACAGGAGGATCCCTAATTTTGAGTGGTCATTATCGTTATTCCTTAATTGGAAACACTTGTTGGTGCATTCCAGCATTCGAGAATTGACGCGTTATTGCATTGTGTATAATATTGAATTTCTATACTTTACTATAGGAAAAATTCATTTTATGGCCGCCATTTTTAAACCGGTTCGAATTTTTTAAATTTTAAACCTTAAGGGGAATCTACTCAACAATCTGTTTAATTATTCGAAAAAATTATTCTCCTATCTATCACCGTTTATAAGGAGTATTGCGCACAAGAAAAGGACTTAGCCTTTTAGTATATAAGATAAGTCACCAATCGGCAGAAGAAGTATCGGACGACCGCTCAAAAGATGGAGTGACAACCTTCCATAGAGGTATTAATCCGCCACTGAACAAGCAGAATTGCTTATAAAGAGGAAGGAGAAGAAGAAGAACAACAACAACAGTGACCAAGATCTAGTAAAACAAGAAAAAAAAGAAAGGCAAAGCACAGCTCATAGTTAGGGGAAAACCAACAGAGCAAAAGAAGGCAAGGTTAAACTAATGCAAGAAAAACAAAAGCATAGAACATTGTGTTACCCAAGTATCAAAAAGAATATTCAAGTATCAAAAAAAATATACGGTAGAGACAAATAAGCAAAACCAAAAGTTAAAATTAGTAAGTGTATATTAACTTGAGAAAAGGAAACAATAAGACAGATAAAAAGAAAAAAACAATTAAGATTAAAACAAGAAAAAGCACATATCGTAGTTGCCGGAAAAAATAAAATTAAAATGCTAAAAAACGCAGCCTTACTTGAAATATGCATTAAAAAAACTCAAGAAGCATATGAATAAAACGGTAATGAAAGATTTGATAAACGTGAACCATATTAACAAATATTAGACGATGACATATCTCAAATAACTGAATCAAACAATGCAGACTAACAGACCTTCTGAAACATCAGAAATAACATTAAATGAATTAGCGCTAATTAAATTGGAGGTGAAAGAAATTTACTAAGATGTAAATTGGAGCTGAAAGGTCAGATGATAGAACAAGTGATGTAAGTTTAAATATCTAGGCATCACTTTACCTAGCTACGGAAAGCTCGAAACTGAAGTGGAAGATTAAGTGAATAGAGTAAACAGAGCCGAAGGCTGCCTAAATGAAACAATATGGAGAAATAAAAATATCGGAGAGGCAGAATTTACAAAACAGTCATCAGACCAATAACATATGCGGCAGAAACACGACCTGGCACAGAGAGGACAAAAATGATGTTAGAAACAGCAGAGATAAAAACACTTAGAAACATTGATGGTAAGACACTATGAAACAGAGCTAGAAGTACGTAGATGCAAGGTGGATAACATCAAGAACTGGGTAAGAAATAGAAGAGTAGAATCGAAGACGATCAGTAGGAAGATCACGAAAATGATGGAACGACAATTTACGGGTGGCACATTGAAATAAAGACAGAGACATGTCTACATAAAAAGAAGAAGAGAAGAAGTTCTTAACGAAATAGATGGAGAATTAATATCAAGAGCTACTAATAAAAATCTGATTGAAAGAGTTCATAAATGATTGGATGTTGAGGGTTAACATTTTAAACATTTATTACATTAATAATTTAGTGCCTTTTTTCTTTGATGGCATCTTTTTAATTGCTCAATGTTTAACTAAGAATATGAAGGTTGTAAATTAACACAACATAGTCGAAGAAAATTTTTTTTTGTGACAAAAATGTATAAAGTTAATTTATCTGAAAACTGCAAGAGATAGGTATAGAAAATAATAATACAGATCGATAGTAAAAAACCTATTTTTCTAAAATAGTGAATCACATACAGGGTGTCTCTTTTGAAAAAAAAAGGAATTAGGCGAAAATTTAGGATGCCGTATGTGGTTTCTGAGTTCCTAAGGAATTTAAACTTTTATTCAAATTACATTAACGGATAGTAAACTTTATATACATGGTAGAAAAGTGTAGTTTTCGTATAAAATCATCATAACTCATCATATCATAACTCATCATTATAACTCAAAAAATGGTTCACAATAGGTAGAGAGAAGTATTAACAAAAAATGTTCAGAATACCGTGACTATTTATAGAATTAAAAAATATACAGTTCAGAGTCCTATTAAAAAAAAGAACGAAGTTATAAGCAAAACGAAATAGCAAATAGATAAAAATATTTTCATTAAATAGGTCACTCTTCAAAACCTCTTTATTGGAATTTTCATGATTCAGTTATCTTGAGTTCTCGAGATATTTCAAATTGGCCGTTTATCTACCGTACCCTGCAGTGGCGCACCCAGGGGGGGTTTTCGTGGTTAAACCCCTCCCCCCCAGGGTCCAATTCCGACACTGTTACTCACACATTTTAAGGACTCAAAATGGAGGTAACAACATAAAAAAAATTTCGGTGACCAACCAAACCCCCCCCCCCCCAGAAACAAATTCTAGGTGCGCTACTGGCACTCTGTATATTAATCCGAAACCAACACTTAAGTTTGGCAGTAAAATTTAATAAAATATTTCAATTGAAAATGATTTCTTTTTCATTGATATAGTTATCTGGAGTATGATAACTAATATTTAAAATATTATTAATTATTTAATAATATAATTAATTTATTTAATAAAAATTTAAAAACTGACGTTAGTATTTCTTTTAATTATTTCTTTTTAAGAATTATATATAAAGAAAACTTAACTAAATACCATATTTATTTTAGATCTCAATATGTCATTCAAGGTCTTTATTACTATTAAGCTTTTTTAATCTTCCTCGTAAATGTTTTCAGATTTGGTATTTGCTGCACGCGCTAGCTATTGAAAAATAGTCATTAAAGAGTTAATTATGAACATAAAAGCCATAAATATTCCACGGTCCATAAAACAAATTTCTGATGCTATCACCTTAAGTTATTTGTTTGTTGGTAGAGAAATTACTGGCGTATTATCCTCATACATTTCTATAAACATAGGGATTATAAATGTGGCTTTATTAATAAGATCTAGACGGCAGTCAACAATTTTACCGCTTCAACCGTTTTTCACTTCTACATATAAAGGTGACTATTATGGAAATTTGTATTAGTAAAAATTATCAACATCAAGATGGAATACTTTCTAGGAATATTTAGTTGTATTATTAAGATTTAACTGGTTTTGTAAGAATAGATTAATGTATTTTAGATTATGGATTCAAATAGAATAAGTTCGGTTATTGTCAAATACGAAGGTAAACTGTACATTCACATAGCAAAATGATCTATGGAATGTTCTGATACTATGATACTACTCCCTACGGAGGTTGGCAATTATAATGACTATTTTATTTTTGAACTTTTTGGTCTTCTCATCACGTGGCCTAGGCATTCCCGTGTCTTGTTTGTATAGTGGTGATTAGTTCTGTTTTTGACCAATCCTCTCCAGTACTTCTTTGTTTGTAATTATATCAGTCCATTATATTTTTAATTCTCTACTTTATAACCAGAATTCGAAAGCCTGAATTTTTAATGTTCAAGTCTTAGCACCATATAATAATATTTAAAATATATCACATCGAATACTACATAGTCTGATTTCCAAATTAAGATTTCTGCTTGTTTGAAGTGGCTTCATTCGTATACATGCTGCTCTAGCAATTCCTATTCGCCTGTTTATTTTTGCAGTATAAATATTGATTTCATCGATTTTATTTATCAAAGTTCCGTTGGCTGATGGTACATTATAAAGAACTAATGACACATAGATTACGTACCATTATATGATACACAAAGCATCTGAAGATCCAGCTCCGCTGAGTTTTCGGATGTGCAGACTCTGAGAGGCAGACTTCTGACAGGCAAGTGCTACTTTTAGAGGACATGCGACAGGTTCTCATCTTTCTTATTACAGGATATTGGCCTGTTTATTTGACTCTATGCTCGAGTGTTCTGGCATCTCTAAATTGGCTATAACCATATCATTTAAGGTTTTTGAAGTTTAAACTAGTTTGGAACCAAGTCTGCGTGCTTTTAAGGCGCTTAACACAAGTTTACAGTCAGAACAAACAGTATTATTTCTGTCAATAATACTTCACCACATACTAAAAGCTCTTAGATCGTTGCATGAAAGACCCATGCATAGAAACCAACGGCATGACTTAAATTAAACCTGGTACAGTAGATCCCATCCACTCGTTCGTCCTAGACATATTTGTAGAACAGATAAATCCATTTTCGCTGATCTCTGTTGATCTTGTGCTATTTTGAGCTGTTTATTTTAAACTATTTATGGTTTAGTCAACAAAATAACAAACAAGGAAGTGGTCTCAAAAAATAAGGAAAATTAAAACAGTTGGAAAATAAATTATTTTTGGGAAGTGTGCATAGCTTTAGGGGCGATAGGAATATGTTGCTAACAGGTTACATGCAGTATATTAGTAGTTATGTTTTTATTAATAATAATTTATTGTTTTTATTTATTATTAAAGGTTCTATTTATAACACTTACAAATTTATTAAAGTCTTTATTACTAATTTATTTTACACCAATAATTATATAATTTATCTACATTTATTATAATACGTGCGTTACATTTTAAAACGCGACGCGATGTTCAAAAACTAACTTTTCGTTTACAACAGAATTCCTTCTTTAAATATAAAATTCCGTTATTCGAGAATTGCGGCGAAACCCCATCGAAGAGCCCAGAAGGTTGCTCAGACTAGTTTTATTCGGCCTCCTTCTAGAAATTTCAAGTCGTGGGTGACTCATCATAATTCAGGTCAACAGGTCTTTCAACTGAGCGCCGAAATAACTAGAATAGAAAAGAATTAGTCATAATATATTTACAGTTTTATACAACAATGCATACATTACAGGACCCTTAAACTACTTAATCACAATATAAAAATATGGGAGAGTGTGAAATATCCCACACTGATTTTTTTCAATATAAAGGTTATATCTTAAATTATTAAAATAGAAGCTTGAAAATAACATCGTAATAACCAAACACATTACGTAATTCAGATTAATGTCAAATAAACAATACGTGAGTTAACAGTCGAAAGATCCCTTGCGCGACTCTGTAGAGTCAGCAGAAATTATGTGTTATAGATTTAGTATTTAAAAGCAACTTTTTGTTTTACGATATTATTATTTTTTGCAGAGTTTGGATCCCGTTACTTGGTTAGGCTGTCGAACTGACCCGGGTTATGATGTAATTGTTGAGGTATTAATAAAGAACTAAAAAGTACAATTTTCATTTTTCAAAGTGTAACATGTAAAATTGGTTGGCTAGTCTGCTAAGAACCCAATATTACATGGCGATCCTGACTAAAGAACAAGAATCTACTGATCCGCAGAATATTGCTAATTAAAAACTGAAAATGAAGTGTAAAAAATGGAAATAGAGTTCTTCGAGAGATTCTGTGTTGGAGCCTTAATAAGCTAAATATATAAAGATTGTGAGAGACATGTTTGAGGAAATAACAAAAGTAGTATTAGAACAGGTATTGGAGAGACTAACAAATTTTATGTGAAAGTAGGATTGTACACGGGTTCGATGTTTAATCCTTGTTTATTTAGTGTTAGATCCCATGATAAGCAATCCACCATTTACTGGCCATCTGCTTTAAGCAGATGAGCTAGTAAGTGGAAGGACACTATTGTCCTAAGACTGAGAAATTTGTCTTAAAGGCAGAAGAACCAAGAAAGTGGTCAACGGCATCAGAATGCAGAAGGCAACGAAAAACCACTGCATTAAAGGTCTCTGATGATGATCTCTAGTGCAAATTACAATGGTTACCAATAGTTACGCAAGAGATACTATTGATTATGGTAATCAGAGAAAAAAATTTGGCAGGAGAAGACAACCATCAGAAACCCTTGCACACAAAAGTAAAAAAAACACAATCCACTCAGATAAAAATATCTACCTGTAAGAAGTATGATCAGCCTCAAAAATTACATAATGTTATCGTAGAGAACGATAGGCTTAATATAAATACACTTGGAGTTAGTGATGTACAACAGCCAGGAAATAAAGAGATATACCAATAAAACCACAATATGTAAAACACTGGAGAAGACAAAATTGGTCATCGGTACGGAGTAGCGTTCATCATAAGCAACACAATTTGAAAATTAGTGCTAGGTGTGGTTCAAATTTTAGAAAGAATAATGATGCTATAAATTCAAGCATGGAATTGCAATATTTAAGTCATTTTTCCCATAGCTGATAAGACCAAAGATGAGATCGAAAAGTTTTATTCAGAATTGCACAATACACTAAAGTTTACAAAGTCTAGAGATATTACTTACATTTTAGGAGACTTTAATGCAAAAATTAGAGCAGGTGTAGTTAAAAATATAGTAGCACAGTTCTGATTAGGAACTAGAAACGAAAGAGGAGAAAGGCCCATAGAATTCTGCCAAAAAAAGAATATGGTTAATGCCAATACTTGGTTTTAGCTTCCTAAGAGAAGAATGTATACAAAACGTCTCCTTCACATACAGAAAACCACATTGTCAGAAACCAGAAAGATTTTATACTCGTAAATAGCAGATATAACAACTCTATCACCCCAGCTAAAACTTATTCTGGAGCAGATGTTAACTTAGACTACAATCTGTTGGTTGCTGTCATCTGTTGGATGAAAAAAGAATTAAACTCAAGAGACAAGGATCAAAAATTATTATAAGAATAAGCTGAAAAACGATAAAATAAAAACGAATTACAAAATAATGCGAATGCCAGTATGCAAAAAACACTAACTGACAAAAAACAAATTATGGACGTAAATAAAAAGTGAAATAATATGAAAAACATATTACTGAAACCAACTTAAGAAGAATAGTTTGACAAAACACAGGTCAGAGGCTGCAAAACAATGGATAACAGAAGAAATACTACTATAGATGGAAGAAAATATAACGTGTAAGGCGGAATTACAAGTTGATGGCTGTCACACTAACAATATTAAACACCACAACACTAAAGCTACTTACCTTGAAGATATATATGTAGGCAGTTGTCGTTCTTCAACTAAACTGACTAAAAGCTAACTCACCGATGGTGGGGTGGATTTAAAATGAATCAGCTTCCTTTATTGTCAGCCAGTACAAACTAATGTAATAACTATAACCCATTCCATAAATAAAGTAAAAGAAACAAATAACAAGACAAAGGTAATCCACATACAGCTTTTACTTCCCTATTATGTAATACTAAGCGGTTACAAAGTTGTCTCAAGAAAAATTACAAGTAAAATTAAGTGACATCTAATACATTAGATATTTGAGAGAAATTGAAAAAGTCCTGGATTGAAGATCCCAAAGTAATAACTATACAGTGTTTTATTTTGTCCTTCATGCCTCATTTTTCCCTCGTACAATATGCATTGCAATCTACTCAAATGCTGAAAATATGCGAACATACAATTCCTAATCAACTAAATCCTCGTGAATTTACTTACCTATCTGGTATAAGTATTTTAATCCAAACAATTGGGTTTTTCTAATTCAAATAAAACTATTCACCATAACAAATTCCAAAAACTTCAACTCCCAACTGAAACGGAAAGTTTCACCAAAAAAAAAATGGTTTGATCCAAATAATATTCTTCGACTCCCTTAAATATGTTAGTTCGACAATATAATTTTATTAACAGCACTTAAATTCAGCTGTTTCCCGTTAACTAACGACGAGTTAGCTTGTCCAAGTCACGCATGTCGAACTAGAGACGAGTCACAAGGCATTCCCACCAAGAGGAAGACTCGTTTCGAATATCACACAAAAATTCTAATAATATATAAGAACCATTTACCATGTCCGAGTAGAAATAGTTGCCAAACTTAAAAAAAGTGTGATCGTATTACAATAGATTTAAGTTTTTTGGTTTACGGAAATAATAGGTTTGGTTTATTAACAAACAGTCCATCAATGGTAACAATCATTACTAACAATTATATACCATTACAAAAGAAGAAAATATAACTGAAAAGATGAAAAAAAGTATAAAGAGTATACAACCAATAATTAAGGCAAAAATTAAAACAGCTAAGGAAATGTATTTGATATAACAATGTAAAAAGATAGAAGAACTAGAAACAAAATATGATATAAGAAAAAGTCACAAATAAATAGAAGAAGTGACACGAATAGGTCAAAAAAATGAAGAAGAATACATTAAAGACAAGAAAGGAGTAGTGCCAATAGATTAACCCAAGAAATTAAGAAGATGTGTGGAGTACGTTAGAGAACACTTCCAAGATGAAAGAGGTGAAATCCAGGAGATACAAGAATTTAGTCCTTTAGTGAAACAAAAGATCACAATAGATGAAATTAAATACGCTACCAAAAATTCTAGAGATGATAAGGCATCTGGATTAGACGAAATACCTGTAGAACTGTCAAACCAGTAGAATAGCACAACTACGAAGTAATGGCAGATTTATTTAACATGGTGTACGATACGGGAATATTACCTGAAGAGTGGCTGAAGTTATCGTTTATAACCATCCCTAAAAAACAAGCAGCAAAAGAGTGCTCTGACTATCGAACACTGAGCCTCATAAGTCATACTTTAAAAGTACTGCCTAAAGTAATACATAAGAGAATCTATGAACAAAGTTTTATTTAAAAATCCATTATAAAAATTATATAAAATAAAAATACCCTTTCAGACTACATCACAGAAGGTTTTTGGACTAAAAAGTCCATCATCAGTGTAATATTACCAGGTATACATGAGTAAAGCCTCTAAATATCTTATTAAAAATCCTTAAAAAGTTACAAAATTTGTTTAAAATATTACATTATTGTTAAAAATATGTTGTGGCTTGTTATTCCAACAAAGGAGCGTCTCGCTGTGACATAACAATTTTTATCTACTGGAGATTCGTATCACTCACTGATGTATCTCTTCAAAATTTCAAATAAATGATTTCTGAAATTATTCCGGAGGTCTGCGATGCCCTTATTGTTACATTATAAGATTACATAAAGGTAAGTAGAATTTTACTAAAACTACATTCATACTGAAAGAGGTATATTATCAAATTTTTTTAACTAATACGAAACTTACAAAAACGCACCGTCATCTTCAGTACATCGGCATAATACGACATCTTTTGTCGATCGACAAAGTCGATTGCCGCGTACACACTCAGTCGAGAGTGTCGATAGACAGATTCGATCGACAATGTCGACTCAATAAAGACGCGACTTAAGACTTCCAATAGGGGTTGTTACTGACCCTCAGACTTCTGAGTGCAAATTTCTATTGTCATGTTATATATATTTCTTATATTTCTTTTATATTTTAGATTTACTGAAATATAAAATGAGATTTTGGTAATAAATTGTTTTTTTTTAAGGTATATTGTTTTATTTTTATGACATAACAATTAGTTTACCCCAGGATGTATTTTATTACATAAATAGTCTTTCTTTTTTTTATTTCTTAATATCGATTACGTATTTAAATAGTTGTAGGTATTCACAGGTAAATAAATGAATACCTGATGCCCATAAAGAATATTTATTGGTTGGTGGATTCCTTTTCGAACCTCTGACGAAAAAAGCAATTTCCCTAAGAGAATACTCCCCTTGGAGATTAGGGGTTCTCAAATTAGTCAATTTTTGAGTTTTTTTGTAACGTAACACAACATGAAAATTAGTGAGTAGTTTCTTTCATTTTAATTAATTACCTTATCTTATTTTTTGTAACTCATAATGATTAGGTACTATACAAACTCGATTTAAACTTTCCTTTTGTATCCAAAAACTGTGTACGGTAACTTTATTTTTCGTAAGGTTATTTTGTAGCACATAATAACTAATTCAAGTAATCTATATCGTTCACGAATTAGATAATCGACGTTTATATACATATCAAAGATTACTACCTAAAAACTTTATTCAACAATGCGATGATCGACTGACCAGCAATAAGGCACGAGGATTAAATAACAACGAATCAGATATAATGGCTCTCATTAACTATTCTACTTGATTGCGCAATGACGACATCACGAACTGATTTAAGTTATCAACAAGAAATTATTTCTTTTTATTGATGTAATAGAATAGATGAAATGTAATGGATCATACTAAGTGTAATATTATACGAATATTTTAAGGATATAGTATAGGAAAATACAACAAATTGATACTAGGAAAATTTAGAAAATCTAGAAAATTTTTACACAATGATGACAATCAGAAAGGATTTCATCAATAGTATAGAAAACAAAAACCTTTATTGCAAAACGTTTATTTGACGTTTCTGATCGAAATTTATTTTAAAATATTATTTTAATGTGTAAAGAAACGATTTGTTTGTAGTGATCATTTTTTCCGGGATTAAAGGTAGTTTTGTGGAAGTATTTCTTTCTATGTATTCTTATTCTTCTTCGAGTAGTGTGAAGCTCTTTTCTCATAGGGTCTTAAAGCCTTCTACTCCAATATATATATATATATATATATATATATATATATATATATATATATATATATATATACATATTTATATATATTAGGATATTGAAATTTTCTCTAGATTTAAATGCAGTTACTGATCTTATAAAATTCAACAAAATTCACAAAACAATATAAAGTTTTTAGTCAATAAATTTCTTAATGTTCTTACTTACGGACGCCAAATTGTAATTCACATGCTCAAATTTAATCTCAGGATTATTTTGTAAATTTGAAATACTTTTGTTTTTTAATAGTGTTAGGTATATACAACAACACTATAAGGAAATCAAAAAAATGTCAAAATGTTTGATACAGCTAACATTTATTAATAAAATACATTGCCGTTTTAAAATTTTATATCTATGTAATATTTTTCTCAAATTTTACTAAACTGATTAACTTCTTTCAATTCTAACCTTAACCTTGATACTATAATGTTAATTCGCTAGCCAAACTCCCTTCTTGGATCTGTTTCCAAAAAATGAATATCGATCTCACTTTCTAACCAAAACTCCTCTCTCGTTTTGGATACTAAATTCTCCTAGCCTTTTCTGTTGCAATGATAATTTATTATTACTTGAAAAATACAGTTAACATTAACTTCTGCACTGCTACCAATCAGCACACATGGAATCGATACTCTTACTACTTTTTCAAATACTTTTAGAAACAAAAATCACTTTTTAATTCACACAATTTAATTTTCTTCTGCCGTTTAAATTCCTGGCATCCAATCTCTCTTTTTTTTTTGAGATGTTAGTATTTTTATAAACAGAAACAGACTATCTTTTCTCCACTTTTAAAATCTAATCAAACGTACAGCTTCTCCTTCCCTTTTCTATTTTCATCCATTGATCTTTTAGTGTTTCACACAAACAAACAGAATTACCAATTTTCTTATTTTCGATACACACCCAACAATAGAATCTGCAAAAATTAAGTTTTAAAACTTTCCATTTTTGACAAGATAATAGGTGACTACGGTTAATCGCTGCTTTATAATCCCGTCGTTAAAAAAAACTCAAACGGTTTTTTCCGTATTTTTGAAACAAAACACTTTATATTTATACAACATTTAAATCTACCCAATATTTTAAATTTCACATTTCACCATACGTCGAAAATAAGTTCATGTCACTTCCAACACCAAATTAATTCTTATATGCATATAATTCCATTCTCTAATTTTTTTACATGCAGAAATAACAATTCTTGTAGTTCTTTCTTTTCTCTGTCATTTAAGCTTAGTGCATATTTGTAAATCATAAAAATATATTGTGATTCGCGACTGCTTCATTCTCGAGGATTCCAACTGACTTATGTCCACCCACGCAAATAGTCTATTATTAAGGTCCAAAAACTTATCTCTGATTCTTAGATTCGTAGATATTTAATTGAATAATACATACATTTTTAGAAAAGTTGAAATACACTAAAACACATTGTATTTAGGTAAAGGGAACCCGTATAAAAACTTAATTTTTTAAGGACAATATAAAATGTCATCAAATATAGGGTGTTTAAAAAAATATAATTTATTTTAATATACCACTCTTTTTGAGAGCACCCTGTATAACTAAAATTATTTTTAAATTGTAGTTTTAACGTGATGTTGTGTTAAAGGCATTTTAAGGTCAAGCAGGATGAGAGCCATCTATCTCTTGGTATCCTGCGTGACTAAAGAGGTTACGTCTGTGACCGCATCTATGGAGGACCTTTTGGTCCTAAAACTATATTGGTGGTCACTCAGCTCATGCTTTTCTTCCAGCTCTCGCTCGAAGCGGCCTTTCACAAGCTGCTCGTACAATTTAGCTACCGAACTAAGAAGGCAAATTGGCCGAAAGTGCTCTTCCTCTTCCTCTTCACCTCTACGTTCCGGGTAAAGGAAACCTTAGCGTCTTTTAACAGTGTTGAAAACTGCTGTTGTTCGAGCAGTTTGTTGAACAATCTTAGAAAAACCTGCGGGTATCTTAGTGCAGCGAGTCTTACTGTCTTCAGCATGACTCCGTCTATGCCAGGTGGCTTTCGGATCTTCATCCGTCCAACAGCCTTGCCGAGTTACAACTGAGTAAGAGGTTCCGCCTCTACGAAAACAGTAACCCATTCTCGCCTATCCTCCATCTGAGGAAAGAGTTCCCGTATTAAACGGAGTTTCTCTTCCTCAGACAGGGGGTAGGAAGATCTTACTTAAAAAATAAAACAAAATAGATGTTTTTATTATAACTCAGTCCCGAGACTAATTTAAAAATGGCCTTTTTTATATTCTAATAAACAATAAAAATCTTGCAAAAACTACTAGACCAATCGACCTAGTTTTGCTTTAATATTTAAAGACATAAAAAGGAAAAAATCTATATATCAATATTTGCAACAAGTTTGTCTGTGATCTAAAAAAGAATTTATTTCTGTATCTATTGGTTCAGAAAAGTTCTCTTTTGTAATTTAAATATTCATATTCTCAAAAAAAAATTGTTATTTTTAAATAACGGTTATTGATAATTAGAACTTTTATTTTTTTTTCAGCCTATTAGATAGTTAGAGACCTTACCTTAAAAAAAAATAAAACAAAATAGATGTTTTATCGTGACATAGTCGGAGGATGTCCATTTCAAAACGGCTTTTTTATAATATTCTGATAACTAATAAAAACTTCTTGCGAAAACTACTAGACCGCTAGTTTTCACTTCATCATTTAAAGACATAAAAACTTACAATTTTGTAAAGTTTTATATAATTTTATTAATTAATAATACAGTTATTACCAATTATAGTAAAAGCTCATTTTCCAATTAAATTTACAATAATCTCTTTGTTTATGAAGCAATTTCAAGTCTGGTTTTAAAGGACATCATTTCAAAGGTTATTTTATTTATAGATCGTTTTTCGATATAATACTCAGATTTCCGCAATAGACTAATTTTTTATGACTGGCATTGTGAGAATTCCGTTGAATTAAAGGTCGCGGCATATTATCATGCACGTATAGTTTCCGGCACGTATAGTTTCCGGCACGTAGCGTTTCGAGTCAAGCAATCGGACTGCACGTTCACATTTTCATACATAGAATATGTATAAAGCATGTGTAAGTTCAATACTTCAAACATACGCAGTGAAAAAAGAGTTGAAATGTCGTTTAACAAAAGAATGATAATATCTATAAAAACTAAAGTATTCAGAACTAGAAAAGAAATCTCTTAAAGATAGAATAAGGAATAAGGATACGTTAAGAGGAACTGGTGTCCAAGATGTAGTGAGATGGACATGAGCACAACTTCTATGGACAGATCATGTCGACAGAATGAACCCAGGAAGAATAAAACTTATATAAAAAGAGCACTAGGAAGGCCCACAAAGAGATGGTATTACAGCTACACATCAACATCAGAAGAGCTGGGATGAGAAAGTAATCAAAAGATCAGTACCATATCCAACAAGATGAAAAAGATGAAAAAAAGTATTTTAGCACACACTGTATATTTTGTTTTAGTGATGTCTCCTTGTGAACTCATTTTTTGTTACTAAATCATAATATATAATTGCCAATAAATTAAGCATCAAGAAACTTCTTTTCTTGAAAAGTAAAGTAGAGTATTTTTTCCCGTTTTTTTTAAAGACTGTTGATTTTAATGTCTTGTTTGTTTTTACGTAATAATGAATAAAATATCTAGGAGTAATGAAATTCGAGAAGCTGTAGTCTACGACCACGTCACCACACCGTACCGAATCTGAATAAATACCAGCCTAATGTCTGATTGCGACAATCGGTACAATTCTAGTTTACGCCTTCAGTTCGTAGGTTGCAAAGTTGCTTCTCGACTCGACAACACAATGCCAAGACAACTAGTAGGAAAAAATGGTGCAGTCCACCTTTTCTTTATTATTTACTATCTTTTTTGTTATTGGATATATCCGCTTCGAGATTTTTAGTTCGTTTGTTGTACAAGTTACACTTGTAAACTAATTAATCGTTGTTTAATAGTAATAACTGTAATCCATTAGCGGCGTTTGTAGTTTAATTAAAGGAGCGTAGTAATATTTTACAGTATATTAAATAAACTAAGCGTATAGTATTATTGCGTTGATCAGTCCCTTTGATTACTGTGTATGGTCTCTTCCTTCTTCTTCTTCTTGTAGTGCCTATCCGTTTCGGAAGTTGGTGACCATCATGGCAGTCTGTAGTTTGTAAACTGCTGCTCTGAAAAGATTTGTGGTTGTTGTGTTAAAGCAATTTAATTTGCCTATCACATTGGTTGTCATTTCTAACAATATAAATTGCTTATAGGAGGTTAAAAGGGGAAACTGAACAATTACTGGGCTGGAGATAGAGTAAGCAAATAAACTGAAACGTTTGCGAACGCCTATTCTTGTTTTGGTTGGAGACCTGGGTCGTGAATAAGTGTCTTTATTTGAGAAACTGGAAAACTAACTATACAAAAATAAATACAAAAAATACTTACCAAGATTTCTTGGGCAACAAACACTAGAAGATTCCTAAACTATTTAAATTGGATGCCGTTTAAAAAAATCCTCTTGCTGGATAGAAAGAACGGCTTTTCTTTCCTAAAAAATTTTTAAGGATGAAAATCTTTTTAAAAAAATCATTTTAAACTCCTGGTTTAGGAAGAATACTCTTAATACCAGCAAAAATAAGAGTGTACAAGACAATAATTCGTCCCTCAATAACGGGAATATGGAAGCGAGACATGCACTCTGAACCAGCGGGAAAGGACAAAATTACTGGTACTGGAAAGAAAGATACTATCTATGGGCCTTGCCGAGAAGAGACAACAGAAGAATGGAGAAGAAGACACAATAATAAACTCCAGACAGTATATGGAGATGAAAACATAGTACGCTACATTAAAGTAAACCGAATAAGATGGGCGGGCCACGTACTAAGATCGAGTGACGAAAGACTCCTGAACGCCATATTCTGAGAAAGGCCCGATGGCAGAAGGTCAGTTGGTTGCCCAAGGAAGAGATGGAAGGACGCAGTAGCCAGTGATCTACGTAAAATGGGAATACAGCAATGGGAAATAGCTGCTCAGGAACGACAACAGTGGAGGGAAAGAGTAAACGCGGCCAAGACTCACATAGAGTTGTAGAGCCAAATGATGATGATGGTTTAAAGAGAAACATTACCTATTTATTATTATTATTTTACATTAACAGTTATTACAAATAAAATTATCCAAATTTATCAACAAACCTTATAGTACAGTCACTGAAGGTTTTCACTCCGATTTAGGTGACCCTCCACCGATTTTCTTGAAAATGGGTGAGTAGTTAGAGAATACCTTAAGAAACAAAAGTGACATGGTGTCAACGCGCTTTTACCCTGGGGGTGGATGCCACCTCTTCTCGGGGGTGGAAATTATTTTATTATAAGTAACCCCAGGAATCAATAGAGTGACCAAATCTAAACAAAATTCTGTTTTAAATGCATGTTTTAAAGCGGTTTTTCATAAATAACTCAAAAACTATAAGTTTTTATAAAAAAGTTGGCATTACCAAAATTGAAGCTAATAAAAAATGGAATAAATTCCTTGCTTAAAAAACCTTTTACTATTAATTCAAAGTGAGTTATTGGTAATTAAATGTATTTATTTTTTCGGCGAGTACTCAAGGCTAAATATTCAAGCTTAAATAACGGGAAAACAATGCATTTTATAAAATATACTTATTGTAATTGTAATCGTAATTTTCAAAGTACTTAGAAATACCTATAAAATAAGCTCTAGAAAAAGTTGATAGCATCAAAATTAAGCAAGTTATGATACAAATAAGAGGACCCTTTCGAATTTTTTTGGAAAAAGTGAAAAATAAAACATACGCGATTTCCACAAAAATTAAAATTTATAGTAATCCCTATAAGAATTTTTTTATTTTAGTATAAGTAATGACCTCAAAAATTTTGACCGGTTTAGAATGCATATTTTTGAAAAACAATTTGACTTAAAAAAATCTGAATTTTTCCAATTTTCATAAATTTCATTTTCTTCTGAGAACAACTCCATACTTAATATACTTAAAAAATGATAAAAAACAAAATTTGAGGTTTTTTTAACAAAGATATTCCTTTTTTTTTATATTTTTGTAGGATAAAAAATAACTGAGATAAAAAAGTTTAAAAATTAAATTTTATTGCGAGAACCATGTACTTAACCGGGGCCCTTTAACCTTTTATCTTTTAAAAGATAAGGGATTTAAAAGATTAAATTTATTACAACTTTATAGCCTTTGAAATTACCTTTTAAATGGTTTTTGAATGAACCTGACATCATAAAAATTAACGTTATTGTAAAAAAATCACTAACATTTTTTTAGAAACATTTTTGGAGTAAAGATTTTGTATGTATATATAGGAAAAAAGATAGGTAATAAGAAGTAAACGTGACGATTTATTTTTTGAAACTTCCATGCTATAGTATATATTCTATTCTCTCATTGTTTCTCTGGATATGACTCGAGTTCTGCTTTTTATAATAAAGGGAAGACAAAAATTATCAAAGTACAAAAGATGTGAATATGAGTAAACTACAACGCATCGAAGACCTATCAGCTTATCTGGAACAGATGCGTAACGAGTCCTTTATTAAGTCTACCACTAAAAATAGTGCAGTAAAGTTTTCATCTCTGGTCCCAACGGTTGCTGCATTGGATGAACACATCAAAAGAGTTTATTTACAAACCCAGATATGGCTTGGAAACAAAGACATTCGTCCAGACGGATGGTGCAAAATTGAAGTCTTTGTTTTCAACTAAAAATCCCAATCCACCTGCTCCAGAAGAATTATTAAAAATAATTTTTTGCAACGGCAAAAAAGGGTGCGGCGCTTCTTGCGGGTGTCGAAGAGTAGGGTTATTTTGCAAAGCAGTCTGCGGATCATGCAGTGGGGACAATTGCCAAAATAGCCCTCTAATTAATGAAAAAGGAGAAATTGGTGAAGAGAGCTCTGATGAAGAGTGAAAAATTAACAATTTAAGTACTATTAATATTTGATTAATTTATGAAACATTACTTAAATAAAAATAAATGACCTTTTCAAATATTTTAATATTTATTTTAATACCTTTTCCTCTTAACTAAAAAATTAAATTTTTATAAGTCACATAAGCACTGAAAAAATTGTTCAGGAAATGTGGAAAGAATAATATTAATAAAGTTTGGAATATATTAATAAAGTTTATCATAACCAATAAAAAAGTTTCTAAATGATTAAAGCTATTAAAGCTAATACAAAAACATTTTCCATTATTTTTATGACAAGTTGTAGTTTTTAACGATGCAAAATTACGCAATAAATAAATAAATACTTTAATACTCAGTAAATGAGATTTCAATTCAGTAATGTATTATTCTAATAATTAAAGTTTCTTGTAATTAATTTTTTCAATGATTCTGCTTTAAACGGGTGGTTTTTAAGGGTTGAAATTTCACAGTAAATCAAAAATTATATCATAAACATTAAAGAATCTATTTGGGTAAAATTAATATGCGATTTGATATTTCAGAAATATAAAAAATGATTTTTTCATGATTTTCGATTTAAGTGATAGTTGCTAAAAGGGTTGAAAAATTAATTAAAATCATAAATCATGCTTATAAATGTTGCAAAATATTTATTTTATTTAATTAATCCAGATTACTTATGCCAGAATGCTTAGATCTGCATTTTTTACCACTTTTAACAAAAGGGATGAATTTCACCCCTAAAATGCAAAAAAGCGCAAGTTGGGCATATGTCACTTTTGAAGTTGAGGGTAAAATATACTCAATCCCAAATTTTCATGCAAATCGATGGAGGTTCACCGAAATCGGAGGTAATAGTTGATTTTTACCTTCATTCACTGTACTATTACATTGGCGCTATTTGTAGAAATTTAAACAATTATTATAAATCAAAATATCCTAATTTTGATCAACACTACTTACATTGAGTTTAATCTTTAAACAAAACAGAATTCAAAATTTTGGTTATGTATCAAATGACTGTCATTATGTCGAAATGTAATATCAAACTTTTTCGAAATATTAATTAATTGTATAAAAAGTACCTTGTTTCACTGGCTGTGTATTTTCTTTAGGAAAGTTTATTACCTTGGGATTGGATACAAATCAAACACACTGTCCCACACAAACTGCAAATGATCTGGATGGACCCATAAAGACACAAAATGGAGAAATCTTGGGGAGGTCAAACATTGAATTGGGCTTCAGATTATCCTGGATGATAACAAAATGTTTTCCTCAAAAATAGGCTGCTTAATTCTCACTTAAAATCATGTGGACTTCTTAAGACCTTGGAATCGTTGTTTTTTAAAACCGTTCTCATAGACTACGTCTTCGAACAAGACAATGATTAACTAAGTCACTGAACATAGACTGCCAAATAGCATTTTGAGATTGAATTTACCTCTTAACACTTTCACTGCTAACTTGAAATTGCGACATTTGTCAGGAGCGGTAATGTTTTTTGGTGGTTGTGATTAGGGGTTAACGTCAGAATTCCATTTTTGTGTGACACAAAAAACGTGATGACGCTTATGTATTTTTAACGCGTAACTCCAATCGGCGTCATGCGCACCTTGCTAAAAATTCCTTGCTCAATGCTTAGTGACGTCGATCGGAGTCACATATATTTTAGCATCTTTTAAGAGAAATACAGGTATTAAGTGCTAAGTATGAGATATAATACCTACCTGACCGCTGTTAGATAAAGACATAAAAAGCAACAACATGAACAAAATATTTTTATTATAAAAACAAATACAATATCTCTCCTACAAACTGAAATAATAATTCGCGTCAGCAAAAAAGTATAAAAACAGAAACAAAACTAACTAATTGCAAATACTATAAACAAAATATTGTTCTGAAGGTATTTTCTTGTGGCATGTTAAAGTAATTACTATTTAAATGGGAATAAGCCACATTTAAAGGTTATAGTACGTTTATTGACGTAAGCAATTACTATTTCATACATAAGCAGTCTACCAGTGTTGCCGCTTATCAAAAATTTTAATATTCATTCCAGAAGAACTGCCAAATATAATACAGATATGAACACCAATTTTTTTGGTAAAAAAAACCATTAAAGTAGAAAATACAAAAATATATGTAGTGTCCCTAATAATTTGGCCACCCACTGTATTTGCTATGGATACTATGCTATACTTTGAGACCTCTAATAAAGAAAATATCGTCCGCTCCACCGGTCAATCAAAATCGTACTGTTCAGAAATGTTTGCGACTACCCCCCGCCAATCCTCGCGCCAATCCCTGCGCTAACCCAAACGCCAACCTTCACCCAATCCACGTCACCATCGACGGTATAAATTGTCTTCGGTTCCCAGTACCAGTAATGCATTGGTTAATTATCAGTGTTGTAGTGTCTGGGGACTCGCGAGACTGAGACCTCGGAAGCCCTGAAGAAAACATTGCAGAGGATGTCAAAAGCTCGGCGCAATGATAATCGACGCAGTTCAACCCTGAAGGCTGTTGAATTTATTATTAATTCCTGTAATAGTATTAATCTTAGCTCTAGGTTTAATTATACTAACCGCGGAAATCTATCGGAACATTTACACATTTATTTCTAATCATATTCCACTTTGATTGCCCCAATTTTTGTTATTTTTAATTAATTGTTTTAAATATCGTCCATCGTTATTTGTAAGGTTATGTATAAGTATTCAATATTTATCAAACTATACATAATTTATAATTTTGACCGCAAAAATTGTGTATTCATTTATCAAATAGGAATTATGTTTGTCGTCGAGATATTAATGGCGTAAGTAATTTAATCATCGTATTTAATTAAAAAGCAGATGTTAGCAGATGATATATATTTACATGTTTATCAAGATTATTACTATGTTAAATACTGAATAAACGTATCAGAAACAAGCAGAATTTTATACGGTTTTCATCACTCTGTTATTAGTAAAAGTATTACATCCTATTTTTTTATTTTCATAACATTACAGTATTATTTTCCTGTTATTATATATGATTTGACACGCTTGGTTAAATTATACCACTTTTTTCTCTTTAGATTATTGAACAGGCGAGAGACAAAAAGGTAAAACTGAACTAAACCCAAAATAGGTGGATTCACAACTTTTATCTATCAGTAAAAAGTATAAAACGTTAAAATTCATCAACATAAACCAGATATATTTCATAGCTCGAGTTTGCAGTTTATATTTCATTTTTCGATATCGCTGATCTGAAAAAAAAAACAATTTAACTTCGTCCAGAATAATAGTAGGACAACTTTTTTTTAAACTTACCAGCTTGTTCAATATGAAGAATAATTTTTCCCTGGATAATATAAAAAAAGTTATCTAAATTGTTTATAACAAAAATATTCCAATGTTTTAGCAATCAAGCTTTGCAATGTTGGAAATGGTTCTTTCTGACGTTTTTTTCAATTCTTTTAATAAAATAACTCTCTCTCTCTCTCTCTTGCTTATACTACCCGTAGAATCATTTGAAGTTTATTTTTTTCTGACTTATTGCAGAAAAATGTTGTTTGAAATAAACAAATTGAATAACTTTTAAACAACCACAATTTTAAGACTGTAATACACAAGCTTCTAAGCAATATCAAGGTTGTAGGTTCATTTTTACAGTAGTTATTAACATTTATTGAAAATTGATGTTTTTGAGTATTATAAGCAACAAAATAATAAATCAATAATTGGAGACCTTATTGCAACATAATGGTAAGTCACAATTTTACAGAATTCTATTTTATTGCATTACGTATTTAAAGAAAACTATGTTAAGCCACACAAAATTTATTTGGTAATTATTGCAATAGATGGCCGAGTTATTGATGAATTGTGTTTATGCAATCGTCCGTTTCTGTTCACTTTTTCGCGTAAACCGTGGTAAGCCACATCAAAATGGCGTCGACATCAGGTGCACGTGCTGAATTAAGAGCGGTTTTAAGCGAAAATAGCACTTTAAATGTAAATGTTATTGATGATAGTGATAGTGTAGCAGTTAAAGACTTTAGGCCCAGCAGCGATGATTTTTCGTCTCAATCTAGCGAGGTAAGCTTTTTTTTCTGATTTTTTTGGCTTACCATGTTTTTGTACAAAAATATTTCGTGTATATTACATGGAAAAATATGGTATGCCATGTGGCTTATCGAGATATAAAAATTCTGAAATATTCGCAAATTCTAGAGTCTAATGCAGTCATTTTTTGTTGTATGTTAGGATGAATTGCAGGAACCAATACCAAGGCTTTTTGAAGATAAGGAGGTAAATCCAGAGAAGAGAAAACCAACAAGATGGAGACAAAGAAATGAGGAACACTATGATCGAAATGACAGAAAAAGAAGTCGTAATTCTGGACAGCAGTATACTTCGAAGAAAACCAAGACGATTTTTAGTTCACGTGAAATTGGCGAACCGTGTGAATGTAAAAATAAGTGTAGTGAGAAACTGCAAGGTAATCATGAACATTTATTTAAGAAATTTTGGGAGTTGGGCTCATTCGACCTTCAAAATAGCTATCTCTTTGGGTGTATCAGAGTAAAAAATAAGAATAGATCGTATAAGAAAAAACAAAAACGCAACATTTCTAGAAGAAAATTTACCGCTGAATATTTGGTTAATGTAGGGGAGATGGAAATTAAAGTATGCAAGACTGAATTCCTAAGTGTTCATGGTCTTCAAAAATCTCGTGGAAGAATTGAAAATATTTTTAAAATAAAGTCACTCGGGGCTGTGGTTCCTATTCCTGATAAGAGAGGTAAGCACACAAACAGACCTAATAAACATTCAGAGGAACAGATTTAATCAGTCAAAACTCATATTGAATCCATTCCCAAATACCAAAGTCACTATAGCAGAGCCAAAAATATAAAAAAAGAATATCTGAACTGTGATATGACAATTACAGGACTATATACAGATTTTTATGGGCGATGGTGTAGAGAAATGAATATTACGCCAGTTAAACAAAGTGCATACAGAAAAATATTTTGTACTCATTATAACATAGGGTTTAAATTACCTCGTTTTGATACGTGTAAGACTTGTGATGAGACGACTATTAAAATTCAGGCATCAAAAGACGTTAATAACGAAGAACAAGAAAAAGAGCTAACTACTTTCTTAAACGTACATATTGCTCGAGCTGACGCAATGCAAACTTTGCTAAAAAAACGAATGTGTTACAAACAAATCAAAATTGGTAATCTCGTTTGACTTACAGCAAAGTATGCCGCTGCCAAAATTAACCACTGGCCCAGCATTTTACTGCAGAAAACTGTGGCTTTATAACTTGGGGATTCACGACTGTACCAATAATAAAGGACACATGTACCTATGGACCGAAGATCAAGCTAAGCGCGGAGCAGATGAGGTTATTTCTGTTGTGATGAAATTTTTGAAGAACAAGTCAGATTATGACGAACTCGTTGTTTTTACCGATAACTGTCGGTTAAGCAAATAAAAAGAATCCTTTTATTGTTAACCAGATGACCCAAAATGATTTTTATAGTTTTGAACCTCTTCTCAATAATATTAATAAAAATGCACGTTTTCCGGACAAGCAGAGCTTAAATTTTGCAAAAATATACAGCTCTCAATTTAAATCAGAAAAGTGGGGTCAATTTTTGTCAAACATACTGCCAATGGAGACTATCAAGAAGTTAATATCTTAAGGAAAGGCAGACCTGTAACAATAGAGTTGTCAAACATTCTCAAGAAATATAACGAGCCTCTGAAAATTGCGAAAAATAAACTGGAAAATATAAAAAGCTTGTTACCTTATATTCTGCCAGTCTACCATACTTTTTATAATCAGTTAAACGAAGTTTCTGACTATGTGAATGAAGAAGTGGAAATTGTAGAAAAATAACTTAGTTTATTTTTTTGTGTTACGATTTTTTTAATTTAAGAAGATGTCAAGCCACATCTTTCTCGAATAAACATCTTGTTTTATGTAAATATGTTTTTTTATGTGAAATAATAAATGCACATGGAATTTAATAAATAACATAATTAAATAACAAGCGTTAAGGTTTTTACATTTAAAGCAATATTTTCTTGCAATAAAGCAAGATTTTTTTAAAACTTTAAAACATCAATATCTCGGTTTTATTATTTTGTGGCTTACCACTATTTTGCAAGAAGCTCTTCAATTATAAATTACAGTTTTAAAGCTTTTAGTATATTTTATCAAACAATTATCGCAAAATCCATTCAAAATGCTTTACTTCTTACTGGTAGACGACAATTTTTAAAATGCTGCATGTTTTGCACTAAATTGTTAATAATTTGAAAGAGTTTATCAAATTCACTACAGGAAACATGAAGGTTTTGGTTATTGAGGTCCAGAAAACTCAAAAATTTGTTAGATACTTGGCCGGATCAAAGTCCCCACCACGGTATTTTTTTACATTATTTCTCTGGACTAAATCAATTTAAACAATTTACTCAATTTCCAATAAAATAACAAAGGCTTTGTAAAAGGTATAATTTAGAGGTTTGACAAAGTATACAGTCTTTTATTTAACGAAGAAGCTTTTCAGTAATAGTTATAATAGCTATTACTAGGAAAACGATATTACGAAATTTAGTAGAATTATACGGATACTTAAAAGAAATAGAAGGATGAACCGGATGGCAGTTCTAAGAAACACCAACATACTAAATCATTAAATAGATACTAAACAAAAAATACTAAATTAACTCAACGTCTCAACTAAGACTATCAGAGATGCAAGAACGTCAGCCTCCCTCTAGTTGACATTTGAGCTGTACTTGTAAATTTACAATAGACAACTCCCCAAGCTCCATCTTTTTAAATACGGTTTTTACACCAAGCGGAATACATGTGTGGGAGAAAGAAAATTCATGCAACTTACCATGATTTTTTAGCAAGATCATAAGAGAACATTATGTTTATATACATTTTTATCTAATTATTTACAATTAATTCCAAATTAAAGTAAAGGAAGTAAGGTTTAACTATTTAGGTGGCAAGTGAGGTATGTTCATAAATAGCAACGACAATCGTCTCATAAACAATGTGTTTTGGGAAAAACCAGATAAATTTATTAATTCATTACCCGAAGAATTTTCTTGTTTGAATCTAAATGATGAGACCTAAACCTAAGGATAAGTGACTCCATTTATTAGTTCGGGCTTTGCTAGTAATTTCCGAATTGGAAAGATACGTTACAGGATCTACAAATAAGCTAAACCAAAACAAGTAACTGAAAGATATATTTAAAATATGTCTATATGCACTCAATTCGAATGTTGTCCGAACTTTTTTAGGTCCGTTGGTATATCCTATTAATACTGCATCTTCAGCGTTCATTAAGGTACATTATCTATGCATCAAGACATATTTTCTTTAAATGATTTGCTTAACATTAATAAGTAAATACTTAATAAAGTAAAATTTACAAATAAAAATTTAACTTTGTTAAATATTCAATGGCTTTTTTCGTAGCAAAGCCAAGACAAAATCCTTGCGAATACTTGCATACATGCTCTGATTTGGCACTCCTCCACTACATGTTGTACAAACCCTATTTAGACGTGTTCCAGTTTTCCTTGATAATTAAAAGCCAGTATTTTTGAGACAATATGTTTCAGGAAGTGACAAAATTTTAACTTTTTTTCGGATAGTTGTTTAGTTGTTACTAAGGGTGTATATCTAAAAGGCTTTGTGACTCAAGAACTTGAATGTCTTTATGGACTATGAGTTGGTAGTTACTGGTGATTTTTGTTATATACCCTTCTAAGAGGATCTTGTCTTTGGACTTGAAGATTTGGATGAGGGATATGGCTTAGGAGAAATAGGTGATAATGCGCATGGTGTTGTTAAATGGTACCTTATATTTCTTTGATCTAAATGGAGTCTCGGCTAACGCTCTCCATGTAGAGCCACATACCTTGTGCATTATAGTTTTTCTAGTTCGTTTCAATTTTAGCAGAAAAAATTGTTTTTTGAACGTCAAAGTTCTGTCCTTACCTCAAAAATTTGTTGTGAGCAGCACGTTATTTTCGAAGTTAATTAAGTTCTTTTCTTGCTATTTTGTTAGTCATATGAAAACAGCATTTATCTGTCTTGTTTGCATTTGGCTGTAGTCTTCATACTACTACAATACCTTGACCACATGATGAGAGGAACAAAATACCAGCTTCTACAAAATATCTTTCAGGGAAAGATTTTAGGAGAGCGTAGCGTTGGAAGGCGACGGATGTCATGGCTGCAGAATTTTAAAAACTCGTCTAACGTACTTTTTACAGCAGCAGTTAACAGATTTCAAATAATCATGATGATCGCCAACCTTCGAAAGAAGACGGCACCTTAAGAAGAAGCATTCTCTATTTAAGAATGTAATTGCCAAGTGTTTTGAAGTTAGCTGTTAGAGTTTGTAGAGTTTGTAGAGTTGTAGAATCCACAATTCCGAATAAAACTTAAAAGAGTACAAATACCTGAGCCCAAATAAGTAATAAATATCAATCTTTTAAATGATAAAACAATTAAATATCAGGTAGAAACAAGCATTCAGGCAAATCTTGAAAAACTTGAAAAGACAGAGAAGATACCCGAACTAGACATTAATAAACACTGAGCCAATATTAAAAAAAATGTGCTGGAGCCCGCTAAAAATATTTTCAGGAGAGAAAAACTAAAGAAACAGAAAGAATGGATGAGTGACGAAATTTTGTTATTGATGAATTCTCGAAGACTCACGATAGTGAAGAGAAAGGATTAACAATGAACGTCAAGAAGACAAAATTCATGATTATTTCAAAAAAACAAAGATTGAATGCAAACCTGTACATTCACAATAACGAAATCGAACGGGTGCACAAATATAAATATTTGGAAACAAGCCTTAATAACAATGACATCACAGAAGAAATAAAAACTAGAATTGAAAAGGCTCGAGCTGTTTTTGTTAATGAAGGACATTCTGGGAAGTCATGACATTAACTTAAACCTGAAAATGAGATTGGTTGGATGCTACATATTCTCGATACTGCTGTACGGAGTAGAGACTTGGACTTTAAACAAGAGCAATACCGATAAACTAGAGGCCTTCGAAATGTGGATATACAGAAGAATTTTGAAAATACCTTGGACAGACAAAATAACAAATAGTGTATTTCTTCGAAGAATGAACAAAGAACGGGAGCTGTTGATCACCATCAAGAGAAGAAAGTTGGAATATCTCGGTCATGTGATGAGAGGGAAAAAGTACCGATTGCTCCAGTTAATTATCCAAGGAAAGATTCAGGGCAAACGAAGCGTGGGGAGATGACGTATATCTTGGCTGCGCAATTTAAGAGACTGGTTCCAGTGCACATCTATCCAATTATTTAGAGCAACAGCTTTAAAGATACGAATAGAAATGACGATTGCCAAATTCCGTAGCGGAGAGGGCACTTGAAGAAGTTAGAGTTTGTTCGGCCTCTTTAAAATTTTGGTGTTGGGTAGCTACTATCCAGTCATCTACGTTTCCAAACTTCTTCGATTAGGTAACGTACAAACTAAACAAAATTGGTACTAAGATTGAGCCCTGAAGAAGTCCATTACTCAATTTCTTTACGCCACTTTTGGAATTTCCCATAATTACTTGAAACGTTCTGTTCCAGTACTTATGTTACCTATAAGAGGTTTTTAAGTACCGGACTTAGCGCAGATGCTTGTAGATAAGACTATCTCCAGATAGTGTAGTAGACCGCCGATAAATCTATAAACATAAAAAAAGTTTTCTATTTTCTCAGGTTCAATGTGTGTTGTAATGGTTAAGACTTAGTCGATGGAGCTGTGCTTGGGACTAACCCTTGACTGTTTTATGGAGATTCTTTTACGTAAGTAAGGAGCACTTTTGTTAGATAGCAGTCTATCAACAAGTTTATCAAAAATAATCTGTAAGGAAATTAGACGATAGCTTATGGCTTGTAGGCTGGTTTTCCAGGTTTTAGTGATGGTATAATTTTCTCTGTTTTCATTCTATCGGGTATTCTACCCTTATTTAGGATATCAGATAAAAATAGAGTGAAAAATCCACAGTGAAAAAGATGAACTTTGGAAGTATGATTTTTTAATTTATAACTCATTCATTGCAATGGAGATTTCTTCGTTTGTGAAAGGATAATAAAGATATAAATATCGTTGTATGAATTATCTGCAAATTTTTTGTCTTTCTAAAGATTTTTTTAATATGCTGTAACGATACGATCGTTACTAATCTAACATTTCGAACGTTAGCAAAATCACAGTCAATAATTAACTCGAATCCCTACAATAGCTACTAGTTTGCCGCCATTGGAGTAGGCAACTTACAATACAATTTAATATATCGATTGATAATAGAATCGATTCCCTTGTCACTGAAGAGGAAGGAAACCTTCTTGTCTATGAAGGGAATTCTGGTCATTTTGGAAGAGAACTTCGACAAGACAAGACATCACGGCAGGCAGGACTTAGGAGCAGGGATAAAAAAAATTTTTAGTTAAAAAAAAAGTTATTATTTTTGGGAAATGTGAAGAGTTTTAGTTTGAATAAGTATTTAGTTTGTACAGTTTTTCTTTAGAAAATTACGTGTTTTTTTATGGGAAAAACACTCCGAGGTTCTGGTAAGTTACTTTCCATACACGTACTATGTCCATTTAAATATTACAAGTTCTCAATCATCTAAACTTTCTCACCTTAGTAGAGATATCTAACCATCATTTTGTATATATACATAAATAAGTAAATTCCAGTATGGAAATATTCAATATTTGAGTCAAGGTCAGTTATTGACCAATATATTCTAGTTTTTGTTATTTGAACAAAAACTAATAAGTATAAGAACGCGGAATAAAAAGGTTTTTTTGTTCTCTTGTAGCCTGCCTGCTCCAATCTTTGGACTTTTTATCTGAGGAAGAATATTTTTTTTTAATCTGGGAAATACTTGGATTTGGGAAGAGTTGGACGGTTGATTTTGGGCAAAGAAACCATATTAAGTTGGAATTTTCTGGTTGGTCTGCCAGTCCTAGTCAGCTGTTATATTAGTCAATATATGCAGAGCACCCTCAGAGTCCATCCACTACCTGGACAATAGACAACGGATTAGGGAACTTCCTTCTTAGCAATAAGGCTACTAAGAACATTTATTTTCTTTTTAAAACTATTAATAATTTAAATTTTAATTTTTTTATATTATATATTATATCCTTGGATCTAAGTGGGTTACAAAACAGGTTTGTGCACAATCCCTGGGTAGTACTCTCACCTTGCTGAATCCTTTTACTTGCCTTTATTTTTACATTTCTGTTTTATCTTTAATTAATTAATTTATATTATTTTACATAACAACATAAGTTATCAGGATACATTATCCAATTTTATGGTTACTAGTACGTACCTTTATTTTGTCAAATTGATGTAAGTTGTGTACTGTTCTAATTACTTAACTGACTATTGTCATACTTTAAAACTGCCTCTTTTATTATTTTGTCTAATTATTTAATTGTTTTGTTCTATTTTAACTATTATTTACTCCATGTGAGTTATTCAACAGTTATAATATACTTACCTATTGACCTCATTGTCAAAGGACTGGGTAGATCAATTTTTGTATATATTAGTATTTGGGTCGTACTTTTAGATAACTGTTTTTTTGTAAACCATATTTTTGGGGATATATTTTAGTAATTGTTTGGTAAATATAATATATGTTTTGGGGCTATAAGTAAATTAAGATTGTAATATAGTGTATAGAGCATTTCAGATTTTTATTTGTTTCCCATAATCGTTTATTTTCAAGTAGTATATAACTATAGATACCCCAAATTGGAGTGATTTTCAAAATTCATCCTGGCGCCCATCTCAAGATCATCTTAGGATTGATCTAACTATCTTAAGTTACTACAGGCAAGCAAACGTGCCGACCTCCTCTCTGAGCACAACTCTCATTCTCTTGAGCTAAGTCTATTCTCTTGTAGTGCTTTAAGTAAACTTTATATTTTTATTTCCCGTTAAAAGATTAACACCTGGCTTTTGGCCTTCCTTTTATAAATTTTAACATTCCTTTTGATTCGTAACAATGCCATACCTAGACTTGTGAGTAGATTATTTAGAAATTTATTTCTCGTTACGATATAAGCAAATATTGTCGGCATATCAAATACTGTTTTCCTTAAAAACATATAGCTATTATTATTATTGTTATTATGATTTATACTAGTTTCTTTAATTTTTTTTAATATTTTAAGATTATTCAATAAATTATCTAAAACGTCACGAATGTCCGTACACCCATGCTCTCAAATCTGTATAGAAGCATTTAACTAATTAATCCAATCGAATATTTACCTCCTTTATTTCATAAGACCAATTTCTTCAATCCCAAATTTTTCTCTGTACAGTAATAGCCGTTTCTTTGTCATTGTTTTCTCAAAATGTTCTCGATAAATGAACAGCAAAAATCTGTCGTGTTCTATCATAACACTTAATTATTTCAATGCAATTATACGAATTACAAAACTTTTAACGAAGATACTGAACTCGATAAGAAACGTATAATTATTTACGTCATAGCTTTGTTCACTTTTAAAGAGAGTTTAAATAAGCGCTAATTCCAGCTGATGATGTACGAAATTAAAACGATCGTTAAGGGCAACGTCATTCTTTTTTCAACATTAGCATCATTGAGCGACTTTAAAAGTTATCTATGGATTAAAATCAATTTAAAGTCGAAATTAGAAAATCTTGATGATTGACAATATTAAATATTAAATAAAATTCCAGCACAAGAAAATTAAAGAAATCTACATTGTAGTCACAAAAAAAATTAAACTTTTCTTTTTAGTTGGACATTGTAAATGTATAGTGTTATTTATTCTTCTTTTATGACCATTTCCAACAAAAACTATTTTTATAATTACTCATAGTAGGTAACATAATGTTTCTAGACAAATTTGTGACCCTTTTTTGTTAACATATTTGGCAGTAGTAAATTTTTTTTTGTCACATTTATTTTAAGAAAGTCTCTGCTTCAGTCGCTGACTCGTTTGTCCCCAGCAGCCCTAGCTATCTATCTAAAGCTCATTTCTATCCAAAGTCCGATATAGACCTCCTCCTCAGATTTCCATACTTCTCTGTTCATTGCGATTTTTCATCCATCTTGGACATATCTTTATGTTTTTTTTTGTATTATGTTTTGTTTTGTTACGTCTCTTTAAATCATCTGTCCACCTCATATGTGGTTGAACCTTTGGTGCAGCAGTTGTTTGTTCCATATCTCGTCATTCTTCGTAATGTTGATATGGCTTGAAAATTGTAACTATATGTCTGTTTGTTCGGGCTGTTAGGCCGTTGTCTTCTGAGATTAGTTCTCGACGTTTCGCCAACACTAGGAGTTGGCATCTTCTGGAGATGTTACTGCTTCGCTTGTAAGCTCAAACTCATGCCGCGTTGTACTGCGGAGGCCATATTTATATTTTCTACCCCCCGCCAACCCCTAGTGTTGGCGAAACGTCGAAAGAACTAATCTCAGAAGTCAACGGCCTAACAGCCCGAACAAACAGTTTAACAAGTTAGACGATGGCCGTGAAAGCCTAACGCATTATATGTCTTGTCTTGTCTCTCATCCTTTTCTATTCTGCAAGAATACTTCCAACATTCGCCTATCCATCACGCTCTCTGGGCCATCGCTAATTTATTCATGTTATCACTGGTATGACGCATTGTTCAAAAAGTTTTGTATTAAGGTTTTGCGGATATTTATAATTCGGTAACATATAAGCTAGTTTTTAAAATATTGTCCATGCTAATCTTGTTCGGCGTTATATCTCCATAGTTTGTCCCAAATATATGTAGCCCATAACGGCTTCTGGCTAGCTCCAAATGGTAAATATATCAATCAAATAGACCATGTACTTATCCAAGGAGAATATAAGAAGATACAAAATACAGATACAAGGTCTTACAGAGGAGCAGATGCTGATAGCGATCATTTCCTAGTAATTGCAAAACTTATCCAATTATTTGAAAGAAAAATATAAGCAACTTTAAATACACAATAGCTAAGAAGAAGAAAAATTTAGAAAAAAATTTGCAGACGAAATTGTAAAACACAACCTGTATGTAACAAAAGGCAGTATGAATGCAACTTGGAGAAATATAAAAAAGGTTTGAATCATCGATAAAAACTGTAATTTCAAAAAAAAACAAAAAGATGTAAAACTAAGTGGTTCGATACCAAATTTAAGAAAGCTATTAATAATAGAAACGTAAAAGAAAAAATGCTACAGACAGGAAGTAAGAGGATAAGATTAAATATAAAATAAAAAGAAGAACGAAAAAAAACACCTGTAGATCAAGAAGACGAAAGTTAATTAAGAAAAATATAGAGAAAATAGAAACGCGATTTATACAGAAAAAAAAGAATGAATTTTTTCAAGCAGTTCGAAATATCAGCAATGGTACAGGGAAAACCCTTTTTATAAAATTAGATTGGGAAGGTAAAACGATAAAAAAGATAAACGATAAATAAGATAATCATTCATCCACCATCTCTAAGGGAAATAGAAAAGAGATAAAATATTTAAAAATACGGTAAAAAATGGAATAATACCAAAAATTATTAAAAATGCAGGAGAAACATTAGCAGAAGTTTTGCATGAACTAAAAGTTATACGTAAAAGGGGAGAAAATGCCTACGTAATGGAAAGATCACTCTTAATATCAGTATAAAAAAGGGAATAAGCAAGACTGCTCAAACTATATTGGAATAGGCTTGCTGGATGCGGTATAAAAAATTTGCAATATATTAGTAAGTTGAAATAATAAAGCCTATCTCATTTTACATGATTCTTTTTGGATTTTACGATGTCTACTTTCTTTTGGGTTTCTTATCAAAAGAGAAAAACAAGTCATTCATTGCAAACAAAGTGTTTTTTCTTCCGCAAAATTTACTAATATTTCTCCTCTATTGTGTTTCGTTTGCCATATCCAAATGGGCTCATAATATTGGTACACAATTTAAAAATAACACTTACAAACACATTCATTAATATTCATAAAAAAAAGAAAAAAGATTTAGCATGCACTATAAAAATAATTCGAAAAATTAGGAATTTGGACAAAAAAAAATGATTTGGAAAGAATTATCCCTTAAATGTATTTAACCCTTTAACGCTCACACTGTTCTAATAGCGGAATGTTTAGTGGCTAAATAAGTAGCCACCCATGTTAAGGTTGAAATCGACTTTGATAATTGTCCGAAAATGAACTCTATTAGCAATGACAGTATGCTTAAACGTTTGAAGTCCACATTTATTCCACTTGCCTACATCGTGATTTGTAAATGTTGTTGAAGGAAATGTTGTTATTATTAGAAAATAATATGAGCATTCAGAGCATTTTTAGTAGCTAAAAATGTAGCCAGTAAGCGTTAAAGGGTTAAGTGATAGCACAAAGTAAAATTAGTCATTCTTAATGGAGATCTTAATGGAAGAATAGGAAATAACAACCAAAAAATAGGCAAAATAAAACAACAATTTACGTAGACACAATAAATCTTAACGAAAAACCCCAACATAAGTACACTTGCCAACACATACATGGCCAATAGTCAACGATAGATTTTTTCTTATTGTAATTCCTTTTATCGAAGGTTGGTTATTATCACAGCTATTCTTACTTTATTTTCAGCTGCTCCTAAGAGGTCTGTTGAGCTGCAATTATATCATAATCGAAGGTTTCTCAGTCAGAAAATCGTCCTTTGCTCAACGTTTCTCTTATCTTTGATATTTCCTTGTATGATAAGTCTTATCATTTAATTCGTCAAATGTCTAGTAATATGACTTAAGTATTTCACTGCCCTCGGTTTAATTGTTTTAATGACTTCAAACTTTTTTTATAATCGCATTAGCACTTCGGCTCTAGTAACTATTTCAATCCACAGTCTGTTGAGCATCCGTCTATAGCAACTCATCGCAAATGCTCCTAACTTCTTTATTTGTTCTATCCTTAATGTCCAATTTTTCAACATTCCATGAAAAAAGTAGGTAAAACGTAAGATTTTTATGGTTTTTTTCTCAATTTTATACTAAGATCCCGATTAGTAAGAATCTTTTGCATCTTCACAAAAGCTTGCCTCGCAATTTCAATACGTATTCTTATTTCTCAACTTTGCGTTGTATTTATGTATCTTTTTTAACTTTCCTTTTTTTACTTCATTCATTTTTGTATTAATTTGTTGTTTTAGTTTCTGATATGCCGTTTTTATTTTTGTAATATAGTATGTTAATTTTTTTCAATTTTACTTGCATTACTCTTATTAGAGGGTTATGGTCTCAGTAAACGCCTGCTCTGGTATATGCTTCTAAAACATTATTTGGGTCTTTTTATTTATTTGGCAATAATATATAGTAAATCTGGTTTCTTATAATATGATCTTTGTTATCCTCATGTGCATAATTTTTTGTCAGGTAATTGAAACATTGTATTAATAATTACCAAATTTTTAGTCTGGCAGACATCGAAAAGTCTATCCACTCTTTAATTTCTCTTATCCAAGCCAAATTCCACATCCTTTTCAACCTTGGCATTAATGTAGTTCATTACTAGCGTGATATTGTTTTTAATCGAGCATAGGACTGTGTCTAAGGGTATATAAAAATGTACACTCTCAGTTTCATCTTTGTCTGCTGCGGGTGCATCTACTAGATTTAGAACATTAATTTTCACATTACGAAAAAGCTTTTCAATAAACAGTATGCTGAGGCAGTACATGTAACAAATGACCGCGACAGTGATCAGTAAGCTCAATAATGAATCACAACACATCTGATAAGATGTTAATAACTATGATGATGACTAATATTCGTTTAATTTTCGATTAAGTTTTCGATACAAGATATAAAACAGTTGTGATTTTAAAAGGAAAGATAGTTTACAGTAGTGCCTTTGTATATCCGCTTATACGTATTTCATCCTAAAAGGAATCTTCGGAGCGGCTATTTACAGATGCTCTGAACGTGAAAACAATCTTTCCTGTCGTAAAGGAAGCAACACTAAAATGGCTTCGGTATGGATGCAATAGCGACATCTGATAATAAATCTCGAAACTCGAAATCCAAAGATTTCTAATTGTCGAAACCAAATTCAGATTTCTGCTTTAATCTGTACATTCTAAGAATTGCAAGGCAAAACAGACGTTGATAAAGATGTAATTAGAGAAATGGGGAATCTAAAATTGCATTACACAACATATCTTCTCAACTAAGCAAAAATCCTCGGCGAATTGCTTTCTAGTACTCATAAAGATACATATTGATAAGAAACAGAAGGAAGACGTATTTTACAAACGTAAAACTAGACCAAGAGCTGAATGTGGATCCGATCATAAATTGTTATGGGCTTGCTTCAAGATGAAGCTAAAAAGAACAATGCCGTACTAAAATAAAAACAGGCTGGAGATTTCAAATCCGAAAACATTTAGAGATGCATTAAAGGATCTAGTATATTCATCACACAAGACAACCCAGAAGAAATGGGGAAAGGTTTTAGATATGCCATAGAAACCTCTGTAGAAAGAACCAGAACCGAAAAAAAGGTCATCAAGAGAAAACACTGGATGACAAACAGAACGCTGCAACTTCTCGAAGAGCGAAGGGGAATTAAATCTCTCATATATCAAAACAACAGCAACAAAAACGAATTAGCAAGGATAAAAATAAATATATAAATAAAGAATGCGAAGAACTAGAGAGACATGCAAACCGGTATGAATCCCATGAGCTATATAACAAAGTCCGATATCTATCCAGGGAATTTAAACTAATCACACAAACAGTAATGGATCAAAGCCAAAGTATAATAAATGACGAGAAAGGGATTGCGGAGGTATGGAGAAAATATTATCAAAGTCTATATACAGATGATCCCAGAATGCAAATCACGACGAGTTCACTGCAGAGAAAGAACCAAACATTCTGAAGTCAGAGGTAGAAAAAGCAATCAAAAAGTTAAAAAATAAAAAATCTCCTGCTGCAGACCAGATTACCGCAGAAGTTTTAAAAGAGACTGGAGATGTTGGAGTAAATGTGATGCATATGATCTGCAAAAAGATTTGGGAAACCGAAGAGTGGCCCAACGACTGGACAACATCCACTTTTATCCCTATATTCAAATAAGGAACTCCGCTAGATTGCAGCAACTACAGAACGGTAACCCTAATACCCCATGCAAGCAAGGTTTTACTTCATGTAATACATGAAAGACTAAAAGCTTTTTTATTGCCTCAGATATCAGAAGAACAAGCGAGATTTGTCCCAGGAAAAGGCACAAGAGAACACATCCTTAATGTCAGACAGCTAATCGAACAAACTAGTGAATTCAATACTCCTATGCTTATGTGCTTTGTGGATTACACAAAGGCCTTCGATAAAGTCAAATGACAGCAGCTATGGTGCATACCCCACCACTTTATTCAACTAATTAGAAGTCTATATGAAAATAATAAGTGCACAGTAAAAATAAACAACACCCATTCCGATCATTTCAGAACAGGGGCAGGTGTCAGTATTTTTCTGTTTTTATATAATATTGTACATTAATCACCACCGATAATATACTTTTCAGAGATTGAATGTGAATTGAAATTTTGACCTCTACGTTAAGTACTTGAGTTACTCCCCACCTGATGAATTCCTCTGGCATTTGGTCCAAGCTTTTAGTGCGTTAAACACCTTAAATATTTACCTTACAGGGAACAATAATTATTCTTACGGATCATAACAACCATACGAGTTGTTCAAACAAGAAATAATTCCAATCCGAAAGACGAATAATGCATAATTTCTATTCTGGCCGTAGAAGCCTCCAATTTATATAATAATAATTTTTTAGACCTCTACATTAAAAATATGGTATGCCCTCACTAATAATTGCTATTTTGATATACTAAATTTTATGACAATACACTTCATGTTAATTTAACTTTACTATTATACAACTTAAGAGAATTTGGTTTAGGTATGAAAAAACAAATCAACGAAATACAGAAATATATTGTGATCCTAAAATTACAAAAAAATCTTGATTTTCTTCGTGAAAAAAATCTAGTCAGTATTTGTTGTTTGATTCTGTAATTTACTTTGTATTCTATAATGATTTTTTGATAATGTCAATAAAAACATTTGATTGAATTTAGTAAATCACCCTGTATAGTTTACAATTAACAAGGAACTGACTGACGACCACTCAATTAGAGCCGTCACCTTTACAAAGGTAACTCACAAAACCAAAACCATATCAAGTGAACCCATCCGACAAAACACTTTCGATCTCAAGGCGGTAAACTAGAGCAGTGTCTTGTTATAGTTTGTAAGATTACGAACGCACTGGTCCAGTGCTCTCTTACAAGCAGAAGGGAGAGCACGGCAGTCATCATTGTGCTTTAACACACGTGTGCCAAAAACTTTACGTGCAATCCAAAATAGGACCGAAAAACTGTGACTTTTAGTGCCTGACACGTGTTTGGAGTTTCTCTCTTGATCTGTCATTCAAATTTTGTGTATTGTGATTTGAAACAAACTGAAATCGTACTTGATAATCTAAATTTAAAATTGTCACAAATAACTAATGAATTTTTATTAAAAGTCGTGTACAGCTGATCAGTGAACTTATTTCTTTTATTTTGGTGGACTTTAAGTTATTGCTGACAGAACTTTTTAACAATTGCTCAAGATTTGGTGTATCGCAGTTCATCTTTATTTCATCAACATTTTTGTAAAGGTACGTATATTTTAACTTCATCCCTTATTTTAATAGCTTTACTAACAGCTGAAGATAAAAATTTGAATATTTGTGTATTTCAAGTTCAATTTATGAATTTTACTCGATGTTTCTGTTCCGATCTAACATTCAAGTCTCTCGGTTACTTCTAGTTTTGAAAAAAGACAGATCTACCAAGATAGAGTTTTATGTACATTTTAAGTTTATGAAAAATCTATTCTTCGTAGGGCCTTATGTATGTGTAGGATTTAATGTATTTGTTATAATTTTGTTTAATAAGAAAAATATGAGATTTTTATGTTTGTTGATTTAGTTCACTTATTATTAATTTTAGTAACTATTAGTTGACTTTAAATAAGAATTTAGGTAATTATAAATCTTGTAAGTAGTGGTAACACTGTAAAGAATTATTTATGTTTACTTACAAAATTTACTTGACTCTGGGTTTTCGTTCTAATACCCCATTCTTAGAAATAAATATTCTTAAACACAAAAATGATTTAAATATAGGAAAACAAAACTCTTTGAAATATAAGTATAAGATGTATTAAAATATATAAATAATATTTACTATCTTAAAATAGAAAATTAAAAAAATATATATAAATAATTGTCTAATTAAGCGTTTAAAGGACGATTTCCTAAAATTACGTAACCATAAAGATCGCTCAAGGGCTATTCAAAATTTTTTAGCAAAAAATTATGGCTTCTATTTGAGTACGAATATTTATAAATTAAAAACTATTTTCGATAGAATAGTAATAATATAATGGGGGGATTCTTCAGATTTACTTAAATATGGTTCTTTAAAGTAATTATTCCGAAAAAGTTACAACTAGAATTTTTTTTTTTCAAAAAAAACCTGGTACCCATTGCCTTTTTTAATACTTAATTGTTTAAAAACAGTGTAATTTTAAAGAAGTGTTTAAGAATTTTGTAAAATTTTGGTAATATCAGTTGAGTAATAGTTTTTGGAATTCGATTTATGAATGAAGGTAGCTACTGAAGGATGTTATATTGAAAATTTGAAATAACATTTAAAAGAGAGTAGTTACTTTCATACGTTAACTTACCAATTATGTTTTTAATTCAACAAATAAATTTAATAGAAATTAGCTGCTTCCAAAAACATTTCCCATCAGCTTATAAAGGGTTGTGATACTTAATGTGGCTTAAACTTTTGTGGCACTTAATATTGGCTTATGTACAAGATGAAACTGTGTTCTTATTTTCTTTCTTCTTCTTTAAGTGCCGTCTACCGATAGGAGGTTGGATATCATCATCACTATCTTTACTCTATCTACTGCTGCTCTGAAGAGTTCTGTAGATCTGCATTTAAACCAGTCCCTTAAATTCTTCAACCATGACACTCTTCTTCTTCCTATTCTCCTTCCTCCTCTTATCTTCCCCTGTATTATCAGCCTTAGCAGTTCGTATCGCTGTCCCCTCATTACGTGTCCCAGATATTGTAACTTTCTTATTTTTATTATGTTTATTATTTCTCATTCTTTGCCCATTTCTCGCAATACTTCCGCGTTAGTTTTCTTCTGTATCCATGCTATTCTAAGCATCCTCCTGTAACACCACATTTCAAAGGACTGTAACTTGTTTATGTGTTTTTGCTTTAATGTACAGCTTTCAGGTCCATATTGCAGTATCGAAAAAACGCCTTTCTTGCTATTTCTATCCTGCTCTTATTTCGGTTGTTTGATCATTATTGTCTGAAATCCAGGTTCCTAGGTATTTGTATTTATCAACCCTTTCTATTGGTACATTTCCCAAATCTATTTTTGTTGGTATATTTGTTTTCTTTGTTATTATCATGTATTTGGTCTTTTTTATATTCATTTTTAGTCCATATTTTCCACAGAAACTTTTTGTTTTGTTTAGCAGTAATTGGAGTTTTTCAGTAGAGCTTGCCATAATCACGGTGTCATCTGCATATCTTATGTTGTTAATATATCTTCCGTTAATTATTATTCCTTCACTTTGAGATAGTAATGCTTCTTCAAAAATGGCTTTACTATAGACATTAAATAGTAATGGGGACATAATACATCCCTACCTAACTCCTCTCCTAATTTCAATTTCTGGACTAAGTTCGTTATCTATTATGATTTGTGCTCTTTGATTCCAGTAGAGGTTTATTATTATTCGTAAGTCCCTATGATCTATTTTTTTTGTCTTTAGAATTTGGACTAATTTTTCATGTCTTACTTTGTCAAATGCTTTTTCAAAATCAACGTAAAAAACATGCACATCAATATCCATAGTCATGCATCTTTGAGCTAACACATTAAAAGCAAATAACGCTTATCTGGTTCCTAGTCCATTTCTGAACTCGAACTGGGTTCAGAAACTCTTATTTCATACTCAATCCTATTCAATTTAATAAACAAATACCTTGTATTAAATTGAGATAAAATATTTTCAAAATTTGTTTCGATGGCTGCATTTATGTCTGTGTGATTCGTCGTTCACAACTAATCTTTCACAAATCGCGCACTATGGTACTAAGAATATGCTTTAGCTCTTTCATCAGCCCTTTTTAGGTCATCACCAAATGCTGTTATTTTGGCAAAGCTCCAAAATCTCCTCTAAATATTAGAAGGAATATCCTGTTTAATCAATTTTTGATCATAACCATAGGTTACTACTCTTCAGAACTATTTGATAAATATTTAAAATATAAATTATTTTACTGTTTAACATCAAATTTTCAATGGAGGATTAAACTTTTACCTTCGCTTACCAATGTTTTGTCAAAATCAATACCTTTAGGATGAACAGTAAATAAATATTTCTCGATATGACCCCTCTATTAATGAAATTTTCACTAATATAGTCAATCAACTAACTTTTAATATTGGCGAAGAAACGCAACAGTGCGTCCAATTATCCTTTTGGAAGAATTACAATCATTTCTTTACAGATCGTTCAAAAAAACGTAGTATTGCGCGCTTACTATGTTGGTATGGAGAAATGGCAATATTGAAAACTAGCAAGTTTGTCATAATTTTTTTCTGTATAATTATACACTATTAACAGTGCTCTAACTTATAAATATACGCTTAAACATCACTTTGGATGTACTAAACAAATTATATATAAATATATATATATATATATATATATATATATATATATATATATATATACCAATATTAAACCTAGAGCTAAGATTAGAGCTAAGCTATTACAAGAATTAATATTAAACTTAACAGTCTTCCGGGTTGAATCAAGTCGATTATCATTGCGCTGAGCTTTCATCATTTTTGATATCTTCTTTAGGGCTTCTTCTATGCTGTGATACATAGTTTAATTAAATGCCTATTTTGGCCAACATTCTCCTGCCATTCTAATGACGTGCCTATTTCACAATAGCTGCTTTGTTTCTATCCTGTCTACTCGGTTTGTCCTTCGCCATACTTTTTTCTTCATTTCTAATATGCTCGATCCTCGATAGTCGGTATGCTCTATTCTCTATGTTCCTTCTACTCAACTTGACAATCTGATTAAGTCATCCAGGTGCTCATTTTTTTCGTCCTTAGGAGGGAGGTTTATGTGTACTTCTGGTTCCTTCAGTTTAAGCAGCGTCGTACCATCGAGATGTAAACTAGGCTAAATATCTCAGAGTTCTTCAACGTATAGTATTTATATATTTATATGTGTTACATAATTGAGTTACCAGAATTTGTGATAAACATATCGTTTGTGATATGTCAATGAGATTTTTTTTATTTAATGCTATAATAAATTGAAGTCTCTCAAGAATTTCTCTCAAAGTATCATTGAATAATTTTACTTTTTTATCTGGATTATTTTTATTCAACAATTTTGATTTTTCTGACAAAGAAATATTTGTGGAAATGCTGATTGATGTGAATAACACATCAATCAGCATTTTAAATTTTAAATTAATGTCCAATTTATATTGTCCATTGTATGTATAAAAAATTAAAGTGTTAAGCCATAATTGTGGTGTTACACGTAAAAATGTTTAACCAAGTTGGTGTTTGTAGGTTATGTTTTTCAAAATTGACGGTTGATTCACTTAGCGTCGATCTTATAGGCAATAGCCTTCTTTTAGTTAACAAAAAATCTGAGGGTGGTGTTTTTACCTTCGGAATATCAAATTCTGACTATTTTGTGTGTTTTATTGTTTTATTCATTGTATAAAGTGTGTTTAAGTTGTTTGTGTATTGTGTATTGCATATGTATTATGTATAATTGTAGATAATGTCTGCGACTTCCTGTAATCCGCTATTGTTGGTATGTACTTGTTTTTTACTTCTTCTTTTATTATTGACAACCAAAACATGCTACATTCTGATGGATTTGCTGTACATTTTTCTCTATTCAGTAGTTGAGAGCTGCTTTTTTGGTTTTTTCTTAACATTTAACTGATTCAACATAATATTTAACTTGGACATATAATAGTCTCCCGTTTGGGCATGCCACACGAAAACATTTTCAAAATAACGTTAATGATTTTTAACCTTTTTTACCTAAAGACATACCAAAACAACAAAAATAAAATGATATAGAGACACAACGCATATATCAGGATGTTAAAACTTACTATGACCTTTGTTTTTTTTTTATTAGGCTATTCATTAGTAATTTGACATTATGGTATGCTGTATATCCAAAGTTTTTTATCTTCGGTAATCTTTGTACCTCCAATCTCTGTTACTTATATCAATTATGGTACTTATATAGTCGATATTTATATATGTAGTAATTTTAAATCGTTAATATATATTTTACGATAGCAATATTTACTTCTAAAACTACTTAAACTTTATTTATTATAAATGGTGAAATAAATGTTTTGACATTTACTACACATATAAACCGGCAACTTTAATTTTTATAGTGTTAATTTTTATTTTATATAATTAATGTAACATTTTTTTTATTTATTTACTATTATTTAAAATATCACTCAATAAATAAAGTAATTAGTGACAGTAAAGTGCAACTCATACCGTAAGAAAAAGATCCTGTAGCGAGTACCCTCTATCAATGATATAATGTACAATTTAAAGGTCTTCATGATCTTTTCTATTTTGTTTTATCGATTAGTTAAGCTTTTCTTCGTCAGGTAGGTTTTTCCTAAGTGTTTTTTTAGGGGGAATACTTAGATGAACAAATTAATCTGCAAATTTCATTAAAAACGCCACAAAAAATAAAAGATTAAACAAAAAATACTAGAGAAAAGGCAGGTTCGAAAAAAATGGCAGATATCGAGTTGCTCAAGCGATAAAATAAAACTAAACTGAACTACCAAGGATCTAACAAAGTTACTAAATAACAACAAAAATAAAGGTATCGAGGATTACTCTTGCAGCCTCTGAAGATACAAACTACTCACTTTGGAAGGAAACAAAAAAGCTAAAACAACCACAACAATATTGTCCTCCAATAAGAGACGCAGATAATTATATAATACATGTATAATTTCGAAGAAGCCTTGCTTCAACTGGACTTATCGATTAAAAACTTTACGCTTACCGAAATGAGCAATATAATTATGAAAAACAACAAGTCCCATGGTTTGATCTGATAACAGGCAAGCTTTAGCAAGAATGTACAATAAAAGTGTAGAAATATCTGCAGCGCATTTTCAACGCATCACCAGAACAGGCTAGTTTCTGAGTCAATGGAAAAAATTACAGATTATCCTGAGACCAAAACCTAAAAAAAATCAGAAGACCTAAAATCTCATAGATCTAGTATAAATTTGCTGCCGATTCTATTAAAGGTATTCAAAAAGCTTCTTTGAATAATATTAATTCCAATCTAAACTTATTCCGGATCACCAATTCGGCCTCAAGTGAAAGCATGCGACAATCGAGAAGGTCTATGGAATAGTAAAAAAATCTCCTATGGGCTTGAAAGTAAATCCTACCTCCCAGCAACCTTCTTAGACATCATTCAAGGCTTCAATAAGGTTTAGAATGAAGATATATTTTATAAGATAAAGAAACAATTGCCAATATCCGTTTTCCCACTTCTAAAATCCTAACTATCATATAGACATTTCCTGGTAAAGCCGCACGATGAATACACTCTGCTATTTTATTCCTAATGTTCACTGCAAACCTTTCATCCAGCAGTAACACAGAAGTTGCTACTTTTGCAAATGACACTGCAATAATGTCCATGGACTCTACTCCCATAAAAGCATCAGAAAATTCACAAAAAAACCTAAGTAAAATAGAAACTAGACTTAAAAAAATGGCGAATTAGAATAAATGAAACTAAGTCAACACATGTTACCTTTACAATGAAACGAGGCGAATGTCCTCCAGTCACACAGCAATTAAGTAAGGCAAATAACACAAAATACTTGGTATCCATATTGACAAATGGCTAATCTGGCAGAAGCACATCTTTACTAAAAGAAAACAAGTTGGCAATAAATTTAGAAATAGGTACTGGTTGATTGGTCCAAACTCTAAATTAACATTGAATAATAAACTGCTTACATCCAAGGTCATCCTCAAGCCCATATGAAGATATGGTATTTGCTAAGGGGCACCGATAGCAGTTCTTATCTTGCAATCCTTCAATACTTCCACCAGAATAAAGTGTTAAGATCTATAGTAAATGCTCCATGGTATGTTACATCCTCCCCTACAGAAAAAAATGGATGTGCCGTTAATAAAAAAAAAGATAGCATGATCCCTATATGATACATAATCACAAACTTCATCATTTGTTACATATGAAAAATTATCGTTTACCTGAAATACCTCATTTATTCTCCTGTTTATTTAAGAGAGCATAATATGATGTACGTAGTTAAGACCTACTTCTAGCCCTACTAGCATAACTTCATATGAAAGTGATATACAAAAAATATGTTCTCTTGCAGATCACAATTTATTATTTTACAAATCTTGCAGCTAATACATCCCTGATAAGTAAAAATGCTTATATGATATAATAAATTTCAAATATTATACTAAAAAAGGGCGTCTTGTTCTTGACCTATCGTTCAAATTTTATGATCTGTAATATTGAATAATCGCACATCCTACTTGGTGATTTATATATTAAAATTGGTTTGAACACCTACCTGATGCATTCTTTATAAATGCCATGCAACATTTATATTAAGAAATTTCATGTTTGTTTTTATTCACAAATGAAAGTACTGTATAAAAACTGTAAAAAATGTTTTCGTATAAATTGTTTCATTTTATTTATTGCCAAGTTGCATTTTATTTAATTATGTTTTATATACATATATATATATATATATATATATATATATATATATATATATATATATATATATATATATATATATATATATATTGTTATGATATGTAAAATCGAGAAAAATATTGGTTTGTTTAAAAATATTTCAAAATTCAATAACATTAAAATAATTCAGATAAGTAGGATAATATCCAACAAACATTTCGAAGAAGGAGAGTTATTAATTTCTTAAATTACCTGTACTAAACACAAAGTAAGCTTTGCATAAATTATTTCTTTGTTATACTTGAGTGACCCGCATAATTTTAAGTGAAAACAAAAAGACAATTGAACGGGGTTTTCCAAAATACATTAATGCAGTGATTAGAGACAAATAGAAGAGATTTTAGAAAGAGGTTTTTGTTAGTTTTAAGAATTATAGAAAATATTATTTGTAAATAAGTTTTAGGAAATTTTATAATTATAGGTAAAAATTTGTTTGTTATCGAAATGAAAAAATGGGGGAATTGTGACGAGTTTTGATTGGCGGAGATTGAAAAAGGTGGGATAAGTATGTAGGAAAAAGTTTAGCGAGAGTGAGGAGAGAGAAAAGATAGAATCAGTTGGTTTTCCAAGTCTGTAAGAGGAACAGTGTTTGTTCTCTGGTGTGGTTCCCAAGAAGTAGCAAGCAGTAGTGTTGAATGTTAGTGAGTTTTTGTGGAGTTAGTGTATCTGACAGAAGCTGAAGCAGCAAAATATTGTAAGTCATATTTTCCTACTTATATTCCAAGAGTCACTGTTCAGGCCAACGAGAGATTCAGTTTATCGTAAAGAGAAGATATTCCAAGAGTCATTTTTCACTCGGGCCAACGAGAGATTCAGTTTATCGAGAGGAGAAAGGCTATCATAATTTGAATGATTGTTGCTTTTGAAGGAGATCATTAAGGACGATATACTTGCAACAATATGTTGTAAGATTGCTGATTACATAGGGAGCGGTTGAGAGGAGATAATACAGTCTACAAGGAACAAGGATTTGGACCACTCATCATCAGAGAGAGATATTTTTTGTTTTCTGAAGTTTTTTTTTTTCTTTTATTGATAACACAATTTTTACACGTAATTTAGAAAGGATATAAATATTTTGATTAGGAGAGTTAGAATAGTTTGGGATTTTGAGTTTTCAATTAATATTGTTTGTACCATTAATTTTGATTGTTCACGTACGGAGAACAAAATTTTGAGAATCCTTATATGAGATTTGTTTATTGAAAACTTTTGAGTGTGAATTATTTCATTTTTTTTTTTTCAATATATAGTGTTAGATCATATGTGTTTTTTATTATTCCGGTATTCTCTGGACCTTACCTTTCACATGTAATAGCATAGATATTGAAGCACGAATTTTAACCCTGAGATAAAAGAATTAAAAATTGTGATAGAGTCATAATCACATCATTTAAATAATTTTAATTAATCAAAAAAATTAATTAGCTAATTATTGCTTGGCGCACCAAGACTTTAAATATCACAATAACTGGCGCCCAACGTGGGGCTTGAAAATATCGCAGCTTTACATTTGAAGGAAGGGAAAGAGATCTGGAATAAGTACAGGTGATCCAGAGATAAAAACATATAACATTGAGGGAATTTGAATTTGAAAATATTTTGACAATTTTTCCAGGGAATATAAATTTGATTTATTGATTGATCGTAGTTAGTGGATATTTACTGCTATTGAATTATTTGATTTTATTTTCTTTACCAATCGTACATTTGATATTTATTTTGAATTATTTGAATTTTACTGATTGCATATTTGATATTTGTCGTGAAAATTTAATACATTTGGGGAGAAATATTGTCGTGTTCTGAAACATATAGAGTGTTGTAAAATTTCACATTTGGCGGGGACAAAAACAATAACAAAAAGTAACAACATGTCTGTCACAAGGAGACAAAGTAAAATGCAGGAAAGGAAGGAGGATAACAGAGAAGATGAAACAATTTTGGAAGAAGTATCGGATAATGAAGGAAATGTGACAATAGTTGAGGAGAGAAAAGAACTATCAGGAATAGATAAAATATTACAACGAATGCAACTCCAGTCACAAACAATGGCAGAAACAAAACAAACAATAGAGAAAAACCAAAATGAAACATCAAAGAAAATGGATAAAATGGATAGAAATCAACAAGAAACAAAACAAACAATGGAAGAAAACCAACGGGAAACAAGACAAGCAATAGAACTAAATAACAGGAATATAGAGCAGCGTTTGGAAAACTATGAACAGGAAATCAAAGGATGTGTTGAGGGGATAAAGAAAGAACTGATACAACAGATAGAAGAAATAACCCTAAAGAATGCAAAACAAGAGACAGAGATTAAAGATATCCAAAATACAATGAAGGAGATACAAAATTGCCAGAGAAAGGAACTAGAGATGCAGAGAGAAGAAATAGAAACTAAAATGAAGGATATTAAGACTGTCCAGAAAAAGGAATTAGAAAAATTAGAAACAAAATTTGAAAACGTTTTACAAGAAGACATGCGAGAAATAGAAAGAAAAATGGAGGAAATCAAAAAGGAACAAAATTCAGGGGAAAGAAGGGAAATGGTCATCCATGGAACAAGCGAGGCGAAAATACAATTTGGCGGGGATATTCGGAAAACACACCCAGTACCGTTTGTTAAAAATTTGAAAACCAAATTACAACATATTAGATATTTTGACGATTGCAAAGAAACAATTAGAAACCATTTGAAAGAAGGAGCAGCGTTATGGTATGAAAGCAAGGAAGATGAGTTTGAAAATTGGACAGATTTTGAAAATAAATTTCTCAACTATTTCTGGGGGAAAAATAAACAGAGAGAAATCAACCAAGAGCTACAGAATGGAAAATATCACGAAAAAATGGGAATATCTGAAGAAAGATATGCTTTGCAGATATATAACAATTCAAAATATCTAGAATACAAATATTCTACCGAACAGCTGGTAGAAATGATCAGCAGACATTTTGAGGAAACGTTGGAAGATCACGTGATTTTGAGAAACTATCAAGATATTGATAGTTTGTGCCAATTCCTTCAATTAAAAGAAGCGAAAAGAAAAGAAATGAGAAATAGAAGACAACATGACCAATATAATGGAGCGGAAAGAAGGTATTCATCAAATTATGACCAGAGAAACCGACATCCCAGATCAACAAATGAATATAGGCCGAGAAATTACAATAATTACAATAGACAACAAAATTACGATAACCGGAATGATACACAAAATAGAACAAATGAAAATCACAACAGGAATAGAGATGCACAAAATCCTCCGAATAGGAATACGAACGAACAAAGGGACGATAGAAATAATCAGAGATTCCAACGACAAATCAGAAGAGAGATGAATCATGTGGCAATAGAAAAGGAGGAAGAAGAAGTATTCAATGAATCCAGACAGGATTTTCAATAAGGCATCCACTAAACAAAAGTAATATACTCTCCGGTATATTTTGTCACCCGAGAGAGTTTATACAGTTGGCGGGAAACGAAAAACAAAATTCTAATTCCAGTCTAATTTTTTTAGATGCATTTATAAAACATAAAGCGATTAAAATTCTGATTGATTCTGGATCGGAAATTTCGTTAATCAATAAAAAACTAGTAAAAGAATTAAATATGGACAGATTTGTGTATAAGATTCCGAGGGTTGCTTTAGTGGGTGCAAATAATAAAAAATTGACGACAGTAAACGAAGGTTTAGGAGTACGGATCAGAGTGGGAGACCAATTCTATATTATGCAATGTGTGGTGATCGAAGATCTAAATCATGATATGATAGCGGGAATTGATGAATTGAGTGAAAAACATATCACCATCAATTTTTCGGAAAATCAACTGGAAATCAGAGCAGAACCAGACAACATAGAAGAAGAAAAGGAAACAGATAGGAGAAAATTTTCTGAAAGGATAAATGGACAAGAAAAACATAAAGAAATCAATATGACGGTAGAGGACAAATCGAAAGCTCAAGAAAAAAATCAATCCGAAGAGGAAAAGAGAATAAAAAAAAAGAAGAAGAGTTCGAAAAGAAAGCAGGAAAAAAAGGAAGCTATAAGCAGAAAAATGGAAGGAGCCGAAACATGGTGCTCGGAATACCAGATAGAAATTAAAGATAAAGAAAAAATAGAAGAAGAAATAACGGAAGAGGACAGAGAAGAAATGGCAATTATGGACGAGAATCCAGAATTTTGTGAAGAAGTAATACGGACAGTGAACACATGTGAACAAACTGAGGATGAAAGAAAAATAATATGTGGAGAAAACATGGAGAAGGAAATAGAGAAGATTTTAGAAAATTATGGAGATCTCATTAATGAAGAAAGCCGAGTGGCTAAAAATTATGAACATTCTTTTAAAGTTAAAAACTTAGAAAATTTTAAATCGAAAACATATCCAATCCCGTATAAATACAGGCAAAGCGTCGGACAGGAAATTGAAAATATGATCAAAGACAAGGTGATCGAAAGATGTGACTCTCCATATATCAACCCGATAGTATGCGTAAAAAAATCAAATGGTGATTTGCGATTATGTTTAGATGCAAGAAACATTAATTCGCACACAATCGCGCAATACGAAGCGCCTTTGAACATAGAAGCCATTTTTGGACGAATCACAGGATCACACATTTTCTCCAAAATCGATTTGAAACACAGTTTTTGGTTAATACCTTTGGCAGAAAAGTGTCGAAATTATACCGCTTTTTCTATCGACGGAGTGGTGTACCGATTTAGGGTAGTACCATTTGGACTACAAAGTGCATGCGCTGCTTTGGTTCGCGCATTACACACAATTTTAAATAGGCATGGAGAATTTGTTGTACATTACATAGATGATTTATTAATTTTCTCACCGGATATAACAAGCCATCTACGACATATTCATACTGTTCTCGAAGAACTTGATCAAGCCGGATTAAAATTAAATATTCAAAAGTGTCAGTTTTTCCAAAAAGAGGTATTGTATTTAGGATTCAAATTAGACACAAAAGGGATTTGTCTTGCAGAAGATAGAATTGAAGTCATAAACAACTACCCTAGGCCAACCAATTTAAAAACTTTGCGGGGATTTTTAGGAATGGTAAACTATTTCAAAAAGTTAATACCAGACCTCAGTACAAAAGAAATACCGCTAATAGCATTACTTAAGAAAAATGTCAGATGGAAATGGGGAACGGAACAAGAAATCGCTTTCAAAAATTTAAAAGGAGCGTTTTCCACAGCTGTAAGAGTGCACCACCCAAGATATGAGCAACCTTTCATTCTCAGGACCGATGCTTCCATAAAAAAATTTGCAGGGGTGTTATTACAGATACAAGACGATATAGAGGTGCCAATATGTTTTGTTTCCCGTGTAACCAAAACGTATGAGAGAAAATACAGCGTTACTGAATTAGAGTTTGCCAGTGTGTTATTTTGTGTAAACAAATTACGTTTTTACCTACTTGGGGCAAGATTCACCATTGAAACGGACCACGCAGCGTTGATACACATAATGAAAAATAGGTTGGTAAATAATAGAATTCATAGGGGCATTCTTTTACTCCAAGAATATGATTTTGAATTTAAATATATCAAAGGAACGGACAATATTGTGGCTGATGCGTTGACGAGAGATGAACAATTCCGCAAAGAGGATCACAAAACTCTCCACGTAGGCATGAACATAATGAGAGAAGAAGCAGGCTTATTTTCGTTGGCCAAAATCAGGGAAAATCAGGAAGAATTGAATGAAAGAGAAAAGCAAAGGGCTGAACAAGAAAATAACCTATATTTTAAGAGGGTCGATGGTAAAGAACTCTATGTAATCATGGAGCAAATCGAGACCTATTTGAATTGTGCTCCAAATACGGTTACCAAAGAGACGCCTTTATATATAATGAAAGGAACAATGCCTACAAGACCGTGGGAAGACACCGCCCCCAGACAATACGAAGAAGTGATCGAGTTGGTTCAAAGAAGATTGAGACGAAGTGGAGAGAAATATCTCCAAAGACAAGAAAGAACCCGAAGAAGAAGGCCGATCAAATTCCAGAAAGGAGATAAAGTCTTAGTGAAGGCACTGAGGGTGTCGAATTTACAAAATGGTATTTGTGCTAAATTGATGCCGATATTTGAAGGTCCATATAGGGTCAATACGGAAAATGGGGTAAATAGTTATGAATTAGCGCACATAGAGACAGGAAATATACGGGGTATTTTTAACATTCACGACATCTATCAATATCATGAATAGATTTTAATAACATAGTGAAATAATTTGATCCTAGAAAACTTTTGTCATTTTTAAAATTTAACAAAGAGTTTTCGGCAGATCAAATGGCGGGGATTTGTTATGATATGTAAAATCGAGAAAAATATTGGTTTGTTTAAAAATATTTCAAAATTCAATAACATTAAAATAATTCAGATAAGTAGGATAATATCCAACAAACATTTCGAAGAAGGAGAGTTATTAATTTCTTGAATTACCTGTACTAAACACAAAGTAAGCTTTGCATAAATTATTTCTTTGTTATACTTGAGTGACCCGCATAATTTTAAGTGAAAACAAAAAGACAATTGAACGGGGTTTTCCAAAATACATTAATGCAGTGATTAGAGACAAATAGAAGAGATTTTAGAAAGAGGTTTTTGTTAGTTTTAAGAATTATAGAAAATATTATTTGTAAATAAGTTTTAGCAAATTTTATAATTATAGGTAAAAATTTGTTTGTTATCGAAATGAAAAAATGGGGGAATTGTGACGAGTTTTGATTGGCGGAGATTGAAAAAGGTGGGATAAGTATGTAGGAAAAAGTTTAGCGAGAGTGAGGAGAGAGAAAAGATAGAATCAGTTGGTTTTCCAAGTCTGTAAGAGGAACAGTGTTTGTTCTCTGGTGTGGTTCCCAAGAAGTAGCAAGCAGTAGTGTTGAATGTTAGTGAGTTTTTGTGGAGTTAGTGTATCTGACAGAAGCTGAAGTAGCAAAATATTGTAAGTCATATTTTCCTACTTATATTCCAAGAGTCACTGTTCAGGCCAACGAGAGATTCAGTTTATCGTAAAGAGAAGATATTCCAAGAGTCATTTTTCACTCGGGCCAACGAGAGATTCAGTTTATCGAGAGGAGAAAGGCTATCATAATTTGAATGATTGTTGCTTTTGAAGGAGATCATTAAGGACGATATACTTGCAACAATCTGTTGTAAGATTGCTGATTACATAGGGAGCGGTTGAGAGGAGATAATACAGTCTACAAGGAACAAGGATTTGGACCACTCATCATCAGAGAGAGATATTTTTTGTTTTCTGAAGTTTTTTTTTTCTTTTATTGATAACACAATTTTTACACGTAATTTAGAAAGGATATAAATATTTTGATTAGGAGAGTTAGAATAGTTTGGGATTTTGAGTTTTCAATTAATATTGTTTGTACCATTAATTTTGATTGTTCACGTACGGAGAACAAAATTTTGAGAATCCTTATATGAGATTTGTTTATTGAAAACTTTTGAGTGTGAATTATTTCATTATTTTTTTTTCAATATATAGTGTTAGATCATATGTGTTTTTTATTATTCCGGTATTCTCTGGACCTTACCTTTCACATGTAATAGCATAGATATTGAAGCACGAATTTTAACCCTGAGATAAAAGAATTAAAAATTGTGATAGAGTCATAATCACATCATTTAAATAATTTTAATTAATCAAAAAAATTAATTAGCTAATTATTGCTTGGCGCACCAAGACTTTAAATATCACAATAATATATATTATTCACTTCAATTCAATGATGAACATTAGCCAATCCGAGAAAAAAAAAGAACTTTAGTCAAATCCAAATCTAGTCATTCTTTCCGCTGATAAAGGAAATGCCACCGTCATCCTAAACAGTTTTTCTTACAAAAATAAATTTTCAAAATCTCAATAATACTTCAGATTACAGATTCATTCCTAATAATCCAACAACCTATCTAGAGAAAACAACAAAAGCCTTCTTTAATAAAACATCCCTTCCCGTTGACATTAAACAATCTCTAATTCCTCGTGAGGTCTTCCAGAACAACTCGAATATATGGCCTACCCAAAATTCACAAACCCAATATTATTCTATGTCCCATTGTTAGTGCATACAACTGCCCTACACAACCATTGGCCAAGTACTTGGTCAAAACTCTATAACCTCTCGCCGAAAATGGTTCATCCATCGTCAAAAATTCTTTTCATTTTATCGAACTTCCTAAACAGTACACTATATCACCGTCAGACATTCCAGTAAGTTTCGATATTGTTTTACTCTTCACAAACACTTATATAGATGATACTCTAAGTATTCTTGAAACTAAATACAGTATCCAGCAATACCATTTATCTCTCATTAAACGTTGTATGTCCAACAGTAATTGCCAATATCTTTATGGAACACTCCAAACCCGAGCACTATCCACATTCATGCTCAAACTCACATATCGGCTACGATATGTTGACGATAAATTCGTCATTTGGCCCCACGACATGAATGCTTTAGTGTCTTTTCAAACCCATCGGAATGGTATACATGCTAGTATCCAGTTCACGATAGAGGTGAAAACTGAGATTCAACCGTATCGTTACTCGACGTTATCATAAAGAACCAATCCCAGGGTCTTCATCACGCTATTTATCGAAAAATCTCCCATACTAATCGTTATTTGCATACCAGCTCCCATCATCCATCTTAAATTAATTCAGTCAATAATACCCATGTCTCCAGCTTAATGCGCCTTTGCGATGATGCAGGTAGACTCGCTGAGCTCTCTAGTATAAAACAAGCCCTCATTCAAAATGGTTAACGCGAAAATCACATCAATAGGAGCATCCACGTACATCAATCTCCCACTCAATATCAACCCAAATACTCAGACCCCCATCATATAAAAGATTTTCTTCTACTTCCAGTCTACTTCCAATTACTCTGTAATCCCGATGCTAGACATCTAAGACTATTAGGTACTTTTTACGATAATTCCACCATTTAAAAATATTATGCTGTGTATAATCATTCATCATCATCATCATCATCTAGTAGCGAAAAATGAACAACAATAACGAATTTGAATATAAATCTGGACTAAACAATGACCTGAATCCTGTCGTGGTCTATTGCAGAGTGACATCATTCTTAAAAATCGTTCGCCTCCCCGCATAACTTTCTCAACAATTTAAGTGAACATTTATTTAAGGCGCAATATTAAGCGGAATCAACATCAAAGAAATACTAAACAAATACCAATCTGCGTTATATAAATAAACTTAAAATGATTATTAATCTCAACGACGCAAAAAGATTGAAAATATTTTTCGGTGTTTTAATAAATATGAAAACAAAATAGAAATTTTACAGTTTCAACACCCCATATCTCGGAAAAGAAAGCATTTGTGGTTATAGGTTTATATAACAAACTGTCATTATTTTTCATACGGAATCATTCCCTGAAGTCTTTTTCTTCTTTGGGTGCCGTCTCCCGATCGGAGGTTGGTTATCATCATCACTATCTCTACTGCTGCTCTGAAGAGTTCTTCTTCTTCTTAAAGTTCCATCTCCTATCGGAGGTTGGATATCATAACGGCTATGGTCACTTTGTTAGCTGCTGCTCTGAAAAGTTGTAGTGAACTACAGTTAAACCATTCTCTAAGGTTTTTCAGCCAGGAGATGCGTCTTCTTCCTATGCTTCTTCTTCCTTGGATCCTTCCTTGCATAATAATTCTCAGCAGCTCATATTTTTCTCCTCTGGTTATGTGACCCAAATATTCTAGTTTTCTTCTTTTTATGCTGTTCATAATTTCTAACTCCTTATTTAGACGTCGTAGTACCTCAGCATTGGTAATCCTTTGAACCCACTGAATTTTTAATATTCTTCTGTAACACCACATTTCGAACGCTTCTATTTTCCTTATGTATTGTTTCTTCAATGTCCAAGCTTCCATTCCGTATAGTAAGATAGAAAATATGTAACATCTTAGAGCCCTCAATCTGAGATGCAACTGAAGGTCTCTGTTGGTAAGCATTGTCTTCATTTTCACAAATGCTTGCCTTGCAGTTTCAATTCGGACTTTGATTTCTCTGCTTTGGTCATTTTTGTCAACCCAGGTTCCCAGATATTTATATGTCTCTACTTTTTCTATTTGGGTTTGCTCTATCATTAATCTTTCATTTCCATGTTGCGTTTTTGAGACAATCATGAATTTAGTTTTTCTCTTATTTATTTTTAGTCCGTATCTAATGCAATAATCGTTAATTCTATTTACCAATTCTTGTAGCGATTCCAGGGTGTCTGCCATTATAACGGTGTCATCAGCGAATCTTATGTTATTTACTATTCTTCCATTTACAGAGATTCCATCACCCAGATCCGCTATCGCTTCCTGGAATATGGCTTCACTGTACACGTTAAACAGTAATGGTGACAGAACACAGCCCTGTCTTACTTCTCTCTTTATATCTATATTTTCGGACTTTTGTTCTTCTATCTTTATATTGGCCTTTTGATTCCAATACAGATTGATAATGATTCGTAAGTCTCGTCTGTCTATATCTTTGTTTCTCAGTATTTCTATTAGTTTTTCATGTCGGACCCTGTCGAATGCCTTCTCGAAGTCGATGAAACAGGAATAAATATCTAGGTTCATATCTAAGCATCTTTGAGAGAGGACATTAAAAGCAAACAATGCCTCTCTCGTTCCCAGTCCCTTGCGGAACCCAAACTGAGTATCATCCATATCATCTTCTAGTTTTCTATATAATCTTCCATGAATCACCTTTAGAAATATTTTGAGGGTATGGCTTATTAGTGATATTGTCCTATAGTCTGAACAATCTTTGGCATATACTGTTTTTGGTATTGCTACAAAGGTGGACACCAACCATTCCTGTGGGATTTTTCCAGTTTTATATACTTCATTAAATAGGTCCAGAAGTACAGGTAGAGTTTCATCGTCTAGACATTTCAGTAGTTCCAAAGGTATTTCTGAAGAGTTCTATAGAACTGCATTTAAACCAGTCCCTTAAATTTTTCAACCATGACATTCTCCTTCTTCCTATACTCCTTCCTCCTCTTACCTTTCCCTGTATTATCAACCTTAGCAGTTCATATCGCTGTCCCCTCATTACGTGTTCCAGATATTGTAACTTTCTTATTTTTATTGTGTTTATTATTTCGCATTCTTTGCCCATTTCTCGCAATACTTCCGTGTTAGTTTTCTTCTGTGTCCACGCTATTCTAAGCATCCTCCTGTAACACCACTTTTCAAAGGACTGTAAATTGTTTATGTGTTCTTGCTTTAATGTCCAGCTTTCAAGTCCATATTGCAGTATCGAAAACGCGTAGCATCTCAGTGCTCTTACTCTCAGTTCTAATCTAAGGTGTTTGTTGCAGAGAATTGTTTTCATTTTTACAAACGCATTTCTTGCTATTTCTATCCTTGCTCTTATTTCGGTTGTTTGATCATTATTGTCTGAAATCCAGGTTCCTAGTTATTTGTATTTATCAACCCTTTTTATCGGTAAATTTGCCAAATGTATGTTTGTTGGTATATCCCTGAAGTCAGTTGCATATATTTACTAAAACTCTGTATATTTAACAAATATGTATTATTGAAGAGGACCAAAAACCGACACTTTGAACGTCTGTAACTCAGAAATAATGGATTTATGAGTCTAGGGTAAATATTTAATACCTTTTGATCAGCATGATAAACCTATTTCTCTGCATAATTTCAGCCAATTTAACTGAAACCACTTTTACATAAGAAAAGTGCCGGGGTCCTTTAGGTGTAAATTGTTAAAGAACATGGTGGCGTATATTTAATTTGTGTAATATTTTTTGGTACGGAGGATTTTCACGCTTTGATTTAAATTATATATATTTGCAATATTCTTCATTATTTTTTAATGGAATACTTCCTTACACGTTCGTGTGCTTATTAGATCAAACAAACTCTAATTCAATTGCTGTTGCTAACACCCATCTAATATTTTTGTGAAAGCTTTCCATCACTATCCTCAGGGCTATAATTTCACTTATTTTAAAATAATATCTCTACTAATAACACAACATGTATTAATTCTATTTGTTTCCATTATTGCGATATTTCTAAGTATAGAGAGATTTACAGGTAATGCTTGTAAAAATTTTTACATTTAAGGAACAACGCAGCGATTAATTTGTGCGGAATGATAAAATTGCCCATACCCGGTATATCTGAGGCGTAATGCAGATACATATTACTTTGGGTAGTACTATAATAATGTAATTCCTAACTGTAGATGCGTTGAATTATCGACCGACAAAGATTAATAATGGCTAAAAAGGATATTATTGTGTAAATTAATGTAACGCGATAATTAATTTTATTGGTAACTTTACGAGTAAGTTCAATATGTTATTTCACTTAAATTCCTTTGAAGAAATACTGTATAAACGAATCGATAGATGAATATTAATATCGGTCCGTTGGTTCTGTGCCCATGCGTCATCATTCCATTTTTTATAAAAGGAAAACCATTCACTTAATTCTACGATTAACCAACAGTATTTATTTAACCTATTTTTAGTAAAAAATTAAGAAATATTAACATATAGGCACCATATAGGCAAATAACTTATTATTTATTATACAAAGTGAATTAACTTAATGTCAACTTAACACAAATATTTGATGGATTCGACCGTTACTTGATGGAAATTCATTTTATGTAACAACAAAACACTGAAAACTTTGTTTTTAAAAATTTCTACAATATTTATTATAAAAACTTATCACTACAGTTGTTTCGGCAGAGTGCCTTTCTTAAGTGATCTATTTTTGGCATGCGTTTACACTTTATAGTCTTTAATGAAATAGGTTGAGGAGGGAACTGTTTGTCTCAAGTTGGTCATTCAGAATTATATCTGTATTTTTTAATTTCCATAGATTCTAACAAAGGCCAAAGCTTAAGGCCTTTATTTTGAATGTGAAGAATTTGAAATTCATCATTAAAAGAATGAATATGATCTAGAAGGTGAAGTGCGTATGTAGAATATGTTTTTCTATTATTGAAAGCCCTTTTATGTTCTGCTATTCGTTTGTTAAAATTTCTACCAGTTTGACCGATGTAAGTTTTTGGGCAGTTGCCACATTTAAGTACACCACTGTGTAAGTGCTTTTTATTTTGGCTCTTGTTGTTTTTAATAAATTTGCCCAAGCTGTTTGTTCTGAAAGCTGGTGTTATTCCTTTCTTTTTTATGTGTTTGGCTATTTTTGTTGATATTTTCCCTTTATATGTAATCGAGCAGAAAGTACTGGGTTTTTTCTCTGGTGGTGGAAATACTAATTTCAGGGCTTTCTTGTGTAGTTTTAAAATTTTATTAATTGTTTGTTCGTTGTATCCATTGTTTACTGGTATTTGCTTAATGATATTTAGTTCTGTCTCAAAGTTGTATTTTGACATCGGAATTTCTGTTAATCTATGTAAAATACTATGATAGGCTGCCAGTTTATGCTGTGTGGTATGGGATGATGAGTTGTGTATAGTCGTGTCAGTATGGGTAGATTTATAAAATATGGAGAAGTCATGTTTGTTTTTAAGTCTGATAATTTTTATATCTAAAAAAATTTTGGATTGATTTTGTTCTGTTTCTATTGTTGTGAAACAGCTGTAGTGATAAGTTTTGACTTTGAATTATTTACTAGCGTACTGCGTGGGTCCTAGCTTCCTCAAGAGTTTCTGTTCAGTCGTTCCTATACAACGATTTTCTCAGCAAAGCACGTATTCCCATATTTCTCATGTCTTCATCTATGTTATCAAGGAACCTTGTTCTAGGTATCCCTCTTCTTCTCTGACCAATGGGTTTATCAAGGAGCGTTTTTCTAGCTGGGTCATTTTGTTCCATCCGCAGTAGATGTCCCATCCACCTCAGATGTCCTATCTTAATATGTTTTACGATATCAGGTTCCTGGTATATTCTATAAAGTTCGAAGTTGTATCATCTTCTTCACACTCCATTGTCATTCACTGCTTCATAGATTCGACTTAGCTCTTTTCTTTCGAAACATCCTAACATGTTTTTAATATTTTTTGTTAGAGTCCAGGTCTCTGAACCATATGTTAGGATTGGGCGTATTATTATTTTATAGAGTTTTATTTTTGTATTTCTCGATATAATTGTGGATTAAAAAGGAGATTAAGCCCAAAATAGCATCTGTTGGCCGTGCAAATTCTGCGGTTTATCTCTGCGGTAGTATTATTTTCGGTGTTAGGGAGCGCTCCCAGGTATACAAATTCGTTCACTGCTTCGATGACGCCGTTTTCTATAACGAGTGGTCGTAGGATTTGTGGTTGCGTGCTTATTTTTATATACTTCGTTTTGTTTATGTTTGTTGTTTATGTGTTTATTATTAAATTCATTTTTACAGCGTACAGCTGTACTCTCGTACAGCGTTTTCCGTTCTCCCAACAATATTGATATCATCAGCATAGGCCAGGATTTGCACTTATTCATTATATATTAAACCAGTGGTTGTAATTTGTGAAATACGTATTACTTTTTCCAGAGCCAGATTGAACAGTATATAGGAGAGAGGGTCTCCCTGGTCCAGCCCACTATTTGTTTTAAAAGGTTTTGACAGGTCCCCCTGAATTAGTACTCTACATTCAACTTTTTCAAGAGTTAGTTTTGTTAAATTTAGCAACTAATTTGGTATTCCTAGCTCTTTCATTGCTTTGAACATTTTTCTTCTATTCACAGAGTGGTAGGCTACTTTGTAGTCTATAAATATGTGATGAGTATTAATGCCATATTCCAGTGATTTTTTTTTTTCAAAATTTGTTTCAGGGTTGCAATCTGATGAATTGTAGAATTACCACCTCTGAAACCAGCCTAACCATTATATTTTTTTACAGTGTTCAGAGTAAAAAACTGTTTCGAGCCATATTGTCTACCTTTCAATTATTAGGTGGCAAAGGGACACCGGGAAGTCTCTCTTAATATATCTGCACTATCTTGATACAAATTTTATTTAACAAATTAATTTCACGGGCTTTCAAAACTGACAATTGAGCTTCAAAATTGCCGCTTTCTTCTAGCGTTGTTTCTGAGGGAACGGTAGGAAAAAGCCCGAAGTATGAGTGCTTTGCTTATATTTAAAGTCTTATCTAATAGCACATTTATTAATAAACTACTTATGTCAAAACTTGCTAAATATTATATAAATTAAATTCAATATTAGATAATTTATTTAAAAAATGTGTTTTTTTATAAATGTGTCATTTTTATTTGCAAATGGTTATAAATGACACATTTATAGAAAATACACATTTTTGAAGTTATACTTCTATACGCGCGCTCCACGTTGGAAATTTGTATGGGAGTGAATCTGTGAAATCATTACATATTTATGTAAGATAATGAGTAAGAGAGAGACAGAAGATATATTTTCTCTCTCTTCCTCTCTCGAATATAAAAATGTTCCTTTTGTATATATAATTTAATATTATATATATTATATAAAGATATATATACATATAATTTTATATATATATATATATATATAATAAAATATTTATTAATATTATTATTTATGTGATATGTTTTGTATTATTTATTAAATGTTCATAATTATATTTGTCTTTTGATTCAATTCTTCATTTACTACACTCCTATTACGGGTCAAAAGTTGTTTATTAATTGTTAGTAAGTTGTTATTAATTCTGTTTCTCTTTCTGCTATGTCTTACCTATAGCATTACATATGTAATGATTGTGCAGATTGACTTCCAAATAAATTTGTAACGGCGAGTGCGTGTATAGAAGTGTAACTTCCACCGGCAGTCCCACTGGACTGCCACACCCGTTTTTTAAATAAATTATTAAATATTGAATTTAATTCAAATAATATTCTAGTAAGTTTTGACATAAATAGTTTATTTGCAAATGTGCCATTAGGTAAGACTTAAATATACTCAAAACAAAATTAGAGAATGATGATACATTGGCAACTAGAACTAAAATAAATGTATCAACTATAATCAGATATTGACATTATTGATAACACCTATATTGATAGTACCTATTTTCAACTAAATATTGGTTGTCTTTTTAAAGACGAATCACATGCTATGATTTTTTTGACGGATATTCTCAAGTGAAAGTTGATTTCATGCAATCGAATGAACTATTAATAAAGTTATCCCAGGATCGCAACTCAGCTATATTGGCAATATTATTTTAAAGTCGTCTACTTTAAAATGTATAATATATGTCTGAATTATCAATATAAATGAGTCAGATAAAATTAAATTATTTGAGGAATTTTTCACCAAGTAACAAAAAACAAAATTTGTTTAATTTATATATGTTTGTATTTTGAGAATGATTTCCAAAGTGGAAATTGAAACGTCAATAAACTTATTCTAAACTTCAATTGTGGTGTATTCCCATTAAAATACTAATTTCTTTAAGATGCCACAAGAAAATAGCTTCAGTAGAATTGTTTATAAAGACGAAAAAGGTTATAAAATATTTTTTTTATCTTTGTTTACCATTTGCGGTGATATTTGCTTTATTTTTCATAGCTATATATACATACAAATTTCAATATATCAATAAATAACACTACTATATGACAAAAAGTTTATGGTAGCACTCATAATGTGAAAATATTAGAAAACATATGCAGAAATACATCTTAACCGTTATTCCACCCACTCTTTCTAAATAACCTGTCTTATATCAATTCAAACTAATAAAAAACTATTCTTCACACAGCGTCTTCTAACGCTTTAGATTTGATAGTGCGTTACATTTGCTACCCACTGTTGCGGTAGTGATGATCTCGAACTGTGGTTTAAGAATAACTAAATTAGAATGAACTGGAATACTTACGCCCACAACACAATCTACATATTTTTTAATTTGATTATAGATAGAAAATACAATAGATTAATGATGATGACGAGTAAGTTTTTTGCATTTTGTTATTAGAAATCATATAGATTCTATCTATACTAGGATAGTTATTTTAAAAGTAATAGTTTATGAATGAATGTTGAAAAAGAAAAATTCCACATCTCTATATACATTAAAATATTTTCCTAATATTAACGCACTTTATAAAAATCGAGTCTTTACAGCTGGAATACTGGGATAAATTAAGATGCCGATGAGCAGTATGATAACCCTTTCGTTAATTGTTAAAAGCTGTGCAGACCTTTAATAAAGTAAGAAGATGATAACACAAAACTTAAATAAATAATTATGGAACTTAGGAACGGAATTCGTTCCCAAGTTTTACAAAGTTAAAGCAACGAGAAGAGACAAGAAAGATTTTTAACATAAAATTTTGAATATAAAGAAAAAGAACTAAAAACTAGAAAGAAAAACTTTCTCAAAGGCAAGATTAAAAAGCTTAATAAACGAAAGAAAAAACAATATCTCACAACAAAAAGATAAGTTTAACACAAACGAAGATATTGAAGATCCAATCAAGACTATTGCAAATAACCCAAATGTTAATAGAAATATAAATGTTTAAAAAATAAGTGGCTCAGTCACAGTCTTGGTGCCTATAACTAATAGTCATAATTATCCACATAAATATCAAGAATGATAAAAACAAATTAATAAAGCGGCGGTATTGCATTTAGAATATATTAAAAAAGGAAAAGCCAGTTCAGATTTGATTTCACGTACAGTGCGTCTGTGTATCCGGATATACGTATTTCACCCTAATAGGGATCATCAGAGACGGCTATTCACAGTCGCTCTGAAAGTGAAAATAAATCTGTGAATAGCCGTCTCTGATGATCCCTATTAGGGTGAAATACGTATAAGCGGATACGCGGATTAGCAATTCGCTAAGGATTTTTGCTGAGTTGAGGAGACATGTGGAATCCAATCTTTAAATTCCCCATGTCTCTATTAACATCTTTATCAACGTCTGTTTTGACTTGCAATTCTTAGAAAGCACAGATTAAAGCAAACATCTGAATTTGGTTTTGAAAATTAGTTTACGGATTTTAAATTAAAAAAGCTAAATTTGAAGCTAAATTGCCAAAAAAATTGGAATCAAACTGAAAGAGGAAAAGAAATAGTAAAATGTATATTTCTGCACATATTTTTCAACAGTGGATACAATGGAAGATTCGAGCTGTTTCAAAAAAAAAATACATAATTGATAATATATTTAAATTTTTCTTCGGATTATTCACTTCAGAATTTTCAATCCAATTCACAATCCAATGCTAGAATTGAAGGAGAAATTATTGATAATACACAATTTGGTTTCCGTAATAATCTCAGCGTGCAAGTACTGGTTCAGAGATGAATAGATGTGCAATCATCAAGTGTACATGTGCTTTATAGACTTTGAAAAAGCATTCGGCAAGGTTAGACATAAAAAATTAGTGGAAATTCTTGAACTGGTGGGAATAGACGACAAAGATTCAAGAATTATACAAAACATATATTATCACGAACAACCAAATGTCAGAATTAGCCTAGATAATTCTAAATGAAATAAGAATTCTCCGTGGGTTAGACATGTGTGCATCTTGTCATCATTGCTTTTTAATTTGTACTCCGACCATATTCTTAAAGATGCACTTGCCAGGGTTGATGTCGATATCACAGTCAACGGAATTAGGATTAGTGAACTGAGATATGGGGATGATCCTGTGTTGCTTGCGAGTTCCGCCGTAGAACTACAGTTGATAATTGACAGTGTTGCTGGAGAATGCTATGACTATCAAATAGAATAGAAAAAAAAAACAAGAACATTACTTATCTCTTTTCAAATATAAATAGCATTTGAGATACGAGCAAAGAGATAACGCATTAAAAAGGTTAGAACAGTGTCTTTCCGAATGAAAAACCTATTGGGTAGACGAAGTATTAATAATAACCCGAAAATAAGACTCGTCAAATGTTACATCTTCTCGACATTATTGTATGGAGTTGAGAGCTGCACGCTGAATAAACATCTATAGCATACACTTCTAGCTTTGTAAATGTGGATATATCAAAGGTTGCTATGCATAAGATGGGTAGAGAGAGTGACAAATAAATATTACAACGTCTAAACAAGCAACCCAAAGTAGTGAAAATCATAAATATACAAAAATTGGAGTATTTTGTTCATATCGTGCGACAATAAGAACGATATGGTGTCTTACATGTTACTATTCAGGGTAAAACATATGGAAATAGAGGTCCCGATTAAAGAAGAACATTAAGGTTCCTAAACTAGCCGAGTGGTTGAATCAGTCTTCGTCGTCGTTCTTCACAGCTGCGATAAATAAACTTATGATAGCGAATATGATAGGTAACGTTCAGTAGTTGACATTGTATGGAAAGAAAAAGATCTAGCAACTTAGGAAAGTTTAAAAGAATTACATTTGTATATGCGCATTCATCAAAATAAGAATAAAGATTAATACTATGAGGAATTTAAAAAATTTAATTATAGTAGTTGTATATGAAAATCATTATAGCGGATTTTAGTGCAATTATTGACATAAGAAAAGTAAAAGCACAGATAAAAAAGGCATCGGAAAATAGAGGAACTTAGAAAAAAAATTATGTCCTGTGTGACTAAAAGAATTTTGAATTGAAACATATGATATAGTTATAATAGAAAAATGTGAGAAAAATAGTAATATTAGTAAATGAATGTCAGGCTATATACCTAGACCAAGGCCAAGTCTTTGAAAATGGTAAAAAATGGAAAAAAAAAATACTAACAACATCAAACACATTGTAAAAGGAGAAAAATATAACAAAAATTAAGGGATAATAAGAAGAAAAATAATTTACGGGAGATCTACGGTCGGAAAGTATTAGGGGGATGAGTTTTTAGGGGTAAAAAACGGTTTATAATGATTTCTACTAAACTAAAAGTCCTATGGAAAGGGAATAAAAAGATTACAACTTTTGGTTGTCTGTTTTTACATAACCTCAAAATATATGCGATAAATCCCAATAACGGAGATTTTGTTTTTTGGTTTTATCTTTCAGAAAAAATTTTGGTTTTATCTTTCAGAAAAAAAATCTGCTTTTTTAATGGCGTGGACATTAGTCATTCAGCTAGTGAGATTATCCTTAATACAAATATTTTCCTAGTTTTACCATAGATTTGTAGATCTTTTTATTAACTACAACTTCGCCATTTAACTGTTATCCATTAGATTTGAAGTGTTGCTGTAAATTTTCACATTCATTTTCCCACCCCTTTCACATTCCAATCTCAGTACTCAGACGCATATTGGCCTTGGCTTAATAATATTAAAATATGTGATAGTAAACTTTAGTAAATAATATTGTGTCTTTGGTACAGATTGTGTTATTAAAAATTTCCTTTTTTTCTGGAACTTTCTGTATTTTTTAACTCTTTGTCTTTATGATATTTAAGAAATGTTAAAAGCAGAGGCAAAAAGAGTTATTCTCTTGTAAAATATCATTGTCTGTTGATATATGCTCGTGTGCTGTGTATTTATAGCTTGTGAAACTATCGGGTGCCCTTAAAATCACAAGTCATCATCATCTTGCTAATTTTCTTTTTTTACCACACTTAACACAACATGTCAGTTTGATAAAACTACCAAATAATAATTGGCTCATTATTCTCTTCTTGGCGACGGGCCGAAGTGTTATTAAAAGAACATCAGACAATAAGCAGGGCAGTAGTATTATAACCACGTTGAACGTTGACCAACATAACATATTTTAATTGTCAAATTAACATAAACGTCCGCAAAACAGGTAGTTTTAATTATTCAGTGAAGACTTTCACTCCAGTTTAAATTTAATTAAAATATCATACGTAATAAGGGCGGAAAGTGAAGGGATCTGTAATTATACTTAACGTGCCGACCTTGTTGTTTATTTTACACAAAAATAATTATACAAGACGTTTATCAGTCATAAAACATATTAAACACATATTTTTCTATTGTAGTTTGTTCTCATCCTTTAATTGATGTAGACTTCATTGATTAGAACCGCTATTAAAGGTATTTACTGCTAAATAGTAATAGTTTGTTTATCGGTGATGATATAGATTTGCGTTACTATTTTCTGAAAGATTTGTAAAATAAGATCTGTGGTAGAAGTTTGTTTTTCTCAATGGATAACCGACTCTTTTCTTACAACAGACGTAGAGCTGTTGTTGTCAGTGCATAAAGGACCATTTTTTCTGTTCAATACTGTTTAACATATTCAGCGTTGTTGAGCTTATAATAAAGGTATTTTTACATGCCCCAGATATCGGTCCAATAATTAATCCTCGGTAGTTGTACATCGACTGTTCCTTGTCCCATCGTACTCCAGGGCGCTACAATAAAACCGATGAATTACCGACAAATAATTTTATCTATATAATAAGGATATCTGTTGTATTGTTACAGCACTGTGCTGCTTATTGCTGAGCCAAGATGTTCTTCGTCTTCCGCCGCGAATTTTGTCTTGAATCTTATTATTGTTATGAAGATATTTTCTTATGGCATCTTAATGCAATTTACTATTTTTGTTAGAAATAAGCTACAATTTTACTTTCAAATTACCGGTTGTTGATAATTGCAAAATATTAGGGCTGATATTTGATTCAAGGTTAACCTGGAAACAACACATACAGCAACCTAAAGGAGTTTGCCTAAAAAGGTTAAATATAATCAAAACACTCTCACATTATCATTGGGGCGCGGAAGAAACTACGTTACTGAAAGTTTACAGATCACTTATCCGCTCCAAGCTCGACTATGGATGTTTTGTCTATATGTCTGGTAACAAATCAATCTTAAATTCACTAAATACAGTACATAACACAGCTATTCGTCTATGTCTTGGAGCATTCCGTTCTAGTCCGGCAGAAAGTATTTACTGTGAAGCTAATGAACCTCCTCTATGGCTTAGGCGAGAAAACCTTCTTCTCTCCTATGCTGCTGCAATTTCTTCCAATCCGTCCAATTCAGTAAATCATTTAATTACATCATCACACCATCCCCATAACAACCCTTCATGTAACTTAATTATAAATTCTATTCCTAGTCTTCTACAACCGTTACTAAAAGATATAAATTTGCCTGAAACCAGAACTCTACCATTCTCCAATAATCCCTATTAGACCAACATACTCCCACATCATGATATTTCCCTCACCAAGTTTAACAAGGAAAATACCAGTTTTAGTACATTAAGAATTCTCTTTCTAGAACTTATAAACAAAAATAAATATAACATAGTTCTTTATACTGACGCGTCAAATACTGAAAGTAGTGTTGGATATTCTATAACCACTGTACAACAGCCTATCGAACTATCTAAAATTTCTCCTTGGTGTAGCATCAACACTGGTGAACTACTAGCTATCTCACATGCTTTCAAATATGCCCAACAATATCCAAATACACACATAGCCATATGCTCTGATTCACTTTCCTCTATACACTCCATTAATGCTATATCCACCAACCATCCTATCGTCCAAGATATTCATGACACATATCAGCTACTTATAAATCAAAATACAACTATCACTCTGATATGGGTACCATCCCATGTTGGTATTAGTGGTAACGAAAAAGCTGATTGCCTTGCCAAAAAAGCCGCATCATCCACGGACACCATTATGAATATACAAATTTGCAACGATCTCAACGCTAGACTGAAGAAGCTAAATCTATCCACCTGGCAGATTCACTGGAATAATGTTACTTCAGCACTGCATGAAATTAATCCCTCAGTGAACCTTCTTACCTATCCAAGTTTATCTCGAAAAAATATGGCAATCATATGGAGATTGCGGATAGGACATACCCGTCTAACTCATGGCTACTTGATGACATCATCTCCACAACCAAAATGTCAGTACTGCAATATGACTCTCCGAATCAGGCATATACTTATCGAATCCCCTTTTTATACCAAAATACGCCAACAGCTCGATAGCAGTACTAACTACAAAGAGGTCCTAAACAGCACAGACCAAATCAACAAGGTTATCAAATTCCTCGAGAAAAGTCAACTGCTCAACAAAATATAAATGTTATATTATAAGTTTTTATTATTTTCTCTTTATGTTAAATGTTAACTACATTATTTTGTAATTAATATGATATTACCATGTAAATCGTAAATCGTGCTAATGACCATAGATGTCACATGTACGTTAATTTAAATAAAAAAAAAATTTACTTTAAAGTTTATTTTACGTTTCGATTTCCACTTTGGAAATAGACTGAATATAATAGAATATGACTGACATAATTTGTAACATTTATCGACCACATGTATCTGTACTTTCATCTACAATTACGGTAAAGTTGTTATCAGTAGTAATATCCCTAGGACATTGATAACAGACGAGATAATTTCATGACAATCGAAAGCTCGTTCCTTGGTAGCAGCACGAAGCCGAAGGCTGAGTGCTGTTACCAAGCAACGAGCTTGAGAAATTTGTCATGAAATTATGAGGCATTCATCAATGTCCGAGGGATATTGGGCGGATAATTTTTAGAAAAAAAAATTATAACTCAACATAACGAAACATTTATTTATTAAAAGTACAGTTAGTGAAAGTATGTTTTTAAAAAGTCCCCGTTTTTCTTTCTCATATTGACTGCCCAATCTTTTAGTATCAACGCCAATTCTTCTAAGCTTCTATGTTCATTCAACTCATATTCTCGTCCGCAGCAAAATTCCATGAATATTCCCCAAATATATTTGTGACTGTAGGTTGTATTTCTGGGAATTCTTTCTTTGATTAGCGCATTTATACTTTGAACATTCTCATTGCCGAAACGTGACATTTTGAAATTTATTTGGATGAAGTTGTCAAACTCGATCGTGTTGTCATAGGGATTGAAAATTGCACTGAATGCAATTATCAGTCTAATGTTGACATGATTGGGTGAAATTGTTCCACATGACACAAAATGACGAAATTTGAATGGTTGTTGAAATTATCACTCAAACAAACTTTAATTTCCTCAATTACTCCGTCATACAATACATTCGCATTCCCCTTTCTTAGTTTTGCCACGTTCGGAATATTTGTTACAATATTATTGCAAAAATTGCTTAAGTCTTGATTAAACAAACATTTTTTGATTCATCTTAGTCTTGAACATTTTGAACACATGTTTGAATCGATTGCTGACCGGGTCCTAATGCAATCGTTTTAAGCTTAATCTTATAAGTCAAAGTTTTTAAATGTTAGTCGACAAGAATGTTCAAGCACTAAAAAGAAATCAATTTTCACGTGGAGCTTAAGAACAAAAGCGAAATTGTCTACAATTTGATAAATTTTTGTATTAAGATGATTTTCTCAAGTCCATGCAAATCATCAAGTAAATGCAAATTTGTCCAATACGCCAAAGCAGATTTTTAAATGTTAATACCCGGCAATCATTGATTACGTTTTTGACAGATTAACCAGAAAAACTGAAACGATAAAAGAATATAATTAAAGAGATAGTGGTGACGTTTAAAATACCTCTAATTGATCTCTGAACCAATTATTGGTACAAGCAGTAATTAGTGTTCTAGAGGAAACACCAGCGGTGGAAGTGAAAATTGTTCTTCGAACCAGTTTATTCAGTACAGATGTAGAATACAAATAATTTACATATTTTTTAAGATAATTGCTGTTGTCAAAAATATAATTTACTGAAATGTTTAGCAAGCTTTTTTATTGTTGAAAAATCTCTTGATGTTATAATCAACATGAACTTTTTCTACATCGAAATAATTGTTATAATGATTACTTTATATTTGTTTGTCCAAATGAAAATAAAAATATAGCTCTATGAAAAGCATAATAGCCCTATGAAAACATTTCGTTTGTAAATAAAGGAATCAGTGCAAAAGTAGCTAAGTCCAGATTTTTTCTATAATTGAGTTAAGTGGCAAAATTTAAATAAAATTTAGTGTACTATAAGCTGATTTATAACAATCAGCCTCCTACTGGGTAAAATTCCATAAGTTGAAATTTTAATCAACCATCATTTCAGTGCAAAATGTCAAAAACGTATAAGTACATAAAATTGACAAGTTGTTGCTACTGACCATCGAGCAAAAAGACAAAAGAGGGAATGTAAAGGTAGTGGGGGCAAAAATATTGTTAGACAGGAAGTGCCATCTTGAGAGGCCACATTAAACAAGGAAACATGGAGTCTCTTTCCTTGTTTAAGAAATCAATTTTAGTTGGGTTATGTTATTGCTGATGTTATTGTTTGTCCCAACTGTCACATGAAAGATTATTTGTATTTTATATTGAAGTTTTTTAATTGTTTCACATTTTAGACTATTATTGTTATTATTTAATTAAAACTTTATTGTGTTCTAGTGTTAAAAAAAGTATTTTAAGTGTATTATGTATTAATATTATGTAATATTAATATTATGTAATATAAAATAAATAAATATATAACAAGCGAGTCTTCTACAGCTGGCGCCGCCTCTCGCATCCTAATTTCCAGCGTTTTCTGTCGAAGCAATCTTTAGTTGTTAAATCTCTGGCGGTCATTGCATCGTCGACATCGTCTCTCCAGGATCGTCTTGGTCTACCTCGTTTTCTTCTAGTTGGCTGAGTCCATTCTTCTATTTTTTTTTTGCCATCTATTTTCAGGCATTCTCTGAAGGTGTCCATACCAGTTAAGTCTTTTGGCTTCGATTGTGTCTATTATGTCTAGATCGATTTCCATTTCTCTCCGAATATCTTCGTTTCTCACCCTATCAAGTCTAGTGAGCTGGCAACATCGTCTCCAGTAGTTCATTTCCATGGCCTTAATTTTTGATTTGTTTCTTTGGTTTATTTCTCAGAGTTCGGCGCCGTACAGCCCAATACTTTCTATTATTGTTTTATAGATTCTTCTTTTATTTTCTTTTGTTATTTTTTTATTCCATAATAGTCCGTGTAGCTGTCTGGTGGCTGATCTTGCTTGGCCAATCCTGGAGTGTATTTCTTCGCTACTTCCTGCTTTTGATGTTATTTGGACTCCCAAGTATTTGAAATTGTCTGTTGGTTTTATAGTTCAAATTTCGATTTGTAGGCTTTCTGGTTTTTCTCCTACAACTAAGTACTCAGTTTTTTGTATATTAATTGTGAGGCCCCATTTGGTATACTCATCTTCCAGTTTTCTAAGCATGTAGCCTACATCACTCTCGTCTTCAGCTAGAATGGCTTGGTCGTCAGCGAAGTGTATCGTGTGTATCGTATATAAAATAAATAAATAGATAAATTAGAACCCCTACACCAATGTATGATTATTGTGAAGTGTCATGAAATTCAAATTCCGCCATTTATATGTCCGCCATCAGAGGCCACTTTTTTGGTCTCGTTTTCATAACGATTCCCTCTTTTGTGTTTTTGCTCGATGCTACTGACTCAAAAAAATAACCTAACCTAACCTTTTGATCTTAAACAAATAAACAAACTTTATAAAATTTTATTAATGAGTCCGTTCAAAATTTTTCTTTGTGAGATTGTTCAAAATCACGATCAGGATTCTCGTGTAGAACTCGTTTTCTAACCGCCTGTCTTATATCTGCTACCAAAACCTAACAAATCTCTCGCACAGAAACAAACTCCTCTACCCGCTGGTTACTGAGTTCTCCCAATTCAAGTATAAATTGGTTATGCTTACAGATACTGTTGCTATCAAACCTACTACCCTTGTCTCAGTCACCATACAAGGAACCAAAAATCCTTCAACTTTTCTTTTAAATTAAACACTTTCAAATATAAGATTATTTTATGTTTCAACACAAACTAAATATTTAAAAAAAAACGGTAAAAAACTTTCGGTATCTAACTCGCTCGACTTTGATGTTGTTCGTTTGACAGCACCGCAATCTTTTCTCTACTTTTACATAAGCTTCTAACCACAAATTCTCTCTTTCTCTCTTTTTCTCTCTCTCTCTCTCTGTCTTAACCAATCCCAGTCTAAAATTAAAAAAACACTATAAAATTCCATTTCTTTCCTTTCTTTGAAATATCCCAATTACATATTTTGGTTTTTCCCTTCAGCCATCAACAAAACCGCTTTGCATAAATTAAAATTGTCTTTAATCTTATAATAGCACTGATCACTTGCTTACATCTAAAATTGTCAAAATTTTCTTCTTCTCTGGATTTCAAAACTTTATGCATATTTGTGAATGATAACAATACTCACACACATACATATATATATATATATATATATATATATATATATATATATATATATATTTATATATATATATATATATATATATATATATATATATATATATATATATATATTGTTATGATTGTTTATTTTGAGTTCAAACTTAGTTTATTGAGCCAATAAAAAATTATAACTTATCTGTTATCAAAAGTAAAATATTCCTTATATTACCTGTGTTCGATGGATTCAAAAGATTTTCTAGTTGTCTTTTATCGGGAAGAGAAGAAAGGATAATAATACAAATATATTATATTACAAAGATTTACGTTTCTTTATTTTATATGAACGAATAAAACAATTATTAAATTCTGTCGTTATCTTATCAATCAGCATACAAGAAAATAAATCAAATTATTATGATAATAAGATTATAAAGCTACATACATTTATATTACGTGAAAAACCAATTTTACTTAAAATTTTTTTTACTTGAAAAAAGAAACCACAAAACTTTAAACTTTTGATTAGCCTAACAAAACCTCAGTTCTTAAATTTGAATACTAATGACCATGATGTCGAAACGATCCTTCACAGATATAAAATTCAATTGTACAAACACTTACAGTTTATTTTCTTCTTGAGTTGTATGTTGGAACATACCCAGAAAAGTCCAGTCTCCTCAAAGATGTGATCTCCCCTCTTTGGCACCTCGGCTCTTTCTTAACGTCTCTGCAAACCTCCTTCAGACTACACAAAAAACACCTGATTCACTTCTTCAAATTCCGCTACTTATTTATGACACCAGGACCTCCTTTTGTCAACTTGATGCCGTAAGAATACTTTCACATATCCTTTATAAAATGCCCACGGTAGATACAAGGACCTCTTTTAATCTATTTGTTATCTCCTTCTTCATACTATTCACTTCTTTTCGTTACGCCGGTATCCAAACTCACGAACCACACCCTATCTTGAGACAAACGACTGTTTTCTTTCGATGACCAAAATATGACTAACCTCTCCTGTTTCATGATCGACTCCCAAATTCCCATTTAAAAACGACCGTCCAATCAAAAAGCTTAAATTGTGTTTACCATGATTTTGGAAAAGCCTGATTTCGGTTTCAGAGAAAACTAAATAGCTTACTTTAAAATTGGTTTTTTTTCAATACATCATTTATACATATTTCAAAAGATTAGAATATGGTCATTTAATACTCGACTATACAAACAATGAGAAGATTAACTTACAGGTAAAATGTTTTCTAATTTTAAACAAAGGTTTTTTGATAATTTTGTTTGCAACGGAAGAAGGTCGTTTGCCAAACAAAATTTCTATTCTTATCTACACTAAATCTTATCTTAAATTAATATATACATTTTTGTTTATAATGATTTCTTAAAATTTTATTCCGATGGATATTTTTATTTATTTTTCTTTGGTTGGGAAAGAAGAAACATAACAATTTATATATATATATATATATATATATATATATATATATATATATATATATATATATATATATATATATAGAAATTTACGCAGTATGTGCTTTTTATGGTTTTCCGTGTTTGACTCCGCGTTGAATAATTTTGGTTTTGATAAAAACTATTATATTGACGACGTTTCGGCAATTTGGAAAGGTTGCAGTTGCTGTTTTTAAGTCAGCAGTTGCTGTTTTAGTAACGCTGCTTGCTGGTGCTTGAAGTAAACCGACTCTTCTAGTCGATGCGATTACTTATATAGCCGATCAACACGCGCTTCTCTCGAACGCTCCTTGGCAAAGCTTCTTGTGATTAGTTTTGTCCGTGTATAGGTAGTCAGGGTCCTACTATTCGGTCTTGTGGTCTAATATATTTTTGACTTTTTCTTTAATATCGTTTTTTATGTTGGTCGAAGCCTTTGAGCATGATCTCTTCAGATTTCGCGTTTTATTTTAATTTCAATGTTAGCTAGCATCGTAGTTTGGTTCAAGTTTATTGTATGCTTATTGTATATCAATACCATACTGTATTGTATGTTAAAGTTTTATTGAAAACGAACTCGGAGTAGTTGTTAAATCTTACTGGGGATAAAATGCAGCCCTGTCTTTCTCCTCTTTATATTCGAAGCTCTTCAGAATTATCCTCTCCAATGCTGATGTTTTTACGTTGATGCCAGTAAAAAAATTTAATGATACGTAAGTCTTTACCGTCAATACCTACCAGCTGAAGAATAGCTATCATTTTAGTATGTTTACTCGATCAAAGACCTTCTTAAAGTCAATAAAATACATATAAACTGGATAAGACTCTTAGATGTCTTGGATGATGTAAGATGGATAAGAATCTTAGATGACATTAAAACCACCTTGACTACAAATACAACATATATAAAAAAATACTAGATTATTTAAAAGATTTACGTTTATATACATCTATTTAATGTAAATAGATATACAGCTGGTTCCGAAAAAAACTGATACGACTCTTAGTAAGATTTGATCATCTTGAGCAGTGCGTTTGATTGTACTGACATTATATTATATTTATTATGATAGACAAATAATTAAATTAAACAAACAAACAGCAAACAATTAATTATATTTGGAAATTCATAAATTGTAATAATTATATATATATATATATATATATATATATATATATATATATATATATATATATATATATTCGATAAGTATGTTTTCATAAAACAGATATATCTTTAAAATCAACAGGCTCTTTTACTCATGGCGTCGTCTACTTCGTTCCTCCAGGATTTTCGGGGTCGTCCTCTTTTCCTCCTTCCTATGAGGCTCCATTCATTTATTCTCTTTATCCATCTGCTGTCACTAGTTCTTCTTACATGTCCATACCACTTTAGTCTTTTTTGTTCTACGTATTTTAGTATGTCTGTTTCTATTGATGTTCTTTGCTTTATTTCGTCATTACTTCTCCTATCCATTCTTGTTACTCTGCAGCATCTTCTCAGGCATTCCATCTCTGTTGCTATCTTACTGCTGTTTTTCTTGTTTATTATCCAATTTTCAGCCCCATATATCATGTCAATACTTCGCGCTAATCTGTGTTTTTGTCTTCATATTTAGGTGTCTATCCCACCATACTGAGTTAAGTTGTCGGATTACTGTTCTTGTTTGTCCTGATCTTTGTGTAATTTCTTCCTCTGTTGTTGCCTTTTTCGTGATTATAAACCCCAAGTATTTGAATTTATCCTTTCCTTTGATTGTTCCGTTGTCATCAATCTGTAGATCTTCTATGTCTTCTTCACTTGTAGATAGTTACTCTATTTTCGCGAGGTTAATATCTAGGCCAGCCTTGGTATATTCTTCTTGTAGTTTCTTCATCATGTAGCTGAGGTCGTCTTGGTCTTGTGCAATCACTACTTGATCGTCTGCAAAGCTTAACGTATATAGGTATTCGTTCCGTACCGGTACTCCCATGACTTCACATTTTATTTTCCATGTAGTCAAGGCTTTCTCTAAGTATATTTTGAATAGGGTTGGAGATGTGAAACAACCCTGCAGGAGCCCTTTTGTTGTGGTGAAGTCTCCTATGATTCTTATTCCCATTTTAATGGACACTTTATTTTCTTTATACAGAGCTTTTGTAGCTTCTATGAGTTCCGTCTGTATTTCTAATTTGTACATTTCCTCCCATAGTTCTGACCTTGGTACAGAGTCATACGCCTTTCTCAGGTCCACAAATGCCAAATATATATCTCTATTTTTTGCTTTTTTCAAGAAGCCTGCCTAATCCTCCCTGATTTTGCCTTTTATCGCTTGTTTTATCTTTTCTCGCAGTATCTTCCCATATAATCTTCCTATTGATGATATTACGCTTATTCCTCTGTAGTTTTGCAGTTTTCGCATCTTCAAACGGATTCTCTTCTAATTTCTCCAAAAGCGTACGATCTTCATGAGCGGTAGATATTTTTGGTCTTCCAGAACATAGCTTTCTTTCGAGAGTTTCTTGTTTTCTCCATCTTTTAGTTATATTAAAAACTGTTGTTCTGCTTATGTTAAAATGGTTCGCTACAGCAGGTAGTGAAGAACTCTTCTAATTTCGTTACAATTCTTGCTTTTAGTTCTTTGCTAGCATGGGGAGCCATTTTTGAGGATAAACAGAATAAGTTATCTGACCAATTTTAAGATTTGGCAGTGACAGTGACAGTATGTAAATAATAAGTATTTATCTTTTAAAATACACTGCTCAATTTTCTACAAAATACGCTTTAAGAGTCGTATCAGTTTCCAGTTTTTTTTAGGAACCAGCTGTTTCGTTACTCCACTATTAACCCTGCATTGTTGATGTGAATTGTACGTTTATAAATAATAAAAAAAAGAAATTAAAATGGGATAAAAGTAAAATAATAAAATAATTCCCTTAAAAAAATAATGCGCATCTGGGTGCCATTTTATTTGTATATAAAGCAATTACATGATCAGCTACAGACAATCTAGACTTAATTGCCACTTGTTGAAATAAACAATATGTGTATGTCGGTTAAAAAATAAATACCTCAACCATTCAACACTGACATCGGCATAAATAATTTTAGATAATCACTGACGATTGTTGGCAAGTGTGTTAAATAATTAATTATCTACATTGTTAGTTAATTTCGTTAACATAATGAATTATTAAAGAGACCATTGCTAATTATTTAGATTATTTATGTAAGTGTTAGTGGACCGTATAATGGGCTCTGAGAAAAAGGAGCTGTTTACGAAGTTGATCTATAAAAGTTTAGATTTTTCGAATTATATTAGTTTTATGAATTCGGTGGGCGTATTCATATCGGATGTGATAAAACCTGACACTTTTGTGGGTTATATAGAATTTTATGATACAATTTTAATCATTTCTGCTACTATTTTAAGTAATCATAACTTTATTGTTACATAACAGAAGTTGTAAAAAGGTGATTACAAATGTTAAGTCCTGTAGTCGAATTTTATTGACAAATACGGACGTTGTCTCTGTAATTAAATCATAACACATTTCATGTAGAAAGTGTGTAGAAATTTAAAAATGCTAATAAAGAACTAATTATTTCATTTAAGTAATTTTGTATTTAAAACAGTTACTTTATTGAATAATGCACAGACCGAATAACCTCAGACATTTTTGAATTCCAGTATCCACAACTTGTTGCATACCTGTTAGTAATAATTGTCACGAATCTAAAATGCCTTCACTAAATCAAATTTGGTTCTTATATTCAACTTTGTTTTTGATTAATATCATTGAGTAACACAAAAAATATAATGTTTGCTCCAAAAGTTTTATTGACTAATTATATTTCTATCATTTATGGTTTTCTTGTGATAGTCAAATACAAATTAAACATTTTTTACCTATTTACAACAGTGGTTGAGAGGGATTTTCTTGAGTATTTTGAGTATGGCACATATCTTTTAAGTGTTCAGCAGTAGTAGGCTAGCATCTTTGGACTCTATTTTCCTTGATATCATTTTTCTATATTTAAAATATCTTGATAAAAACGTTTTCTATGTTTATCAGTATCATTTCCAAGCTTTTGTGGAAAAAAGTCCAAGTAGGAATCAGGAAAATGGATTTTAAGAGACATTTTGCAACCCAAATCAGTGTACGTTTTCATTAGATTATTGATATATTCCTTATAGTTGTCGTCTTTCTAGTTTTCCCAGAATTTTTAACCTAAATTCGGAAACAAGTCCATGATCTTTTTTAGTCATTAAGTATTATGTGTGCTTTCGAAATGGTTCTATTAAATCTTGTATTAATGGACCAACAAAGATGTCCTCTTTGATTATCGCATCACTAAGTCTACGAAACTTTCTTTTTAGTAGAAAAAACCCCATTCATAGCTTTAACAACGTTTTTTATACCTTGATAGACAGTGGTGGCATGTATGCTTTTTTAGGATCAACCAAAGGAGTGTTTTTTTTGTGTAACATTTTTTTTACATGGTGCAAGGCATTTCCGCTACGCCATGATTTCTTTGAATAATGGTATTTGCGATATCAGATGTGTCATTCACAAATGAAGCAGAAAAACTTTATATATCCAGTCTGCAAGCCAAATAACATAACAATTATTACTTTAAGATCTCCACATAAGTTGCATCTATATCTATCATATTGGATATTTATTAAACTTAGTTTCATATTGCCATATATGTATCTATTCATATTTGCCAATGGACCAAAGAAACAAAAGGGAATTGGTTACCGTTATGCAATATAACCAACTTTGAATGAGTCTATCAACAAACGCCACTTTTCTTGTGTATGACTGGCACCTAAACTGCTCATTACAATACATTAACTTTCCTTCTTGGAAAAAAATCCTCAAATTCGTCTTGACCATTTTTAAAGTAACATACTTTATACCTTATAAAAAGTAAGTTCCAATCCTCAAGGCACTACTACAACAGGTCTGCTTATTTTTTAAGATACACGAACCAAATCATTGTCACCATCGGATAATAAATAATGCTCAGTGACTACCTTAAAACTAGAATCTTCTATATCATTATTTTCTTGTGGATTGTGGAGCTTCAACGAAGATATATGCAGAAGATTTAAAGCGTTTCAGATATGTCTATATTGGTGAATGCTGAAGATTTCGTGGACTGACCGAGTCACAAAAGAGGAGGTCCTCAGAAGAATGAAAGAATGAAGAAAAACTGAAAGTTTCAGAGCATCATCAAATCTTAAAGGCCATATAATTTCGGATACATAATGCGGTAAAGGGCCTGCGTAGCGCAAGCGGTAGGATGCTTGCCTCGCATGCCGGTGGTGCGGAGTTCGAATCCTACCGCCGGCAAGAACAACTAGACATTTTTAAAATGTCTATAGGCCCCAGGTCGACTCAGCCTGAATAAAATGAGTACCTTGGGTAAAACCAGGGGTAAAAATAGGCGGTTGAAGCGTAGCACTGGCCATGTTACCTTCCTTGCTACCGTAGGCCCTAGATATAGCAGACTACCCTGCTATACTCCCAAAGCCGCGAGCGGTATAAAACGGAAGACTATTATATTAAAATGCGAAATGAATCCAGTCTACAAGTTATCTTCCAAGGAAAAATATTTGGAAAGCGAGGTCAAAGAGAAAGAATAACTCCCTGGTTAAAGAATCTCAGCAGTTGGTTGAAAACAGCATATGTGCAGTTTTTCTGCGTTACTCCAGACAAGTTAAAAATTACCATGATGATCGCCCACATTTGTCACAGTTGACATACCAGCAAGAAGACTCTATCTTCTAGACTAGAATTAGATGATGAAAGTGATAATTAATAACGATCTCTCAGAACAGATTTAATCTTTTTTATGCCGATGGTAAGATCATGATTGCAATCTTGTTCATGGAAGATCTTCAGTATTTGTTAAAGAATAAAATAAAGGACGTTGAAAAACAATCAAAATTACATAAAAATAGAGAAAAAGCTAAGCTGATGGTAATCAGTTAACACTATATGGTTGCTTACCTGCAGTTAAATTGACTATAAAAAAAGTGTTTCAGTTTATCTATCTAGGCGCTAATATTAATAATCAAAATTAAAGGGCCGTTATGGATCCTCCGTGTTATATCTAGGCCAGTTGGTGAGAAGTTCATGATTTTCTATTTATAACAAAGCGGCAAGATAAAATACACCTAAAAAGAAACCTAGAAGGAAACAACGTTCAGGGTTACGCAACATCTGAGACATATTTTGTTGGGTAGAAAATAACACCTATATATTTTTAATGTAGTGAACAGTTTAATGTAAGATTAATGGTAGATCTCAATGTACTGGAAGTAAACGGGACCAATAGAAGAAAAATATCAACAGTTATACCAATTTTATATATACATCTATATAAATCTATACTTATATTTCATATACTACATCTTTTATATTTGCTCAAGGTATTTTTTTTCTTTTTCCAAGCGAATTTACCTTGTCTCGTTTGCTAAATCGTCGACAAAAGACCATCCAGCTAATTGCTCTGAAGTTTCCGTAACAAAAGTTTTTCTACGAGAGGGGGTTGTTAATCCACTACCTAAGCCACCACTTAGAATACCAGAATTTTCTCTCAGTGTTTATTCCACATTAGCTGATTTATTTTAGTTTTACGGCGATGGAAACTTGCCTTTCCTCTTTCTTGTCTGCTACATGACCTCCACCCGTTGCACGCCATGCACCCAGTGGTTACGCAGCAAAAACCTTCGAGGACGTGAGAGAAGGATTTGTTGTCCGACGGGATATTACTTAGAGTTTTATTACAGTATGAATATCGGCATTTCATACTGCCCCCAAGATCCTTTATCAACCTCAAACCACTCTCATTAAGGTAGCACGCCTTAGATGGATAGGGCATGTAATCAGGCAAGAGGAAGGAGCTACAGTCCAAAAAGTCTTGAACCAAAGAGGGCCTATTGGAGAATGAGCTAGAGGAAGATCGAAACTTACACACCAAGAAAACTTAGAGGACCATTTAAAATCTCTTGAAGTAAGAGCATGGAGAAAAGTTGCCAGATATAGGTGTGAATGGAGCTTGGAGGATTGTTCTGAAAAAGGTTTCCGCTCAGAACAAGCTGTAATACCACTGATAATTGAAAGGAAATTTACTACTCCACACTGTTAATATAATAAAAAGAAGATATAAGATAAATAGTAAAAATAGTAGAAGTAAAGTTAGCATACACCATTATCCCTGCTCTGATAAGGGTGATTTGTTTTTGGGAATATATACGAAAATATGTTTACAACAATTGTCATTATTTTAAGTGAATTTACGGAAGCAATTTCAACAAATTGTGGTTAGAAAAGTAGTAAAATGGAATTAAAAGTAGTAAAATGGGTTAAAACCACACAAATTTTCTACCGCATAATTAAATAATCATAGTTTATATTGAACTGTAATATTGGTACAATAAAATACCGAATAATAATATTTTATAATTTCTACACATCAAAATATTTGCACTGTTGCGTTTGTCTAGACTATTAGTGTCATCCTCCAAGATAACGACACAATAGCGTCTGTTACCTCCGTTCTCGCGACATTATTATTCTGTGAATAGAAAAACAATAAAATCGTACATTAATTCAATTCTCTTCAAGACACACATTATGCAGTAAGTTTTTTATAATCATTTTAATTGCTACAAACGATGTAATATATTCGCCACGATTTTAATGTACAGCAGCCAGTGTTCAGATGAAACAAATCTGAGAAAAACAAACAATTAGAAGAAGTTATATTCTAAACATATCTTAATAGAGATCGTTAAAAAATCTAGATAACGTAATTGAGGCGTTACAAAATTGAGTGAGGTTTTATTAAGTAATGTTTCATGAACAGTTCTGTACAATTATTTACAAGACGTGATATATTTACTGATTAACATTGCCGGAAAAAAATACATTTATATTATGAAGAAACGTGTATTATTGTTGTAGTTAATACAAAATTTAAAAGAAAACAAAGTATTTTTAGATAAATAGGATTTAAAGTAGGTTTTTGTCTATCACCGTTACTTAATTTATTGAATTTTCTTCTTATGGTGCTTATCTGTTATGGATGTTAGAAACTAACATGACTATTTTGACTTTGTTGACTGCTACCCTAAAAAGTCCGGTACCCATAGACATATAATACAAATAGATTGAGCGTTGCAATACAGACCTGTTTCTTCAGTGCCACGGAGAAAACTGACGCAAAGCAGTCCCTGCTTCTCTTTCTAGTAGGCCAGGTTTATTAACCACGTGCCCTAAATGACAAATGAGAAGATTACGTGGTCGATAAACCTGGCCCACAGAACACAGAAATAGAAACCACAGAATCACAGAAACAGAAAATTTGCTTACTTTAGCCACATAATGCTTAATGATAAATACCGACTTTTACAGTTGATTCTACAAGGCAAGATTGAGGGTAAGAGAGGCCCTGGATGTAGGCGTATATCCTGGCCGGCTAATCTTAGGAAGTGGACTGGTCTAACGTCAACTGATTTATTTCGAGCTGCTGTAAATACAATAAGATGGATCAATGTGGTCGCCAACATCTCTAGAAGATACAATTTAGAAGAAGGACATAGGCACATTTAGAAGAAGAAACCTGGCCCATTAGACAGAGATGGGGCTGCTTTTGCGTAAGTTTTCTTTGTTGCACTGAGGAAACGCGACTATATTGGAGCAGTCAGTCTATCTTGTATTATATGTCTGTGGGTTAAACTATTTTCGTAGATTATGAAGCCAGGATATTCTTCTTCTTCCTGAATCTTTTTCCCACGTACCTTACCTCGAAATATGGTCCGATGTAGCTCGTATCGTTTCTAATTATGGTCCAGGAGAAATGGCTCACATTTTTGTGACTGTCTGAATCTTAGCACAAAAAAGTCTACACTCTGAAACATTTATACATTTATATTAAAATTCTATTTAGAAGAAAGTGTACAAAGTTGATTAAGCGAAATACTTACAGACACAAATAGTAAACGTTAAACAAAGGTTGATATGATATGGCTCGATTATAAACTTTATTTGGGACGTATTTTGAGCAGTTTTTATGAAACCATGAATTGCAATGCACGCACTTTCCCCAGTCTTCTTGTTTCGATGTCTTCTTCTTCTTCCTTTTTGTATGTAGGCTTTAAATTTAGACCTGTTTCTTCTTCAATATTAGCCTCCTAAATTGTTTAAATTATCGCACCATCTTTATCTTGGTCCGCCAAACCTTCTTCGTCCATTTGGTGACATCTCGTGCTATTTTTACTATCCTATCCTCTGCTATTCTACTAATGTGTTCGTTCCACTCCTGTTTCCGTTTTTTCACCCATCCATTTAGGTCTTCTATATTACATGTTCTTCTTATGTTTTCGTTTCTCTCTCTCTATCCAACAGACTTTTTCCTGATTTTTTAACTTCATTTAAATTTCAACATCTTTTCTCTACGTAAAGAGTGCAAAAAAAAATGTTTTTCAAGGGTAAATTGTAGATGTATTGTCGGAATAGAAGGTTATTCCTAACATCGTCTAATACCTTTCAGTTAGCTTGGATTTCAGGTTCACCTAATTCGCTATCAAAGAAAAATCTCTTGACTTCTTATTGCTTCTTACAGGGATCGGTATTAGCATACTCAGTCATGTTATGTTACTATGACAACCAAATAGATTGCTTTTTATTTCAGATTAAACTACCACGAGTGTTCTCGATGAGAGTTGAATAAATCAAAACACGTGCAGAATAATGGTGAAGTTCGAATTAAAAAGAAATTCAATCGTCTTCTTTAGATTTATCTGTACATATGTACAAGGGTGAACTGTAGATGTATTGCCGGAATTAAAGGTTATTCCTAACACTGTTTAATAGTTTTAAGTAAGCTTGAATTTCCGATTTACCTAATTCGAGTAAGAACCGACGAGAAGGGGGTAAGAATGGAATTTGTCCACCGGACACGCTCAGCTATCAGACCAAACTTACTCTTCCTAAATTTATTTCTAGTTTTGGTAGAGTGTGCGCTATTAGATTCCCTTTAAATCTTGGTTATCTTAGGTACTTATGTTTAAAATTGTTTATCTTAATTATATGGAATGGTTGTCTCTGAAAAGAGGTGAGCATCTTAGTGGTGTACGAATTTAAAGATTTGATTTATGTTAAAAGTATCTTGGCCTATAGTTACATTGTATATAACGTATGTCCCTAAAGTTTTCGGAAAATTCTAGATTTAAAAGTATTATTCGTAGGAAGCATTTGAGTAAGTTGCCATTGGAAACCAAAGTTAGTAAACAACTTAAGCGATATAAACAATGTCAGTTTTGACAAATATGGTTCGTTAAGATGTACAAACTTAATATTCACCAAAGTATTTACCGTTTAGTTCGACATGTACCAAAACGCGATATTGTAAGAATGTTTAGTGCTCAAAATATTTCTGTGTCAACGATTTACCAGACAATTAAAGAGTGCGAAAATGGTATACCATGCCTTAGTTTGCCCAAAAGTGGAAGACCAAGAGTTTTAACTCCTGATTGGGAACAGAGATTAATTTAGATTATGGAGAATCAATTAGGAAAGTCTTCGCGAAATGTTGGCCGAAGATATAATGTTTCACGAAAGACTGTAAGTAAAACAATTCATAGAAATAATTTAAAATGATATAAAAGTAAAAAAAGCTTCCAAGTTCACACCAGGCCAGTTAGAAAAAATTCCTAGATGTTGCCGAGCATTGAGACGTATTCATTTTCCTGGTAAAATTCTTATTATTGATGATAAAAAGTATTTTACTTTATCCAATTCCGAAAAAAAGGGAACGACACATTTTATACACGCGATGTACAAGATGCATCGTTCGAAGTTGGGTTTAAGGGAAAAGTGAAATTTGCCGATAAAATTTTGGTATGGTGTGCCATCTCAGAAGCTGGTGTTTCACAGCCGTTAGTTGGGCGTTTTCGCGGTGAAGCTCTCAACGCTGACAATTACGTTGACAGGTGTCTTAAAAAGCTTGTTCAGTTTATAAATATTGGTGATGAAATCATATTTTGGCCCGACCTAGCGTCATGATATTACGCCAGGAGAACGAGAGATTAGTTAACTGCTCAAAATATAAATTTTGATACCAAGCGCGAAAACCCTCCAAATGTGCCTCAAGCGAGGCCTATATAAGAGTTTTGGGCTGTTTTGAGTCGAACGGTGTACAATAACGGCTGGTAAACCCAAAATGAAGATCAGCTAAGGCGAAGATTTTGCAAAAATTTCGTGAGATCGACTTAGAAACAGTCCAAAGGCTTATTGCACATGCAAGAACAAATTTACGTGCCATCGAAGATCACGGACCTCTTTCTGTTCTATAAAAATACATTATAAACCTTCAAAACTTAATTTACAATTAGAAAATACATATTTATTTTTTTCCGAAAACTTTAGGGACATGCGTTATGCTGAAACGTTGTAAATTTTGTTTGATTTCTAACGAGTAAACCTAAAAGTCTATTTTCAACTGCCATTGTAGCCAGTCCACATTCAACTTGTTGCTTAACAAGACGATTCGTATGAAAACTCCGCAATAATCTACTTCTGGTACTTGCAACGAGGCTAACATGCGCTCAGCTATCTTAAAGAGAACCATAATAGTCCTATTCATCTCGGTTATAATTAAATCCCAATCCCAAGTGAAATCCTAATGACTATTTCACTGGACTATTTTTAACTGATAAAACGTCATAGCAACGCTACGGTTCCTACTGACAAAACTCCTTCCTGTCCGTGATTTCTCACCGACAAATTTATAGCAGATAGCAGATGCGTCACGATGGTGTCTGGTAATTCTACTTTCAGTTTGACAAACGTCATTGAGGCGTAATCAATTTTGGACAGATATAATGAATCCAGACGAAAAATCAAGATTTGGATGCCAGCCAGGTGAAGAAATCAAAAATTGGTTTCGGAAAATGTTCCATTGAACATGCAGAGGTCCAGAAGCTCTATTTGGACCCAATTTTCGGAGTTCCTACGGGTGAGAGAAATTTTATGCTTGAAAGATATACTACCATAACAAAATTAAGCAAAAATTTTTGAGGATTAGGCCCCTTTAACATTAATAAAGGCCATAGCGAAGACTATAAAGAATCGTCTGTAAAGTCAATGTGGAATACTACAGCAAAAATGGTACAAGAAAAAGATTTTACGGAGTACGGCATAAAAATCTAGCCTTTCACAGATATATCTTTTAAATGTGCAAGATTGGCCAGAGATACCAAGCAAAGGCAGCTTCAAAGTGTTCAAGAAAAAAGAAAACTCAGTTTAAAAGCATTATCCACCAAAGAACTATTAAAAATCATCCAAAGCTACGACGAGGACAAAACCCCCGATGGAGCACAAAATTTGTTTTTTACTTTTGCTCATTTGAACTTGCTTGGAGAGGCAATGAGACCGTAAACTGCAAGATTCGCTTTTTCCAGAAGGAATTTGATATTATGGGAGAATTTACGGACCGAATTGAATACAACAGCATTTTTTCCAAAACAAATCAAGGCGGTTCGAAAAGATTGGCAAGCAGCAAATGGCTGGTAAGAAATTCATTAAACGAAAATTTATGCCCAGTTAGATTATTTTTAAAATTAATGGAAAAGAGGAGACCAAAGATTTTATCAGACAGACTCTTTCTTACCGTTCACCCCAACTGGAAGGATGGATCTTGGTTCAAAAACGGTCCACTTGGAATCACCACCGTATCTAATCTATGCGTAAAAAGATAGGTCCAATTTTGTCATATTTCGCCGCTACGCACGCTGGCATCGTTTCAAGGTACCCCTACCATGGTTACGCACGGAGCGAATACAAAAAAAATTAATTTGCGAAAATTGCTAGGCAACAAACTTTCATACCAGTCCAAAATATTGCAGGAAAAATTTTCTCTTTATGATATTATATACGATAACACACAGTATTTTTGTCCACCTACTAATAGCAATGGTCTGGTATAAATAAAATCAAAACTACTCGATTATTCATTGAAGCATAAAGGTTAACTAACAAAAATTTTAAAAATGAGAAAATATACCAAGATAATATAATCTTTGTTAGTTTTATTCAATTGTAAAAATATACCTAGTCTTTTTGGATGTTTGTTCCGCATAGTAAACAAACTTTTATCTGTCTGAATAACAGTAAGCACATGCAACCTTCTTCTCTAACCAATAAATTAATAGCTGCAAAGAACTAAAACAGGAAAAATTTCAGTGCAATGTCAAATATTAAAAAACTTAATCAGACACGGATCAATGAGAAGTGTTAATAAAAATAGAAGTGATTACTGGGAACTCTTGACAGGATTGTCTTGTTTATTTGATTGGGTATCCCCAGAAATATTTTACCGGTTTATCATGCCATACATATTCAACAATTGGATCATTTATTGGGTTTTATGGATATTCTTCAAGGACATTCCGGAATGCATGATGGACGAGTGTCTGCAGTAATTAATAATTACGTTACGTGGAATTCCTTGAAGTGTAACATGTCATAAAATCCGTTTGACATCCGTAATAGATACAAATGTGAATATTAATAGTAAACAAACAGGAATCTAACGAGGCTTTGTGTAACAGTATCTAGCGTACCTACAGCCCACATGCGTGTTTGTTATTGCTTGTTTGAAAAATAGTACTTGCTTTATTATATCGACTCGTGTCGATTTATTACATTGAAACGAATAAAAATTTGTTCGAAGACATGATAACATAACTTATGTAGAAAACATGTCAGAGTTATTTAACAAATTTATGTTAGTGTATTCAATGATGTATTTGGATTTTCTGCTTCGTCCAACTATATAACAAATACACGCATCAAAAATGTCTAAGGAACGTCACATTCGATTTGAAAACTTATTCTATACAAATCAAGGTATGCTATGCGAATCAATTCCACAATTATTGCACTGTTTTATTGTAAGGCAAAAGTGACAGCGTCTTAAATTCTTACGATTAATTGCTTCAAATTGTAAAGAAAAAGTCCTTCAAATGTTAAAGAAGTCTCTACTTACTTTGGATTTCACTTAAATAATAGGGGGGAAAGGGGGGATGAAAAAACACACGTTCAAAATAAGTCCGGAAATAGATAAATTGAGTATTTCTAAACAAGTTTTATTCCATAGAATTTTTTCACTAAGTCAATACTTTTGGAATTACTTGCACTTGAAAATTTTCGTTTTTCAAAATAAATACCACATTTTCAGACAGTTTTTCACAAATAACTCAAAAATTAAGTATTTATCTAAAAAAATGTAGCTTATAAAAAAAATGGTGTACTTATGAAGTCTGTAGATCCAGTAAAAGCAGAATTGTAACATGACAAGTAAGTTCTTATTTGTCAAATTCCAAATCGAATATTTCAACGTAAAATAATCAAAAAATTAAACATTTTTCGGAGAAACACTTTTTAAAAGTATTTAAAAGAAGAAGCTAGTGTTTCTAGCGTCAAAATTAAGCGAAAAACGCTCAAAATGATCACTTTTTTGTTAAAAACATAGTGAAAATCACCCTTTGATTAGCACCCCAAATAAAATTAATCGTCACCTCTTAACAATTTACTTTATTTATTACTAGAGGAAAATGCCTAAAACCCGACCCCTATTTTGTTTTTCAGTTCGTGTGTATGAAAAATGGCAAAAAAAATGTTATAAAAGTATATACCATTTACTTTATAATGTTTTGAATCATTTATATTCAACTTTTATTAATAATAATTAAAAATAAATATAAAAAATATGTATTTTCCAAAATCCAGCATTTGGTGAGTTCGAAAATAGTTGCTAAAAGTGGACCCCCTTAAAAATTATTAATAAAATTGTACCAATAATTGGAAAAAAGTATTGAATAAGAGAAAACATGATCTTTATAAATATAAGTATATTGCAACAATTCTCAAATTAAAAAAAAAATATATACAAAAATATTTAGGACAATTATTAATTTATCTACAAAATTCGCAGATGTAGGCATCTTTTTCAACCCCAGCACAATCCACATGGGCGCACAACGAACACTTAATGCACAAGACCCAAAGTTCTCCTTTACAAACTTCCGAATATTTTCTGTCACAAAACATGCATAAAGCGTCATCCTCTTTAGATGGTGACATTCCCGGAATAATGTCCAATTCAGATGTTCCAGAAGGCACTGATTTTATCTTCGGTGCCTGATTCTTTAAAATTTTTCTTAAAACTTAAACATCTTTTTACTATCTCTTTCCATTTTCTAGAAGGTCTTGCTGCCGAAAAACTTTTTCTGTCGCGGTTTCTTTTGAAACATTGAGCACGTTCTTATTATTCAGTTTTCATGGCTACCTTAGCTTCTTTAGCTTTTTTAGATTCCATCAACTTGGATTTATAATGAAAAGATAAGCTTATTGTTGAACTGCAGGCTTTACGTCCCCTATTAGTGGTCCTTTTTTGGATTTTGGAATAGGAGTGATGTCAAACGGGCTTATCACAGACGATTTTGTCTACCTGCCGAAGATGTTGACGGTTGATTCGGGTCAAACTCTACATTAACTTGTGATTCATCCATCGTCATAACATATTGTTCACTGATCCACGTAAAGCTTTCATTACCTGCCATTTTGTTTGCTTGTTCAATATATTCGGCATCAAAAAACAGCTCCTTGTTCAGTGGATATATACCTGTGGCTTTGAACCCATTACAAAGAGCAAAGTGCAAAGAGCTCCATTACATCCATGGTGTGTTATTGCCAAATCGATCACTTCAATATTTTGAATGTGGCTATAATGGCCATCTAAGAGTAACAGCACAGGTGACTCCTTCGTAGGATGGACAAAGTCGATAAAGTGCTTAACCTATTGGATGAAAGAGTTGATTTGAATCCAACCTGAAGGATGCACCGTATAAATTTCCTTATGAAGCTCCTTTTTTTAATTGTTTACTCATATTTTTTCTCGGAAAAATTACTAAAGGAGGGACGAATAAGCCAGTGGCATTTATAGAAGCAACAATCGTTATAAGGGCTCCACGTTCTCCTGAGGTTAGGGCAGTAACCTGTCTTTTACCTTTATTGCCTATAACTTTGGGTATTTTAGACTGCACCACACTGATTGCGGTCTCGTACAGTGGCGCACCGAGGGGGCGGTTTGGGGGTTAAACCCCTCCCCCCCCCCAGGACCCTATTCCGACACTGTTACTTACACATTTTAAGGACTCAAAATAGAGGTAACATCATAAAAAAAATTTTGGTGACCAACCAAACCCCCCCAACCCAAGAGGCAAATTCTAGGTGCGCTACTGCTCTCGTATACATTATAGATAGTTTTCTGGTATTGAACCCAAGAGCCCTGCTATAAGATGTTTCTGACAGTTTTGTTTTGTGCCGTTTAAGAAATAGATTGGCCCACTTTTTATAAGCTATTTCTTCTTTGAGTGACTGATTAATGCCATTTCTCTGGGTCATCTGCGCGACCATTCTTCTTAAATCACTTCTAGCGATAATAAAACTAACTTTTCAGTGGTTTATAATCAAGAAACGTAAAATATTGTTAGCTAAATAGAGTATTTAAACAACAAAGTTTCTTCACACAAAAAATAAACTGTGAGTACATTACCAATTTAATACAAATTCAATATTATTAAATATTATACATAACCCATAATTCAATACAACACATCAATTAATCCAGTCTCTGGTTTTTTGGCAACTTCCACAAGTCGAACTAATTAGCCGATACAAGACCGGCTCTAGAAAAATTTTATCAAATGAAGAAAACAAAAATTAAAAATGGATAATTCTGAAAATATTAGTATACCTACTACATCATCAACATCGACATACTCCAATGCAGTAAGCAACTTCAATTTTCCTTCAAAAGAACAAGCCATTATTCTGTCAGCTATCCAAGGTATTAAAATACATGAATACATAGTAGCCATAGGGTCTCTACTCACACCAAAAAATGTTATCTTTGCATCACGAATAGCTAACAACAGAGTTTGTATTTACTTATACCAATTACTTATAACAATACTAGCATAGTAGATACCTTACTAAACAACCATAAAACAGTACTCATCCAAGGCAATGAGATAGAAATTCGAAGACTTATTACGCCAGCAAGGAGACTAGTAATATCAAACATCTGCCCCAGCATTCCGAACAGTATTTTAGAAGAAGAACTGAAACAACTAGAAATAACTGCAGTATCCAAATTAACGTTTTTAAAAGTTGGCATGCCCGAGTCTGAGTATAGTCATGTCTTAAGCTTTAGGCGGCAAATATTTGTCTCTCCGATAATCACCAAACCAATTCCAAATACAATCTTAATAACCTATGACAACACTCCTTACAGAATCTTCCTATCCCTAGATGGTTTAAATTGCTCTAGATGTAATACTACTGGCCACAAAGAAGAAAACTGCACATCAACATCAACTGGTACAGAAACACTTAAAGATCCTTATACCTCAGAACTCGAACTCATGGAAATAAATCAGAATAATTCAGCAACAAATATTTCAGATGATACAACCAACTGTTTCAACCCTATTTCTGCAGATATCCCAACGACAAATGATTCGCTTATAGTACACAGCATACCTTCAACTAAAGCTAACAGCAATAATAGTAAAACAACCAATCAAGCAAAAAGGCAAATTTCAACCTCTCCTGAAATCTCAGAAACTAAAAACCTAAACGAAACTTTCATAACTCCAAAAAAATCCGCACACAAAAAAAAGAAAAAGGCTTTAGATGTCGAAGCCACATTAAAACCAATTGAAAACATTTTAATGACAGCATCTCCTTCATATACGCTAAATTTCTCTGAATTATGCGACTTCGTGATAAACGCAATAGGATCAAAATTTCCTGAAGTCACAGCTAAAAACTATACAGAAGATTTTGACGGCTTATACACCTTATTAAAAATGGTTCACTCAAAATTAAATTATAGACGCATGAAAAATAATATCACAAGAATTATAAAGAAAATAAATCCAACAAATGAATCTTCCCTCACTGAAGAAAGCGACTACGATTTATCTCAATAGTCCAATTATATTCATTCTTCAATGGAACTTGAATGGCTATTATAGCCACATTGAAAACATTAAAATGCTAATCAATGAACTGTCACCACTAATAATATGTCTTCAAGAAACTCATCTTTCCAACAATCAAGCAAAACTAAAAAATTATATGCCCTATACAAAAAAATCATCATGGTTTTAGAAACTAATAACGGCGTTACTGATCATGGCCCTCGGAAGCCAAGATCCGGCAGGGGAGAAGAAGATAAGGACTCTCAGGTCGTTAATCAGCGAATTCCTTGTCAAAAGAACGCAGATGAAAAAATAAGACTGTCCAACACTAGAATAGGAACATGGAATGTTCAGAGCATGTTTCAGCCTGGTAAAATGCACAATGTTATTCAAGAAATGAACAGGTTGAATATCGATGTACTGGGTATCAGTGAAGCTAGGTGGCCCAACTCAGGTTGTTTTTCAACAGACGAAGCCACAATATATTATTCCGGTAGCGAGAATAACCAACACAGACACGGCGTGGCAGTAATAGTTAATAAAAAATCTAATAGAGCGGTGGAATGCTATTTCCCTATCTCAGAAAGAGTAATGGTACTGAAGTTAGTGACTTCTCATGCCAAACTGAATTTGATACAAGTTTATGCTCCTACGGCGAATGCCGACGAAGAAGAAGTAGAATTATTTTATCGAGATATCGAAGAGGCACTTAGAATAACGAAAACAAGAGAAATCACGATAGTCCTAGGTGATCTCAATGCAAAGATTGGAAAGGGACAAAGCGGAAAGTGTATAGGAAACTATGGTCTGGGAAATCGAAACGAGAGAGGAGACCGTCTGTTACAATTCTGTCAAGAGCAGAACTTTATTATTACAAACACATTTTTTATGTTACCAAACAGACGACTGTATACATGGCGATCGCCCGCAGATACATCGGAGAAAGTAGTCAGGAATCAGATAGACTACATTATGATCAATGAAAGATACCGTAATGCTGTTAAAGCCGTGAAAGCATATCCTGGATCAGACGTGGCCTCAGATCACAATCCACTTATAGCCAAAATTACACTCACCCTTAAAAATATTAAAAGACATCAAAGAATCCCTACAATAGACACAAGAAAACTTAAAGAACCTAAAGTAAAAGAATGCCTCCAACATGAACTGCATGTGAACTGCAACAAATTGAACACAAACACCAACGATATTGACGAGTACTGGAATCGACTAAAAGATTGTCTACTGGAACCCTGTAAAGAAATATTAAAGACTTCCTCAAGGAGAAAAGAGGAATGGATGAATGACGAGATACTCAATATGATGGAACAACGGAGACAATTTAAAAACAAGGATAACAATAAATACAGAGAGATAAACCACGAGATTAGAAAGACGATAAAGCAGGCAAAAGAAAAATACTTTGAAGAGCAATGCAAAGAGATCGAAGACCTTCAAAATAAATATGATCTGTTTAACCTACACAAGAAAGTCAAAGAACTGGCAGGACTAAGAAAACAAAATCCCACTTGTGCAATTCTGGATAGACACGGTACTGCTATAACACATACGGACGAGAAAATACAAAGATGGGCAGAATATATCGATGAATTGTTCGATGATGAAAGAGGAGATCTGGAGCACATAGAACTTACGTGAGAAGAAATAGGTCCATATATTACAAAAGAAGAAATATTGCACGCATTAAAAACAATGAAGAGCGGGAAAAGCCCTGGACCTGATATGCTTCCTATAGAAATCCTAAAAATTCTAGATGAGAAGCACATTGATGTTTTAGTGACACTTTTGAACCAAATTTATAGTTCAGGCGTATTACCCAAAGAGTGGTTGACATCTATTTTTATTTGTCTCCCTAAAAAGAAAAACGCAAGAGAATGCAGCGATTACCGCACCATTAGCTTAATGTCTCATACGCTAAAGTTACTACTTAAAGTCATCCATAACCGAATATATCACAAACTGGACATAGACGTTAATAATACACAATTTGGTTTCCGCAAAGGCCTAGGAACACGTGAAGCTCTTTTTTCACTTAATATACTAATACAAAGATGCCTGAACGTCAATCAAGATATATACGCATGTTTTATTGACTATAATAAAGCATTCGATAAAGTACGACATGAACATTTAATGAATGTCCTGAAATCAAAGAAGATTGACTACAACGACCTCAGGATCATATCAAATTTATACTATAAACAGCGAGCAAAAGTACGTGTTAACGAACAGCTGTCAGAAGAAATTGAAATTAGATGTGGAGTAAGACAGGGATGCGTATTGTCGCCAATTCTTTTCAACGCCTACTCCGAAGAGGTCCTGAAAAAAGCTCTTGAGGGTGAAACAGCTGGAATAAAGGTAAATGGAGTTCCCATTAACAACATTAGATATGCGGACGACACTGTGATTTTAGCCGAAAACATTGAAGATCTTCAGAGACTGGTGACCAGAATAGCAGAGTATGGAAAAGAGTATGGTCTAACAATGAATGTCAAGAAGACGAAATTTATGAGAATATCGAAAACTCAAAGAAATAACGAGAGTCTTCTAATAAACGAAACCAACGTCGAACAAGTGGACAAATATGCATACCTGGGAACAATGATTAACTCCACAAATGATTACAATCAGGAGATAAAAATAAGAATAGAAAAGGCTAGAGCAAATTTCAACAAAATGAGAAGAGTTCTATGTACCAGGGATTTAAAACTGGAACTAAGAGTTAGGTTGGCGAGGTGCTATGTTTTTTCGACCTTATTTTATGGAATGGAATCTTGGACCTTGAATGCTACATCAACGAAAAAACTGGAATCATTTGAGCTGTGGGTGTACAGAAGAATTCTGAAAATATCATGGACAGAACACGTCACAAACAAAGAGGTTCTGAGAAGGATGAACAAAGAAATGGAAATTTTAAATTCAATAAAAACAAAAAAATTGGAATATCTCGGACATATTACACGTGGAGAGAAATACACCTTGCTCCAACTGATCATGCAGGGAAAGATCCAAGGAAAAAGAAGCATAGGGAGGCGTAGAATGTCATGGCTGCGCAACCTGAGAGAGTGGTACGGATGTACATCAAATGAACTTTTCAGAGCAGCCGTCTCAAAAGTTCGAATAGCTATGATGATTGCCGACCTCCGCCGCGGAGATGGCACTTGAAGAAGATACAAAAAATCGAGCAGTACAGCAAATATCCAGTGGTGGAGTCGGAATTTTTGTACATTCAACCATCCAATCCCAAGAAATTCCGTTAAATACAAATCTGGAAGCAGTAGCAGTTTCGGTAATACATCATTTTAAAATCAACATATGCAACGTATATTTACCACATCCTGACGAAACTACTCTATTAGAACTTCAAAATGTAATTAAACAAATTCCATCTCCAAAATTAATTTTGGGTGACACAAACTGTCACAACATCGCATGGGGATCACAAAGAACAGATAAAAATGGACGAATATTATTAGAAGCAATTAATAACATAAAACTAGTTTTATTAAACACAGGAGCACCTACTAGATTCAATGCACATAATGGCACTTTTTCCTCCATAGACTTATCTATCAGTGATTCAACTTTAGCTCCATTTTTACAGTGGAATACATTGGACCACCTATACGACAGTGATCATTTTCCGATAATAATTACTCATGACAAAGATGAAAAAACCTGTACAACACCATATGAAACTTGGAAATTAAAGTCAGCCGATTGGGAAAAATACTCGAACTTAGTAAGCATACGTATACCAAATCTCGTTATATCAGATAATATAGACACTACTCTATCATCTTTCAATGGTATAATTTTAGACGCAGCCAGAGATTCTATAGGAAAAACCAAAAATATCACAAAAGCTCCTCTTCCTTGGTGGAACACTGAAATCGCATCCGCTTTAAAGCAAACAAAACATGCTTTTAATATATACAAAAAGTTTAACACACCTAATAACTTAAACAATTTTAGATCTTTAAGGGCCAGATCTAGATTTTTAATAAAACAAGCAAAAAAAGAGAGCTGGACCAATTACGTGTCGTCAATTGACTCGTCTACGCCCATAAGGGATATATGGCAAAAAATAAGGAAAATAAAAGGTTCAAAAACATTTAACCATATTGACACAATCACTACAAATGATCTAACAACTTCAGACAAACACGAAATCTCAGAAATTTTAGTAGAACACTATCAGTTGTATTCAAGCAATCAGCAGTACCACCCAAATTTCTTAGAACACAAAGAAAGAACAGAAGCATCAAAAATTAATATAGAAGATACTGCTGATCCAATAAACACTTCCATAACACTTGATGAATTAAATGAAAGTCTTAATAACCTCAAAAATACCTCACCTGGACCTGATGACATACCACCAATTTTCATAGAAAAACTACCTATAAGCGCGAAGGTTACTTTAGTAGAGATCTACAACAAAATTTATTCGACCCATAAATTTCCATCTCTCTGGCGCGAAGCAATTATAATACCATTTTTAAAAGACAATAAACCAAAAAACTTATCTTCTTCGTATCGACCAATATCTCTTACCTGTAGCATCTGTAAAATAATGGAAAAAATTCTAAGCAAAAGATTAAAATGGTACTTAGAAAAGAAAAATCTCCTTACATCCATCCAAAGTGGGTATCGATCAGAACGGTCTACAATAGATAACATTATAGCATTAGAATCTGAAATACACAAAGCTTTTATACATAAACAAAAATTAATAGCAATTTTCTTTGACATCACAAAAGCATTTGACACCACGTGGACATATCACATCTTAAAAACAATGAAGAGTTGGAAAATAGATGGTAAATTCCTAGCCTTCGCCAAAAACTTCCTGGAGAACAGAAGTATAAAAGTTAAAACAAACGGTGTCATGTCAACTAAGAAATCACTGGAAAATGGTATCCCTCAAGGATCTGTATTAAGCCCCCTGCTATTCTTAATAGCAATCAACAACGTATCTAACCATTTTATGCTTCCAGTAAAAGCAAACCTTTACGCCGATGATCTTGTAATATATATGAGAAGTAAAAACCTAAAATCAGCTGCATCAATATTACAAAATACACTAAATAAATTAGAAGGGTGGTCTTTAGATATAGGCTTGAGATTTTCAACCGAAAAAACTAAAGTAATAATATTTGACAAAAGAAAAACACAACACCACTTAAATTTAAAACTTAACGGAAATACTCTTATAACAATCAACGAAATCAAATTTTTGGGAATGACATTCGACTCTCAACTAAAATGGACATCGCACATAAATGAACTAATTAAATCATGCCAACAGAGAATAAATCTTCTAAAAGTTCTTTCCAATCACAAATGGGGCGCAGACACAACTATTCTTCTGCGATTATATCAAGCTCTAATTAGAAGCAAACTAGATTATGGATGTATATGCTACGAAACTGCTACTAAAACTCAAATGAACAAACTGGACATCATCCAATCCACAGCATTACGCATAGTTTTCGGAGCTTTCAGAACCACGCCAATTAGCAGCCTTCAAGTCCTAGCAGGAGAACCGCCATTAACTCTCAGAAGACAATATTTTTCAATGTATTGTGCTACTAAATATCTCAGTGCAAAGGAAAACCCGTTTATAACAAGCCTAATAAGGAGCAACCCTCCAAATCTGTACTCAAATTATTGCCCTAGAAACTTACCTTTCAATGAACGAATAAATCGATTTGAATTCGATATACATCAATTGAGAGCCACTTCTACAAACAGATGCCAGTCTCCTCCCTGGAAAGTTCAAATACCAAAAGTAGATTTTACCTTACTTAACTATCCCAAACATTCACACAATCCTTCTGAAATACAACAACAATTCCGGTCTACCATCTCCAGATACCCTGATTTCAAACTAATTTTTACTGATGCCTCTAAAAGCAGTAATGGTGTAGCTGCTGCAGCTATTTTTGAAGACAACACCTCTGTCACCCGTCTAGCCAAGGAGTGTAGCAAATATACTGGAGAACTGCAGGCAATCTTCAACGCACTGAACCAATGTACCAGCATTGATACAAACTTTCTTATTATATCAGATTCTGTAAGTGCCTTAAATGGTGTCAAGCAGATGTATCCTACTCATGCCAATTTAGCATTAATAAAAGACATGCTATACAATGCCCAAACATGTGGTAAAAACATAACATTTTTATGGGTACCATCCCATGTTAGGATAAAGGGTAATGAAGCAGCTGATAAAGCAGCAACAGAAACTATCAATAACATGACAATTCCTATTATGCAAAACATACCAATTTCAGACCAAAAAACATTAATAAAAACTTACATGAACAAAATCTGGCAAGTAAAATGGAACCAAACAGAAGCAAAATTAAAAAGTATCAAACCAGATGTTACTTCTGCTTTACTACCGCTCCCAGCTAAAAGACATGACCAAGTAGTTATTAACAGACTGCGGCTAGGTCATACAAAATTTACACATGGATACATCATCTCCAAGGACCCTCAGCCGATTTGCCACATCTGTCAAATACCATTTTCAGTGCAACATATAATGATAGACTGTCCAGTGTACTCAACAGCAAGATCGACAGCAAAACTAAAACACAATTTGAAAGAAACTCTAAAAGAAGACATCAGCAATACAATAAATTTTATCAAAAATTGTAAACTGTATAACAAACTGTAACATAACATAAAATGTTTGTATTTTACAAAACTGTTATGTAAATTTTAATAATATACTAAATGTAACTTTTCTAAAATAAAGATATACCACCCGCTAATAACCCTAGGGGTTGATGCGGTAAAAAAAAAAAAAAACATATTTAACATGCCACGAAAGACTGAATCTAATGAAAACCTTTGCACATTATGATATACGCGTAAGACAATTTTGGAATCAACGTTTTCCAGGGGGTTGGATTGGCAAAAGGGGTCTAATAGAATGGCCGGCCAGATCACCGGATCTTTCGCCTTTGACTTTTTTTTGTTGGGATACCTAAAATCAAAAATATACGCTACTCCGCCTGCAGATCTTACAGAGTTGCGACAAAGAATTGTGACAAAATGCCGATTATTGACACCGGAGGTATTTGAAAATTACAAAGAGGCTTTGAAAAAAGACTGTTTTATTGTATGGATGTCACAGCAGGTCTTTACGAACATTGAATTGGTTAATTTAATAAAATTATATGTTTTTTGTTGTTACTGATGTTCAACCAATAAATTAGATATTCTGTAAATTAAAAAAAAATAGAGTGTCGTGTACAGAAAAAAAATATCTTTTAAAAGGTGTGCCCCTCGGCCACACTTGCTATTAAAAAAAAACTGGAGGTTTGGACGCGGGGCAGTAGTGGGTTACATTTGGGGGCACAAATTTTGCATGAAAATTCGTCTCCCTCTCAATACAAATTGACGTGTTTTTTTAAATTTTGAAGAAACTTGGTTTCTGAGCTTCTGGAGCAGGGTGAAATTTTCGTTGAAACACACTGTATAGATTCTTACTATATGATTGTTGGAAGGTAGTAAAAGTACAAAATTTTTTACAATAATCTATCAATTAAAACTTTTCATTAAAATTTTACAAATACTGGAATTTTTTATCTTGTTTGCTCGTAACGTTGGTATATGAAAGGTAATTTAAACCTATTTAATACATTGCTAGCAATTAAAGTCTAGTTAAAATTTTTGGAATGACGCTTACGTAATGCCGTGCTAATTGGTTGGAGCAGTTTATATCTGCGTATACAAAGTTATGCACATGTATTTAAAAGTTTATAATAAAACTTTGCTACAGTAAAGTATAACAAGTTATATACTTGTTCTATCTGGAGTATCTCTAATCCGGAACTGTCTTAGTTGGTCCATCAATCAATCAATCAAATCACTGAGTCGAGAACGAAATGCATGATTCTTGATAAATTTTAGATTTGCCTCAATTCTCGATAAAGACGTGCACAACAATTTATCAAGGATAAGTTGACAATTTATTAATCATAAAACCATGACTAAAGATCAAAACGTAAATAACTTCCTCCTCGTTGTGATAAAAAAAAATTAATTGTATTTATTTTATTGATAAATAGCAGCTGGCATACTCATAAAATTGTTACGATGATCTTGTAGTAAAAAGTTTAACTAGACTCGATGTGTCTATAAAAGCTGTTTTTATTTGTTTAATGAAAATGTATCAAATGATGAAATTCTAAATCAGTTTGCATATCTATTATGCTGTATAATACTTTTTATTCATTGTTCAAGTAAAAAACAACAATAAATAAAAACAGAAGTGCAGCTAATTTATTTGTTGTCATCATTCTCTTTATTTTATCAATATACGGTATTCTCGGACTTCCCGAATTTCATTTCTCCAGAAGTTTCTATCTTGGGTTATAGCAGTATCAATCCTTTTTACCGGCATCTCCTGTCTAAGTGTCTCCCATTAGGTCTTCTTTGGTCTTCCACTTCTACTCTTCTAAGGAACCAGCAGATCAGCAATTATTCGAATTGAGTGATTAACGTCTTATATTTTGTTTTCTGTTTACCATATCCCAATTGCCATTTCTTTTTGTCATAGATATCTTCTCCAGTGAGGTCTGTTTTTTCCAATTATGGTGTTTTTATTTATCCATTTCACTGTAATCTAGGAAGTCCACTTTTCTTCCTTTTATTCGGTTTCCATTTCTAAGTTCTTAACGGTATTTTTGTCTCATCCATCCTTCGAATATTGTCTGTTAGTGTTAATCTGCAGCCTCTTTTTCAAAACATAATTTACAGTGCATTTATTCTGTTTTCGTTTCTGTTATTTATCACCTACGTCTTTGAGCGATACAATGAGCAGCTTCCCTCTATGATTTTAAAGATTTGCTGTTTAGTTTTACTTATAATATCATATAATCAAGTGTAATTTTCGTGTAATTGACTTTATTTTTTTATTTTAAACTGGGTAGTAGAAACCAACGACAGACTTTCTAACAATCTATTGAAAACCCACAGACGTACGGTACTTTAGCATAAATGAGATTTTGAAATACGCCATCTTAACTACAGACCTTGTACCGGAATGTAAATACTGCTTATATTATTTTTACACTAATTTTACCTTTGGATTCAATAAAAAACCACCCCTCACCCTCAATTTTAACTATCATAAATATTATTGTCACCTTTTGTACCATACATGATGTAAGGTTGGGTTAAACTAGTAGTAATAGAATATGTGTTTTTTTAGCTTTATAAAGATTGTACTTTACCGGTGACCTGATGATGACCAGAAAACTGTAGTAGTCGTCTCTTACTAAATCAATATATTGTGAGTAAATCTGTCATTTATTTCTACTATGCAGTTTGAAATAGACTCACACGAATAAACAATTCATTATTTTTCTTTATTTTATTTATTATATCCTTTGTTTATTATATCATTGTATCCTTTGTTATAGGCCCTTCAGCTCTTTTGCGGTAGTTCCAATGTTCATATATTACATTTTATTATAATTAATTTTTAAGTCCCAGCTTTCAACTTCTTCTTCTAGCTTTTTGATCATGTAGACGATTTGTCTTTGTCTTCTGCTAAAATTATTTGATCATCAGCAAACAAAAGGCTATGAATATAGTTATCATCAATTATTCTCAATAGTTTAAATAAGGTTGGTGATAGGCAGCATCCTTGTCGAAGTCCTTTATGGACTTTAAACTGTTTTGAGCAGTTTTGCACGACTTTTATTCGGCATTTTTTTTTGTAGGCGTTATCTGCTCTGTAATAAAGAATGCAAGGAGACATGCACCATCGCAACAAGAATAAGAAACTGATATTACATTAAAAATGATATTGGAAAAGCTTTCTAAGTTTTATGACAAAATAACTCAAATCAATATCAGAGTTACCAGACTAGAGCATAGCGCTAAAGGAACTATTCCGAAAATAAAAAAAAAATGCTGCAGAATAACGCCGTGAAACGCAAATGGACTTTAACAACATCAGTTGTCGAGTTGAAAGCAGTACTAGACATTGAAAAAATTAATCTGTGTCTCATTTCTGAAACAAATTTCACTAAATAGTCATATATACAATTTAGATGGTATAGAGTATATTCTACTGTACACCCAGATAATGCAGCTAAAGGAGGAAGCGCTATCATAATTAAAGTTAACATCTTGCATCATGAGGAATTAAAATATGCAACTGAGCACATACAAACTACCAGTACGTGTGAAGATGAAAATAAATACCGTAAATATAAGTTCAATATATTGTCTTCCTAGACACTCCATTAAAACAGAACAATATAAAGAGTTTATGAACACTTTAGGAAAAAGATACATAAACGATGGTGAATTTAATGCAAAGAATACCTACTGGGGCTCTAGGCTAACTATAAGTAAAGAAAAATAACTACAAGTACTAGTAATTACTACAAGTAAATAAATATTGTCAGCTGTTAAAGAACAAAATAGTAAAGTAGGGGAGAGTAACATAAGATGGGACACTTTTTTTGTTCCAACGAATTTTAAACAATCATTAAGGCAAATGAAAAAACAAAATATGGAAACAGAAACTTTATAACATTGACAAGAAACATTTTCATAGATAATATGTAAAAAAACAAAACTTTTTTTTCTAATTTAAAATGCAAAAAACTTTGCAAATGTCCCATTTTAGGCAACCTATATCCTAAAATGGGACATGGGGTTACTCAAAAAGGGACACTAAGTACAACAGTTGATACATGTGAAATAAAGTTCATCTAAAATTCCACAAGTTTCATTTGCCCAAAGGCAACAGTTTTTGCACTGATACCAGTCCTCTTTGCTAGATGCGTAAATACATTTACACACTGCACACAACTCCTTTTCTTCGCGCTCTTTTTTTTGTTCTGAGTCTAGCTTTCTTTTGCCTTTTCCACTTTTATTTTTTGTATTTTCATTCGCTTCAAGTTCATTTTTATACGGAGACTCAGTAAGAATGGTTGATGGTAGGGACCTATTAGAATTCATTTTCTTTTTTCTGCTCCGGGCTACTGGAACAGGACTTATCTGCAATATGCTGATATGCTTTTTCTGAGATTTTTCACTTTCGTCCTGGATTTTTGATGTTGAAGGTTGTGGATTATTTAAGATTCCGGCGTTTTCCTTTGATTTTTTCTTATTCGGGATATTTAGTGACTGATCTTTACCCAGAATGGACACTTCATTGGTGTTACTTTCAATAACTAGAGGGGGAGGGGCTTCAGTTCTGTCGTTTTCTTCCAAAGGTAATTCTGTCGTTTTACTTGGGGCAAATTCGTATTCCTGAAATATGTCGGGGTTGTATGGCCATATGCCAGCTGCTCTAAAACCATTCATAGCAGTTTTAACAGAGGCTGCCTGTGAAAAAGCATCAGTTACCGCTGCAGCAACCTGATATATGCCAAAAGTACGTCCAGGGTGGTTTTTCATCCATCTATTTAGCCCAGCGTCGTAGAATGTCATAAAAGGTTTAAAAAATGACACATCTAATGGCTGCATTTTGTGCGTGCAATGAGGAGGCAAGCTTAAAAGGATAAGATGGTTTTCTCTTGCAAAATTGATTACGTCTAAGCTTTTGGTGTGCGAGACATGACCGTCTAATATTAATAGGACTGGTTTTTCGGCAGTAGGTCTTACATTATCCACAAAATATTTCAAATATTTCAAAAAAACGTCGCGGTCCATCCAGCCCTTATCTTGAGCAAATGCTACACTTCCATTGGGAGCATTATCCATAAGCTCAGGTTTTATCCTCTTACGAGCAAAAATAAATGCTGGTGCTAGAAAATTTCCCGTCGCACTCATTGCACAGACGAGTGTGGTGTTCACTCCTCGTTCGGCACTTGTTAGCCCTCCTACCTGTCGTTTACCTTTCTGAGCTAGTACTTTAGACAGCTTTTGTACTGTTGTTACTCCTGTCTCATCCACATTCCATATTCGATCAGGAGACAAATCATACTTGGCAAAGATGGCTTCTAAATTTTTGAAAAATGTCGAGACAGCATTTTTGTTGAAGCCCGTCGCCCTTGCGTAGGACGTTGCTTCTGGTTTTCTAAGAGAAATGTTCGAATGACGGGACAGGAAACAATAGAGCCATTTTTTGGAAGCCATTCTTGTCACTTGGTTGAAGTTGTTGGGGATGCCGTTAATTGCAGCGAAATCGAAGGCTAATCGACGAAGTTCTTTATAGGAAACTCCAAAGAATCTTGATTCCATTTCCAAAACGTATGCTATAATTTCCTGTTCTTGCTGTTCATTGAAAACGCTACGAAATCTGCCCAGATGTTTTTCGCTGTTCTGTACCGTTTTATTTTTATTTCCCGTTCTTCTTGCGAGGGTACTTTTTGGCACATTGTAACGTTCTGCCGCGTCTCTGATGGAAAGCTCTCCTTTATGGACCTTGACAATCGCCTGCGACATATCTGTTTGAGACCACTTGCCGCGATTGGTTTTTCTAACATATTTGTATTTTTCTGGGCATCTAGAAACAAGAAAAAATGCTGTTTACTATTCACATAGTAACTCTTTAAATAACCCTACTAACCGATAACACTTTATAAAAATATGTTTTATTTTTATTGTAATGCATACCAAATATAAGAGAAGAAAATAGAATAAGTTACCTAAGATGGGACGTCTCGACTTAGGAAACTTCTTTCTGTCCCATCTTAGGAATAATGAATATACAAAAAAATTTCATAACCCTACTTATCAGCAGTCGAAAATAAAATCATGCAACCATAGCAATATGTACAGTATAAAGTACCTAATGTTATGCCAAATAAAGAAATAAAACGCACTTACATTTTCCGAGTAAAAACACGCCTCGAATAAACCAGAATATTTTAACGAATGGCACGATAACAAGCAACGGCTTCTCACAGGACACTGCGAGATCGATGATGGCCGATATTCGTAAAACTTGTTCATACTGAAGGAAGGTTTCCGCACGGGACGGTAGATGTCAGTAGCCTCACAGAATAGACGGGCAAATTACGTGTCTCATCTTAGGTTACCGTCCCGTTTTAGGTTACTCTCCCCTAATACCTACTGGCCTACCGACAGGAACAAAATTCCAGACCTGATAGATTTCTTTATTTACAAAAATATCTCAGCTAACTATCTGGATATCAATGGACTACTAAAAAAATGATTGGGAAAGCTTCAAAATAAACCTTGAACACAAAATTAATCTGCTAAAATAATTCCATTGAGAAACACAAGGCAACTTGATGACGAATTATAAGTTTTAATAAAAACTATATTGGAATATACTCCCGCAATAACTTCTAGAACAAAAGGTAACCAATATCCAAAAGCAATCAGAGAACTTATAATTGAAAAAAGAAAGTTAAGAAAAAGATGGCAGCAATATAGAGCTTCACGAGACAAAACTAGTCTAAATAATGCTACACAAAAACTAAACATGGAGATACAGAATATAAAAAAATTAACAATTGATTCCTTTTTTAAGTAATTTAACAGCTGAACAGAACACAGATTACTCGTTATGGTAGGCAACAAAAAGAATGAAAAGACCAATTATTCATTCTCCTCCTATCGAGTTGAAAAACGACAACTGAGCTAGAAGTAACGAACAGAAAGCAAAACGATTTGCAGATCATTTAAAAGGCACGTTCAAACCCAACGACAATGATAGTAAAGAACTGAAATGAGAAGAACCGTTCCAAAGCGAAGAAAGTATAAGGTTGACAGCATTTAGAGAAGTATGAACAGAAATAAAAGAGAATATAAATCCTAAGAAAGTTCCAGGATAAAAACTTTTAAAATAGCTACCAAGAGAAGCCATAGTTAAGCTGACATACCTAATAAATGCTGCTCTTAGATTGAGATATGTTCCCAGACTCTGGAAAGTAGACGAAGTCATTATGATCGCCAAACCAGGTAAACCTCCTAATGAAGTTACATTCTATCTACCAATATTACTTCTTTCAGTGATGTCAAAACTATTTGAAAAACTTCTATTGAAAATATTAAAACCAATAATAGAAAGAAAAAATCTTACACCAAATCATCAGTTTGGTTTCAGAAATAAATATTTCACTATAGATCAAGTTCACAGAATAACGAATATAATAAAAAAACATTAGAAAAAAAGAAACTCTACTCTACAATCTTCTTGGACGTAGCACAGGCGTTTGATAAAGTCTGGCATGAGGGTTTAAACTATAAACTAAGAACGTTCATGTCTAAACAGTATTCAGAAATCTTAGGATCATACATTGAGAATAGATATTTCAGAATAAAACAAGAAGTGTACACCGATTTAAGGGAGATCAAAGGTGGCCACACGGGAGTGAATTAGGTCCGGTCCTGTACCTATTGTATACAACCATACTAGCGATAAGAGAAACTAGTGAAGAAACGACTGATAAGCTGCAACTATCAGTAAATACAATACATAAATGGACCAGAAAATGGCGAATAAAATTAAATGAGACTAAATCTGCATATTTTAACTTTAGAAATAAAATAGAAGCTGCGCTGGAAAGTCCATATCAAAAAGAAAAGTACGGAGTACCTTTTTATGTACGGAGCTTAAGTAGCCTAACTTCCATTCCTCCGGTATTTTTCCATCAAATAAGCATTTGTTAAATATTTGTTGTAATTCTTGTAATAAGACCGAAAAGGCATGTTTTAACAGCTCTGCTAGTTGCTAAATACAATGAAACATACTAAAATTTAGTACAAAAAATGCTAGTAAAGATATTGCGTATATAAATTAAAAATGATTAAAGTTATTTATATTTCTATACTTTGGACCACCCTGTAAACACCCAAGCAATATTGATTGATTGCTGCTGCTCATTGATATTGTGCTGTCAAAGGAATCTTAAATATCAGTAGTTATTTGTCAGAGGTATAGAAACACAGGCACTACGCTTCACAAATTATTATATCAGAAATACTAATCCTTTTTATCGTATTTCACCTTTCCCAAATATAAAATCGGCTTCTTTCACTAGCGCGATAATAAATAACCCGGCTTATATCTAAATATACACAACTGTATGAATGGGCCGAGATAATCACATAATTGTACGTGAGACGTGTAAAGCATCTTGTTAAAGAACGTCAGTACACTCTAAAGCCTAATAAATTATTTCAAATTGCTTAATTATTTCGAGTATGTGCGTTGGCCTATTGATATAGTTAACATTTGGGAGTTAAAATTGATTGATCGTTATCACGAAATGATTAACAAAAATATAATTTTAAAATTTTGACCAAAACACGATTATGGGTTAATTAAAAAATTACGTTTTACGTATATACATATTTCTACATTACAGCCTTAAAATTGCTTTGATTGTTTTCTCTGCAACTTGCCACACCAGTTTAAAATAATTTTGCCCAATTACAGAATTTTGTAAAAATTTTAACTATATTTATTTTTAACATCCAAAAAGTTTTCGAATTGAGTTTTTCTGGTTTAAAGTTTCTTTCCTAAGTATATCCCAAAGCTAAACTTTCCGTGAATCTGTACATAGGCGAAAAGAAAATAAACGGAAAAGAAAAAAGCATGCCTAAAGTACATTTCGAACACTACCGTTACAACAAGCGAATACAAGAGAATAAGAAATGAAATACATGCACGTGTAAGTAAAATTAAAAACTAGCACTGAGAAAGCTTCTCAAAAGAACTAAAGTACGATTTTTATGGTTTAAAAAAAATATAGCGTTATATAAAATGGCCAAAGAACGGAGGTGGAGGAATTAATAGACCCGACACATCAAAATGGATGGATGTGTAACAAGAAGTAAATGTGAGTGACACTCTAAACGAGCGCCACTGTAACAAAATTAGAAACTATGAGTGTAATGGAATGAAGTAATGTAATATAAATATGTTAATTAAAGAAAATTAAAGATTGACTAGCAAACTATGTCGAAGAATGACCAATTGACACTCAAGGAAGGATTCGGTCAATTTGCATGCCATTCAGAGACAGTTAAATGAGAATAAATGTGGAAAGTAGACAAAATTGGATAAAGTGATGAGACTATGAGTAATAAGGTCGGGAAAATTACTCTAATGAATGTGTGGGAGCCAGGAAAGTATCAATTATTATTTCTCGAGGTATTATACTTTGCTAGAGTTATTTTAATTTCTTAAAATAGAAAGAAATGTGGTAATAAAACATCTAGTATGTACAACATAATTTAATCCCTACTTAGTTTTAATAATATTTATAGATATAAAATAAAATTAGACCATATTACTCTTCATCTATATCTACAGTTAAACTAGTTTAATAACAGTAATGAAATCCCTAAATTTATACACATAAAAAGCTAAACTTCCTAAAAATAATGAATACCCTAACTTTAAATTGTATTGATTATACGAACGAAAAGAGTAACAACACTAACTATGAACAGATAGTCTACTAACCTACTGGAAAGAGTACTTCCGTAACCAGCATTCGAACCAAGAGAAAATTTCAATGTTTCGCCCTGATGGAGTAAATTCCAGTTATCTTAATGTAGCAATTCAATAGAAATATAACACTATTGTAATAATTATGAGAATAAAAATAATAAAACCCAAGTTATAAACATATAGTCTACTAGAAAGATTATTTCTGTAACTTCGGCGTTCGATCCAAGAAATAACAGCAAGTAAAATGGAGATTTACGCTGATGAAGTAAATTCTAATTATATTAATATTTTTAGACAAAAGCAAGAGATGTAATACTCTCTATGCTTAATGTGTACACTGTTACCTGAAATATGTGAAAGAATGGCGGTATTACACCATCCCCGGATACATAAATTATTATTAAGCAAAATTACTGGCGAGTATTATTAAATAAAGTTACATGTAATGATTTAAAAATAATAATAACAAATGTAAAACCTAGAGGAGCAGATTATATACTCTACTACTCTACTCCGTGGCGTTACAACCCTTCATGGGTTTTAGCCGACTCGACAACATGCCTCCACTGTTTTCTGTCTTTAGCAACCTCCATCCAATTCTCCACCTCCATAGTGCTTAGGTCTCCTGCTATTTTATCTCGCCACCGGAGACGAGGGCGTCCGCGTGTCTCCTTCTAGTTGGGACTTCCTCCCACAACAGTCTTACTGTTCGTTCGTCAGAATGTCTTCTGAGGTGTCCTGTCCATTGGAGCCTTCTGGACTTTATTTCTTTTATGTTTTTGGCGTCTGGGTAAATTTCTTCGAGCTCTTTGTTAGAGTCTTATCCTATATTGTCCTGATGCTTCATCCAGCACAGGGCCACAAATCTTCCTTTGGATTTTTCTTTCCAAACACATAGTCTCTCTTGGTTTGCCTTTGTTGTCGTCCACTTTTCACTTCCATACATCAAAACGGGTCGTATGATTGTTTTATAGACCTGTATCTTTGTACATCTTGTTAGTTTTTTCGATTTTATAAGGTTTTGGAGGGCAAAAAGACATCTGTTGCCAGCCTGGATCCTGTTGTTTATTTCTTGTGATCCGTTATTTTCTTCAGCTATTGTTGTTCTAAGATACTTGAATTCTGTAACACGCTCAAAGTTAAAGTCATCGATGGTGATGTTCTGACCGATTCTGTCTCTGCTTTGGTTATTGCGGCTCATATACATATATTTCGTCTTGTTTTCGTTGATTCGGAGCCCCATTTTCTCTGCTTCCTTCTCGAACCTTACGAAAGTCTCCTTCATCCTTAATCGTGTGTTTCCTATTAGATCGATATCGTCTGCAAATGCCAGTAGTAAGTTTGGTCCGTCTCGATGAAATACTGTATTCGGTTTTTCGGTTCTTGCACTTCTTATTATGTGTTCCAGAGCTAAGTTGAAGAGTTGTGGTGAAAGTGCATACCCCTTTTTTAGTCCATTGTTTATTTCAAATGTCTCCGAGTATTGTTGTCAAACTCTCACCTTACATCGTAACCGTTCCATACACATCCGTATCAACCAGACTTTTTTTTTGGAAAGCCAAATTCCTGCATCGCAGCAGATTATATAGTACAGTTAAATGGCAAAATAATTTAAAATATGTATTCACTAAATAAATTAAACTTACCAAACCCACAAAAATGTTCGACTAATTATTAAAAAAAAAGGGGTGGAAATTGTCCTACCGGTTCCGGTGTGATTCTTGGAGGTGCAGACCATAGGAGAACTCCCACTCTGGTGAACCAAAGCCTAATCCTTAGTGAAAATGATATCCAAAAAAAAAACCACAACTTAAATTTACAATTCTCCCTCGTTTGGCTTCTGATGATAGCCGTCTATTTAATTAGTTGGTAGGGTTGGCGGGTTGGCTAAAAAGCAAAGATTCTCCAATTATTTTCCGTTGCCTAAGGTATGAAAAAAGGGCTAGAAAAATAGAACAAGGTTTTTAAACATATAAAAGAAGATGAAAATGAAGACAAAAAGTTTGTGAAAAATTACTATGGCTTTAAATTAACTCGGATATTTATTAGACATTAAGAATCGAAAATAGGTATAATCCTTATTAGAGAATAATATATTCTTAATATTTGGCCGCATGGAAAAAATTTAAGTTTCAACTAACCGGTTAGATGATGGAATAAATCCCACATAAACAACAAAATAATAAGTAACTACATAAAAATAATCTACTTCCCATATTAATCGATCTCCTTAAAAAGTTAACACATTTTATTCCAATAAAATTCATATCACTGACCAACACCAGCTGTGCACAACCGACCTATCCCTCGAAGTGGAGTCTTTCTGATGCACAGCTCTCTGGCAAGTCTCTATGAGGCAAATACAGGAACTGAAAACCTCTGAAGGTAAATATATTACTCGTAGTGATCATGAATTCTTCTTCTTCAGGTTCCTTCTCCTATCGGAGGTTGGAAATCATCATCGCTATTTTAATTTTATTGGCCGCGCTTCTGAATAATGCTAATGAGCTGCAATCAGTATTCATGAATTCAGAGATCATGAATTAGTATTTATTAAATATAAACCAATCATTAAACGGTTTCGGGATCAATGACGTGACGGTAGGTTACAGATGGATTGACTATCTAAAGAAGTTATAGACAGGAGAACAACAAATGACGTTGGAAGAGAAAACAAAAATTACCATAACCGACGAAGTTCACATAAGCAAGCATGAAGTACAAAAAACACTTGAAAACCTAAAGATCAAAAAAGCTGCAGCTAAAGGTAGGCTACAAAGGAATTATTAAGATTTGGTGGAGCGGCAATGGCGGATTAACTGACAACATTAATTACCAAGAATATAAGACACAATAAAATACCAAAAGACTGCTAGAAAACTATAAAAATAGTAATCAGTAAAGAGCCAATAATATGTAAACTGAAAGTCAATGGAGCATTGAACAAGTAATGGGAATAATATATTTACAGAAATCTACATAAATTTTGTTATTTTATTGTTAATGTAACTACCTGTATATAGCAAAAATAATAATTTTTGAAGTTCTACTTCTATACGCGCGCTCCGCATTGGAAATTTGTATGGGAGTGAATCTGTGAAATCATTACATATGTAAGATAATGAGTAAGAGATAGACAGAAGATATATTTTCTCTCTCTTCCTCTCTCGAATATAAAAATGTTCCTTTTGTATATATATTTAATATTATATATATATATATATATACATATATATATATATATATATATATATATATATATATATTATATATATATATATACATATAATATTATATATATATAATAAAATATTTATTAATATTATTATTTATGTGATATCTTTTGTATTATTTATTAAATGTTTATAATTATATTAGTCTTTTGTATTTCAAAATAATAATCTCAATAAATCACTGTATGACCCAGTACTGTCAATTTTGAAATATAGTAGTATAGTGGTCAGTATCCCCGCCTGTCACGCGGGAGACCGGGGTTCGATTCCCAGTCGGGGATGACTTTTTTATTAATATTATTACATGGTAAATTAAACATATGCGTAAGTAGAAAAGTTATGTATATTATTGTCATTTTTAAATACTTATGAATATTGCATTTTAATTTGTATTGTATTATTATATTGAATTATGTTGCAGTGTATTGTATTGTATTTTTATATTATTAACAAAATCAACAATGAATTTTACTGCAGAGTATGTGTAAAAAATTTTTTTGCATTCAACTCCTTTTATACATACATTATATATATTCCGAAGCTATTTTCTTGTGGCATTTTAAAGTAATTACTATTTAAATGTAATAGATGAGATAGTGAAAGAATGTAAGAAAACATTTAAGAAATACTGCATTGGTTGGAACAAAATGCAAATGATAAATGCTGAGATGTGTATATTTGCAGACGACATAGTATTAATTGCGGAAACTGCAGAAAAACTAAAATACAACTTAGAGAAATGGAACCTAGAAGCAAGCAAATACAACTTAAACGTAAACAAAGAGAAGACTCAAATAATGAAAATATCAAGGAAACAAGGGACGGAAGATCAAATAGAAGTAATGATAGACCAACAAAAAATAATACAGACAAATTCATACAAATACTTAGGAACAGTAATCAACAACAAAGGAGACATCGAGGATGATCTTAACAACAGAATGGAAAACACAGGAAAACTATTCCAAGCACTAAATAGAGGATTCCTTAATAACAAAGAAATATCAACAAAGACCAAGATGACAATATACAAAACAATATATAGACCTTCAGTGACATATGGAGCAGAGAATTGGATTATAAACAAAAGACATCAGAGCAGAATTCAGGCAGCAGAGATGAAATACCTCAGAAGAACGATAGGAGTAAAAAGAACTAATAGAATCAGAAATGAAGAAATAAGAGAAAGACTCAAAATCAAACCGATACTCGAGTCAATCAAAGAGAAAAAATTGGCATGGTTCGGACATCTAACCCGGATGGACAATAATAGACAAAATCCACAAGGAAAATAATTCCTGTAGCTGGCTGTATACCACGTATAACAAAAAGAGGTTAGTCTTTGTATGTGGGTATATTTTATTTTATAAAAACCCTTAAAAGGGCAATATTAAAAGCACGAACGTTTTCGGAACAACTGTTCCATCATCAGGTTAAAATACCTAAAATAAGTATAAACCATTTAATTACAGCAAACGTGGTTTAAAATTTTGACTAAGGTTAAAAAACAAAATGGTTATACTTACAGGTTACCATGCCTGAGCCACCAAAATATTTGGGTAAAAACCCTTTAAAATGTAATGTGTTACCAAAGATTGTACATGATGTTGATAATATTATATGATGTTTAATATTTTAATTAAATTTTACTTCAGGTAACATACACCCATGCTTAAGTGAGTTCCAGTGTCCGGAGAGTAAACCTCTTCAAACGGACTTCAGCTGGTAACTGATTGATAAGATACCCATGAACGGTGTCAAAAACAAAATGTCAATGTACCATGAAACAATATTAGTTAAACATTATATTACTACAGCCAAAAGATTAAAAAACTTTGATGATGTTAAAATGATAACAGCAATCCAGGTGTTGGGATTTAAATTTTTTTTTCTATAATTATTTAATATTGGATATAAAAGATGTGAATTACTGGTGTTGTTGAAGGTCATGTTTAAGAGAATGACGTATGCATTAGGCAGCTTATGTTACTCTTTATCGTATGGAGTGTGGTCTAAAAAGTGTAATTTGTGACGAATTAGCTTAAATATATGGAAATGTCCTTTTATGTTGCTAAAGCAAAGGGTTTTTACCCAAATATTTTGGTAGCTCAGGCATGGTAACCTGTAAGTATAACCATTTTGTTTTTTAACCTTAGTCAAAATTTTAAACCACGTTTGCTGTAATTAAATGGTTTATACTTATTTTAGGTATTTTAACCTGATGATGGAACAGTTGTTCCGAAAACGTTCGTGCTTTTAATGTTGCCCTTTTAAGGGTTTTTATAAAATATACCCACATACAAAGACTAACCTCTTTTTTTTTTTTAATAATAGGCAAGTAAAAAGAGTGTGGGACGATAAACCAATACGGAAGAACAGAAGAGGAAGACCCATTAAAGAATGGAACAGTGACATCTCGCAGAAACTGCAGAGTAAGGGTAAGACTTGGCAGGAAGCAACACAGATGGCATCCAATAGGAAGGAATGGAGAAAGTTCGTTAAGAGCTAGGACACCTCAGAAGACTGTCAAATATTGTAATTTAATGAATTGTATTGTAAACGGCCCAACACCGAAAGGTACAAATGGGTTCTACTGGTTAAGTAAAGTAAAGTAAAGTACTATTTAAATGGGAATAAGCCACAATTGAAGTTTAAAATGAGTTTATTGACGTTTCAATTTCCACTTCGGAAATCGTTCTCAAAATACAAACATTAGTAATAAAAATAAATACCTTATTAGTTATCGTTAAGGCTTAGATGTGACATTTCATTTTTTTTTTATATCAAACTTTATATCATTTTTTAAATAATTTATCTACAAAATTTATAAAGATCATATTTCCTCTTGCTATCATTGTAGAGTATTTATTGTTGTTAATGAAACTGCGAAAGTTCTTGTGAGTACTGGTATCCGTTACTAAACTCGTTTAAATTTAATACAGGTACTACATTTAACCTAGTTGTATATTTCAGTTTCACAACAAACTAACCAGTGGGTAACCATGGATTTAATATAAAAAATAAGGTACCTTCTATTATACTTAGAGAAATGGGTACGCCAGAACATCTAATGTATTTATTACAAAAACTATATATGTAAATAATACTGTTAATGTAAGAGTTAATAATGTGGTTTCGAAAAACTTCAAATGAAAATCTGGAGTTCGAGAGGGATGCATAATATTCCATATTCTATTCAATATACATAGTGAACATATTTTACGTCAAGTTTTTGAGAAATGGCAAGGTGGAGCAACGACAGGAGGAAGAAAAATCAAAAACCTGCGTTATGCTGATGACACTGTTATATTGGCGTCATCACCAGAAGAACTGGAACAAATTATGAATAGACTAGACCATTCCATTTGTCTTGTGCCACTCTCAATTTCGAAGCCCAAATCCTAGCCGAAATCCAAAGACTGGGTAGCCTTTGGAAAACTACGAGACACACTTAGGGCCAACATTACCGGTCATGACCTATGGGGTGGAAACTATGACTCTAACCAAGACAACAACTTCGAAATTGAGATCGAAAATTAGAATATGTCACATTAAATGCACTTCGTTCAAAAAGTATTGTTAAAATAGTTTCCATGACACACCTGATAATCATCAATCTGTCATAAATCAGTGTCGTAAAATTTCAAAATTATTGGAAATTATCTGGTCTCAAATATTGAGGTAATTTTAGCATTTAGAGACTTTTAAAATACAGCGAAAGCAAGGAACTATTACAGAATCATCGAAAATACCAACAGGGGCGGCAACCATAGCAAATATTGTAACAACAATAATATAAAACAAACAATTGGAATAAAAGTGAATTCATTTTGTTTTCAAAATAAAATAACTACTTTGGACAAACCTTTAGCAGAATCGGTGCTAGCGAAACTTTGCCAAACATAAGAGACAAATTGTGGAAAATTAGACTTCGTTTGAAAGAAGCACGACAAAAAAATCTGTGTTTATGGGGGCAGAAAAAATAATTTGTTGTGAATAATTTGAAGTTAAATATTTAAAAGAAATTACATTTTTAACTACTGTTTAACGTTTCGATTTCCTTTCCGGAAATCGTTTTTAAAAAACATTGTTTTAACAGGTTGACTGCCAAGCTGACAATTCTATTTTTTTTTTTTTTTTTCTATTGAACCAAAGTAATTTTTACTAGAAAGGGGTATTCCAAAATAGTTCCGCAAAAACTAAATTGTTATAAATTAAAAAAAAAAGACGACCAAAATTTAAAATCGGCTAAAATGACCGCTTTGGGCTGACTGAGAAAATAACATGACTGTTCTGTCATATGTAGGATGTAGGCATACAAAATAACCTGTTTACGCCAGAGCGGTTAGCTGTAGCGGCCATCTCTATCCTTATGCTAAAGTAATGGTTCGCGCGTTTTAGCTAGTTAGTGTTAGACTATTATTGCAAGTGTGTGCCTTGTTGTATTGTATTGTGTGTGCACTTGTATTGCAAAACTACATTATGTTTATAAATCGGCGTATTTTACGTCTATTGAAATTAGCTGGAGAAATGCCTGAAATAGATGGTAATACCTGCATTATTTGATTGTTTTTCTGAAAATATAAGCTAGATTGTTTGATTTTAGAAGATTCAGAAAAAGATTACGTTTGATTCGTTTGATTCTACAGATTTATATGTACCCTCAAGTTCAGAAGAAATGGACATATTATCTAATTCAGACGATGATGAACATATTAGTCCAAAGAAAAGAAAATGCGGTTTGAAATAAACACATAACACTAACACTTGTGAAGCTCAAGCGGGCCCATCGGGCATTGATAGTAGGGTAAATATCAATCCAATGATAACCGAGCCGCTTAGAGATATCACCAATATGTCCGACGATGAGTTACTACCAGATAATAATAAGAATCATTCAATGGTTAATAGAGGCGATTTTGTGATTGATCAGCCAATTGGTAGCCCAGTTTCAACAGAATGGACAAATCATGTTTAAACAAATTTATATGCAACACAGCAAGTGCTAGGAAATTATGTTTCACAGAATTCGAGGTTACACGCCTGGCAACCAACGAATAAAAAGGAGATGTGTCAGTTCATTGGTCTTCTGGGTTACATGTGCTTAGTTCAAATGTCAGAAAACCCTTATTTCGTAATGATATTGCTTCAACTACTGCTATTAGTCGTAACCACTTTGAGTTGTTGCTTAGAATGTGGCACTTTTCAAATGATAAATATAAAGCGGGAGATAGACTGCACACAATTTACCCACTTGTCGACCTGCTCTTAAGAAAACATCAAGACAAATATACTCCAGGTGAAGTATATTGTATTGATGAAAGTATTGTTCGCTTTCAAGAAAGATTAGTAATGAAGCAACAAATACCTCAAAAAGCACATAAATATGGTATTAAATTATTTAAGTTATGCTGTGGTAAAGGTCATACTTGGAATTTACAAATTTATACTGGCAAAGAAAAAGACAGAGGAGCTTCAGTTCCTAACAAAGTCGTGATGAATCTGTCAAGAAACCTCCTGAATATTACACTAGTCTTGAACTGGCTAATCGTCTACTAGACAACCGTACCCATTTGATTGGAACTTTGAGATCAAATCTTAGAGATAACTCAAAGGAAGTTTTAGATTAGAAATTGAAGAAGGCGAAACGTTTTCCAAAGAAAATTCAAGAGGTGTAGGTGTGATAAAGTGGCATAATAAACGCGATGTTCATATTTGTTCTACTAGGCACACTGATAGTTGTCAACTTATTGAACGCCATACAGGGCCTATAAAAAAACCAGATGCTATAGCGGGTTTACAATGGTGGAAAATCATCAATCGCTTTGTTAGACCAGATTTCCAGCTATAATTCTGCTTTGCGCCGATCATTAAAACGGTATTGTAAAATCGCAGTTGTCTATGCATTTTTAACGACATTGGCGGTCATATTCCCTTTACAGACTCTTTTGTTAAACCGTGCACGGCGGACAATATGACCGCCATCTGTGCCACATTTTTTGATGATAATTTTCATTGCCAATTTTTAGATTTCAAAATTTATCCTATTCTTGATAATTATATAATTTAATTACACCCCTCTCTCAATATTTTGCAAATTATTGTTGTAATTACCTTATTACTAAGACGGAACAAGTATGTAGTGCACAACCAGTACCGAAGAGACAAGGTTAAATTTTACTATCAGCAAAGAGCTCCTTAAAAAAATCTTTTTTGAAATTTTCACGCTCTCTCTTTTGATAATCGCACCTCGAGCAAGGTCTCACTTGTCCTGCCCCATTTCCTGCTCTTGTAATTTACATCTATTTAGCGCTATAAACATTTCATGCTTTTGTTTACATTGTATTAAAACGTTCAATTATACGGCTCTTAATCATAATGGTGCGAGTAAAACTCCAACGCTTATATCAAATTTTTGACTAATTAATTGTTTTTTAGACTAAACTGAGAATGATAAAAATTTTATGTTTACTTGTTTATTCGAAACAAACATTCTAGGTATTTCCTTAATCGTAAAAGATTAGTCTTCACTAGAATTTGAATAAATTATAAGAAAACAAACACGTATTAACAAACGAACCAGAAAATTATTCTAAGAGTTTATAACTATTTTATTTATACCTATTTATAATTTAACTATATTTTATAAAAACATTCAGTCGTGGCTCATAAAATTAACAAATCGGTAGTAAAATAAGGATTATATTACTTTTCATAATATTGATCATTATCAATCATTTAATCATAATTTTCATTATTCCAATCGTTATCATTATAACCATCATGTTCGTTATTATTATTCCTATTTATCCTAGTTTGGATTGATTAAGATCTACAACTAAAAGAGACATTATTAAAGACGATGCGATAACTCTTATAACCTCCTTTAGTCGACACAACTGTATAGACGGGTTTGACAGTTGACAGTCGACAGTTGACATTTGAAATGTGTATAATGGGATATTACAAAAAGATTTTTATCTAGGAATTCATCAATTTTTTAGTGGTACTATTTTCGACTAAACAATGAAAACGTCAAACTTATTATTTTGCTCACGATTTGAAAACTGATCTATTTAGAGGTTTGACGTCAACAGACAACCTTTTTGGAAAATAAAGATGCGCAAAGTGATATATGTTAAAATAAAATCGATTAACATACAAAAAAGTTATTGCAAAATGAACAACAAAATCGCTGTTTTTTGGAATATGGTTAATATAGCTTATTTCAAATTAAGTGGCGAGCCCTTCCACGAAATAATTAATCGCGCAGACAATAGAATATCTATGATCAGACCCATGCAGTGGCGCTGCAATATTAAACAAATTAAATTATTTGAAATCGCACTAATTACAAAATTATTACTCACTTAAATAATAAATGGAGTTTGATTGTACACAGATTTTTTTATAAATACCAAACTTTTTATTTGTTATAATACCATCTTTAATAATTGGTACTCTCTAAAGTTTGGTAAAAGTTAATTTCTAATATAGTATCAGTTACCTTAAAACTGCAATTATAAAGTCATAATTAATGACTCCTTAACGACTCGTTAAGGACATACAAAGAACTGATAAGAATTATTTCCGAGAATTTCTATTCACTGGATTTCAAACGAGTTCATAATTTAGTCTCATTATGCTGTCGTTCTCAACAAGAAAGGTTCTACCACGCGTATTAGAACTATTTTGTAGAATGGAGATGGTTAAGTGTAGTATGAGTAAACAGATCAGATTGATGCAAGAATCCAAAGGAATAGTTTACAATGTATTTAAATATATACAAATACTATTTCCTAAAGATAATCGAACTAGTATTAAATAACGTATGAGTGAAGCTAATGGAGTATCTTTACGTACAGTAGAAAGGATCATTCAACAAGCGAGTATGTTAACAAACGCAGACTCAAATAATACACTAAAATTTTCAACTACAACACTTACTAAAAGGAAACAACAATGACAGACTTGAGAGAGTATGACAAATAGTTCATTAGCAAGACCATTAATAGTTTTCATGAGACTAAACGTTGTCGTGTATCATTGAAGCTTTTGCAGAAAAGGCTTAAAGAGGTGTACGAGTGGACTGGAAGTGTGAGTTCTCTCTAGAAAATTGTGAAAGATTTGGGATTTAAATAAAAGAAAACGAAAGATAATTTTATTAATTGAACGACGTTTGTTAATTGAACAGAATGATATTCGAGCTCTACGCATTAAATATTTGGACAAAATTAAATATTACAGAAGCGAAGGTAAGTCATTATATGTTGATGAAACCTATGTACCTGCAGGACAGACTACGCCAGATAGCTGGACATATGACAGTAGCAAAGGATTATTCAAAAACATTTCAAAAGGAAGTATGTTGATTATCGTACATAGTGGTGGGGAGATGGGTTTAATACAGAATGCCCTTTTGATTTTTAAGTCAGGAGCTAAGACAGGAGATTATCATCATGATATGCATTCAGAAAGTTATGAACAATGGATGAAAGAATAGATAATCCCCAATTTGACTGTTCGATTTGTTGTTATTACCGATAAAGCGTCATATCATAATTTACAAATTAATAAAGCACCCACCAGTAATTCTTAAAAATGAATATATCTTGATTGACAGAAAGTAATTTACCATTTGTAACGTCAATGTTAAAACCGCAATTGAAACCGCAATAAAACACAAACAAGATCATATTCAATATAAATTTGACAAAGTGCTGCAAGAATGTGGACGTGTTTCTATAAAACTTCCGCCATATCATCCAGACTTGAACCCTATAGAAATGGTTTGGACGCAAAATGTAAAATATGTTCCGACTAAGTTAGATTTTTATTAATTATAACACCTAGATCATTATGTGATTACACTGTTTTTAACACGCATCCATTAATAGAGTAAGGAAGACACGGATTATTTTTACCCATGTGAAGAACTACACATGAAGGACTAAGACAAGGATGCTGTATATCCCCAACATTATTCAAAATATACCTCGAAGCAGCACTCAACAAATGGAAGAAAAAATGTACGAATATGGGCATACCACTAATACACTTAACTTTGTACACTCTGTGCTTTGCGGATAACCAGGTCATCATCGCACAGGACTCTGAAGACCTTAGTTACATGATGCGAAAACTATTAGAAGAGTTTACAGAGTGGGGTTTGGAAGTGAATATGGAAAAAACTGAGTACATGAGTCGCGGAGGAGATCAACATAACCTTCTCGTAGAGGAAAATCAAGAGATCAAACTATGTGATAACTACAAATACCTAGGAGTAAAGATCACTCAAGACGGAAAATTAGATGCAGCCATTAAGGAACGAAATACATAGGGAAGGAAAGGCATAGCCTTACTAAACAGCGTACTGTGGGATAAAAACATCTCTAAAGACAATAAAAGAAGAATATACAACACCATAATAAAAAGTATCACAACATATGGATGCGAAGTGTGGCCCCTAAAAGACAGGTCAGAGAAAATGCTTAGAGCAACAGAAATGGACTTCTGGCGCCGCTCGGCGGGAATCTCCAGACGCGACAGAATAACAAACGAGAGAGTCCGAGAAATCATGGGGGTTACACATAATATTGTTGATGACATCAAAACGACACAACTCAGATGGTACGGACACGTAAGGAGAATGCCGGAGAATAGAATACCGAGACAAATTCTTGAATGGCAACCAAGAGGTAGGCGAAGACCAGGAAGGCCTAGAAGAAGTTGGAGAGAAGGAGTTGATAAAGAAATTAGAGAAAGAGAACTGGAGGACGATCTATGGAACGATAGAATGAGATGGAGATTGGAAATCGGAAGACGTCGAAGAACGTTGTAAACCGAAATTATATATATATATATATATATATATATATATATATATATATATATATATATATATGTATATATATATATATATATATATATATATAGAAGAACTACACATTTGTCCACATTAAGAGGCAGCATCCAAGTAGAGCACCATTCCGATATGCAATCAAAGTCATCTTGTAGTAACTGGAAATTACTGAGGGATCAGAAAATAGCTTCGTGTCATCTGCATAGAAAGTTTTGCTGCATTTAATGTGAAATTGTAGATCACTTGAGTATACTATGAATAAAAATGGGCCCAAAATTGTTCCTTGCGGTACCCCACTTAAAACCGTTCTCTCAGAATACAACTGGATTTCTTATGTCGCTGAAAACATCATTCCAATCAATATCAGCCAGTTGGCGATTTACATTTTCAAAATCAATTATTTCATATACCGTTTTATTAACATTAGGATTAGGAGTACAGTACTGTAAGTTAAACAGAATATGAAACGTTATGACTGCATGATCTGAGGTACCTACTGGAGAGCTTATTATGGGATGTGTTAATAAATGGGGATCATTAGAGAATATCAAAAATTATTGATTCTGAAACGAGCCGGCTCCGTTATGAATTGATGTAAATTAGAATTTAATATAAAATCTGTAAATATACTTTTGAAAGTTGTTAAGCCACTAGGTGGATCAGATAGGCCACGAAATGTCTCTAAAATTAAAGTCTCCAATAACAATCAGATTATCTAGCCTAGACAGTTCATCAAGTGATGCGATAAGGGACTCATCATCTGCTAATCTAGAATCGCCAGGCCGATAAACACATACTAGGTGAAAAACAAAAAAGTTTTTATGACATATTTTTAAGCCAAGAAGTTCCAATTAGGGACAGTAATATCAAGAGATGTAACAGAGAAATTATTAGTAATTTCTGAAAACAAGTAGATACAAGTTCCTCCTCCACGTCGAGATCATTTGGTGTTAACCATGTTTTAGTGATAAGAATTATTTGAGCATTTAGGTTTTGAATGTTGCATAAAAATTCATTAAATTTGGAATTTAAAGTAGCTAGATTAGTATAGAAACAGAGCCAATTACGAAAACCTGAAATATCAGAATTAGTGACGAAGGTTTACAATTTTCGGGACACCTTGTATATATTTTATGGTTAAATTTTCCTCTCCATTCGATTATCGATATGTTAGATTATGTTATTTTCTTTAAAATTGTATTTTAAAGATTAATTTTTAAAAATATGATTTAATTTTGTGTCTGATGTCGATGTCTTTTGAAAGACAAAAGTTTATATTTTCAAATAAATGATATTATTACAATTTTAATTTTAAATATTTACAGCGTGACGTAGTCGCAGTTTTAATTTCTTAAGAAATGTCTTTAATGTTGAAGAAAATAATGTGATAGTAAAAGTGTTCGTATTGCAAGATGTTGATTTCATCCTGTATAAATGAAACGTGCCTCAATTTATTGTATCAACACAATAAAGATTTCAATTTTATTTTTTTTAATATCTTTTGCAATGATTTTCGATGTGGTCAATTGTTACCATTTGAAAGTTAATCGAAATTGAAGGACAATTGTAGGTCTTCAGATATTAATAAAATCGATAGTGAAAAAGTGACATAAAACTAAAACGAAAATCCTAGTTTGCTACTTGGTTGATTAGTTATGCGAAACTAGATTAGTTGGTCGCACCAACTGATTGGAAACGATGACGAAATTCCAAGCAGCTTTTGAAACAAACGATCAATTGATTCATATCGCAACAAATAATTGGTTCCAAATTGTTACCGGTGTATTTCTCGTTTTGCACAAACAAAAAGTAACGCACAATATTTCTATAACTTATTGGCGCAACTCCAAATCGATAAACTTATCTCAATCAAAAGTCTAGCTTGAGAAATATTGCAATAGTTTTTATCGATTATCTCCATAGGTTTTGTTATTAAATAATAAGCAATACTACTTTGACCAGGATCTAAGATTATTATTAAAATCTAGTACCGAAACATAAATAATAAGAAAATGGTTAATTTTAATTTTCCCCGATAATTAAATCTTGACCCCTGCTGTATTATGTTCTTGAGAATTACCTGTTTATATCTTGTGTGGGTTCTTTAGAGATGACCATTGATTGTCTTTTTATTGAGATGCTTATATTGCAATTATATAATGTTTTCATACCATACATGGTGTTTAATTATTACTTGTGAATATTGTTTTACAGCTGTTTTCTTGTGGAACCTTAATATAATTTACTATGATTTTATCTCCGCCACAAATTGAAAGCTTTCGATTTATTGAAATGGGGCCGTTCCTTGAAACAAGATACAGAGACAAAACTCAGAGAATTATATAAAAAATATGAAAAAACGAGCTTCAAACTGGAAGCAACAAGGAAGTTGGATCTACTTCTGGATCCTCTAGTGGCGAGGACAATCTCAAAATGTTGTCACTGTACAAGAAAACGGTGCGCCCTGGCGACGAACTGGATCGGTGTCTATAGTTTATTTTTATGAACGAGAGAGTAATTAGCATAATTTTAACTGGTAGCTCCGACCACTCCATGGGCGTGCTCAAGATTAATTGAAAAATTACTTTGAATAATTGTAAAAAATAAATGAATTATTTCAGTGTTATAAAGTGTTATGTGTATGTAAACAAAAGTGACCTCTTTTATCACACACTATATTAGAACTGACTGGCCTACATTAAAAAGGGTTTTAAAAAATTCACATTTTTTTTAATTTTTAAAAATTACAAAAGAGAAAAACAGTTGTTAAAACCGTCTAAGGTATGTTAAATAGATGAATAAAAATATTAATATAAAACTTACAGCTACTTGTTACAAATCCAAATCAGATTCAGAAGATGAACTTTCAGAACCAAGATTTATGATAACTGGCTCGATCATTTTATCAGTAATATTGTCCAGCTTCCACATTTTTTCCTCTTCTTTAATAGTGTGATTTACTGCCTTTTCCCAGTTTTCAGGTTTAACATTATTTACGGCCTCCAAAAACAACTGTTTAACATCATGAATTTTAAAAGTGGTATTTTTCTTGAAACTTCACTCTTTATCGGTGCCCATACCAGTTCAATCGGGTTTAATTCACAATGATATGGTGGGGATCTAAGTACTGTCATTCCACGATTTTTGGCAATTTCATCAATTTCGTATTTTTTAAATTTTTCTTTATGAAGGGCACACAACGAATAAAGTTCCTTTCTTATAGATCCGGGATGGTACGTAATATTTTTTGAACTCAGCCAATTCTGCAAGTCTTTTTTTAACCACTTGGTTGTGGGCAGTCCTTCTATAAGTCTGGAGTGATAACTTGCATTATCCATTACTATTACACAGTTCTTAGGAAGAAGATCTATCATTTGTTCGAACCATTCTTGAAAGACATCAGCGTTCATGTCTTCATGGTAGTCACCGGTACGAGTTGATTTAAAAGTTAATAAACCACCTTCAACAAAACCGTCTGAACTGCCAATGTGTACTATTATCAGCCTGCGTCCCTTTCCTGATGGTGGGTTTAAACCAGTAGATAAGTTATTTACAAAAGCGTGCCTTTGACTTGTAACAGTTTCATCCTGCCAAAATTTATTTGGTGTATGACCCTCGTTGATCCATGTTTCATCAAGATAAAATATTTTTCTTTTTTGGTTTCTCATTTCCTTTATGGTTCTTAGAAAATGTCTTCTCCATATGACAATATCGCTTCTTTCTAATAAAATAGACTTTCTGATATTCTTTTTCCAGCGGAAGCCTATTTTTTTTAAAAGTTTCCATAACGTACTTCGACTCATTTCTGGGTAATCCTTATCATCTCGAACTGAGACAAGAACTTTATCCAATGTTGGAAATTCTTGTCTAAAGAAGAATTCATGCACTTTCCGTCGAAGTCCTTCTTTAAAATGATATTCTATTTGAAATTTTGGTTTCCCTGGAGCATTACGTGGCATTTGAAAACTACCACATTTCTCTTCTTTAATAACTCTGTAAATCGTAGATTTCCCAACACCAAGTGTACTGCTAACTAACTCAACGGTCTCATCAACACTTTCACATAAACGTTTGTCTGTAAATGATTTAAAACAATTAAATATTAATGTTTTTTCATTAACTGTTAGAGGACCAATTTTTCGGCGTTTACACGGCACTTCCAAATTTTCCATAACACTAGTATACACAATAAACTGCACCTTGCAACTGAAGTACCTACTTTTAGTGAACTGTTAAGAATTTTGAATACGCCACTTGGACCTTCCTATATACAAAATGGAAAAACCCACTATCACATTTTCTGTGGAATAAGTTTAGAAGGTAATTATCTAGTCAATTACTGTCGTAGATTCCTGGAATTAAAGAATTAAATGTTTGATTGTTGAAACCCTTACTTCGTGGAATGCACTCATTTCAGATAAAATAAAACGTTTTATTTTATCTAAAGAATTAAACTTTATTTTGCAAATAGTCAAAGAATTAAACTTTATTTTGCAAATAGATAAAATAAAACGTTTTATTTTATCTAAAGAATTAAACTTTATTTTGCAAATAGGTAGGTACTTATTAAACTTTTATTGGTTATATATAACCAATAAAATAAACATCTTACATTTCTTGCAAATTCATTAGTACCTGTTAAACTCCATCACTCCGACACTGGCAACCTTATTTAGGGATTAGTAACCCTCACAACTATTGTATTCTATTCTGCTCCAACCTTTATACCTGGTGGTCATACTCAATTTAAAATTGTTTTCCTATATACTTCTGTAAACTTGTTGACAAATATCTGTTTTTCATTGAGTCACCCGTATCAACAGTTTAGGGATTTGCATACATAATTTATTGTTTTATTACTCTCTCATACATAAAAATACACTATAGCAGAAGAACTAAAAGACGGGAGAAAACTCGAAATAAATAGAAATTTTTACACAATACATTGTACATTAAAAGGAGTCACAGAAGAAACTAAAGTAATTATTAAATTGGTCTAATAATAATTATAATTTTGATGTTTAACTGTAACTTTAAGACAATTTGTAAAAACATAATATGCTCAGAAAAAAATTAAATTTAATAAATTTATCTTTATACCATTATTGCAAAAATATATTTACTTATTTAGAAAATTTAATTTAAGTTAACTTTGCGGGACAGCGAGATACGGGATAAGACGCGGGATAGAATAGCGGAAATAGCTGCGGGACGGTACAGATGGAAAAGTGTGGGACGGTACAGATGGAAAGGTGCGGGACGCGGAGCGGGACAAAAGTGCGACCCGCTGTCCCACGTTAAACCATATTTTTGATGGTTTCTATTATTTCCGTACTCTTATGCATACTTCTCATGACATTGTTTGTTAAATAATTAATCCATGATTTTTTCAGGATTTTCCTGTATATCCACAATTGAAATGCTTCCACCATCTTAATTGTAGTCACGCTTAGAAACCACACCTCCATTCCATAAAGTAGTTTTCAGAAAATATAACAACTTCTTCTTCTAAATGTTCCTATCTTCTAGAGATGTTGGCGACCACATTGACCCATCTTATTCTATTCACAGCAGCTCGAAATAGATCAGTTGACAATAGACCAGTGCACTTCTTAAGATTGGCCAACCAGGATATACGTCTACGTCCAGGGCCTCTCTTATCCTCAATCTTGTCTTGTAGAATCAACGGTAGAAGTCGGTATTTATCATTACGCATGATGTGGCCAAAGTAAGCCAATTTTCTGTTTTTTATGATGTTGATAATTTCTTTGTCTTTTCTTAGCCTCTGAAGAATAGTTATGTTACTTGTGTGGTATATATATGAAACCCTCAACATACGTCGGTAGCACTATATTTCAAATGTCTCTAATCGTTTTATGGCATCTTCTGTAAGGTTCCAGCTTTCTACTCTATAAAGGACACTAAAGACGTAACATCTAAGAATTATTATGCGTATATTAATACTTACAGATAAGTTGCAGAGAACCTTCCTAAGGCTGTTGAAAGAGCTTCTGGCTTTTTTAATACGAGTTTTTATTTCGTAACTGTGATCCCAAGTATCCAAAATTTGGATAAATTGCAGCCCAAATAGCATATTTTTTCCACTCTTTCTAACGATGTATCGCCTATTGTAATTTGGGCGTTTATGTTGGTGTTCTTACTAATGATCATTATTTTTGTCTTCTTCTAATTTAATTTTAGGCCGTATTTGTTACATCTTTCTACAACGTTATCAATCATCCTTTGAAGCCCCTGCGCACTATCTGCGAACAACAATGTATCGTCTGCATATCTAATATTGTTTATAAGTAGGCCATTTACAGCAATCCCATCTTCTGATTCATCCAAGGCTTTTCTAAAGATGTTTTCAGAGTATATTTTAAATAATGCCGGTGACAATATGCAACCCTGTCTAACTCCTTTTTCGACTGTGAAGATCTGGGACAGTTTATTTTCTAATCGTACTGTTGCTTTTTGTTGGAAATATAAGTTTGAGATCAGTTTTATATCTTTACCATCGAGTCTTTTCGAAATCAATTAAACATGTATACACATCGCAGTTGACATTCCTGGCTCTCTGTATTAGAACTTTTAAACTAAAAAGTGCTTCCCCGTTCCGAATACTGCTCTGAATCCAAATTGAACTTCACTCAGGTGTTCTTCTTCTTCTTCTTCTTCAGGTACCATCTCCGCTACGGAGGTTGGCAATCATCATAGCTATTTTAATTTTTGAGGAAGTAGCTCTAAAAAGTTGTTTTGAGCTGCATCCAAACCATTCTCTCAGGTTCTTGAGCCATGAAATTCGTCTTCTTCCGATGCTTCTTCTGCCGTCTATCTTGCCTTGCGTTATGAGTCGCAGGATGCCATACCTCTCGCCCCGCATCACATGTCCGAGATACTGTAGCTTTCTTTCTTTAATTGTTAGTTCAACTTCCTTCTCTTTACCTATTCTTCTCAGTACTTTATTGTTCGTAACTCTATCTACCCATGAAACCATCATAATTCTTATATAGGTCCACATTTCAAAGGCGTTAAGTCGTCTCATTGTGTCTAGATTTAACGTCCATGATTCCACTCCATAGTATAGTATACTGTATACGTAACATTTTGTTAGGAGTACTTTAAGAGCTAATGTTAAATCTTTGGTGTTCTTCTAATTTGGTGTATATGCGCTAGTGAATGATAGTAAGGAGTACTTTAAGTAGATGGCTCATCAAACTAATTAATCTATGTTCTTCACATGTTCTAGCGTTTGGTTTTTTAGGGAGTGGAAGGAATATTGATAGTAGCCAGTCTTTTGGTAAGTAACCAGTCTCGTAGATGTAAAAAGAATAGTTTCGTGAGAGCTGTGATTTGGTGTGCCTCTATTAACTTTAAAATTTCACCATGCACCTCATCAGCTCCTGGTGATTTTCCATCTTTAATCCGCTTAATGGCCATGGTTACTTCTTCGTTTGTTATTTCTGGGCCGTAGGGATTGTTTATTTCAGTCGGATTCATGCTGCATCTTCGAATAATTCTTGCATATATTCTTTCCATCTTCGTAATTTATTTTTAATGGTAGTCAAAATCTGGCCTTCAATGTCTACAGCTATGCTTGTATTGCATTGTTTTCTGGTATTCTGTACCTCTTTAATTGTTTTGTGCATATGAAATCGCATAATGAAATTTTCTTCGCTCTTTCATCATCTGCAATATTTTATCTGTCATCCATTCTTGCTCCTTTTCTCTTTTTGATTTTAGATATTCATGCGCAATTGTAGTAATAGATGTCTTCATTTCGTTCCACTGTTCTTCTATGCCTCTAGTAGTGCCTTCAACTATTTTCGCAAAATTCTTATTAATCTCTGTTTTTATTTTTTTTGTGGTATTCATTTCTTTTAGTAGTCTTATATCTATCTTGGGCCTCGTTTTCTTATGAATTATTTTAAGTCGTATGTTAATATTTGCAACCAATAGACTATGATCTGAAAAGACATCTGCGCTTGGATATGTTTTTGTTGAGGTGATAGTATTTCTAAACCTTTTGTTTATGTTGATAAAATCGATTTGGTTTCTTATGATTGTCCCTGGGGTATCACCGGGTGCTTTCCGTGTATAAACTCTTCTTGGATGTAATTTAAAAAATGTATTCGTTACAAACATATTTGTCTCTTGGCAGAATTGGATTAGTCTTTCTCCTCTTTCGTTTCTTATGCCAAGACCATATGACCCCACGACATTCTCTACTGTACCTTGTTCTATTTTGGTATTGAAATCGTCCATTATAATAGTAAGTTCATATTTTTCGGTCAGTTTTAGAGAGTCTTCTAGAGTCTGAAATTTTCTATTTCTTCTTCAGTGGATTCTAATGTAATTGCGTAGACCTGAATGATGTTTATATTAGAGGAACTTGAGTTAGTTTTCAATAGCACAACTCTGTCAGATATGGGCGCAAATCCTATTACTGCTTTAGCTTCCTTTTTACTATTATCGCTATGCCATTTCTGTTTCTTGTTATGTCGTCTCCAGAATAATAGGTATGGTGTTCATGTATAATTCTTATTCCAGTATTTGGCCATCGAACTTCACTGCATCCTAAAATATCTATGTTCAGGCGAGTCATTTCTTGAATAGTATTTGCAAAGAACCTTCATCAGTTTGTTAAACTTTGTACGTGCTTTTTGTATGCGTGCTCTATTTTTTTTTTAGTTATCAGTCCTGTGATTCAATATGTTGACAAGATAGTCGTAATTATTTACTTGTATAAGACTTTTCCCGTTAACTGTTAACCTTTCATCATTATTTTGTAATAGTTTTGAAATCTTCATAAAATTTATTTTCTTGATATTTATTGAAAAGCCATATTCTTTTGTATCTTCGATATTTTCTGCAAAATATTAGTATTATCTGCATACAGCATAAGCTGTTAATTAGTGTTCCAGTGACCTTTATTCTCGCAGTTTATCGCCCAAGAGGCCTTCTCAAAATTTCCCTCAAAGTATACATTTAAAAGAGGTAGTGATATCATACAGCCCTGTCTCACCCTTCTTTTAATGTCGATTTCTTCTGATGTGTTTTCATTAATACCTGAAGGTCATTGTAGTCTATTTGTTTTCCTTTTAAGACTTCCTTAAACTGTTTCTGGCGGACTTTCTTAAACGCCTTTAAAAAAAATATATCTTGGTTAACTTCGAAGCATCTCTGGATTATATAATATCCTGAGTGTTAAGAAATCTTCTCTTGTACCGACGTCTTTAGGGAATCCAAACTGCGTTTCCTATAGGTATATATTTGTCGGCTTTCTGGTACAAGCGAATATTAATAGAATATAAACATTAAAAATAGTTAAAATAAAATATATCACCAGATATATCTTAGCACAGAATAAGAAAACACAATGTAAGAAATTATGCGGAATATTACTCAGAAAAGAAGATAACATAGCACGACGGATTATGAAGTACGGTAAATAAAAATCGGATAAATACCGAACTAAAAACCAAAATGTGGATTTATATAATACTGGAACATACAATAAACAAACAATTTGGAATTTTCGAAAACAAGTAAGTAAATTGTAAAATGTACTTGCATTCGCTGCAGTTTCACAATAACGAATCCATGTTCACAAAGAAATAAACAATTTTCAATTTATAATACAATTAAACCTTTTAGAGACGAACAAAGCAAGTTTGGAAAACAAATACCTACTCGATCTACCGCACCGGTTGTCTCGTTGTTCCAGTAAACAAGCAATTACGCCAAACCATTGACGAAACGTATGACAACAAACAATTTGTAAAATGTAATGAATCATAGACAACAGACAATAACTGTGAATTATATCCATTTTCCGCCTCTTAAACAAAACTAAACCGATTATCATAGAAAGCGAGTATCCTTTAATCAAGTAGGCCGAATGTCACTGCCCATAAGGATGAAATATATTTCCGTCTAAGAGAGCCATGCAGGCCACTTTCGATCGACATTTATAATGATTGATTGCTACTTCTAGTTTCAGAGATGATCATTGAAGAACTGTAACATCGGTTTCTTAAGCGGTGTTCTACATGATGTCCCGAAATAATTCCACCAAAGTAAGGCAAAGTATTAAGCATCACAATAGATTTATATCTTTCTTTCTTTATGATAAAATATGATAATACACACTAAACAACTTTATTTAAAGTGTTTAAATTAATTATATTATATTATAAACTCTGCTCATTGGATATACTCTGATTATAGTATATATGTGAGAACATAAAAAACTTTATAGAGGTTCTGAAACTATTTTCTTGTGCATATTAAGTTAAATATTGTATTTATATGGGCTTTAACCACGATTTTTTGTAACCAAAGTTACATTTTACATTTGCTTTTGACATTTCGATTGCCAATGCGAAAATCGTTTTTAAAAAATTTATAAATTAAGAAATTATGTTATAAAAACCTGTGGATGTTTATTAAATGATGATTTATGTCAGCCAACTTGACAGTTGAGTTACTTGGCCTCGGTCTTGATGTTAAATAGCCATGTTTTGGATTGAATTTATTTTTCAGAGTGAGGGTGTACCCTCGAATTAATATCAAATTCTGATGTTTGCCTGCTTATGTAGTTAATTCTAGATGATGTGTCTCTGACTTTCTATTAACACATTAATGTTGATGTATTCTTATTGCTGATTGACTCTTTCAGTATTAGTAACCCGAGCTCACTAAATTCTTTTGATGGGTTTGCTAGACATTTTTCTTGATTAAGTAAGATTAAGGCTGCTTCTTTGAGGTTTTTCCTTTTGCTGTCTGTTTCTTTTATGATTATTGATTCGTCTTTCCATTGTGCTATGTGCTCATTCTCCCAGGCCTGTTTGTTTATCAGGGATCTGTCCAGAGTCTCTGTTTTTATTGTATGATTTATGCTCGTTTATCCTAATACTTAATGGCCTGGAGGTTTCTCCCTTAAAAATTGTTAAGGTGTTTTATAAATGCACTTCTTCGATTTCTCCTCCATGTTGTTTAGTTTGGTTTTGGACAAAACAGATTATAGTGGGTTAATTATTTTGAATGGTGCTCTGGTATTTTGTGCCCTATCATAATATAATGATTTGATGATTCCCTTTTTTTATTTATGTTGTGGTTTAAGTGATAATTTAAATATATGTTGGTGTGCGTTGGTTTTCTGTATGACTTTGATTACATATCCAGCATCCTTTTTTATGACTAATACATCCAGAAAAAGTAGTGAGTTGTTGTTTTCTTTTCCCATTGTGAATTTAATTGATTATTCTTTACAATTGGTGTCCATCAAAAAATTATTCAGTGCTTCTGGTCCATGAAAACGTATTATCTACATATCCCCACCATGCTGTAAGCTTTTATCAGGTTTGTACACAATGTTTTGTTGAAATTCGTATCTCCCATTACCAATCCAAATTCAGGTCGGTTTCAACAATAGTAAAAAGACTGCAAGAACTCCGCCAAAACAAACAAGACAACCTGAAGAAAAACTTGACACGCTATTAAAACTGATGCAAGATTTGAAGACAGATCTAAGCAGTGAAATACAGGTCAGAGGAGATCAGAAGCTACATGCTGAGAAAATAATAAACTTAAGGAAAAAAAAACGAAGAACTGAAAAATGAGAATAAAAGAATGCAGGAGGAAATATTCGTAATCAAACAAGAGCTGAAGTTTTTGGAAGAAGATAAACGTAAAATTAACATTGTTATGAGTGACCTAAAAATTAAGTTTACAGGCTATAAAATTAACGAACACAATGGAAAACTTCATGAAAACGCAGCAAGTTCTAAATATCACCATTCAAAATGTAACTAAAATATGCGATCAAATTAAACTGTTTGATCAAATTAACGAATGTGGAAGAAAAAAAGAAAATCATGGAAAATAAATACAAATTAGGAAATATTGCGAACGGGAGAGTCTATCTAAACAATGATATGACCTAAGAAGAAAGGATGATTTAAAATGAACTCAGGAAATTTGCTAAAATTGAAAATCAAAAGGAATGAAAACTTAAAATGGGTTATAACAAGGTCACCATAAACAGAGAAGAATGTAGATGAAATAGAATGAGGAAGAGAATCGTCAGAACAGGTTTAAAAAACTAATTCTAGGGTAGATGAAGGATACAAATACCCGGCAAACGGAAAAGACTTAGATGTTATAATAAAGAAGAATAACAAAGCAAATAACACAGTATTACAAAAAGAAGCATATAGTGTAGGAAAAAAATCGGTTGCCTGTAAAGTCGGTTTTACGGGCGAAGATTTTACGTGACAACGTCTTTTTCTCGGTAGAATATTTATTGATATGAATATTATTAAATTGCACAATAGGAACAAGGATTGAATGAAAATAAGAATTGCACAAATTTTAACTATAGAAATATATTTTGTTTACTAAAACATTGTACATGTAAACTTAAACTTAACTAATTTCTATTTGAGTGATTTTGTTGAGGATAGGACGATGATAGGAGAAATATGAAATGAAAGGAAGTGTTTCTGCTGTAATGAGTCTTGAACGCCAAGAACGCTCGAGAAAGACAGAGACACAAGCACGGAAGCACGCACCGATTCAACGCGCCTAATTCTCTAGTGCTGCGCGCGCAGCGGACCGATCATGTTTGAGTGGGAGAGAGACGCAAGGCATTCGCCGGTCCGGCGGGCCTCTCTCTCGTTCGGTGACTCATCGTAACAGACGTGAGCGGGCGTTACACTTTTTCATAAATGACTCCGAGCCACAACCTAATTTAAGACGTTGTCACGTCAAAAGTAGGAAAAAGTTAAAAAATAAGCGAACAAAAATAGTCACATGGAATGTCAAAACATTACTAAAATTAGGAAAATAGTAAGAAGTAGCAAGAGAGATAATCAAATGTAATATAGATCTTACAGCAGTACAAGAAATATGGTGGGAGGGTTAAGGCGAAATAAAAAACAAATATCAGTCTTTTCTTTGCAGGGGAGAACAGCAAAAAAGAAAAAACGGCGTAGGCTTCTACGTAAAGAAAATTGTTATCTAGTATTATAGAATTCTAACCAATAAATGGAAGAATCGCCACGCTAAGTATAAAAAACAACATATTACATCAATTTTTTTCTCTCATATACTTTTCTTAATGGCTTAACATTATTTGTTAAGCCATTATACCCTTATACATTACAACTATTGGCATATACTCAGCAGGAATTCCTTTTTTATTGCCCACCACAGACCTCTTTAGTGACTATCGTATTAGTTCTCAAAATAGATGAATTACTTAGGAACATGTGTTTTGTTTTTTTAACTCCTGTATTATATTTTATCCTGCAATGAAATCTATTGAAAGCAGGACTGACTGTTGCAAAGAAAACGAAAAATAACAAACACAGAATAAGTGATGGAACAAAACGGTTGATGGAAAAGAGACGCACATTTCTAAGAGAAGGAAAGCGAAACACCGATGAGTTTAAAGAATTGAATAAACAAATAAAAGAGGGGGTAAAGGAAGATCTACAATGAAAACAAAAAATATTAGAAAAGAACCGAGGCCGGAAATGCTTAAGATCAAACTTAGGAAAGCCTATAATAATCTTATTGAAGGATAAAGATGGAAAAGGAATAGTTTGGAAGAACGAATCCTAAAAGTTACTCAAACATTTTACCGTAATTTATATTGCTTAAACAAGAACCCAGATGCCACTGCAAAGGAAGATCCTAAGAGAAAGATAACGAATGTCAACTCAGAAATACTCCCTAACATAGAATCCTTCGAAATAAAATAAGCTATGACACAACTAAAGAACAATAAGGCTCCGGGCCCAGATGGAATACTTGTAGAAGTGTTGAAGGATGGGAGTGAAATTGTTCTCGAAGAATTGAAAAATTTTTTCAACGAATGTCTTTACAGAGGAGAAGTCCCAGATGATTGGAATGAAAGTTTGACAATACTTCTCTTCAAAAAAGGAACAGGGGAGATCTGAAGAACTATAGGCCAATCTCCCTGCTGTCCTAAATGTACAAACTGTTTATAAGAGTAATAACTAACAGGTTAACGTCGAAGCTTGATAGTTATCAACCGATAGAGCAGGCAGGATTCCGAAAAGGTTACAGTACAGCGGATCATCTTCTTACAGTCAGAACGCTAATAGACAAAGCCAATGAATACTTGAACTTATACATTGGCTTCGTTGATTATGAAAAGGCATTTGACTCCATAGTACTTTGGGCAATAGAGAGAGCTATTTGGGATATGAACAACTGCAGGATAGTCGAAGAACTAAAGTAATCGACATCATGGTAAAAATAGCGACATTGAGATGGCAATGGGTAGCACATGTAGCAAATTGAGATTCGTCGAGGTGTGCGTCAGGGTTGTGTGCTTTCTCCACTATTATTCAATATATATAGCGAAACAATATGTCAGGAAGCGCTCCTAGAACAAAACATTGGTATGAACATTAACGGAGAGTTAATTAACAATATACGATACGCTGATGACACGCTAATAGTAACAGATAACCTAGCAAATTTACAGTTTCTGATGGAAAACATAAACACCCACACCAATAAGTATGGTCTAAAACTGAACATCAAAAAGACTAAATTCATGATTGTAACAAAGAAGCTATACACCAATGTGAATTTAACCATAAATAATCAGCCAGTTGAAAGAGTTACGTCCTACAAATATTTAGGGGTTTGCTTTACTGATACTAATGACCAGACAAGAGAAATCAAGAGGCGAATAGAGGTAGCGAGACAATCGTTTGTCAAAATGAAAAAGTTCCTATGCAGCCGGGACATAAATATAAACTTAAGAACGAGAATGTTAAGGTGCTATGTTTTCTCCGTTCTGCTGTACGGCATGGAAGCCTGGACACTGAAAAAGATAAACATCAAAAACATTAAGGCATTCGAGATGTGGTGTTACAGGAGAATGTGGAAAATACCGTGGACAGAAAGAGTAACAAATCAAGATGTTCTGCTGAAGATGGGGAAGGAATGCGAAGTCATAAAAACTATACAAACGAAAAAACTGGAATATCTGGGCCACATAATGAGATGAGAAAAGTACTCTCTGCTTAGACTCATAATCCAAGGAAAAATCTCGGGAAAGAGAAAAGTGGGACGTAGGAGGATTTCCTGGTTGCGAAATTTAAGGGAGTGGTATGGGTGCAGTTCAATACAGTTGTTCAGAGCTGCAGCCAACAAAGTAAAGATTGCTGTGATGGTAGCCAACCTCCGATAGGAGACGGTACTGCAAGAAGAAGAAGTCAAAACAAGTTATATGTTTTTGTATTATGTTTTCGTGAAATTAAAATATTAAGCTAGAAAGTATTTTATTGTCACAATGTAAAATTTATTTTTGGTTGAATGAATAAATAGTAAAATATAGAACATTCTTTGGCTGTATCATTAGATGTTTAAATCTCCTTAATTTGTCAAGGTTGTATTAGATGGTGAAGAAATAAAAATAAATTATGAATTTCAGTTAGCACTTCTGTAATGAATGACGATAAATGGTCCCGAATCAAGAATATAAATAAGAATCTGCAGGTGGTCGATTTCACGAAATTCGATTATTTCGCATTTTTTGTTAACTAACAAAATATGAGAAATGATTTGCGATTGTTGCTTCTCTATTTCTGTATTTAATTGATAAAATTTTATAGAAGTTGTTCTCTTGTCAACTGTTAAAGTGCTATATATTCTCGGAACGTGGGCGACTGCTGCAGAGAAAGCACTACAATGTTCAGCCAGTCGGAACAATTCTGGTCCACTATTTATTTTCTGTATCGCTTTCCTCGTAAATGTTGATATCATTTGGGATTACTAGGACATTTGTTACAAAAATAAATTTATTTGGGATGCAGCGATTTCTCACTTTGGTTTTATTGTCAAGCTGGTATTTGCTACTGTTTACTCATTAAATACAAAAAAAAGTCGTAAAATTAAATGGGGAAGTGGAAGTTAAAGTTTACAATGTTAGAAAAATATTTCGGCGAACATAACTGATGTCTAAGTGAAAGGAAACCCCATACGAATGAAAAATTTTTACAAAAACTGACTGAAAACAACCTATTTTCCATAGCAGACATTGCATATAAAAATGGCATGTTCCAAACACAAAGTTGTGGCATCTTTTACAAAAATATTTCGTAGGCCTTTTTTTGTTTACGGTCGCAATATTTGCATCTGCCTTATGAGGAAACGATTTATTTGGTTGTTGTTCTTCTTCTTGAAAACCACAAATTTCCCTAATTCTAAGTTTCAAAGTTGTTGGTAATGAGCTGATTGAAGCCCTTGTGCGTAAATGATCTTGAAGTAAGGCAAAACCTAGATCTCGTAAAAATTTTTGTCTTACGATGGTATTCTCTTCAGTATTATTTACAGCTTGACTGTTGATTCCAGCAACATTCAGACTAGCAGAAAAAACGACCATTGGCCACCTTCTAGTAGTTCTTGCGCAATTATATATTGCACATAACTTGTTGACAACATCGACGCCGCCTTTGGTCTGATTAGATGTTGTCAATATTTCAGGTTTGTGGGAATCTCCGGTTTCAGCATCAATTGTGTCGTCAAAATGCATATTTAAAGCCAGAAGCACAACTTTCTTCTTCTTTATACAATAAGAAACAAGGACACAATTTTCTCTTAAAGGAAAAATACTTGACCTTTCAGGACGATTTTCTTGTACAAATAAAGGAGGCAATTCTTTTTTATTCTTACGTAGAGTTCCTACAACGCTTAGTCTATGATTTTTTAATAGCTTTTCCACTAAGGGTATACTTATGAGCCAATTATCAAGCGTAATATTTCTTCCTGAATTCAAAATTGGTTGAATAAGTCGCTCAACAACAGAAGAAGCTGAAGTATCTACAAAAAGCAACCCTTCTGGCTGACGCCTAACGTAAATTTCTAAATTCGCAATATAGAACATCTTGGCATCGTTCAAAGCAAAAATTTGAATTCCATATTTGTTTGGCTTGCTGGGTTATATATTGTCGAAAAAAACATCGCCCCCTAAAGGCGTTTAATTTTTCATCAATAGTTACGAATTCGGACAGGCTATACCCAGCTTTGCAATTGTCAACAAACAAATCAAAAAACTGTCGAATTACTGCTAATTTATTTAACTTTTTTCTCTGCTAACGGTCATATAAGAGGCCAATAAGAGCTCTAATTTCATGTATATTAGTAGGTTTAACATCTCTAGCACGAGCATAGATTGCATATACATATTTGTGTTTGCCACTATTTTATCCTGCATATTATTATTTATAAAAAAAACTCAAAATATCCTTAGTTTTTTTTTAAGCTTTTAGTACCTCTTTTTGGTCCAGGCAGCTGTTTGACAATATTTCCCTCGGTAATTTCCATCCTTGAATTTGAGCGGGAAACATATTGCACTTCGTAACGTCCTTTCCCATATAAACCAACTCACGTCTATTCTCCGGAGAATGGTCATCATCCTGGTATCCCAATTCAGCTTCGTTTAGTTCTTGTCCTGATTCGCATCCACTTCTCTCTTTCACCACATCTTGTTTGTCAGTGCTTTCGCGTCAACACTTTTCTTAGCTTCACTGTCTTCATCTGGGCATTCTTCCTTTAGACTCTTTAGAATCATTTGTTCTTTCTCGTAACTCATTTTTCTAAAAAAATAAATAATTGTTGATTTTTTTTAGTATACCTTGTATGCAAAAAAAATATATTACGTAGAAGGTCGCGCGAGGAGTGACACTCCACAGACATGATTCTGTTAGAATATTATACTCATATTATATTATAATATTTCTAAATATTCATGTTACATATTATATAATATAACAACATATGAATATAACAACAGTACTTCATGAAATTGGTTGCCGTATTATTACTAACATTTGCCCAGATAATTTCACCTCATTCGCAACTAGCTGATGTAAAAGTTAAAAAATATTGTGAAGATATATTCTTTAACTGAAGATTTATTTGACAAGAATTGACGAAAATTTAAGTATAGAAAAACACTGGACCAAATGCAAGGAAGCTATCCATACAGCGGCTAAAGGCTTTTTAAAACATAACCAGGCTAAAATAAACGAAGATTGGTTTGACGAAGAATGTAGATCCATTAACCAACAGAAAAATAAAGCATATAAGAGACTTCAGCAGCGCAGAACGAGATCAAACCTGGAAGACTATGAAAATCTTAGACGAGAAGAAAAAAGGACGTTTAGAAGGAAAAAGAAAGGGCCATACGAAAACGCTCTAAACAAGATTGTTAACCACCACAATAGAAACGACTCGCGAAAATTCTACCAGAAGATAAATAGCAGCAGAAAAAAATTCAAACCCAGAATAACAGCATGTAAAGACAGAGATGGTTCCATAATTAGTGACAAAGAACAGATACTAAACAGGTGGGCGAATCATTTTGAAGGACTGCTTAGCGACAGTCATGAAGAAGACCAAATAGAAATTACTTTACCTAAAATGGATGAAAACGCTCAAGAGCCGCCCCCCACCGAAGAAGAAATTAGAGAAGTCATTTCAAAACTGAAAAATAACAAAGCCCCCGGTTTGGACAATCTTTCTGCCGAACTCTTTAAAAATGGTGGTGAAACCCTTTTTAAACACATGCATAAATTAGTAACCGAAATCTGGCAACGGAAGGAAACGCCCGCGGACTGGAAATTAGGTGTAATGCACCCTCTTCACAAAAAGGGAGATACGATGGTGTGTGATAATTATAGAGACATCACCCTACTTAACGTGGCATATAAAGGATTGTCCAACGTATTGTACAGAAGATTGATCCCCTATGCAGAACAAATAGTTGGGAACTACCAGTGCGGTTTCCGATCCAATAAATCAACAACGGATCAAATCTTCACAGTCAGGCAGATTCTTGAGAAAACGCTTGAGTTCGGAGTCGACACCCACCACATATTCAAATAGATTTCAAAGCCGCATACGATTCAGTCAACAGACAAAAACTTCTACAGACTATGGTGGAATTTCAAATGTCGCTTCATCTTGTTCAACTAACGGAACTTACACTCACAGGCGAAGAGAGTGTAGTCAGAATCCAAAACAACTTTTCAAGACCCTTCCATTGTAAAAATGGACTGAGACAGGAAGCTGGACTGTCGTGTCTCCTATTTAACCTTGCACTAGAAAAAGTAATTCAAAAGTGCCATATTAACACGAATGACACCATCTTTAATAAATCTGTACAAGTGGTCGGATATGCAGATGACATAGACATTATTGCTAGGTCCACAGAATCTCTGATCGAAGCATTTCGATCACTAAGGGCGTCTGCACTGAGAATGGGATTAAAAATAAACGCACAGAAAACCAAGTATATGTATTGTACTAGATCAGGCAACCAGATACCTAGACTATTAATTGATGATCTAGAACTGGAAGGTGTGGACACCTTCGTCTATCTGGGCTCTTTCGACCGAAGAGGACCAGTAGGAAGACAAGCCAGAGAAAGACCAAAACTTAGCTATCAAGATAACATAGAGAATGATCTAAAATCCATCGGAGTTAAAGCATGGAGAAGAGTTGCCAAAGACAGGGGCGAATGGAAGATGGTTCTGAAGAAGGCTTTGGCTCATAACGAGCTGTAATGCCACTGATGATGATCAAGATTTATTTATTCGGGCCTATGCATACTTGTAGCACTTATTACTTTATTTATTTACCTTCATTTCGCTTGGAATATTTTTTAGACAAATATTGGGAAAGAAACTATTAAATAACTTTTTTGAAACAAAAACAATGCGCAAAAACATACGTAAATAAAACCTGACTTTATTTAAATAACTGTAGATATTAGCAAAACCTTGTTACCGTCATAAAAAAATTTTTCTAAATGATTTCCCATAGTTAATATAATAAACAAAATAGTACCTAATAAAACAATGGCGATATTCTTCCTAACACAAAATTATCGTGCCAAAAAAGAACCATCTACTTCCCCAAATTACTAGTTTTCTCTCATGTCACGTATCGTATACTATGACACTTTTAATGAGTTGTAGTATGTTAACATCGGAATTTTCGGTAGGATCTTACAACAAACAAAATGATTCTTTGCTAATGAAATATAATAAAAGAATCGGCGGTCTTGTTACTACTTACGGCAATCACCTAATAAGTAAAAACTAGAAAACAATGGCATATATCAGTCTAGTTCACAAGCTGTTTAGTAATTTGCTTTTCGTATTCCCACACTTAAAACATAATGAATAACGACAATATATCGTTTATGATAGGTGACGCCGTACCGGTCTATTTCGCTTTACTGGGTGATAATAATTTACTGGACAATATTATATTGAAAATTTTACTACATTTGAAGGTATTTAGAAATTAAAAAAAAAAATACTTAAAACGTTTATTAATGTCAAATTTGTAAACGATTGTTTATTACAGCGATTGCTGGTGCGATGATTTTCAAAATCTTGTCAATTTAAATTTATATGGAGTAACAAATTTTATTATATTATTAGGTTATTTCTATTAACCTCAACCCTTTCAAAATATCTTTTAGATTTTATTATATTTTCTATTTTAAGTATATACAGTGCTAGTCAAAAGTCCGTTCTCCTTCTTGTATCTTTTCAACGGTTATTGTTATAATAGTGAAATTTGGAGGGAGGTAATAAACAGACCTAGGCTTCTCAACTAGTCATAACAGGTGACGTAATTGTGACAGATGACGTTACAGCACCACTGTGACAGATAATTTTAAATGGGACCTTAAGGCAAGTGGTACCTCGTTTAAAAGGTATTGAAAATACCTATTCAGTCATAATAATTTTAAGTTTAAGCTCATTTTGATAAATAGTTTTTGCATAAACTAGTTTTTGAAAAAAAGTCCTGGGACATATTTATCCCAGCAGTGATGAATAGCAAATATGTTCCAACAGTAGTAAAGAAAAAGTATTGCATGAAAGAAAAAGTTTATTGTTATGAATTGGATAACATTCTATGCATGATAGGGACTAAAACGTTCAATGAAAAGTGGTACTTGACACTAACGACAAATAATTTTTGTTCTTTTTTTTTAATTTACGATTTTTACAGCGAACACATCTATTTCTTTCAAATTTTTTAATTGGAAGATGATGTTGTTTGTTTCCTTGTTCTTTTGTGCGATGACTCTGATCTACTTCCACTAATTAGCGATTCTGCCAACTTGATAATAAAATCAATAAATGTTATTTTTATATTTAAAGATTTTGTGTAAATGATGAAGTTGTTGAAGACTACCGTCTTTATCAGTCGAAAAAAAACCTTTTTCCACCATTTGGTAGTCCTTCTGTTTAAGTCATAGAGAGTAATCATTTGGTTAGCGTGATGGACGCTGATCATGTAATGGTTATAAAAAATTGTTACATCTGAACAACTAATATGTATTAGACTGCCATCTTTGAGCTTTCGTTTTATTAATTCTGCTGTGCTATCATGACAACTGCTCATGACTAGTACATCCTTGTTATCTTTTCATGTACTAACTAAGATACCCTTTTTGCATACAAGCATTTCGCACCTCTTTCTGGACGGCCTACAAATTTTGATTCTTTTTGTGTTTGCCATAAATGTTCCAACCCAAGGATATTTTATTGTATTTAGCAGTAAAGGAGATGTAAAGAAGCGGTCGAAACAGCACTACATTAGTGCTTGTTATTGTTTTAGCTAATTTTAGTAGGTACAACTCGCTGAACAAATTGATTCTGTTTATTTTCCGCTGTAGATGTTTGTATCATACACGTAACCTGTGTTGGAGTCTCACCTGGCCTATCACTTTATCTCTCTTTTTAACGGTTTCCAGGGGAGGTATTGTTTTAGAGCAAATCTCATCTTGAATTAAGTCATAGATTCATCTATTTACTGAAAATGTCACTTCTCGCAGCTAGGAAAATTTTCTTCAGAGAGAAAAGAACTTCTTCTATATAATATACTTCTGATGCATCATTTGGTTTATTGGGTTCATTGAAATATAACTCAAAAATAAGTAGTAAAAATCGATTCCTACATATTTCTTCTTTTATGGCTGTATTGCCTAAAGACTTGCGATTAGACCAGTACATGTATGTTGCCGGCGAACGATTATAGGAGATTATTAGTTCACATTCTAAAACAAATTTGATATCACCTGGTACTGTTTCTTGAATATTCCTTTTTTTTTACATTTCTGGTCTAATCAAAACTTGGATCTAATTTGTGGCTGCTATGCGAAAGTGTAGTTATTTCATCCCAATAAATTTTAGAGCCGCATTTACCGATGCAGTATGTTTTTAAATATTCTTGGCATCTATATAACCCCGCAGTATTGAAATTGTTTAGTCGTTTTTTTACATCGTTAAAGAGAGGGAAAATCTGAATACAGACACCTGTGACCGAGTAGTGTGGGGTTCCTAATAGCCTAACGAAGTTGTGCCTGAACGAAATGTCCAAGGAAGTTTTTTTGTCTGACTTTTTTAGCGGCCATCTGTTTCATGTCGTCGTCGTCGTGATCGTCTCTATCTCCCTCTCTTTCTCTCTCTCTCTCGCTCATTGTCCTATTTCGGTTCAGTCTGCGACAGTTCGAATCCCATTGAGGCGGTACTCGCTAATTTTAGAATTCAGTTATGATTTCCCTATCCTCTAGTTCTTTTGAAAAGAGCAGCTCCCTGATAAATCTGTGAATCTATGTTCACCACCACTAATCCCTCTTCATTTTATCTACTCTCTTTCAATTTCGCTCTTTCATTCGCCCAACGCTTCAAGACTCCAAAATCGTGTTTCACAATAAAAGACCACAGTAAAGGTACTGGTCAGACTGTGCCTTCCTAAGGCTGAAAATAAAGCTACTGAAGCAGCCATGCCCTATCAGATAATAATTTAGTTATCGATGTCCACAGTTCACCCAGCTTTTTTTCACACGTTTGGAATTAGTCACATCGTTCACTGCCTCACACTCTTCCTGTAACTGGTGGATCGAAATTAATCTCTCGACCAGCCTTAGCTCACTGATATCGCCCCTTCAGTGTTTCGCCCCGACGACTGTGAAATCTGGCCCTCTGGCCTGTCAACGTAGCTAAGGTAATACAGCCAGCGACCACTAACAGAGCTACATCTGACACAGTACACATGATATTAGCAGCAGACTGGATATACATTAGACTGGATTAGGACATTAAATTAAGGGATGGATGACAAACGAACTAAATGCATTTTAAATGTATGGTATTTGTACCTATAGTAGATATGAGTTAGTAAACAAAACACTTTAAAGACTACCGCTTTACGAAAAAAAAATTGTCTATTCACCAGAAAAATCCACCATAGATGCCTTGTATTGTCTTGATGAAGGCCTCTATGCAATTCAATTCTCTGTGCACTAACTTTTTATTATAAACTTTTTCTTAGCTAGTGATAATAGTTTCATTATTACTGAGATAAAATCAAGAGTTTATAAAGCCAGTGTAAGACCAATAATGATATATGACTCAGAAACAAGACCCGACACAGCCACAACGCAAAGGCTACTGGAAACGGCAGAGATGGGAGTACTGAGAAGAATTACAGAAAATTAGCTGAGAGATAAAAAAAGAAGTGAAGACATTCGAAGACAATGAAACGTACAGTGAAAAAAAGAATGGAATAATCACATAAGCAGAATGGAGGAGACCCGTGTCGTCAAAATAGCATTGCTTAGCTTTGTGACATCACGATTGGTGGTGTAAGGCCAAAAGAGGTGTGTACGGGCACAGCTCGTTCAACCTCGCCTGGTTCTCTTGGAATGAGAGTAGAGTGGTCCCCGAGAGTCTCGTCTCGGATACTAGGAGTGTAGACCGGTGACCGTGACGCCTAAGCATCCGTCTGAATTTCTACAAACCCGACACCTCAAGCGACATCTCTTGACCTCTCGATTCCTACCCATTAGTCGCCTCTTACGACAGGCAGGGCCTTCTCGCCTCGACCGTATTCTTATCTCCGCTAGTCGAACGGAGCGTCAAAATAGCAAGAGATAAGTCACCAATCGGCAAAAGAAGTATCGGACGACCGCGCAAAAGATGGAGTAACAACCTTCCATAGAGGTACTAATCCGCCAACGAACAAACAGAATTGCTTATAAAGAGGAAGAAGAAGAAGACCTTTAATCTCTTTAAGGTCCTATCTGAATAAACGCTACTCTTCATGTACCATATCACAGGATGTTTTTCTGTTTCATCTATAAATGATTTAAAGCTTCCGATTCCATTTTGGAAGAATTCTGGACGAACTGAGCAAACCCTAGACAGGTCTCTCAGTTTCACACAGGTAACACAGAAAACCAATGATCTCAGAAGACACGTTGCCAACAGTCGAGCATTTGCAGTTGTTTGAAAAAATTTTTGAATGCAGGCGTTCATTTTTGTATTTATTTTAAATACATTAAGTATTATTTTCTCTTAAACGTGTTTATAGGTTTCCATACTGTGCTACAATCAGTAACTTATATTGAGTTAACTTATATGAATATTATTTTCCATATAACGTAATTAATTTTTCAATATTGTCGACTACTACTTAATATTAAAATATACATAGGATATTAAAATGTACTAAAAGAGAGAAATTTGTAATTCAAGATACCACTTACAGACACAACTAACCTATAAAACGGTTACTCATAGACGTTTTATTACAGCGACTTGTATTTTTTAATATCTAATCATTTACGAGTTTCCTGCAGAGTATTATCGACTTTTATTAGTAGATTTACGAGGTGCGTGTAAAATTAGATTATATAAAATAAATAAAATCACTAAACCAGTGACCTTATATTCGTATTTTTGTAAATCAGATAAGTGCTTCGTTGTCCTTGTTTTTATGTAATATTTTACTGATATAGGTAAATTCCTACAGCTACTATTTTAACTGTATTTTTTATTTTAAATCATCACGTTTTACACTAAATTCTTGGTTTAAGTAAGTAAAGTAAATATTATCAATAGCAGAAGAGTAGTATAAAATAGCAGAATAATAAATAATAATTATCATTTTCAAGATCATAATTTTATTGTGCTTCTTCTTCATCTTTCTCTCTTAAGAAAACAATAGTATCTGCATAAAAAAATAGTTATCTTTAAGTCCACCATCTGATAAACTGTAACCTAAAATAAACTTGAAAGGGAAGAAAGGATGACCAGCAGTTGCGCAAGAACAGTACTAACTGAAAGAAAAGTAAATAAAAAGAGTAGAAATCAATCAAAAGAAAGGGCGCCACCGCCATCCCCTTATCTTGTCTCTGAGTGAGTGAGTGACCAGGAAAACTTAGGGATCCTATATTTTAGAGGATTCATAAACAAAAAATATATAAATGCATTAGAACAAATAGGTTAAATCATTTTCTAAAATATCAAAGCAAAAAAGAACAATCAAACTTACTTTGTGCGGTCTTTATTAAAAATTAATATAATTTATTTTCTTTCCAATTTTACGTTTAGTAGAGACAAAAATAATATAAAGTAATCTACCTACTATAGAGCGTTCCAAGTTAAGAAAATAACATTGCGGAGATAGGGCCATGTATTTTTTATGGACGATAGAAGCGCAGCGATGCCACGATGAACACAAGCACGATTCAGGGTTGTATAATTATTTGTATTTTCGTTTTCAGACATGAATTAAATTAATGTTTTTTAACGTAATTGACCAAAAGTGCCCATTCGAAACAAGAGATGGAAAGTAGGGAAAATGATTTTAATTAAATAAATAGTATTTACAAAAGATAATTTTATTTTATCTTATTTTAATTATAGTAACGACAGTTTATTTGTTTTTCAGTAAGAATATCATATACCATGAATCATAGAAATCAGTAGAAAATATTGCTTAGTTAAATCATACACTTTGCCGGCTATTAAAGATTTAAAAGCAAATAAACAGACCGCTTGGAATGCATATATCTAATTACTAATTGCAACTTAAAATAATACGGTGTACGTATGTCAGCGATTTTATGTCGTTCTCTGAGACTACATAATGATAATAAGGCTTTGTGGTTCTTGAGTTGTTATTCTGACTTTACAGTTAAATGTTAATTGAAAATGGAAATTCGAAAAATATATCGACAATCTAGTAAACCGCATGCCTGAGAGTTTTGGCAATACTGATCTCCATAAGCCTAATATTATTTTCTTAACGTGGAACGCTGTATAGCTGTATTTATTGCTGGCTAGATGTTAAAAAACTCAGTTTAACTGGAAATACTAAATTTCACTTTACACAAACAGAAATGTCCATTACAGAATGATACCTTCACACATATATTTTTACAGAAAAGTAAATATTATTTCTGTCGATCATTTGGAAAAATATTTGGGTTCAAAAACTCTTAATAATAAACGTTACTTTTAAAATAATAAAAAAATTAAAATGAATAACAAAAATACGGAGTTTACGTTAATAATATTTATGATTATCAAAAATTTACAAGCATTTGTTTTTACATTACTGGACATACCAAAAAGAATAAAAAGTAACCCTATTACACTGATATATATCACTGACCGCCGTGCACTAAAAAACAGCACATTAAGCAAATTTCAGCTCTTTCATTTTTTTTTCGTGAATTTCTCTAGCAGATCTACCAGAGAAGTTAAATAAAAAACTTAAGGTGAATATTTGATTTTCGTTTGCTATATTCATGGAAAGCGATGTATGCGGATTCCGCTAATGAGGAATAACTGGATGAGCTGCATCTCAGGACTTATTCTGGATCAAAGTAGGAATCCATGGAAATTAGTGAACACCATAACAAACATAGAATTGTGGCTTCATCCCATATAAACTTAATATTTAAATCCAAACATCGCTTGTACCGGCGTCTTTGGTATAGCCTGACTCTTGAATTTGGCATGACTTTCTTCAGATCTTAATGGGAATGTGATAGTTCTGGGATAATCCTAGAACCACTTGACTGGCGAAATGTCAGGCCAAGACTCACTGACGGTCTAAATGGAACTGACTGAAAATCACTAAATCAGAGAACGACAGTAGCTATCTAGGTAGCGGCATCTGGATGTATAAACAAACTCTTATTATGTTTATTCTCGTTCGAAATGTTGAGGCGTAATTTAAAGGCATTTTACATACAAAAACGAATTAAGAAGAACACAATTGCTTTTATTCGATGCAATTTAGACTGTGTAAATAAACATTTAAAGCATGCCTTCTCGTTCGACGATTTTAAGTGTTTCTCTTTCGAATATTTCTAAGACGTACATTAAAACCTTGTACATAGTGAAAGGAAAAATGCTACAATACTATGAGCTTCAGGACATGTCCAGTGTATTTCTTAGTCGCTAGCTAGTATTAAAGGTATTAAAAGATCATATAGCTAGTGGTCAGGGGCGTCGACCCCTTAGGTACTCGTATGCTCCAGCAATATGAAGTAGTATGAGGAGGCAGAATGCTCTTTTTCATCAGCTATGAAACTCAATTATGAGTCATTAAAGGACCAGTAAGATGGCTACTTTTGTGGCAAATATCTTAAGCTTTTTTCCTCTTGTTTTATATTCTAAGCGCTAAACACATCATCTGACATCAATCGGAAAATGATTGCTCAAAGGACTGATTACGTTTATACTCCGTTTAATGTTATTACAGCGGGACGACAATTTACTGTTAATATTATGGATTTAACGTTTATTTTAATAAAATTATGTATGCATATGTTGTGTTCTATCGAAGTTTGTGAATAATATATCTGTTTTCATAGAGACCTAATTTTCCTGAGCCAGGTTCTGAGGTTCTTTCAGGATGTTCTTCTTGAACTTCAAAACCTTGTTCAACACAACATCTTTGCAGCTTTCCGCGCTACTGCAGATAAGATAAAGATTGGCATGATAATCGCTAATATTCGTCACGGATAGGCACATTAAGAAAAGGAACTCCCCTTAATGTGTACAGCTGTAACACCACTTTAATTATATTTAAAATATATCAATATGGTGTAAAAATATCAAAAGGTGTACTGAAATAAAAAAAAGATTTAAAAAGTCTACCTATACTTGAGTATACAAAAAATTTAAACGAGGAAGAAACAAGATGGTTTATTTTAAAAATTATAGGATTCCTGCTTATTTTTGATGATTTGGTGATTTTTAAAGTTTTTAAAACCAAGAGTGAATACGTAGATAGTAACTACAGCATCATTTTGATTTTTATTTTAAAAATCTTTACTAATACATGACTTTTCGCCCATTCTTACAATAACGTGATGGCCTATTAATATTCTTCTATAATAGTTGCACTTTGCTAGAATGTTCATAGCATTAATAATATTAGATATGCTGACGATACGGTCATATTTGCAAGTGACATGGAAAATCTACAGTACATAATACAACATGTATATAATACATGTGAAAGGTACGGACTGCAAATGAATCTCAAGAAAACGAAATCAATGATATTCTTAAAAAAACCACAAAATGTGGATAACCTGATCATCAATATTACAACGATTAAAAGAGTAACAACATATAAATATTTAGGAACGTGGCTAACCGAAGATGGAGATCAAACAAAAGAAATCAGATCTAGAATAGAAATGGCAAGAAACACGTTCATAAAATTGAAGAACTTACTTTGCAACCGTAACCTTATTTTGAGATTTGCACAAGAATGCTACTTTGTTACGTTTTTTCTACTTCACTATACGGCATGGAAGCGTGGACAATAAAACAGTCTGAAATCAAAAAATTAAACTCCTTTGAAATGTGGTGCTACAGGAGAATCCACAGAATATCGTGGACTAAAAAAGTAACTAATATAGAGGCGTTACAAAAAATGAAGAAAGAATGTGAAGTCATAAAAACTGTTAAAATTAGAAAGATTCAATATCTGGGTCATATAATAAGGGGCGAGAAGTACGTATTACTTAGGTTATTTATGCAAGGGAATATACAAGGGAAGAGAAACCCAGGACGAAGCAAAATATCCTGGCTAAGAAATTTGAGAGAGTGGTTCGGTTGCAGCTCATTAGAATTATTCAGAAGCGCGGCCAATAAAATTAAAATAGCGATGATGATTTCGAACTTTTGATAGGAGAAGGAACCTGAAGAAGTAGAATGTTCATACGTTGGTTAATAAATCCGAGTAAATTAACGTTAAAGTGATTTCCATTCAGTTGAAATAGAACTAGTATACTACAACTAGAATAGTGAAGCAGAATCTTTGATTCCCTTTTAACTTCTTGTTGAAAATGATGCCAATATCGTGATGGTTGTTGATTTTACCAGCTACATAATGAATGAATGGATGGATGAATGTTAATGTTTCAGTTTTTTTTTATTTTTTTTACATTTTAAATTTTTTCAGATTTAAACGTAGAATTTACTTTATATGTCGCGATCCTCCTCCTAACTGGCTTGGAGATTCTTAGCTATATATGATCATAAGGAGGCTAATATAACCATACTGATGATTTATCCTGGGAAGTTTAAGAAGATAGTTTCTGTTCTGTAGAAGCTAGCTAGTTTTCCTTATTCCATGTTAGTTCGCAGTATCATAGATCGTTAAATTAATGACTATCTTCATGTGATGTCTATCAATGACTATCTGAATAAATCCGGTAGTGAAGAATTTTTGAATAATATTGAATAATATGAATGTCATATGTCATATCCTTAGTTGATCTCCATATGTTTCTTTAATTAAACCTTGTTCGTACATGCCCTATAGGCATAACATAGGAGCTTTTATATCAGCCATTGTGACGCCCCACCTGGGTTGAAGATTTCTCTGTCTCTTTTAAAATACTGAAGATCCAGCACTAATTTCAGAACTAGCACTCATTTCAGAACTCTTCTTCTACGCATGATAATAAAGCTGAAAAAATCTCTTAGCTTATAAGTATCCAATAAAAGATAGATAGAACTACTACTAGGTAAACCAAAAATTGGATTCTTCTTCTTCTTACGATGCCTATCCGTTCCGGATGTTGGCGATCAACATGGCTATCCTAACTTTGCTGCTGCTATTCTGAATAGTCCTAAATTTTAGGTTAATAACTCACAAAAAATTTAACAATGGATAATCTAAACAAATTCCAAGAAATAAACTTTATATTTTTAAATAAACAATTAATATAGGTATTTTTGAATTTTAATATAGTCAGAAAGTAAATTAAGTAATAAATACAAAAAAACTATAGAACGTTCTAATTAATTGGGCCACTATGTAAAAGATTTTTCTTCCGCTTTATTTCTTACTGATCATAGTTAAATCGCAGAACGGTATCTGCTCTTTTAACAATTCTCTTGAATCAGTACATCGGTAACAAACTGACAATTTTTTAAAATTAAAGAACGTTTCTCTGAATGAAGAATGATGGATGTGAGCTGAAAAACGTTCAAGAGAAGCTTTTGATTTAAGACATAGATTAGGAACTACTCATTTAAACAATTCAGGAAGCTCTACGTGGTAGTTTGGATGTTGTATTTAATAGATGACTATATGTATATCATCAGTCAGTGCCTGTAGAGCACAAGATCAAGATAGCTACAAAATATATATAAACAGTTGGATTTATAAATTGTGCAGAATATTAGTAAAAAGAAAGCCCAAAAATTGATAATGAAAAATTTTATTGAATATAGATACAAATATTTGATATTCTTTGGACGTTGGCCATTGTTCTAGCCCACCAAAGTATGTTTAAAGCTGCACTGAACAGTTGTAGTCGCGATGTTTTACCATGATTTTTTTAAACTTATTGTGAAATATAATTAATTCTAAATATATGGTATTCATCATTTCTCATCATATCATCAAACTTTGCTCTTTTTACTTCTTAACTGTGTAGCGCAGGTTTTGATCGAAACTAATTATTTGCTTATTTATTTAAAAAATCGATTTAGTGATAGCCAGTAAAAACTAATAGAAAGAAAAAAAAATAAAATTATTTCGTATAATTTTCGTATAATTATTTCGTAAGAAAAGCAACTTATATTTTAAAATCCCACTGCAAGATCAGTGCGTTTATAACATACTTAATCCAAACTCACATTTTGATATACATTTAAAATTAGGGGAATACATTGATAACAGATTGCAGGTCAAAAAGTGGTCGCAAATATTTTTTATGATTGGATATGGAGACAAATCGCGAACTCGCGAAATTTCACGAAACTGGTACGGTTGAAAATGCACGCAAATCAGGTCGTCCCTCTGTCAATTATAATACAACAGTAGATGTTTTACTTGCTTTTGAAGAAGATGTGCACACTTCCGTCGTAAGGTTAGTCGTGATATCGATGTTTGCAAAACAACGGTACACAAAGTAATAAAGCTTAAAAAATGGCACCCCTTTAGAAGCACACTTGTACAGGAATTAAACGAGGACGATCCAGATAAAAGAATACAATTTTGAGAAATAATGATGGATAACTGTCAAAAAAAACATCTGTTGGTTCAAAATATTATTTTTTCTGATGGGGCTATATTCACATTAATTAGCGAGGTCAACCATCAGAATTGTAGATACTGGGTACAAGAAAACCCCAACAAATGCGGGAAAATTATACACAACACCCGCAAAAGGTTAACGCATGGGCTGGCATTGTAAGAAATAGAATCATCGGACCCTACTTTTTTGAAAGTAATTTAAACGGGCCAACATACCTATTTTAGTTAATTTATTCCCCAGTAATTACTATTTAAATGGGAATAAGCCACAATTAAAGGTTGAAGTACGTTTATTGACGTTTCAATTTCCACTTCGGAAATCGTTCTCAAAATACAAACATTAAATTACAAAATGTTTGTATTTTGAGAACAATTTCCGAAGTGGAAATTGAAACGTCAATAAACGTACTTTAACCTTTAATTGTGGCTTATTCCCATTTAAATAGTAATTACTTTAAAATGCCACAAGAAAATAGCTTTAGTTTATAGTTTATGGTTTCAACAGGATGGTGCGGCTCCGCATTATGCTGTAGATAGATACGCAAAGGTACCTAAACGAAGATTTTCCGAACAGATGGATTGAAAGACTTGGACATATTGAATGGCCAGCGAGGTTGCCAGACCTTTATGCGGACCATTTGAAGAATGTTGCTGATAAAACCAAACTTGTAAATATCGAAGACTTAAAAACAAGACTTCGTAAAGAAATACACAATATTTCTTAAGAAACCATAAACAAGGTTCTACAAGAATTTATACAACGTTTGGGTTATTGTCAAATACAACAAGGGTTACAATTCGAATATGTATGATAAAGTCATGTATTAATTACTGAATTACTTTTAAGTTACTTTATTGTAATTTATTAATATTAGAAATCAATAAAAAATTATTTTCAAAGCGCATATCTTTCAAATTATATCCGTTATCTCTAAATATAGGGTGTTATATGTAAAAAAAGAGCCGATGACGCCATCACCTTAATGTGTATCACCTTGTATAATGAAATTTTATTGTAAAATGTAGAACAGTAAACTTAAAAATCGGCGTGTTTTAAATTTTTTTATAAAGGCTTTTCATTTAGGAAATATCGAATTTATTTCATACTTTACGGACACACTGTATATACATATTTGAATTGAGATGCCGAATATATAAAAATAAACGGCGAAAGGAACACAATTCGTCAAATTTTCGTGTATGAATTGGTATCAATAGACTAATATAACGTTTTGCCCTACGTCTTCAGACATGTACAAATTCGTGCATCCTCTGATGACAAAACATCAGCTGGACCCTGGTCTACCTGGCCTTTCAGCATACGACTATTAGCTAACCACTACCTCTACGAGTCCGACACCATTTGAGGTTGACGTGTTACATAAAGCAACACTGGGCTCCACCCTCCCCGTAGTACCTGTGTTGTAGTACGCACACCATCCGTTATCCCCCCGGGGCGAAAAGGTGAACGCAGGTCGAGGCTCAACCTCGCACGTTTCACAGATCGCCGCTGAGGAGCTCTCCTCTATCACTCTTAAGTTTCCCAGGTGGGTACGTGGCGTAACTCCGCACCCTTAATGGGGAAAGGGTGTATCGGGGACGCAGCCCGTTCAACCTCACCTGATTCTGTGGGTGGTCTCATGAGAGGCTCGTCTCGTATACTAGGAGTGTAGACCAGTGACCGTAACGCCGAAGCGCCCAGAGTGCGTTTCTACAAACCCGACACCTCGAACGACGGCTCTCCATCTCTTCATTCCTTACCAATAGTCGCCTCTTACGACAGGCAGGGAAAATCGCCCCGGCTGTATTCTTATTTCCGCGAGCCGGACGGAATATGTCTTAAGACAGTCGGGAAGATACAAATTCACACATGAAAAGCCAGCGAATGTGATCTGCTCTTTCCACTATTCTAGTATAATGCTGCAAAAAAGCGCTACCTATTTTGGTAGCCTTCGGAAAGCCAGTCGGGAAGATAAAAACTCAAACATGGCTTTCCGAGTTTCCCAAGATAAAAATTATGTTGACATCGCAAATTATCTAAAATGTATATGGGTGTATTATAAAATTTAAGTATTCGAATTGTCTATAGAAATCCTCAATTCAAAAGAGTGATTTCATAGTTTAAACGCCGAATATCCTCAAATTTAAATGTACACAGCGGCCCTCGAAAACTGCCTGTTTTCTCGATTGCAATTTGCGTTTCCTCATAAGAAATTACAGAATATATAAAGTAGTATATTTATTTGTGCTTCTCTATAGTAGACTTGACCAGAAGTTGTCGTACAGTGTAGCCAAATCTTGTTCACAAGTAGTAATTATGGTCATACAAAACCTGTATTCTTCCACGCAGCGATTATTACCGTCATAAAAATACCAAAAAACATGATTTTTTCAATAGTAAAAATTAAGCACAAAATTGTAATAAAATAAATTTTATTTATATGTTCCGTTTCGTTACGTATTTAAATTTATAAAATAAAAATCGATATTTTAAAACATTATTTTTCAATCGTTTGGCAATGTTGGAATTAGCGAGGCAACTCGGTTTTACAATTCGGATTCAGATATATAGTATATATCCAGATTATTGAAATACAATGGACGAACAACCTAGTTGTTCCAAGAGAAGACAGCAAAATTCTGATGTTGATTCCAAGAATGAAAAGCCGCAAAAGAGACGGAAAATGTTAACGTCCGAAGAGAAGGTAATGATACGATTGTTTATGAAGGAATTGTCGGCAGAAAAATGGCATTAAACGTTAGCCAAGCGGTCGACATTTGTAGCAGTTTAACAAAAGTATCCGTTAGCAGTATTTATCGTGTACTTAAAAATACATCAGATAATAAAAAGCAAGAAAAAGGTAAAACTAGAGGTAGGAAAAGCATTGTTTTGGATGACGAGACAAGGAATATTATACGTCGAAAAATTCATTCATTTTATTTTCGGAGTGAAATTCCAACACTGAAAAAAATTTCTCAAGAGCTCGAAAATGATGACTCTTTACCCAAGATATCTCGTAGGGTCTTAATCAGGACCATGCACGAAATGAACTTTCGATACGTAAAACGCAACAGAAAAAGTATGCTATTAGAAAAAAATGAAATTATTCTGTGGAGAAGAAAATATTTAGAAGAAATACGAAAAATTCGCAGCACTGGATGCAAAATATATTATTTGGATGAAACCTGAATTAACGAAGGTCATACAGTTGGAAAAGTTTGGCAAGATTTAAATGTAAAAAGTAAACGCGAAGCATTTATAGAAGGCTGGTCTACAGGATTAAAGGCTCCATCAGGAAAGGGACGGCGTTTAATAATCACCCATATAGGAAGTGATACAGGGTTCCTTGATGATGGTTTGCTTCAATTTGAGTCGAAAAAAACAGGTGATTATCATGAAGAAATGACTTCATTTTCAATTTAATTGTGTAACTCTTTAAAGGCGGGTCACGTCAAAAGACCTTTTAGCGTAACTTCCGCGGCAACCGGGTGGCATCAGTAAGCTTTCTGCAAAATTACTTGTTTTTTATAGCTTTATGTTTGTGGCATTCTGTATTTTAGGAGACAGTAGGGAATAAGCCACAAAATATTTATTCATAGGTTTAATTTACTGACGTTTCGATCTCTATATAAAGAGATCGTTTTTAAATATACAAATGATAGCAATATTTATTTTTTTTGTGGCTTTTTGCTTGTGGCATTCCGTATTTTTAGGAATAATGTTGGAAATAAGCCACAATACATCTATTTACATGTTTATTTTACTGACGTTTCGATCTCTATTACAGAGACCGTTTTTAAAGTTAAGAAAAAAAAAAAGAAAATAATATAAGAATATATAAATATATAATAAGAAACAAATAAAATAAATATAACTATAATTTATATCTTTGAAAACGGTCTTTGGATATAGAGATTGAAACTTCAGTAAAAACCAGATAAATATATTGTGGCCTATTTTGAACAATAATATTTAAACAATATAATATAATTAACGTTGAAATAAAAGTGTGTGAACGCCACTGGATTTTCATACGTCTTTCCCCACTTCTACGCCTTCAAACGATGACTCACTTTCCCAAATAGTGAAATTAGAGTTTACCTATAGTGTATTCCCGCTAATTACCTCGTGGTGGATGCAGTAAATTTTTCAATAAAAAAAATAATATAAACGTTATATTTTTTCCTTGTGTTTAATTGAGTTGTTAATGCTTTTCTTCAATAAAACGATGTGATTTTTAAGTGTTACTTTCTAGAAGGGTTTAAAAAACTCTATGTTTTATTTATTACGACATGCCACTGTTCTATTTGCACAAATGAGGTCTTTGTCTTAAAATGTCGTTGTGTTTTCTTCACACATTCGCAACAGTTGTAAGATCTCGCGGAAACATGGAATTCGAATACAATACAATTATTAGTACAGATTTTTTTGGTTGTTTTCACCTCGTAAACAAATTGAATTGATTTAGAAATTTATTACAAAACGACTGAAAGGTCTCAACATTCATAAATATTTTTTTTGCTTATAACTTAAATATTTTGTTTAGACAGGAAAAATAAATTTATTTTCGTACTATTTCGACGAGAGCTATAATTTTTACGATTAAAACTAGGTTATAGCATCATAGTTTTTTTTATAGCTTTAAGATTAAAATTGGATAGAAGAGGGAATAAGAGCAGAATACTTTCAATGATATACAAAGTTTATTCGATAAAAATTAAACGAAGAAATACTACAAATCCTTATATAATAGCCGTCGAGAATTTAAACCACGGTTAAAAATATGTAAAGACACTAACGGGGAAATTCTACATGATAAAAACTCAGTTCATAACAGATGGGCACAACATTTCAGCGAACAACTGAATATAAACGATATTGAAAGTGGTTACAATACAGACAATCAACAAAATCTATGTCAACTACACAATGAAGACCCAACAAGAGAAGTCATGTCAAATGCCATCCGAAAACTCAAAGACAATAAAGCCCCAGGAATCGATGTAATCGATTCCTGAGAATACTGTTCGGAAATGTATAAAAAGGTGGTGATCAACTTTTTGCAGCAATACATAAACTAGTAATACTTATATGGCAAAATGAATTGGTACCAGACGAGTGGCTAAAGGGAATAATGTGTCCGTTGCATGAAAAGGGTGATCAACTAGAGTGTAAGAACTATAGAGGCATTACTCTGCTAGCAACTGTGTATAAAATATTTGGCAATGTATTGTTTGAAAGACTAAAACATTTTACAAAGGATATTTTTGGTCAATATCAATGCAGATTTACTGCTGGAAAGTCAACTACACATTAAATTCAAGCAGATACGCAGATTCTAGAAAAGTGACTAAAATATAACATAGATACGCACAATACGGACTCAGACTAAATATCACAAAAACCAAATGGATGTTAGTAAGCAAAACCCAACAACCACCACAGCAACTGATATTAGACGATGAAAGAATTGAACACGTGGATTCGTACATCTACTTGGGAACAACAGTTAACTCAAATTGGGATCAAGCAAAGGAAATACGTATAAGGGTAGAAAAGGCAAGAGCATCGTTCACTAGCATGAAGCAAATTTTCACCTCTAAAAGCCTCACCCTACCTCTCAAAATTCGACTTCTGAAATGTTATGTATTCCCGGTTTTGTTATATGGAATGGAGGCGTGGACAATGACCGCAACATTGATGAAAAAAGTAGAGGCCTTCGAAATGTGGGCTTACCGACGTATATTACGTATATCCTGGACTGAGCACGTGACCAACGAAGAGGTACTACGCCGGATAGGTAAAGAGAGAGAGGTAGGAATAAGTATAAAGAAAAGAAAGTTGGAATACTTGGGTCACGTTATGAGACACAATAAATATAGAGTACTACAACTGATCGTCCAAGGGAAAATAGACAGCAGAAGAGGTCCAGGGAGGAGAAGACACTCATGGCTCCAAAACTTGCGACAATGGTTCGGATTGTCATCTGCTGAACTATTCAGATCTGCCGCAAACAAAGTCAGAATAGCCATGTTGATTGCCAACGTTCGGAACGGACAAGGCACATGAAGAAGAAGAAGATACGCACCATCTCTTCAAAGCAGCCTATAACAGCGTGAAAAGAACTGCATTATATGATGTAATGATGCCACCTAAGTTAGTTAAGTTGACACACCTATCAATGCAAAACGTAAGCTCATGCGTTAGAATTGAAGGAGAAAACTCTACGTTCTTTGACATTATTAATGGTGTAAGACAGGGGGACGCGCTTGCGTCTTCTTCTTCTTTGAGTGCCTCTCCTATCGGAGATTGGATATCATTAGGGCGATTCTAATTTTATTTACTGCTGTTTTGAATAATTCGTTAGTGGTACAGCCAAACTACTCTCTTAAATTTCTCATCCAGGACATTCTTCTACGACCTGGATTTCTGCGTCCTTGGATTTTTCCTTGCAATATATTTTGTAGGAATGTGTACTTTTGTCCTCTCATCAGGTGGCCAAAGTATTCAAGTTTTTTTTTATATTCAGTATAACTTCTGGATCGTTATTTATTCTGCGTATTACCTGTTCATTTGTAATTTTATCCACCCAACTTATTTTTAGTATACCTACGGCGGTAGCACTACATCTCAAAGCTTTCAAGATTTTTAACATTCTTCTGTTTAAGAGTCCATGATATTTTTTTCATTTTTATAAAGGTAGACCTGGCAATTTCAATACAGAGGAGATACGCAATCAACGCGCTTGCGTGTCTCCTCTTTAATATTGTCTTGGAAAAGGCAATCAGACAATTAAATATTAGAATGAATGAAACTATTTTTAATAGATCGATGCAAATTCTCGCATTCGCTGACGATATAGTTATAGTGGGCAGAAGTATGAGAGACATGCTGCAGTGTTTTACATGGCTTGCATAAAGCCCCAGGAATCGATGTAATCTGTTCGAAAATGTATAAAAAGGTGGTGATCAATTTTTTTGCAGCAATCCATAAACTAGTAATACTTATATGGCAGAATGAATTGGTACCAGACGAGTGGCTAAAGGGAATAACGTGTCCTTTGCATGAAAAAGGTGATCAACTAAAATGTAAGAACTATAGAGGCATTACTCTGCTAGCAACTGTGTATAAAATCTTCGGCAATCTTCGATACCGATCCAGATATTGTGAAATTCGTTAAAGTATAGAGAGTTGGATGGGCTGGGTACATTGCTAGGATGTCAGATCACTAATATACGAAGAGATTAAAATTTTCAAAACCAGAGAGCACAGGAAATAGAGGACGACCACGAAGGAGATAGATTAATAATGTAGAAGAAGACCTACAAATTCTAAGGATCAGAACCTGGAGGGAAGTTGCCAGGAATCGACAGAAGTGGCGACTTCTTTGTGAGCAGGCTAAGATCCACAACGAATTGTCGAGCCGTTTAGTTAACCATCGTAAAGTGGACAATTAAAAGGAAATTAGTAGCTAAAATAAACAGGAGTTAAAAAAGAAATTTGGAAATGATATGAAGAAAGATCGACACGAGAAGAAGTAAGACATGAAGTGTGTAATGTAAAATATTAAAAGACATTAAAATCAAACAAGTAGGGACTATGGCCATGTTCATAAAATGACGGAGGGACAACCCAAATACATTCTGAAGTCGATATCTATAGGATCCTATAGGAAATAGAGGATGACCAAGAAAAACTTTAACTGAATAACGTAAGAAATGTAAGAAAAAGTCTCGAAAGAAAACTAGATGATAAACAAAGAAAATTGCTCATATAGGGTCATTGTTTACAATGTTAATTCATTTTTATACTACATTTTTAAACAGCGGTTTGCATTACATCTAGATCTTTTTTAATATATGAATTTTTGCAAGAAAGTTGTTTATTAAAGTTTTATCATACTTGTTATGATCTCCCTTAAAGTAGACACATCTTAGCTGTCCTTAGTATAAATGAAAATAACGTGGCTTGAATAGAAAACGTAAACAACAAAAGAATTTTTTTCACGATTGACGCCTTATCGTCCACTCGAAAAATAATAATAAGTACTTTCAAAACTGAGATTGCGTAAGCGAAGTCAGGACTTACAGTAGTATGAAGCAATATAAAGTTATACTCTCTGTCTGTTATGCTGAATGCAATTAATCAAGTTATCTTAATCACCAGATACGACTGCGAACCTCGCCGGCCTTGACGAATAAGAATGTAATTACCGAGATCGACTACGCCCAACATTCATATAAAAAGGTGTTCCATTAGTAGAAAATATCAATTGGATATAAAACTTTTCGATGTTACTAAAAGAGATTTTCGTCCAAGGATCCTCGTCATCATCAATGCCTAGATTGATGTTTGTCAGCGTTTTAAGGTTAACATCTTAAATAAAAGTAAAATAAATATATTACTCGCAAATATTTTTTATTTTATGCCATAAACATAGTATTTTAACATTATTCTTATATTCTTATAGTATTAGTACACTTAGGGAAGGCCTTTGGAGCTTTTTACAATACAGAATACAGGGTGAGTCACAACTTTTAAAATTAGCTCTTAAAATATTCAGCACCTATTACAGACCAGTCTGGATTACACACATTCCAAAAATTTGGAAAACATTGTTACCCATGTAATAAAACACATTATTCAAGGAAAAAGAATCTAAGACAAGTGAGACTAGAATAACTACCACTTTATGATGTGTTAACCAAAGAAACTTTTGAAAAAAAAATGTTTGGACAGGACTGGCCTACTTCTGATCCATGTCTTGGTTTCATTTATGATGAACCTACTACAGCACCTGCTGGTGAAAAGCAGGAAAAAGTATGTGACTGCCTCGATGATGAGCACTGTGACTTGCATATTTAAAAAACTGTTTGTTGTATTAACTACCTATTATGACAATGTTTGTCATTTAGGTAAGGCCTATATTATTATTTTATAAAAATAAAAGTTTATTTAGAAAACTATTTAAACCTTTCATTTATTACTTTACTACTTTATTTACGTGTAATTCAGCTTATGTGCACAACAAGTTGGTGCAAAAGGTCTTATTGCCAAAACAAAATCAATTTTATAAACTATTTTTTAGCTACCCTAACTGAAATGAGTATTTTAATCGCATGTTTGGACCCAATACTATTACATAACATTGACATACTCATTATCCTTTTCCAGTTTTTCGCCCTCCCTGAATAATTACTTATTTGTGACTTAAGCTTGTTTGCATTTTACCTCCTCATTTATTTATATTTAATTATTAATATTTGGTCTGAATTTGACAGGTTTGTCATAAGATAACAACGTATAATTTGTTAACAGGTGGCAGTAGGAGCAAACATAATAATTTATTAAATTTGTTTAAAATATGTAATGTTATGTAATTGTAAACATAATATTATTTAAATTTTATAAATACAGAAAACATCGTATGAAGCTACGCGCTAGTCTACAGTTCCGCCTGTAGACTAGCGATTAGAGATTCATTCGAGTCCAGCTCATCTAAGCTGTTCTCCTTGTATTCGTGGAAAGGAGGTTCCTTACCAAAAAGAAATTCGGGAAAAAATAAGAAGATATGATCCTAGATATCTCGCGTTATATGGTTTTATTTAAGTTGGCAACGAACAGGCACCAGAAGACCAATCCGTTAATTATCACATAATTGTTGCTAATGGGTGCTTGATTCCATTTAAATTAAAAAAACATTTGGAAAGTAATCATTCTAGTTTAGCCGATAAGCAGAAGAAACCTTCAAACGTCGTGCTTTTTTTCTTTTCAGGTAGGGTCAAGCATGATGGAAAGAGTCTGCAAAAATGAAAACGAATACGCCACTGAAGCATCATTTATTGTTGGTTTGCACATTTCAAAAGCTGGAACACCCCATACTATTGCCGATGAACTGATTAAATCTTGCGTGAAGGATGTCGTATAATGCCTGTTAGGTCCAGATATGACCAAGAAGATTGATAATGTGCAGATGTCAAACAGCACTATAACAAGAGAATTCACACTACTTCAGACTTAGTAGAGAGAGAGCTTATAAATAAATTAAAAACTTAGTGAATTCTTCAGTTTACAGCTTGATAAAAGTACCGACGTTGCTGGACTTGCAGTTCTGCTTGTGTTTGTGAGGTTTCCATTCGGGATGAAAATGGAAGAAGAACTCCTTATGTGTGAAGAGCTTAAAAGTTATACCACTGGTGAAGAAATTTTCAAGGCTATTCACGAGTATATAAGAAAAAATGATATAGAGTGGAGTAAATGTGTGAATATTTGGAGTGATAAAGCGATGAAATGGTTGTTAAAATTAGAGGAGCGGTGTCTAGAATAAAGTTAGTGGCAGAAAATGCCTCCAGCTGTCATTGTATTTTACATCGTCATTCTTTGGCAACTAAAAAGATGCCGCAAGATTTAAAAGATGTCTTGGAAGATTCTATGAAAAGAATTAACCATGTTCGCTTCAAGCACGCCTTTTAAAGCTCACCGCTGAAGATATGAATCACTTCAATTTTTCGCTCCATACAGAGGTCCGGTGGCTATCGAAGGGAACAGTTTTAGGGAGACTATTTGAACTAAAAGATCCACTGATTATCACATTTACAGAAGAGTCTTTCATCCAAGAATTAAAAGATGTCAATTAGCTGCTAAAATTGGTATACCTTTCAGACATCTTCACAATAATATAAAACTACCACTTCGCTTCAAGGCAAAGGAGGAGCACAATTAGATAAAATCAAAGCCTTGCGTAAAAAGTTACATTTTTTAAAGCATATATTGAAAAGAGGAACCTCACAAATTTCTCTTGATTACAGGAATTTGTTATAACAAATGAAATCAATCCTCAAACCAACGTTTTTGAAATTATTATTGCTCATTTACAAGGTTTGGAAGAAAACATTGTAAACTATTTTGCTGACATTGACTCAGATGACTTATATAGCTGGATGATGGACCCATTTTCGTGCGACCCAAAAAATAAACCTGTCAGAATGACAAATGAAGTTTTTCAAAATCTACTTGAGATCAGCGAAGATAGCAGTTTAAAACTCAAATACCGTGAAGGAAGCCTAGAAGAGTTCTGGATGCAGGTATATTCAGAAAATATTGTTGTTGGCAAGGTTGTAGTAAAAAAACTAGTGTGTTTCACATCGACTTATCTGTGTGAGTCTTCTTTCTCCGCATATGCTTACATTAAAAACAAATACAGAAGCAAATTTCAAGCATCAAGGGATTTGAGCATTGCATCAAAATAGTTTCATTCATCACATTAAGTAAGGATATTTGAATATCAAATGTACTTTATTTTATTGATCTGAAATAAAGTTTATATTCAAATCAAATGAGCCTGAGAATTGTATATATTTTTTTCATTTTTGTCGTTTCTCAAATCGCTTCAAGGGTTGGTGTGCCTTGAAATATTTTTAGCACTAGTGCCGCGACTAAAAAGAGTCTAAGCTTAGAATCTACAAAACAGTAATTAGACCAGTGGTCACATGAATGTGAAACGTGGACCCTCTCAACCACTGATGAAAATCAACTGAGAATATTTGAGCGCAAAATACTAAGAAAGATATTTGGACCAACCCAATGCAGCGATGGTTCGTGGGGAATTAAAATGAACCACGGGCTGGATGAACTAATGCATAGCGCAGATATTGTCAGATTTGTAAAGTCACAAAGATTAAACTGGCTTGGTCACCTAGAAAGAATGCCAGATAATCGAGCTGTAAAAGTAATCCAGAGATGGAAGCCCCAAGCAAACAAAACAAGAGGAAGGCCCCGTAAAAGATGGATAGACGACGTAGAGAGGAATCTTAAAACCATGAACATCAGGCAGTGGCGAAGGAAAGTATCCGACAGGGCAGAATGGAAGAACATTGTTAAGCAGGCCAAGACTCACAAAGGGTTGTAGCGCCATTAGAAGAAGAAGAAAAAGCAACGAAAAAAAGTTTGAGAACCACTACTATAGAACTATCATTTTTTCACTAATCTCGCGACGGACACACGGATCGCAAAAAAACTAAAAGATCTAAACCTTTTAAATTTTTATTTTAATATTTCCATTAATTTCAATAATTTCAAATTAATATTGCATAAGCTTTCAATTTTAAATTATTTAGATTTAATTTTGTCTTTTACAAAATAGTCTACCACTCAAATTCGAATATATTTCTTAAGACTGAGTGGTTTTATTCTTCAGAGCAGTGTATATTACAGTAATAATGAATCCAACAGGTGTTTTAACATAAAGAAAACAAAATGAATTATGCATTTATAATAATAAAACTTAACACACTTAAACAGTTGTTAATGATTTTTTTAACTGTATTACTTCGAATCAAAGGCGTTTTCATGTTTTCTCAATTTTAATTATATATAAAGCAGATTATATAAGGTGTTTTCAAAGTAATCTAAAATGTATTGCAATAAGTAATAGGAAATTAGGCAATTGGCGACAAAAAAATCTTAATTACTGTAACTGTATTGATTCTTGATGAAACCAACTTAACAGAACATAACTTTCTTAAAATTTGGCTAATGAAAATGCACATGCCACAGTTAAAAACGCACGTGCCTACCATTTTAGTGTACATTCGTTTATACCCTGTACGTTACATTTCTTTTATTGTCTTCACTTCTCTTTCGATCTATCAGCGTATTTCCTGTAATTCTCCTCAGTACTCTTATCTCTTCCCTTTCCAGTAGCTTTTGTGTTGTGACTGTGTCGGGTCTTGCTTCCGAGGCATATGTCAATATTGGTCTTAAACTGGCTTTATACATTCTTGACTTCGTCTCAGTGTTATGTGTCTTGTTCGGCATATAGTGTTAAAAACTACTTACTTACCGGCATCTTGCCAATCTATTTGCTTTTTGTACTTGATCTCTCACTTCTTTGTCCAGGTCTCCATAGCTGAACAGTGTAATTCCAAGGTATTTTATTTTCATTACTTGTACAATACTGATGCCATTAATTTTTTATTCACATCTGATTGGTTCTTTGCTGATTACTAGTCTTAGTTTTGTGAGATGAGATTGTCATTACTCTTTGCAAACTATCTTCTTTATTTCCCATTCTGTATCCTCTTCCTCTGTTGACACTTTTAATAATTTCATACATGATTACATTGAAGAGCCTAGGGCTCAGTGAGTCCCCGTGTCTCATTCCGCTGCCTATTTCTTTGGGTTCTGTAAGTTGTCCGTCTATTCTGTCCGTCTATTTTTGTTGACCATTTTGTTGTTTTGGTAGATATTTTTATTAGTTTTTATAATATTTAGAGGAATTTTTCTATTATGCAGAAGATGGATTACATATTTAAGTCTTACTTCGTCAAATGCTTCCTTTAAGGCAATCAGATACAGTATTTCTGGTCTGTTATATTCAGAAGAGAATTTTTTTCAGAAAGATTTAATCTACAGCGATTTGTACGTAGGTAGTCACAGTTTCGGGTATTGTGAACGTGGACATCAGACTGCTTTATTAAATGGGCACGTTTTCTATGAATTTCAGTTAGAACTTGAAATATCAACAGCCGGCGGTAAAGAAAGGCCGGCAGTGTTTTAGATAACTAACCCCTGCTAAAATCCTGACAGCTTTCTTTTGCATTTTAAACATTTGAAGTGCATTTGTTGAATTGCGCCATATGATTACACCATAGTTGAGATCAGAGTGGAATTAAGAAAAATATGTCATTTTTAATGTTTCAAAGTTGACAACCCTTGCTAGTTAGCGAATAACAAATAATGAACTTGATAGCTTTTTCTTAAGTTGTGAGATATGTGCCGACCAGTTGAGTCGATTATCTATGATTATTCCCAATAGTTTAGTAGTCTCTTTGTTATCTGGATCATTGTATAAATTACTTGCAGATATAACCAAATTTTGCGTTTTATCATAGTTAAGTTTTAGTTTGTTTGCAGCAAACCATGAGCTACATTTAGTAGAAAGTTTCTCATGAGACATTTTTAAATCATCTTTATTTTTTTCTGATAAATCGTATGTCGTATCATTTGCGATTGGTATGGTTTATATGGTTTATATGGAGAGGTCCTAAGACCGAACCTTGTGGGACTCCATGTTTTACGGATAGAAAATCGGAGAGATGACCTTTAGACACTACCGGCTAGTGTATCCCACGTAGATAAGAAGTTATAAGATTAAGAGGAATACCTCTGATTCCATAGTAATGTAATTTGTGGAGCAAAATGTCGTGTGAAATGCAATCAAAAGCCTTCGACAAGTCGCAAAGAGAAATTACAATCCGATTGCTGTGTTCAAGGCCCTTAATCACCTCGTTCACAACATTAAATACCGCGTTTGTCGTAGAACGAGCACTTCTGAATCCATATTGTGAGTTGCTAAAGTAATTATTTGACTCAAAATAGGAATAAAATTGTTGTTTGATAACCTTTTCAATCTCTTTGCCAAAAGTATAAACAATGCTTATGGGTCTGTAATTGTCAGTTTTTGAGGAATCACCTTTTTTGTAGATTATTAGTACTATTTTAGTACTTCTGGAAATACACCAGTTGATATAATTAAATTAATAAGATGAGTGAAAACTATTTGGTAAGTTTCTTTTAAAATTTTGCTATTAATTTCGTGAACGTCCCTACAATTAAAATTACTACGAGACTTTTTTATTTGAGAGTCCTTTTTTTTACAACCGGACGAAAACAAAAAGGACTTGATCGTAGAAAGATAATTTCTATAATTGAAGGGGAAATCGACATTAATAGTGGGAAGAGATATAATTATATTCTCTGCAACTGTAGTAAAAAAGTTGATTTATTTCATCTGGAGGTAGATCAGGTTGTACCGAACTAGATCTTGTGTTGTTTCTTTCGAAATTTACTATTTTCCAGCAGTCTCTAGGTTTAATATTGGAATTAGTAATAAAATTACAGTAAGCTGACTTTTTAGCAATTTGTAATTGCCAGCTTTATTCAAATTTTTGTTGTTTATATACTTTGAACAAATCGGGATCCTTATTGACATCTGCAATGTGTTTAATAAGAGAAAGATTAGATCTGTAAGACCTTAATTCATTATTAAACCATTGCACGGGTGTTTTTTTAGCAGTTTGTCGTTCTTTTTTTACTGGAAAATGCTTTAATATTAAATTGTTATAAGTAAAAGTCAAATATCAACAGCCAGTTTTAAAAAACATAGCCCAACTTACCAATTTGTTGGTTATACTTTTCGTAAAATTTTTTAAATATCTTTTTTTTTTTAAACGATTTCTGGAGTTGAAATCGAAACGTAAAACGTTATTAACAATGTGATTTTCAATATAATCAAATGTGGCTTAACTTCATATAAACATAATAGTTGACTCTATAATTTTAATTCAATCTTATTTACTATTTAAATGGGAATAAGCCACAATTAAAGGTTAAAATAAGTTTGTTGACGTTTCATTTCCACTTCCTAAGTGGAAATTAAAACGTCAATAAATTTACTTTAACCTTTAATTGTGGCTTATTCTTATTTAAATAGTAATTACTTTAACATGCCACAAGAAAATAGCTTCAGAACAATATCAATATTGTTTGTTTGCTTTTTTATTATTTATTTTTGTTATTTCCCACATTTTTGAAACTTTGGTGGAGTCGTCCTTAACAGTTAAGATGATATAAAACATTTATACAAATAAAAGAATAACAGTGTTTGTGCAAACAACAATTTTATTTATTAAACTTAAGAATAATCTCCAAAGTATCGTACTCAAAAATATGAATTCAAAGTGTATATTTCACATTCAAGAAAAGAAATGTTATTTTAAAGTATTTTGACAGCGGCTATCCATTCAAAGCTGAAACTTTATATTTGCATTTATGAAAAATTAGAAACATTTTATATTTGATATTTACATATTAGCCAGCAGCTAAAATCAGTAAATTTTAAGATATTGGCATATCCAACTTAACATACAAATTCATTACAAAATCTGTTGACACAAAAATTCCTATTTTATAAATAAAAGTATTTTATAATAAGAAATTGATTTTTATTTAATATTAGCAAAATATATTATTATTTAGTATTTTTTTTTTTATTTTTCTATTATTTTATTTTCAGACTTACTCCTGAATTTCACGAGGCTTGAGAGAGTAAGTAATTTTTATTAAATTATTTTTGTTTTTTTCTCGTTTTTATTTTATCCATAACAACAGAACTTATTTGTCTATCTTATAATTTCTAATTTAAAATTATTACCTATTCTGTTTTATTATAAATTGATTACTGCTACTTTGCAACTAATATTATGCATTATTAATTTTGCATGTATTTTCAAATAACAACAAGTAATGTCTGTCAAAAATAGAGTAAGACTTGTTGATTTTACCGAACTATGTAGAAAACTAAGTGATAACGCATTAGGAAGAAAAGATATATGTTCTATCTCCATCCTCGGTGATACACTCTGTACTACAAATTTCTAAAGTATGAGCTTAATTTGTAAAGGAGCTTTTTAAATGAAAACATTTTTCGAAATTACGTATTTATTATAGTTAATAATAGGTATGTATCTGTAGAATGTCATCATCATCATCTTTGGCTCGTCGCTCCTCTGTGTATCCTGGCCTGCTTTAAGATTAGTCGCTATTCTGTTCGGTTTCTGGCAAATTGTTGCTATCTTCTGATCTCAAGTATCCCTAAGTCGGTCTCAACTCAATCTAACCACCTAATTCGTGGTCCGCCTCTACTTCTTGTTCCTATAGGTGTTCCTGTCGTTAGCTTTTTAGCAATCATGTTGTCAGGCATTCGTATTATGTGTCCGGCCCATCTAAGTCCTTTGTTTTAGTGAACGTTACTACATCTGGTTTATTAAAGAGTTGGTATAATTCGAAATTAAATCTTTTGCGCCACTGCCCTTGATCGTTTATAGCACCAAATATTTTGTGGAGTATTTCACTCGAATATTCCCAGAAGTCTTTCATCATTCTGCGTTAGAGTCCATGTTTCCGCCCCGTATGTGAGGACGTCATCAGCCAGCAGTGTTTTGTATATAATAGTTTTAGTTTTTATTTACATATTGTGTGTAAGTGAAATTGTTTTTGGAGTCCATAGTATGCCCTGTTTATTTATAGCAATATTGGTAAAATGTCTTAGATGAAGAATTTTAGAGAAACAACTAATATTAAAACTGTTATAACGTGAAACTGTTATAACGTGTACAGAAAACAAAAAGGCTAACGCAGCGGTTTAAAATTCTAAATGAATCTGTGGCTTAGACTAGAGTATGCTGGTGTCTGATCGGCCTATGGTGGAGCAGTACGGCAAGAGATAAGGGCTTGTGGCTCAGTGATACTCCTCCATAGATCCCTACTGGAAGGGCGAGGCGCCTAAATACTGGTATATATATATATATATATATATATATATATATATATATATATATATATATATATATATATATATATATATATATATATATATATATATAACGTGAAATATTTTATAATAAAAAGCAGGTTCGCTTATGAGAATACCTCCATCCAGTAATAGAAAGGTAGATTCAGATTAATAAAAACTGCATTGAAACGTTTCTCCAGTTTTATACACAAGTTTTCTAGTTCTATTGGATTTAAGAACATTAACATGAACCTGAAGATCTCTTATAGAAAAAGTGTAATAATGCTGAAATTAAATGTATTTTTTGTAATCATGAATGTGTTGCTTGTGTGAGTCCATTTCAAAAGGTAAAAGAAATAATAAATTAGACTTACTCACAATCAATTTAATTTAACTATCCAGACGACCAATTTCGCTTTCTACAATATGCAAAGCATCTTCAGGTCTCGATACAAAGTTAAATAAATGATGCCGGTACTCTATTAATTGATGGTTGAAAGAACATTGTTCAAACTATCCTGTATTGTTGATTGGAGAACTCAAGTCTGCTATTGTAATTGTTTGACAGTAAACGGGAAGTTCTTGAGGAGACAGATTTTATCCAATGAAGTAGAGATAGGTGTAATGTGATTGTTTTTTTGATGAAAGTAATGTTCTATACCATTGAGTTATTTAAAAGTTATTTATATTTATTCTAGAGATATATTTATAAAATGTGTGTTATTTATGGAGATTTTATTTTTGAAGGTGACAGTTGTGAGACAATGGAGATTAGATGTACAAATTGTATGGGTGTGCAATTCTATCAACTTGTAATTATCAAAGTTCTTTGATAAAGTTCAAATGGTTGTAAAGTCCAATATTTAAAGGTAAAAAATTAAAATTGAGGACACTTTAAGACACACAGAAAACACACAGAAAACACTTAAATAAGGGGGAGGACGAAACAGACATTAAATTTAAAAAAAGGGGGAGGATTTGGAAGCACTACATCTCTTACTTGCAGACAATGAGTTTTTTATCAACCATCAATTAATAGAGTACCGGCATTATTTATTTAAGTTTGTATCGAGACCTGAAGATGCTTTGCATATTGTAGAGAGCGAAACCGGTCGTTTGGATAGTTAAATTAAATTGATTGTAAGTCTAATTTATTATGTATTTTTTGTACTTTGGCAGTAAATATAGGTTCTTTTCAATATTGAGTAGTTAAGAAAAAATAACGAAACATCATTACTTAACAAGATGCCAAGAATATAATCAGAATAAGGTACTGCAATGCTCAAAAGACAAAAACTGGTAACAGGTTAACATATAGAGAGCGGAGACCAAGAAAGTAATGAGAAGTAAAAATAGAAAACCTTAGAATAAAATCATAACAAAAATGGAATAAGATGTAATCAAAAGAAATGGTCGGAAGCTTTACAAAGAGAAAAAAAACATAGAGAAGAGATACATGCCGCACACAAATATATTAAAAAATAAAAACAAGCATTTCAAATTAGACGTAATAGAAATTTTAAAGATCTGTGGAGAATATTTTAGTGAGATGTTAAATATAATCAATAATGAAAAAAGAACATACCAACGAGTAAAAGAACAAGTAGGACCAGGTAATATTGTAATAATACCCGCTAAGAGCAGGTATATTGAGCAATATAAAATAATTGATGAAAAAAATATGGATAACAGAAACACTGACGAAGGAATGGAACAAAGATATAATTGAACTTTGAAAAATTAAAGGCAAATATCGAGCACAATTGTAATATTCAAATCTTGCCCAAGTACTTTCGCTTTCTACAGCATCATCAGGGTCTTTGCCTTTAATTTTTCAAAGTTTATTTATTCGAGCATTCAACCTTATATCAAAGATATAATTATCCCAATCAACAAAAAGGTGACAGATCTGTGCGCAATAACTATAAAGGTATAACGCTACTAAATATACCTAATATAGGGTTTTATCAAATATACTGAGAAGTAGAATAACCCCATATACAGAAGAAAACCTCGGAAACTACCAGGGCGGCTTTCGACCGGAAAGATCAACAATAGAAAAAATTTTTGTTATTAAGTAACTGTTGCAGTCTTATTTTAACCTCTGTGGAGTGCGGATGTGTTAAAAATAGTTTTTTGTTTGCTAAATAATAATTAACATTTATCGAATTCTCGTTCAAATCTAATTATCGCTTAATAGGTATTTTAGGTGATTCGACCCGAATTTGATACTTTGATAAAATTATCTAGCTTTATAAAACATAAAATATTTTATTAAGTGCAATAAATAAATTAATTAGTGGATGATAAGCTGAAAAAATGGACGATGAACCACCCCTGGACAAGGGTGGAACAGTGGATGATGGAGGAGCAAGCGTAGATATGGTTACGTTTAACACCACGACAACCAACAATCAAGATGGTAAAAATACAACTAATAAAGATAAGGACACACCTTTAGATAGCAAGCAAAAAAGTAAGGTTTTCAATCTAGAAAAATCAAACCTGTATTCAGATTTTGTCTACGTATTTATTGAAAATACCAATAATAAAAATATAGGTAAATTACATCCTACGGCAGTCGGTCATATTTTACATAAAAAATTAAATATTCAAAATATTGTAAGAATTGATAGAGTAGGCAAAAACAAAATTAGGGTTCAATTAAAAACAATTAAAGACGCCAATAAACTAGTGGCTAATGATCAATTAAAAAACGAAAATTTAAATGTTTATATTCCAAATAATTTATTATCGAGGAAGGGTGTTGCTAAGAATGTTGATACTTCTTTTGACGATCAATATCTTTTTACAAATTTTCTATCTGCGGTAAGTATTACTGAGATTCGGAGAATCAAGCGAAAGATATCTCTGATGGAGACACAATATTTGTTCCTCGACAAACATAGTCATAGTTACATTCGAGGGTAACATGTTACCCTCAAACATCTTCATTAATTCTGTATCTTGTCCAGTTGAACCTTATATTCACAGTGTTACACGATGTTACCGGTGTCTTAAATATGGTCACGTAGCGAAGCAGTATCGTAACACAGTGGCTCTTTACATAAACTGTGGTAAAACAAAAGATGAAACTCATTCATGTCGGGATCCACAGGATAATTGTTGTATTTATTGTAAAACAAATTCACATAAATCTATCTCTAAATCTTGTCCAACATATATAAAACAAAGTGAAATAAAGAAGAAAATGGCCGAAGAGAATTTAACTTTTACGGAAGCAAGAAATTTAAATAAAACATCATATGCTTCAACATTAAAAGTTAACAATAAATTTCAAACTTTATCTTATGTATCAGAAGAAGAGTTTCCCCCTTTGCCCACACGAAGGACTAATATCAAAAATCCTAGACAACCTTTTTCATCACAGTCAGCTAATTCTATTACCTTACAAACAAGGCGAAGTCACAACGCTTTAACTCAAATCGAGTCAGTTAACAGAAAGCAAAAAGCCACATCTCCCATTCAAATATCAAATCCCCCTCCAATATTCCCATTTAATTTTGGACCCGATAAACCTATTAATATACCACCAAGAGAAATTTTTTTATCTGATATGCCAGATGAATTTATTAAAGCATTTTTCACGGTCTTTCAGAAAGTACTAAGTGAAGTAAAATCTTTTGAAGAACTCTCAACCATCGATGTAAATTTTATTAAAAATATTGCGTTTAATTGTAATGAAAGTATACCTGATGATGACGACATATTCTAATCTTAACCAATTAAAAATTTGTCAGTAAAACGCACGTTCCGCTGTATCCAATAAACATAGAGTATAATAGACCAGCATTTCTGTGTCTGATTGACCTAAAGACAACATTTGACAGAGTAAGATAGAGGTATTAATCCGCTAATGAACCAGCAGAATTGATTATAAAGAGGAAGAAGAAGAAGACATTTTTCCAAAAACTAGTTTATGCAAAAACTTAAAATTCAGAATTTATGTTTCTAACTCCATATGACCAGATCCATACAGTTAAAATGAAAGATATAATAAAATCTTAGTCGTTTTGAAAGGGTAAGGAAAAGGAAAAGAAAGGTAAAGACCTTCTATAGAGGTATTAATATGTCAATGAACAAGAAAAAAAAGAACTGGAAACCTTGTATAACCAACCAACCATCATGAACCGAATAAAATCCCAGAGACTGAGGTGGACAGAGCATGTGCATAGATCCAATGAAGAACGGCTCATCAAATAGGTATTTAAGGAAAATCCGATCGGCAGGAAACCCATAGGTAGACCTAGACTTAAATGGAGAAATAACATTCTAAAAGATTTGCTTGACATAGGAATACACAACTGGCATGATTGGCCAAAATAGGTAAAGTCAAGTCGCGTAGGCATCGAAGACGAAGAGTTGTGAAGCTACAGAGTGAGAGAGAGAAAAGAGACAAGGTAAAGTTAGTATTCCTACGCTAATAACTAGAGATATAAATATAGAGTTTATTTAATTTATCATTAAATGTTAATTTTATGTCATTTCTCCTAACCAGTTTTATTTATTCTAAAAGTTTTATGTTAACCTTAGGAAATAACACAAATAAACTTTACTGTATGAAGTAGATTTGTGGCATAAATTCACAAATAAAATTGATAATTTATTTTATATTTAAAAATTAAATAATTAAATCATTAATTACTGTTTTGTGTATTTTTTATATTTTACTACTAAATCTAAAACTACCAATAAAAGTTATATACCACTTTAGAGTTAACATAAAATAGCCATAGATTGCAAAAATGTGTTTATGTCAAACCCCTAAGGATATCAAGAAATAGAATACTTTTGGTTTCTCTTGATGCAGTTTAAAAACAAGCTTTTTTATGTAGGCGTATAATTATTGGTGCAGAAAATTGATCATAAATGTAAGTTTAAATTGCTATTTCGTTTAAAATGTTTAGCGTGTTTTACTATCTTCCTCATTCCTCTTCATACAATGACACTACAGTCCAAATTAAGCATTGGTTTCCTGTAATTTCTGCTCCAATATAGGCGTTCTAACATTCATCAAATTGTTCACCAAACCAACCGAACGTGGGCCTTTTAATCATCTAAGGCTCCTCTTGGCTATCTTTCAGCATCCATTCTTAATACAGGAGTCTAGCGAATTCTGAGATAGGTGTTTCTTTAAACAGTTTATAATAGTTATTTCTATACTGTGTTCGCTTCCAAGATTCGCTTCTTCAAAACATAAGCACGCATTAGTACCTGACGATAATTTGGAGATCCGTTGAACAGAGTTGCAGTAAGCCAAAGCGTTCATATTTTAATTAAAGCCTAAATGACAAGATAATTAAAGTCAAAGTTAATTTAAACCTTAAATTTTTTTCTGCTATTAATTATAATAAATTTTGTTTTAAAAATTAATAGTAATTTATAATAAACATTTTAATAATTTACCGTAAACAAATAATTAAAAAGTATAAATATTATTTTGTATAGTTTAATAAAACAAATTGAATAAGTTGAAAATCAGTTCTTTAATATTTTAATTTTATTGTAATACTAATTTTAAAATCTAATTTACATACTTATGCCTCCAGATAAGATTTTCACAGGAGTTTAAGGTCGGACTTTAAATTATTTTCTAGCAAAGGCTGAAGTTTATTATTGACACATTAAGTATTGTTATTGATTTTTCAGTAATGGTATACTAGTGTCATATCGTAAAACAGGAAAATATGTCACAAAAGAAGTTGTGAGACTAAACTAAAGAAACTCATCAAAAGTAAACCTAAACAGAACCTGGATTATAACCACACCTCCTCATAAACAAAGACGGGAACCTGGCGACGACAGTTAAGGAGAAGTTGGTGACCTGGAAAATGTACATCGAAGAACTTTTCTGGGACTACCGAGGTAACCTTTCAGAAATAAATTGCATGGTTAGGGCCGTTAATACTAGAAAGCGAGGTGAAAGCAGCATTAAAATAGTCTAAGAATGGTAAGGCCACAGGTCCGAACGAAATACCCGTTGAACTTATTAACGTGATAAGTGAAGTGAGCACGAAGAAGTTAACTAAACTGTTTAACGCCATATACGATTCAGGTAATATCCCAGAGGAATGGCTATTGTCAACATTTGTAACACTACCACAAAAACGATCTGCAAAAACGTACGAAGATATCCGAACTATCAGCCTTATCAGTCATGCACTTAAGATTTTTCTTAAAATCATGAATGTCAGAATTTATAACAAATGCGAAGAAAATGTCGGTGAAATGCAATTTGGATTCCGCAATTCCATGGGTACACGTGAAGCACTTTTCACATTACAAGTCCTACTTCAGAGATGTTGCGATATCAGTTATGATGTATAGATTTGTTTTATTGACTACGCCAAGGCATTTCACCGTTGTCAGCACCAGAAGATGGTCGCCGCCCTACAAAGAGTAAGATTGGATGAGAAGGACGTTCGGATCATCATGAATTTATACTGGAACCAGCGTGCTCAAGTCAAGGTCGAAGACCAGCTGACCGATCGAGGAGTAGGGCAAGGCTGTGTGTTCTCGCCGGCTGTTTTCAATATATACTATGTGACACTGTGTTACTAGCAACCAGCATAAATGATCTACAAGCCTTACTAGACCGAGTGAGAACTGTGAGCGTAACATACGGACTAGACCTTAATATTAAGGAAACTAAATTCATGGTTATTAGCAGTGCAAATTTAGATCTCGGGGCACTAATGGCAGGTAGCGAAGAGATCCAGAGAGTCGACAGATTCACTTACCTCGGAACCACCCTATACTCACAATGGGACTACGCTCAAAAGATTAGATCCAGAATTGAAATGGCACGATCTACATTTATCAAGTTGAGATCGTTGCTGTGCTGCAGTGATCTCGGTTTGGGAACCAAGATGCGGATAGTGAGGTGCTACATTCTTCCAGTGTTACTATATGGAGTTGAAGCCTGGACACTGACGCAAGCCACTGAAAAGCGGATTAAAGCGAATCTACAGGAGGATACTAAAAATATCTTGTGTGGACCATGTCACCAACGATAAGGTCCTACAACGCATGCCAAAAGAAAAAGAAGTGCTTAATTTAGTGAAACAACGTAAGCTTGAGTACCTCGGCCACGTGATGCGGAACGAAGAAAAATATCGAATTCTTCAACTCCGACAATGGTTTGGGATGAACTCCGCGGAGCTGTTTCGCAGAGCAGCCAACAAAACCATGATAGCCCTGATGATCGCCAACATCCGGACCGGATAAGGCACTGAAGAAGAAGAAGTTGCTGGTGCAAATATGGTATGTATCTGCTTTGCGACTGCTCTTTACTATTGCGAGGGAAATGTAATATAGAATTTACATGAGTTTACTTTTGTATAATTAATTTTATAAATTAAACAAAAAAAGTTAAAAACAACTTAACATGAGTTACAATTTATTCTTCTTTTCCAATTATCAAAGCGTTAGTAAAAGAAGAAAAATGAATTAAAATGTTTTGTCAATTGTAGTTAATTACAGAGTTAATAAGCTATTATGTATGTATTCAACATGTTATAAAAGAAAAACAGCAAAATTATGGATGCACGTTTACTCGCACAGAAATTTTATTCTGAAAAACTATCAGTACTGCTATCATAAGCAGTATTTACTATAATAGATTTCTGTTAGACCTCTATTATATTATCTACTTCCCACATTTTTGGTTCTACCTGTAATACAACATGTTGAACGCATTTTTCCAATTTTTGTGGAGTAACGTTTGACAAAGACTCGTTAAGTAAATGTTTTATCTCTGGTAGCTTGTAAGTCGTGTTTTTGGTTATTACGACATTTTTTATATCTGCCCATATTATTCGATGAGATTTAAGTCGCAATAATATGGAGGCAGTCTCGACAGAATTTTGTTTTGGTTTTTAGCCATTTCATTACCTAAATAATTATCATAAAATTTGTTATGTTTGTTGACAATCGCCAATAGTTGGACTTTAAGAAGCAAATCGATAGGAATATTTTTTGAATTAAGGCACTCTATAATTTCAGACTATTTTGAAGCTTTCGTGAGAACTTGATCTGCTTTCTTTGAATATAAGGATGCATTATCTAAACCAATAACCGCTTTATCGTCCAAAGTTGCTGAAGTTTCTTGGAATCTAGTTTCAAATGACGGCCCGTCCATTTTCTAGTCCCAATTTTTTTCTAAGGTCCACGACGTTCCAGGCACAATACCGGTTCTTCTTCAATTCTTCCTGTAATACCTAACATTGATCTTTCCGTAGCGTTTTGTGTAACTCCTATTTTATTTATTGTTCCTTTTGTCAGAGTTATTGTTTCTTCGCCATATGTAAAACCGGTGTGCACCGGTAAAACACATTGGTTAAAAACCTTTAAAAAAATGTTGTTAAATCTACCAAAGGCAACCCATGTGAGGCCTATCCTTCTTTGTATTTGAGTTGTCTGATTATC